>NC_088795.1:131317396-132703396 GCF_011386835.1 Chrysemys picta bellii
GAGGTCCCTTCCAACTCTGATATTCTATGATTCTATGATTCTATGAACACAGTCAGATGTAATTGTCAAGTGGCATCTATTGGCTACAAGAATCAAAGAAACAGCAAGTAAACAACAGGGCTGTTGAGTCAATCAAAATGGTCAGCTAGCCATCTAGGTACTAGTTATCCAGGAAGTGACTCCAGAAGGGGTAAGCAAAGGCACTGTTCACAAAGACAATCACAATAATAAAGAGTTAAATAACATGGGTTAAAACTTTGTGGTCAATGACAGAAGCTCTCAGGTCCTTTACAGAGAGATGGCATGTAGTCACCTCAGATCTCATTCAACAGACCACCTTGCCAATTGCCTGGGTAGCTTCCTCTCCCCTGTGTGATTGCTTGGGCAACTGTCCTTTCCCATTCGCAATTGCGTTAATATCCCTATGGCACTCACAATGACTATTTACATGGGGAAATATTTCACACATTTCTAGAATGTTATTTAGCAGATGGAAACAAGGAGAAAAATCAGCACCGTGTGACCAACTAGCTCTCTGCAGACCACACCAGCAAGTTCTCCTTGGTCTACATCTTGGGACCTGCATTGCACAGTGTGGGACAAAGATGGTAGTGGTGGTGGGGAGATGACTGCTGGCCTGACACTGGCATTAAAGAAAACCAAACACACTTCGAAGAAGTGTTTTCAAGGTGGAGAGGGAAAAGCTGAGGTGGGCCGCTCGAGGGTCTTTAAGCGCCAGAATAATTTAGCCTTGAATTTGGCCCATTGGACATAATTCATGCAGACACTGGTGCAGAGCCTGGCACAGGCATAGAGTGGAGGAAGGTGGCATGACTTGTGTCCCCATATCCTGGGTCTGCCAGAGACCAGTTCAACGCTTGGCACCGGTTACAGCAGTAACGCCCCTAACTTGCACCTGGTTAACTAAGGCCCCTATGGGCCTTGTAGCAGCCAGTAAATAACAAGGCATTGGTTCAACCTGGCCAAACCATCTCCCACTCATCCCCTGGAATGCTCCTGCCCCATGGACTATTGCTGGGGGAGGATGGAACCAGTAAGACGACACAGCTGGCACTATAGCAGGTGGGTTGGGCCCTTCTATGCTAGGAATATTCCCCTGAGGTCGTCATGGCTGTTTTGTGGCCTCTGTGAGTGGCTATGCTGGCACAAAGGCGCCGCAAGGCAACTATGACTTCGATTCATAATTTCTAGACTGTGAGACAATTCAGTGGGAATTACAGGTGCTCAGTACCTAGCAGGATTGAGCCCATTAGGCTTGCTTCATTGTTGCTGTAAGGCTGGATAAAGGGGCAGGCATGAACCTCCTCCCTGCCTGTGGGGCACTGCCCTGTTACACCTGCCACAAAGTTTGCTGTGCCACTCTGCCAGCTCTACAGCATCTCCTCAGGAGCCCTAAGGACGGGTGGGGATTGGAGTGGAGATGAGAGGTCAGCAGGATGGAGGAGGGAGAGGGCGGGATAGGGCGGGAGAGGGCGTAGCCATATAGTATCTATGCCTGGTGATTCTGCACTGTTGCAAAGCCCTCTGGGGACCTTTGATGCTGGGGTACAAGTTAGGGTAGGGGCCACACTGACTCCCAAAAGCCTCTGAATAGAGGATGTACAAACTGCTTTTCCTCTGCCCTAGAGCTGGTACATGAATCTGCCCCATAGTGTGTAGGTGGCCACTCCATTAAACCCCTCCTATAGAGGCAGGTGTGGAGGTATTTGGAAGGTTGGCAGAAAGGGGAGAAAAGAATGTTTGCACCGCATGCTTTGAGTGAGCAATACCTTTCAAAGCTTGTTTGGGTTTCCTGGGAGGAGTTAAAAAAATAGCCTTTATCCTTTGGGATGCCATCAAGTACTTTCTCATTAGAAATTCCTTGTTCCTCCACATGCTTGCAAATCTTCAGTGGCTCCACCATAAAGAGACCTTCCTCCCAGCTTTCTTGCCTTCCTTGATTAAGCCCTTTGTTAACAGTTGAAAAAGCAGGCTCTGACTGTCAATGGCTCAAGAAATTGCTCTGCGACATGAGATCGATCTGTTCCCTACCAAATAGACTCCAGCAGTTGATGAGGCTCGCCTCAGAGGGTCTTAGATTCGCACTCATTCTGAAGAGCAGCTTGGGGGAGGGAGGGGGAACTTCTTAATATCACTCTTTTGGTCAAGTAATACAAAGTGCTCTGTTTCCTTAAGATAAAGGATAAGTCTGTACAACACAGACCTTTATAATTAGATCCCAGAAGAAGCTTTCTCCTATAAAACCAGGAAATGGAAGCCACGGGCTTGATCCTGTAAAATGCTGCCAGGGCGGGGTTGTCAATGTAAAATGCTGTGAGCACTCAACACCTCTCAGCACTGGGATTTAAGGCCAATATGTTCAAACTTTAGTTCCAAAAGTTGGGCACCTAAATCCAAAGTTAGGCACCTAAGCAAAAGTGTGGCACATGCGCTGCCCCCATGGACTTCATAGCACCCATAGTTGCAAATGATAGAACTCCCATCAACTTCAGCAGAAATTCTCCCTGCAGTGTGGCCTTGGCAACTCACCTCACCTGTCTATGTCTTCATTTTCCCTCCCATTATTAGTCTATTTCAACCTAGCTAAGGTACTTACATGGCTTTCATTTCTGTAGTATCTGAGCATCTCTTAATCTTTTCATAGATTGGTAGAGTTTAGGGCCAGAAGGTCCACAAGGGACCATTAGATCATCTAGTTGCACAACACAGGTCATACAATTTCACCGTGTATTGTGCCCAACACTTGTGTCTCACTAAAGCATACCTCCCATAACGGCATCCAGTCTTGATTTGAAGACATCCAGAGAATCCACCACTTCCTTTGGTAGTTTGATCCAGTGGTTACTCACGCTCTTGTTAAAAGATTGTCCCTTGTTTCCATTTTGAATTTGTCTGGCTTTAACTTTCAGCCGGCGGTTCTTGCTCTGCTTTTCTCCACCAGGCTAAAGAGCCCTTTAGTACCCAATATTTTCTTCCCAAGAAGGGTCTTCATCAAGTCACCTCTTGATCTTCCTTTTAAGACGTTATCCAGATGGTGCTCTTTAAGTCTCCCACTGTCAGGCATTTTAATTCCGCTCTCAGATAATTTTTGTGGCTTTTCTCTGCAGCATCTCCAATTTTTCAACACCCTTTTAAAAAAGGGGACACCACAACTGTACTCAGCATTACAGTATCGATCCCACCATGCTGTATCCAGAGGTAAAAGTACCCTGCTGGTCCTGCTCACTACTCCCCAACTTATGCATCCAAGGGTCACATTAGCCCTTTGTGCACAGCATCGGGGTGGAAGCTCATGTTGAGTTGCTTGTCTACTATGACCCCTGAATCCTTGTCAGAGTCACTGCTTTCCAGTGTACAGTCCCCATTATGTAGGGATGGTCTGCAGTCCTTGTTCTTAGATGGCTGACTTTACATTTGACTGCATTAAAACATATTTTGTTTGAAAGGACCCAGTTTACCTGGTGATCCAGTTCGATCTATATGACTGCCCTGTCTTCATCATTCTTTACAACTCCACCAATCTTTGTGCAATCCACAACATTTATCAGCATTGATTTTATATTTATATCCAGATCGTTGACAAAATTACTGAACGGTAGCAGGCCTAGTACCAGTCCCTGCAGAACCCCACTTAAAAACACCCCCATTCTCAGCTGCTTTTTGAGATGTCAGTTAGCCAGTTCTTAGTCTATTAAACATGTGCTTCATAATACTTACTTTTAATCAGAATGCCATGCAGTGCTAAGTCAACCATCTAACCTTTTAATGTATTAAACACCTTGGAGAGGAAGAGAAGTTATCCCCCTTCTGCAGAAGGAAAACTGAGGTACAAAGGAAGAAATGGCTTACCTAAGACCATGCTGAAAGTCTGTAGTAGAGCAAGGAATTGTAGTAGAGAGTGAACCCCGCTCTCCTGAGATGCAGCTATCCCAAGTCCCAGCCTAGCACCCTAACAACTGGACGATCCTTCCTCACTTAGACTGTAAGCTCTTCAGGGCACGGACTGTCTCTTCCGATATGTTGGTACACTGCCTACCACAATGTGATCTTTGTTTGGTTATCTAGGTGCCACTGTAATACAAATAATAATAATTAGAACCTTCTCACATGTTGTGTTCTGTTATGTTCCCGGCATACACACACAGAGATTAGATACATCATAAAATACTCTTGCTGGAAGTTTGCAGTGTAAAACGACTTTATTTCTTAGAATCTGAAACCCTAACACAAAAGAACCAAAAAACAGCAAAAGAGAGAGAGAGAGAGAGAGAGAGAGAGAGAGAGAAAGAAAGAAAGAAAGAAAGAAAGAAAGAAAGAAAGAAAGAAAGAAAGCACACTGCTCCCTGCTGCACAGAGGCACAACTCAACCCACCTTGCTTTAGGCTGTTTTTTTGGCAGACTGACTGCTCGAGAATCAAGACACAGATCACATGCTTCCTTACAGAGCAATTAGTCTCCAAACAGGACCAGGAAACCCTTTACTCTTAAAGTGACAGCTTGTAATTTTATCAGTTTTCAGTACAGCACAGGTTCCTTATGAAGTGTATTTGGAAATGAGTAATAGAAGAGCTTGTGCTAAATCCTGAAATTCTTACTTCGTACTTATTCACAGACTGCGGTGATAGTTTGCCTGGGTAAAGATAATAGAGCCAACTAATTATTTGTTCATCTGAGCCACGATCTAGCAAAGCACTTAAACCAGCGATTAGCTGAAAGCACCCAGATTAATCCCATTGAAGTCCATGCTGTTTAAAAGCTACGCACATGCTTCAGAGCTTTGTTCAATAGGGGCCCCAGTGCAGTATCTCATCTTTTGGGACTAAACGTAGCATTTAGCCCAGAGGCAGCTGAGCATTTGTGGTTTCAGAGAAATAACATCTGTGGTTGGAAGCTGAAAACTTGTTTAATGTTTCTTGTTAAATATGATTTTGAAAGTTTTTCTTTACATTTTAAATCCCTGGTTCATAGAATCATAGAATATCTGCGTTGGAAGGGATCTCAGGAGGTCATCTAGTCCAACCCCCTGCTCAAAGCAGGACCAATTCCCAACTAAATCATCCCAGCCAGGGCTTTGTCAAGCCAGGCCTTAAAAACCTCCAAAAAAGGAGATTCCACCACCTCCCTAGGTAATGCATTCCAGTGCTTCACCACCCTTCTAGTGAAATAGTGTTTCCTAATATCCAACCTAGACCTTCCCCACTGCAACTTAAGACCATTGCTCCTTGTTCTGTCATCCGCCACCACTGAGAACAGCTGAGCTCCATCCACTTTGGAACCCCCCCTCAGGTAGTTGAAAGCAGCTATCAAATCCCCCCTCATTCTTCTCTTCTGAAGACTAAACAATCCCAGTTCCCTCAGCCTCTCCTCATAAGTCATGTGTTCCAGACCCCTAATAATTTTTGTTGCCCTCCGCTGGATTCTTTCCAATTTTTCCACATCCTTCTTGTAGTGTGGACACAGTACTCCAGGTGAGGCCTCACCAAAGTCGAATAAAGGGGAACGATCACGTTCCTCGATCTGCTGGCAATGCCCCTACTTATACAGCCCAAAATGCCATTAGCCTTCTTGGCAACAAGAGCACACTGTTGACTCATATCCAGCTTCTCGTCCACTGTGACCCCTAGGTCCCTTTCTGCAGAACTGCTACCTAGCCATTCGGTCCCTAGTCTGTAGCAGTGTATGGGATTCTTCCGTCCTAAGTGCAGGACTCTGCACTTGTCCTTGTTGAACCTCATCAGGATTTTTTTGGCCCAATCCTCTAATTTGTCTAGGTCCCTCTGTATCCGATCCCTACCCTCTAGTGTATCTACCACGCCTCCCAGTTTAGTGTCATCTGCAAACTTGCTGAGAGTGCAGTCCACACCATCCTCCAGATCATTAATAAAGATATTAAACAAAACCGGCCCCAGGACTGACTCTTGGGGCACTCCGCTTGAAACCGGCTGCCAACTAGACATGGAGCCATTGATCACTACCCGTTGAGCCCAACGATCTAGCCAGTTTTCTATCCACCTTACAGTCCATTCATCCAGCCCATACTTCTTTAACTTGGCGGCAAGAATACTGTGGGAGACCGTATCAAAAGCTTTGCTAAAGTCAAGGAATAACACATCCACTGCTTTCCCCTCATCCACAGAGCCAGTTATCTCATCATAGAAGGCAATTAGGTTAGTCAGGCACGACTTCCCCTTGGTGAATTCATGCTGACTGTTCCTGATCTCTTTCCTCTCCTCTAAGTGTTTCACAATTGATTCCTTGAGGACCTGCTCCATGATTTTTTCAGGGACTGAGGTGAGGTGACTGGCCTGTAGTTCCCCGGATCCTCCTTCTTTCCTTTTTTAAAGATGGGCACTACATTAGCCTTTTTCCAGTCATCCGGGACCTCCCCCGATCGCCATGAGTTTTCAAAAATAATGGCCAATGGCTCTGCAATCTCATCCGCCAACTTCTTTAGCACCCTCGTATGCATCGCATCCGGCCCCATGGACTTGTGCATGTCCAGTTTTTCTAAATAGTCCCGAACCACTTCTTTCTCCACAGAGGGCTGGTCACCTTCTCCCCATACTGTGCTGCCCAGTGCAGCAGTCTGGGAGCTGACCTTGTTCGTGAAGACAGAGGCAAAAAAATCATTGAGTACATTAGCTTTTTCCACATCCTCTGTCACTAGGTTGCCTCCCTCATTCAGTAAGGGGCCCACACTTTCCTTGACTTTCTTTTTGTTGCTAACATACCTGAAGAAACCCTTCTTGTTATCCTTAACATCTCTTGCTAGCTGCAACTCCAAGTGTGATTTGGCCTTCCTGATTTCACTCCTGCATGCCTGAGCAATATTTTTATACTCCTCCCTGGTCATTTGTCCAAGCTTCCACTTCTTGTAAGCTTCTTTTTTGCGTTTAAGATCAGCAACGATTTCACTGTTAAGCCAAGTTGGTCGCCTGCCATATTTACTAATCTTTCTACACATCGGGATGGTTTGTTCCTGCAACTGCAATAAGGTTTTTTTAAAATACAACCAGCTCTCCTGGACCTCTTTGCCCTTCATGTTATTCTCCCAGAGGATCCTGCCCATCTGTTCCCTGATGGAGTCAAAGTCTGCTTTTCTGAAGTCCAAGGTCCGTATTCTGCTGCTCTCCTTTCTTCCTTGTGTCAGGATCCTGAACTCGACCATCTCATGGTCACTGCCTCCCAGGTTCCCATCCACTTTTGCTTCCCCTACTAATTCTTCCCTGTTTGTGAGCAGCAGGTCAAGAAAAGCTCTGTCCCTAGTTGGTTCCTCCAGCACTTGCACCAGGAAATTGTCCCCTACACTTTCCAAAAACTTCCTGGATTGTCTGTGCACCTCTGTATTGCTCTCCCAGCAGATATCAGGGTGATTAAATTCTCCCATGAGAACCAGGGCCTGCGATCTAGCAACTTCTGCTAGTTGGCAGAAGAAAGCCTCGTCCACCTCATCCCCCTGGTCTGGTGGTCTATAGCAGACTCCGACCACGACATCACCCTTGTTGCTCACACTTCTCAACTTTATCCAGAGACACTCAGGTTTTTCTGCAGTTTCATACCGGAGCTCTGAGCAGTCATACTCTTCTCTTACATACAATGCAACTCCCCCACCTTTTCTGCCCTGCCTGTCCTTCCTGAACAGTTTATATCCATCCATGACAGTACTCCAGTCATGTGAGTTATCCCACCAAGTCTCTGTTATTCCAATCGCATCATAGTTCCCTGACTGTGCCAGGACTTCCAGTTCTCCCTGCTTTTTTCCCAGGCTTCTTGCATTTGTGTATAGGCACTTAAGACAACTCATCGATCGTCCCTCTTTCTCAGTATGAGACAGGAGTCCTCCCCTCTTGTGCTCTCCTGCTTGTGCTTCCTCCCAGGTTGTTTGTAACCTTCCAGTCTCACATTATCATCAATCATTAAATATATTTTTGAAAGGCTGATTCAATCAGAGAACTTCTTACTTATTTCCATATACATTCAACAGCATAATCATATGTCATTTTGGGGAGCTGCTGTGAAACAGTTTCCCGGGGGAGCATCTCTGGCTTGGGACATTTAAATCTAGAGTAGACCAAACAGTGGAGAATATACAATAGGTAGGATGCCTGCAGCGGAGGTGGAGGGAAACAGAAGACAGAGCTTTGTTGCAGATAGAAATTCATGAGATTTTACAGTTTTTCATTTTGCCTCATTTTCTTTGATCTGAATTCCTTCTGCCCAAATGATCAGCTGCATCTGAACAGCATGGACCAGGTTCTCAGCTGATGCAAATCACTGACTTCGGAGGGGCAACTCTGATTTACACCAGATGAGGATCCTGCCCTATATTTTTAAGGACACACTTACATCCTGAAATGTGCTATAAAAAAGACTACTCTATGTTATTTACAGCAAAGATACTGAATAGTTAAACTGATGTTAACTCTGCTCAAGAAACAGAAAAGAATTTGTATCCTACATTGTTTTAAGCTTCCAAACTCTGCTGTTTTTCCTGTATCTCTGATTTGGGTTGCTCCAATGGGACTTTGCAGGTTGAGAAATACACATGCTATGTATAAATATAGTACAAGATAGCGCTCTGGTACACTGTTATGTGTGGTTACTGCAGGCACGTTATGTGTCCACGATACAGAGAAATAATAAGTTATAAATAAAAGCCTGCAAGGGATTTTTATATGTGAAGTTTCTCTTAGTGTTAATTAGTTCCCATTTCAAACTTCATCCCCTGGCTTCTTGTCTAGAGGTATTTCTTCAGATGATGTCTTGCAACATTAATGCTCTGTCCTAGCAATGCTTTAACTGAAGCAGTGTTGGGGTTCCTAGCCATCATCGTTATACATTTTCTTCATGTATAATGCACTATTGGCAAGGGTCCCCTAATGTTTTCGCAGCTGTGCTGTATTCTTCCTTTCGTCAGAGTGTGCATGAGAGGCAGGGGCTGCAAATCCAAGCAGAATGTTTAGTATGCAGTTCTTTCTGTTTTGTATCCGTATGTGCTCTGCCCGTGCTCTGGCTTTCTTTTCTGCCTTGTTGCAAAGAAAGCATGCTCTGTGCTCTGCTTGTAGATCTGGTGAGTTTTAGGTGCATCCTTTGGAGGGCTGTTTTTAAGCAGCAAGGATCCAGAGAGAGCAGTATCCCCTATTTTCTACATACAAAGGACAAAATAGGCCCTTTGAGTCTAGATACTTATTTACTGCTCAGACCCTTGGCCTACTCTCCTCCAACACAATACATAGAGGAAATGTGTCCCCAGTGTTACCTCTATCCCTGCTTTTAGGTGACCTAGATACTAAGCACTCCTGAACCTACAGTGAAAGCTCATAACAGCATTGTCATCTCTGAGACATCGCTTAATACCTCCTGGCTGTCCTAAAGAAAAACCGAGGCATGGACTGAAGGTGAGAGACCTGGGTGTAATCCAGATCATTCTCACTATTCTGGCCCAGGTTTATGCATATTTTAATCACTATTATAACCTTGCTTCCCCCCAAAATACTTCAATGTACTGTTTAAGGCAGGTCAACATGTTTTTATTTTTTTTAATTGAAATTTGATCAATATATAGAACTAAAATTTGGATACAATTTCCCCCAAATATCCCTTATGTTTCCCAGCCAATTTTAGAGCTGGTAGGAATAAAAGTGGTATCTCATTTACCATGTGGTTGGAGTTCAGTGTCCTGTCTCTTGAGCCCTTCTGTGGGAGAATGACAATTAATGAGGGCTTTGCCATTGATAAGTCAGCCTTCCAGTAAGACATTTAAAATTGATTAAAGCTTTGCTTAACTGAGTTTTGTCAGATGACCTTTAATCTCCCCATACCATTAAAATCATTTAAATAAAAATGTAGGTGTGGCAAAGCATCAAATCTCATGTCTTTAAAGTCAGAAATATTGATTGAACTGAGTGGATTAAAGGCTGCAGGCAGAAGACCTTTCACTGGATTTAAGAAGCTTGTTTATTGCTCAGAGGGGAGGAAACTGTCAATCTTAATTTATTTGCCCTGTAATTCCCGCTGATCTAAATTTTATATGACAAATAGTTTCATTTAATTGTGTCACCTCTGGCTTACGTATACCATAAAAAGAACTTTTTCATTTTAACAATGGGTGACAAAAAAGGAAGAGCATTGAGTGATAATGTCAAAGAAGCTTGCAAAGCCACGCAAGCTATGGAAGGTCATGCTTTAACTGAGTGAAATTATATGAGACGGAAGGATAGGCTTGTGGATTTAGAAAGGATTTCATTCTAACTGGGCTCTTGTCTTTAAAATGCTTTTAACTATACCATTCCAAGCCTCTCTGATTTACTGAATTCGGGAATAGTCACTTTCAACAAAAAGGAAAACAACAACTTTAAAGATTAATTGCTTGGTATTATGCTCTGGCACATAGTAATGGCATCCATATCTAATGTAAACACAATGAAAATGTGCTTTTGAAGATCTATTCATCTAAAACAAGCCACTAGGAGATCATTTGGATTCCTGACTAAGGATAAGAGAGGAGGGGGAAATGAATGTATAGAGACAGTGCCTTTGGTAAATATTTCTCTCTCCCTCCCCAAAATATAACTACTTTGCCTTGCCTTTCAGCTTTAACTCTATACTACCTCCATATGATCATCAATGAATTCATACAGGGCCTGATCCAAAATTCAACCTTCCTGTTGACTTCACCGGACTTTGGATCAGTCTCCTAAATGTCTATTAAAATTGAAGGGACCCATATGCCCCAGTTTTACTGGGCCAGTCCTGGTTTTTCATATGATGTTCTGGAGTCCCAGGAAAAAAAATAACTACTAAAACAGTAAGCATCATAGTTCTGCTCAGTAAAAGAGCCGTGTTAGTCACACATCATACAGGAGTTTTATGGGTCACTAAATGTATCATCTGTACTTGATGGAAACAAATCAATAAACAATGTTTTTTTTTTTTAAATAAAAGACGAAGTGCATTTAAGAAAATCTGATTCATCCTGATTATTCTGAGGTTTCCAAATCACACTGAGAACCCAGAAGTGTTTTTATGAGCATGTAGGGAGAAAAGATCGCTAAACAGAGAAGTACAACATCACTCTGCCTCCATGGTGCACTGGAAGAAAGGATTTGGGGGTGAGGAACATTTCATGGACTACCAGAAGAATTCAGTTATCCTGTGCTACATCTAGCAAATGAACCAGCCAGATCCTCACATGTAAATCAGCGTCGCTCCTTAGAAGTCTGTGGAGTGACACAGATTTCTACTAGCTGAGGATCTGGCCAAAGTTTTCAGAGATCATCAAATGCTCAGATATTACAGTGAACACAAAATGGAATAGTAAAGACTAAAATGCCCAGTGTGTGTCGTAGCTGAGCTGTGATATGTTGTTGCTGTTTCTTTCAACCCTGTTATGAGGATCAGGGCCCACATAATTCTCAGTAAATCTTGGGCAATTTTTTTCCCAAGAAGAAGCCAGAAGTTCAGGGGAGAGAGGAGCTGATGAATGGCAGTCTTGGCAAATAATCTTATTGTGCAATATTGTAGATTGTTATGGTGAATAAGCTCCTTTCAACCCAACAGACCCACATGCACAGATTTGATCATTTGTCGCATTCTCAGGTTCCCTGTTATTTTATACAGTTTCTTCAGATGGATGTCATTGGTTGTTCCTTACAATCTGTATCTCATGAAGTGGGCTTATGGGCTATTTCCCCACACACACTTTGTTTACCAATGTCATTCAGCTTTCCCTTCATTGCACCAATTATAATTTTTCCCCCTTCAGTAAACCATTCCTTTCTCCTTGTTATTTGGTAAAAGGCAAGGGAACATCTATCAGGATAGTCCTTGTATTCAATGGAAAGTATGAAATAGTGTTTTTCTTGTTATTTTTGGACACATCGTTTATTTTCCGGAAAACAAAGGGTAATATCTTAGTTTCAACCCCAAAGAGCTTACGTCATTTTATATCTTCAAAATATGTATACATTTAATCCACACAATCTTGCTAGGAGGCTTGGGAGGTGCTGTAAGTGTTATTACTAAATCTAGTTGAACTTTTGCTCTGAATATTTGGTTTTGCATTGAAAAATGTAGTTTTTGTTGAAATCAAAATGTTTTATGATAAAAAATTGATTAAAAGTGTTCAATTTTTCCATGAAAAAAAGTTCAAAATTAGAATATAAATTTGAAAGGAACATTTTTGTTTTGTTTCTAATTGATATTTGGTTTACAAAAGCCAAAAATATCAATTCAAAACAAAACAAAATTATATTTTGCTGTGATTTTTTGGTCAAAAATTCAAAATTTTATTTACAAAATTTCAAACAATTTGAAAAATCTTTATATGTTTAAATAAAATTGTTTCTTTTAAACCCTCTCTAGTGATTACCTTCATGTATCCATTGAGAGAAAGAATCAACAAGGTTCAATGATTTCTTAAGTTCAACTAACAACTCAATGGCAATGCTGGGGTTAAAACTCAGGAATATCTGGATGCACCATAATTTGCTCAAACTACTAACCCATACAGCCTGCCAGAATTTAAGTCATCCCTAAGACCTTGAAGATAGCTTTATTATATGAATTTGGGAACATGCTGGACAACCCAACAATTCCAGTGCTTTTATATCCTCAAAAGCATTGGCAACTGCCTCGGGCAAAGGGCTAGAGAATATGATATGTGGGGAGCAATCCTGAACTAGGGCTCATTGAAGTCAATGGGCATCTTTCCTTTGTCCTTGATGGGCTTTGGCTCAGGCCCACACATAACCTATTATTACTTTTCTACCACTTTTTTGGTATGATTTCAGGTTGAATTATTATTTGCCAATATCTCTCTGAACTACCTGCTGTCTGCCTTTTGTAGGGCACTGGCAGTTTGTGATGAGGACTTTGACTCTTAGGGTATGCTACACTAGGGCTAGAAGACGTAGACATACCCACACTAACTCTGATCAAGCTAGCACAATGAAAATAGAGGTGTAGCCTTGGCAGGATGGGCTAGTAGCCCTGAGTACAATCCTGTTTGAGACCCTATTTGAGTACCACTTGTGCCACTGAGGCTACACTTCTATTTTTATCGTGTTAGCTCAGTTGCAGATGAAAACGACATCTTCTATCTCCCGTGTAGATGTATGCTGAGTGCAGTGAGGTTCACTTGCCTCAATGGGCTTCCTTTATGCAAGATACAAAATGTTAAGATGGCCCTTGCAAATCTTTCTTCTTGATGGTGAATATGGAGAATCCTATTGGTTTTCTGAGACAAATTCCATCACCACTGCATGGGAGAACCATTACACAAGGCATTGGAAAGACCTCCTCTGGAATACTGTGTGCAATTCTGGTCTCCCATGTTTAAGAAAGATGAATTCAGACTGGAACAGGTACAGAGAAGAGCTACTAGGATGAACTGGGGAATGGAAAATCTACCTTATGAAAAGAGACTCAATAGCTTGGCTTGTTTGGTCTAACCAAAAGAAGGCTGAGGGGAGATATGATTTCTCTCTATAAATACGTCAGAGGGATAAATACCAAGGAGGAAGAGGAGTTATTTAAGTTAAGTGCCAATGTGGACATAAGAACAAATAGCTATAAACTGACCATCAACAAGTTTAGGCTTGAAATTAGGTGAAGGTTACTAACCATTGGAGGAGTGAAGTTCTGGAACCTCTGTTCCTATTTTTAAAGTAAAATCTATGAAAGCTAGTTAACTGAGACTTGGGCAGGGATAGCCCTGTTTGCCAGAAGCTGGGAATGAGCGGCAGGGAAAGGATCACTTGATGATTACCAGTTCTGTTCATTCACCCGGCATTGGCCACTGTTGGAAGAGAGGATACTAGGTTAGATGGGCCTTTGGTCTGACCCAGTATGGCCATTCATATGTTCTGTCAAGTGGAGTAGTGGGGGCAAAAAACCTAACTGGCTTCAAGACTGAGCTTGATAAGTTTATGGAGGGGATGATATGCTGGGACTACCTACAATGGGATGTGGCCCATTGGTGACCGCCAGTAGCAAAAATCCCCAAATGGCTGGAGACAGGACACTAGATAAGGAGGGCTCTGAGTTATACTACAGAGAATTCTTTTCCAGGTATCTGCCTGGTGGGTCTTGCCAACATTCTCAGGATCCAAATGATCATCATATTTGAGGTGGGGGAGGAATTTTCCCCTGGGTCAGATTGTCATTCAAGTGCTCAGTACCCAAAACTAGGGCCAGATTTTCAAAAGATCCCAGGTCTAATTTAAAAGCACCTTTAAAAAAAGCTCAGCACCTGAAGAGCACTGGATCCAGAGACAAATCTGGGTGTGAACTCGTATTTTGGGATTGTCTCCATAGGGGGCTAGATCCAGAACACAAAACGGATCTGACGCTGGATCCCTGAACTTTCAGCTTCATACTCTGAATTCACATCTCTCACTTCCATGTTAAAACCAGATTAGTTTTGAGCCAATTTTCCAACTGCCTTCTCATTCCAAAACTTGGATGGCTTTGTCCAAGATTTGCTAGGAGTTCTTGGGTTCACACTAAACTGGAATGCAAAGAGAAACCTAGGGGTGTGGAAACCCAGGCCGACTGAAACAGAAGACAAAGTTCACACACAGCCCAGTTGTGACCCGAAGCCACTGAGTGTACTTGCAGCTGTAGAAAAGAGGAAAGTGGCCAGAACTGTAAAGCTGTTGCTGATCTCAGTGATTAGAGAGACGAGGTGGGTGAAGTAATCAATTTTATTGGACCAACTTCTGTTGGTGAGAGAGACAAGCTTTCAGGATTAAACAGACCTGAAGAAGAGCTCTGCATGAGCTCGAAAGCTTGTCTTTCTCACCAACAGAAGTTGGTCCAATAAAAGAGATTACCTCACCCACCTTGTGAAAGGATGCCATTCTTGTAATTCATTATACAAAATGAGTTGCTGAATGGTTTTGTAGTTACAAGTATCCATATAGAAACCCAGAACCTGGCCTGTTTGATTGGTCTCTGTGTGTGTATGTGTTGGTTAGCCCACCAAGGAAATTGGATTAGTGGGCAATAAGATGCTCAGATGATTGAGACAATAGCAGCTAGTATCCAGAGAACCCAAGTGCCTGGGACTGTAATGCGAGTGGTGGGTTTCATCAACATTAATAATTAGTCCATCATTCCACTCTTGCAGGGACCCTAATCAGCACCAGCATCTATAGATAATACCTTGCATTTTAGTTTGCTGAACAGCAATAAAACATAGCATAATGGAGTTACAGCAGCAATGAATCTGGCCCAGTTCTTGTAAGCAATGTTTTCCTGATTACTGCCAGTTACACATATAAATGCTTGCCTGTTCTCCATCCAGATCCTCATACAAATGAGATGGTGCACTCATAGGTTTATCCTGAGAACAAATATTTAAATAGCAGAATCTAGGATCCTTTTTTGCTTCCTGTCCAGACCTGTTAAGCTCATAGTATGCACACTGTAGTCCCATGGCTATAGGATGTACAGTACAAGACTTTTTTGATTAGCTTCTTCTAATAGTTATTAAATGTTCAGTTTAGAATCTGGAGGCCAACTGTCATCTTTGTTTGCACTGTCTTGGGTGACAGTGGTGTCAGAACTGCAATGCTTGTGAATTTCCATAAATATGGCATGTGTCAGGTCTCATCAACCTTCCACAAAGTCATTCCAGTGCACAGCTCTCTACAGTGGTTGTGAATGTGTGTCAGGGAGTGATCAGGTTTATGTCTTTGGGATTCATTTGTACATTTATATGGCCTATAAGGTGGCCCTGTTAGTGGTGAATTTCGATCCAGATAGGTATTAGAAAGCTCCCAAAGTTCAAGGCAGTTGGGGGTTATAGTTTGGGCCCATTATCAGTACAGCCTGATGCTACAGAGTTCAGAACTAAATCCAAGTTTTCTTAAAGTTTGGGAGTGTTCTGGAGATTTCTGGTTTTGGTCCATCTCTAAGACGGTTCTTTTCGTCTCATACACCATTT
Organism: Chrysemys picta bellii; assembly: GCF_011386835.1. Classification (NCBI taxonomy): domain Eukaryota; kingdom Metazoa; phylum Chordata; order Testudines; family Emydidae; genus Chrysemys; species Chrysemys picta. The sequence continues at coordinate 131,333,367 of NC_088795.1, forward strand.
GTTCCAGGTATTCGAATTACACTGAAAGCAAAACCTCATACATTTACTTTTATGGATCTTAATTAGACCTCAGTGGGTTTTTAATCTTTGTATATCTATCCTCTTTTTGAGGTTCTTTCTTTGTGGCTAAATTCTGCCCTCATATAAGCCATCAGTGCCTCAAAGGATCAAGTTTAAATTAAGAAAGACAGAATACAGGAAGGTTGGTAAGACAACTCCCACCTGTTTATGCTCTCTGTATGTGTGTATATATATCTCCTCAATATATGTTCCATTCTATATGCATCCGAAGAAGTGGGCTGTAGTCCACGAAAGCTTATGCTCTAATAAATTTGTTAGTCTCTAAAGTGCCACAAGTACTCCTGTTCTTCTTTTTTGAGAATACAGGAAAGCAATTCAGGAGATGGGAGGCTGGGAAGATTACTAATGTAGAGAATAAGGGAGGAGGGGGTGCTGGAAGAGGTGAGCTTTAAGGAAGGATTTGAAGGTGGATAGGGAGGGTGCTTTCTAGGGTGACTGTTTTGGACATCACAGAAAGCATAATAGGTGGTGTGATACAGAGAATGGGAAAAGGTGAAGTTAGGAAGAGGACTGAAAGGGCATAGAGAGAAGGTAGGAGAGTAGGAGAAATCGTAGGAGAGATACAGGTGGTAGAAAGATTAATTAGATTGTTAGAGATAAGGACAAAGAGCTTGTATATGATTGATATCAACCTTATTTCCTTTCAGAAAAGTTGACAAGTGTGACAGATTGTTTTCATAGGCAACACATCACCAGGCAGGTTCACTGCTGCTGGATATTGTAGATGCGAATAGACTAATAAGAAAGAAAGACATTAAACATGAAAATGAAGTGGAATAAAATTGTTTGCCATTACTCTGGCTACAGAAGGGGACACCATTTCTTTAGGGTGCGTCAACATTTTTTCATCCTGAACTTTTTTGGTCAGAAAATTGGGTTTTGGATTAAAAAAAAAGTTTCTGCTTTCCTCAAAAATTTTTAACTTTTCATTGAAAAACTGAGAATAAAAAATGGTTCAGTTTTTAGCCAAAACCTTTTTTGGTTTGCTGGTTTTCAGTTTTTTTGATGAAAACCTGAAATATTTATTTTGGGGGAAAATGTTTTCTAGTTTTTAATCATCAGGATATAAATTAGTCGTCGTCAACTGGCTTTATGCAAGAACATTGCCCTCAGTGTCAAAGTAATGCCCAGTTGGGCAGGTGTATTAATGAGTTTTCAACAGAAATGACTGGGAAATTATATTTTACCCCTCACGAAAAATTTCAGTAAGCATATATGTGATTTTTTGTTGTTGTTGATTTTCATTGAAAACAAGAAAATTGAAAAATTTTGGTTTAAAACCAATCATTTCAGTTTTTCATTGAAAACCCAAACATTTCTGATGAAGATAGAGATCGTCAAAAATATCCATTTTGTTGAAAAACCATTTTCTGACATAAAAAAATAACAGGAAATTTCTGACCGGCTCTGTTTTTCAACCTTACTCTGAAGCAACAGGCCCTGGCCATAGCCAGAGAAAGGCTACAAAGTTATGGACCTGATCTTTCAACTGGATACATGCAGATAAACCTTTGAGCCCATACAGAGGTTCGTCGACTTCAGTGAGGCATTAGGCCAATGCAGGGGTCCACCAAAGCACACAGAATTGTAGGACAAGCCCTAAGATTCCAAACCTGCAATTGTGGAGCACCCATTGAAGTTCTGGATCAATTAGGACATTCCATGCATGACAAATTTTTGTAGGGTTCAACCCTATATGGCCCAATGGTATTTCCTATCTTCCTTGCTTCTGTATGGGTCTGATCCAAAGCCAACGGAAGTCAGTAGAAAGAGTTCCATTAATTTCTGTGAATAAGGACCTGTACGTAAACCTTATATTTGATTTCCATTTCTTTGTATACAATGTCTTAGTTTTGGCAAGTTTCAGTGGTAGCTGTGTTAGTCTGTATCAGCAAATAAATAAATAAATAAACAAACAAACAAACAAACGAAGAGTCCTTCTGGCACCTTAGAGACTAACAAATGAGCCCTAGCCCATGAAAGCTTATGCCCAAATACATTTTTTAGTCTCTAAGGTGCCACAAGGACTCCTTGTTTTTTTTTTTCTTCTAGTTTTGGCAGTATCCGATTTAATACATATTTTGCTAACATATCTTTTTTAGATTTGTGAACATATTTAATTAGTTTATTCTATGAAAAAATAATAACAATTGTGCATGAGAAGCATTTTGTTGTATACAAAATAAAGTGTCAAGAGGGGATTCAGTACTTTCATTAAAATAAATGAATAATCTTCTTAATGTGCATGCAAAATGTTTCATCTCATAAGACAAAAACTAGAGGAACTCCTTGGTTCTTAAGAGAAGCTGTGTTAGCTTTGTTCTGCTGATTTTTGTATGATTTATAAATGTGGAACTTGAAGACACTTTGATGTTTGTTCCAATTTTTTTATTATTATTTGTATTATTAATAATGGTGCTTTCATACTACTTATGGATTCAGAATTAAGGGCTGAGACAGTCTTTCCTTAATTAGATCAAATACAGAGTTGCAGATCAAACAATCTTGAATTAATAACAATGACAAATTGCCCTCAAATTACTCTTGAACATAAAAGATAACAACTGAATTAAACAAATGTTGTCATCAAGAAACCACTTTAAAAGCTATACCAGTGATCACAACTGTGTAATTTTTCTCATCACTGTTAACAACAAGCAAAGTTAAAATTGCATATGGAGTTTAATTAAAAATCTGTATAATATCAATATGATTTCTACAGTTCAAGGCCCTCGTGCAGGAATTGGGGCAAGTTCCGAGAAAACAAGCCTTCTAAATAATGAGAGAGAGAGCATGTACAAGTGAGACAAGGAGCAAAATAGCAGGTTTGGATTTGAATTAAACTGAAAGATGAAGTTTGAAACACATGCAAATGGTGTAGCTCATGGGCCAGAATGGTTTAGAATAATCTGTGCATTTTTAGATGTCAGTTGGTATTCAGCACATGATTAAAATCCAAAGTCAGATATACTACACTTTCTCTGCATCACTTATTTGCAAGTTAGGAGTAGAACGTTCAGCATGAAGGTGCTTGTTGGAAAAGACTAATAATGGGGTGACAGAGGCTGGCATTGCTGGCTGATGGGAGATGGGAATCAATATCTCAAAAGTGAATGAGAAATTATAGTTAGGGTGGGGATAGGTTGTGAAGGGTCTAGAAGATGAAGACCAGTAGCTTATGTTTGATGCATTAGAGAAGGGAGAGCCGGTGGAGGGATGCAAAGAGAGGGGTGACATGATCAAAGAGACAGCTTAGCTATGATCTTTGAAGCAGCATTCTGAATGGATATGATTGGGGCAAGACTGCATGTGTCAAGGCCACAGAGAAGGAAGTTGCAATTATGAAAAAGTGAGCTGATGAGAACCTGGATGAGAGATTTAGCTGTGTGGATGGAAATGAAAGGCCATGTCATAGAGGTGTTATGCAGAAAAGATAAGCAAGATTTAGACATAGCGTGGATATGAGGACTTTGAGAGAGGTCTGTGACCCAAGAATCCCCTAATGCCAATTTGCAAGGGGGTTCCAGAAATGTCCTGACTCTCTCTCTATATGTCACACACACACACACAAACTGAAAATATGTTCTTAGATTCCTTATCAAGGTATGAGTTACCAGCAGAGGTGAAGAAACAGGTGTTTTCTGTCAGACAAGAGATGTTTATTCACCTGCCTCCGTCGGATGTAAAATAAGCATTGCAAGCTAAAACAATGGATGGCCATATATATATGAAGTTATCAAAGAGATGTGAAGTCAACAGGGAAGCAGCACACAGGAAAAACAAGCCAGGGATGGTTATATTGGCTGAGTACATGCAATTAAATTGGGGGGGTATAAGTTAAAGGCAAAGAAGACATCCCCTCATCCTGATCCCAGGAAGTAAACAAGCAATATATTTAGGTTGAACCTTGGTTGAAATGGTGCACAGAACTTTGCAGGGGACATAAACGTCTATAGACAGGAGGTTAACCTGTTAGTTAAGTGTAGTCTCTAGAAAGCATGTTATGATTTTGTGTTATATGTAGCCTTTTGTTTCCAATATCCTTCTTCACTCTCAATTGAATCTTTGATAATAAACTTATTATTGCTTTCACTATAAATATATCTAACTGTTGTGATGTTAAGCAAAGTGCTGGACCAGAGACTAATCTTGCAAGCTGGTGTGTACACTGTCCATTTGGGAACAGCAGCCCTGGTATTTCTCTGTGTAACCAGTGACAGGGGCTTGATGTCCAAGGGGAATGCTTCAAGGGACTCAGGGACTGGGGCGCACCTGTTGTTAACCCACAAGGAAAAGCTAGAACTGGCATAGCCCTGAAAAAAGTGCTTAAGTGACAAGTAGGCTGTCAGTGTTAAGAAGCTGACACCCAGCTAAGCACATGAAAGACTATCATTCTGGAGGGTAACAAGGTGGACAGTTCTGAGTACCCTAACAACCGCCACGAGGTCTAAACTGAAGATGAAGCCCATGTTACAGGTATGAGTGACAGCCAAGATGATGAGATTGTCCATAGGGCTTGAGAAAGGAGGATGGGGGAGGGCTTAGGAAAGAAGATTAAGAGCTTTGTTTTAGCCATGTTTAGCTTGAGTTGATGGCTAAACATCCAGGTGGAAATGGTAGAGGGACAGTCTGAGATTTTAATGTGGACAGAAAGAGACAGGTCTGGTGTGGAGAGTAGATCTGTGAGTCGTCAGCAGAGAGGTGGTAGTTGAATTTGTGTTTGTGGATGAGATTACCTAGAGATAAGGCTTAGAGGGAGAAAAGAAGGGGCCCTGTGGAACCTCCACAGAAAGATGAAGGATGAATGAGAAATATCCTCTGAGGGACATGCTGAAGGAGCGATTAGAAAGGTAGCAGGAAAACCAGGAAATGATAAAGTCACAGAAGCCAAAGGAGGACAACTTTTTACAAAGATCATGGTCTATGTTAGAGTAAAATTTTAAACATTGCAGGAAAATCAGTGACAGAATCAGGTATTTTTTTATCTTAGTCAAAGAGGGATTCACTGAAATGTTCATTTCAGCATTTCAGTTCACCTAACTAAAAACAAAAGAAATGGACCAAAAGTTTGGTTTAGAGCAATTTGGATACATCCCCAAACTGACACAATCAGATTTTCTCATCCCTCATCTCTCTGGTCCATAGATACCGAGAACATCTTTTAGAATCCCTGGTGAAGTTTGGCGCAAACATCACAGGAAGCATAATTATGTAAATACCTAAATAACAACTGAAATATATGTCACCCCAGCTCTTGCTGTGGGAACTTTTGCGTTTTCTTCTATGGAGACAGGTAAAAATTGAAGCCTATCTGCAAATTAAAACCTCAGCAGCAGCAATACCAGATAATTTATGAAGTCAAGTGTATAATTACACATGCTCATAAATATTCATTCTCATGTTCCCAGTTATAGAGAAAAGAAAGTGAACAAGCTGATTAGTCAATTGATGATATCTGAGTCAGCTGGTTATACAAATACCCCATAAAAGATAGCAGAGCAATATGGGTGCAAACACCAGAAGATTGCATTGACTGGGGGCACTATAATGAAACAAAAATATTTTTGCTCCAGAAGTTAAACAGGCGGTTTATAACCCGTCAGAGCTGAGAAATGGATGGAGTAGGGAGAAATGGAGTGCCTATGCTTACTGTCCTAGATGTTTATTACAGACAATTCTGTTAAGTTTGCCTGACACTTCCTATTATAAGACCCTGTTTTCAGTTACTGATAACTTTGCCAAATTTTAACCATTTGGGTTGAAATTTCCCATCCCAGATGTCTGGCTCGAGCTGAATGTTTCTGGAAAGATTCCACAAAAATGGTTCAACCATTTCCAAGTATGACATTAAGGAAAAAATACATTGTTTTACCCCTATTAGAATGAGTGTAAGAGCCATTTCATGGATAAGTTCTGGTGAATCAATCCTTCGAAATTAGTCAGAAGGGTCACCCTGGTGTCAGGGATGTACCTTATTCTGTCCCCCGATAAAACCACCCATGCTGTCTCCTGAGTACCACCACCTGCCAAATCCGCCTTGCCTTGCTCACATGAGTATTTCATAGATTCATAGATTCTAGGACTGGAAGGGACCTCGAGAGGTCATCGAGTCCAGTCCCCTGCCCGCATGGCAGGACCAAATACCGTCTAGACCATCCCTGATAGACATTTATCTAACCTACTCTTAAATATCTCCAGAGATGGAGATTCCACAACCTCCCTAGGCAATTTATTCCAGTGTTTAACCACCCTGACATTTAGGAACTTTTTCCTAATGTCCAACCTAGACCTCCCTTGCTGCAGTTTAAACCCATTGCTTCTGATTCTATCCTTAGAGGCTAAGGTGAACAAGTTTTCTCCCTCCTCCTTATGACACCCTTTTAAATACCTGAAAACTGCTATCATGTCCCCTCTCAGTCTTCTCTTTTCCAAACGAAACAAACCCAATTCTTTCAGCCTTCCTTCATAGGTCATGTTCTCAAGACCTTTAAACATTCTTGTTGCTCTTCTCTGGACCCTTTCCAATTTCTCCACATCTTTTTTAAAATGCGGTGCCCAGAACTGGACACAGTACTCCAGCTGAGGCCTAACCAGAGCAGAGTAGAGCAGAAGAATGACTTCTCGTGTCTTGCTCACAACACACCTGTTAATACATCCCAGAATCATGTTTGCTTTTTTTGCAACAGCATCACACTGTTGACTCATATTTAGCTTGTGGTCCACTATAACCCCTAGATCCCTTTCTGCCGTACTCCTTCCTAGACAGTCTCTTCCCATTCTGTATATGTGAAACTGATTTTTCCTTCCTAAGTGGAGCAATTTGCATTTGTCTTTGTTAAACTTCATCCTGTTTACCTCAGCCCATTTCTCCAATTTGTCCAGATCATTTTGAATTATGACCCTGTCCTCCAAAGCAGTTGCAATCCCTCCCAGTTTGGTATCATCCGCAAACTTAATAAGCGTACTTTCTATGCCAATATCTAAGTCGTTGATGAAGATATTGAACAGCGCCGGTCCCAAAACAGACCCCTGCGGTACCCCACTCGTTATGCCTTTCCAGCAGGATTGGGAACCATTAATAACAACTCTCTGAGTACAGTTATCCAGCCAGTTATGCACCCACCTTATAGTAGCCCCATCTAAATTGTATTTGCGCAGTTTATCGATAAGAATATCATGCGAGACCATATCAAATGCCTTACTAAAGTCTAGGTATACCACATCCACAGCTTCACCCTTATCCACAAGACTCGTTATCCTATCAAAGAAAGCTATCAGATTGGTTTGACATGATTTGTTCTTCACAAATCCATGCTGGCTGTTCCCTATCACCTTACCACCTTCCAAGTGTTTGCAGATGATTTCCTTAATTACTTGCTCCATTATCTTCCCTGGCACAGAAGTTAAACTAACTGGTCTGTAGTTTCCTGGGTTGTTTTTATTTCCCTTTTTATAGATGGGCACTATATTTGCCCTTTTCCAGTCTTCTGGAATCTCTCCTGTCTCCCATGATTTTCCAAAGATAATAGCTAGAGGCTCAGATACCTCCTCTATTAGCTCCTTGAGTATTCTAGGATGCATTTCATCAGGCCCTGGTGACTTGCAGGCATTTAACTAAGTGATTTTTAACTTGTTCTTTTTTTATTTTATCTGCTAAACCTACCCCCTTCCCATTAGCATTCACTATGTTAGGCATTCCTTCAGACTTCTCGGTGAAGACCGAAACAAAGAAGTCATTAAGCATCTCTGCCATTTCCAAGTTTCCTGTTACTGTTTCTCCCTCTTCACTAAGCAGTGGGCCTACCCTGTCTTTGGTCTTCCTCTTGCTTCTAATGTATTGATAAAAAGTCTTCTTGTTTCCCTTTATTCCCGTAGCTAGTTTGAGCTCATTTTGTGCCTTTGCCTTTCTAATCTTGCCCCTGCATTCCTGTGTTGTTTGCCTATATTCATCCTTTGTAATCTGTCCCAGTTTCCATTTTTTTCCATTTTTTTTCCATTTGACTTAATGACTTTGGGTCAGATTTTCAAGGGCATTTGGGTGTGTAAAGATACTGATAGACACCTAGTGGGATTTCCAAAGCACCTAAACAGGTTAGGCGCCAAATTCCTATTGATTTGGATGGGACATAAGTGCCTAACTTGCTTAGGAGCTTTGGAAGATCCCACTAGGTGCTTATCTGCATCTGTAAGCACCTAAATACCTTTGAAAATCTGTCTCTTTGTGTATTCACTCCTTCACGTGTTTTAATTATGATCCCCTAATTCCTCCACTAATTCATCACAATTTGCTTATTGCTGATTACTGCTAATTGAATTAATACATGATCACATAAACTATAATCCCCACAAGAGAGTAATAAAGATAGGCTGGCTCTATGCAGGTAGATATTTTTTCTGGGACTTTGACTTCTGTTTTTTGCAACCGATTTATTTTCCTTCTGTCTTCCCCAAACATAACTCCTGCAAATGGTGAATTGAAAGCACTTTATTGCTGCTATGGATCCTGAGAGAAAGTTGGGAACTGGAATTCTCCGGAGGGAAATATACCTTCCAATTTGACAATGAAGTTGTTAATTTACTGTTAGTCATTAAATCCTATTGAGACTCTTAGAATAAGACAGGTTATGATGTGCTTATTACAGTATTCAGCATATAACATCCCATTCATTACAGGAATCATTCCAGTTATCTTTACATCATAAATTATATTTTTTGTAAGGGCAACGTAGGGTAAGACTACACTGCAAAAAATCCCACATCAGCAAAACTCAGAGCCCCAGTCAACTGACTTGGGCTATGGCCTAAAAATAGCAGTTGATGTTTCTGCTTGGGCTGAACCGGGCTCTGAGACCCACCCCTTTCACTGGGTATCAGAGCCCAGGCTCCACCCCGAGCGGGAACGTCTACACAGCAATTTTTAACCCCACAGCCTGAACCTGAGCTGGTTGACCTGAGCTTGCTTCTGTGGGCTTTGTGTGTGTGTGTGTGCAGCACCCATAGTTTTTCTATGCTTCGTCATTCATGAAAGCCTTTATTTGAAATTATCTGAGGACTGGCATTTTACAACTTGGGACAGAGCCACAATGGGGACTTAGACTCAGTGCGGCAACACCTAACATTTAGGCATCCTGCCACCTAGTGGAATCCACAGCTCCAAGTTAGGTGCCCAGGCCCCCTATACAATCCGTGGGGAGAGTTAGGCACCTCTGACTGAGGTTCTCAGAAGCTGACAAGTTTAGCAAGAAGCCAACTAAACTAGCCAATAGGAAATGCTGAGGAAAGGGGTGTGGCCTACGTGTCACACCTCAAAGGGATTTCGGTGGCTAATTCCAGGCAGGAGGGAGACACGTCTCTCCACTTGGGAGTTACAGATGTGAACTCCCTCCTGGAGTTAGAGGCCTAAGCCCTTTCTTGCAAAAAACTGAAGGAGAGGCGATATTTCCCCCCTTATAAACTTTAGCCCATGATTTAGAGCACTCGCCAAGGCTGGGGAAGACCTAGTTTCAAATCCACCGCCTCTATCCCATATGGAGTAGGGACATGAACCCTGGTTTCTCATATCTCACATGAGTGTCCTGAACGCCAGGCTAAGAGGTGTTTTGAGATGAGGCTCTATCAATCTCTCCTGTTGAACATGTTCACCTTGGTAGAGATAATTAAATAGACACTGGGACAAAGTTCCAGTGGTTAGGGCACTCACCTGGGATATAGGAGACACAAGTCCCTGTTCCAGTGAATTTGTAATTATTTATACAATGTGGAACAGCTTTAACAGGAGAGATTGACAGGTACCTCCCAGCCCAGTGGTTAGGGCACTCCCCTGTGCAACGGACAACCTGGGTTCACGTCACTACCCCTGAGGAGACAGTTCAAACCTGGCTTCCCACATGCTGTATGAGTGCTCTAGCCACTGGGCTAAGTTATAAGGGACATAGGGAGAGGGCGGCAGCTGCTCCTCCTCCATAGCTCTGCGTGGGTCTCTGCATTCTCAAAGCACACCTGCCCAATTGGCTAGGTGTTCTCCTGCCTGAGGTTCCCACTGGTGCTTAGGTGTGAGCTAGGCAGTGGCTGTCAGGACTTAGGCAGCTGTGCACGTGGCTAGTGGCATAAATGTAGGCACCTTGGGAATTTAGGCACCTACAAAGTTAGGCCGCAGCTGAACAGGGGGTATTGAGGCTCTCACTGGTGTTTAGACACCCAAATCCCTTTGTGAACCTAGCCCGTTGCCCGTTAATTGATTCTGCTCCATTCTCTTCTGTTCGCCCCAACAACACAGAATCACAGGATGCGGATACCCAAAGTTCAGTCTAACCCTCCCTCCTCCACGAAGGGTGCATCTTGTGTTACTATTAAGCAATCATACCCATCGCTGTGTCTTTTCAAGCCAGGTGTATTTAGCCATCTTTGCTTTAGTGAATAGTAAATAAAATTATTTGCTCAGGTAACACTACATCGGAGAGATAAAAGCTGTGTCTGTTTCAGTTCTCTAATATCCATGTGAACCCTTCTTTTCTATTTCAGTTCTCACCTCTTCAGTTTTAATTTGACAGTCACGTTTGAATGAACCCAAAAGTCAGAGTGCAGCTTTTCCAAAACTCCCAATTTCACATGGTTTCTGCTGGACTCTGGAGTCATATATAAATTGGCCAAGTTTGCTGAAATCTTAGCTCTGTTGAAACATGTTCCACATTGACCTAAGTTTTGGGTCAGAATCATAGAATATAGGGGTTGGAAGGGACCTCAAGGGGTCATTTAGTTCAATCCCCTGCTCAAAGCAGGACCAATCCCCAACTAAATTGGGGTTGGCAGTAATCACCCCAAACCAGGTGAGCGTTGCTGTTTTCATTACCAATTTTTGCACAGCTTTATACAGCTCTGCACCATGTCACATTCCCATAAGTCTCCATGAAAAGAAACCTTTCCTCACATGAACCCATCTTCCTGGGTTCCTCCCATCCAGGTGGTGTATCTGTTTCAACCTTGTGTCAGCCATTTTAAATATGGAAGTCAGAAGTCATGTGGTGCATTCTGAGTGCTAGTTCCAGCATGTCCATGGTGCTTATAGATGTAGGATGCAGAGGCTGGCTCACATAATTGTGAGTCTCTGGTGCCACTTTATATCTTCATTTTCAAGTCTATGGTGCAGTAAATTGGCCCCCAATAGACAATGCATAAAACACTATGTCTGGATGCAACATTTGTTTTTATGATAAAAATGCATTATGTGCTGCAATGCATGACACTGGCAACACTATTCAGTTATGGTTCCTGGCTTCCATCTGGAGGGAGGGATAAGTGAAGCACTGTTTCTTAACACTGTGGTTCTCAAACTATGGTCAGTAGAGAGGCTCCTGTCACAATTGTAACACTATCTGTTTGGGAAGTCTTGCTAACAGTTGCTGTAGCCAGGGTCAGGATTCTTTCAAGGATTGCCAGAGACATTTTGATCAACTAAATCAAAACAAAACAAAAACCAACCTCCCTACCCCTCGTGAAGCATTTTGCACCCATGCAGGGCTGCTCCATGTCTTTGTTTGCTGGATGTTTCTTCGATGTAACTCCAGTTGTGATCATATTTAAAGTTACAGAGATCATGAATTCAGGGTCAACGCCTCAGCTGTTGTTAATCAGCGCAGCCCTATTGATTTCAATGGAGCTATGCCAGTTAAGATCAGCTGAGGTCTGAATCAAATTTCTTGAGAGTTGCAGTGGTGTAACACAGCGGAATTTGGCTCATCGTGATATATGGGATGGGTGCTTAGAGACAGAGTTAAATAAGCAAGCTAGCAAAACAAAACAAACCCCACTGCAAACCTCTTTATTTTCCTTTCTGGCAATCCCCACAAATTCCAGATGACTTTAGGAAAGTAATCTCCTAGAAATGGACAACTGAAAACTCATTAGTAGTAAGAGATGGCTTTTGAGGGCGTGGTTTTATTACCTTTACAGAAGCTAATGACTCTTCAATTTACTGTCCTCTGCACTGGTCCAGTACTATCAGATTAAACCCACAATATAGAAAAGAATTCAGGTCCAAGAGTTGTCACAGGCAAATATATATTTGGAAGACTCCTTTCCTAATAGACTTTTTAATTTTAAGGCTCTATCATACTTATACAAAACACTTGTTAAGCCTGCACTAATGGCTAAAAATCTGACTTGGCTGACTGTGTCAGAGATTACTTACACATGTTAATCACAAGCAGTTGTATTTAATCTGGACTCAGATTTATTTTTAACAGGTTACACAGTCTACTGAGGACTGTTGTGCCGGCCAAAGTGACCACAGTTGATGGCATCACACCTAAGATGCAGTATGACATATATTTCTGTTTCTGGTAAGACAGCAATATCATCATTATATGTAAAATCAGGACCCATCAGGGTCTCTCAATTGCCAGTGCAAAATAGTGTGGCACTAATCTGTTGAGATGGATATTAAGACTTGCCGTTCCACACTTCAGAATCAAAGCTGGTCAAAAAGTGTTTACCAGCCAAGACTACTCCAATGATGCTGCCTTGTTTGTGGAGAAGTCGGAGAATTTCAGCCCTGCTTTCCAAGGTCCCCAAGATTCCATCCACACTATGGGGCTGAACATCTTATGGCAGAAGACCAAGGTCCAAAACCTTGGAACTGGCCACCAGAACCCTGGTGCAGGTGAGGTTGAGTTCCATGGAGAGCTCATCTACCTAGACTGTAGGCAGAGTTCAAATGGTTACAGCACACTGGACATTCTTAGATGAATAGGTCTCGCCATCTCCTGCGTGAAGTCCATGTCCCACTTATGGATGGAAAATGTTATTTGTGCTGAGACAAAGTTCGGGATCTATCAAACCTGTGTATGACGTGTATTGCTAGACAGGCCAGAAACCTGGAACCTTTTACAGGCAGACTTAAGAGCAGCTAGAGGCATTTCATATGTGTTGTCAGTGCCAAACCCTGAGCATAAAGTGGTTTGACTTTGTGCAAAATGCTTTCTATTAATCACTCATTATATTCAAAAGCAGTATTGCATGCTCTTTGGCCATCTTTGCCATGATGGACAGAAACACTCCAGCACATTGTGATCGCAAATTCTCCATTGATGTGCAAAAGGGTGTATTTCTTGACTCTACGTAGTTCCACCCGTGGAATTTCACTATACAATGCCTAGTGTGATGCAGTGTTCCCTCTATTTTTTTACATTCATATGAGGAATGAATTTTATTATGTGCACCAATATGGAGGTGATGTGTGGTGGGACTGGCACCAAAGGGTTCAGAGTGTGGGAGGGGGCTCAGGTTTGGAATGCAGGGGGGTGAGGATTCTGGCTGGGGGATTGAAGGTTCTGGGCTCGGGCTGGGGATGAGGGATGAGGGGCTCGGGGTGCAGGAAGGGGCTCAGGCCTGGGGCAGAGGTTGGGGTGCAGAGGGGGTGAGGGTTACAGCTTCGGGTGAGAGCTTTGAAGTGGGGCTGCGGATGAGGGGATTGGGGTGCAGGCTGCCCCAGGGCTGCGGAAGGGAGGGAGGACATCCCATAGCCTTCTCTCGCCGCAGCAGCTCGAGGCTGGGTGAGAGGCGTCTCTCCACAGCTGTGGCAGCTCTGGCTGGGCTGGGCCGGGGGAGAGGCACCTTTCCATGGCCGTGGCAGCTCTGGCAGGGCTGTGCCGGGGGAGGGGCACCTTTCCCCAGCTGCAGCAGCTCTGGCAGGGCCGGGCCAGGCCAGGGGATGGGCCCCTCTCCCAGTCCGTGCAGTCTTTGATAAGCCCAATACATATAATTTAACCCTTACTGCAATTCATCAAGGTTGTGTGTTCAAGTGGATTTGGTATTGGACTGAAGGGCCTGGATTCCAATTCATGCTTTACTAATGACCTCCAGTGGGGCCTGGATAAGTCACTACACCTCTATTTCCATTCCCACTCTTTGTCTGTGTTGTCTGTTTAGACTGTGAGCATTTCGGGGCTGGGACTGTCTCTCGTTGCATATTCATTGCCACTTCTCCCAGCTCTAGTTGAATCCCAAACACCATTTTGGATGTGAAACTGTCTCTTGCCCCTTCCCCCCCCACCATGTGTCCTTTCCCCTCTTGTTTCTTCCCTTTCCTTTATCTTTCCTTTTTCCTTCTGTCTAATAAGAGTCTGGCTTAGCCAACCAAGACCGCATATTTTCCAACACCGTTCAAAGCCTATGACCAGAAAGAGGCAGCTAAAAGCACAGCCTTAAATAGCACAATGCTGGTACACGTTTGGCAGGTCTTGGAGTGGCTGATAAGACTGTTGTGCTGTGCCGTGTTTTTAGAATAGTGATGTTGCGAGTGAGAGGCAGCACCAGAGACAGAAGCTACATTTTCTCTCTCTGTTATTCTTGTCTTTCACCTTTTTTTGTGTGGTTGTGTCATGTTTTGTCTTCTAGGAAACAGGATTGGATTTTAAGAGCAACAACAGCTCAAGTCCATCTTAGCTAACTTCTTCTCTTTTCCTCCAAAAGCACAGTTATTACAATCTTTAATACCATCTAAGTGACTGTCGACAAGGGGTTTTTTTTTCTTCTAAAAGATCTTTCCAGCTAAAGGAACAGGGAACAAGAGGTGTTGTTAAAATGAGAGCCTACTTTAATACTTCACATTTCAAGTTGTTTAACTGTTTTTTCCTTCTTTTCAGTATCTTTAATAAAAGGATGTTTAATGGTGTGTTTGCCATGGTACTAAGCAGACTGAGGTCTCTGTATACCAAACCCCAAACATTAATACTGTTTCATGTTGGACAGTGACTGTGTTATGTTGACTCTTTGGGCCCATATATTCCATTTAAATGAATACTACATTTATGGTTTTTATGTTTTCTCGCTAATGCTTTTACCTCAAGAATAAATGAGCTCAGCTGAGAAAGATCTGTGTGGTAACTGTAACTGCTGGCAATACACCATTCATAGCCCTCAGAGAGAAAACAAAGCACAGACGCTGGCCGTTAGGCAGACTGATTTACTGAAAATATCATATAGTAAGTCAGAGACCTGTGCAGCCTTAAAACAGAAGAGAGAACATAAGAACGGCCATACTGGGTCAGACCAAAGGTCCATCCAGTCCAGTATCCGGTCTACCAACAGTGGCCAATGCCAGGTGCCCCAGAGGGAGTGAACCTAAGGGTATGTCTACACTACGGGATTAACCCGAATTTATATAATTCAAATTTGGAAAACAGGTTGTATAAAGTCGCAATGTATGCGGCCACACTAAGCACATTAATTCGGTGGTGTGCGTCCAAGTACCGGGGCTAGCGTCGATTTCTGCGGCGTTGCACTGTGGGTAGCTATCCCATAGCTATCCCATAGTTCCCGCAGTCTCCCGCGCCCATTGGAATTCTGGGTTGAAATCCCAGTGCCTGATGGGACAAAAAACATCGTCGCAGGTGGTTCTGGGTACAGCCTCACCTCCTCCCTCCCTCCCTCCCTGCATGAAAGCAACGGACGGCAGACAACCATTTCGCGCCTTTTTTCCTGGGTGGGTGAACACTGCAGACTCCATACCACGGCAAGCATGGAGCCCGCTCAGCTCAAAACAGCAGTCATGAACATTGTAAACACCTCGCGCGTTCTCGTGGAGTTTATGCTGAGCCAGGACCAGAAAAACGAGGCGAGGAGGCAGCGGCGGTGGCAGCGCAGCGACAAGCATGATGAGGGCATGGACATGGACATGGATATGGACACGGATACAGAATTCTGTGAAACCACGGGCCTCGGTGCTTTGGAGATCATGTTGTTAATGGGGCAGGTTCTATCCATGGAACGCCGATTCTGGGCAAGGGAAACAAGCACAGACTGGTGGGACCGCATAGTGTTGCAGGTGTGGGATGATTCCCAGTGGCTGCGGAACTTTCGCATGCTTAAGGGCACTTTCATGGAACTTTGTGACTTGCTGTCCCCTGCCCTGAAACGCCAGAATACCAAGATGAGAGCAGCCCTCACAGTTGAGAAGCGCGTGGCGATAGCCCTGTGGAAGCTTGCAACGCCAGACAGCTACCGGTCAGTCGGGAATCAATTTGGAGTGGGCAAATCTACGGTGGGGGCTGCTGTGATGCAAGTAGCCAAAGCAATCACTCAGGTGCTGCTACGAAAGTTAGTGACTCTGGGAAATGTGCAGGCCATAGTGGATGGCTTTGCTGCAATGGGATTCCCTAACTGTGGTGGGGCGATAGATGGAACCCATATCCCTATCTTGGCACCGGAGCACCAAGCCACCGAGTACATAAACCGCAAGGGGTACTTTTCAATGGTGCTGCAAGCACTTGTGGATCACAAGGGACATTTCACCAACATCAACGCGGGCTGGGCGGGAAGGGTTCATGACGCTCGCGTCTTCAGGAACACTACTCTGCTTAAAGGGCTGCAGCAAGGGACTTACTTTCCGGACCAGAAAATAACCGTTGGGGATGTTGAAATGCCAATAGTTATTCTTGGGGACCCAGCCTACCCCTTAATGCCATGGCTCATGAAGCCATACACAGGCAGCCTGGACAGGAGTCAGGAGCTGTTTAACTACAGGCTAAGCAAGTGCAGAATGGTGGTAGAATGTGCATTTGGCCGTTTAAAAGGTCGCTGGCGATCATTATTGACTCGCTCTGACCTCAGCCAAAGAAATCTCCCCATTGTTATTTCTGCTTGCTGCGTGCTCCACAATCTCTGTGAAAGTAAGGGGGAGACCTTTATGGCGGGGTGGGAGGCTGAGGCAAATCGCCTGGCTGCTGATTACGCGCAGCCAAACACCAGGGCGATTAGAAGAGCACACCAGGAAGCGCTGTGCATCAGAGAAGCTTTGAAAACCAGTTTCATGACTGGCCAGGCTACAGTGTGAAATATCTGTTTGTTTCTCCTTCATGAAAACCCGCCCCCTTTATTGACTCATTTTCTGTAAGGAACCCACCCTCCCCCTTCCCCCCAGCTTTCTTTGAAACCAAATAAAGTCACTATCATTTAAAAATCATTTATTCTTTATTAATAGATTAGAAAAAGAGGGAGGGAACCCGGGTGGGATTTGGGAGGAGGATTGGTGGGAAGGAAAAGGCCACTAAAAAAAGGTTAAAAAAATGACAGCCTTTTGCTTGGGCTGTCTACTGGGGTGGAATGGGAAGGTGTACGGAGCCTCCGCCCCCCGCGTTCTTACACGTCTGGGTGAGGAGGATACGGAACATGGGGAGGGGGGAGGGTGGAACAGGGGCTGTAGCGGCAGTCTTTTCCTGCAGCCGTTCCTGAAGCTCCACCAGATGCCGAAGCATGTCTGTTTGCTCACGCAGCAGCCCCAGCATTGCATCCTGCCTCCTCTGATCTTCCTGCCGCCACCTCTCATCTCGAGCGTCTCTCCTCTCCTCATGTTAGTCCCTCCTCTCCTCACGTTGGTCCCTCATGTCCTCACGTTGGTCCCTCCTGTCCTCACGTTCACTGGCTT
The DNA here is from genome assembly GCF_011386835.1 of Chrysemys picta bellii. Lineage (NCBI taxonomy): Eukaryota > Metazoa > Chordata > Testudines > Emydidae > Chrysemys > Chrysemys picta. The sequence goes on from NC_088795.1 coordinate 131,350,870, forward strand.
CTTTCCTATACTTTGCAACCGTTTCCTTCCACTCATTCAGATGAGCTCTGTCACTGCGGCTGGATTCCATAATTTCTGAAAACATCTCGTCTCGCGTTTTCTTTTTATGACGCCTTATCTGTGATAGCCTTCGGGATGGAGGAGGGAGGCTTGAGGAATTTGCAGCTGCTGTAGGGAGGGGAAAAAAGAGAGAATTGTTTAAAAAGATACATTTTGCAGAACAATGCTTATACTCTTTCAAGGTGACCAACACTATTCACATTACATAGCACATGTGATTTCTGTGCAAGGTCGCATTTTGCCTCTTAATGCTGAGTGCCTGTGGCTTTGCTGCTAGAGATCACAGGTCTGGGCAACAGAATTCGGCTTGCATGCGGCCATGGTGAGCCATTGTCTTACAGCTTCTGCGCCCTCCTTTCCCACATACCACCCATACCAAGCATAGCCTGTAGAGTGCTGCGGTTTTTCTGTTAACATTCAGCAACAGCAGAAAACAAACTAACCACCCCCCCCCCCCGCCATGAATTCTCTGGGATGATCGCTGTACCCCTCCCCCCATCGCGTGGCTGGTATCAGGGAAGATCCCTGCAGGAACCAAACTAACCAGCCCCCCCGCCGCCGCCCTCCTCCCACCATAAATTCTCTGGGATGATCACGGTACCCCTCCCCCCACCGCGTGGCTGGTAACAGGGAAGATCCCTGCTAGCCAAACGCGAAAAGCTCAGGGCCAATTTCCCATCTGCGCTTGGCTAACTGCAGGGAAGGATTTATTTTCCGCCACAGGCAAACAGCCCAGTAGGAACGGCCACCTCTGTCCCCTTAATTAAGTTCCCGTATTTCAACCAGGTTACCATGAGTGATATCACTCTCCTGAGGATTACACAACAAGATAAAGAACGGATGTTGCTTGAATGCCAGCAAACACCGGGACCATACGCTGCCAGGCTTTGTCAGGCAATGATACCAGATTACTTGCTGCAAGCATGGCGTGGTCAAGTGTCCTACCATGGAGGACAGAATAAGGATGCACTGCCCAGAAACCTTGTGGCAAGGCTTTTGGAGTACCTCCAGGAGAGCTTCATGGAGATGTCCCTGGAGGATTTCTGCTCCATCCCCAGACACGTTAACAGACTTTTCCAGTAGCTGAACTGACCGCGAATGCATCCCAAGTCCTCAGGGCAAAGTAATCATTAAAAACTGTTTGCTTTTAAAACAAGTTTTATATTTTAAAAGGTAAACTCACCTGAGGTCCCTTCCATGGGGTCAGGGTCTTGGATACTGGCTTGGGAGGGTTGGGAGGGTACTTCAGTCAGGGTGAGAAAAAGATCCTGGCTGTTGGGGAGAACGGAGTGCTGTGTGCTCTCTGCAAGCTCATCCTCCTCCTCCTCCTCTCCCCCATCGGCAGAATCCTCAGGTGTAGCTGATGAGACTATCCCCGACCCGGAATCCACGATCACAGGTGGGGTAGTGGTGGCAGCCCCCCCTAGAATTGCATGGAGCTCGGCGTAGAAGCGGCATGTCCACGGTTCTGACCCGGAGCGACCATTTGCCTCCTTTGTTTTTTGATAGGCTTGTCTGAGCTCCTTGACTTTCATGCGGCACTGATCTGAGTCCCTATTGTGGCCTCTCTCCATCATGCCCTTGGAGATTTTTTCAAAAGTTTTGGCATTTCGTCTTTTAGAACGAAGTTCTGCAAGCACTGAATCCTCTCCCCATAGAGCGATCAGATCCAGTACCTCCCTCATGGTCCATGCTGATGCTCTTTTTCGATTATCGGCCTGCATGGTTACCTGTGCTGATGAGCTATCTGTGGTCACCTGTGCTCTCCACGCTGGGCAAACAGGAAATGAAATTCAAATGTTCGCGGGGCTTTTCCTGTCTACCTGGCCAGTGCATCCGAGTTTAGATTGCTGTCCAGAGCGGTCACAATGATGCACTGTGGGATAGCTCCCGGAGGCCAATACCATCGAATTGCGGCCACACTATCCCTAATTCGAAATGTTAAAATCGATTTTGGCACTACTCCGCTCGTCGGGGTGGAGTACAGAAATCGATTTAAAGGGCCCTTTATATCGAAATAAATAGCGCCGTTGTGTGGACGGTTGCAGGGTAAATTCGAATTAAAGCTGATAAATCCGAATTAAAGTTGTAGTGTAGACCAGGCCTAACAGGTAATGATCAAGTGATCTCTCTCCTGCCATCCATCTCCACCCTCTGACAAACAGAGGCTAGGAACACCATTCCTTACCCATCCTGGCTAACAGCCATTAATGGACTTAACCTCCATGAAGTTATCCAGGTCTCTTTTAAACCCTGTTATAATCCTAGCCTTCACAACCTCCTTAGGCAAGGAGTTCCACAGGTTGACTGTGCACTGTGTGAAGAAGAACTTCCATTTATTTGTTTTAAACCTGTTGCCCATTAATTTCATTTGGTGGCCCCTAGTTCTTATATTATGGGAACAAGTAAATAACCTTTCCTTATTCACTTTCTCCACACCACTCATGATTTTATATACCTCAGGTGTTCTCAAACTGGGGATCGGGACCCCTCAGGGGGTCACAAGGTCATTACATGGGGGGGGGTCGCGAGCTGTCAATCTCCACCCCAAACCCTCCTTGCCTCCAGCATTTATAATGGTGTTAAATATATTTAAAAGTGTGTTTAATTTACTGTGGGGGTCACACTCAGAGGCTTGTGATGTGAAAGAGGTTGCCAGTAAAAAAGTTTGAGACCCACTGATATACCTCTATCATATCCCCCCTTAGTCTCCTCTTTTCCAAGCTGAAAAGTCCTAGCCTCTTTAATCTCTCCTCATCTGGAACCCATTCCAAACCCCTAATCATTTTAGTTGCCCTTTTCTGAACTTTTTCTAATGCCAGTATATATTTTTTTGAGATGAGGACACCACATCTGTACGCAGTATTCAAGATGTGGGCGTACCACATTTCGCGAAGCCCAAGCTCATAAGCTGGAAAAGTATGCCCTCCTGGCTGACACCCTGAGAGCGAAGGGCTACGAGGTGCAGATGGATGCCCTGATTGTCGGAGCCCTGGGCGCCTGGGACCCCTGCAACGAGCATGTGCTGCGGAATCGGTCGATGCTACGCACGGCTCATGCGGCGCCTCATGGTATCAAACACCATCCGAGGGTCCAGGGACATCTACATCGAGCACATCACCGGCCACCGACAGTACCAGGAGGCGTGAGCCAGAGTGACATCTTTCTCCCACTATGAGAAAGGGACCAAGTGACCTTCTCCATTGGATCATATGAACTGGAACCATAAACTCCCTGAACATTAAATCTCACCAAATGAGGGTCAATCCATCCTCATCATCATATCCACTCATTATACCCCACACCCGAACATAGCCACTCTATGAACTTCATACCCTCATATCTCAATGCCTGTACTTTGACCCATCAACCTTTGACCCCCAATTGGGGATATTGCAGATTATGTATTCCTTATGCCACCTGATCTTAAATCAAATTTTGCACCCTCGATAATCTGTACGTTATTCCCTAATAACCAGAAACTTCTATGCTAAAACTCTGTTGACTTTTTTTTTAACATCATCTTAATAAAATGTTTAAATTTGTTTCAACTAATTTGCCCAGTACTGACATCAGACTTACTGGTCTTTAATTGCCAGCATCACCTCTGGAGCCCTTTTTAAATATTGGAGTTACTATCTTCCAGTCATTGGGTACAGAAGCTGATTTAAAGGAGAGGTTACAAACCATAGTTAATAGTTCCGCAATTTCACATTTGAGTTCTTTCAGAACTCTTGGGTGAATGCCGTCTGGTCCTGGTGACTTGTTACTGTTAAGTTTATCAATTCATTCCAAGGGTCCCTGCCCAGAGAAAGGTGATAGCTGGAGACGAGAGATCTGGCTGGGCACTTCTGGAGTGGACCACAGAGAAGAGAGACAGGTACAGTTACCCTGAAACTGTGACACTTCCCTCCCTTAAAATTCCCTTCCCCCCACCCTCCCCCATCCCCCGAGTATGGTATTTTCCTAGGCAGAAAGTATGGTGTAACTTGTAAATTTAAAATACAGGTCCGCCAGTTGAGAATCCTAAGAAGAGCTGTTTGAAATTTCAAATTTTGACAAACATTTCCACCAACATTTTAAACAATAAAGATTAAATTAAAAAGGTGGCATTTTCTCAAAAAGTTACCATTTTTTGAAAAGCTTTACTCCTGGGTTGCGTTCCTGCCACTGACTCCGCACAGCCTCTGGTAAGTTACTTAGGCCCAAATTTTGAGAAGTAGATCACAAGTTTTGGGTGCCTCGATCTCAGGGTGCTTCAATAGCTTGATTTTCAGAGGTGCCAAACAGCCATAACTCCAAATGAAGGCAACAGGAGCTAATGGAGCTCAGGTCCTAGGGGTCTCATATTTGGAGCCCAGGCACTGAAGCACTCCAATTTAGCAGGAGCTTTTGTAAATGTTGGCCTTAACTCCTCTGTACCTCCATTTCCCAATCATCTGTTTCACTCATCACTGTAGTATCTGAGCACCTATACAACATAATGATACTTATCCTCCTTGCTTTCTCTGCTGTGTGAATTAATTCATGCTTTCAAAGTGCCTTGAAAGTGCAAAGTAGCATTATTATTATGACGTACACTTTGGCTCCTCAGATGCTGACATGAGATATGAGGAAGAAAAGACTTCCAAGACTATTTGTACCTCTGATCCTCTGATTATACCTATCCAAATGGATACAAAAGATAGGCTCAAGAAACTGATGCTGAAAATGTTTCCATTTAGCATCCAGATGTACAAAATAAATAATACAACTTCAATCGCAGGCAGAAGCTACCAAGCCTAACACCTGACGAGATTCTTTTATTCATTTTTCCACCAGGAAAAAAAAAACAATTAATTACTACAAACTGTTTCATCAAAATGTCCTTGAGGCTACTTGTGTTTGGCAATTCAGCTCCTCAAGCAGCAGAGTTTACTTAACACAAGGATATGACCTTCGCTTTACTGCATCAAGTAAAGGGAAATCAATACCTGAGCAGTGATACTTTGGGACTGCTGATAAGAGAGTTCATGGGAAAAGGGAAATCACAGTGGTACGGCTCTGATAAGCCAATAATTGTGTTTGATTAATACAAATGTGCTTGGGGGCTTAGGACATTGCTGAAAGGTTTAATCAAATTATAAATACATTGAAATAAGAGGGAAATACTTTTGTTAAAATTAAAGGTTATATCAAGTCTATTTGAAATACAACAAGAGTAAGGCTCGCATAAGAGTTGCTAAGTTCTAGCTGGTGCTTTAAAGCAATTTGAGTGTGGGGATGTGGATACAGGCCAGCTGAGTGAAGAGCATGGACATCTGTATAGGGTCAGATTCTGATACACTCATTGTTGATGAATAACACCATCCTCCACAAAAAGTCCAATTGACTCCGATGAGAGTAGTTGTGGGAAATAGTCACCTCCCTCTGAATTGCACCAAAAGTATCAGAAATTGGCCCATAGCAGGCAAGGGGCAAACATTAATGATTCCATAGACCAAGCTAACCTCACATGGAACTCCACTGATGTCAGTTTGGGCCCGTGGGTCTGAACTTGTTGCAGAGCTGGTCCCAGCTATACTTCAGTGGGAGCTGTTGGTGCTCACTATCCCTGGGGGGTAAGTGATGTAATACTATAAGGAGTCCTTGTGGCACCTTAGAGATGAACAGATTTATTTGGGCATAAGCTTTCGTGGGCTATAACCCCATCTGATGAAGTGGGTTCTAGCCCACAAAAGCTTATGCCCAAATAAATGTGTCCGTCTCTAAGGTGCCACAAGGACCCCTCGTTGTTTTTGCTGATACAGACTAACACGGCTACCCCTCTGAAACCTGATGTAATACTGATTTTGCCATTTGCAATAATTATTTCGTACTCCTCTATTTCAGCATGGTATGGTGTCATCCTCCCTTTTAAATGTTCCTCGCCATGTACTGCACTCTTCTGTATGTGTAATAACTAAGGGTCAGATCCTACCACTCTTACACAGATTCATAGAGACGAGGGCCAGAAAAGATCACTGTTATCTAGTTTGACCCCTGGTATAACAGTCCATAGAACTTCCCCACAATAATTCCTAGAGCAGATCTTTTAGATGTGTTCCTCACGTAATTACTTTTACTTATAGACAGTAATCAAATCACCCTTTAACTTTCTCTTTGTTAAGATAACTAGATTGAGTTCCTTGATTCTATCACTACAAGGCATGTTTTCTAATCCTTTAATCCTTCTGATGGTTCTTATCTGGACATTCGCCAATTTATCAATATCCTTCTGGAACTGTGGACACCAGAACTGGACACAGTTTTCTGGTAGCAGCCATACCAGTATCATATATAGAGGTAAAATAATCTCTCTACTCCTACTCAAGATTCTCCTGTTTATGTATGCAAGGATTGCATTAGCCCATTTGGCCATGTTCAGCTGATTATCCACCGTGACCTCCAACTCTTTTTCAGAGTCACTGCTTCTCAGGATACAGTTCTCCATCGTATACATATGGCCTACATGCTTTGTTTGTAGATGCATACAAGTTGAACAGTACCATATTTTATAAGTAGTCCCTTACTGCTGGACTTCAGTGGGTCTATTGGCAGAGTGAGGTCCAACTCACTGGGAGTAAGAGTGACAGAATTTGACCAGAGAGCATAATTCCACTGCCTATCACAGTCTGACATTAGTCTTATACTGGTTTGTAGGCACAATGCATAAAGAGCAGGCACCCCAAATTCCCAGTTAAATGGAACAGTAGAGGCATTGGAATAGAAACCTCCATAATGTACAACTTCACATGAACAAAACAATAGAAAAACACAGACCTTAAACTGGTAGGAGTTGGTATAGCTCCATTAAAGTTAACAGAGCCATGGCGATTTATGCTAGCTGAGGATATGATCCATTGTCTACACATAGGAAAAGTCAAGATAATAGACAACCATGTTAAAAAAAAAAAAAGGCAAATGCTTAAGAGACAAACCTGAGTGGTGATATCAAACTCATTCACATGTCCACGAACGATCAGCAAATGCCCTTCCTCATTACTCACTTATATGAAGACCAAGAAGGCCCGCATTTTCAGACAGACTCAGCACCAACAATCAGAGCCCGATTTTCAAAAGAGCTGAGCACCTAGCAGCTCCCATCTGGCCACTTCATTTAGGTGCTTAGATGAGCTTACCAGGGAGGGATAGCTCAATAGTTTAAGCATTGGCTCCTAAACCCAGGGTTCTGAGTTCAATCCTTGAGGGGGCCACTTAGGGATCTGGGGCAAAATCAGTATTTGGTCCTGTTAGTGAAGGCAGGGGGCTGGACTTGATGACCTTTCAAGGTCCCTTCCAGCTCTAGGAGATAGGATATCTCCATTAATTATTTTATTTATTATGAGAGTAGAGCTTTTTTGAAAATCAGACCCAAATGGCCTTATCAGCCAATGGGTGTTTTGGCACCGAATTCAGTGGGAACTGGACTAGATCTATACAAATGCTAAGGAGTTATTTTCTGTATATGTTTCCTCCAATTACAATTTCTAAAAGCAAGTGCTTATGTAAATCTTGTGCTAGCATCAAATGATCACATTTGTTGGTGCAATATTGTCATTTAAATTTGAAATGCTTCAGGGAGAGCGGGATGTACAGACAGCATTGCAACATTCTCAGGCATAAAATTGTGCAAACTACCATATCTAAATTAGGTCAGATAGGGTACAATATACCCTATTTATAGCAGTTGGTGGGTCTCCAAACAACTCAATGCTTGTGTAAAGGGGTTCACTCACCACAGGAGCACCTCCTTATGGCCAGGCAGAGTGTAGTGGCTGTCTTCCTGTATGGGACCCCTGTTGACAGTTGCTCTGTCTCTGTGGTAGTCTTAGCCTGCAAACGGGACCTCTGGCCAAGTCACACTTTAGTCCACCCCTTTTGGGAGATCATCTAACCAAGCTATAATCCAATGACCTTACAGCAGGTCTTCCATCAGTCTCTGGGCTCCATGGTCGTTCACCTCTTACGTCAGGGGGTTTCACCCCACCTTTCTCAATGGCTGGGAGAGGAATCCAGGCCCTCTCTCTACTCTGGGTTCCAGCCCAAGGACCCTATACCTAATAGCCAAGGTCTACTCCCTCAACAATCCTTGTTGCCTCCCTCGACTATTTCTTATCTCTTCTATCCCCCATAGACTGACTGCAGCCCCTCTCCCTACAGCCTCTTTCTGCTACAAACTTCCTGGCTTTATACTAACCACAGAAACCACCCAACTCCACCTCAGCTGGGAGATGTTACCAGGTAGGTTAATTGGCCTCTAAGGCTCAAATTAACCTGATCAGAGCCTGTGTGGGGTACATATCCCATCACAATTTGGGAATATTGATGTTCACAAAGACAGCTTATCACTGGCTTTAGTCAGTCACCCCCTAAAAATATTCATATGCAAAAGAGTCCATAGTAAAGAACTTGAGATTAAATTTTACATGCAATAGAACAGAGAGCACAAATAAAAATGGCTCTTAGAAAGCAGTCCATGATGCTGATACACTATCTGTACACATTCATCTTCCTCTTTATTCATCATCATTTGCAAAGAAGTATTATTGCTTACCATCCAATAGTGCTCATCTCATACTTATCCACAATATTAAGCAGATGTTGGTCAGAGTAATTAAAGAGATAAAAAATAGAACATTGTGCTTTATTGATAAAAGATGTGGTGAGAGAGAGAGAGAATTTTTTTTAAATTCGTGAGTTGATGTTTGTTGACATTTATATGTAAAATTAAAGGGGCAGATAATGGGTCTTTGTAATGTCTAAATTTAATTAATTCTGGACCAAAAACTATAGACAAACAGTGCAAAGGGAACAAGCTTCCCCATATTTTCAAAGAAAAGGTTGTTTGAAATCTTAATCTAATATTTAATATTTCAGTTAATGTCATTTTTTTTAAATAAAGGTTATTGGTTCCATGTTTGATTAGGCTCCCTCAACAGGTTTATGAGTTAAGCTTCCAATGTAAATAGCCAGTGTTATTGTTTAATATTTGTTTATATTAATTTCCACAATATGTATCCAATGTGCTAAGCACTGTCCAGACATTGCAAAAGAGATGAGCCCTGTTCCAGTGAGCTTGTGGTCTTAGGACAGAACGACTAGCAAACAGAGGTTAGAAAGAGGGAAACAATGAACAGGGATATGTTACTATAACTGAACTAGATTCAGTATAGGCAGCACAACAAAAATGGGCCTTTCAGGTGGACTGGAAGATTAATAGGACATGGGCCGCCTGGATGGCCCAAGGCAGGCACATGGGAGAAGGTAGGAAAAGGCTATTTATTAATGAAAACAAAGAGTTTCAGATTCTCTTAGTTTAATCTTATCTTTGTATCTTCTGTTTTATCAGTGACCACTTTTGCTGCCCTAAATAGCTACTTTCCATTCTGCCTGTAAGGTAGCGCCAGCCCTGCATTGCAGAGTGAGGAGGACAATAGCATTTGAGCTACGCAGCTTTAGTCTTGCCATTGGGGCACCAACAGCCACATTCACAAGAAAAGGGCCTAGAGGAATATTGCTTCCCGCGATGTGATGAGTATGCTTAGCTCAGGCAGAAGAGGGACTTACCCCTTGTGGCTGGGCATTCCCTACTGACAGCCGCTCTGGACCTGCAATGATCTGCTTCTTCTCATGACCTCCAGCAAGGTCATGTTCAGCCCCATCACTTCTGTGGTTTCACCTTGTGGCCCAATGAGGCACAACTCACTCTGTCATGGGGTCTTCAGGGGTCAATTGTCGCCTCTCATAGGTCCGGTGCAGCAATGTTTTAACCCTCCAGCTAAGGCACAGTTGAGTCCTACCCCTTCAGGGGTAATAAAGTAAAAAATTAAAGATATACTGTGAACTCAAAATCTTTGGCAGAATGCTTCTACTTAAGGCTTGTCTTCATGCAGACAGTCCTTTTAGTTAGTCACCCTGGGCATGGTCAGTTGGGTCCACAGGATCTCACTACCTCCTCCTTGCCAGTGTGGGGCACATATGCCCCATCACGGGGTCCCACAAACAATAAATCCAATGACCTTAAGCCAGGTCTTTGTTTCAACTCTGGGCTCAACAGTCATTACATCCTTTATATTAAGGGGAGGCTTTCAGGCCACTTTACCGGGAGGCTGGTAGGTGAACCCAGGCCCTCCCCCCATTCTAGGCTCCAGCCCAGAGACCCTTTAGCAAGTGGCTAAGTAAGGTCAGCTTCCTCAAACTCCTTGCTGCCTCCCCGGAGTACTTCCTACCTTGGCATGTAGGCCCTTTTCCCCAGCCCCTACCTGGGTTCACTCCTCCACAGACACTTCGCCCTTTCTCGGGCTCTGCAGAGTTCTATTCTGCCCTTGTACTGAGTAACACTTCCCAGGACCTTCTCCCTGGAGGCCCAGCTTCTGTCTGCCTCTCCCAGGACTCTCTGTGTGACCGTATCTCTTTCCTCCAGAAATCTGACCCCAAGACTGCTGCTCTGGGGTCCTGCCCTATTGTGATGGCTCATCACTGAAGCTCCCTACACCTGTGGCTCCCAGTGTCTCTCCTGGCCCTTTGACAGAGCTCCCTTCTGAGGAGAGGACTCTTGGACCTCATTTCTATTGCCCTGAGTCTTTCCTTTATTAGTCACCCCACAGCTCTCAGATAGATCTTATCCTTAATTCAGTCCCTCGACTCCTCCCCAGCTGGGCTTAATCCTGAACTGGGCCTGGCCCACCTGCCAGGTGCCCAATGTACCAATTGCTCTCTAGTTAAGTCTTTTGCTGGCAGTGTATGGTACTAACCCATCCCCCCCATCAAAACTCCCAATGAATTTAGGGCCAGTTAGGCCATTACTTGAGGAGGAAGGCAGGATGGCAGAATATGGCCCTTACTGAGGCTTGAAAGCACTCAGCATCTTGCAGGAAGAAACTCACCATTTGACAGGATTGGTACCCAAGTCATCAAAATAGCCCAGGGATTGTGAAGCTCAATTCCTGCTTGTCTTATTACATGCACATTCCCATCAAAGCCGTTGGAACTACGGCCTTGAGAAAAGTGAGATGGTTTGATTAAAAAATCAGCCAAACAATATCAAAAACTCGACCAAAAAAAGAAGTTGGGGGGGGGGGATGAGGATTGGGTGCAAAACTCAGCATGTAGGCATTGTTCTCTCTCAAATAAGTGACTTGATAGCACATATTTTTGAGAGAGATAGCTGCTATAAAATATCAGCAGAGGGATATGGAGAAGTTACAGACATCATGATACAAATTGTTCAGCTGATTGTTGAAAAAATGAAAAGCCAAAATGCAAAATTTTTCAGTTCTTGGCAACCAACACCCAGATTTTTTTTTTGACTGAAAACTGCTTGAAACAAAACAAATTTCAGCTGAAACCTGCCACCCCACATGCCTCCCACACAATTTTTATGCTTGGGGAAAAAAACCAACCCAGAATAAAAACTTTTTTGAGGAAAGCAGATACTTTCCACAAATGTTTTCCTTTAATCCAAACATGAATTTTCCATAAAAATAAAGTGTCTATAGAAATTTTTTGACTCATCATAACAAATGGCCAAAACGATGCTTTAAAAAATAGGCAGAACTTTGCCAGCCCAAAGACAATATTATACACCGCTGTTGTTTAGAAGGACAAGGCATTATGTGCCTCTGTCATCTCTGATGTAATTCCACTGAATTTGGGGGAGTTATCTCTTGAACAAATTTGGCCGCAACACCTGACAGCCAAAATATGCCAGAAAGTGCAGAGCATCTGCCCTCTAGAAATTCGGTCTCTTTATGGTGTCTCAAATTGACCCCTCAGAATCACTAGTCAGGTTTGAAAATCTTTGCCTGTATGAGTAGCGAGGAGATATTATTCTTGACTCCTGTGTTTCTCCTCCAGATTTTGAGCTTGGCAAGTTCAGAGGCTGTCATGTCAGGCTACAGCGCACAGGACAACTTTTCAGAAGGGTGGCTTTGCTTGTTCTGGGGTGTAATTTGCGCTGACAAATTTTGCATTCACATTGTCCAACCCCGATTCATTTTGTAGCTGCAAATTGCACCCACAAAAAGGCTGGAAAATGTATCCCTATTTATTGCACCACGGCCTATAAAACGGAAGAGCTTTTAATGGGGTCTGATGACATTTGTTGGGCGAAGGCAAATGAATTGACATGTTTATTTTACATAGGGAAGGAGAATGCTGGATTCTGAGTATAGCGATCATTGATGCAGCTGCCACTGCCTTCTGTTTCATTTTAAATGATTAATAATGTTTGTCACTTCCGAAGTGTCACTGTGGTCTATTGCTATACGGCACAGAGTTTAAGTGATTGCGCTCTCTTTTAGATCCTGGTGAGTAATGGTTTGCCAAATCTGTTTCATTTTATTGCAAACATTCTGGATTATGCTATGGTTTAAAACATTTTTTGCTTCCTCCTTCTGCTCCGGTAAGTGAATTCAGTGGGAATATCAGGAAAATTGCTCTCACTTTGGTTGCTGTTGAAAACGGAGCAGGAAGTATGCTGGGAACAGCCTCCTTCCTGGGTGAAATTCACCTGTGTGGAGAGGATCCACACAAGACCCATAAACCACTTAAATCCCAGGAATTTGTATTGGCCTTTTGTGTTTCTATCCTCCAGGATGGGTCTAGTTCGGATTTTCTCGGAGCTGGCTCTTCCATCCCTCGTTTTATTTTAGTCCCCTTTTCCCCAAAGAGAGGACGTGAAGATTTCTTTGGATGATCCCTGCTGTTTCCCCTCTTCCTTCCCTTCTCGAGCTACAGTTTCCTTATGACTCTCTCTCTTGCTCACTTTTTTGGTGGGTCTTTCTGTCTCCACATCGTCTTGTGCTGCACAATACCATTCTATCCATTCAGTTTGCCATCCCATCCCTGGTGAAAATTGCTTTTGTTGTACCTGGTATTCCCCCCCCCCACCTCTCCCAGTCCCCTTCCACGCAGGAGAGAGGCAGTATAGTACAGTGGATAGCACACTAGCTTAAGCCCTGAAAATAGGGGCTCTATTCTTATGTCTAGTAGTGTGCTGTGTAACCTGTATCAAGTCTGTTTTTTCTCCTGTCCATCTCATGTAATTAGACTGTAAACCCTTTCAGGGTAAGGGCTTTCTCTTACTATTCATTTGCACAATGTCTAGTACAATGGGGCTCCTATCTCAGCTCCTGCACTGTAATAAATAATGTCAATAGTTGGGACAGAGGTCAGCATGAAAATCTTTACAGTTTCATCTGTCATCTAATTAGTGGCATTACCATGGCATTTCCCACACTTAGCACAGGCAATACTCTGCTAATGGTGATTACTTTCAAACAGCAGTTGGAAAGGTTTTAAGGGTGATTATTGTGTTCAATGCAGCCTTGTGGAAAAAGCTAAAGGGAGCAGAAATCTGAAACTTGGATGTTCCAGCAGAGCACTGTCAGGCCACAATGCAAGACATCAAATACAAACAATCAGTTTACATAAGCATTATAAAAAAAAAGGCTTTACCCTGAAGCATTTACTCTCATGAATAAAGTCGGCAGGATTGGACACTGAGGACATAGACGCCGGAGCACCCACGGGGAAAAATTGGTGAGTGCTCTGCACCCACCGGTCGTTCCCTGTCCTGCCCCCCAGCCCCAGCTCACCTCCGCTCCACCTCCTCCCCTGAGCATGCCGCATCCTCACTTCTCCCCCCTCCCTCCCAGTGCTTCCCACAGTGAAACAGCTGATTCTCAGTGGCAAACGCTGGGAGGGAGGGGGGAGTAGGGGGAACAGGACGCGCTTGGGGAAGAGGCGGGGCCAGGGCAGGGATTTGGGGAAGGGGTCCAATAGGGGCTGGGAGGGAACGGAGTTGGGGCGGGGACTTTGGGGAAGGGGTTGAGATGGGGGCAGGGCAGGAGGAGGCAGGGTGGGGCCGGGGGCGAGCACCCACCGGCGCCTGGAAAAGTTGGCACCTATGACTGAGGATAATCAGCATGGCTATGCAGGGGAAACAAGAAATCACCACTAGGTATCCTTTGAGTAATCAGCCAGCCACATATTAACCAGACCCAAACCTTCTTATCCTTTAACTACACAGGAAATATTCTTACCAGCAGGAAATCAACTTACAAGTCACCAGCCATGGCCGCTTTCTTTGCAACTCCCATGGTTTATACTTAATCCTGCCTCATTGCAGGAGGATGGACAAGGTAGCCTCCCGAAGATGCTTCCAGCCCTACATTTCTGTGATTCTATATCTGGACACCCTTACATATCTGAAATATCATTAGTTCAGCATGTTGTGTCAAAAGCTTTAAGATGTTTTGACTTTCCAGAGGGCAAATGAAAAGGAAGAGGTATTGATGAGGGTAGACCAAAGGAGAATAATTGAGATATGGGATGTAGAGCTAAGGAAAATACATATAGTCTATTAGGAAATATGTATTTGCTGTGAGATCTATTAAACTATGGAAGAGAATACTCTAAGGGATGTGGTAGCAACTCCACTGTTTGGGGTGCTTAGAACTGGAGACTATTTAGGAATATATACATGAGCATACCTAACCCTGACAATCTGAAACTGGATGTGCTAGTGTAATGCCAGACCCTACTCGTAGGCGGGTGGGACCGAACCTGGGGCTTCTGGAGCTTAGTGCATGAACATCTGATGCATGAGCTAAAAGCCAACTGGCTGTTAGCTAAGACTGTAGAGCAGACTCATTTAACTCTCTCTCTAAGTGGTCTCGGTGCCACTAGCTGGGAGAGAAAACACCACACCCAGGAGGTGTGTGGGTTACAGTAGCTTTTTGAAACAGTCATCAAGACACACTTCCCAACTCAGCAAAATGGCACGGCAAGCTTTGAGTGTACTCCCTGGATCTACTGATGCCGGGCGCTTATTTTCAAAGTTGGACTATCTCCAAGACAGCAAGAGGCTCAACGTGAGTGAGGATACTTGGAAGAAAATTATGCGATTGTACACAAACCAGGATTTCTGGAAAAACTACTAGCTCTGAGAGAGAGAGAGAGAGAGAGAGAGAGAGAGAGAGAAAATACCGTTGTACATAAAAAAGTTTAAATAATACAGTAATAAAATGTGTATATTATGAAAGTTTTTTGTTTTTCTTTTTTCCCCTCCATTTTCCCCAAGTTTTTTGTAATTAAATCTGATTCATCCCTGTTTTAATATTTGGAAAATAAACACAGAAAAATTCCCAGATTTTTATTTTTTACAAATAAAAACTGAAAACACGGAACACTAAATATACAGTAGATTTTCAGGAGATTCATTACGAGCAGTACTGTCATGAACGAGGATCATGTTTCTGGAAATTTAGTAGAAAATGAAGATCATCGGGTGAAGGAGGAGAACTTTGCAGCTGAGTGAAGAGAGGGGAAAAGAACATTACTTGGTTGAACTGGTGGGATTCACTAGCAAGATGGAAAAATTAAAAGGAGGAGAAGTTTCTGTAAGTGTCTCTCATTTTTGTTAATTGCCAGCTGGGGTGAAAACACACATCCAAGTAGGATGGATGATCGAATGGATAGAGTGCTTGCCTAGGACTTAGGAGATCATAGAATATCAGGGTTGGAAGGGACCTCAGGAGGTCATCTAGTCCAACTCCCTGCTCAAAGCAGGACCAACACCAACTAAATCTAAGGTTCAATTCCTGGCTCAGCTACAGGTTTTTTGTGTTACCTGGGTAACTCACTTAACCTACCCTTTGCCTCAGTTCCCTATCTGTAAAATGGGATCATACCTCCCAGTCTCACAGGGTTTCTGTGAGGATCAAATCCATTAGTGATTGTGAGGTGATGAGGCACAGACATATAAGAATCTGCATAGAAAACTGTGGGAGAGTAGGGGTCCCAGTGTTGTGTCCTTACCTCTGCAAGGTACTAAATGTTGTTTGCTTCCACTGACTTAAATGGGAGAGGCTCAACACCTCGCGGGATCAGGCTTCCCTGTGGGGAGTTGGTTTAGCATTGACTATGTGGGCTGGAGATGTCCCCAAACACCAATATTTTCTAGACTTGTCAGGTGCATACACCCACCGAGATGCTACTTTTAGAGACTCCTGCTTCTTACAGAGTGTCAGACTGGAAGCCCCTGGAGAAGGTGTTGATGTGGGAAGTCTGAAAGTAGTGTCAGTGCAGGAGCACTTTGAAGCATCATCAAAAGGTGCAGCAAGGGTGATTTAAGTAGCAGAAAATAACTTTAAATAAGCTCTTCAGAGGCTTGTGAACTTGGAGAGCTTTTTACTCTCTCTATAAAAAAAGTTTTTATTTATTAAGAAAGAGAGAGGTGACTTGCCAAGCTCACTTTCTTCCTTCCAGTGCTCTTACAGTTTGAATGAAACTCTTTCTTGGAAAAGCTTCTTGCTCTCTAGCTACTTTTCCATCGCCTCTGTCACACCCTCTCTTCCTCATTGCATAATGTCAGAGTTAGGGCTTGGTTAGAAGGCCAGAGCATTTCCTCGTGAACATTTGTGTAATCAACTTTTACTGGCATGAATACTCACAAAACCTAGCTACTTTCATCAATCACTGCAGCATCTGAACATCTCACAACCAATACTGAGTTTATCCTCACACCACTCCGGTCAGGGAGGAGAGTAATAGCCCCATTTTACAAATAGAAAGTGGGGGTGTCTTGCACAAGAACATAAGAATAGCCATACTGGGTTAGACCAGTGGTCCATCCAGCCCCGTATCTTGTCTTCAGACAGTGGCCAATGCCAGGTGCTTCAGAGGGAATGAACAGAATAAGAAATCATCAGGTGAACCATCCTCTGTCGTCGATTCCCAGAATCTGGCAATCAGAGGCTAGGGACAGAGCATGGGGTTGCATTCCTGACCATCTTGGCTAGCAGTCATTGATGGACCTACCCTCCATTAACTTATCTAATTCTTTTTTGAACCCTATTATAGTTCTGGCAGGGGTGAAAGTAAGTTAAACGACTTACCGGTACGCCAGAGTCCTGGGCAGGGGTGTAGCCTCGACTGGAAGAGGCGGGACCTCAACCGGAAAAAAAGGTGGGACTTTAAATCAAGATTTAAAGGGCCCAGGGCTTCGGCTGCGGCTGGGAGCCCCGGGGCCTTTAAATCACCCATGTACCTACCAGCTGCAGAGGCGGCTGGGAGCCCTGGGGTGATTTAACGGGCCTGGAGCTCTGGCCACCGCTACTGCAGCGGAGCTCCGGGCCCTTTAAATCAGCAATGGAGCCCTGTTGCCATTACTCCGGGCCTCCAGCAGCCGGGCTTGGATTCCCCGTAGCGGCCGGAGCCCTTAGCCCTTTAAATCGCCGCCTGAGCCCAGCTGCTGGAGCCCTTGGGTAGCGGCTGCAGGGCTCCGGCAGTGATTTAAAGGGCCAGGGGCTCCTGCCGCTGCAGGGAGCCCCGGCCTTTTAAAGAGCTGCCCAAGTCCCGCTGTCCGGGAAGTCAACAAATAAGAGTGAATCTGCAAAAGGAACAGATCTGTTGAGTCAGAAGGTGTCATTTTAATATAGTCATCCCTGAGAACACAAATCATATTTTAGTCATACTGTGATAGTCTTGTAGTAAGACAGCTAAGGTGCTAAAACTTTGTTAGCAGAGCTATTGCAAAACTGTCACCCAAAACTTGCCTGGGGTGAGGATGTTACACAGTCAACACAGACCAAGTTTACAAACTTGTCAAATGGAGGTGGGCCCATTTTCAAATAAATCTGACCCCATTCAGGGTTTCATATACAAAGCCACATAAAACTCAGTGGTTCTAAGTGTGTCTTACTTTGAGAAGATGTTTGTTTGCTCTTTAAATGTGCTAACGTGAATTAGTATATTTATGTTCCCCTCCCATGTACACAGAGCAAATCACATATTTATCAGTCTAGACCATTTTTATTTCTGATTTGGGAAAAGCAAAAGAAGAAACAAATATAAAATGTCTGTGTGTAGAAGAGAGAGAGAGAGAAAAGAGAGACACAATGACTCACTGCAACAATTTGCAGTGCAACATAAAAAGGGCAACTGATTCACAGCTGCCCTTTCAGGGAACAGGGAGACTCATCGAAGTTTAAAAGCTGCGGTGTACTAAAACCAGAATGACAGTGTCTGTTTTCTTCCCTAGTTTTTCTGCAATAGGACTAAGGTAATATAAAGTCCCCTGCTAACTTTCAAATGGAGAGCTCCCACTGACCAGTCGGTAAGACTAAAGGTGCTTAAGTACACTGCCCTATGACTGACGTTTTATTTCCCCAAGAAACTGGGCAGGCATCTCTCAGAACATCCCTTGTTTGGTCCAGGGTCTTTTCTTTTTGGACTT
Organism: Chrysemys picta bellii; assembly: GCF_011386835.1. Lineage (NCBI taxonomy): Eukaryota > Metazoa > Chordata > Testudines > Emydidae > Chrysemys > Chrysemys picta. The sequence continues at coordinate 131,369,192 of NC_088795.1, forward strand.
CAGCAACACACTGCCTACACGGGGCAATGCTAAGTCATTGTGGCCTAGTGGATCTATCACTACAATGGGATACAGGAAACAGGGGTCCTATTCGTGTGTCTGCCATGAATCTGCTGGATGAGGTCAGTTCCTCTCTGTTTCTCCATCTGCAAAATGGGATGATGACACTTACCTCCTGTGACATTCTATACCTTGGGGGAGCGTGCTGTAATCCCCATATTCCTCATTTTCATATAATTGTGATCTTACATGCAAAGCATGCCTTGTAAGATATCAGGGGAAAGGTTATGATCTGCTGAAAGTCATTTCTCTATCCATATATGTATATCATTAATGCATATGAAGTTATGAGAATTGTGTAATATGGTTGTCACTAAAACATGCTGTAAGTTGGGGGAATCAGCCAGATATTAGCTCCCCAGAGGCAACAGCAAGGAAACTAACCAACACCCGGGTGGGGTGTCAAACAACCCATCAACAGACATTGTCCAGCAAGGGAGCTACAATGTAATGACTCACCTGCATGAGGCCATACCAGGGGAATTGCTCAACAGTGCTTGGAGAGACTCAGTAATGCTCACTTGACTCTGAAGGGGGGGAGCAAAGCCAAGAGGGAGGAAAGGACATGATAAAAGAAACAGACGTTTTCCAGGCTCTTCCTTTCTCTTCCACCTACATCTACAGACACCACCAAGCGACTGAAGCGCTAATCAAAGGGGAGAGCCTGGCTGAAGGGCAACCAGCTGGCCTGTGGTGAGAAGCATCTAAGTTTGTAAAGCCAGTGAAAGTGTTAAGATCAGCTTAGAATGCGTTTTGCTTTTATTTCATTTGACCAAATCTGCCTTGTTATGCTTTGAATTATAATCACTTAAAAATCTTTGTACTTAATACATTTGTTTATTCTACCTGAAGCAGCGTGTTTGGTTTGAAGTGTGTCAGAGACTCCCCTTGGGATAACAAGCCTGGTACATATCCATTTCTTTGTTAAATTGATGAACTCATATAAGCTTGCGGCATCCAGTGGGCATAACTGAACACTGCAAGATGGAGGTTCCTAGGTTTGTGTCTGGGACCGGAGATATTGGCTAGTGTCATTCAGTTGTAAGTAGCTGGGATCAGTTTACATGCCAGAGGCTGTACATGAACAGCCCAGGAGTGGGGGTTCTCACAGCTGAACAGGGTAAGGCTGGCTCCCAGAGTCAAGAATTGGAGTGACCTAGCAGATCACCGATCCAGATAACACCAGAGGGGAACGTTATACCTCCTCTGTGAAGTTCTTTAAGATCTACTGATGAAAAGCTTTCACTAAAGGCTAGGTATTATTATTAAAGTTCAACAGCAGCAAATCTCTAAAGATGCACTGCATGTCAGATTAAACAGCTTTTAATGAAAAACAATGATACTGAGACTTAAACAACAGCTCCTTCAGTTCCTTACATATAAAAATTAATGAGAACATGCAATTCCTTATTTTCTCCTACGGATGGCACCATAAACTCCTTTATTTGAAGCCTAAGAAGTCTTCACACAGGTATCTGAGGACAGAATTTGACTCAGCTGAAGTAATTATCCCATAACTGGACACATTGAAGTAATTCTGCTGGATCCAATATAAGGAAGAATTAAGCAACGGATTGGCATGAGTTATGATGAATTCATTCACCCTGACTGTAGTGTTAGGTATAAGGCGAAAGGAGTCAAAGCAACAAGGCATGAATTAATGTGCCATAATTTTGGCACCAGGTTCTCTTACTTAGTACAGTGATGTGATTTCAACAGGGGATGCTGGTTTTTAAAAGAGATTTATCTATGCTAATTAAAGGACAATGCTCTTCTTGTTCAGCATTGTGAATTATGTTGTTATTATTATCTTGGCTTCAAGACACTTAAAAATCTGCTGGTGTTGCCCAGGCGTGTAATATCTTTTTGATATTTGAGTACGATCTTTTCATGCTCTATTATTCATTGTCAAGTCCTGTACTCTAATGCAGAGATATATACATATTTATTTTTAATCTGTTCACATTTTCATAATTTATTTAAAAACAAAACATTGGGAGAATTAATTAGTCCAGAATTAGTGGGGGGTAATTCCTAAAAAAATTACAATTCTGGTATTACCAATATAGGGCTTGATTTTGCAATAGCTCCATAGAGGCAGAACCTTATACTCACATGGAGTGACATTACACTCAAACTTCCAGTGGTGAGCTCTTCCTACAGCATTCTATTATTATTGTATTTGCAGTAGAGCCTAGAGGCTTGTACTAGGCTGAAGCCCCATTATGCTAGTCACAGTATGAACCTATAATGATAATATCCAGCTCTTCTATAGTGCTTTTCATCTGATCTCCAAGTGCTTTACAAAGAAGGTCGGTTTACCATTATCCCCATTTTACAGATGGGAAAGCTGAGGCACAGAGGAGTGAAGTGACTTGTCAAGGATCACCCAGCAGGCCAGTGGCAGAGCCAGGAATATATTACAAATGACAGATCCTGCCCCAAAGAGCTTACATCTTGCCAGTTTTCATCTTGTGATGAGTAAATCCAGCACCCTCCTAGGATGTTTTGATACAAGCACTCCACTGACGCTTTGTTTCCTGAATAACAGTTTGTGCATTGCTGACTGACCATAGTGGTAATTTGGGGGTTCACGTTACAGCTGGATGATGGGGAATGGGAGTGTGTTATTACAAGTTATGTCTCAGGAGACTGCCAAAGTGAATTTGCATGTTATGTGTGGATCCAGTGTTACATTCCTGTCCACACTTGTTCTGATTCCTATCCAATTTGTATTGCCCATCCATATACAAGCCCCAGCAGTGTAGATTGTTGGTAGAAGTGGGTTGTGACACTACGCTACATATTCCTCATAGCGATATTGTTATGATATCAATATGGCATAACTAAGATGTGTTTTATGCAAGATGGGTCATGTGAGGTATCATTGGAAAGGTTATGATTTACTGGATATGATTAGCCTATTCGTATGTATGTATCATTTCTGTACCCGAAGTTGGGAATATTGACTATGTAACAATTCCAAGTGGGTTTGCACCAGGGGAACACCCACCAGACAAAATGCAATTAGTCTGTCTGGTTAGTCAATGGGCCATTAGGGAGAACAATAGGACTTTGAAGATGCTACTCTCCCACCCTCCTGGGAAGTCTTCCTGAGGACTTATGGCTGCTTTGACACTGCAGGGTCATGTGATCATATCACCTGGTACTGGATTCCATCTTGGACGGCTAGTATTTTTCCACTAGTAGTGGGTGGGAATCAAATTGGGAAACAAAGGATTCCTGCCACATGTAAATGTGATTTAAGGCTGGGGAGTAAGTTAAGCAGGGTTGGTTCTTCACTGAATCCCCACCCAAGATGACTGCTGAAAACACCTAAGAATGATCTGGGAAAGAGAGGATTGGACCCAGGCTAGAATGTGTCTGGTCTGTGAAAGTTCTAAGCTGGAATTCTAGGCTGCAAGCAAGAGCAGTTTGTCTTCAAGAATCTCCGCAACCTGCTTAAAACAACATTTAGGGTGAGAAATTACTACTTGTAGACAGTTTCCTTAGTGTATTAAGCTTAGTTTGGGTGTTTGCTTTATTTGCTCAGTAATCTGCTTTGATCTGTTTGCTATCCTTTATAATCACTTAAAATCTATCCTTTGTAGTTAATAAACTTGTGATTGTTTTCTCTAGATCAGTTTGTGCAATTCATAATTGGGGGGGCAAAGAGCTGTGCATATCTTCCTCCACATTGAGGGAGGGAGCGAATTTCATGCGCTTACGCTGAAGAGTTTTCTGTGCAGTGCAAGACAATACAATTCTGGCTTTACTCTCCTGAGGGGATGTCCATTTAAGTGCTGGGCAATTCCCGAGCTGAATCTCCCATGCAGAGCTGATCTCAGAGTCTGTGTCTTTCTGCACTGCCCTAGCTGCGTGTGTGCTGGAGGAGGCTTGAGAGCCTAGCTCAGCAGGGCAGAGTAAGGAACCCAGACTGGTGGAACTGACGGGCTCCATGGTACCCCAGTGCATCAGTTAGCACCCCTGAGGGTGGGGGTGGGGCAATCCATCACAAGGTACCTCACCTTCTTGTGATGTGAGAGTGCGGGGGAAGGAAAACTTAATTTTCCACTCCTCATGCTCAGATTTCTTATTTTGTGATGATAAATCTGATGGATTTCTCTCATCCTTTACAAACAAACAAACAAACAACATAGTGTTCTGACAAAGTGGGTATTCACCCACGAAAGCTTATGCTCCAATACATCTGTTAGTCTATAAGGTGCCACAGGACTCTCTGTTGCTTTTTACAGATCCAGACTAAAACGGCTACCCCTCTGATACTTAACAAAGTGTAAGTGATTTCAAATGATGTCCAGTGATCAGATTCTGCTCCCACTTACACTAGTATAGATTCAGAACAACTGCACTGAAGTCAATGTAGTTACTCCAGATTCACATGAGAGGTGGCATAATCTGGCCCTCAATCTCTCTTTAACATTAATCTGAGCTTCACTGAGGGGTGCACATTATAAATACTCATGCCTTAAGGATTTGGATGCAACAGCGATGGGGCATTGGAGATTGTTTTGCCACTGACTTCAGTGACAAGATAAATGGGCCATTACTTATTTTTATTATACCACACATCCAGGACTGGGGTAACAATCCAGGACAGGTTGTATTGATGTATAACCCTTGCAAAGGAGGAGGGACTCTGCTTAGCTCATGCATAACGCAGAAGGAACTACTAGTACTGCTGCAGTGGTACATGGGAAGGTGAGAGACAGGTCAGTTTCTAGAGGAGACAGACACCACAAATATTAGACTACACTACATAAATAAACTTTCCATACAGCCTTCAGATCCAAACCTGTCACGTTTTACAAGACCTGGAGTCTGCCTTGCTATTTGTTTTTTGCAGATTGAAATGGGAAAGGGGGCACAGGTCACAGGCACCAAAAAACCTTTTTGTTGTTGAGAAAATAGGCAATGAAACGTTTTCTCTCGCACATGGTATTTTTCCTTACCTGTTTTGCTGGTGGCACAAATTTTTATCCAGCCAAACTTTAGGCATTATGACACCACTCTGCTTCCAGCCATGTGCATTTAAGACAGCGTCACATAGTTCTCAAAAGGCTAATATTACACTAGCTACCTGTTCAAAGATTCCACTGTTATTCTTTCAAAGTGTAATTGCTCAAATGCTACCAGCCACTGGCTTCCTTCGGGATGTCTCTCACCAGCCCTACTACAGCTGGTGTCTCACTCTGGTGCATTAAGAACCGAGTGTTAAATTATGCGCCCTGCCTCTCTTGACAGAAGCTAATTTTTGCAAAGAATGAAAATAACTCAGCTGCAAGTTTTATTGTTACTGCATGAAAGTCACAGCATTAGAGTCTTGATGATGATTTCCTTCTAAATTGTATCTTTGTGGCACCAGTGGAATGACTTGACCTGCCCGAGTAGTTTCATTTTTGTTAATGGCACTTTTCAAATGCCTGGAAATCTCTCACTCGGTCTCTACAGCATGTGAGGCATTTGGGATATTGTTCCCTGTGCTTCTGCTAATGTCGTTCACAGAGCAGTCAGATTTTGGAGAGAGAAAACAGCAAGACATCTCTTCTTCGCTCTATCTCAGGGACTATGTTGGGATGGACAGTTGCCACTAGGGATTCAGGATGGTTCTGTGGAGGAGTCTGGCCAGGAGGTTTTTGCAGCAGGCCAAGAGTCTGGTTGGGAATCTGACAAAGGGCATTAGCCAGTAGGGCTATAGGAAGATTGGGACAGTGGGGGGGATTTACTTGTGTGTGTGTATATATATATATATATATATATATATATATATATATATATATATATATATATATATATATATATATATATATATATATATATTCCCTTTCCCTTTCTAATATGTTACCGTCTGCTAGGTGGAGTCAGCACCGACAGGTTCAATATCTAGGGGTTCCTTTTTAACAATACAACACAGAACCAGCTCGAGTCCCCACCCATTAACTTGGGAAAATTACATCCATCCCTGAGCACACCTAAGAGGCAATACTTCCTCCCTCGCAAGCACAGAGTCTGTGTGTAGAAAACAAACTTTTCATCAAAAGGGGAAAGCAACCCGGCATTAACTTGTGAAAACACCGCAAGCATGATTCAGAAGCATATGACCATGAGAAGAACACCCATCCCAGAGTAAGTTGGGCAGTGTCCTTTGCCTCAGGTTCTCATCTTGCAGTGAGGAAGTCCAACAAACAAAAATTCCTTCAATGTGCCACTGTCCTCTCCCTCCACTGTACCCCATACACAGTCATTCCTGATCAGGAAAGACCCAGAGTTTAGAGGTGCATTCATGTCAGTTCACCTCCGACGTGGAGAGGCGAGGCACTGAGCAATAACTCAGCTGCTGCTCAGCCGTCCGCTCGCTCTGTCTTCACCCATCCATCGGCTTGCTCTGCCATTGCCTAGCTGGTCGGCCGTCCGCTCGTTCTGCCATTGGCCGCTCAGCCGTCCGCTTGTTCCAACGTCAGCCGTTCAGTGGGATGCTCATTCTGCCACTGACCAGCCACTTGCTCCACCACCGGACACTTACTCCACCAGCTGCTCATTCCGCCACTGCCGTCTCTACTGCAACCTCTGGGACGTCTTAAGGTCTTACCACAGCTTTCAGTGATGTCTCAGTCTCTTTCACTAGAGACACTGCCCCCCACAGCTCTAATGCTTAGACCTACTTATCAGTGATTTCTGCTCTCTTGAGTCACAGCAAAGGACTCTCAATTGAGTCTTCATCAACTCTGTCATTACACAGCAGAGAGGAAAAGAATCAAATGGTGCCTCGGACCCTTAGGCAGAGCCCACACCACCAGGTACAAGCACCTGTCCCCACCCTGTCTCATTTCCACCGGGCTTTGGCACCCCTGCCCCTCAGCTTAGCGAGCACAGTTCAGTTGTGGCTAAATCCCTAAAACAGGGCATGCTAAGCACAGTTCTTCTCCCCTCGATTCACACAACAAGGATAACACCACTTTATTACCCTGCACCCAATAACAAAGTGACTTGCAATGTGACCCCAGCCAAAAGTGATCATTTGGGCAAAACAGCTCCATCATGTTGCATGCCTAGGCAGAGTGGGTGTGTCTATGCAAACAAGGTTGGTTGCAGAAGTCTTCTCCCCCAGCTCCTCACTAGATGGCAGGGAGAGCTCGTTCAGACCCTGCTTACATCAGGTAGATTACAGTCTAAATGTTTATATGGCGCTCACCACCTTAGTAACTAAGTACTTCACAATCACTAAGGGATTTTAGCCTCACATTAGTCCTGGGAGGTAGGTATTTTCACAGTTTCTGGGTTACTCCATGGTCTCTGTTAGGAGTGCCAAATCTGCTCTCAGGCCTCCAGCCATCATCTGTATCTGGGCAGGGACCTGTGTCCAACTACCTTCTGACCAGGGGTTTTAAGGCTGGACAGTCTTCTGCCATACACTGTAATCTCTCCAGCAAGCCAATCTGCCTAATGACCAGTGCCTACACTTTGCTTTCTCTCCGGCTATGATGACCAATGTGGGCCAGCAGTTACAAATGACTGCACAGCTTTTTCTCAGCAGAGGAGATTTATTCTTAGGATAAAAAACATCACAAACATACAGCAAACAATAAAAGTTCCTACATACTTACTAAACAAATCAGAAATCACCCATTTTCCACATGAGGAGTCTGGTAGGCCAAAGTCTCTTCCAACCCTTCAGCAAGGGTTGGGCTGCCCTTTGGATGAATGGTCCTGTCCATCTGCTGAATCAAAAGGAAGGCCCTAATTCTGTTTAAACTCAGTCTTTATATATCCCAGGTTCTTTCTTTGTCTCTTGGTCTCTGGACAACCTAGTCTAAACCAGTAAATGCAAACCAACTCAGAGGGTGGTACTTCTCTGGAGTTGTTCACAATCCCACCTTAATCACCACTGTGTTTATTTCCTGGAGGAGCTGTGGTAACCAACCCCCATAGAGTAAAAAACAACCATACTTAAACCATTTATAAATTTTAAACAATGGGCGCCAAAGACAGTGTGGGATTGCAATCTCTGTCACAACTATTGTCTCGATGGGGAACGGAGAGGAGTTTAAGTGACTTGCACAAGGTCACACAGGAAATCTCTGGCAGAGCTAGGAACTGAACCCATATCTCCTGAATCCCAGTCCAGTGCCCTGCACAAGCCTTCCTACCCCTTACATTGCCCTCATTCATTAGCCTTTCAGTCACATTCTCCCACCTAGCATCAAAATCCCTATGCAAGCTTAATTCCTCTTCCCTTGAAGCATTGCTCTTAGCCCTATTTTCAAACTTGAACTTGGCCACCATCTGCCTCTAGGGTGGGCCCCAGCACCTGCCCTTTGAATCAGTCTAAGATCTGAAATCTGAGTTGCACCTGTGTATACCCCAATCTAGATTACCATGCAGAATGTCCAATGCTTTTATTATGAAGAGCACTGGCTTTGGTAGTAAGACGGGAGGGGGAAGATGGCCATCTAGCTAATTATACTGCAACTGGCGCAAAACATGGATTGCCGTGCAGCAGACCAGTCATGCCCAGGAAAATGAACTCCATTCTGGTATAATCTCACCTGGTAATGTTCTCCTGTCCCAGTTTAATGCTGTCTTCTGTCAGGAATCAGGGCCTGCAGCAGAGGCAGTCTCAGGGCAAGCTAACAAGCGCAGATGGCCGGTAATAGGCTGCCTGATTGTATACAGCCTAATTGGTTGGAAGGCTCTTAAACCCAGCAGCAGTAGTTCAGTTCAGTTCTCAAAGTATTTGTTTGTATCTGGGATAATGCCTGTTCCCAGTTCTGCCTTTCTCCAGGTAACTCAGTTCTGTCTCTTGGCTTGGCCACCTGGTTTCTGTTTTTGGCTCTGATCCGGGGCTCTAATTTCTGGCTGCCAACTCCTGTGCTGCACGCTATACCTGACTGCTGCTCTGACGGCTAGACATGCCTGCCCATGCCCCAGTCACTGACATTTTCCACATCTCCCACTTTCCTCTCTTTTATTTCTGTTCTGCACCGTGCGCTAATGGCTGTGGAGTCCATGCCCTCTCAGCTTCCCTGGGTGACTCATTAGTATTAATAATTAGGATATCTTTGGCTTTTGCTCATCAGGCACATGTACCAATTAATCTCTCTGCCTTTCAGCATTGCCAATCAAGCCCTTAGTTCTGGTTCAGGGCAAAATGCCCAGTCCTTTTTGCTGTTTCTTTATGGTTGTGCTGCTGCTGCAAAGTCCTGAACTGGAAGCTTTTTTCTTTTTTTCCCCTTAAAAAAATTCTTTTGAAGAGACATTTAATACTAGAGCAGCTTTCATTTTCCAAAATAATTCTTTGCAGGTATCCGTGGGATTGCTATGGCAGAAGCACCAAGAGCAATAAAGCGGGCTCCTTGTGGAGTCTGCCTTTTGACAGCGCACGAGATGGATTGGGGTGCCTTGGGAACAGAATGGCAATTTTCAATGTGTCTTTCAGCAGATTTTGTTTTCGTCTTCAAGTTTTAGATTTGGTGCAGCCCGGAGAGGAGAAGAACAGAAACAGACACCAGTATCTGTCCAAAGACGGAATGAAAGAATGGAAAAGGGGAAAAATAGATACATTCAACGGAGTTTTAAAAAGATGTAATGTCATCTTTGATGGCTTTGAGTTATGCTGGCTGTGGGCACCCCTCCTCATGCGTGTTTTCACAGCTAAAACCCTCCACTGCACTTCAAAAACATGGTTCCTGATCGCACAACTGCAATTAAGTTTCGTTTACATCCAAGTATCTACCTACTTATAAAGAGTTATGGGACTGGGGCTTTAGCAGTTAAACCAATTGTTGAGATAAGAGGATCACAGTTAGGCAGATATGAGTAGCTCATAATAATAAAAAAGAGAAACTGTGATTGTTCCTGAACCACGAAAGAGAGCCATACACAGTAATCAGCCACTTTAATATCAGGGTCTAATTACTCATTATATTGTGAGCTTTTTTTTAGAGCAGCAAGAAGGTCTTCCTGCATGTTTGAGCACCAGGAATTTGATCCACATCTGGGACCTTTGGACATTTATTGCAATACAGATAACTAACAAAGATCAGGAGGGCACATTCATCCCTGGTGTAAATCCACTGATGTCAAAGTGTTGAGTAAAAATTACTTCAATGGATTTACACCAGAGATGAATTTGGCCCTAGACAGACAGCTGAGAATCACAGACACTAGAGCTGGAAAAAGAGTTGCAAGGTCACTTATAGCCAGATCCTCAAAGCGACGTAGGTGACTCTGGCAGAGGCTTGGCAATAGTCGCCTGAGGTTGTGCTTGCAAAAGCGAGAAGCTGTTGAGCATCTCTCCTCCCAGCCTCTCAAGCTTCCCACAGCATCCAGACATGCTTCCTTTCTGCCCCCAACATGAGTCAGGATCCCCTCTCATGCCTAAGAGAAATAGTTTGGGGGTAGCGGGCGGGAGAGAGGTCTCAGTGAGAAGCGATTGTCTGTGGAAGGTGAGAAATTCACTCACTGGGGTTTCAACCCATGCAGACTTTAATTCCAAGCTTCGGTATGTGAAGCTGTCTGCAAATCAAGCTTGACAGGGGGTTCATGTAGTCCTTCTTGCCACCTATCACAAGACTCGTGAAATAAATTCCAATTTAGCAAGGCTCCTGCATAGGGTGCTCCTCACGTTCAGGGCATCAGTATATTGTGGGATCATCACAATGCCCTCATCAGCCTGCTGCATCACAAACAGGGAGCAGGCTGAGGGCTTTGCCTCACAATGTAATATTTATAGTTGTATGTGTCAAAAAGGCATCGTGATCTAAACACAGCAATGCCAAGATGCAATAAATCTGTCCTAAAGGGTGAACTGTAAAAGGCGGTAGGTCAAAGTTAAACAAAACTCAGTGGAGCTGCACTATGGAACCCTAGGGGCTGGATCCTAAACTGATGTAAATTAACATTGTTCAGGTGCCTTCAATGGAGCTACACCTCTGTGTGCCATGGGCCAGATCCTAAGCAGGTGTCAACTAGTCGTGTTCCATTGCCTTCAAGGGAGCGAGGCCAATTTGCCCCGGATAAGGATCTGACCGTGGGTCTGATCTAGACCAGTTGCCCTAATGAGGTGAGCAGCAGTTTGAAAACTCAAGCTCCTTTAATCTGCACACTTCATAAAATCTCAAGAAACTTCACTCTAGAACATTGGTGAGCCAATGCATGGAGAAGAGTTTCAGAAATTACTTGTACTCCTAAATTCCTCAGGAACTCAAGAAAAATCTGCACCTAATTCCACAAGAAGCAGTTAAATATAGAGTTTAGCCTCAGACTTTCAGTCAGTTCTGCCTTGATTATAAGCTCTCCAAACAGTGGGGGAATCTTACACATGGGTGTAGTTTTGTGATTACCCACAGGCATGAAGAGGAGACAGTCTGGATTTCTTTGCTTTAGGGAGTTGAATTCAGATGCCTAGGGTTGTCAGCCCTCCTGGATTGGCTGGGAGTCTACCGGAATCGACAACAATCTCCCAGTGATATTGAAATCAATCTGGGAGATTTGAATAGGCTGCTAAAAATCTGGTCGACGGCACAGTAGGGCTAAGGCAGGCTCCCTGTCTGCCTTGGCTCCATGTGGCTCCCGGAAGTGCTCAGCATGTCTGGCTCCTAAGTGCAGGGGTGGCCACTGGGGCTCTGTAAGCTGCCCCTGCTCCAAGCACCGGCCCCAGAGCTCCAATTGGCCAGGAACCAATGGGGGCTGCGGGGCCAGTGCCTGCAGGCAGGGGCAGCACGCGGCGCCACCTGGCCATCCCTGAGCCTAGGAGCCAGAGGAACATACCAGTCGCTTTCAGGAGCCACCTGAGGTAAGCACTGCCTGGCCGTAGCCTGCACCCTGAACCCCCTCCTGCACTCCATCCCCCTGCCCCAGCCCTGAGCCCCCTCAGGCCCACAAACTCCCTCCCATATCCTACACTTCATCCCGCACTCCAACTGCCGTCCCTGTCCTGAGCTCCCTCCTCCACCCAAACTCCCTCCCAGATCCACACCCCTAACCCACTCCTGCAGCCCAACCCCTTCCCCAGTCCGGAACCCCCTCCCACACTCCAAACCCCTCGGTCCTACCCCTCAGCCGGAGCCCTCCTGCCCTCTCGCGCCCCAGCCCCACCCCAGTGAAAGTGAGTGAGGGTGGGGAAGAGCAACAACGGAGGGAGGGGGGATGGAGTGAGTGGGGGTGGGTCCTCAGACAAGTAGTGAGGGAGGGGCATGGCCTTGGGGAGGGAGCGGGGCAAGGGTGTTCGGTTTTGTATGATTAGAAAGTTGGCAACCCTATTGATGCTATTTGAAAGCAGTTTTTTGGTGATGATTCCCTCTCTTCTCCCCTGCCCCTTTTCTGTTTTTGAAATTTCTATTAAAGAGAAATTGGGGGAGAAGCGTATAAAGATTTTTTTTTTACATAGTTTTCCAATGCCTTTTTCTAAGCACACAGAAGGAAGACACAGGACTAAGATGCAGACTTGCTTCAATTTGCCCATCTATAAAATGGGGATAAAGATAACAGTGGGGCAAGTGGAATCCATTTCTTACCAGTACGAGCGGGGGTATGGGGGCAAGTGACCTTCCACGTGACTCCTCCCCTTCCTACACCAAGCCCAGGGCCCCCATGCTCTCCCTGTCCCCTCCCAATGATCCACCTCCCTTACCTCGGGGGAGAAGGGAGGGGCTGTGTCCTCCACCCGCTGTGCCTTTAGAAGTTGGAAAGATGCAGCTCCGTGGAAGGGCAGGGGGCAGGGCTGGGGGTTCTGCTCCTTCCCGCACTGCAGTTCCTGGGAGAGCCCTGAACCACAGGGCTCCCCCAGGAACCGCAGCGGGGAAAGGAGCAGAACGTGGGGCCACCGGGCAGCCCCACGCCCGCAGCTCTCAGGCGCGGCTCCTGTACCACCTCCAGCTTTGCCCTTCAGTGGGGCTGCCGTACAGCTGGAGGAGACCCTGCCTGGAAGGGCTGGGGGTGGTACAGCTGTGCCGGAGGAGCTGCCAGAATGGGGCCCCCTAGCGGCCCACGTTCTGCTGCTCCTCTTTTCGGTACACCATACCTGCCATAAATATCTTGCTGGTACGGCGTACCAGACCGAACTGCCCTGCTGAAAGATATTGATGTTCTTTGTAAAGCCTAAATTTCCAAGGTTAAGTGAAGCTAAGATAAAGGAAGGTGTCTTTGTTGGTCCTCAGATTCGTGAACTTCTTCGAGATGATGCATTTGACCATGCACTGCGTGGCGAGGAAAAGACGGCATGGAAAGCCTTCCAGTTAGTGGCAATAAATTTTCTCAGAAACAACAAGGCAGACAACTACAGGTTGTTGGTGGAAATCCTCCTCAAGGCATACAAAAGCCTTGGTTGCAACATGTCACTAAAGATACATTTTTTGCACTCTCATCTAGATTTTTTTCCACCGAACTGCAGAGCAGTGAGCGACAAGCACGGCGAGCGATTTCACCAGAACATTGCAACAATGGAGAAACGCTGTCAGGGCAAATGGAGCCCATCAATGCTTGCAGACTATTACTGGATAGTGACAAGAGATGCTCCATTGAATGAATACAAGAGACAAGCCAACGAGTGCCGAGTAGACACTGAATAGGACTAAACTATGTACATAATAGTTTTTTGCCTTTTGATTCATAATGAATTTTATTTATATAACCCTTTTGCTGATTTTTAAAGTGTTACATAAACAGGACAGGTGAAATGTTATCATGTAAATCAACCATAAACACATGAAAAGACTTAGGTTTACAATTTATGATTAAAACTCTATCTACACAATATACATAGACATAAAATGTAAAAACTTAAATATCTTAGAAACAGTAGCCAATCAGTTGTTTTAATTGTCATATTTGAATTCAGCACATCAAAATACATAATAAATAGCACATTTTATTTCTGAAGCAGACGACTTCTCAAAAATTGTAGACCAGTATTATTATACATGCCTTCGATGCTCCTGATTAAATTACTTCAAAACACTCTACAAGGGATTACACTTTAACTCTCTGTGGACACTGAAGATAGGCAACAGCCTAATTGTATGAGTCTCATAGGGAGCCCATAGCCTGACCACTCTGGAATCTAAGATGGCTGCCTCTTGGTCTCTGATCTGAGTCTCAGATTCTTGATTCCTGTTGGTCTCCAGGTAAATTATAAGGTTTTGGTTTTGACCTACAAAGGTCTAATTAGCTTAGGTCCTGCCTAGCTAACAAACTGTGTCTCTCCTTACCCCAGCCCTGTGCCAGACTAACATGACTAAACCAAAGCACCCCCGCTGAGCTCAATCCTCACACAATAAAAGAGTGGGGTTAATGGTCAATCATTCTCTAGGTAACTCATCCATTTGGTCTGAACTAGTCCAAATTTGTTCAGAACTCCGTGTAAGCCCATCTCTTGGGCTGAACCTGCAGCGGAGACTGAGAATAGGGAGGGCTTTGGAGAGGGACGAAGGTCTGTTACTGTATTTATTGACTGGAATGTTAATTTGTCCATGGTTTTGGACTGCTGGGTGATACAGTCAATTCAAATGTATATCTTCACTGGTTGTTTGGGCACCTGGTAGTTCATTTACACACATTCTATGCATGGTTTTTAAAATTGAATGAATAAATAGAAGTATATAAATGAATTAAGAATTATATATCTATCCATAAACAAGGAGAATCTATTTCTAGTGGTTAGAACAGGGGACTAGTGCTCAGGACCACTGGGTTCTCTTTCAGCTCTGCCACTGATTTAGGCTTTAGTCTTGGGAAAGTCACTTAACCTCTTTTTGCCACCATTACCCAACTGTTTAAAGCATATTTACCCTGCTTCATTCTTTATTTTATTCCCAGTGGAGTATGGAATGGCATGGACAATAATATAGACAATATAATAATGGCTTCCTATAAATCAATGGTGTATCCTCCATGCAGTACTGGTCACCCCATCTCCAAAAGGACAGTGCAGAATTAGAGGGGTTCAGAGAAGGAGGACAAGAATGGTCAAGGGCCTGGAAAAACTCTCATATGAAGAGAGATTACAAAGATTGGGATCGGTTATTTTAGAAAGGCGATAAATTGGAGGAGGTATGATAAAAGTGCATAAAATAATGAATGGTCTAGAGGAGGTATATCGAGAACTTCTGTTCTCCCCATCTCATAACATGAGAACAAGAGGACATTCAATGGAAGTAAAAGATGGCTAATTCAAAACCAGTAAAATGAAATATTTTTTTACACCACGTGTAATAGACTGTGGAACTCACTTCCACAGAAGTTGTTGAGGTCAAGAATTTATAAAGATTCAAAAAGAAATTGGATACTGAGATAAGAGTTTTCAAAATTCCAAGTTAAGAACACTTTTCAAGGATATTAAACCTTGTGCTGCAAGGTTTAAGCCAGTCACTAACTATTAGAGACTAGGGTGAGAGCTAATTTTTGGGGACAAAACCAATGAGGAGTCAGACTAACATGGCTACCCCTCTGATTTTGGGGGGAGATTCTGACTAGTGCAGGGTTCTTACACCTGCCTCTGAAGTATCCCGTACCAGCCATTGTCAGTGACAGGATACTGACTAGAGTGACCTTGCGTCTCAGCCAATCTGGCAATTCCAAGGTTCCCATGTATATACTAATCACCTACCTACTGACCTCATTAGTTCTTGAGCTTTAGCCTTTTTTTTAGGTGTTTGATACCCTTTGATGGAAGGAACCAAAGTGTGGTCAGAGTTTGTTTTTCAAAGCAGGTTTCAGAGTAGAAGCCGTGTTAGTCTGTATCCGCAAAAAGAACAGGAGTACTTGTGGCACCTTAGAGACTAACAAATTTATTAGAGCATAAGCTTTCGTGGACTACAGCCCACTTCTTCGGATGCATATAATATATATATATTTAAATATGCTTTAAATATAAATATATATATGCATCCGAAGAAGTGGGCTGTAGTCCACGAAAGCTTATGCTCTAATAAATTTGTTAGTCTCTAAGGTGCCACAAGTACTCCTGTTCTTTTTTCAAAGCAGACATTTGTGACCTCTGCACACTTCATCCCTGGCCAGTGAGATAAGCTTATGTTCTCTGTGCACTGAGCAAGGATTTTCTCATTTCAATCCTACATCATTTACTGCTTGCTACTGTGAATCTACAGAATTATCTGACACTGTCAGGGCATCAGGACAGAATGGCCACTGATTTCCTTAGCGGCAATAACCTCACACATTTTGTAGGCCCTATTTTGTAGCCCAGCGTGCACTAAAGTTCATTTGGAGGAAAAAGGAGCTCCTTGCATAGTGTCACTACAGGACAAGTTCCAATATTGTACTAAAGTTACTGCTCTATAAAAGAAAGCATGTACATGATATAGTGTGTTGTGATCTCAGTGGAGATAATCCATTCAAGGCTAAGTGACCCAGTCCAGTGACTATGGTACATAATTCACCTCACAAGTCAACTAGCCAGTTTGGATGGACTGTCAGAGTGCATTTAATTATGTGTGTACTGTGTGACTTTACTGTGATCAAGGCAGAAAATCAATCTCTTTTGCGATTCTTTGAAGTTAACGGACAGATCCGCAACTTGTGTAAATTAGTGTAGCCTATTAAATGTTTAATTGTTTAACACCTCTATTTTTGCCTTCTTTAGGATACAACAAGGAGATTTAATAAATTAACACAGGTTGATTCTGCTGTCCAAATATACTGTAATAAGTCATGACTAACTCCACTGAAACCATTTTGTAGTTTGACGCTGATATGAGATCAGAATTAAACTAACTGAAATAGTTAAGCAAACTTCTGAATCTGATTCATACTGATGTTTTGGCACATTTCTCTCGTGCCCTATGGTATCTGTGGTTAAAGCCTTTTGGCATTGCTAGTTTTCTTGGTAATATCTCTGGATTTCTTCTCTCCTGGTTCCTGTTCAGAGCTACCAAATTTGAGCTCTTGAAAATTCCCAGAAATTTGTTGGGCATCAATAGTGTGTGTATGTGTGTGTGGGTTTTTTTAATTAACCATTTTGCATTGAGTACAATGGGCCAAATTCAGTCCAGAGGCAAGCAGTGCAGCTCCCATATAAATAAGTATGAGTTGCATTGCTTACACCCGGGCTGAAATTGATTTAGTGCATTTAAAGAGGCTTAATTTTAAGCAGATGAATAGTTCTAATGAAATAAAAGGTAATACTCATGCTTCAAGTTAAGTTGACAGAATAAGGAACAATGGTCTCAAGTTGCAGTGGGGGAGGTTTAGGGTGGATATTAGGAAAAACTTTTTCACTAGGAGGGTGGTGAAGCACTGGAATGGGTTACCTAGTGAGGTGGTGAAATCTCCTTCCTTAAAGGTTTTTAAGGTCAGGCTTGACAAAGCTCTGGCTGGGATGATTTAGTTGGGGGTTGGTCCTGCTTTGAGCAGAGGGTTGGACTAGATGACCTCCTGAGGTCCCTTCCAACCCTGATATTCTATGATTCTATGATTCTATGTGCATAAGTGTTAGCAGGATTTGAGACAAAGCTTTTTCATTTACTTAAATATAAAGAATGGGAAATTCTTACTACTTGTGCTTTTTAATCCTCATACAGTGTTAATCAGAACTATGAATAGAACAATGGGGCCTGGTCAAAAGCCCATTGCAGTCAGCAGTAGTCTTCCCATTGTCTTCAGTAGACTTTTTATGAGGCCCCAAATGCATGCTGGGATGCGAGGTAACTTAATTTAGGGCTTTAAACAAAAGAATCATGTGCCTCTGACCTTGAGTCATCATCATTTTGCATTCCTCAATCAACTGTGTATTCAGGCCACATCTGGGAAAAATTGTTTTATTTCTATCGATTGATCCTGGATTATTACAAACCAGTCCGACTTATTCAGAACACATTTAATGAGGAGATCTTAAAGATACTTAGCGATCCAGATTGAGAGAGGTCAGGCGAGCAATGCAGAAACATTTTGTTTTTCATTAAATATTAAAAGCAACTGTGCCTTTTTAATAACGTCAGAGCTTAGCTTTATTAGGTTTTGGTTGGTTAATAAAATTTGAAGGAGTTTATCATTCAAACAATGCTTTACTGTGTATATTTAGGAACCAAAATAAGGAGTGCAAGAGAGAAAAAATGCCGATAGAAAAATAATTGCAATGGGGCTTAGGCTCTTTGCATACACACCATTGAAATGGCATGATCCCAGGGCCATTGGCATCAATAGGCTTTTCAGTAGACTCCCATGGGCTCTTGACCACACCTAAATGAGAAGAGTAGTTCCGAAATCAGTGGAGATACACTGGGTCTGATATCCCCATGGCCTTGTAACTAGTGGTGGCATCAGTGCAAAGAGGGTAGGGGTGCACAATGCTAGTAAATCAAAATGGTAATTTTAACCCGCCCTTTGCGCAGATTTAAATGGCTACATGAGGTGCAAAACAGTGAGGAATTAGGCCCACAGGGCATGTGAAAGGGAAATTGGTCCCAGTGTGAAAATGATAAAATTAGATGGAAACCACGGAGCCTGATCCTGCTCTCATACAGTTTACTCCATTGTGTTCAAGTGAATTGAAGAACTAAGCCATATATATAAGGCACTCACTTGGGCCAGTTTACATTTTGTGGGTGAGGAATTCGTCTCATCTTCTATCCCTAGAAACAACTCTGGCATAATATAAGTATGTTATTGATTTTTAAACTACATTTCCACTTGGAAAACAAATCACAGATGAATTTAAATGACAGGGAAAAAATCAGCTTAAATTACAATAGTTTTGTCAGTTACAAAAATAATTCAAGGGGTTTGAAGAACCTCAGAATTCACCTATCCTGTAGCTGTAACTTTTTTCCCACAAGTTCTACAGAACAGAGTGGCTTGCTCCTTTAAGGGCCTGGAACCCTGGGGCCTGTTAACCCTCTTTAATTAGCCCTGTCTTTCTACACCTGTGCTGGTTGTTGGACTTAAAAGGAGAAATGCCCAGCAGTTGGGTGCTGGCTGGGAAGAAGGTGCCCTTAGATGTAGGGCAAGAAAGGCTAGGAAGTCTGAGGAACTGGGAGGCGGGGGACCTAAAGCTCAGATGCTTGGGCCAGGAGGAAGTTGGTGAAGCCAGATTTGGGGAGGCGTGTAAAGACTGAGCCCAAGAGGAGCGGAGGTGAGTGGGCTGGACTACAGCGTAGGGACTGAGGAGGAAAGTCCAGCGGTCGAGGGCTGGCTGGGAGGGTGAGCTGACAGGCTGATCTGTAAAGAGCTGTGAGTCTAGAAGCTGGATTTGCTGGTCCCCTGCACAGCAACCTAACAGCACTGGCAGCAGAAACACTCAGCCAGTCCTGAGCCTAAGGGCCCTCCCTGCACACCACAGGATGTGCCACCCACGGAGAGCACAATTTGACAGGACACTCCTGATTGGTGTGAACATTTTACTTAAACCTGGGGAGGATACAGGAAACTTGTCTGTGCAATGAGGTGGGAACCCCAGGTAGCTGCGGCTACAGAACCTGCTTCCTTGTGCTGCTCCTGATTCCTGACCTTAGCTTTACCTCCTGTGTCCGGTATCTGGTTTCTGACTCGGCCTTGTTTTCTACTTCTGGTTCCTGACTCTACATTAGGGGTAGGCAGCCTATGGCACGCGTGCCAAAGGCGGCACACGAGCTCATTTTCAGTGGCACTCACACTGTCCTGGTCCCAGTCCGGGGGGCTCTGCATTTTAATTTAATTTTAAATGAAACTTCTTAAACATTTTAAAAACCTTATTAACTTTACATACAACAACAGTTTAGTTATATATTTTAGACTTATAGAAAGAGACCTTCTAAAAACGTTAAAATGTATGACTGGCACGCGAAACCTTAAATTAGAGTGAATAAATGAAGACTCAGCCCACCACTTCTGAAGGCTGCTGACCCCTGCGCTACATCAACAAACAACTCTGATTCCTGACATCTAGTCCTGGCTCTAGGCACTAGGCTGGCTGCTCATGACCCAGCCCTGATCTGATCTGATTTGAGGCAAGAAGCCAGTCTTAAGCTAGGAACTGACTGATGGGTAAGGCTTGTGAAAGGCCCTTGATAGGAGGGTAGACCTGACCCAGATGGTTGAGTGGATTGGAGCCCAGGAGCTTCTGGCTGAGACAAGTTGGTGCTGCTGAGAGCTTGCCTGTGAGGAAGGAGACTGAAGGCTGTTTTGATGTTTTTGGAATTGACTCTGGTCGAGAGAGACTCTGCTAACCTAGAAGGGGTTGTACTGTCTAAAGTGGCTCGTCTGCAGGGTCAGGTCAGATCTACGGCGGGCGTCAGCTGAAGAGCACGGTGGGGAAACTGAGACAGAAGTGTTGAAATGCTGGGATTTGCTCATGGATGTTGTCGTATACATGCTGCCTTTGAAAATGCATACTTAATAGAATGTGATGCAGAAAAACATTGACACTAGCCCTGATTCTGAAAAAGGCCGAGGCAGGAACATACTTTGCTAGATTCAGATCTCACTTGCATTGGTCTGAGTAATTCCACTGGAATAAATGAAGTTGTTCCAGATTTTCAGGTGTTACTGAGAGCAGAGTGGGTTGAGTCTCCATCCCCTATTGATTCTCTGTATTTAAATTCTTCTGATTCTGTTTATTTTTCTTTTCACTGATGGGCTGACCATGCAAGGGTCCAGTGCCTTTCCCATGAGTCTGTCATGCTTTGTAATTGTGAGAATTACAGAAACTGAAATATTCAGGCCTTTGAAATGGTGGTTCTATTTTCTGTGCTTCTGTGGGTGCTTAAAAGAGCTGCAAGCATCTCTTTGCTCTTAAAAGAGCTGCTAAAAGACATTTAAATAAAGGGTTTGCCTTTGCAAGTACACTAAGTTTGCCAACACATCCCCAAACAATTTCAAAACTGGCTTCTTAAAACATAAAGTGATTCTGTGGTCTGTCTAATAAAAGCCATAAATAAATGGTTCCTGAAGCTTGTATCTGTCAACTCGGAGGAAAGATTTACCATCTTGAGAGAAGTAGCACAATAAAATATGTCTTAAAGTAATTAGGTAGCTGTAATTTATCTGTCCAATACATATTTAAAATGTTTATTTAGGGCTTCTATTGGAACTGACAATATGGAATTCCCTTTGAAACCTCCTGAGAACATACGCTCCTGAACTGGACGGTGAGGTCTGATGCTATTGTCATGGCAATCTCCTAGCAACTGCTCCCACCTGCCCATGGATCCTGAACATTTCACATGGGCTGCTACAGGGAATGGGGAGGATGGTGTCATGTTGGCCTAGAGTCTCTTCGGCTCTTTAGTTCTGCTTGGTTCAGGAGAGGTGGGGAGGGTGAGGAGTGTCTGGGAGATGGTTACAAATCCCTGATTCCAGGGGCTGGCTCCAACCTCAACATGACTGAGCACTGCTGTTGGTCAGCTCTAAGCTTTGCTGATAACATAGGGTTGCCAATTTTCTAATTGCACAAAAACAAACACCCCCGCCCCTTTCCTGAGGCCCCACCCCCACTCACTCCAGCCGCCCTCCCTCTGTCACTCACTCTTCCCCACCCTCACTCACTTTCACTGGGATGGGGCAGGGAGTTAGGGTGCGGGATGGGTTGTGGGCTCTGGGAGGGAGTTAGGGTGTGGGAGGGGGTTCTGACCTGGGGCAGGTGGTTTGGGGTGCAGGAGGGAGTTTGGGGTGCAGGCTCTAGGAGGGAGTTTGGTTGCAGGAGGGGCTTGGGGTGATCGGTGGCACAGCGGGGCTAAGGCAGCATCCCTGCCTGACCTGTCTCCACGCTACTCCTGGAAGTGGCCGGCATGTCTGACCCCTAGGAGAAGGCATGGCCAGGCGGCTCTGCGCATTGCACACTGCCTGTACCTGCAGGCGCCACACCTGCAGCTCCCATTGGCTGCAGTTCTTGGCCAGTGGGAGCTGCGGAGCTGGCGCTCAGGGCGGGGCCAGCACGCGGAACCTCCCTGGCCTCTGTGCCTAGGGGCTGCAGGGATATGTTGCTGCTTTTGGGATCTGCACGGAGACAGGGCACGCAGGGACCCTGCCTTAGCCCTGCTGTGCCACCGACCGGACTTTTAACAGCGCAGTCAGTGGTGCTGACCAGAGCCACCTGGGTGCCTTTTCGACCGAGCATTCCAGTCAAAAACCAGACGCCCGGCAACCCTATGCTAACTTACTCCTCCTGACAAGGTGGGAGTAAGCGCGTCTATTCAAGGATCGATTTATCTGTCTAGATGAGACGCGATAAATCGATCCCCGAGAGATCGATTTCTACCCGCCGATTCGGGCGGGTAGTGTAGACTAGCCCTGAGTGATTCTGGAGATCTTCTGGCTGAACAGAGAGAGCACAAGAATACCAGGTAAATGCCCTGATATTTGCCATGTGTGATGCTGCTAATTGTATCCTACATGCTTTACCCCTCTGAGATGAAGAAAAGAGAGAATATTCCAAAGTGAAAGAGAATTTTGCTGCCCATTTCATAGACAGACAGAATATTATATACAAAAGGGTCAATTATAATCGGAGGTTTCAGGAAAAAGGGGAAAGAGCTGAGGCTTTTATTATTGCCGTTGGTAGTCATTCTGAACATTGCAGATATGGAATGTGAAAAGAAGACTAATAAGCGACAGGATATTTGTTGGTATAAGACACCGATTTATCAGCATAGCTTCAGTTAGACCCAGATCTCACACCAGCAAAAAAGCTATAGCAAAAGGAAGAATTCAAGAAACCATAGAGAAATACCATGTGACTTATGTGGTAACAGCATAAGGGAGATTGCATCACCCAATGCAGACACAGTAAACAGGAAAATTCACAAGTGTGAAAGGAGCAGTCAAACCAAATTTACACAAGAACAGTGCACAACTAGAGAGCGGGAGACCATAGAACCTTGATAGGAGGGAAGCTTGGAAAAAGCTGTAGAAGATGTGGTAAGGGGCCTAGCTACAGCTGGCAACAATGTAAAGAAGCAAAATATAGGGGGTGCTACACAATGGGACATCTTGCAGTAGCATACAGATGACCAAGAGGAGTAGAAACAATCCAAGAGGGAGTGTTGTCATCAGATGACAATGAGTCCATACTTCTAAGGACT
The DNA here is from genome assembly GCF_011386835.1 of Chrysemys picta bellii. Lineage (NCBI taxonomy): Eukaryota > Metazoa > Chordata > Testudines > Emydidae > Chrysemys > Chrysemys picta. Next base: position 131,392,285 of record NC_088795.1, read on the forward strand.
CCATCCTCAATAGACAAGAGAACACCTTGGAATACGTGCATGAATTAAATGGTACTGCAATTTCCCCCCACCCCCCCCAAAAAAAAGATTATCATTGATCTGGGATGGAAATCTTTAAGGACCAAGTAAGATTCTATGTGGGGCTAGTAAAACTACACAGGGTATTTGGGGCTACTTCCTTGGGAAACTGGAGAAAGGATGAACATTTCTTAATCAAATAATATGTGATACAAGGACTGACATCTGCCCTATTAGGGTTGCCAGCAATACAAGGACTACACCTAATAAAGAAACTGGAATGCATAAATGGCAAAAAGCAAATTATACAGGAGATGTATCTACACATCTTCACAGGGGGAGGAAAGCTGTTAGGGGAACACAAAGTAAAATTGGTGCCATCAGTTACTCCCTTTGCTCTCCCAACCCCACACCGCATCCCTACGCCCTTGCTATGGAAAGTCAAAGAAGAGTAAAATATATAAGAGTTATTTCCCAGATAGAAGAACTGATGGGCATGGATGGCTGTAGTACCAAAGACCAATGGCAAAACCTGGATTAGTGTGGACTTTACACAACTTAAAAAAACATGTGCAGAGATAGACATGTTTCCCGCAATTGACCAACCATTAACTCGGTTATCACAAGCCAAAGTCTTCTCAAAGGGAGAGGCTACAGCAAGCTTCTGGCAAATCCCTCTTGCTAAAGAATCTATACATGTAGCTACATTTATCACCCTGTTTGGAAGATACTGTTTCAGTGGTCTTTGATTCGGTGTATCATCAGCACTAGAACATTTCCAAAAGAAAATCTCACAGATCATGTCAGGTTTGCCTGGCATTCTTTACTGTACAGATGATGTGTTATATGGCAGAGATAAAAATGAACGAGTGACTACATGCAACTTTGAGATGCTTGCAACAAGCTGGCCTCACTCTGTATGAGAAATATGAATTTGGAAAGAAGCAGATAAAATTTGTACGACTCATAATTAATAAGCAGGGAATTCAGATGGATTCACACAAACTTCAGGCAATACTCACCTTATCTGAACCCCATGATATTTTTGCTGTAAGAAGCTTCCTGCACATGACAAATAACACTGCTCTACAGCCAAAATGCTTCTGAAATAAATGTAGTCAAACGTTAATAATTCTGGGTCACTGAGAACGAAAATGATGCTTAAAATTGTTGATTGGCTCTAGTTTTCAAGATATGCTATTGGGTCAGTATATACGACCCTTGACTAGGGAATGGCGGAGGATAAGTGAGTTATAAAGGGAAGGAATCTCAATTTAAACCAGAAATGACTAAAATACATCTTTGACTGGATCTAGGAATAAATCTATGACTGGGTTTGGACAGTACTTGCTTTTTAGGCAAAACAATGAATGATGCAATCTAAAGCTGGTATTGCATCATACATGATATGAATTGCATCATGTTATTCCTAGAAGTCATGGATGATGCAATCATAACGAAGCTTACATCACTCTGCTGAACAAATTGCCCTATATAAGCTCTAGAAATCATACAGTGTCGTGCTCTCTTATTTGTCAGTGTTTGATTTTGCAAAGGGACACATTTCTGTTTAGCAAAGTGAGCAGAGATGACTCGTACTTGTGTGAACAGTGCAGATAACTTCTGCTATGTTTGTGGTGAGCTGACTTTTGCATCACAAAAGCGCAGTATAACCACTATGGTTAAGAAAGCCTATCACCTTTTTTTTGGCTGCAAAATTGGAGATCAGGACAAGAGGTGGGCTCCACACATATGCTGCAGCACTTGTGCAACAAATCTTCGCCAGTGGTTGAACAGGAAAAGGAAAACTATGCCTTTTGCAGTGTCAATGATTTGGAGAGAGCCAACAGATCATACCAGCAATTGTTACTTCTGCATGGTGCCTCCAGTTGGGAAAGGTGTGTCAAAGAAGAAAAAGTGGACTGTGCATTATCCAAACATTCCATCAGCTATACATCCAGTACTCCACGGAGAAGGACTGCCAGTTCCTGATGCACCAGAATCATTCTCACTTGAGTCAGACGAGGAAGAGGAAGAGGATGAAACTTCTGGTCCTGAACCATCAATGTCACAGGACCCACATTTTCTCCCACCCTCCTCCTCTGAACTACACCTCATAACACAAGGTGAACTGAATGACCTTGTCAGGGATTTGGAACTACCCAAGAGTAAGGCAGAGCTGTTGGGCTCCAGACTACAGCAGTGGAATCTCCTGGCAGGTGATGTTAGGGTTTCCATGTTCCGTGACCGTCAAAAGGATCTTGTCCCATTCTTCTTCATGGAAGGTGATCTTGTAGCCTGCAACAACATCGATGGTGTGATGGCAGCCCTCAACATCGTTCACGATCCAGATGAGTGGAGACCGTTCATTGATTCATCGAAGACGAGTCTTAAAGCTGTTTTACTGAATAATGGCAATGTTTTGCCATCAATTCCAGTTGGTCATGCAGTCCATATGAAATAAACCTATGACAACATGAAACACCTTTTGAGGTGCATAAACTATGACCAACATCAGTGGCAGCTTTGTGGTGATTTGAAGGTTGTTGCTCTCTTGCTTGGTCTGCAGACTGGATACACAAAGTACTGCTGTTTTCTCTGTGAATGGGATAGTCGTGCAAGAGATTCCCACTACATCAAGAAAGATTGGCCACTCCGACAGTCATTGGAGCCTGGGAGGAAAAGTGTTCAGCATCCACCACTTGTTGAATCAAGGAAGATTTTGTTACCACCCTTACACATCAAGCTGGGTCTGATGAAGAACTTTGTCAAGGCCATTGACAAAACACAAGCAGCTTTCAAGTACCTCTGTGGAAAATTTCCAAGGTTAAGTGAAGCTAAGATAAAGGAAGGTGTCTTTGTTGGTCCTCAGATTCGTGAACTTCTTTGAGATGATGCATTTGAAAATGCACTGCGTGGCGAGGAAAAGACGGCATGGAAAGCCTTCCAGTTAGTGGCAATAAATTTTCTCGGAAACAACAAGGCAGACAACTAGAGGTTGTTGGTGGAAAACCTCCTCAAGGCATACAAAAGCCTTGGTTGCAACATGTCACTAAAGATACATGTTTTGCACTCTCATCTAGATTTTTTTCAACCGAACTGCGGAGCAGTGAGCGACGAGCATGATGAGCGATTTCACCAGGACATTGCAACAATGGAGAAACGCTATCGGGGCAAATGGAGCCCATCAATGCTTGCAGACTATTGCTGGACAGTGACAAGAGATGCTCCATTGAATGAATACAAGAGACAAGCCAAGAAGCACCGAGTAGACACTGAATAGGACTAAACTGTGTACAGAATAGTTTTTTGCCTTTTGTTTCATAATAAATTTTATTTACATAACCCTTTTACTGATTTTTAAAGTGTTACATAAACAGGACAGGTGAAATATTATCATGTAAAGCAACCATAAACACATGAAAAGGTTTACAATTTATGATTAAAACTCTACTATCTACACAATATACATAGACATAAAATGTAAAAACTTAAATATCTTAGAAACAGTAGCCAATCAGTTGTTTTAATTGTCATATTTGAATTCAGCACATCAAATACATAATAAATAGCACATTTTATCTCTGAAGCAAATGACTTCTCAAAAATTGTAGACCAGTGTAATTTGGGGAAATTAAAAAAATTCTATCAAAACCCAAATTCTACCTAGTGGAAACTCCAAAAAAATGTATCTGGAGCAATCTGATTCATAGGGATCATTTCCCAACATAACAAAGAGGGGATCTGGAACCTGCAGCTACTATGTCAGGAAGTGAACCCCCTCACAGGGAATTCCATACACAAACTCAACAAAAGTGAGAACACGGTTTGGAAGATTGATCAGACCCTCTCAAAGACCTGATCTTTAAAATACTGCCCAGAACCATTTAAATGCAATTAATAAGAGGACATACCAATGTAAATAGTATTAAGGAATTTGGAGCTTATTTTGAATTATGTGAATATACTCTGATTTATAATTTAAGGTGTTATCTTTTGTTATAAAGACAGCGAGAGGTAGAGCAGTTTTAGAGTTCCTAGTCCACAATCACCAGAGAGGACCAGGATGTGTTGCAGCAGGCAGCTTAATAATGTGGGAAATTTCCAGTCAGGGAGTTCTCTAGTTGCCACCTAAACATGGCTCTTTATGTCTGTGTCCTCACGTTACATAGAGTAGCTGGGCTTTTTCTCACCCTCTGTGCCTGAGACACACACTCTCCTGGCAGAGGAGTGAGGCACAGGTGCACGGCCCTGTTCTGGCATACTGGTGCCATCTGGGAATTCCTCTTTGAAAAGGGAATTCTCTGCTGGGCATTTGTGGCCAGATTTCAGCCCCTTCACACCAACTGAGTGGCTGTGTAGGGAATATAGCCTAGTTGGGTTTTTTTGCTGTCCATATTCACTAGGTCAGGTTCTGCTGGATCCTTGAGTCCTCTCATCACAGGAGGGTATGGAACAATATTAATTTCATTTAGATACTTTGGGACTCCAGTGGGATTTGGTCCATAGGTTCCAACTCCTACTGGGCCTGAGTGATTTGCCCAAAGTCGTACAGGGACTCAGGCTGTCTAAACTCCCCAGGGTAGGAACCTGCATGTCTGGGAAGTCTCTAGTCCAGACTCAGTACTACCATAAACAAATAATGCAGTGGCAAAGCTGAGAGGAGTGCCCTGGAGTCCAGACTCCCAACACTTCTTGTATCCATGAGATCAAACTTCTTGGTAGACTCTGAAGAAATATCTCAATGCCTTGGAGATATTTGTCATTGAAGGAAGAGGAAAAAGAGCAACCTGTATTGAGGGAATTTAGATGAAAGTGATACTGGTGGCTCTGGCTTTTGGAGTGTCCAGGGAATTCCTTCCTGTGCCACTAAAGCTGAGTGGGAAAAAAAGCCTTAATCAAAATCCTGCCTCCAAACATCCTGAATTTTGGGATTGGGTTGAGGAGAAGACAGTGGAAATCAGAACCAAGGTCCAAATGTAACAGTTGGGTCCTTTATATGTACTTCACAGTACAGAAAAGCCAGGACTCCATTGTAATGAATGACAGTAGGACTAGAGTATTTCTGTGACTCAGACTAGGTTATAAAAACACCTCATGTGTGTCTGTGGACATTGAAAGAGAACGGAAAGCTCTTATGGTATTTACTATGTGTTAGGATAGTGCCTAGCACAATGTGGCCCTCACCTGGTTGAGACTTCTAGCTGCTACCGAAATAGAAAAAGTATAATAGCAGTAACTATTTTAAAAGCCTGGTCTCATTTGATCATTTAAGACCCATGAAAACTCCACACATGCATCTTCAAAGATTACCAATGGTTGTGGTGGATCCTCCCGCACTGGCATTTTTAAAATCAAGATTGGATATCTTTCTAAAAGATACGCTCTAGTCCAAGTTGAAATTATTATTGGGGGAGTTATACAGGCAGTCAGACTAGACAATCATAATAGTTCCTTCAGGCCTTAGAATCTATGATTGGATCATTCCAATCCAAGGGCTGGGATTTGCCCCTAAAATGAGCAATGGTTTACCCCAAGTCCAATGATCCCAGGGCTTCTGCTAGAGGCCTGGGGATTTCTGCTCAGAGGCAAAGTGTATCTCTAATGCCTCCCTGGCAATGCAACTCCATAGAAGTGATGCTGACCAGTCTTCCCTCACCGATGGACGCTCCAGAAACATCTCTGGAGAGAGCTCTCCACAGTGTGGTGGGGTGCCAAGTGAAGGTAGCCTCAGGCTTTAACTTTGGGGTGAATTTACTACTGGCTGGCAGACAGGATGTTCTGAATTCCCCTCTGGCTTCATGTCCAAGCTAATCTTGGCCTTCCACCATCTACTCTCTTCCATGGCCAGAGCCTTAGAGCCACATGGAGGCTTCTTCAGATTCTAAGGTTGTCTCTAGACCTATCCGTAAACTGGAAAAATATTGCACTTCTGAAGGGAAATAAAAGTGCATTCCAAATCAAGATGAAAAGACAAAAATGTGATTTCACACACACCCCCCTCCCCCACGAGAAGGGATATTCAGAAAAATTCAAACAGAATATTTTGATTTCTCAGCTGCCCACTTCAAAGGCACTTATACATTTCACTTTCTCCCCGCAGGCCGAGAACAAAACTGATGAGAGTCTTCCAAACCAGCTGCCTGAGTGCCCCATCTCCCCGCAACCCAGCTGCCTGAGAAGTGGAGAGCCAGTGGGCAGGGAAGTGAAGAGGCTGAGTGCAGGGGCTGCAGAGAGTTGGGGGGGGGGGTGTCACTCTTTTACAGCTGGCCTGGAAGAGTCTTGTCAAGATACTGCTGGGAAGCCATCATTTGATTTTTCCTAATGGAGAAAAATGAGGGGGAAAAAACCCGGCAAAAAGGTATTTTTTGTCAAGAAATCATGATGGAATATTTCTAACCTCTACCTGTCTCCTCTACCCCATGAGCAGAAGGTGGAAAATCTCCCAAGTGAGTGGACATACAATCAGCACCTCGGGGTTGATCCCCTCACTCCATGGGAAAGGTCACCAAGTATACAAGGAACAGAGGACAATTTGGACTTTTCCTCCACCTCAGATGTCACAGCAGCTGCTTTGTGGCTGTTCTGTCCTCTGAAGGAACACACTGTCTCAGCAAGACGAGAGAGGGGGAGAAAGAGAGCTCTTACGCCATTATAATTACTTGAGCAAAAATAAACACACATATGGCGTGACATTTTCTTAATGCTCAGATCTTATTTAGTAGATGTATTAATTAAAATAAAAAAAGAACCCAGCAACCCATGAGTCATGAGGACATGATGAGCTATCTTGTGGAAATGTTGTTTTTATCTTTAAATGACATCGGAGTTAATTTATTAAGTATTACAGTATGCACTTATATATGTTTGTTAAAGGGCAGTGTGCTTCCTTCTTATTTATCTACTTATATATAGTGCTGGGTGAAGGGTGACTACTGGGTGAAGTGCCAACTAAAGCTTTTATTCCATGTATGCCCTCAAAATCTGACACTAAATTTGGTCATATCTCGGAAAAGATGTGATTCAGTTTGAGGTGAAGGTCTGAGGGCCCTATTTTGAGAACTTAAGTGGTGCATAGTCCTGTCCAGGGGGATGGACATTACCCATAATTCATACTGAAACTATTTTTTATTTAAGTTATGTTGTCCAGGTGCTTATGCCTTAAAATAAACCATCCTTGATGGGGAAGGCAATTTAGAAAAAAGCCTTTCCACTCAGAATGACACTACCCAGACAAGTCCTCTAAATAAAAACTCCCACCAACCAAAAAATAACCCCCCTCCATTTCTGGAGGGAAAAGCAAACTTTTTAAATGAAGTTAAGGGAATTAAACAAGCAAAAACTATTCCCCAAACAGTTTTTAAAATCAAAAAGAGAAAAGTACCAGAGGCTCCGTGAACTTCATTAGTGACTTTCCTGTTGCTATGGATTACACATGGAAGAAAGATCCTGTGATAATGGGTGGCAATATAAAACTCTTAGATAGATGCAAGCAAAAACATCATTCAAATTCAAAATGAAGCAGATCTCTTTTGAGACTTAAAAAAGTTTAGTTAAATATGAGCCACATCTCCAACAGGTGTAAATCAGCTAATTTACATGCCAAGTCTAGTTTATACCTATCTGGATCTTTCATTATATTTCTTTATTTGCTTGTCTATTGAGCTGTAAAAGCACAGTCCAAGAGATTATAATTAGATCTGGCTGAAAACTTTTCTGCAAAACTTTTTTCGATCAAAAAATGCTGTTTTATCTAAACTGAAACTGTTTTGAAGAAATGTATTGGTTTTGATAAACATTTTGTTGGGAACGTTTCTTGGGTCCCAGGATGGAATTTCTTGGACTTATCACAATGTAGCCAGTAGCTTGGTGGTTAGGGCATTCACTAGAGATGTGGAAAAGCCAGGTTCATGTTCCTACTCTGAACATCTCTTTGAGTTTTTTATATTAAAAAAAAAAGGTCTTATTTTCATTCTACATAGGAAATCTAAAAATTGTTGTTTCCTGGCCAGCCCTAGTTACAACTAGAATTAACATAATGAAATACAGCATAGGATATATTAGGCTGCATATCAAGGACCATGTGTCAATTCTGATGTTGTGGAATAGCCTGCCACAGAAGAAAGTGAAACTACATCACTGGAAATATTTACTTTAATCTCCAGTATTGTTTGTTTTAGGTTAAAAATGGATTCAAGGTTGTAGCTTTAAAAGGTCAGCCTTTTAACACAAAACAAATCTCATTATTCCTTATGTACTTTGTAAAATCTCTGATCTAATTATTATTGCCACATCGAAAGAAAGTGCACATGATAAAAGCTAGAGTCTGATGAAAAATTGTAATTGTTTGGTGGATTTTTTTTAAAAATTCCCCCCCAAAATTTTCCATTAAAATTTTATTTTTCAGAAAATGGAAAAATCTTTGATTTTTCAGATATTAATTTTTCTCCCTTTCATCTCATTCTCGGCCACTTCTTTCCCAAATGCGTGCAGCTTTAAACGGGAGGAAATAACAGAAAAAGAGGGTTTTACAGGTTTTTTTCAGAAAAAAACCTAGAATACTTCAAATTAAATATAATTTTTTCTGCAAAAGTTTTCTTTTAAAGACAAGGCCACTTTTTTAATGAAAAAATAATTAAGAGAAAAACTAGAGTACTTGTGGCACCTTAGAGACTAACAAATTTATTTGAGCATAAGCTTTCGTGGGCTACACGAAAGCTTATGCTCAAATAAATTTGTTAGTCTCTAAGGTGCCACAAGTACTCCTGTTCTTTTTGCAGATACAAACTAACACGGTTGCTACTCTGAAACCTAGGAGAAAAACGTTGATCAGTTCTGAAAAGCTATCATAAAGTGTATGTTTTCTGTAATTGCAGCAAATGTACCAGTGCTAAATATACATCAAACTGGGGATAAATTTCAATAAATTAGATGCTACAAGAACAGCTCTGTAAATATTCTGAATCACGGGCTGTTATTGTCTTCCTGTTGAAAGATCACTGACAGATTTCTCATCCAACCTACAGTCACTCATTCTTGTTACAGCTTTCAATCTATTCTCTTATTGCAAAAACCATCTGTTTTTAAACTGTCTCTTTTTATAAGCTCAACATTTCTTCCTTCTCTGAGAACTTCAAGTAAACAAAGCCCCTTAAAAGCTGTAAGTTTGGTTGAAAAAGTAAAGATTTTTTAATTAAACATTTTCTGTGAAGCAAAAATATTTCAGTTTTATTTCCAATTTACCATAGATTATTCTTTTCAAAAATGGGTTTAGTTCTGATTTAAATAGAATTTTTTCAGTTTGGTTTTTGGAAGTTTATCCCCATTCTCTCCTTTTTGTCCTGTTTTTATCAATTGAAAAAAGTGTATGGGAGAAAAACAATTTGTTAATTATCTAAGACACATTTTCTTTCCTAGGCTGCTTCTGGGATGGCACAGCTGCATACTGTCCCTTATGGTTCAAAGAATTGGGCATTTTATTCTAGAAATGAGAAAGGTGAGGGGGGCCCAGAAGTCTTCAAATATTCAAAAGGTTGTTATAAAGAGGACAGTGATCAGTTGTTCTCCATGTTCACTGATGGCAAAACAAGAAGAAATCAACCCACATTGCAGCAAGGGAGATTTAGGTTGGATAGGCAAAACTTGACCAGGACAAACAAACAAATGATTGACAGACAAATTGGGGGGGGGGGGGGAGATTAAGGGGCAATCTGCAACTTCACTAATTATACCTTTAGGAGGGTCACTACACTCCCTGCCCCAGCTCTCATATACCAGGCATTTAATTGTCTCTAATATGTGTTACAGGACTCTAACCATGAACCAAACAACTTGGGATAGACTGCCTAGTCTATGCCATGCACTCATTTCTGTTGTGAAACCTCTCCCACACCACCCTAAGTAAATGCGTGGTGGGGCAGGGGGCGAGTGACAGCAGTAACACGGCTGAGTGGGGGAATCTCAATATGTAAAAACATTAACCTCCTCTCCCTTTATGAGCAGAAGGTTAATGGAAACAATCCTGGATCTCGTTTACCTCTGGGAGCAGGCCCTCTTAGCCTTTTCCTGCACTGGACACTGACTGCAAGTTGCAATGAGGCACATACCAACTTCAAATCCTATTGCTTCTAACCAAAATGTGCTACCAGGAGGCTGCGAGGAAGACAAAAAAGCCCACCAGGCTACATGCCAATTTGCCCCAACAGGAAAAAAAATATTTCCTAACACTTTAAAACAGGTGATCAGTCAGATCTGCACCATTGTAAGTGGAACAACTCACAATCTACAACTAAAAGAGGGATGGAAAGCAACTAACCAGAAAGTAGGAGGCTTTTGCAAAGCCCAGACTTAGATCAAATAGGCAAGGAGGAAAGAATATTGCAGCCAGTCAGCTGGCCCCATCCCCTTTTACACAGCCAATGCCTAAGCAGAGCGCCAAGTGGGGGAAGCCCACCTCCCAGCCATACTAGTGTTTGCTCATTCCCTGCTGTCCAGTCAAAGAACCTCCCCCACTAAAGATGGTAACAGGGTATTTCTAAGTACAAAGATAGTTGAGCACTGGAACAGGTTACCTAGGGAGGTTCTGGAATCCCTGTCATTGGAGATTTTTAAGAATAGGTTAGAGGAACACCTGTCAGGGATGGTCTAGTTAGCCTTAATCCAGCCTCGGCAGGGGACATGGACTAGGTGACCACTTGAGGTCCCTTCCGGCCCTACATTTCTATGATTCTGTGCCTGACCCAGTGTAAGCTCTCCGTCTTTGAAGTGAAACAGGGAAGAGAGTTTTATCCATATGGATTTTCTCCAAGAGAGACAGAGCCGGCGCAACCTATTAGGTGACCTAGGAGGTCACCTAGGGCGCTACAATTTGGAGGATGGCGACTGCGGTGGTATTTCAGCAGCGGGACCTTCCGCCGCCTCTGCGGGGGGCGGCATTTTGGGGCGGGACCTTCCACCGCCTAGGGTGGCAGAAAAGCTGGTGGCGCTCCTGAAGAGAGATGGAGAGTCAAATAGCCTGAGAGACACAGGAAGGCTGTTCCTACGGGGAGGAGGAGCGGGGGAGGAGGAGAAGGTTCTCTCACTGTAACCAGAGGGAGACTGTGTGAATGGATACAGCATTAGATAGGCTGTCTTGGTTATTCTGGCCATTGAGTAGGAAGTCCGGAGCCTGTGCTCCACCTATTCCCCCTCTGCCTGCTCCTGGGAGGGAATGAAGAGGCCAGTATCCTTGCTTATTCATACACCCAACTCCAGGCAGCCTGGAGAGATGTAAGGTGGATTCATGCTCACGTGGAAACATAGTCACAGTCCAACTGTAAGTTAACTTTGGCACAGAAAACCATTTTCACCATTCATTATAGATGAGCTGGAGGTGGGCCAAAAAGGCAGTGAAGTTCCAATCTATATAAAAAGTGATACTTAGGGTTCAGGGCTGGATCCTGCAAGGTGTCGAGCCCTGTGGCCCTAAGCCAGCAAAGAGCTTAAGCATGTGCTGAACCTAAAGCCTGTGAGTAGCCCTGGTGAGTTCAGTGAGACAATTCACGTGCAAGGGTGAGGATCTGCCTCAGAGAGCTCAGTGCCTTGCAGGCTTGAGCCTCTCTCCTACAAGCCTTCCACGTGTGACACCATCATTATATTCAGTGGGGTGGGCTTGTGAGATAAGGGACTCAAGCAGCAGGTGACTGCACTCATGCGTATTTATGCTGGTGTGTCTACTTTCCCCATGGCAGTTTTGCATGGGGTCTCCCCTTTGAGATATCCCCATGGTTGTATCACTAAGTGCCATCCGGACTTTTCCTTTTCTCCTTCACTGACTCCAGCTGAATTACGTACTACTTCTCTTCTGCCTCAAATCTTTCTTTTACTCAGTTTTTATTGAAATTTGGTTAATGGAGGGAGGTGAGCTTTGCTGATTTTGGAGGTTAACTGGGGCTCCCTCTGCTCTGTGCAGTTTTAGCATAAACCAACAATCATTTAATACACAGGAAGATGTCTCTTTGAATTTCCAATAGAACTTTTAATATTTGAAAGCAGCCTGAGCAGTATGGATTGAAAATATGCTTTCAAGAGGCTTTTGTGCTCTCCTTAGTAATCCAATATCATTTGTTCTTACTTTAGTTAAAAAACATCAGATATAGAAATGCATAGATTTTTTTTTTAGATTAAATTAAAAGACTCTAAAATGGCTGCTTAAAGGGATTTGGACCAATCTGGCTTTTTGGAGAAAATTCATATCAAAGCTGGAGATAAATCCAGATGCCTACATAATCAGAGGGTTGATTTCCGTTTCACAGAAGAGCCCTCAGATGATAGGGGAGGATTCTAAGTGGAAAATATGTAGGAAGGACTGTAAATGGGGGTGGGGATTTTCTATATAACAGATATTTGTTAGCCAAAATCAGGACCTCCTTGTGCTAGGCACGGTACAAATACATAAGAGAAAACCGCTAACCTGAAGAGCGTACACTCTAAACAAAGAAATGATTAGCCCCATTTTAAATGTGAGGAACAGACAGTCTAGGTGACTCGCCCAAGATCATGCACTGTCACAGAATCACTGAATGGACAAAATGTATGGAGCCAAAAATGTACTTGCTTTATTTCGGCCTGTAATTGAAATTGAAATTCTTAAATGTATTGGAGGAGGAGGATTAGCGTGTGATTTAAGACAGTCGGCTGACTCAGATGTTAGCCTGTTGCCATAGTGCTACAAGTGACATGAATAAAAGAACCCGATGAAGCTGGAAATTTGGAAGTAAAACTTTTTCTTAACTGGAACTCAGAGCTAGTACCTGATGCCCATAATTTAGTTTAAAAGGAAGGGTAGTGTTGTGGCTAAAACATCTGTGTGGTTCTCAGTCATAGAATATCAGGGTTGGAAGGGACCTCAGGAGACTATCTAGTCCAACCCCCTACTCAAAGCAGGACCAATCCCCAATTAAATCATCCAACAGATTTTTGCCCCATATTCCTAAATTGCCCCCTCAAGGATTGAGCTTATAACCCTAGGTTTAGCAAGCCAATGCTCAAACCACTGAGCTATCCCTCCCCACTCAATATGGAACAGTGACTTGTTTCCACCCAGTTTCGAACCAGGGACATTTTGCGTGTTAGGCGAACATGATCACCACTACATTACGGGGCTTTCATGTCAGGATATCTGGGTTCACCTCCAGACTCTGTGACAGTGCATGATCTTGGGCAAGTCACCTAGACTGTTTCTCACATTTAAAATGGGGCTAATCATTTCTTTGTTTAGAGTGTACGCTCTTCAGGTTAGGGGTTTTCTCTTATGTATTTGTACCGTGCCTAGCACAAGGAGGTCCTGATTTTGGCTAACAAATATCTGTTATATAGAAAATCCAAACATTGGGGTAAAAAAAATACTATAGCTAAAAAAGAAAAATTACTGTTCAGCCATCTAATGATGCAGTATCTCTAAAGACAGGTTTCAAAGTAGCAGCCGTGTTAGTCTGTATCCGCAAAAAGAACAGGAGTACTTGTAGCACCTTAGAGACTAACAAATTTATTTCAGCATAAGCTTTCGTGGGCTACAGCTCACTTCTTCGGATGCATAGAGTGGAACACACAGACAGAAGATATTTATACATACAGAGAACATGAAAAGGTGGAAGTACGCATACCAACTGTAAGAGGCCAATCAATTGAGATGAGCTATCAGCAGCAGAAGAAAAAAAACCTTTGGAGTGATAATCGAGATGACCCATAGAAGGTGGGAGGAGAACTTAACATGGGGGAAAAGATTCAATTAGTGTAATGACCCAACCATTCCCAGTCTCTGTTTAAACCTAAGTTAATTAGATCTAATTTGCATATTAATTCGAGTTCAGCAGTCTCTCTTTGGAGTCTGTTTTTGAAGGTTTTTTGTTGCAAGGTTGTCACCTTCAAGTCTGTCACTGAGTGGTTAGAGAGGTTGAAGTGTTCTCCCACTGTTTTTTGAATGTTATGATTCCTGATGTCAGATTTGTGTCCATTTATTCTTTTGCGTAGAGACTGTCCGGTTTGGCCAACGTACATGGCAGAGGGGCATTGCTGGCACATGATGGCATATATCACGTTGGTAGATGTGCAGGTGAACGAGCCCCTGATGGTGTCGCTGATGTGGTTAGGTCCTATGATGGTGTCACTTGAATAGATATGTGGACAGAGCTGGTATCAGGCTTTGTTGCAAGGATAGGTTCCTGGGTTAGTGTTTAAGTTGTATGGTGTGCGGTTGCTGGTGAGTATTTGCTTCAGGTTGGGAGGCTGTCTGTAAGCGAGGACTGGTCTGTCTCCCAAGATCTGTGAGAGTGAGGGATCATCTTTCAGGATAGGTTGTAGATCTTTGATGATGTGCTGGAGAGGTTTTAGTTGGGGGCTAAAGGTGATGGCTAGTGGTGTTCTGTTATTTTCTTTGTTGGGCCTGTCATGTAGTAGGTGGCTTCTGGGTACTCTTCTGGCTCTGTCAATCTGTTTTTTCACTTCAGCAGGTGGATATCGTAGTTTTAAGAATGCTTGATAGAGATCTTGTAGGTGTTTATCTCTGTCTGAGGGATTGGAGCAAATGCGGTTGTATCTTAGAGCTTGGCTGTAGACAATGCATCGTGTGGTGTGTCCTGGATGGAAGCTGGAGGCATGTAGGTAAGTATAGCGGTCAGTGGGTTTCTGGTATAGGGTGGTGTTTATGTGACCATCGCTTATTAGCACAGTTGTGTCTAGGAAATTGACCGCTTGTGTGGATTGGTCTAGGCTGAGGTTGATGGTGGGATGGAAATTGTTAAAATCATGGTGAAATTCCTCGAGGGCTTCTTTTCCATAGGTCCAGATGATGAAGATGTCATCAGTGTAGCGCAAGTAGAGTAGGGGCTTTAGGGGACGAGAGCTAAGGAAGCGTTGTTCTAAGTCAGCCATAAAAATGTTGGCATACTGTGGAGCCATGCGGGTACCCATAGCAATGCCGCTGACTTGAAGGTATATATTGTCCCTAAATGTGAAATAGTTGTGGTTGAGGACAAAGTCACAAAGTTCAGCCACCAGGTTAGCCGTGATATTATTGGGGATACTATTCCTGATGGCGTGTAGTCCATCTTTGTGTGTAATGTTGGTGTAGAGGGCTTCCACATCCATAGTGGCTAGGATGGTGTTTTCTGGAAGATCACCAATAGATTGTAGTTTCCTCAGGAAGTCAGTGGTGTCTCAAAGATAGCTGGGAGTGCTGGTAGCGTAGGGCCTGAGGAGAGAGTCCATATAGCCAGACAATCCTGCTGTTAAGGTGCCAATGCTTGAGATGATGGGGCGTGGGATACACATGTAAGGACTACCTGATTTACTTTAGATGATCTCTTAGATGGTTAAATTAAACTAGATACAGTTAGGGCTTATAACTTGATAGATCTTTTCAAATTTGGCATGAGTCTTTCCTACAACTCAATAAGTATCCAGTGAATTAGAGAATCATTCCCACTTCAATCTCCCTTCTCATCAATCAGCCATGTTATGACTGAAGTTAACATGAACCACTGACATATTCTTCTTCATAGTAATAAAGCCTGTTTGATTTAGGCTATCATTTCTAAAATTAAATGGGGAAACAGTTGGTGAACACATCACATAAACGAAGCTTATTGAAGTTTCCTAGTAGTAGAATTTTAGTTCAGTCCTTCAGGCAAATGTAGGCAGAGCTCACATTCGCTTGTTTGCATTGAAAATGAAGCTTTTAAACACTGAAAAGTGGCACTTAATCTGAGGATTTAATCCAAAATGGCAGCTTGGATATCATGGGTCCCTGCAGGGAGATAACACTTTAAAAGTGGCAGCACTACACACTTCAGTAGAGGAACACAGCTATCTCTTGTGTTGTATGCATGTGAAATACAAAATTCCTCTAAGTCCCCTCCCCCACAAAGCCCATTGCTGCAACTGCATTTTCTATTCTGCTGCCAGACATGCATCCACTTGTCCTCCACTGAATGATGTACAATGTGGAGTGTGCATACATATGAATGTACAATATGGAGTGTTTACTAGTGTAAATATTAGTCATTTGCCTTTGCTAAATAATGTTGTGTGACATCCACTGGAAGAAAAGCGGAGTGGAGTGTATGGTGCTGTCCCAAATGGTAGCACAGATTTTTAGAAAGTCCTGCTTTGTTATTCAATACTATATGTTCATAGGTCCTAATCCAGCAAAGCACTTAAGCATGTGCTTAACTAGACCTGGCTAATCAGGCTTAGAGGATCTTACACCTCAGAGGACTATAGCTGCTGTATCTCTCATATCCAGAGCAACTCCATGTGTCTGGGTGCAGTGGACGAGAAGCTGGATATGAGTCAACAGTGTGCCCTTGTTGCCAAGAAGGCTAACGGCATTTTGGGTTTTATAAGTAGGAGCATTGCCAGCAGATCGAGGGACATGATCATTCCCCTCTATTCAGCATTGGTGAGGCCACATCTGAAGTACTGTGTCCAGTTTTGGGCCCCACACTACAAGAAGGATGAGGAAAAACTGGAAAGAGTCCAGTGGAGGGCAACAAAAATGATTAGGGGGCTGGCGCACATGACTTATGAGAGAGGCTGAAGGAACTGGGATTGTTTAGTCTTCAGAAGAGAAGAATGAGGAGGGATTTGATAGCTGCTTTCAACTACCTGAAAGGGGGTTCCAAAGAGGATGGATCTAGACTGTTCTCAGTGGTACCAGATGACAGAACAAGGAGTAATGGTCTCAAGTTGCAGTGGGGGAGGTTTAGGTTGGATAGTAGGAAACACTATTTCACTAGGAGAGTGGTGAAGCACTGGAATGGGTTACCTAGGGAGGTGGTGGAATCTCCTTCCTTAGAGGATTTTAAGGTCAGGCTTGACAAAGCCCTGGCTGGGATGATTTAGTTGGGGTTGGTCCTGCTTTGAGCAGGGGGTTGGACTAGATGACATCCTGAGGTCTCTTCCAACCCTGATAGTCTATGATTCTATGGTATCACAACAGTCTGGCATTGCATGGGGCCTAGCCTTCTGACCATGTCATTAGTCAGTCTATTCTCTTTCCGCGGTTAATGAAAAAGTCCCAAATAGGAAACCACAAAATCTAATGGCTTTGGAGCTGGTCCTCAACTCCTGTCTGGGACATGTGATAGTTGGCCTCCTCTCTTCCTGATGCCTGTACCTTCCCTCTTAGTTTGGGAGCTGAGGCCTACTTTCTCCTCTGGGCTCCAGCCCAGCTACCATGTTTAGGCAGCTAAGGAGCGTTCCATCAATCTTTCTATTTTCCTTGGTCTGCTCCTACTTTTGTCAACATCTTTCTCCAGGTCTCTGGGTTCTACTATGCCTGTCTGTCATCTATAGTTCCTCACCACTTCTTTTTTTGTCAGCTACAGAGGTTCCTCCTCAAAGTCACTCCCTGACTCTCTCACACAGCAGCTGGGCAGTGATGGGTGTCTCTACCTTGTAATACTCAATCTTTCCCTCCTCCAAGCAGGAGTTTCAACCCATCAGCCTTCCACATTGGGGTAGTCTGTCTTAGCTCTCCTTTATACGAGTTCCCGCTCATCCCTCTCTCTCTGAGACTTGGAGTTAAGTTCCATCCAGTCTGAAACAATATCTCCCTCCTCCACGCAGGTGTTCCATCTCACCATCCTCTCTGGAGCAGGGCTTGTATCTCAGGCTTCCCCTTAGGGTAATCTGTATTTTCCCTCCTTTAAGCAAGAGTTCCCCCTCAGCCCTCTTCCTGGACTTGGGGTTGTGATGTAAAACAGCTGTAAAGCTTTCCTCAGCTCCCTTTGCTGAACACCCTTTCCAATTAGCCTTGCACTCTGGAGAGTCCAGCAGGCCACACCTCTCCCCCACTGTCCATCTGGTGTGAGGGAGGAAACAGTGTTTATGCTGGTCCCCTTCTCCCAACTCCGTCCCAGTTCATTGGGTGAGAGCAGAGCTTGGCCTATCTTCTCTGCCTTTGGGCCCTTAAAGGTACAGTGCCAACATTCCTTCACCAAGTGCTGTTAATTCCCAGGCACATTACATCTTTATATGTATCTTTTAGACTCTTCTGAACCCTCAAAGTGCCAGGTGGTGGGGTAGGCTGACCACTAGGCACTACAGCCCTGGATGGCAAACTACCCCATCACAGGTGGAAAAAAACCCCTTCTGTTGCTATAGGCTGCAGCTACACTATGAGGTTATTCTACCATAGCTACAGCCCCATATCTATGCTACTGTAGCCCCCATCATGTAGATGAGTCCTTAGTGTCTAACAGCCACTTGTGACATGCGCCTGTCAAAAGCTGAGTATCAGTTCTCAGTTTTATAGTTCCTGGTGGAGGTGTGTGCCAAAGTCCAGTAGGATTCTTACATATATCTGATATAGATGCTTCACCCCTTTCTGTTCTTGAACATTTCATTGATCTAGCTGAGCATGCTTTACAATTCCCTGGCACCTCTTCTCACCAGGTAAAGTATATTTCCCTGATCAGCTCCTTGACTTTCTTTGAGAAGGTCAATTTGTATGAGTCCTGGCATTTTCTTGTACCCTCAGGCAATATGAACAGCTTCCTTAACTATGTACATGCTGCTAACCTGTCCAAGATCATAAGAAAGGAAATTAACAGATAGGGACTTTTTTTTCTGTGAGCCCCCAGAGAGCAGATCTATAACCAAACTTCAGAAATCCAAGGGATTTCTTCTTTTTTTCAAGATGCCAAGTGTAGGGGATGGGATCTGATGCTGATTTCAGCATGGATATACCAAGCTCTAGTAGACAGAAGTCAATGGACAAGATAAGACATAACAAAAAACCTAAGTGAGCTGAAAATGCGGAAATTGGATCCTCTGTAGAAATCTCCATGAAAGAAAACTTAAGATACATGAATAACTTAAAATAAAAGGTAACCAGGTTAGAGACGAGCCTGAGGAAGGAATCAGCATCAAGTAACACTTGCCTGGGATACTTGAATTGCAAAAGAAAAGGTAGTTATGTAATATAGGAAGATAGGAATTGCCAGGCTGGATGGTCCATCTAATCCAGTGCCCTGTCTTTGACAGTGGCCAGCTTCAGAAGAAGGTGAAGGAAAACCCTGGATTAGGAAGATGTGGGATAATATGTCCCTCCATGAGGGTCTCATCCTGATTCCTGCTAATTAAAGTCTTGGTTAAGACCCGATACGTGAGCCCTTATATCCTTTCCAAAAATTATTAGTATTAACTATGACAAGTCTGGATATTTTCGTTATCCATATTAATGTCTGATCCCTTAGTGAATCTCGCTAAATTTTTGGCTTCAATGATATCTTGTGGCGATGAGTTCCACTGTCCAATTGCTTAATAATTTAAGGCCAAGTGGCCTCTTATATGGGTACACTGGGAGAAGGGCTCCTTTCCCCCCTTTTGTGGCCCACATAAAGGCATGCAAAATTTCTGTAGCTGTGCTCAAGGCAGCACAGGACCTGCACCCTAACTACTCTTCCAGGTTGTGGAGGAGCATACAGAGCTGGAGAGTAGGCAGAGCAAAGGGCTCCCAGTGTCCGGAATTATGAATCCAGAGCAGGCAATCTATTTTAGGCCAGACTGTAGTTGGCCCCTTTCAAAGATGGGAAGTGTGCAGAGAGCTTCCCTGTACTCTCCTTGAACAAGGGAGAGCCACCAGTGCCTTGCCATCTCCAGAGCTGAAGAAATGACCCCTGCTAAAATCTTCATGAGTGCTAGCTGGCCCCAAAACAGGTGGGGGGGGGCAAGGCTGAGGGATGTTCCCCAGTCACATGCAATCAGCTCTGTGAGCCAGTGTGGGTGAGTCAGAGGGGAAGCTGGTCCTACCCTTTCCCCTAATTTGGGATAGATTGAATCCCATGGGTTCCTACAGGGCAGCTAGTATTTCACCAGTGCATCCTTTCCCCCTTCTTGTTGAACAGTGACTCAAAAGCCACAATCTGGCCCAATATTTGGCTTTCTATTTTGTTAACAAGACCTAAATTTCAGACCTCAGCTACTTGACTTTGTTTTTCTAAACAGACAAATATGTGTGACTAATTGTTAGCACTTTCTGATTTTTCCTTGGTCTAAACACCTTGAGATCTGCCATGCTATATCCCTCTCTAGATCATAGATTCTGTTTCCTTTGAGAAAAATCTGAGCCTTTTTGTTTAATTATACAAAATTTTATCATAAAGGTAAAGAAGGTTCAGATGACAGGAATGGGGGGGGGGGGAACATTATGGCAGGCATCAAAGGCTCAGTTGCATTTTAATTAACTCCAAACAGTTTACGAAGGCAAGCCAATTTGTCTGTGTGGGCCATGTCTCGTTTCCGTAAGACATCTTTTGTGGCAGATAGCAGGTCAGTTTTATTTTAATTAACTGTGGGTAGCTAAAAAGACAGAGATTTCAATGTCTTCCACCATCTCTAATCCTAACATCTTTCTTGGCCGGATTGAAATAATAACTGTGCACTTTTAAATTCTGTTCATCAATTAAAAACCAAAGGGAAAAAAAATGATCCCCACTTGCAACCTACGAAGAGCATATTGTTCCCTTTGAGGACCTGTTTCAAAATCCTCTCAATTAAATTAAAAATTGTTGAATACGATTCACCAAAATGCAATTAATTTCAAATTAAGTGGATTTTCTTTCCTCCTTGTTCTTACTGTAGCAGCATTTGAGAAACATGTCCTGTGCAATCAGTGTCAGTTAGGACAAGGAATAGAATATTCTGACTTGCAGAGAGTGGATATTAATGGACAGGCAAGAAGATGGATGCATAAAATGAGACAGTTGGGGGGGGAATATCTCTAAATAGCTAACTATTTTCTATTGGTATTATTTTATTTACTGAGTTATTTGGCAACCAAGCATTACATTTGTAAACTCTTTGGGGCAGGGACCATCTTTTTGTTCTGTGTTTTACAGTCCCCAGCACAATGGGGATCTGATCTAGGACTCCTAGGCAGTACTGCAATACACATAACAATGATTCTATACTTTACAGCCATAAGATTGGACAGGGAGTTACTACAGAGAATTCTTTCCCAGGTGTCTGGCTGTTGGAACTTGCCCAGATGCTCAGGGGCTAACTGATCACCATATTTGGGGTCAAGAAGGAATTTTCACCCAGGTCAGATTGGCAGAGGCCCTGGGTTTTTTCACCTTCTTCTGCATCATGGGGCCTGGGCCACTTACTTGTTTGAACTAGAGTAAATGATGGCTTCTCTGTAACTTGAAGTCTTTAAAGCAAGATTCAAGGACTTCAGTAACTCAGCCAGAGGTTATTGGCAAAGTGCAAGAGTGGGTGGGTGAGGTTCTGTGGCCTGTGATATGAAGGAGGTCAGACAAGCTTAGTGGTTCTCTAACTTTTGTGCTGTTGACCCCTTTCACATAGCAAGCCTCTGAGTGCCACCTCCCCCCCCCCCATAAATTAAAAACACTTTAAAATATATTTAACACCATTATAAATGCTAGAGGCAAAGTGAGGTTTGGGGTGGAGGCTGTCAGCTCGTGACTCCCCCCCATGTAATAATCTCATGACCCCCCTCAGGGGTCCCGACCCCGAGTTTGAGAACCCCTGGACTAGGTGATCATGATGGTCCCATTTGGCCTTAAAGTCTGAGTCTGGCATCCTTGACCCAAAGATCTCGTAATCTAATCACACAACTATGTAATTAAGCCAAAGGGCTATATAGAGGGTAGTGCTCCCCAGAGCCCCAATATACAGAGTGTTGTGGAGGCCTCAACTGAGCAAAGCAATGGGACTCAAACTTGTGCTTTCTTGGTTTGCTGAATGTAAAAATAATGCATGCTTGGCTTTGGTGCCCCAAAACGGCTGCATTGCTCAATGTTCTGACAGCATTTTTGTCTGAGCAGTGTTAAGTTCATGAAATCATATGATTAGAGCTGGGTAAATAACTGATTATTTTTTGTTTGCTTGCAATTCATAATGTCAATGAATACTCACTGGGTTAGAGAGAGTGGGAGAAGGAGGATGCTCACCTGGGATGTGGAACACTCAAGTCCTGCTTTAATGACTATTTAATTAGCTACAAACAATGGAGGAGAGACTGCAAGCAGTCTGTATCAGAATATCCCATAGACAAATGGGCAAGGGGCTCTCCTGCAATGTGGTAGAAGCAACTCCAACCTCTTCTTCACCTCAGGCACAGGATGAAATTGATCCCAGGTCTCTCATGTCAGTGTCCTAACTATTGACCTGAAAGCTATAGGGGTGGCAACTCCTCCTCAGGTCATTTTGTGAATGGCATCTAAATCTGGGGGTTGGGGGGAAAATTGTTTGGACTAAACTATTTGGTGAATGGCTTCACGTTAACCATAACTGTATTTTTTGGCGAATAAACCCTTCCTCTGAAACTTTTCACCCAGCTGGACATATGAGAGAACCCATTATCACAAGGCCTCCAGTTTGAGGGACCAATCTTGCAAAGTTCTCAACTCCCGTTGACTCTTCTTGAGCCTGCAAAACTAGAGCCCAATTCCAGCCATTGCCAAATTGTAAGTAGTTTCAAATCCCGTTGAATCAATAGATTAACACCTCACAGGATTTGGCCCCATTTTTGCAGACTCAGGAGGTTTGAATAATCGCCTCAGAACTTGTCCAAATCAGACCTCCGGACCATTTGACGTTTGCCCATCAATACATTAGTAAGAGCTTAATTAGCAATGTTACTTTGCTTGCAAATGCTGGTAATGTACAACATGCTGATGTATAGATTGCATTAAGTCAAGTTGTATATATTACCATACAATGATTATCTTATTGGCTTTCATTATTTACATTTACAGCTTTCTTCCCCATTCTGTTGGAATCCTGAGCCCTTTGTTTTCAAGTGTTACCTGTCCATTTTAATGCATGTATTTTTCCCCTTTACATTTGCACTTTACTGTTAAACCCAAACATATTTTTGTTCCAAATAGGGCTGTAGATTAATCACAGTTAACTCACACGATTAATTCAAAATAATTAATTGAGATTAAAAAAAAATTGCGATTAATCGCAGTTTTAATCACAGTTAAACAATAGAATACTAGTTGAAATTTATTAAATATTTTGAATGTTTTCTACATTTTCATGTATATTATATTCTGTATTGTAATTGAAATCAAAGTGTGTATTATTTTTATTATAAATATGTGCACTGTAAAAATGATAAAGAAAAGAAATAGTATTTTTCAGTTCACCTCATACAAGTACTGTAGTGCAATCCCTTTATCATGAAAGTGCAATTTACAAATGTAGGTGTTTTTTGTTACATAACTGCACTCAAAAATAAAACAATGTGAAACTTCAGGGCCTACAAGTCCACTCTGTCCTACTTCTTGTTCAGCGAATCGCTAAGACAAAGAAGTTTGTTTACATTTACAGGAGATAGTGCTACCCTCTTCTTATTTACAATGTCACCAGAAAGTAAGAACAGGCATTTGCATGGCACTTTTGTAGCCAGCATTGCAAGGTATTTACGTGCCAGATAAGCTAATCATTCATATGCCCCTTCATGCTTCGGCCACCATTCCAGAGGACATGCTTCCATGCTGATGACGCTCGTTAAAAAAAATAATGTGTTAATTAAATTTGTGACTGAACTCCTTGAGGGGTGGGGGAGAAATTGCATGTCCCCTGCTCTGTATTACCTGCATTCTGCCATATATTTCCTGTTATAGCAGTCTCAGATGATGACCCAGCACATGTTGTTTATTTTAAGAACACTTTCACTGCAGATTTCACAAAATGCAAAGAAGGTACCAATCTGAGATTTCTAAAGATAGCTACAGCACTCAACCCAAGGTTTAAGAATCTAAAGTACCTTCCCAAATCTGAGAGGGACGAGGTATGGAGCATGCTTTCAGAAGTCTTAAAAGAGCAACACTCCAATGCAGAAACTACAGAACCGAAACCACCAAAAAAAAAAAAAAATCAATCTTTTGCTGGTGGCATCTGACTCAAATAATGAAAATGAACACGTGTCGGTCCGCATTGCTTCGGATTGTTATCAAGCAGAACCATTTATCAGCATGGACGCATGTCCCGTGGAATGGTAGTTAAAGCATGAAGAGACATATGAATCTTTAGTGCATCTGGCAGGTAAATATCTTGTGATGCCGGCTATGCCAGGTGAACACCTGTTGTCACTTTCAGGTGACATTGTAAACAATAAGTGGGAAGCATTATCTCCTGCAAATGTAAACAAACTTGTTGTTTGCGCGATTGGCTGAACAAGAAGTAGGACTGAGTGGACTTTGTTTTATTTTGGAATGCAGGGGTTTTTTTTGTACATAACTGTACATTTGTAAGTTAAACTTTCATAATAAGGAGTTGCATTACATTATTTGTATTAGGTGAATTGAAAAATATTATTTCTTTTGGGTTTTTTTACAGTGCATATACTTGTAATCAAAAATAAATATAAAGTGAGCACTGTACACTTTGTATTCTGTGTTATAATTGAAATCAATATATTTGAAAATGTAGAAAACATCCAAAATATTTAAATACATGATGTTCTATTATTGCTTAACAGTGGGATTAATTGCGATTAATTTTTTAATTGCACGATTAATCGTGATTTTTGTTTAATCGCTTGACAGCTCTAATTCCAAATAAAACCTTAAACATTTATGCACAAATAAATTGTTTCTAAGAATCCTGGAGGCTCATGCCTTGAATTATTTATGATTTCTCCACTAACTTATCTAGTAACTCTGTGATTTTTCTCTCACTATGTGTTTAGTTTATATTTTCTGTAATAAATATGCAATTCCACAAGTAATATAGACACAGACAGATGGCTAAACACTTTAGTTCTAAAAAAAACCCATTTCCGTAACAATCAACAGAAATAAAAGTAAACATTAGGATGAGATGAATGAAGTTTTCCAGTGTTGTCATCCATTTATGTATCTATTTTCAAACATAAGTGTGACCATAGACAAAAAAGGGTGAGCTAGATGCCTAAATATTTTTGAGGATCTGGGCCTAAGTCACTACTTAGGCACTCCAGGACTGCTCCAAAGTCCTTTGATGTCTATTGAAAGACTCTCTCTGATTTCAGTGGGCTTTTGGTTCAGCCCTTTAGCCTTGAAGGTTAAGCTACGGATGTGCTTAACTTCATTCACATAAGTAACTCCACTCAGGTCAATGGGATGACTCATATGGATAAAGTTATACATATGCTAAGTGTTGGTAGCATTGGGGATTTAAATAGGTATTTAAAAAAGCCAGATCAGCACATTGGTCCGGAAGAGTGGGAGCTACTGCAGCAAGGAATTGTAATACACCCAAGATTGCAGGGCAGGGGTGACACAGCCCATCACTGGTCTGGATTGCACCCCGAAATGTCACAGGTCCCATTCCAGCTTTCACTCAAGTCAATGGGAGTCTTTCCATTGACTTCAGTGAATGTGGGATCCAACTGGTAGGTACTTAAAATGGCTATTCAGGAGACTAAAGTTCCGATCCTGGAATTGCATCCAGTCAGGCTGAGAGAGTTATAGGGTCAAAGCCTTAATAGTGATTTAATTTTTTAATTTATGCCACCAACTTTGAAAATTGTGCTCTAAAATGCAAAATAACAACACAAAAAAGTTACCTTTAATTTGCACAGTATTAGCAGCATTGTGACAGGATTGACGCACAGTGGTACAATGTGGCCTAAATATTTTGAGATTTACTAGGTACCATTTTAATTACCATATTTGTAAATACACCGTCCTTGATATTACTGTGAACATTTTAATTTCATATGAAATACAGTGCAATTACGGCCTAGTTAAATAGAAGTGACAGTGCCGTTAGTGTCACTGAGTAGAGAATTACAGTCAGATGAAACAACTATTGTAGCTTTTTTATATGAAGAAAATATGTGCCTTTTTTCACACTATGAGTATCTAATGTGCAGCTCATGATACTAATAAAATCTTATGAAGTTACTCATTGTTATTAAGGTAATTTCACATAACCTTTTCCCCGATACCAACGCTAATCTTTCCACCACTCTTTTGAATTTTAACGTGATTTGGTGGCGACTAGGAATGGTAAATTAATGGTAATTTAGATCTAGCTCCAAATCTTGAAGTCTTTATTTAGGGAAACTCCCATTAACTTCAGGATTTGGTCCTCATTAAAAAAAAAATGATCCCAAGTTTAGATGGGGGATTTTGTGTACAAATAAATTATAAGGCAAAAAGAACAAATGATATTGCTGCCTATGCATCTGATTAAACACTGCAGTGAATTCCTCAGAAATGGTGATGCTCTGAATGGGACAAAAGTATGCTAAGAGGTAAATAAACTTCATGGGGATTTTAGAAATGTTTTGCATAATCTCTTTTAAAAGATGGGGACATATTTCAGTGCCTATAGTGTAAGTAGGAAGGCTACTCAAGGGCAACTCAGTTAAAGGAGATAATTCTGAGCTAAGTAATTCTGAACTTGACCCTATGCCCTTGAAATTAATGGCTAAACTCTTACTGGGCCAGATGCTGTTGACTGACTGTTTTGTTCCTGGAGGCTCTCTGAATGTTGGAACACCGGGTGCTGCTCCAGTCCTGAGGACCAACTGAGAGTACCTTCAGGGTTGTGTGGTTAGAGTGCATGTAAAAGTAATTTGGAAAAAAAAAATAAACATAGCACCAACATCACAAAAAGATGGTCTCCGTTCCTAAGAGGTTACAGCTTAATAGAACGTTTTAGCAAGTATCTCATGTCAATTTCCTCACCTGACAGGTACACTTGCTCTTGGTGGGTCAAGAACCTCTCAAATGTGCTTTTAAGTATTATGAGGCACACTCTCTAGCATACACCATTATTTCAATGGTGGTCTGCCTTGGTCGTAGAATTTAAGGCCAGAAGGGACTTCCGGATCATTTTGTCTGACCTCATGTATGTCACAGGCCACCAGAAACACCCAGCAGCTGTGCACTAAACTCAACAACCAAAATTGGAACAAAGCATTACGAGTATTAAGCTACTCTGTGCCATGAGCAGACAATAGGAGGGACTGCGGTGTGCCCGTACTAAAGGCCCAATTGATGCCAGGCAATTGATTAAGTGAGATATACCCAGATGAATCCAATCTACTACATCCACATAACCCTGGCCAAAATTATGGCATCTTCCAAATTTGCCACAAATCCTGGTACAGCATCAGATGAGGCAGATTTGTATAGCTGTCTGAGTATTGGACTAGGAATGAGGACTCCAGGGATCTAATCTCAGCTCTGCCATTGACTGCGTTGTGTCCTAGCTATTTAAGGCCTAATCCTGCAAGATCTTGAGTGCTTGGAAGAGAAACTCACAGTGGAATCATATCCGTAATCTCTCTGGCTCACAGTTTCTCCATCAGTAAATAATTCATAAGAAAAAAATACCCAATAGAATATTCTGTGAAATACTTACCAGCCTCAAAGGAGTGTCGCAGTGACTTATTAGTTAATGATTGTAAAATGCTATGTAAAAGCTATATATTATTCTGACACATCCTTGTGTATCAGCGAGGATTAATGCTCTCTGCAGTGCTGCTAAGCAAGATAGGATTCAGCAAACCAAATAACGTGTCTCTTGTTTCTCCTGCAATGCTTGTACTGAAATAGACTATATCTGGTGATGTTTGGGGCATGCCACAAAAGACATCTAATTTGATAAGGATTTTGGAGAGGACTGAGGTTATGTTTCCCACAATAATGAAAGGATGGAGAAGAGTTTTTTTGGTTGGGGGCAGGCAGGTATAGTGCATTTTATTGCATTGCTGCTTTAATGCTCGTAGGTTCCGAGTGAGCATTAATTAGGGAGGAAGGATGGTCCAGAGGTTAGAACGCTAGTCTAGCTCTTAGAAGACCATGGTTCTGTGCCCTACTCTGCCGCAGACTTCCTGGTGACCTTGAGTAAGTCATGTAGGGCTAGATCCACAAACATATAGGTGTCTATGTTTGTGCTGGTGGGCATACACCAAGCTGCCCAAGTGCTGATGTTGATGAGGCACTTGGCATGTGAACCCTGGTGGGAAGCATTCCCTACCTATTTCATCTTTGGGGCCTGATCTAGTAGGTGCTCTCAGAGTCTGCCTATCTGCACATGACATGGAGCAGAAGGTGACAGTGGGCCAGGGAGGGAGGGAGAATGACTGTAGCCCAGTGATTCCAATCCCTGCTCCAATGACTATTTAAATATTTTGTACACAGTGTGACAGCAGCTTCAACAGGAGACATTGAGAGAGGCCGGCGCCAGAATGCATCAGGCCAGGCCATGCCCCTGGGAAGAGAGACACCTGGATTCAAGTCCCTCCTCTGACACAGGCAGAGTCAGCATTTGAACGCAGGTCATCTATAACTTGGATGAGTGCCTTAACCCCCTGGGAGCAACCACCACCCCATTTCCTCATAGGAAAGGGCTTAGCTGGCCTAGGTGTCCAACTCCAGGAGAGGGTTCAAAACTGTGAATCCTAAGCGAAGAGAGGTGCCTCCCTTCAGCCCAGAGTGAAGCACCTAAGTCCCTTTGAGGAGTGGAGCTTAGTCCTCACCCGTCTCCTCAGCATTTCCTACTGGCTAGCATAGGCAGCTCCCTCTCAGCTTGGGAATTCCTTTCTTTAGGTCCCTAACTCTTCCTATGCATTGTAAAAGGAGCCTGAGCTGCCAAAGGGGGATAAGGATCCCACTGGGCAGCGGGGCAATTGACATTAGGCATTGCAATGCTGAGCCTAAGTCCTCTTTGTGGATCTAGCTCACAACTCTGTCTCAATTCCCTATCTGCAAACTGAAGGTAAGAGCACTTCCCTACCTCACAGAGGTGCATAAATACATTAAAGACTGATCCAATTCTATGGCAAGGCAGGTGGGGCTGCATACATCCCATTGATCGATAGAACTATGTATTACAGCCTTCTATAGGTGGCTTTTTCATATTATTTAAAATGAAATAAGTCGATCATTCCCTTCTTTAGCATTTTCAGTCTGTTTCTGTCACGTTACAATCTTGGACCTCCTTTTCCTTTGGACATCAGTATTTCCTTTGAGTATCTTTAAGTGACTTTGATGGGCTTGCATCCTTCTGAAGTATATTTACAATAGGCCAGTATTTAATGAACAGCTGACTCTAGGGTACTCAGGTCTGACCAAAGGCAAAAAGGCAAGATGGAGCTGAGAGTTAAAAAGCCCAGTATGCGTGTGCAATATACTATTTTTATATCACTAAACAGAAGTATAGCTTCAGGTCTGAGCAGAAATTTGCCTTATGTTCCTAATTATGCATTTCATTCTATGGATGATTCCTGTGTTATATGAATTGAAAAGGTAATGTATAACAATGTAATAACAGCAGACAGCCTGCAGAGAAGCAATCTGTGCAGAGAGTCCAAAAGGTCTCATTATTAAGCAGTTCCTAAACTTATGGGGACCAATCCTGCAAGGTGCTGCACATCCCACTGAAACTGAGAGCACTGAGCACCTTCTGCGTGGTGTTCAGCAACCGGCAGAATCAGGATCAAAGAGAATAATCTCAAATTTTAGAATCACCTGAATGTTGTTTTTTAAAACTTTAAAACCAAAATATTACTCTACTGCAGTGTGATAGGTACATCCTGACAAAATAAATATTGAGCATATTAAATGGTGCTTTCTGCAAGGGTGACTTCTCTCTGATGCCACTGGGACACTTTTTTAAAGTCCAGATGATGCTATTGTACATACACTCTGTACATTCTACTCTGAAAATGTTTTACTGTTATTACATTACAGGGTTACGTTAAAGAAATCTAATTAACCTCATCAGAAAGTCTATCGAAGTGTGATTGTCTTTTCTGTCTCTGGACTGTGCGGATGAGCCCTTTGAATGCAAAGCGTGTATCCTCCCACGCTTCTTACAAAACCCCTCCAACAAATCATGATTTTCAATCCCATCTCTATGGTCATCTAGCTGTTTTATTAAATGAATTCTGATGGAATTTGCTGCTGAGCGGAATTATTTCCTTTATGAACTGGATGAGGAATTGTATTATTCCTGATTGAATTTAAAGGCTTTATTGTTTTAAAGGGCTAATATTTAAAGCTCTGTTCAGTTTGAGGATCTTCATGTTGTTTGTGGGTATTCACTGTCGGTAGACAAATCCAATTCAAAAGTTTCTACCTTGCGATTTCCATGGTTACTGCCAGGATACAGAACTCTGCTTACTCCAGTGTGCGCTAGTGTATGCACTGGGAAGTCGATGTTATTCTCCCGCTGAATCTGTCAGATGCATTTTTTTAAAGTGCTCTTAGTGCTGGTGAAAGGTAATGGATTAACAACCCTGGAGACTCTACATTTCTCCATGGAACAAATAGAGCATAGGCCTCTGTAAGCACAAGCTTCTGCTGGGTGCTCTATTAATAGTGGAGACCATCTCCAGGAACGACATATTACTTTACCCTTACTCAAATAGACAATAAGCACATCAAAGTGTGCTAACTGCTTGATGGATTTTTATTTTTTTTGGACTGTGTGACCCATACACCTGTCCACCAGGAACTGGAATGAGACCCTCAGCATCTCTCACACAAGCCACACAGAGGCCTACGACTGTGACTTGGGGCTTTGTTAATTTTTAAATAAGGCAATTGAGCATAAGAACGGCCAGACTGGCTCAGACCAATGGCTCAACTAGCCCAGTATCCTGCCTCCGACAGTGGTCAGTGCCAGAGTTGGTCGCGTGTGATCTATTGATTAACTAAGAGTATGGACAAGGGATTTTGAGCCCAATCCTACAAGATGTCGAGCAACTCCTGGAAGATGCTGAAGAACTGAGAGCGCTGTCATGGGGTACAGATTACATGGAAGCCAGCCCCGCCAGCAGTTGAGCCCCTCCTCCTGTGAGGTGCTGAACAGCCACAAATCTCACTGATGGAACCAGTGGGAGCTGATAGTATTTAACACCTTGAAGAAATGGGCCCCAGATTTACAATGCAATTGGAGTCTAAATGATGAATGTGTTCCCACAGCACCGATGCACACACTCTAGCAACAGCAGGCAGCCAGACAGATATATCATTCCTTTCCAGTTTAGAAAGGGAAATCGAAGCAATTTCCTCTTGTGGGGGCTTGATCCAAAGCCCAGTGCAATCAATAGGAATCATTCCATTGACTTCAGTGGACGAAGAAGCAGATCCTTTGTGAATTGGGAGCTTTCCAGCTTAGTTGTTCCTCTATTGCTAAGTCTCTGGTTAACCCTGTAATCAGCATGCTCAACGGGACAACACACATCTTGGGGCAATGCACCAATAGAGTCCAGAGGAATGTTCTCTCAGGACAATTGCTTATAGGGACTATAGAAGGAAGAGCTGCTAAAACCTGACTGCACATTTTCAGACAAATTTTAGAGGAAAAACCAAAACACAAATGCAAAGATTGCGATCTGTGTGGGAGAAAAACCACACAGAAGTTTTTTTTTTTGCCAGCTATCAGTGTGTTTGTATCTCAAAATAATTACAGTTATCAAAGCCTGCTCAGACTTCAGCTACTGGCTTTTATCGAGAGCTACCCCTGTGCACCTAAACAAAAAATCCACATCAGCACAAAAATACTCTGCTGAGGTTTTGCCAGGTTAGGCCCCATATGTCAGTAATGTCATCTGCTCCCACCATGTATCATGTGAAGTTCCCCCAGAGGTGTGGATCAAGTATAACTATCTAATGTTACAGAGATAGAAGAACGTGTTTCATTAATACACATGTATGTATGAACTAGGCAAACATGCAATGAACCGTATATACAGCATCATGCTTCCAATGATAATGTATAGCCATCTAATGATGCACGTAGCTCTTCTATGAAACAACATTTCTATTGCTGTGACCCCGTCTCTCCCCTATGCCTTTCAGTTACTGCTTGCACCCACTTTGTCCACCTTCTTTTAAATCAGCACTAGATTGTATTCCCCATACCTAGAACAAGTGCTACCCAAAGCAAGGGACTGCAGAGTTAGGGGAGTGCACTCAAGGATAGGCAGCGTTGTTCCTGGAGTTTTCAGGGCCAATAAAACTTCTCGGTGTGCACTGCAAATGGCTTCTAGTGTGAAGTTCTTTACGTGAAGCTCATAACAATGATCCTACAGCGTGACCTTCTGCATATGCAGCCACGGAATTTCACCCAGTGTTACGTGCAGTGGATGGACTCATTCTGCCTATTGTTTAAAAGAGGGGCACAAGGAGGCCTATGAACAGTGTACGGTGAATCTGCCTCACCTGCCCCCTGATTCAAAAAGATCAGCCAGAACTTCTAGCTAATGCCAAGAACGGGTTTTGAGCTGCTTCTTTCTGAGATATTCTTTGCTAATATTGAACTTCAAAACTCAAAAGATGTTTCATATAAAAGTTATTTGAAATAATTATTTAATGAAATGTTATGGCCATAAACGGATACAAAGAGTTAAACAAGAAAACTATCGAATGAAACATTGAGAACAGGGTGGTGTGATGATTATTATGTACATTCTTGTAGCAGCTGGAAACCCCCAACCAAAATCAGGGCCTCGTGTTGGTTATTTTACAAATGACACAGAAGGGTTAAATAACTTGCCCAAGGTCAAACAAGAAGTCAGTAGCAGAACCAGGGAGGGGGAAAAAGCCTGTTCTTCTAAGATGCAGTCCAGTGCTTTAGCCATAATGATCATCCTTCATCCAGAGTAAATTATCGTTATTCAAAAATAAAAAGGACCGTCAATGTAATGTCATAGTTTTATACTCTTTTTAAATGGGTTTCATAGCCTTGTTTTAAAGTTTTCACAGCATGTCTTTTAAACTAAGCATACGTGTTCAGCATCCTAAGAGCACTCTGTGAATTAGCTATTTGAAAACCAAATTTACACCAGAAAGCAATATTTCTCATTGATAGTCATTCTCTAAAAATGATCAATCTTAGCATTTACTCTGAGAGTTGAAAACAGTCTTTGTCACAACCGGGTGGAATCACAATAGTTGAGCTGGTATTAATGTAATTTTGAACTGTTTACTACTTAAAATGACTTACAATTACTGTAGATTTACTGTAGACGCTGTGAGACAAGTTTTATGGCAAAACAGGTATTGTGCTGCCTTCAGCTGCGCAGCTCAGCTGCTGTCTATTTGGAGGAGTTACACAACTGTGCCCAAAGTTGGATGTAAAAAGAAAATCTGCCAAATTGGAACATTTTATAGTAAGGCTCCATAATCATTGCAGTCCGCTCCATCTGCTCGCCCTGACGGTGCTGCCCCCATCACTACCAGCAACCTTACTGAGAAGAATGAGGGGACAGGAGGCATGATACCAGTCTTCAAATAGGTTTAGGGCTGTTATAAAGAGGTCGGTGATCAATTGTTGTCCATGTCTTCCGAGGGTAGAACAAGAGGTAGTGACTTAGTCTACTGTAAGGGAGATTTAGGATAGATATTAGGAAAAACTTCTAACTGTAAGGATACTTGAGCACTGGAAAAGGCTTCCAAGGAAGTTTGTGGCATCTCCATCTAGGTTATACAAACACCTGTCATTCAACCATTCCCAGCCCTTATTCAATCCTGAGGGCAGGTCTTCACTACAGGGGGGGGCGTCGATTTAAGATACATATATTCAGCTACGCGAATAGCTGCTGAATTCGACGTATCACAGCCGACTTACCCTGCTGTAGGGACGGCAGCAAAATCGACCTCTGCAGCTTCCCATCGATGGCGCTTACTCTCACCTCCGCTGGTGGAGTAAGAGCGTCGATTCGGGGATTGATTGTCGCGTCAAAATTGATCCCCGAAAGGTCAATTTCTACCCGCCAATTCAGGCAGGTAGTGTAGACCTAGATTGTATCTAGTTTGCATATCAATTCCAGCTCAGCAGTCTCTCGTTGGAGTCTGTTTTTGAAGTTTTTCTGTTGTAAGATAGACACCCGCAGGTCTGTCATTGAATGGCCAGACAAGTTAAAGTGTTCTCCCACTGGTTTTTGAGTATTATGATTCCTGATGTCAGATTTGTGTCCATTAATTCTTTTGCATAGAGTCTGTCCAGTTTGGCCAATGTACATGGCAGAGGGGCATTGCTGGCACATGATGGTATATATCACATTGGTAGATGTGCAGGTGAACGAGCCCCTGATGGTATGGCTGATGTGATTAGGTCCTATGATGATGTCACTTGAATAGATATGTGGACAGAGTTGGCATCGGGCTTTGTTACAAGGATAGGTTCCTGGGTCAGTGTTTTTGTTCAGTGATGTGTGGTTGCTGGTGAGATCTGTGAGAGTAAACTTTGCCTCTCTACAAAGGAAAAAGGACACTAAACTATCTAAACTGCTACATGCCACAAGCAGCCACAACAGTAGTTCCCTTAACCCACCCAGCAATATTGTTAATCTTTCCAGCTATACTCTTAGCCCAGAAGAAGAGTCTGTCCTATCTCGGGGCCTCTCCTTTTGTCCCTCCAGACCCACGAACATGATACAGTTCTGCGGTTACCTAGAATCCTACTTTCGACGTCTCCAACTCAAAGAATATTTCCAACATACCTCTGAACAGCATACTAACCCACAGAATCTCCCCTACCAGCACTACAAAAAAAAAGGATTCTGCGTGGACTCCTCTGGACGGTCGAAACAACAGACTGGATTTCTACATAGATTGCTTCTGTCAACGTGCAAAGGCTGAAATTGTGGAAAAGCAACATCACTTGCCCCATAACCTCAGCCATGGCTGACTTAGAACAACGCTTCCTTAGCTCTCGTCCCCTAACGCCCCTACTCTACTTGCGCTACATTGATGACATCTTCATCATCTGAACCCATGGAAAAGAAGCCCTTGAGTAATTCTACCATGATTTCAATAATTTCCATCCCACCATTAACCTCAGTCTAGACCAATCCACACAAGCGGTCCATTTCCTGGACACTACTATGCTAATAAGCGATGGTCACATAAATACCACCCTATGCCGGAAACCTACTGACCGCTACATTTACCTACATGACTCCAGCTTCCATCCAGGACACACCACACAATCCATTGTCTACAGCCAAGCTCTAAGATATAACCGCATTTACTCCAATCCCTCAGATAGAGACAAGCACCTACAAGATCTCTATCAAGCATTCTTAAAACTACAATACCCACCTGCTGAAGTGAAAAAACAGATTGACAGAGCCAGACGAGTACCCAGAAGTCACCTACTCCAAGACAGGCCCAACAAAGAAAATAACAGAACACCACTAGCTGTCACCTTCAGCCCCCAACTAAAACCTCTCCAGCGCATCATCAGAGATCTACGACCTATCCTGAAAGATGATCCTTTACTCTCACAGATCTTGGGAGACAGACCTGTCCTCGCTTACAGACAACCCCCCCAACCTAAAGCAAATACTCACATCAGCCATACCATCAGGCGCTCGTTCACCTGCACATCTACCAATGTGATATATGCCATCATGTGCCAGCAATGCCCCTCTGCCATGTACATTGGCCAAACTGGACAGTCTCTACGCAAAAGAATTAATGGACACAAATCTGACATCAGGAATCATAATACTCAAAAACCAGTGGGAGAACACTTTAACCTGTCTGACCATTCAATGACAGACCTGCGGGTGTCTATCTTACAACAGAAAAACTTCAAAAACAGACTCCAACGAGAGACTGCTGAGCTGGAATTGATATGCAAACTAGATACAATCAACTCAGGATTGAATAAGGACTGGGAATGGCTGAGCCATTACAAACATTGAATCTATCTCCCCTTGTAAGTATTCTCACACTTCTTATCAAACTGTCTGTACTGGGCTATCTTGATTATCACTTCAAAAGTTATTTTCTCTTACTTAATTGGCCCCTCAGAGTTGGTAAGACAACTCCCACCTGTTCATGCTCTCTGTATGTGTGTATATATATCTCCTCAATATATGTTCCACTCTATATGCATCCAAAGAAGTGGGCTGTAGCCCACGAAAGCTTATGCTCTAATAAATTTGTTAGTCTCTAAGGTGCCACAAGTACTCCTGTTCTTTTTGCGGATACAGACTAAGATGGCTGCTACTCTGAAACCTATGATTTTCCAATCACCACTCATATACCCACAGCACTCATGCTGCTCCAACCACCATCATGCGCAGGTAACTCCCATCGAAACAACCATCAATTAGTCCTGCTTCCATATTACTAACCCCTTACACTGGTGTTGTTCTCATTCCCCACCAAGTTACAGTAGGCCAAGGATGCAAACAAATAGACACTGTGTGAATCAAATCCATAAGGATTTTGCATTGCACAAGCCCTGGGAACTCAGTGACCTGATTTATGTGTTGCTATCAACCAGGGGCTATTGAATTCGGACTGAAAATTCAAATGAAAGGAAGTTCTTTATTACATTGCTCTGAATCGTAAGTATTTTGAACTTGAATTTAAATGCTGCTTCCTTGTAAGATTAAAATGAGATTTCTTTTTGAACTGCAGAAGCAGCCCAGTGGACATAATTTATAGTGCAAGACTCTGGCATTTTTAATGAAATACTTTGTCTGCATTTAAAAAAAACAACCTAACGGAATGTCAGCAATGTAACCAGGTACATTATCTTGCAACCCGCCATATTCTGAATGGAGGCAGGAAAAACTGCTGCTGATAGAAGGCCTAAAACTGGAACCAGGCAAAGGATAGTGAGAGATTGGATTGGACATAGAGGTTGGAAGGAGGTGTAGGCTGTAGAGGAGCTAATAGGAAGGTCAGGGGGGAGACTAGGAAAAACTTTTTCATTAGGAGGGTGGTGAAGCATTGGAATGGGTTAGCTAGGGAGGTGGTGGAATCTCCTTCCTTAGAGGTTTTTAAGGACAGGCTTCACAAAGCCCTGACTGGGATGATTTGGTTGGGAATTGGTCCTGCTTTGATCAGGGGGTTGGACTAGATGACCTCCTGAGGTCCCTTCTAACCCTGATTTTCTACGATTCTATGACTGCTCATCCTCTTGGTGGCCTTTAGGTTTAGGTGTGCCACCTTTTCACATGGGGCTGGAGAGTGAGCCTGATCCACACTAACCTATCATTGGCAGCTCATATCCCACAAGGCTGGTCCAGCTCCAGGTATTGTGACATGTTGCATGACACTGAGACACTGTACACCAGGTCGCCACACCTGGAATGGGGAGCTGGGCCCAGCCCTGCGCGACAGGAGCTGCCACTGGAATTATGTTTCCCAATGTGCATTATTTTGCACTTATCAATGCTGAATTTGATCTGCCATTTTGCAGCCTGGTCACCCAGTTTAGTGAGATCCCTTTGTAACTCTTCACAGTTTTAGCTTTAGACTTTTAACTATCTTGAATAATTTTGTATTGTGACTGGGAACCTGGGGGGTGGAGGGCACACAGAGATTGCTCTATCAGGGCAAACTGCAAAGAATGGGGCAGACAATTCACAAAACCAGAGGTTATTTCTAACAATTAGATTCACCAATCCATCAACAAAACAGCTTCAACAATACCTTACTGGTTATTTGGAAGCCAAAAACACAGTTCCCTTCAAACAATCCAGCCGTGGGCTCCCACCCAGACAGCCAAGTCAAATACTGAAAATCTTGTTCATCATATAAAAAGTTCTACCAATCCCAAAGGATCAGACCAGTCAATGAATATTTCAGATCTTACCCAAATCCACGCTTACAGCCAATTCTTAGCTAAACTAAGATTTACTGAAAATAAGAGAGAGAGAAAGAGAGAGAGTATTGGTTAAAAGATCATTATACCTACAGACATGAATAAAATTCTTAGGTTAGTTTCATAGTAGAGATGGTGAGCTTTAGGATTGCAAAGTTCTTTCAGAATCAGTTCCATAGGTTACAGTCCAATGTCCAATATTAGGGTGATCCAGACTGGAGGTGGAGACTTCAGTCTTGAGACTCAAATTTCCTCTGAGGAAGC
This sequence comes from Chrysemys picta bellii, assembly GCF_011386835.1. Lineage (NCBI taxonomy): Eukaryota > Metazoa > Chordata > Testudines > Emydidae > Chrysemys > Chrysemys picta. The sequence goes on from NC_088795.1 coordinate 131,430,160, forward strand.
TTAAGCAGAATTGAGGTAACAGAATCAAGGCCCAATAGTTCCTTTTATAGTTCTCTGGCAGCCTCTTGATAGCATGCAGTCCGTGGGTAAAGCGTTGTGGCTTTAAAGTAAAACTTCCTATTTCCTAAGCACCACCAGTAATTTGCTGCATGGATTAGCATAAGGCAACTGCCCATCTCCCACCATTTACAGGCAGTTTACTACATACTTCAAAGAGAAATAAAGAAAATGATATCACTACATTCACAGTTAATCTAAATGTTAACATCTCCTTTTGATCTCCCAATTAACAGAATACAGCAACAGACAGACCGGCAGGAACCATTTGGTTACCGTGTCAGCCTCTAACAATATATATGTAAACACACAAAAAACCCCAATCATTATCTACTAATATGTCTCTAAAGGTTGAATCTGGGTTAATTAGCCTTCTAGTCGTTTAACCCTTTCTGGCTCAGTGTCACGTGTATCCTCTGCAAGCTTTGCCATTCCTTTTCCAGATCATTAATGAGTATGTTGAACAGCACCAGTCCCAGTATAGATCCCAGGGAGACCTTACTGTTTACCTGTCTCTACTGTGAAAACTGACCATTTATCCTTAACCCTTGCTTCCTATTTTTTAACCAATTACTGATCCATTAGAGGACCTTCCGTCTTATCCCATGACTACTTAGTTTGCTTAATAGCTTTTGATGAGGGACCCTGTCAAAAGGCTTTTTGAAAGTCCAGATACACTATATCCAGTGGATCACCCTTATCCACATGTTTGTTGACCTCCTCAAAGAGTTCTAATAGATTGGTGAGGCATGACTTCTCTTTACAATAGCCGTGTTGACTCTTCCCCAACAAATCGTGTTAATGTGTGTGTCTGATCATTCTGTTCTTTACTATAGTTTCTTGACCTGGCTTAGGTACCTTGTTCCAAGAGAGGGTTCACAGATGTGAATCTGGAGCAGAGAGAGGTCCTTCCCTCTGGCCCAGTGTGAGGGACTCAAAACCCTTTGAGGGGAGGGGCTTAGGCCACATCGCTGTCCTTGGTATTTCCTCCTGACTAGCATAGATGGCATCCCACTCAGCTCGCTGGCTTCTTATGTATCCCTTTTTTTAGGTGCCTAGTTCGCCTTATGCATTCTCTGGGGAGCCTGGACACCTAAGTAGGGCTTGTGAGTTTCATTAGGTGGCAAGGTGCCTAAAAGTTAGGTCTTGCACCTCGCAGCATTGCAGTGCCTAAGTCCCCCTTGTGAATCTAGCCATAAGTGCTGATTGTTAGCATTTCAGCCCTTCCCACTTCTTTTGGTAGCCAGCAGCATCATGCCCTGCCTCCTGGCCCCCCGACTGGCAGAGCAGTGGCAGCACAGCACATTCTGAGCCTGGGTATCAGATCGATGCCCGTGGAAGCTCAGCACAAGTTCTGAATATGCATACATCTGCAGGGTGGGGAAACTGCTCTGAAATAATAAAGCATTGTCCTTTGAGCTTTCGTATCTCTCACCATGTAAAAAAAATCACGGCATAAGTAATATAAAAGCCTGACTTCCATGGCATTGCATTTAATAACGTAATATGGTTTACCTTGTTTTGAAAGCATGTATTAAGAAATTATTGGACTGCAGACATCTAAGCTTACAGTAGACAGAGTTAGTTTTCATTAAGCAATTATATTTTTGCTAAAGAAGCTCTAGATGGAGACATTTATCTATTACTTTTTTTAAAAACATTCCTGAGCTGAACAACCTTTTACACTCTGGGAAAGGAAGCAAATGGTTTTAGAATTCTAGGATTGAAGTCTACTACAAAACTCATATAGATAATTTAAGAATAATATTTAATGTGGATAAGGCTGACAAAAATTGATCCGAAAATGTTAAACTATACGCTTTAATAAATGATGTGCCACTACCCAATGCATCTTATATATACATATGTGTGTGTATATCTATAAAAACCAATTTCATTTTTATATTCCCTTTTTATATAAATATATATTTAATCATAGGACCCAATGAGCATTTCATTTTCTTTCTTAAAGTCAATAATTCTAAGAATCTCATTTAAAAATAGAGGGGGAATATGAAAATTTTATTTCAGGATAAGTCTTCCAAACTTATTAAAGGCTTATTAAAGAAATCCTTCTGTTTCACTGATTACCCAAATACACGTATCTCATACTTTTAGAATATACCGTATATACTCGTTCATAAGCCAAATTTTTTTAGTAAACAAGGGAAGCACCAGAGAAGGGGGTCAGTTTATGACAGGTATAGAGAGGGAGACAGCCCCTCCCTCCAATAGAGGGGCAAGGAGAGGCAGCACAGCCAGCAGAGACAGAAGGGAAGAGGCGAGGCCAGAGTCTCTCCTCTTCTGGCCACATTGCTCTGCCCCCAGCCTCCGAAGCAGCTGCAGCTCCGGGGCTGGCAGGCTGCAGCCGTGCCGCTCGGCCCCGCCCCCCAGAGCACACTGCAGCTGAGCCGCCCGGCCCAGCCTGCTGAAACATGCCGTGGCTGCGCCGCCCGGTCTGGCCCGCCGGAGCAGGCTGCGGCCGCGCTGCCCAGCCTGAATCATAGAATCATAGAAGATTAGGGTTGGAAGAGACCTCAGGAGGTCATCTAGTCCAACCCCCTGCTCAAAGCAGGACCAGCCCCAACTAAATCATCCCAGCCAGGGCTTTGTCAAGCCTGACCTTAAAAACCTCCAAGGAAGGAGATTCCACCACCTCCCTAGGTAACGCATTCCAGTGCTTCACCACCCTCCTAGTGAAAAAGTTTTTCCTAATATCCAACCTAATCTTCCCCAACTGCAACTTGAAACCATTACTCCTTGTTCTGTCATCAGGTACCACTGAGAACAGTCTAGATCCACCCTCTTTGGAACCCCCTTTCAAGTAGTTGAAAGCAGCTATCAAATCCCCCCTCATTCTTCTCTTCTGCAGACTAAACAATCCCAGTTCCCTCAGCCTCTCCTCATAAGTCATGTGCTCCAGACCCCTAATCATTTTTGTTGCCCTCTGCTGGACTCTTTCCAATTTTTTCCACATCCTTCTTGTAGTGTGGGGCCCAAAACTGGACACAGTACTTCAGATGAGGCCTCACCAATGTTGAATAGAGGGGAATGATCACGTCCCTCGATCTGCTGACAATGCCCCTACTTATACAGCCCAAAATGCCGTTAGCCTTCTTGGCAACAAGGGCACACTGTTGACTCATATCCAGGAACAGATCCAGCCAGGCCAGAGACATCCTCCTTTGGCCCTCCCCAGATAAGGTGGGAAGGGATGGGATGGGGAGAGTGTGAGGGTTCCGGATTAGGGTGGGGTCATGTGGGGGTTCGTCACAGGGGTTACTCCCCTGACTCACAGCTTCCCCCCCCAAAAAATTTTCCCCACCAGTAAACAAACCATCTCGGCCTGCCAGCAGCTTATCCTGATGGCCCAGGAGCCAAAGTTTGCTGACCCCTGAATTATAGGGTCGGCTTATGAACGGGTTATAAAAATTTTCCATTTTTACTTATCCATCTTGGGGGGGAGGGGTCAGCTTATAAATGAACCGGCTTATGATCGAATATATATGGTAAATGCCAAAAATTAAGCATATTTCATACATATGCTAATCATATGAGCAGCTCTAGATATAGTTAAGTTATAACTGCACTCTGGTATGTTATTTATAATCTCCTGTGACAGAGTGCTGGGAATCAGCACCTGAACCAGCACTCTGGTAACTATTTAGCCAATTAGGCCCCATTCAGGGCCTGATTAAGGAGAAGCGTGCCTGATTATTAGAACTGGCTGGGTAGCTAATGAACTACTAGCCCATTAACAAGGAGACTGGAAAATAGAGCAGAAGAAGGATGTGCTGGGGGGAGAAGCAGAAGATAGAGAAAGGCTAGTAATGTCTGACGAAAGGGTAAGAGGCACCTTTCCTTCCCCTATCTTTGGAGAAGGGGGAGTAAAACTTGAGGACATTTTAAATACTGTGACTGCACTAGTATGTAGAAGGTGGTTGAGAGAAACACTGTAAATAAAGTTCACATTGGTATCTATACAAGAGGTGGTCTCTGCGGAACTGTATGAAGAAAAGAGGATGGGAGCAGAAGTGGTTAAGCTGGTCTTTTTCAACTGGGTAGGCCTTTTGATGGAAAAGTACCAGCAAAATTTCCATGTGGCTTGAGGGATTAAGGCCCTGGGCATTTGCCCAAAAACTGACAGACTGGTGCCACTCGTTGACTGAGGCCAAAACCCCAAGATGTGAGTCAGGTGTCATCAACCCATCACCCGAGACGTGGCAGTTAAACTAATAGAGGAGTTTTGTAGAGACAGGCATTCCTAGAGGTTGGCAGTTTAAGGTTCCAGATCCAGGGCAGAAGACTAAAGACCCTATATCTGGAAAGAGGCAGGAGCCCAGGGGAACACTCGGGCAATTGTGTGCTGCTAGTATGCGTGGCAGGGACATATAAAAAGAGACTGCTCATATATGGAGTGTGGGTTTACAGAATTCTGTGTTTGGGCTGGGACTCCCAGGCAGGGAGAAAGAAAGAAGTTACTGACCATTTTGGTAATATTGGAGAGGCGGTATAAAAGTGGTCTGGGGGGCACTTTCTCAACCTTTCATTAATCAGGTGGGAGTTGGCAAAATCCCATTGTATGATTTCTGGAGCAAGAGTAAGGCTCAAATGTATAAATGTTGATAAGAAACTCCACCCTTTGGCCCAGGTGCCCCTAGAACTTTGGGGGAAATTTAAATGGAAGCAGGTTCAGGTAATGGATGTGTCGGAGAAAAACAGAGTTCTCACTATTTGTTTAGGTATAGCAAGTCAGATGCTTTATTAACTCTCACAATTGCGCAGAGGGAGAGAGCTAAGCAGGTCTCTCAACAGGTAAACAATTACAGCAAGCATTTATACCTTTTGTTACAGACAATAATGAGCAACAGTTGCATTTTGTTTATACATAGGTCATTCTGATATCTTGTTTTGCTCACTAATGTAGACTCTTAGTCTACATTCCATATTATCTACACAAGGTCGCAGCAACTTCTCACACAGTTCTTTCCCACTTGCCTCACACATTCCTCGCTTCTACAAATCTCGCGTTATTAGGGTTACAGTTAGCCTAACTCTTGCTAATGAACTGTCATGCATTGCATCCCCTTCCTGTCAGTTCTTTCTCTGCTTCCACAGATGGGTTGCCCCACTCCCTCGTGTTAGGCGTGGTCTAGGATTAGGCCCACAAATGGTATGGTTCTGCAGACTAGGGTTAGGGTAGAAGTTCCAAAAAGAAGGGTTAGGCTGTGACGTTATTGACATAAACTGGGACCATATAGATCATTGTTGCAACCAAAGTCCTGCAGTGGCACCAAATCTTGTATAAAGGGGGTCAAATGGGGTGTCTAAGACAAGGTTATGGTTTGCTGGTTATGATTATGCTGTCTATATGTGTGTATCAGTTTTGTAGTTGAAGTTATGCATATTGGCTCTGTACTGTCTATATGGCAAATTTATGCTATGCTTCTGGGTGACATCCCAAACAAGCTGGTGTTAGCTCTGCCATTAAGGACCATCAGCTATACAATGGACTCATTGAGAGAAGGCAAATATGCCTTCAGACTCAGCAAAGTATGCAGGGACTGGCCCATGTGACTCTAGGCTCCATTTTGCTGTACTTTTCCACAGTAAGAACAAAGAGGTGTCCTTACACCTGGAAGAGACTATATAAGGCTGATGCCTCATCTCCATTTTGTCTTCAATCCTGCTTCTTACCTCTGGAGGAACTTTGCTACAAGCTGAAGCTTTGAACAAAGGACTGAGGACCCATCCCAGCTGGGTATGTATTCCAGAGACTTAATTTGAACCTGCAGTTTATTCTATCACTGCTGCAAGCCTGAACCAAGAACTTTACCATTACTGTATGTAATTGATTCCATTTAACCAATTCTAACTCTCATATCTATCTTTTTCCTTTTATGAATAAACCTTTAGATTTTAGATTCTAAAGGATTGGCAACAGCGTGATTTGTGGGTAAGATCTGATTTGTATTGACCTGGGTCTGGGGCTTGGTCCTTTGGGATCGGGAGAACCTTTTTCTTTTACTTGGGTATTGGTTTTCATAACCATTTGTCCCCATAACGAGTGGCACTGGTGGTGATACTGGGAAACTGGATTGTCTAAGGAAATTGCTTGTGAGACTTGCGGTTAGCCAGTGGGGTGAGACCGAAGTCCCCTTAGTCTGGCTGGTTTGGTTTGCCTTAGAGGTGGAAAAACCCCAGCCTTGGGCTGTAACTGCCCTGTTTGAGCAATTTGTCCTGACGTGGCACTCTCAGTTGGGTTCCGCCAGAACCACATTGTCACATAGGCAAAGGATGAGTAAAACTTCCCAGGTTAGGATTAGGGTTCTAAAAGGTATGTTTCCACAAGCCAGAGGACAGGGAAGTCCAGGATAGGTTCAGGGTCACAGAAAGTAGTGCAGCCCAGGCTAGGGTAAGGTTTCCACAGGGAAGGACTCTGCTGGGTCAGGTTTAGAGTTTGAACTGATAGGATTCCCTGGGCTATAGTCAGGATTCCAAAGGATAGGGCTCACTGGGCAAGGGTGAGTGTTCCAGAGGGTAGGGCTGTCTTGGCTAGTGATAGGGTACCAAAGGGTAAGTGTTCCCAAGGCAGGAGTAGAGTTCCAATGGGCAGGGCTCCCCAGATTAAGGTTATGGTTTCAATTGGTAGAACTACCCAGTTAGGGTTAGGGAATCGAAAGTGCAATTCACCCAAATCTAGAGTTCGGATTCATAAAGACAGAGCTTCTCATGCAACAGGTAGCATTCTAAAGGGTAGGGGTCACAGGGCTAGGGTGAGGGATCAAGAGGGTAAGGCTCAAATGGCTATGGTTAATGTACTAAACGGTAGGAGTCATGGAGCTAGTATAATGGTTCTAAGGGGTCCCTGGGTAGGGTAGTGTTCCAAGTGGTAAGGCTCTCCAGGATAGGGTTAGGGTTCCAGAGTGCAGGGCAGCCCTGGTTAGAGTTAGGGCTCCAATGGATAGGGCTCCCTAAGCTATGGTAGGGTTAGGGAGCTAAATGCTAGGGTTTTACGAGGTAGTGTTAGGGTACCAAAAGGTAGTTTTCCATGGGAGAAGGTTAAGGTTTCATGGGGTAGGGCTATCTGGGCTATTCCAAAGGGTAGGGCTCTTCTAGTAATAGTTTCGGATTCAAAGGGTGAGGGATTGCTAAGGAGGATGTGGGTTATACAGTTTAGATCTGCCCTAGCCAGGGTAGGGCTTCTGTGGGGGGTAAAATTCCCTGGACTAGGGTTAGGTTTCCAAAAGGTAGGACTCCCCTGGCTAGGGTTAGGATTCCAGAGGGTAGGGCTGCCCAAGCTAGAACTAGGGTACCCAAGGGTAAGGCTGCCTGGACCTGGGTTAGATTTCATAGAATCATAGAATCATAGAATATCAGAGTTGGAAGGGACCTCAAGAGGTCATCTAGTCCAACCCCCTGCTCAAAGCAGGACCAATTCCCAGCTAAATCATCCCAGCCAGGGCTTTGTCAAGCCGGGCCTTAAAAACCTCCAAGGAAGGAGACTCCACCACCTCCCTAGGTAACGCATTCCAGTGTTTCACCACCCTCCTAGTGAAATAGTTTTTCCTGATATCCAACCTGGACCTCCCCCACCGCAACTTGAGACCATTGCTCCTTGTTCTGTCATCTGCCACACTGAGAACAGCCGAGCTCCATCCTCTTTGGAACCCCCCTTCAGGTAGTTGAAGGCTGCTATCAAATCCCCCCTCATTCTTCTCTTCTGGAGACTAAACAATCCCAGTTCTCTCAGCCTCTCCTCATAAGTCATGTGCTCCAGACCCCTAATCATTTTTGTTGCCCTCCGCTGGACTCTTTCCAATTTTTCCACATCCTTCTTGTAGTGTGGGGACCAAAACTGGACACAGTATTCCAGATTTCCAACAGGTTTAGTGATCTAGCCCATTGTGTGGTAGGCACATAGAGCTATCTGCATTTAATAGATAAGGAAATGGCACAGCTCTTTGGTGACTTGCCCAAGTCACACAGCGAGGAAGCAACAGAGTCATTGGCACAGTCAGGGCCAAAACACAGTGTCTGGATTGACCCCTTCTGTGGTGAAAATCATAGGCAACAAGTAGGGTTGCCAACTTTCTGAACACCCCTTCTCTGCCCCTGCCCGCCCCTTCTCTGAGACCCCACCACCACTTGCTCCATCCTTTCTCCCTCTGTCGCTCACTCTTCCCCACCCTCACTCACTTTCACCAGACTGGGGCAGGGGGTTGGAGTGTGGGAGGGGGTATGGGCTCTGGGCTGGGGGGTGAGGGCTCTGGCTGGGGGTTGGGCCTGGGATGAGGGGTTTGGAGTGCAGGGAGGGTCTCTGGACTGGGGCCAAGGGGTTCAGAGTGCAGGAGGGGGTGTGGGCTCTGGGGTGGGGCTGAGAATGAGGAGTTTGGGGTGTAGGAGGGGGCTCCAGGGTGGGGCAGGGTGTTGGGGTGTGGGGAGGTGTGAGCTCTGAGGTGGGGCTGGGGATGAGGGGTTTGGGGTGTGGGAGGGGACTCTGGGCTCCAGCTGTGGGTGGGGCTGGGGATGAGGAGTTTGGGGCACAGAAGGGGGTTCCGGACTGGGGCAGAGGGTTGGGGTGCAGGAAAGGGTGAGGGGTCCGGCTGGGGGTGTGGGCTCTGGGTGGGGTTGAGGATTGGGGTGTGGGAGGGAACTCAGGGCTGGGGCAGGGGGTTGCGGTGTGGGACGGGGTGCGGGGTTCTGGCAGCACTTACTGAGGCTACAAGGAAGTGACCGCCAAGTTCCTGTGGCCTCTAGGCATGGGCAGCCAGGTGGCTCTGCGCAGTGCACGCTGCCTTCACACCTGCAGACACTGCCCCCCGCAACTCCCATTGGTTGTGGTTCCCAGCCAATGGGAGCTGCGGAGCTGGCACTGGGGGCGGGAGCAGCGCACAGAGCCTCCCAGTCCCTGGCCGCCCCAGCCCATAGGGGCCACAGGGATCTGGTGGCCGCTTCCAGGGGCAGCGTGGAGCCACAGCAGGTAGGGAGCCTGCCTTAGCCCCAGGCCCCCACTGTGCCGCCAATCAGACTTTTAACAGCCTGGTAGGCAGTGCCCACCGGAGCCGCCAGGGTCCCTTTTCGACCGGGCATTCCGGTCAAAAACTGGACGCCTGGCAACCCTAGCAACAAGCCTGTGAGAATTCCCATGCAGGATTCCCTCAGCAATGGTATGTTCAGAGCTGGTCAGAAAACTTTTTTTCCTGTGAAAAATTTCCATTTTTGTTTTTTAAAAAAATTCTTTCCTGAGAGACTTTGACATGAAACAATATGTTTCCTTTCTTTCTCAGATTTTTTTTCTTTTTTCAAAACTTTTCAGTGGTGAAAAAAGTAAACAAGAAGAAAAAGTAGGGTTCCCACCCCCACCGCATTTTCAGGAGTTTTGCCTGTTTGTGGGTTTTGGGGGGGATGGGTTATGTTTTGTTTTGTGTTTTTCTTTTCTTAACTCTTGTTCTATGAGTGGAATAGAAATGGGGGAAAACAAAAAAGGGACAGAAAGGGAAAATAATTGAAACAGACTCTTTTGGGTTTTGAAGACAGAAAGGAAATGAAAATGCAATATGAATTGTTCCATTTTCAAAATTCCAAAGGAATTTAGGAATTGCCAGACTGCATCAGACCCTGGGCTACCTAGTCCAGTATCTTGTCTCTGGGACCAATATTGATACAAAATAAGTAACCAAAAAAGTTGATTTTGATGCCTGGATTGCCAATGAAAGTTATGTTCAAAACAAATGCCTAATGTATGTAATATACATATTTCAGAATTGACCTCAGTGTAGCCAGTGAGGCTGGCTTGACTTCCTTAAAATACAGTTATGCTGGTAAACCATATACATGTCCAATCACTTGCTGAATCTTGCTAAAACTTGGCCACAACAATGAATTCCACAGTCTAATTGTGTGTTGTGTGAAAAATATTTTCTCTGCTCAGATTTGAATTTGCCATCATTCAGTTTCATTTGATGGCTCTTTCATCTTGTGTTATGCAACAGGGACAAGAGACCATCTCTTTATTATTCATTGTTTTATATACTTTTCTCATGTTCTCTATGATTCATGACCTTTCTAATGAGAAATTTCCAATTTCTCTTTTTTTTTACTCTCCCTCCACCCTTTTATTCCACGATAAAGGGAGGAGAAGGCAAAACAACCTGAGAGAAAGTGACAGAAAACCCACTAAGTGCTTGTGAGTGGTTAGCACTTATAAAGGTGACCAAGGGATTTAAATTTTGATTAAGTTTTAGATAGGGGCTTGAGCCAATCAATTTATTTTAAAACAGATCCGTTAGGTACCATTTGAACCTGTCCCTTCCTACTGCTAATAACACCTGGCATAATAGTGACACCTAATGATGATTCATAGTCTTGTAGTTGAGGCAGAGCAGACTTTTTCTATTGATATTCTCAGGTCCCTAAAAAAAAACTGCACCACAGGTGACAATAAGCATTTCTCCTAGTGTTAGCTACGTGATTCGGAATACCAGCAGCAATGGCTTCATCCATTGACTCCCAAATAATTCTACTCTGAGAAAATGTATCATATGCACCTCTGGAAAATTTCATAATGAAGCTGGAAAAAAACAGTGAAACTTAGTCTTTAGTAAGATGTGAGGATAAGTTCAAGAAGTTTTGCTTCCACTTCCCAGGCCCCCAAAAATTTCCTCTGACCCTTCACCAACACATCAGCAAGATTTATAATACAAGGCATATGCATGAATCTAATAATTCCACTCTACTCACCTAACTGTCCCCCTGTACTTTCAATTGTGTCTGATATTCAGCCCACACCTCACACAGTCGCCATACATATACACTCCTCTCCTCAAACTTTGGTATGCTGTTCTTATTCTGCTGTTCATCAGCTCTCATGTACCACCCCACAGGGGAATGAAATGGTTCTTAAAAGTATAGTGCCCAGTTCTCTTCTCACTTGGAGTGGTGAAACTCCATTGGCTTCAGTGGCATTACTACTGATTTACACCAGCTTGAGAGGAGAATCAAAGCTCATAGTTTGGAAAGTGCAGCGGGGATCCTTTCAGATGAAAATCACTATAAAAATAGAAGATATTATGTTATCTTTATTTATCAGTGGTCAAATCTGGAGAAATGCTGAGCATCTCGACTTCTCTAGGAGCTGCAAATGCTCAGAACCTCTTGGGATTTGACACCAAAGTATTATGAATGTTTAACAATAAATAATGCACTCGGTTCTACTTACTGCATGTCTGGTGATCCCATTCCTCTTAATTAGAGCTGATGGATGGCTTCTTGCCCAACAGGTTTTGGTCTCAAATGCATCGATATCAACACACAGTAATACAAACACCTAATCGCCAATATTACGTTAGAATACATCACTTTGCCACATATACAGCAGAGAAGATTCCACCCACTTCATTATGCTTTTCTTTTGTTCAGACATGGGGCCTGGTGCTAAATGGAGTATGTCATCATTTCCATGGAAACCAATCAAAATTCACAAAAGGACTGATTTGACTGGCGCTCGCCACCAACATTTTATTTCATTCGCGTGCACAACAGCAAAAGATATTACTATCATCTATTTTAAAAAGAGAGTGCATCAAAGGTTCATGGGAGCAGGAAAAGAACCTTATTCAGCTGATTGCAGGTATCAGCCATGTTTTTCCCGACTGTGAGAGCCCACACCACAGCTCTGAATGAGTCACCCTCAGCAAGGAGGTGTGGTTAAGAAAGTCACATGTCCTTCCATACTTGCCCCCTTGCACCAGCTCAGCTCTCCTGGCCAGAGCATGGCGGGGGGTGGAGCCTTCTTCCTGTCCTGTTCTCTCATCCCCCAGACACCCACTTGTAGGGAGCACTGGACTTTCTGTGCTCCAGATGCAATACAGGGAGCACTAATGTGGCCTTGCAGCTGGGTGGGGTGGGGTGGGGTGGGGTGGGGTGGATGGGGAAGGGTTTCACTCCTCAGTCACTTGCATGGCTGAATTCCCTGCAGTCTCAGTGTGGCCTACATTTTTACATGTTGAAATGTCTGTATCAATAATTTTAATCACAACTTGTGTTCTTCTAATCTTTAGAATCGGAGGGGCCAAACAAGATTTCATTAGGTCTCATTATCTTTTGCAGGAACATATGCAAAAAAATCTCTTTCATCAGGACATAATATTCCAGCTTGGGAGCTCAGTTTATACAGTAATTAGTCAGCTGTCACCTAGCTTAATTTTCCTGGCCATTTATCCTAGAGAACCTTGATTTGTATAATCCTTTCAACTGGAAGAGAAAAGGATCCGAATAAAGTTTTAGAACAGACTTTATTTACTGTCTTTTAAGTTTCTGAAGTAATAAACTCAACATGACTGGACATATTAATTTACAGTATTAACCATACATCACTATCATGGATGATATAGTTTCTGGGGGTGCATTGTGTCTTGTTCAAACCAATTGTTTCTGGCCCAAAATAGAAAACAATATAACATTGTTTTGTATGAGTCTTTCTTATAAACTGCATCCCAAATTACAGCACAGAGTTCTGTGGCGCCAGCTGCAGAGTTAAAATGAAAGATAATACCAGAGGGAGAGAGAAATAAAGAGGTTCAGAGAAGGGAGGAAGGCTATGCTTGCCACAGTCCGACAAGGCTTTGCATTTGCTACTGCAGCATAATCCATACAAACACATGGGATAAGGTTATGTTGTGAGGTTATACATTTTTTTGTACAGGTCCTTGAAGTCTGATGAGTGGGAGTATTGGAACCTTATCTCGTGTTATGTTCCTGACAGGACCATTTGTGGAAATAAACAGTTCCATAAGGAAGTTTATGGCCATCAGTTGAGACACCCATTACATTATGGACCTGATCCAAAACCCACAGAAGTCACTGGGAGTCTTCCATTGACTCCAATAGACTTTGGTTCAGGCCTTATCTGAGCCTTGGAGAGAAGATTTTTTTTTTCCAGATGTGCCTGAGTGTTTATAGAGGTAGTCATCTAACAACTGCTGGTTATCTGAAGACCTCTTAGTCTTTAAAATGAATTGAATTCCCTATAACATAACACTTCCTTTTCAGTAGTTATGCCTTAATGTAATCTGATGCTCCGCTTTCTCATTCATTATTCTTAGGTGCTTACTCCAAATGGGCCACACCCAAACCCCAGATCTGATCATCCTCAAACCATTGAGGAATCTGCCTGTGAATCTTACGGGGGTGTAATATGCACACTCGGGACTATGCATTCTGGTCATGCTAAAGGCAGACTTACTCTTTGTTTTTAAGGGACCATTGAAAAAGGTTGAATGAAGGCTCCTTCATCCTTTTCTTCAAATAGAAATTGACTCTATAGTGTTTAGGGACAAGGGAAATGTCCCTTATGATCATTAGGAGGTGTAATCATGGGCATGCACTGAGATCACCTCCTAGAGCTTGTCTACAGGGGGCATAGTGTGTGCCAAGCCAGGATGAGAATCTACAGTGCACGAGCATGCGATGCAGTAATTTTCCATGTGGACACTGAGACAGGGCACTGAAAAGTCCGTAGTGCACTTGGATGTACCGCTGTTTGAGACAAAAGCGTGTCAAAGTGCACTATGGAACTTTTAGTGGGTTATAACAGTGTCCACACGGGACTTTACTGAGTGGCAAGCTAATGCACTGTAGATTCACACCCTGGCTTACCGTGCACTAACGTCCCATGTAGACAAGCCCCCAGAGGTGTCAAATGTACAGCCTTAGGCCTCAGCCCTGAAACCACACAGGTGAGCGGCTTCGTGTCTGGCAGTGGTCAATGGGATGACTCCCACATGTCAAGTTCCACACATGACTAAGTAGCTGGAAGATTAGAAGCATCTGGCTTGAAATCAACGGAGCTATGCCGACATGCCCCAGCAATGGATTGGACCAGTTATTTCATTGTTCTGCTTATTCTGTAAAAGAAGATGCTCCACTGGAAGATTAAATAAAACAATCCCCAAACCCTAGGTCCTCTGCATAGCAGTGCGGAACACTGCTGTAGTTAGATTGTCATACCTTTATATGACAATCATTTACCTGGGTGGAATTTTCAAAAGTGCTTAAGTGACTGAGGAGCACAAATCAATGGGATTTGTGCTCCTAAATCACCAAGATGCTTTTGAAAATCCCACCTTATATGTTTGCACTATGCCTAGCCCAATGGGGCCCCCTGATTTGGGCCAGGGCAGAGGCTGCTACTGCAATATAAATGTTAAATAACAATTGTCATTGGGTTATATCTAATTTTAAGTTCTATTAATTGTAATAGAATGTCACTCATTGCTCCACAAACAGTTGGTTAAGACACTTCTCGGGTTTTGGAATAACAAAAACAAACAAAAAGGGAATGATAATTTCAGGGGGAAAAACTTACTTGCAAACAAAGGCAGGCAGTGCTAATGGCTTTAAATTTCTTTCCATATACAATTAATAATCCAATGTCATGGATCTTTTCAGGCTATTACAGGAGAGCCATGTGTTTGATACTATTGTCGGCGCTTTAATAAATTGCTCTGTGAAATAGCCCTTCAGAGTTTGTGTTGATTGATAACTGAGTTCAAGTAACTTCCCTCGGGGGGGGGGGGGGGGGGGAGGGGAAGGAGGGGACTGGGAATCAAGATGCAAATTACTTATAACTGCAGACCAGAAAAGGTGCACTTCATCATTATGTCTGCAACTTGGCAGTGTAAATTTCAGGAAATGTTGCAGAAAAAAAAAATGAAAAGACCGAGGTTGCTATTTTAAACATCAATATTTCAAATACGTTCCACTTAGTTTACCCAGCAGGTTTAAATTTTGATTGCATACATTAACAGAGATAACCATTTAAAATCTCCAATGAGAGTCAGGTTATGTGCTGTGCCTCATTTGGACTTTGAAGAATCCCCTAATGGACTTTGAAGCAGTAAGAGTAGCTTTTTTTGTTGTTGTTGTTGCTACACTGGGATTCAGCTCTCGCATCTGAGATTAGCACTAGGCGAAATATTTAGAAGTTAAGCGAAAGTTCAATTATATAAAATCTTTTGAAGCTCAAATACTTAATTGCTGACGTGGCTGTATCATTAGCTGCTGTGCTCCTGGTAAAGCACCGTCAAGTCAAATCACTGCTTGGAGGGAGCTCCTCAATGGAACATCCAGGTGCTGTAGGAAGTGGTATAAATGATTCAATAAGTAGCACCTGCGATGGGGTGTACATACCCCACACTGGGGCAGAAGGGGTTAATGAGAGTCTGTGGTCTCAGTCAGCCTTGCTCTGCTACACCTGAACTACAAGGGCTGAACCTGGCTCAGGTGGCGGCTGATTGTGAAGAAGAGTAGATTGCTGGCCCTCACTCAGGGAGTGAAGCCTGATGATGGAGAGAGCCTCTCTGAAGGAAGACAGGGCTGCTGCAACAGGGAGCCCAAGGTGGTGGGGGAGGAAGGCAGGAGGAAGTGAGTCTGCCTAGGTTTCTGTGCAGTGGTATGGAGGCCAGCAGGAAACCAGAAAAAAAGTTCCTATTGAGTCAGGGACTGCCCTGCCAGGGAATTACAGAAATCTCTCCTTAGTAAACCTGTTGGGTGGCAGAAAGTGAGCCTGGAGAAAAGGCAGAGAGGGAGAGATGCTGATGAATTGTAAGCTTGGGAGAGACTGTGAGAAAGTCTTCAAACAGGGCAAGGTAGGGAGTAGTCCAGGGAAACAATAGGGGTTCTGTTTAAACAGGCTTTGGCCTGCTATGAAAGGATCCCTGGACTGGAACCTAAAAGAGAAGAAGGTCTGGGTTCCCGTATTGACCCACTGAGGAAGGGGGTGTGGAAATCCCCCTGATAAAAAAGTGAGGACTAATGACTTTGGAGTTGGGCTGAAGACCCAATGTGAGGTTGTAGACTATTGTTTGTTTGACTCTTGGGTTACCCCAGAACGCATAGAACGTATGTGACCTGGCCAGAGGGCTGAGTCAGGAGAAGAAGCAGCCCATGGCAGTGCTGCTGTCAGCAGAGGTTGCCCCAGGAGGAGATCCTGCTACACCAAGTCCAGCCACATAGGGGCACACTGGCTGGTGAATCACATGCTTAGAGCCCCCTTGCCCTGAAACCAGACCTAACCGATGCCTTTGTGTGGTTGTAGGGAGTCGCTGCTGAATCTGATGTGAAAATGAATTCAAAACTGGGTCATTACAGTGATTATCTTTAAGAACTCATGAAGGATGTCTCAAGTCCCAGAGGAATAGAGAAGGGCAAACATAGTACCCTTGTATATTTAAAAAAGGGAACAAAAAGGAGCTGTGGAATTATAGACTGGTCAGCCTACCTTCAATACCTGGAAAGATACTGGAACAAATTATTAAACAATCAATTTGCAAGCAGCTAGAGGATAATAGTGATAAATACACCTCTACCCCAATATAACGTGACCCAATATAACATGAATTTGGATATAACGCAGTAAGATTTTTTGGCTCCCGAGGACAGCGTTATATCGGGGTAGAGGTGTAATAGCCAACACGGATTTGTCATGACAAATCATGCCAAACCAACCTATTTTTGGACAGTTTTTCTGGCCTAGGAAGCAGGAAAAATTATAGCTTGAGTCTTAGGCTATTGGCACAATCTCCCATAACATTGTCATTAGCAAACTTGGGAAATGTGATCTAGATTAAGGTGATGGATCTACAACTAGTTGGAAAAAATCATAGCTCTCAATGGTTTGGTGTCAAATTGGGAGGATGTATCTAGTGGTATCCTGCAAGGGGGTCTGTCTTGGGTCTGGTACTAGCCAATATTTTACATTAATGACTTGTATAATGGGGTGGCGAATATGCTTAAGTTTTTTTTTCAGAAAATGCCAAACTGGGAGGGGTTGCAAACACTTTGGACAGGCTAACAATTCAAAATGACTTTGATAAATTGGATAATTGGTCTGAAATCAATAAGGTGAAATTCAATAAAGACAAGTGCAAAGTACTACACTTAGGAAGGAAAAATCAAATGCACAGCTACAAAATGGGGAATAAGTGGCTAGGCGGTAGTAGTACAGACAGGGATCTGGGGGCCATAGTGGATTGTAAATTAATACAAGTCAACAATGTGATGTAGTTGAAACAAAGACTAATGTCATTCTGGGGTATATTAACAGGAGAGTTGTATATAAGACACAGGAGGTAATTGTGCAACTCTACTTAGCACTGGTGAGCCCTCAGGTAGAGCACTGTGTCTAGTTCTGGATGTCACACTGTAGGAAAGATGTGGACAAATTGTAAAGTCCAGCGGAGAGCAACACAAATTATACAAGGTTTAGAAAATCTCATTTCTCAGAGATGTCAAAAAATTGGGCATGTTTGGTCTTGAGACAAGAAGACAGGGGGAGGGGACCTGATAAGTTTTCAAATATGTTAAAACCTGTTATGAGGAGATCTGTGATCAATTCTCTATGTCTACTGGAGGTAGGACCCGGAGAACAAGTAGTAATGAGCATAATCTGCAGCAAGGAAGTTTAGGTTAGACACTAGGAAAAACTTTCTAGCTTTAAGGATGGTTAAGCACTAGAATAAGCTTCCAAGGGAGATTGTGTGATCCTCATCATTGGAAGTTCTTAAGAACAGGTGAGACAAACCCTGTGAGGGATGTTCTAGGTATATTTGGTCCTGCCTCAGGATGAGGATGGAGTAGAGGACCTGAAAGTCCCTTCCAGACCTACATATTTATGATTCTATATCACTGAGTTCCCCCATAGATTCTTCCTGCAATTTCACCTCAGGCCTGTTGCAGGTCGGGCTGGGTTTGGCGAGCAGGGAGTCAGTCTCTCTTGTGCTCTCAGTGCCCCCTGGGTTAGCCAAGGCACTATGCACTGAATGAGGCAAGGGTCCTGGGGAAAAAGTAATATATAATCATGTAATTAAAGACTGTATCAGGATGCATACATACACACAAGGAGGCCCATGTTAAGATTACACAGGCAATCTTAATAATGGTATTTCCAGACTTCTGTGCTCTTGACTTTCCAACTTTAATGATCTTTAACATAGCTTATGTAGAAAAAATATTTCCTTTTTCCTGGCCCATTCTGGAAATTACATTCAGCCCAGCTGTATTGCTCCTGTAGTTTCAATTGGATAAGGTAGGTGCATCCTGTCCTAAACTCCTTTTCAATTTTGTCAGGTCTAAATTATGTGTATGCTGAGAGAAGTACTAGGCCGCAGGTTTTTCTCAATTCCTCTCCCCCCCCCCCCCCCCCCCGAACAGCAGCATTGAGAAGTGAGCAGTGATGTTCTAGCTAGAGGTGGTTGAAATGTTTTTAGACCAGTAGTGTATTTGATGAAAAATGCAGTTCTAGTCACTGTAAAACTATCCCCAAATATGATTTGAATAATTTCAGCTATTCATAAAATGGCCACAGGATGAAGTGGTTGGGTTACTGTTGCTGCTGCCCCTTTACAACATTTAGCCCAGATGTTGTGGTACTCCTGTGGGATGAAGGAGACCCAGGTTTGAATCCTTGCTCTGGAAGAGTCCCAAAATGGTCTTTTTTGATTCACTGAAAATTAGGCAGAAAATTTCAGATTTGATTTGACCTGAACAATTTTTTTTGGAACTGCCACTGAACCAACCCCCCTCCCTCCCCCGCCCCATATTCAGCCAGCTATAATTAGGGCATTATACAACACCCACTACTACAGTCCCTCAATCTGATCCCAAATAATTATTCTGAACTGCTTGGCTCTGATCCAGCAAATCACTTAGGTACATGCTTAACTTTAAGCAATCCAGTAGTGATTTATTTAGTCATACCCACATGTTTAAAGTGTTTTGTAGGATCGGGGTCTTAAACAATTACCCTGGAAAGAAGCAATTCTTCATTTGTTTTGAGATTGGACTCAACTGGTAGTTTGTACTCTAAGAATATGGTTCTCCCCCCCCCACCCCCCAACAAAAAAATGCTGAGCTTTGGCCTGTTTATTTCAGTGGGAGTAGCGTTAGTGCAATGCTGACCATTACACAATTCCTGCCCTAAATACTTTAGGGTCCAAAGCACCCAGAAGTACCATATAAATATAAGATCATTATTGCTTTGACAATATAGTTTAGGATACTGTAGCACTTGTCAAAATACAGTACTCACAACTTTAGATATTCATCTAACACGATGATTAATCTTTCCTACTCTTCTTAACAAAGGGCCTTATCCAGACACCTGCAACTCCAGCTGAGTTCCCAAACTATCTTTTTGTATGTGAAGAATCTCTCTGTTATGTCCTTCTCTATGGCGAGGAACTTCTTGGTTGCATTCCCTTGGGAAAGGCATTCTTCAGGCTATGAAAGTCAGTTTCATCCTCCTATTACCCCCCCGTAGAAACTGTCATTGATGGACTCATTCCTTTTTTCCCCTAGAAAATGAGGCAAGACACTTCTCCTTTCCTTTACAGCTGGAAATAAATAAGAAGCACTGTACTATTACAGATTGGTCTTTTTGAGTTTAAATGTCCCAATTAAAATCTATTGTGAGCTTCAAAACATCTAGTGACTTTATGGGAATTCATAGAGCTAAGAAATATGGCAATTCAGACTTTCATATATTATTGCACTGCTCTGATGAAATACAGTGTCGACAGAAATATGGTCATTTAGGTTCAGTGTTGCTTGTCAAGATAATATAAAGCTAGAGAGTTTGACAGATTAGAAAAATCATTGGATTTGCTGAGGATATTCCCAACAAGAGGATGGGGATCTTGTGAAGTAGTTTAGGCCCAGATTGGTAAAGGTTTTTAGGTGCTTAACTTCCATTGTTTCCAGTGGAAGTTAGGTCCTAAATACCTTTGAGAATCTGGCCTTAAGTGACTTAGATGGCTAAGTCCCATTTTAAGTGATTTAGGCTCCTAAATCCTGTTGACTTTCAATAAGGCTTAGGTTCCTACATGTCTATGGGCTAATTTTTTCTTTCTTTACACAGCTAAAGATTCAGAGAGAATGATGCTTATTGGGATTTTCAACAGAGCCTGAGAAAGTTAGGCGATTAACTCCCAATGGAAGTTAGGCTGGTTTGGCAGCTAGGTGCCACACAAGATTGCAGATCTAAAATAAACAATGCTGGCCTCAGGCTGCAGCTCAAATGCGATTTCAGGCCCAGATTCTGCAATCTGACCCAAGTGAGTGGAGCCTGTTCCTGCCTGGAGCTGCCTTGATTTCAATGAGCATCTATGTGGGTGCAGAGGTCCAGTCACGTGTCTCCAGTCGCATGGTTGATGTCTCAGATTGTAACTTAGGGGCAGGAGCTGATCACATTATACACTAAATGTTCTGTGTGTTGAGCCATAGGAGAGGCAGCATAGTCTAGTGGCTAGGGCAAAGGCCTGGGACTCAGAAGGCCTGAGTCATCTTCCAGTCTCTGCAACTGCCCTGGGCAAGTCATTTCACCTGAGAGTGCCTCTGTCTCCCCTCTGCCTGCTTTGCCTATTTAGACTGTGTCCCTGCTTCAAATAACTTAATGTCCTGCTATGTTTGTACACTGGCTAGCATAATGGGGCTCTGCTCTCGTTTGGTGTCTTCAGATGTTACTGTAAAAGAAACACAACAAAGGAATCCGAGCTAGGGTGACAGCTTCCTCATAGCCCTGCAGATCCATGTCCAAAATAAAATGCTCCAATGTTGTATATTATGTTCTGGAAATGCCTTATTTCTAGGGTACCTGTTCTATATCATTACTAAGTAGGGTTTTGAAGTACAGATACCATAAATAAAATTAATAGGTTAGAGAAACTTTCACGGTTAACATTGGCAGCTTAAATATTCCTCTGCTCTGAATTTCAAAGAAAAAATATCTAGTCTAAAGCTAAATTTCCTATTTCTTCACTGATTTCTGTCACCGTTTCTAAAGGCAACACACACATACGGCCATATAGCTATTTTTTCCATAGTCCCCAAACCATAAAGCAACTTTTCTTCAGTTTTTTACAAATGTTATTGCAGTCTCTTCCTACTAGACTTCAAAAACTTGGAAAGAGATAAATTGGTACAACTATTCCCATGGGTAATTATTTGTATCCTTCATCTCAGAAACAAATTGCATTAAATAAAGCTAAATCCAGACACACTGCAGCTTTAAACATACACACAACCTTCTAATGAAGGGAAGCTGGAGGCTTTTGTTGTTTTGACATTGAATTGAACCTTAGTTGAAAAATAAGGATGTGCTATTAGCAAAATGCACAGTACTTTCCTCTGGTGTGTTGAAACGTCTTTTTTTAACCTCTGGTAGGATGATTATTCTTCCCTGGAGCTTTCTGATCAGGAGCTCTTATATTGAGGCTTCCAGCTTTTATATATATATGGAGATGGAGATATCCTATCTCCTAGACCTAGAAGGTCATTGAGTCCAGCCCCCTGCCTTCACTAGCAGGACCAAGTACTGCCCTAGATCCCTAAGTGGCCCCCTCAAAGATTGAGCTCACAACCCTGGGTTTAGCAGGCCAATGCTCAAACCCCTGAGCTATCTCTCCCCCCCCCCCTAAAATGACTGATTAGCTCAAAGAGTAAAATGCTAAGAAGGAACTAAAGGAGCACAGTTTAAAGGAATATACATGGCATAGATGTATTTAAGCTTGGGATTTGAAATCGGCCTAATTTTGTTCCCGTGCAAGTCAATGGGGATTTATTGTTGATGTCAGTCAACGCAGAGTTAGGCCAATGCTGAGTGCTTCTGAAAAGTCCCACTCTAAATACCAAGTGAGTGTTTTTGTTTTCCTTTGTATTCATTTTCTAGTCTCAACAGAAGGAGGAAAACACTAAAAAATTCAGTTTCATCATGTATAGCAAGTTAATCATTGCTATGCAGTGATCTAGAAGTGCCATCAAAAAGCCGGTATTTCCCATTGGTTACCACACAGTAGTGTCTGAGATACTGTAGGCCTTGGCTACACTGGCGCTGTACAGCGCTGCAACTTGCTGCGCTCAGGGGTGTGAAAACGCCCCCCCCCCGAGCGCAGCGAGTACAGCGCTGTAAAGTGCCAGCGTAATCAGAGCCTGTTGCACTGCACGCTCGCTCGCAGCGCTGCAAGTTATTCCCCTCGGAGAGGTGGAGTACATACAGCGACCACTCTCGCGCTTCACAGCGCTGCCGTGAAGTCCCGAGTGTAGCCAAGGCCATAGATTCTTCCTATATTAAGAACAGGAAATAAGGGCCTGAGCCAAAGCCTATTTAAACCAATGGGAGTTTTTGCAAATAAGGCCTGATCCAAAACTAGGTGAAGTACATGATAAGTTTCAGATCTTACTGAGGGTGGGGTGTCTACACTGCAATTAAAACCCCACAGCTGATTCAGGCTTGTGAGGGTCAGGCTAAAGGCTGTTCAATTGCAGTGCAGATGTCAGGGCTTGGACTGGAGCCTGGGCTCTAGGAATTTGCATGGGTCCCAGAGCCTGAACGGCCACACTGCAGTTAAACAGGCCCTTAGCCCAAGCCCTGCGAGCCTGAGTCAGCTGGCATGGGCCACCCATGGGAGACTCATTGTAGTGCAGACATAGCCTGAGTGGCAAATGTTGGCATCAAACACTGCAACAAGCAACATATTTGCAACTGATTAGTTTAGAATGGTGTGAATGGGCAGGAAATAACAACTGCATCATCTTCTCCAGCTGTGTCTTGGTTTTGAAGAGGTAAAAGCAGATTCCATTGTCCCATCACTTCACCAGGCAGAGTGAAGCGCGGGAAGGGGGACAGGAAGGAAGCCCATCTCCCCAAGCCAGGGAGAATCAGATTCGAGTTCCTACTTTGCGCAGAGTAGGAGGAGAATTGTCTCACTTCTTTGCTCCCACTTTATCTCCCAGTTATTCACTGAGGCTAGGTCTATACTACCCGCCTGAATCGGCGGGTAGAAATCGACCTCTCGGGGATCGATTTATGGGACGCGACAATCGATCCCCGAATCGGCGCTCTTACTCCACCAGGGGAGGTGGTAGTAAGAGCCGCTGGCGGGAAGCCGCAGAAGTCGATTTTGCCGCCATCCTCACAACGGGGTAAGTCGGCTGCGATACGCCGAATTCAGCTATGCTATACACGTAGCTGAATTTGCGTATCTTAAATCGACTCCCCCCTGTAGTGTAGATGTACCCTGAGATTGTGGGGGAGCTGTGGCCTACAGTATGAGAGATGGATCGTAGCCCTCAAAGCTGGTAAAAGCCAAAAGAGGTGACTGGAGGGCCTGTAATTGTTAGTACATCCTATAGAAGTTCTTCTGCGGCTATTTACAGCCCCTTTGAAGTGCTCTCTAGAGGAGCCCAGACCCAACTTTAAGAGTTCCAAAAGGGCAATTTTGAAAACTCTGTATCTAGAGTGGGTCAAAAAATTGACAGTGGGTCAAATGAAAATGGTCTCTCCAGAAATGAAATTATTGACTTTCCAGAAACTTTTCAGTTTTTGCAGAATATTTATTAACTTTTTTTATTGAAATATTATGTTTATACAAAAAAAAAAAAACCACCACCTTATTTTCAGGGAATGAACAAAATATCTTTTTAAAAAGGCAATAAAAAATTCAGTTTAAAAATACAATGACAATTTATGGAAAACAAAGTGTCTGTCTCAACTCCTGTAAAATAGAAACGTTTTCAAATGTTTTGAAAATGTTTTGGTTTTTAGTTTTTTCAGCCCACGCTACTGATATGGAGTATGTGAGAAGAACATTAATCTATACTACATTGACACGGCTGAAGTGTAGATACTTGCTACAGCGATGGAAAGGGTTTTTCTATCCCTGTAATAAACCTGCCCCTCCAGAGGTGGTAGCTAGATCAGGAGAAGAATTCTCCCAAGGACATAGCTGAGTCTACAGTGGGGGTTAGGTAGATCAAACTACCTCACACAGACTCTGAAATTTTTCAGAGCACTGAGTCATGTGGCTAGGTCAATCTAATTTGTGGGCATAGACTTGTTTGAAAATAATAGTTTATCCATTTACTCTGGTATTTGACTGGGGGAGGAGGTTGTAACCCTGATGGCTAAGAAGCAGGAAGAGGAGGAGGGGAAATGTGCAGGGAGATCAGAGGCTTCTAGGACTGAACAGATGCCAGCAGAGGGTCTTGGGACTGACTCTGTAGGCAGGAAAGGTTGGGGAGGAACCTTGGTAAAAGGGTAAATACATGCACTTGAG
Source organism: Chrysemys picta bellii (assembly GCF_011386835.1). Lineage (NCBI taxonomy): Eukaryota > Metazoa > Chordata > Testudines > Emydidae > Chrysemys > Chrysemys picta. Next base: position 131,454,330 of record NC_088795.1, read on the forward strand.
GAGATTTTATTTTGAACTGTTTTGGATGGAGAGAGAGTAAACTCCTCCAGAGTAAGAAAAGACCTCTGCCAGGTAGGGCTGAGAGTAGCCTGACAAGGCAGGGAAGAGCTGCAGAAAGCAGAGTTGAGGAGAAGAGAAAACTCAGCTTTGTTTTCTGACCATAAATTAAACTTTGGGAGAAGGAGCATTATTGGACAAAAGAGCCTGTATGGAGTTTGAGGAATTAAGAGAGGAAACTGAGGCAAGGAACTGCAAGCAGAGGTGCTGTGGGGCCACAAGTGTGTGTCCAGGAGGAGGAAGCTTCCTGTTGTTTGCACGATAACTCTGCCAGTGGGCTCTGTCAGAAGGAGGGATGTGTCCGTTTGAGTTGACACATGTCAAGGTATGAAGTTTTACTAAGCTTAGTTTTGCTCAAGTGCCAAGACATTGCAGGCTGGAAAGTTTAGTACAACTTGCAAAACCGGCAAATGAATGAGTAGTTCATATGGACAAAGAAAGTGTAAATGGTTATGGAGTCTATTCTGACTCTCCATATATAGCTTTTATATTGAGATGCAATCAGTTACTTCGGTCCCCTCCATTTCTCTCCATCTCCCTGACCTTGGATTCGGTGAAGTCTTTTCAGCACAGGCTTCTTTTGTCCTGTTGAGTTTCTATGCTACACAATCCATCTCTTGCTCCGAGGAGAAAGATCATTAATGATTTTGAGCATCTACTTAACTTTGATAAATGTAGAAGGCATCTGATATAATCTAGTATACCACCTATTGAACCAGGCACATTACATGGACTGCCCAGCAGTCTTCCGAAATGGATGTGAAGGCAGCATCCACCTCTCCTTAGTCAGCATTGCTGTTACAAAATAAGTAATGTATTCTCCTTTCTCTCACAGCTCCTAATATCTTCTTCTCTCATAAGGAACAGTCAAGACTTCACATTTTGAGATGTTAGTTCAACCTCTTTTTAAAAATAACAACTTTGATTTATAGCTAGACAATTTAGAATCTCACTTCTATATACACCAAGGAAAAAGATTAACATCACTGAACTGTCAGCGTTTACTGTAAAAAGTTTGCCTGTGACAAAGACTGAGGTAAACTTTCTTTTTTATAGTGTCACTTGAGGGCATGTCAAAATGAAAGGCCTAGAAACTGAATTCTCCTTTTCATCATTAGGAGACGTCAAACACGAGGTGAAAATGTAATGCTTTACCGCCCAGTTGATGATTCTGTAACATAGCTGGTCAAACCTATTCCCTGTCTAAAAATGTTTTCACAGAAACATTAGTTTTGCCAAAAAAAATTCTGGTCCATGGTGGAATTTCAGAGCAAGCCCCTAGAATAGTCAATAGCCAAGGGGTTAGGGCCCTTATTGGTATATAGCAGACCCGTGTTCTACTACTTGATACAAATCAGGGTAGAGTGACTCTCTTTGGCCCAATTAACATTTCACTATATATATGAAGTGGAACAACTCCAACAGGAGAGTAACTTGTAGCCCAGTGAGTAGGGGGCTCACTTGGGATGTGGGAGACCTAACTTTAAGTCCCCATGCTGCTCCTGTCCATCCTCTCCCCATCTATACTCCTCCACCTCTCAAGGCTGGGGTAAGGATAAAATCCATGAGGTGCTTTGAGACTGCAGTGGTGAGGGCCATGTAAGCACCTAAAAAGATCAACCAAGGAGGCAAAACTGGCTACTTGCACAGAAGTAACCATCCCTACCCCTTCCTATACTCATCATGCCTCAAACCACACCCTACACTGGGGGCCTGGGGGTGGGCTGGCATGTAGCCAGCTAGACTTCACACTATCTAGGCATGCTTCTATGCAAAGGCAATCCCTAGTTGACTCTTTCAGCCAGCTTTCCATTCAGAGGGGAGGGAGCAGGGAGCAGTATTCAGCCCTGTGTGATGGCTCTTGCAATATCACTTAACGGGCAAATATTTGGGAGTCATTTTAATGAGACAGAAAACAATGTTCAGTCTGTTTTCAGTGGGAGATTAACCCTGAAAAAAATAATTCACTTACTGCCCATAGTTATTTCTATTTAAGTTAATGGGAGCATTGCCATCAACTTCAGTCAATCAGGCCTTTACAAAGGATATTAATTTTATTCAGTTGAAATGATCATCTGTTTGTCCAGTCCTGTGTAGTCTTTTGATGTTAGTCTAACTCGAGGCACTCGCATTAAGTTCTGGTGGCTTGGCCATCATTAATTTATTCTGACTACAGGCAATAACACACACTATTGACAAAATACCCAGTGGGATTGCAAATGGTTTTGGAGAATAACAGATTCACTCATATGAAGGGTAAATACAAACCTGTGTGACTGCTTCCAGAGGCCCTCTTATAGTTACAGTATCTAGAACTTCATAGTTTTGCAGTAGAAAATGAAAGAAATAATAAGACAAACCCATTCCATCTCCACATATTTATGTGGGTTAATGCCTGGATTCTGAGTGCAGAGGGTTTTCCGGGTGGAATTTATACAAATGCATATGTTTGAACCAAATTAAGGGATGGGTGTTAGCACAGCCCTGAGCAAGAGGTGATATGTAAGCTGGGCCACTCCAGGAATAGTCCTGAGAAGTTCTGTGCACCAGGGTCACACCAGAGTCATAATTCTTCCCTGGGGGGCCAGAAGGCTGCAAATGTACTGCTAGTCTATTTACATTAACTCCTCTGTAAATTATATCAGCTGTGCTGCCAGTGAGTGAGTAGGGGTGTGGAGTCAAGGTCCTGCCTGTTCTCTCTCCTTGCCTGCTGTCAGGCCACCTGCATAGGGAGGGAGTATGTGGGAGTGCATCACCTGCTTACTCCCTCCAGACCCAAGGTCCAAGCCTCCTCTGTAGGGATGGGACGTGAATTCTTACTCTGCCTTATGCTGTCATGTAGCCCAAGTCACTATCGAGCCCTACCAGATATACACTCCCACCTATACAGAGAAAGTGGGGAAAGCATTTGATTTCCAACCAAAGCCCTTAAGCATGCTGCTTCACATACACACCACATGGTCTCCCAGGAAGAAGCAAGCCTACTCTCGAGCACAGGCTGTGACTACTCTAAGTGGCCCGACAGAGATGGATTAGTAACAACGCAAAAATCTCAGCCCCTCCATGTTCGCCTTTGGAGCAAACTTTGTGGGAAACCATGAAAATATACTTGGGGCCTAAATAACTTGTTTAAGAGGCACGTTGTTTTGATTCTTTTGCCCATTAATATTTGTGACAGTACATCAATAGCTTCGATAGAACCATCTGAGCCTCACACTGTCAGCTGGTGTAATTTTGTGTAGCTTCATTGATTCCCATGAAGCATGGCGATTCCCTCTAGCTAAGGATCTGGCCCTTAATTTTTCATATCATCAGAGGGTTAGTCCTTTGAGTGCCTTAGGTTTGACTTGTCTATTCACTAACACAATGAATCGATAAGGATGGGACCTAGCCCGCACCTGAAAGGGTTTAGATTGATGTAGTTACCTTAGCAACTTTGCAATCCACAAGCAGGAATCGGTACATCAATACCTTAAGAATCCTGTGCATTCAAATCACTACTTATCGCAATGAAATGATTCAGGTAAACTTTACCTGGAGGAAACGCCCTAGATACTCAGGATCTTTCACACAGTAGCACACAATCCATGGGAGTGATCCTCTTCAGTGTCGAGGGAGAAAACTATGGCATGTGATTTTTCATGTGCCTTATTGTGTCAGCCGGCAAATGGACTGAACTGAAAATATAGTGGAATCTGGAAGCATCAACTCCTGCAATGTAGTGAGAATATATTCACGTTTATATTATGGTGGCACGGTAGATAACTTGGGTCGCTACTGTCTCTAATATGATCACTCTACTGCACAATCTGTCATAATAATTTGTTTTCTATCTGCTTTTCTTGTACAAGCACAGGGACATTTTTTTCATTCTCTTAAATGTAAAAGTTTGTTCTGGAAACCAATTCCCCCTGTTGAATGAATGATGTAGTGGCACTTCTCCTGACACCGTATCAGAAATCTAGGGTACTGCTCTTTGAAAACAGCTCTTCTTGTGTGTGTCACTTGTCTGTGAGGCATAGTAATTAGCCTGCAGCATGTTCAGATTCTCTGATTCACACAGCTCTTCACTTTGACATTAGAGAACCTAAATCAAACACTATCTCCCTTTCATTTTTTCTCTCCTCCAAGAATAAATATGCCCAGGGGCTTTCAAAATAAACCCATGTTGATTGTTTTCATAAAATTTGCTTGAGAAATACACTGTAGACATTCTGAAGAAGCAACACATTATTTGAAGTAATTATGTAATCACATCACCGCTCTGAGGTCTTGTTCTTCCAACCTTCCTGCCCCCACTGTTTGTGATCTGGAAGAAAGCCCCTTACAGTAATTGAGTTTGGTGCATGAAAATGCAGATAAGATACAAAGATATGTATTTATATGCATGTCACTCTCACTAATGGAGAAAAACAATCCGTGTCAGAACAGAATACAGTGGTAAATAGTTTTATATTTAAATTAGCTGGTAAATATTTTAAGGGCATGTTGGTAATCCAGCTGGCCCTATCCCCTAAAACATTTCAAACTGTGATTGGTTGAGTATTTCATTCTCATTATAGCCTAGTTTATAGCAAGTACTCTTGCTACCAAAATACCCAGAGGTAATCCCGTACCTCAGTAAGTGGATTTGAATGTATGTGATGCTGACAGACCAGGTGCCAGCTCATGCCAAAACCCCAGGTCAATTCACTTGTCTATTAGTATAGATCAAAGTAATTGTTAAATACACTCTTATACATTTGGTGTTTAAGCTTAATGAAAACTAATGGGATATTATTTGCATTATTTTCACTTATCTGTGTCCTGTTATAATGTAACAGCACACATTTGCATGGTGTATACCCCGATAACTAAATAACCCATCAAAGGAGAGAGGAGCCTTGTGAAATGCAAATGAAGAACTTTAACAGAAAAGTCCTAATTTCAAAGCAAGAGGTCATTGTGTATGATTATTGGAGGTCAAAGAATCTAAATGTGTTCCTCATTCTGTCATCTAAGTAGGCTTTTCCTTTGGTAGTGACACTGTCCTCTTGTTTTCTGTGAGAAGAAGCTAGAAGTATGGATTCCAGGAAAGATACTTCATCTGTGGACTGTTTGGACTCTTACAGGGAAGTGTGCCAGATGCAAAGCAGAGATCCCCAGAGACAATCTGGGTACCCTGAAAAGATTTTTGGGAACTTGGCAGCTTATTACATCACTACCACCACTTGTAGTTACAAACTGTGACTCATATGTGCATATATTTTACACCTCAATAACTCTCATGCCCTTTTCTTAGCTAATAAATCTTTAGTTAGTTTACTATAGAATTGGCTGACAGCGTTGTAAGATCCAGAGTTCCAGTTCATCTGGGGTAAGTCTCTTGGGACTGGGAGGATCCTGATGTCATGTGACTTTTGGTGTAAGTAACCATTTTATCACAAAGTCCAGTTTGCCTGAGTGGCAAGATAGACTGGAGAGTCTAAGGCAGTGGTCCCCAACCTTTCCATGTGGCAGGCACCGGATGACTAGCCACCAAGGAGCATGGCCGCCGGACAAGCAGCCGCCGAAATGCCGCTGAGAAGTAGCGTCATCAAAAAGCGTCGCCACTGAAATGCCACCAAAAATCAGCGGCATTTTGGCAGCTACGCTTCTTGATGTTGCCGCTTCTTGGAGGCATTTTGGCAGCTGCTTGTCCAGCAGACAGTAGGCGGGAGCACATAGATGCCCCAGCGGGCGCCATGGCACCCGTGGGCACCACGTTGGGGACCCCTGGTCTAAGGGGACTGTCTGACTTCATGGTAAGACTGTTACAGTGATCCAGGAGTTCACACTTGTTACTGGCGTGGTGAAATCTAATACTAGAACACACTATCAGTGTGGGTGTCTGCCTTGTTTTCTAACAGGGCCTATCTGGTGGCAGACTCACAGTTGTGAGCCACTCCAGACAGCATGACATGGTGTACAGAAAAAGTGTACTCCTAAAAGACACTGTCATATTATTATGACATTATCCACCAACAGGAATTATTCTGTTAAGGTGACTGGCTGTTATGGTTCTACTCGAGATAAAGGTGGCAAAATCATGCCCTATATAGTAACAAGAAAGGCCCCGCATTGCTGCTGTCTCTAGAAGGGCATTGAGCTTTGGCTGTGTGGTACCAACTGTCACAGTAACTCCTCCAGTTCACCATCAGTGTTATTCCTTTGCCGTCATGTCTCTCAGTACCCATCGGTGTGTCCACTTTCTTAGAGTGTGAACATTGCTTGCAGTATATAGGACAAGCCCCACTATAGCTTTAGTGATACTTCAGGATCTGTTCTAACCACACTGAAATGGATTCATTTAGCAATTTGATTAACACAGCTGCAGGTGCTGCACCCAGGGAGGCTCTGAATGAACTGGATAGTCTGAGCAGTCCACGTGGGGAGATTCCAAGGATGGAAGTAGTGGGTGTGTTTGGGAGAAAGCCACTGAATGTGTGGACAGGGCTAAATCCTACATCTGAGAGGAGCAATGGGCTACCTAAGTTACTCTCCATATGCTGTAGTAGTGAGCTGCAGGCTGGATCCATGATTTAGAAGGACCAGAGCATGGACTGAGGCTGTAGGTTCCATCCCTTTGCCCACTTGCAAGTCAGTGGGGTGGGGTGGGGTGGGGGGGGGATAGTTCAGTGGTTTGAGCATTGGCCTGCTAAACCCAGGGTTGTAAGCTCAATCCTTAGGGATTTGGGGCAAAATCAGTACTTGGTCCTGCTAGTGAATGCAGGGGGCTGGACTCAATGTCCTATGAGGGTCCCTTCCAGCTCTATGAGATAGGTATATCTCCATATATTAGTGCATTTCCCTCCTAGCAAAGCCCTTATTCTTAGGATTTTCCCTAGTTCTCAAGCGTCCCCTTGATCTGTTAAGAAATTTTCTGTCTTTATATTGGAGGACAGCGCCATAAATATTTCAAGTGGAAAAAAATAAAAAGTCATCACACAATTAGAGGAAAAGCAATAAACACCAATTATAAAAGTCATCATTAGAAGCCTTAAACAAACCAGTTTATCCAGCCCATTCAAGGTCATGAACAGGGGCATCATCAGTTCTTACAAATATAAACATTTTTCAGAATAAAATCACCTACAAAGTCTGCTCATATAAGAACATAGTCAGGGCCTGTCCTCATTATAGTCAATGGGTTTAGGATTAGGTCCTAGCTAGGTGTCCCCACGATGCTCTAATCTAAACCACACCAGAGCTGTGTCTGATAGACAAGTAGCTCAAGATCAGGGAGTTGCATCTCCACTCCAGTTGCATCGAGAACTTACAGAGTCTGATCCTCATCTGGAGTAAATCCCCACAGCTCCAGCTGAAGTCAATACAGCTACCCTGCATTACACCACCTGAGGATTCTGGGCACAGCACAGAAACTGGTCCATACAGCTTGTCATCTAACTGGGTTTTGAGCAGTTGGAATTTCACTTACTAAAATAGTTATACATGACTTACGCCAGTCTACTTGAGAGTAAAACAAGCCCATGCAACCAGCCACAATCAACCCAGTTTGGAGTATTTGCTAAAGTTACACAATTGGATCTAAATTTTTTAAAAGAACATAATGAAACTGCCAAGAGCTAAAAGCCACTCTATTACGAAAACAGTAACAGTGTCCCTTTGTGTGAAGGTTTCCACCTCCGCTAAGCTCTCCATTATATGCCACGCCATGTGGGCTGGAGACATAATGCCTGTGATCCCCACTGTATTTATTTCTCATTAAATTCAGAACAATCACATGCTAGTTAGCGGCAGTGGATCATTATTTTGTCAAATCGTGAACACCATCTGCACTGAACTGATTTTGTTTGAAAACCCGCACCATGTATTAGTTATCCCCGAAAGCCTTGTACCAAGCAGAATATTTCTTGCGGCTAATGGGAAATGAGATGCTTGTATTCATGAGTTGCGGTCTGTACTGCAATCCTATCCACGAAACATTGTCTGCTAGTTGGCTGGCATGAAAAAAAAAACTTTTTTTTTCCATTGTAGACTTGACTCTGCATGACTCTGGCATGGAGCGCTGCATGTCTAAGAACATAATGAAACACCGTGGCCAGACAGCACAGGGCAACCTGATCCTGCATTAATTGGAGCCTTGTTGAGTGTCCATCAAGTTGCTCTTAGCTAGTAGCTGGAGTAAGGCCCATGAGGAGGCTAAATGATTCATACGCATGCTGAAGACTGCACTTAAGGCCATTTCTTCTAGGAAACACCCATTCCCTGTCTGCACCTTGCCCCATTTCTACCTTGCACTATTGCGGATGAGATACTTGGGGCGAAAACTGAAGTGGAAGCTGCCCAGATGAAGATAGACTTAATGGGCAGAGTGTAGGTGAGGTGCACAATAAATGCAATTGATCACATGGCTCTTCAATTTATCACCCGGGTACCATCTCTACATACAGGGTGTACATGTGCACAAATACACAAGAGCTGGGTGGGGAAATGTTTTCCTGTGCTACGAGCGGTTTTGTGATTTTGAAGTTTTTCTCCATCCCAAATTGGGATAAAAAGTCAGATTTGAAAATTGTCATGAACCAATAATCCTTCCCAAAATTCTGAATGGGTCAATCAGAATGTTTCATTTAGATGACTTTTTAACATATTTTGTTTCAATTTTGATCTTCATATTTGTAAAAGGTTAGAAAATAACAAACTAACAAAAAATTCAAAACAATCATTTTGAGCGAAACGAACTTCTAATTTAAAAAATGTCAAAACTTGTTTTATTCCAATTTTTTTTTTCAAATCAGACTTTTCAGAACTAACCCTTTTCCCATGAACAGTTTCGGTTTTGACAAACTGATATTTCCAAGGGGAGTTTAATTGGAAAATTCCCAACCGGTTCTAAAAATATATATAACTATACAAAAGAGCTAAGGATCTCAACCAAAATGTCAAATCTGCTTAGAAAAGTAGAATAATTATATGTCTCTTTGTATATATATGTAATTGCATGATTCACTTTTAATCAAATCAGAAGAGTCAGAATGATTGTTTCTCCTCTCCACATTGAATCTGGATCCAATTGCAAGCCGGTACTGTGTTCATGAACCCAGGCTCATAACTTTAATTAACAACATAGCTGTCTAAAAGTATAATTACGGGTAACTTACTAATCCTTCATATTATAGGCAGAAGCAGGAACAATAGTATATAGGTTAATATAGTTTTCTTAACTGGAATGATAAAAAGGGGAAAATGTTGATACAGTAACAAGTAAGAAATCCACATGTTTAATTACAGGTTATTTCCACTTTATATCTGCCTGCTGTTCTCCAGATATATTATTAATGCAGCCTCTGAATGTTTTGCAGCAGAGGGCCATGCTGGTTTTACAAGTGTCTGATCATTAAAACTGAAGCCTGTGTATTTCTTCCTATGGAAATAAAAATCTGGAAATAACTTTAATCAGCCACTTTATTCATATGCTTGGAAAAACAAGACCACCATTTTCATTATTTCTTTTCACTGTAATGGTCAAGATCCATAAATAACTACAAGAATAATGAGGAATACTTGTGGCACCTTAGAGGCTAACAAATTTATTTGAGCATAACCTTTCGTGGGCTAAAACCCACTTCATCGGATGCATGCAGTGGAAAATACAGTAGGAAGATATATATACACAGAGGACATGAAAAAATGGGTCTTGCCATACTAACTATAATAAGGGTAATTAGTTAAGGTGGGGTATTATCAGCAGGAGGGGGAAAAAAACCTTTGTGGTGATAATCAGGATGGCCCATTTCCAATAGTTGACAAGAACGTGTGAATAACAGTAGGGGAAAAAGCTTAGCATGAGGAAATAGGTTTTACTTTGTGTAATGACCCATCCACTCCCAGTTTTTATTCGAGCCTAATTTAATGGTGTCAGGTTTGCAAATTAATTCCAATTCTGCAGTCTCTCATTGGAGTCTATTTTTGAAGGTTTTTTTGTTGGAGTATTGCGACTTTGAGGTCTGTAATCGAGTGACCAGAGAGGTTGAAGTGTTCTCCGACTGGTTTTTGAATATTATAATTCTTGACGTCTGATTTGTGTCCATTTATTCTTTTGCATAGAGACTGTCCACTTTGGCCAATGTACATGGCAGAGGAGCATTGCTGGTACATGATGGCATATATCACATTGGTAGATGTTCAGGTGAACGAGCCTCTGATAGTGTGGCTGATGTGATTAGGTCCTATGATGGTGTCCCCTGAATAGACATGTGGACAGAGTTGGCAACGGGCTTTGTTGCAAGGATAGGTTCCTGGGTTAGTGTTTTTGTTGTGTGCTGTGTGGTTGCTGGTGAGTATTTCCTTCAGGTTGGGGGGTTGTCTGTAAGCGAGGACAGGTCTGTCTCCCAAGATCTGTGACAGTGAGGGATCGTCCTTCAGTATAAGTTGTAGATCCTTGATGATGCACTGGATAGGTTTTAGTTGGGGGCTGAAGGTGACGGCTAGTGGCGTTCTTTTATTTTCTTTGTTGGGTGACTGTAGTAGGTGACTTCTGGGTACTCTTCTGGCTCTGTCAATCTGTTTTTTTACTTCATCAGGTGGGTATTGTAGTTGTCTCTGTCTGAGGGGTTGGAGCAAATGCGGTTGTATCTTAGAGCTTGGCTGTAGACAATGGATCATGTGGTGTGGTCTGGATGAAAACTGAAGGCATGTAGGTAAGTATAATGGTCAGTCGGAGAACACTTCAGCCTCTCTGGTCACTCGATTACAGACCTCAAAGTCGCAAAACTCCAAAAAAACCCCTTCAAAAACAGACTCCAATGAGAAACTGCCGAATTGGAATTAATTTGCAAAGCTGACACCATTAAATTAGGATTGAATAAAGACTGGGAGTGGATGGGTCATTACACAAAGTAAAACCTATTTCCCCATGCTAAGCTTTTTCCCCTACTGTTACTCACACCTTCTTGTCAACTGTTGGAAATGGGCCAGCCTGATGATCACTGATTATCACTACAAAGGTTTTTTTTCTCCTGCTGATAATAGCCCACTTTAACTAATTACCCTTGTTATAGTCAGTATGGCAACACCCATTTTTTCATGTCCTCTGTATATATATATATATATATATATATATATATATATATATATATATAAATCTTCCTACTGTATTTTCCACTGCATACATCCGATGAAGTGGGTTCTAGCCCACGAAAGCTTATGCTCAAATAAATTTGTTCGTCTCTAAGGTGCCACAAGTACTCCTCATTCTTCTTGCTGATACAGACTAACACAGCTACCACTCTGAAATAAATAACCGCGTAAGTCATTTCCCAAGTGTAGTCATTGTTGATGAAACATGCCACATTGATGGCCCTGGAGACTGAACAGGTAGGTTCAGTGCAGGAGCAATGCAAGCTTTGTCCCCTGTAACTATGCCTCCCCCCATCCTTAAAGCTTCATCACTGCCGGTGAGAAGGTTATCATTATTCATTGCTGATATATATATAGTACCATAAACATAAATGGCACCTTACACCCGAAATAAAGATAGGTTCCTGACTTAGGGAAAAAATAGAACAAATTCAGTCTTCAATATCTCTTTTGATCTTCCACCCCATTGACATCACTTTCACCACTGCCTTTGACTTAACTAGGAGGAGGTTGTCCATGGTGAGGGCCAAATGGAAATTAAACCATTGGTAATATGTAATCATTGGTGTAAAACTCAGGGTCAACCCATAATCATAATCTCTCGGGCTAAATCAGTGAATATATTGGATTTGTGAAACTTGAGAACAGGACATGGGATGAGCAGAGCCAAGTGTAAATCATCCCAAAAATATGCTGTAGAGTAAAGGAAGCAGTGTTTTCCACCTGACTACCTGGGCTGGAAAGGAAGAACCAGCAAGAATCGGTTCAGTTTGAAAAGAGAGAGAGAGAGAGAGAGGCTGAAAGATGGGAGGTGGGAGGGAGGGAATGCTGAATGTCAGTTAGAGAAAGAGACAAGGCTGATGGTAAAAGGGAGACAAAAAGTAAGAAGAGACAGAATTATTATTTGTATGGTGGTAGGGCCAGCCATGGACCACCACCCTATAGTGCAAGGTGGTGTACAAACACTGGGCGAGCTATTGGCAGGAGTGAGGGAAAATGAAGCCAACTTCTGTATTCCCTTTCATTTTTAGGGCAAGAGGTAAAGGGAAGGAGTAGGGAGTTTATTATGAATATCCACAAGGTACAGTGATTCAGCTAATGATTACATTACATCTAGCACTCTAGGCATATTCATTTAGCAGAGTCCAGTGTATTTTACAGCCTATTTATACATGATCAGCAGTGTGTTTCTTTGATTCATTAGTGGTCATTAACCCACACCTCCCCTCTACATACGGTAACTGAGAATCACTCAGCAATAAAGAAGAGGGTCCCAAGGCAGAAGTAACTTACCTCCTGGCAAGCTATACAAACTTGCACTCTTACTCAGTAAAAATGCACATGAACTGGAGAGTTGCCAGTGGATTCTGCAATAGTCTGGGTGCCTCTGAAGTGTCATGGGCAGTAGCTATTTTTGGTGAGTAGGTGTTTATGACTGTCCAAACTGCTCCTGGACAGGCCAAGCTGCCAATCAGCATTTGTGTTCTGCTGGGAAGGCTGTTATTTCTGAAGAAACTGCAATGAAATGCTGCCATTAAGGTACCATCCAAAGATGATAGCCTTTTCCACATGTAAATTGCAAATATTCGCAACTGTTAAGTTCCAGGACAAACTTTTCAAACATGCTTGAAGACAGGCATTTAAAGACATATTTAGAAAATGAAGGGCTTATCCAAACATGAAATTTGGACCACACTGGTATAATTACAGTGGTACAACCCTCGTGTGGACAACATTACATGTGTATGAAAATGCTTGTTCTAGTGTAGCTATTCCTTTATGAAAAAGGGGAATAAGTTATGCTATGAAAAGCACCTTTATGCCAATATAACTGTGTCTACATTAGGACTGCGTTGTCATAACTACTTTGGTAAACAACCCCACAGACAACAGAAATAGCTGTACTGGTACAAAACCGGTGTGTAGGTTGGGCTGAAGTAAATTTCTACATTTGGAGCTAGGAAAGATGACACCTTTATTTCGATGCTTAATTATGGATTCAGCATTGAACTAGTTTGGCCCTATTTTTTTTCATTGAAATAAAATAATAAAAAACCTTGCAAGATGTCTACAATGGTCCAATAATGGCTAGAGCTGGTCAAAGACAGCAAAAATATGACTCACTTTTATTTTGAAATGGAATAATTATATGTCCACTTTAAAAAAATGTCATGCAACATTTTTTTGAAAAAAAAAAAAAAAATAGAAATCTTGTTGTTTTGTTTTCCCTGTCCTTCCCCCAGCCCTCCCTTTTGCCATGGAATAGAATGAATGATGAACAGGTTTGATTTTTATTTTTTTTCTTTTACCTTTTGCCATTCTCACTTTTCAAAATGTAGTTAATTTCCCCCAAAAGCGGCAAAAAGATAAATGAAGGAAAGAAAGGAATTATGTCCACGCTTGATTTATTCTCAGTTGCATTCCATGGTAAATAGGAGAAAGGAGAAGAAAAGAAAAACAACAAAATATTGAAATCTGAAATTGTAAAACATTAAAATGATGACTTTTAACATTTGTTTTTGAACAAATATGGAAAATTTCAAGGAATCAGAAGCTTTCCATGAATACTTCTTGTTTCCAAAAAGGCTGTTTTTTTTATCGGAAAAATTCTGAACAAAACTGTTTGACCAGGTCTAACAATGACACGACTTAATAGCTGATGGTGTGAGGCAAACGGCCAAGTGCCATTACCATCAATGTATCCCATTACTCTACCTATCTGTGTGTCCAAATGAGTACTGTCTATAGTAATCATTGACTTCTTATTAAAAGGAGAATTTCACTAGTACCTCTTGACCACAGCCAAGACCAGGGGCCTACTGTGCTGGGTGTTGTATGTAAACAGTATATATGTATATTAAAAGAGACAGTCTCCATCCTGAGGAGTTTACTCTCTAAACAGACAAGGCAGAAAAAGGTTGGTAGGAAGAAAGCATCCTTGCTTTACAGAGGGGAACCAAGGCCCTGAGAGATTTATGTGACTTGCCCAAGGTCACACAGGAAGTCTTTGGCAAATCTGGGAATTTCTGATTCCCCATCTGGTGCCTTAACCACAAGACCATCCTTCCACAGTATCTAAAAACTTCTCAGGTTAATTAGATCTCTGTGGTGAGGATCTTACCGGATTAGATAGTCTTCTGCTCTTCTCTCTTCATTGGCATACATGATTCTTCTTGGTATATACAGATTTAGGTATCTATCTCCCCCCCCCCCCCCCGCATTCTTCTCTTCCCTCCCCCCCCCCGCCCCCGTTTAAGATGTAAAAGTCATCTCTAGGGGGGCCGGGGTGTGCAGTGAAACAAAGAAGTGTGCAGACTCTGGATTAATCAGACCTCCTTAGGAAATTTATTCTTCAGCCAAACCCCTTCAACCAAGAACAATGTATTGACCCAGAGGAGTCCTATGGCAGTTCCACAATGTAAAGTGTGATTTGTAACATGCAGCCTCATAACCTGCCTATGCAGTTGAGAATTTTCTGTATTTGGGCAGTAGAACTTTCTGTTCATTTACAGGGTATACAACCATTTGTTTGTTATAGGCTAGAGCTTTCCTAAAGGGTTTAACTGCACAGAAGGAGTAGATTCTGAGTGCAGATTCTGAATCCAAGGGAAAAGAGCAATCCATTGAGTCTCCAGGAGTGGCTTGAACCCAAATGTTGCTTCCTCCTTGCATAGAGTGAACCTCTCCCACAAGGTCGTCGGGTGCACAAGGTGCCCACCACTGCTGTTTTGTACCTTTCGGCATGAGACATCACCCATTTTTAATAGTGAGGGTGATTAACCTTTGGAAAAAACTACCAAGGGAAGTGGTGGATTCACCATCTCTTCAAGCCTTTCAATCAATGTCTTTCTAGCAGATATGCTCTAGTCAAACACAAGTTCCTTGGCTCAATACAGCAACAGTTGGAGAAAGTTCTATGGCCTGTGTTATACAGGAGGTCAGATTAAATGGTTCATTCTTGCTTTACAATCTACAAATCATTAGCATTCCATTATTCAAATCTAACTTGTATAGTGTATAGTGCTTGGCTTCATCCCTGTTGGAGCAGAATGCAGATGATGGTATCTTTCCGAGTTACTGCTCCCAATAGGAGGAATAGCAAAAACTCCAAATAATATGGTAGGCCCAGTCCTGCCAGGTGCCCAGTGCTCTCTGAAGGGTGCTAGTCACCCTTTCACCTACACTTCCTCATTAAGTGCCATCAAAATTTCTAAGCATTTGTTAGAATGTTAGTGTACTTTTAATAATAATTCATTTCATCTGTAATTTTGATTCAATTACATACTGTGCTGCCTGTGTCAAATAAAGTTTAAAACCTCAAGAGGGGGTGTACTATCATATGCAAAACATATGGTATGTCTTAATAAGCTTCATTAAATGCTTGTTTAAATCAAAACATTGCAAAAATATTTATTCTATTTTTATGCATAGTTAAAGTGCATTTGTAACATTATGTTAATTACTAGGCATGGGGGAAAACCTCTTAATCCATTAAATAAACATAAAAACACTGTGTGTACTTTACTCAATGCTAATTAGTTAAAGTTTGCAAAGCACTTTGATGTTTAAAAGTGCTACATTTTATTTTTGATATTATTCCTAAAGAAGTGTATGTGGGGTTTTTTATTCTGCTTTTGGTTTGTTTTTTTGGCAAGGCAAACTTTTCCACGTGTTTAGTAGACATGGTGCAAGGAATAGGAATTATGGACTGCATCCTGCAAGCCTATACTCCCCGAAGACATGCTGCTGTGATGGCCACAAGGAATCGAAAAGCTTGAGCTATTACAGCTGGAGTTACGGGTCGCTAGCTGAGACTGTAACAGACTCATAGCTGCTGTAAATGGGCCATAGTGAGAATCTGTGACACACTTGTTGGTTGCACTCCTGGCACCCAACCTTGTGAAGTGCTGAGTACTTCGTGCTCCTTTTCACTTTGGTTCCAGTCCTGTAGTCAACTCTGCATGGGCATATGATTCTGCTTTTCACTATTCATGTTTACTTTTTGCATTTCATAAGAATTGCCATACTACATGTGACACACCAGGATACAAACCAGACCAATGAGCAGCTGTGTCACCCCTTCTCTGAAGCCTTGGGTGCCTTCCAATGTTTTGCTGAAGGAGGTCCCACCTGGGCTGCTTACAAACAGCCTTCCAGCATTCAAGCCATTTTTCTCTGTACCTTTCCAATTCTAATACATTTTTTTTCAAGATGGGGCAACCAGAACTGCATGTGGTATTTCAGGTGTGGAATGATCCATGAATTTATATAATGGCACTAGGATATTTTCTGTCTTTCCTAATGGATCCTAACATTCTGTTAGCTTTCTTGACCACGGCTGCACATTGAGCAGATGTTTTCAGAGAACTTTCCACAATGATTCCAAGATCTCTTTCATGAGTGGTAACAGTTAATTTAGACCCCATCGTTTTGTACGTATGTATCGTTTTTGACCCATGATAAGATCTATCCTTTCCCTTCAAGATATTCCCCAGCCTCTCCCTTATACGTTACTGTCCCTCTCCTGTTTAGTGTCACTGGGTTTCTCTTCCCTTCAGTTCTCTCACCCAACCTCACTTTATTATCTCAGCAGCTGCTCACAGGCAGCAGGCCGTGAGACATGCTCCGCTCTCAACGGAAGCTGAATTTTCTCCCAATGGCCACACATGCGCATATCTTAAAGGGGACATGAACCATCACTGTATTAGCCTGCCACAAACCTGGCATCTTTACATTCCTGCCCCTTTATTGTGTGAGGAACATGGATCATGATGCAAAGGGGTAGCTGAGATACAGAAGTAAAGTGACCTGTCACATAGGAAGTTTGTGGCAGAGCAAAGAATTGAGCCCAGCTCCCCTGTGTCTCGCTCCCCAAGACCTCACTTGTTCTAAGATGAATCATGGTCAAAACCAGGAAGACCTCAGAACATTTTCCTTTTCTGTGTCTCAGTCACACGCTGCCTCATAACGTACCTGCTGCTTTCAGAATGTCTTCACTTAAACCCAAACGCAATTAACTTATTCCACCATTATAGGGCACTATGTAGAATATGTGTATACATGCTGCATTCTAATGCTGCATGCATCTGATGAAGTGGGTTTTAGCCCATGAAAGCATATGCCCAGATAAATTTGTTAGTTTCTAAGGTGCCACAAATACTCCTCGTTCTTTTTTCTAATGCGGTAAACTCCCCTCTCTTATCATGCAAGTGGCAGACATACAGCTCTGTGCAAGCAGCAGGTGTCTGTGATGCATTCCTGTTTGCAGCAATCTAACTGTGTTTGCTCTGTAGAACATGTTGCACTTTGTAGGGGATTCGGATCCATTTTTACATATCTCCAACAGCATCTTGCATCTTTGCTGTGGCTAATCAAAGGAGTGTAAGTGCACGTGGACTTGTATCCCTGTTATCAACTATACGTTCCTTCTGTCACGGTAAATTGCCACACAGAGGTAATGTTCGGCTGTCTTTTCAGATTGTTCCAAAAATGATGGATAATCTTTCATTTGGAATCAAGTTTCCAGGCTAGCATTGGGTCAATCGCCCATACGCTCCGGTCAAATCCCATGCTTATCTTGCTTAGCTGGAACTACAGCAGTGTTTTCCTTACCCTGAAAAAATGAACAAACTATAGCTCATAGCGATTTAACTGCTGTACCTCTGGAGTTCTGGACTGAGACAGCAATTTAAAAGATCACATCGATGCCATACAGTAGGTTGGTACAGGAAGTGAAGATTAATTCTTACTAGTTGATTTGTGGACCTGCTTTCTTTCCTATCTTTTCATTTTTCTGGTGCTGTTGCCTATATTGCTTTCCTGTTACCGAAATATCGGGTCCACCTAGCTGAGAGCCAAAAACAGCCAGACAGGGATAAGGAAGAGTTGCTTTATTCTGCAGAAGAAAGGAGAGCTTTGCACCTTAGTACAAAAACTCTGTCTTACACACATTTTACAGATCCTTTATACACATTCAGACAAAGGTCCTTGCAGCGTTAACACTTGATTGGTGGTTGTCAGACCCGTGCTTTTGCTATCTGGTCAGTGAAAACCGGCTTGGGACCAGCTCCAACTACCTTAAGGCCTTGAAGGGAAGACAGTTGAAAAGTTCAGGCTACTGTGTACTTGAAGTGTCTGCTTCCCCTAATGGCCACTGGTTAACATAAAGGCTGCTCTGTTAAGGGGGGGTCACTAGTAACTTTCACACCCACCTACAGCAAACACGATATACAGAGAGAGATTAGACAGAATTCATTGCATCTGAACAAACACCAACAACCTAATAAAACAACAGGAGAAAAGGGTGGGGAAGCAAAACAGATTTGATATCAAAACTCTGAGAGATCATGTTGCAAAGCAATCCTATCAAATAAAGAAATACAGTTTAATCAAGACATTCAGATTAAAGTATCCAGTCAAAAATAAACTTGTCATCCAGCAGCAAGAGATAGGGTTATATAGAAGCATGGAGGCTAATTAATTATCAAAATCATTGAACTATAGATCAGACTTGAGATAAAGAGGCAAAATGTCTTTGAAGAAAATCTATGCAGCTCTGAATAGGTACAAGAAGGATTATATAATTTCACTCAACTCCTGCTGTGTTACAGTGTATTGTGTGTAATTCAGCAACCTCAGGAGAGTTGTGGTAAAATATACAGTGAAAGTTTCCAGAATCAGAGTG
Source organism: Chrysemys picta bellii (assembly GCF_011386835.1). Lineage (NCBI taxonomy): Eukaryota > Metazoa > Chordata > Testudines > Emydidae > Chrysemys > Chrysemys picta. Next base: position 131,473,192 of record NC_088795.1, read on the forward strand.
GAAAAGATCCCATTGCCTACCTAGAGAGGGGCCACCAGTCGAGAACACTGCTGGGGAACCTGATCTACCCGTGGTACTGCATGCAGTAGAATTTGCAGTGGGATTTCCTTGACGATGTCAGAAAAGATACCAATGGTAACTCTGTGTCAGTGTCCTCGATCTTCAGCTGTACAACTGCACCTGAGGCTGCCATTTGTGGTTCCCTGATTCTAGCCTGGGGTCTCTTCACTATCCAGCGTGGTTTAGAGTAACCCCAAAGGTGCTGTAAATGACATTCAGGTGGCTGTGGTTCCAAAGGGACACCCACCAGCTGGAGTGCAGTGTATTCTGTCCACGACCCTTCTCCCTTGGATCTCGTGGTTAAGTAGCTTAGCTATGTACATGACTTGATGGGTCAGCAGAATCGGGCTTTACTCTCCAAATTGACACTTGCTTTATTTCACTTTCCTTTCCTGTGACACATAGTGTGACAATGAACTAATATGCATGTATACCACTGCCCTCTTCTGGATTGGTCTGGAACTTCTCAAGAATGTGTCACAATGTTCTATACTGCCAGCAATGAATGGAGATTGTCCTTTCGCTCCAGTCTAGGCACCAGTGCTCTGAGAATAGGAAGATCTGACTTTCACCTGCTGTCACCAGGAGGTTTCTAGAAGCCTGGTGTGCATGTGAAGACCCTTGGGAGTCACAAATTTATTGCAGTATTTTGTTGAATCTAGGATAGCTCCAATTACTGCTGAAATGAAGCTAGCTGTTCCATTTCCTCCCTCGTATTGTTCTATACTACCTTGATACTTAGTTAAATGTTGTCAAAACAAAACAATTATGGTAGCTCTGCGATAAGGTAAGCACCACGTTTACTCTGTTCACTAACTTCGTGATCTTATATTTAGAGGCAATGCATCCTCTGAAAAAAGCTGGAGAAATCTGGGGGAAGAATTATAGGATTGGACTCTGTGTTGTTGCTTTATCTACTTCTGGCTCAATAACAGCTACTTGTGTGCTGCTAGCATTTCAATGAACTCATGCCTCATTCTATGAGATGATAATGCCATTCAGGACCACGCTGTATATCTTCAGATTGTACTGTATTTCATATCGGCATTTCTGCTGGTTTTTTTCAGGGCACATCCAGGGTAAGCCAGTTGTTTTAAACTTTCTCGGGGGGTTGTATGTATTCATGGTGAAGGACAGACATTTGGGGGCATTAGGCCACTGTCAAGACACTATTACAAATGTTTCCTCATAGCTTGGCACTTTATATCAGTTAACTCCCATAATGCACAATGCACCAATAACAAATGAGCCTATATTTTAATATGCTATATTCTTGAGCGATCTCTTGCTCTTTTCATAAGAAGTTATTTTGTCATCAAGCCCACAAGGGATGTGTCAGTCATGTAAAATAGCAGATTCAGCCAACACAGGGAAAAGCTCTGGCATAGACAATGTTAATTTTTTTTTTCTGAAAGCCTGAGTATAGTGAAACTCATAATTCAGACAGTCCCCTCTGTTCCAAAACCTCTCACAATCATCCCCTACCTGCCAAAAAGCAGGGTTTTGGCTTCAAAAAGGGAGAAATGCCAGAGCCTCCATGAAGTCTGCTACGGACTTTGTTATTGATATTCACATGGAGGGCAGCTGCATTCCATGATGGTGCGTGGCAGGGTAAAACACACAGATACATATGAGCTGCCCAAGGGATTTTATGCCTTACAGCCCATTATATTATCTGTGGTTTTGATTAAACTATTTTATCCTATAATATAAAAATTGCAATAGTAATAGGCTACTCGGTTTCCTGATTCACCGTTGCCTTATTTGAGTTTTATGCTGACTTTACTAGAGGCCATCACTTGGATGGGGATGTAGGATTTGATCTATCATCATGTCTTGCTTCACTGTATAGTAGTTGTCCAAGAATAGCTCTGCAGTCTGCAAATCCATCCCAAAGCAAGCGTGACAAGGGAGAGAGGACTGGGTCTATGGCGAAATGGTTAATCAAGAACCAGCTTGTTTTGCCCAGAGGATGAAGCTGGATTCAAGGGGCCTGTTTCTTCATTCACTGACACCAGAGTTACGCTACCGTATCACCATTTCTTTCAACGGAGTGGCAGTGTCTTAACACCGCTGTAGACAAATGCAAAATCAGACCCAAGTTTGGTAAATACAATTGAGTTTCTGTGCTGATTCTCTGGTACAAATCAGGAGCAACACACATTACAGTTAAAGAACCAGATTATCAATGGGTATAAACCGGTAGGGCTCCATTGCCTTCCAAGGACTCACACCAAACTGTGACAGCTGAGGATCAGAGAATAGACTCATAGACTCATAGACTTTAAGGTCAGAAGGGACCATTATGATCATCTAGTCTGACCTCCTGCATGATGCAGGCCACAAAGCCGTCCCAACCCCTTTCCCTTGACTCTGCTGTTGAAGTCCCCAAATCCTGTGGTTTAGAGACTTCAAGTAGCAGAGAATCCTCCAGCTAGTGACTCCTGCCCCATGCTGCGGAGGAAGGCGAAAAACCTCCAGGGCCTCTGCCAATCTACCCTGGAGGAAAATTCCTTCCCGACCCCAAATATGGCGATCAGTAGAACCCCGAGCATGTAGGTAAGATTCTCCAGCCAGACCCTCATTGGCCATTGATACTATTTACCAGCGATGGCACGCTGTTTATTTGACTAAAATCATGTTATCCCATTAAACCATTCCCTCCATAAACTTATGTAGCTTAATCTTAAAGCCAGACAGGTCCTTCGCCCCCACCGTTTCCCTCGGAAGGCTGTTCCAATATTTCACCCCTCTGACGGTTAGAAACCTTCGTCTAATTTCAAGCCTAAACTTCCCCACTGCCAGTTTATAGACATAAAGCAACATAAAACTAGAGTAAGTCAAGCTGAGCTATGCTTGGTTGACTGTCTCCCCTCTTCTTCCCTATCTGCCCTTTGTTTGTGTCATTCGCTTGTTACGATCTCTTATAACCTGGTCTGGATTCAATTTGGGGCAGAGAATGCCTTTTCAATAAGTGCTTATACAATGTCTAGCACAATGGCACCCTGGTCCTGTCTGAGAGCCCATAGGCTCTACCACATGTAGAAATAACAACTGAGCAGGGAATCAGGAACTTTGTAATCTCAAATCCAACCTCTGCTGGCTTATTTCCTTTTCTTCCTGCTGTGAAATCACCATTTCGGGCAGTGAAATAACATGGTAAAGTGACAATTACCCCAGTACATAAATAAGCAGTGCCAATGATGACTCTGAACATATATGTGGCGCACGCTCTCCAGACGAGCTTTCCATGGCTTTATATATTGTTTTTTGATGCATTTGGGTTTTTTATAGGCCTCCAAAGCAGAGCTGCTCATAACCCTCTCGATTTTGGTTCTCAAATCTGAAAAATAATAAACAGCAACAAAAAGTGCAATAAATCCTGAATGCTTGGCCATGTGATTCTTCAGCACCATGTGCCCTATAAAATGACTTATTCAAGTGAAAACAAAAAGGAATATAGGGATACATCATCCCCCCCCCCAAACTTAAATGGCCTCACAGTGGTTGCGCAAAATGCCTCCTCACTTCTTGCACAACCTATATAAGAACTGCCCAGCATCACAGCTGCTGTTCTCTACCATGGTCTGGGAATCAGGAGACCTGGGTTCTGTTCCTAGCTCTGTCACTGACCTGCTGGGTGACCTTGGGCAACTCATGTCACTGCTCTGTGCCTCAGTTTCCCAATATGTAAAATGGGGATGCTGCTGACCCCCTTGGTAAAGCACTTTGAACTCTACAGATAACCCCTAGCCCTTTATATGACACTTTTTTTTGCCAGGTTGTTTCCCAGTGGGAGCAACTTGCCAGGATGACGGTGGGGGATGGCCTGAGGTATAGCTCCACTGCCCTTTACCTGCCAGCCAGCAGAACTGATTGGCCACTCTGTGAGGTAGAGTACATTATGCCCATTAAACAAATGCAGCAGTCTGTGCTCCTACCATGCAACATTCTGCCCCACTGAAGTAGAGTACTACCCAGTCTTCCACCTGGGGCAATGCAGCTCAGTATTGCCTTTACTATGGGCAAAGCTACTGGCACAATCTTGCCCAATGACTCACTGGGCCTTTACTCCACAAATAATCTCCTTGATATCAGCAGGCTAGACAGTGCCTTTAGAGACACCCCTCTGAGTCACAATTCCCTTCCCACTTCCCCCTGGCTCTGGGGATGGGTGAGGGAGTTAATAGCATGTTGCTGGTCTATATCAGCATAAAGTAATGATTCCATCCATGCCAGATTAGCTGTCCTGGCCCCTGCCCCACTTCTCCATTTCCTGTCCACCTCCTGTGGGGTGGGAAGGGCAGTAAGAAGGCAAGTGGCAACCTCTTTGTCCTGCACACCCAACCCAAAGATGCAGGTGGCTTATGCCAGGGTTTCAGAGACGTTCTTGCTACTTTTTATACCTCTGCACAGGCATGTAGGCCAACTCACAGGCGAGTCCAGTGTGAACAGCTGTGCAGGAAAATACATTCATCAAGAGATAGGAGGGTACAACTGGGCTTTCAAAGGGTACGTCTACACTGCAATAAAGAACCTATGGCACTCAGAGCCATGGTCAACTGACTCAGCTGCAGGGCTGAAAATAGCAATGTAGTTGTTTGGATTCAGGCTGGAGCCAAGCTCTGAGACCCTCTGTTTCAGAACCTGGACCCAAATGTCTAAACTACAATTGTTAGCTTCGTCGGCCAAGCCCTGTTTATTGTAGTGTAGACATACCCAGAGATGCTTTAAGTCCAATTTCAATGGGTGCCTTTTTATATCTTTTTTTTTTTTGGCATACTCTCATCCAGGGCCAACTTTAGGCACAGGTGACCCAGTCGACCACCTGTAATGTCGTTGTTAGCAACAAAAGGGAAAATAGAATGTTTAAAGGAAAATGTTTCAGGTATTCCGTATATGGATTCATTTTTCACTAACCTCCTAGAATGTTCTGGAACCTTGTAGAATCGCCTGGAACCTTCCAGACTTCCTCAGAACTACATTTTCCTCACCTCCTAGAATGTTGACAGCCCTGCCCTCATGGATATATAAGGGGCAGGGTGTTGCCAGTCAGTCAGTGAACTATAAGAGCGAAATGAAGTGAGAGACCAGCTGCAATATTGTGAACTTTGTTTTATTGTGTTATTGTGAAAGTGTACTTGTGTTTTAAGACTTGAAGAGTGTAAGCGGTGACTAATAAAGGATATATTTAATGAGATGCCGGAGATATCTATCGAACCCCAATCTAAACAACAATATAAAAGAAATTCTGTTACTTCTTTTGCAATGCTTAACACATAATATTTGATGACTTTCTAAGACTGCAGAACATAGACTTTTGCTTTCGCTAATACTGTCTGTTTTCCCCCCATAGAAAATAAAAGATGCCCCTGAAAAAGCTCAGTATAGGAAGCAAAAAGCTCCTAAGATGCAAATTTATCGTCTTATATGACAGGGACAAATCATGCATGCAAATCATGCATCAAAGTCGTGAAATAGGCTATAAATGCAATTAAACAAATGGTATTCAAAAATTTAACAAATGGAGGTGGGGCACCAAAGACGCTCCTTGCCTGAGGTGTGATTTGGTTTTAGGGCTGGTACTGTTCTCATCACAGGGGTGCAGTTGGAGAGCTGCTGTGCTCTGCCTATTCTTGGCTGCTGGAATAATACCTGGGAGCTTCTGCTCCTCAGAATTAGCTCCATGAGGCTAGGAGAATGAAAAAGCAGCACACGCTATTTCTCTAAGCTACAGTCACAGCAGGGTTTGTTGTAGCTTTTTGAATTTCAAAACCAAAATAGACTTGTCTGATTATGCTGTGCGGGAGGCGAAGTTCTGCATGAACGAATCCCTTCTTAGTAATGTGCTTGAGAAGCCTTTGCTTAGCGAGGAGATCATTGATGGTTCAATGTTCAATTCTCAGGTGCTATATTAATCAGTATAAACTCACTTGTGAGATTTGTAGTGAGTACTTGGGCATCTATGCAACAGCTTCAGCATGTTTCCTGTCGCTCCGAGGGGAAGAAAGGAGGAAGGAGGAAGGACTAATTTCCTGTTTGAACAGTGAGGAGAGACAAAAGGGGGTCTCATTCGGGTTTAGTGCCTGGACTTTTCTTCTGACAAGTTCCCTCCCCCGTGCCTCCCATGCTGTGATGTTGAAGCCAGGAGCACTGTACATGGCAATAGATGTTTATGAATGAGCATAACCAAAAGGACACTTTAGGTCCAAGAGTCTTGTTGGCTGCACCATGTGATTGGAAATCTGGGGCCAGTTGCAGGAAATCAGAGGTGATGCCATGTTGGCTACCTGTGCAGGGTCAGGGAATGAAGACAGCACTGTGACTCAGCAGTGGTGGATGTTCCATGAAGAATTTAACCATGGAAAAGCAAGCCTAGCCAAAGGAAACAATACAACACTGTATGCTCCTCCAGCCACCAGGGATTTGGGGTGCAGGAGGGGGCTCCAGGCTGGGGGGTGGAGCCGAGGGATTTGGAATGTGGGAGGGGGCTGTGGGTTGAGGCAGGGGGTTGGGGTGCAGGAGGGGGTGGTGGCTCTGGGGTGGGGCTGGGGATGAGGGGTTCAAGATTTGGGAGGGGGCTCAGGCCTCAGGGGATTGAGGTATGGGGGGGTGAGGGTTCTGGGTTGGGGGTGTGGGCTCTGGGATGGGGCCAGGGATGAGGGGTTTGGGGTGCAGGAGGGTACTCTGGGCTTGAGGGGAGTCAGGGCTGGGGCAGGCAGTTGGGGCTCGGGGTTGGAGTGTGGTCTTACCTTGGGCAGCTCCTGGTCAGTGGTGCAGTGGTGGGGCTAAGGCAGGCTGCAGCCAGCAGGTCCGGGTCCTAGGCGGGGGTGGGGGGCTGGAGGCTCCACACACTGCTCTCACACATAGGCACTGCCCCCCCTGAGCTCCCATCGGCCGGTTTCCAACCAAGTGGAGTACGGAGCCAGTGTTCGGGGTGGGGGCAGCGTGCGGAGCCCCGTGGCTCCCCTGCCTAGGAGCCGGACCTGCTGGCCGCTTCCATGGTGCGGCATGGTGCCAGCCAGGACAGGTAGGGACTATCCTGCCTTAGCGCCATAGCACCGCCGCCCAGACTTTTAATGGCCAAAAACTGGACACCTGGTCATCCTAGAATGTCTGCTGGCAGCAGACGAATATTATCTTTTTCTATGATCTAGTTGAAAGGAACAATCTCCCAGAGGCCACACACACAGAGGCCACACACACACACACAAAACCCCACAGGATGAATCCTGGCTGTGTGTGATGCTTTGCTTTAGGGTGTTGGTGCTTTTAAAAGGAGTTGATGCAGCTAAAAGGTAGAGGGCAAAATCATGGCATTTATGGCACTGCAGTGTGTCTTCCCACACTGACCTAGGAGGGCACTTTACTTCACTCAACCTCCGTCATTCTCTGTACACACAGAGAGATGAACAATGCCCTGGTCCAGTGCTCTGGCCCTGCTTCCCAAGCCAATGCAGAAGAGGGGAGTTGTGTACTCTTTGTCCCTGCAGAGCTGTTAACAATGTGGTCCAATGCATTGGCGTGACTGATAGAGAATGACAGGACTGAGCTGACAACTTGATTTTTAGATTTCAGTCCTCAGTTTAGGGCCAAGAAGGTGAGTTTGTAAATTGAGTCCCTTTCAGGTTGTCTCTGCTGATGATGAGACTGACTGAAACCTGAGTTCAAGTGCGAGCAGAGTGGATGTAAAGTGCTAATCTTCTGGGGATTGCGATTGTCATTCTAGCAGATACAGGAAGGGAAATCAAAGCGCGTTGGGAAGCCTAAAACAGATGAAACGTGTGTATGGGGGAGAGGGCAACTAATTCTGTAGCAGAAGCTTCTGATGACCGTTCTATGGACCTATGTAATCAGCACTGTTCAGAGAAGAATGGTGGGCAAATGGTGATTGTATTAGTTAAAATCCTTGCTTTACCACAGATGTCCTGAGACCTTTGTCAAGCCAGTTAGTCTCTCTGTGAACTGAGGATGATAGCACTTCCCTAACTCACAGGGGTGTTATGAGGATAAATATGTTAAAAGTTTATGAAATGCTCAGATGCTACAGAAATGGTTGCTGTATAAAGGCCTTAGAGTTCACAAGCTCCCATGGCTCTAAGGAAAAGCATGTTAAATATGTACAAGTTAACCCTTATGCTTACAAAATAGGGCTTGATCCATAAACATAACTGATTGTAGTCACAGTTGCCAACTTTCACGCAGTAAATAAGCACTCCGACATTCACAATAAGTCAAAAATCAAGCTAATCCCTTTCAAAACAAGGCTAAAACAATCCAATCCCTAAGACCCCAACACATTATATGACTAGATCCCCCTGGCGTGCAGTCTGGGACTGTGGTGGGCCCACTGTGCACCTCTAACCAGAATGGCCATACTGGATCAGAGCAATGGTCCATCTACCAGTATCTTGTCTTCTGACAGTGGCTGGTGCCAGATGCATCAGAGGGAATGTATAGAACAGGGCAATCATTGAGTGAACCATCCCATTTCTGCCAGTCCCACCTTCTGGTAATCAGGGGTTTGGGGACACCCAGATCATGGCTTGGCTCTTGACCATCTTGGCTCTATCCTCCATGAACCTATCTAATTCTTTTTTGAACTCACTTATACCTTCACCACATCTCCTGGCAAAGAGTTCCAAAGATTGACTGTACATTGTGTGAAGAAATACTTTTGTTTGTTTGTTTTAAACCTGCTGCCTATTAATTTAATTGGGTGACCCCTTGTTCTTGTGTGGAATAAATAACACTTCCTTAGTCATCTTCTCCACACCAGTCATGATTTTATAGACCTCTACCATATCCCCCGTTAGTGGTCTCTTTTCCAACCTGAACAGTCCCATTCTTTTTCATATCTCCTCATATGGAAGCTGTGCCATATCCCAAATATTTTTTGTTGCCCTTCTTTATACCTTTTTGAATACTAATATATCTTTCTTTCTTTTTTTTTTTTGAGATGGGGCAACCAGAACTTCATGCATTATTCGAGGTGTGAGCATACCATGGATTTATGAAGTGGCATTATGATATTTTCTGTCTTATTATCTACCTCTTTCCTAATGGTGGAGCAACCTCTACATTGAGGTGGGTAGAAAGTGCTTGCAGGACCAGGCCCGAGGTTAGTGTATATTAGAGATGATGATTAAAATGGTGCACTTTTTTGTGACAAATATTGACTGTTTTAGTCCTTGCATGCTCTTTCCTATCCTGTATTTGGTATTTGATTTCTACCTTACTGTAGCTAAGACTAGACTTGGTCAAAAATGTTTTGTGAAGGAGATTGCACTTTGCCCCATCTCTGTTTCTGTCCCCAATGTGACAGATAGGCAATCCCACACCATGTTTTGTGAGCCATTGAGTTACATTTATGAATGGCTCATGTATGATTGTGTTCTACAATATGAGACATGGTTACCACAGCTCCTGCTAGAACTAAAAACAGTAGGGGGTGATTACTTCTGGGATTATAAACACCAGAGAAGTTCCACCCCCTGGTTCTGGCTGGGTTTTCCAAGGCTAGGAACAAACAAAAAGGGGGTCTTTTGATGTGTAAGGATGAGCTTGACAGACACACTGTCTTCCATTTGTTTCAGCAAACAGACGGGACTTTCTATGCAAGGACAGGCCCAAACACTTACTGAAGGGTTGGAAGGGATGTTGGCCTACCAGATTCCCATGTGGAAGATGAATCGTATAGGAACTATTTATTATTATTTTATTATATTATTATTACATTAATTATTTTATCAATTATTTTTTTAATTATTACTTAATTGTTTGTAATTGTTTTTTGGTATGCTTTGTTGTCCTTAAAATAAAGGTGCTCTGAGAGAGCTGTGCGGTGACTGGTAAAAACCCTGTTGTTGTCCTTGGAGAGAAAGCCCAGCCCAGGCACTGGCCTTTAATAGACAGGCTTGGTGGGGATACTGCAGTGTATGGCAGTGGGCTGTGCAGCCTTATAACCCCCAGTCGGAGTAGGACCAGGGTCCCTGCCCAGAGACAGATGATGGTTGGAGACCTGAGACCTGACTGGGCTTTCCAGGAGTGGACGGGGAATACAGGTGACATCCCTGAAACTGTGACGATCAACATTTCAAATATTGATCCACTCTAGTGGAGTAGAACTCCTTCGCTCAGGCTCCCGGTGTAACTACTGAATCGTAAATTGTCTTTTGCTGTTGTGGTTTCAGAAGCTGCTGTCTTCTCCTTTTTACACAACAGACAATATGAAGAAACAATCACAGCTGGGTCCCAAATAACTCATCTCTGACTGTAACTCAAATAGTTGTTTATAAAATATACAAGTATGCCGAGCCTCGCTATATTCACACTTCTGCTCTGATTGGTTTCAGGGAGCTTCTACAACACAGAACACATTGAGCACCACTGGAGGAATCACAAACTACTTAAAGAGATACTACCATATTTTTACACTTTGTGATCATCTTTTTTGAACTTTCTCTCTCCTTCTGTTTCTTCCTCTGATTTCCCACCTCTCTACCCTCCAGACAGGCTTTATTTCTCAGATTGCAGCATCTTTGTGTTTTACCTTGTTTCAATAATGAATTGAAAGGAACAGGCATTCCTTGTGTAAAAATAAGCAAGAGAAAATGATATTGATGCCAGCTGTGTGGATGAGAGCCCTGATCCTTTAGGAAAGGAATTAGGGATGAGAGGAAAAGCCCAATCTTGCTCCTGTTGAGTCAACAGAAGAAATCACAGGCAAGTAGCATGCAAGGAGACGAACTGAGGGCTTTCAACATCAATTTCCCTTTCCATAGTTTTGCAGACACATTCCCTTTTCTTTTTGTTCATTCTTTCCCTTCTCTCCCCTGCAGATGTGGATGTTTCTTTGCTTCCGTGAGAGGGAATGAAACTCCAAGACCACTTATTGAAGTGGTCCTGCAGCCATGCAAACGACAAGTAGAGGAATCAATTGAAGCAAACGTATGCACAACATACACAGTCTGCTGATTGCAAAATAACCATTATGCAAATCCCAACACTCTGGCTGGTTGACAGCCTTTATTACCCAATCAGAGCACAGGGACTTCCACATTGACTAGGCAAATCAGACACTTGCAAGCGCAGTGCAGGGAATTGCAGAAGAGAGACATAATGGTAAAGTTCTGGATCACTAGGTGTTTAGCATCCCTGCAGTCTGAGATTGTCCCATTTCACTAATATGTGTTAGACCAGACAGGGATTGTTATAGAATTTGGTCTGCTCTTCACGCCATTCTTGGGATGTAAAATGAGATAAATAAATACTATATTTTGTTACAATTGCACAGTTTTTTCTTTAATAACCAGGCTAGGAAAACACATTACAAAATGCCTGAAGTTAGAAATAATTATATACATTAATTAAAAAAATTCAACAGATCAGGATTTTCACGTACTACTTCAACCTTTTCAGTCAGTTATAGATTATAAGGCCAGAGGAATCATTGTGATCATCCAATCTGACCTGTATAATGTAGGCCACAGGATGTCCCTGAATTAATGTTATCATTTGTTGTTAATCTGAAAATGTGATTCTTCTGTGTGAAGTGACTGTGGGAGAATACATCTCGAGATTCCATGTTTTATTGTATCTCAACAGCTTCCAGATCAAACTTGTTCATCATAGAAATAAAACAGTGTCTCATTTCCTGATCTCTCAGTTCTGCCACCTTAACCTGGGATCTGAAAATCAAGCTTGGTTCTTGCTGGTGTATAAAGATTATGCAAGTCACATGCAGGAGACAAATCTTTAACAGTGAGGGCAATTAGCCATTAGTTATGCTCAAAACATCCAAAGGTTATTAGATGAATGGCTGGGTAAAATTCTGTGGCTTCTGTTACAATCACAATGTTCCTTCTCGCCTTAAAAATCTATGAATACATGTAAAGGATGAAGTACATTTGTGCACGGAGTCTGGACAAGTGCCACTTAAGTCTCACCTAAATATTATTTTAAGGACTTAAATGAGGCTTAAGTGGTGCACTGACCTTATACTGGCCCTTCCTGCGGGATTGAATTTCTTCTAGGGAGCAGCTCTATTGAGTAAGATGGTGCAGTTTTTACCGAGTTATTTTTCAGTGTAGAACTGCACTTTAATCTTAGCAAGTCAGTCCTAAAGTAATCTCCCTCATATTTCCAGAGTTCAAACCCTGTCCCTGCCAAACCTTTCTTCGGCGCTTGCTGGAAATGGAATCTTGACAGGCAGCATATTAATATGCACACATGGGGTAGGACCACCTGGGAACACAGATGCATACACAATGCTGTTCACTGAAGAGTGACGCGCGTCTGCTGAAGTTTCCTATTGGATTGCTGTTTGTTTTTGCTGCAGCAGCAGTGCTAGCTCCTTTCCCTGCACACAGGCCCGATGCTTAATATCTTTAGAAGCAAAGATTCTTTAACCGTGTTTTCCTACAATGTATATATAAGTTTCTTCCCTGTTTAACTGGCTCTGGAGAATTTACCTTCCGCCTGGGGCTTAGGGCTGGCATTGGTGGCAAAACTATCACGGTCTTTTCAATTGTTGTTTTAGACCTAGATGGAGAGGATGCTTTTTTTAATCATTACTTGCAGAGATGTTATTTCTAGTTCTCTCATAAGGATCACATCTGAAAAGGAACTCTGGTCATACTCCCGTTTCCATGGGATATGGAGGGAACAATACCCAATACATCACTCCTGAAATCAGAAGTCAGTGGCAGTACAGTGGGCAAAGGAGTCTAAAAGAGTAGCACAATGAGTGACTTGCCCTGCCTAAGGAATGGCAGCTGTTACTTCATATATGCTCACAGGGTCATGAAGAAACCTAGTGAGGCACCTATAACCAAAGCAGTGAAAGGTACATCTCAGATAGAGATGGTCGAAAAATGTTGATGGAACACTTTTCTAGTGGAAAATTCTGTTTGGCGAATAAAAATACTTCTGTCAAAACAATATTTTCTGATGGACAAAAGCATTCCAGTCAGCTCTGATGTAATGGCTTTGAGTGGGTATGCGAGGGGTTGGTTTCAGGAAGGGTGAGGGGTAAATTATTGAATGGGGGTGACCTAGATTAACTCACACATTACAGTTCATGGAAGGTTCATCAGCCACAGGTATGCTGTTGTTCCCCAAAGAACCCCTAAAACTCATGAGATTGGCTTAAAAATCATGAGATTTTGAAAAATAATAATTTGAGTTTCTTTTAATTAGCCTGCTGGTGTTGGAGCCTTTAGAATTCACATGTTCAAACTTTACTCTGCTGCCACACATGCTAGAACCATGTTTATATCTTTTTTTAAATGAAAGCTGAGATTCTCACCTACTCACACGAGTCTGGGTGCTGGGGCTTTAAGAGAATCGTTAAATATCACCAGACTTTCTATTAAATCACAGCACTGCTGATGGATCGTACCTTTCATAATGAATTATCGACTGTCAGACAGGTACATGTTGGGTGCTTTTGGCAGCAGGTGAGAATCGCAGCATCAACAGTAATTGGGTTTTGTTTTTGTTGCCTCTTGTGTGAGATCAGAATCAGGCCCCTGATGAGAACTGGCAGGCTCCCACCCAGAAATATGAAAAGATGTGGCAATCATACAGGGCGACAGGATACCTACATAAGAATTTAGGACTGCGGGGAGGGGGGACCTGCTGGGTTATTGACTTCAGTCCCCTGCTATCACATACAGCCCTCTGGCTGCTTAGACCTAGGTAATAGACCAGACATGCAGCAGGACTTTGCAAAAATGATTGTGGGAATATCCATCAGATCTGGGTTTATTCCATATATAGTCCTTGGCAGCCATTAGCAATGGAAGGCTGTGTAGTCTACCTAGAACTTGGGAGACCTGCATTCTCTTCCTCTCTATTCTCTTCCTGAGTCCCTCTCAGTGCCTCTCTTTCCGCTCTCACCTTCAGACTATAATCTCTTTGGGACAGGGACTGCTTCCTTTTCTGTACGGTGCCTGCCATAGTGGGCCCTGAGATTAGTTGGGACATCTAAGCTCTGCCATAATATTAATGGTGAACATCATGTTGTGGAATAGTGTTTCATAACACCTTGTTCTTCCCAATCAGTGTATGATATTCCATAAGTCTCCCTGCTGCATATATATCTCCCATCCAGGGCCGGCTCCAGGGTTTTTGCCGCCCCAAGCAGCCAAAAAACCCCCGCGATTGCGATCTGTGGCGACAATTCGGCGGGAGGTCCTTCGCTCCGAGCGGGAGTGAGGGACCGTCCACCGAATTGCCGCTGAATAGCTGGACGTACCGCCCCTCTCCGGAGTGGCCGCCCCAAGCACCTGCTTGCCAAGCTCGTGCCTGGAGCCGGCCCTGCTCCCATCAGCTGAAAAGGAGACAGGATCAGTTTTGTGGAAGGAGCGTTGTACAAGTCAAGTTCCAGCTACTTCTGGTGTCTTGCTGTGTGTGGGGGGGGGAGGTGGGGGGTGGAGAGGAGGGAGAGTGTCTTTTTTTGAGATTGCAGTCAGTGCTCTAAATTCTGCGTCCTGCCATTTCTGCCTGCCACTCACTAGAGAATACTTCAGATGATCAGTATGCTGAACAGCAGGGTAATTGGAAATGCAACTATAACAATCACTGTGCCTGTTTAAAAAGAAAATGTATGTTTGAATTTAGTATGCATTCCTGTCTATCATCTGTTGCAGACAGTGATCTTGGACAATTGTTTGTACATAGCAAAATCATTACACTAGGGAATCTCTTTAATATTAATAGGTCCGTGGGGGAGACAGATGCATCTGGCTATAAAAGAAGGAGTGTCATTGGCTGAATGGGGCCACTGTATGCTAACCCATTTCTGGGTAGTAGCTGTTTCTACATTTCTATCTTGTGTGATACAGGAGGGCCAGGGAGCAATGGGAGAGTGGTAGAGGGAAGTATATAAGCCCTAGGCTAATTAAGGTGTGGTTCCCTGTAGACTAGGGAGGGTTGCTACAGCGGTTAATTGGAGCACCTATAGTCAATTAGGGTCCTGTTAGCAACCTAATAAAAACCCCTGCTTCAGGCAGTCAGGGGAGAAGGAGGAAGGAGAGAGGACTGGAGCTGTGAGATTTGGAAGATCAGAAAAATGGAGTAAGGGAGACCCTGTCACAGTGTTTAAGTACTGAAGGTATCCCACCCAAAGAGGAAGAGGGTAAGAACCTGCAGGGGTTGAGAGGGGCTGGGGCTCAGAGTAAAGAGCAAACCCAGACCTCTCCCTTGCTTCCCTCCTTTGCCACCTTCCTGGGCCACTAGTGGGGCCCTTGGTGCCCCAAGAGCAGGGGCAAGGAATGGCATCTTAGACCCCTGCCAAGAAAAGCACAGGACCCACCATATGACATTGGCCATCTTGTCACACTTGCAACCAAGACAAATATTTTCAAAGGCAGTATGGATGTATTATATAGTCCTGTCCTTATATATCATTCATAATGGTGATTTCTCCAAAGACTTTTCTTTGTATCCATTGCAGTACTTAGAAAAGCTACTGTTTTAATGGTCCAAGAATTTCCATGGAGTTCAAAATGCCACCCTCTCACTATAATCTACAAAGTGTAAAGAATGTGCCATTGCCCTCAACTTTACAAGAAAACAAGAAGCACTTTTGACATTAAGGGCAAGTATGTTTGGAATTATTATTATTAACCAGTAACATACCCATTGACTTGGAGAAGGAGGGTATGGTGAGCATTTCACTTCTAAAACATCCATTTGTCAAGTATCATCCACTGCCAGAAGAAAGATACCAAGCTTGAAGGTCCAATGGCGAATGGATCAATTCATTATAACACACAAATTCCTACTGCAAATCTTTCGTCACATTGAGTCCCTTTCCATTTTGGTAAAATGATAGAAGAAACTGCTGAAATGTAAGTGGTAGTTCTGGAGATGAAGGGTTCTGTTATCTGGATTAGACATATTTTTGGCCTTTACTGTTATCATCATTATTTCTGTTGCAATAGTGCATAGGGGAGTCCCGGATGACTGGAAAAAGGCTAATGTAGTGCCCATCTTTAAAAAAGGGAAGGAGGAGGATCTGGGGAACTATAGGCCAGTCAGCCTCACCTCAGTCCCTGGAAAAATCATGGAGCAAGTCCTCAAGGAATCAATTCCGAAGCACTTAGAGGAGAGGAAAGTGATCAGGAACAGTGAGCATTGATTCACCAAGGGCAAGTCATGCCTGACTAACCTAATTGCCTTCTATGAGGAGATAACTGGGTCTGTGGATGAGGGGAAAGCAGTGGATGTGTTATTCCTTGACTTTAGCAAAGCTTTTGATACGATCTCCCACAGTATTCTTGCCAGCAAGTTAAAGAAGTATGGGCTGGATGAATGGACTATAAGGTGGATAGAAAGCTGGCTAGATCGTCGGGCTCAATGGGTAGTGATCAACGGCTCCATGTCTAGTTGGCAGCCGGTTTCAAGTGGAGTGCTCCAAGGGTCGGTCCTGGGGCTGGTTTTGTTCAATATCTTCATTAATGCTCTGGAGGATGGCGTGGACTGCACTCTCAGCAAGTTTGCAGATGACACTAAACTGAGAGGAGTAGTAGATACGCTGGAGGGTAGGGATAGGATACAGAGGGACCTAGATAAATTAGAGGATTGGGCCCAAAGAAACCTGATGAGGTTCAACAAGGACAAGTGCAGAATCCTGCACTTAGGACGGAAGAATCCCATTCACTGTTATAGACTAGGGACCGAGTGGCTAGGCAGCAGTTCCGCAGAAAAGGACCTAGGAGTTACAGTGGACGAGAAGCTGGATATGAGTCAACAGTGTGCCCTTGTTGCCAAGAAGTCTAACAGCATTTTGGGCTGTATAAGTAGGGGCATTGCCAGCAGATTGGGGGACGTGATCATTCCCCTTTATTTGACATTGGTGAGGCCTCACCTGGAGTACTGTGTCCAGTTTTGGGCCCCACACTACAAGAAGGATGTGGAAAAAATTGGAAAGAGTCCAGTGGAGGGCAACAAAAATGATTAGGGGACTGGAGCACATGACTTATGAGGAGAGGCTGAGGGAACTGGGATTGTTTCGTCTGCAGAAGAGAAGAATGAGGGGGGATTTGATAGCTGCTTTCAACTACCTGAAAGGGGGTTCCAAAGAGGATGGATATCGACTGTTCTCAGTGGTAGCAGATGACAGAACAAGGAGTAATGGTCTCAAGTTGCAGTGGGGGAGGTTTAGGTTGGATATTAGGAAAAACTTTTTCACTAGGAGGGCGGTGAAGCACTGGAATGGGTTACCTAGGGAGGTGGTGGAATCTCCTTTTTTAGAGGTTTTTAAGGTCAGGCTTGACAAAGCCCTGGCTGGGATGATTTAGTTGTGATTAGGTCCTGCTTTGAGCAGGGGGGTTGGACTAGATGACCTCCTGAGGTCCCTTCCAACTCTGATATTTTATCATTCTATGATTCAAATATAGGGCAGGACTCTACAGTGCTGGGTGCTGTACAAACCCATAACCCAGTGCCCCCCCTTGAAACCTTGCATTATCAAATAACTTTGTGTTTGGTTGCTCCCAACAGAGCTTTGTTTTGTATCACATGTCTCACAAACTTCCATGCTCACCTTGTAGAGAAAACAGCCCATAAAACAGACCATTTCAGGTTTTTTTTTTAAGTTTCCTTCTCCTGCCTAAATGATCCCATTTACCCACAAGCATGAGAGACCTTCTAATCATAGGTGCTGACTCTGTAGGTGCACCGGAGCTTGAGCACCCATGTGGGGGAAAAAAGTGGGTGTTCAGCACCCACTGGTGGCCCTGCCGATCAGCTTCTCCCCAGCGCCTCCCACTCACCAGCGATCAGCTGTTCAGCGGTGTTCAGGAGGCACTGGGGGAGGAGCAGGGGCAGGAAGAGGTGGAGCGAGGGCAGGGTGCGCTTGGGGGAGGGGCAGATCAGGGGTAGGAAGGGGGGGTGCCTTTGGGAGAGGGGTGGAGTGTGGGCGGGGCCTGTGGTGGAGTCGGGGGGTTGAGCGCCCCTGGGGAAATTAGAAAGTCAGCGCCTCTGCTTCTAATCTCTTTGCACTTCGTAAATTTAGATGTAGAGAGACTTTTTTCTTCCCCTTTCTGTACCCAAAGTAATTATGGTGATGACCATCATTGTGAAATGACAGCAGAAAGACTGTTGTGACAGTCAAAACTGCTCTGATCAAGAGACAGAAACTGTATGAGACACTCATAGTGGAGAGTGGCTAATTGGGAAAGAATTAGTGGTGGGGAGAGAGGAAAATGTGAAGAGGACTCATGACACTCTCTTTTTAATGCACGTTTGCTGAACTCTGACAAGCCTTCCAGCAAACTCTACTCTTAGGGTCAGATTGTGGCACATGCCGGGCACCCGTTCAGAGGAGAAAAGGGGTTTAAAGCACCATCTTACTTTCTTGTGCCGCATGGGTAGCAGCATGAAGAACAGAACAGCCTCTATGGGGTTGCTATGTCCACTCCTGCACATGAGGGCAGGAAGGGGGTCAAAGAATGCAAAGAGCCTTGTATCTGTTTCCCAGTCATCTGGCCAGTGCAGCTGCACCAGCATGTAGAGGGATGTGTGCCATGCCAGGTATAAGGCTAGCACTGTGCACATCTGTGACGTGTGGGGTGAACACTGCTAGCCTACAAGAGGTTAATGAGGTTAGGAAGGGGCCAATTAACTGGATAGGCCACCACTGAGGGGACTTAGGATGGCCTATGTGATCTTCTGAATGATGATGGAGCCCAGCTGAGAAGGATCAGGTGGGGTTCGTATAAAGCCAGGAAGCTGGCTGCAGGCTCCCTCACTGCAGCCCTTTTCTCCTGTCACTCTCTGGGCATTAGAGAGGGAAGGCAGGAAACCTAGGAAAGAGGGTGTAGGAAAAGGCTCAGGGAAAGAGCAGCAAGGTTCAAAATGGTGCCGACATTGGCTGCTGATTAGAAGGTCCCTGAGCTGGAGGAATCCAGAGTAGAGGATGGGCCCCGGTTCCCCTACCAGCCTTTAGGGTAGTGTATTTTCAGACTGCCTGGGATGGTTCATTCTGTGGGACTTTGATAACCGCCCCTCCCCTGGAAGGAAATAAAACATAGTGACCTGACTGGAAGGTCAAGCCACAAAGAGAGAGCAGACAAGCTGTCACAAACCCCGCACTCTCTCGGCTCCGTAAGGTCCCTGGGAGACACCCTCTTCAGTGTGACAGCGCTCAGGAGTCACTCTGTCTTGGGGGTTAAGCCGTGGGCCCCACCACCTCCTGGAATCGCACCCCTGAGCCTTCAGCATACCTGTCTCTCCTGAGAGCCCCCACAGGGAGTCCACTTGCTCTGGACCCCATGGGTCTCCCCACTGGGAGGAAGCAATGCAACCCCGATCTCTAGAGTGCAGTGACTCTCAGCCAGGGTCAAATAGGTTGTTGGTTTTTTTTAACATCTGGAACACAGCACAGGAAGTTCTCAGGGCCCTTGAGCTTAGACAGTCTCAGCACCATCCCAGTGGGCTCAGGCCTCTCTTTGTCCCCAGTCCAGACGTGACCTCCTTCTAGATGACCGTCCTATGTCACCATTCCCACTGCCCCTCCTCCATCCTTTGTCTCTGTTCCTGGGCAACCAGATCATCTGGGCCCTTTCTTTCCTCCCTTTGTCCTCCCGCTGGCTGAAACCAGCTGGCTTCCAAGACCGGTGGGCCTCTGGGTCACCAGTTGATAAGTTCCACCATGTCCGGGCCATTGTCCGGGGTTCAGCTGATAGATGAGGACACAGCTGGTCCCCTGTAACAACTACCCTCTCCCACCACCTTGTTAAACATGCAGCACATAGGGGAAACTGAGACACCCCCAGTACTCATTTAAATCTTTAAGAAAATCCCCCACTTTGTTACATAAGCTATGAAGAGAGAGCATCCCAAGTCACACAGAGAGAAAGAGAGGGGTCATGATGTGAGTAAGGGTACATGAGACCTGAGTGGAACTAATCCCCAGAGATGGCCACAAGGAGACGCCACAGCAGTGAGTAGTAAACCCCATGACAACATTTACCCAGCATACATGGCTCTGAGTTATAATCTGCTTCCTAGTAGCATGCTGAGGCAGTACAATTATTCATGGGCCCCATGCATGGTGATCTTCCCCCTGAGAATCTGACCCAAAGCCTTTTTTGGTGAGTGGATAGGTCCCCATTAACTTCAATGGACTTTGAGGTGGGCAGATTGCATGGTTAAGGCATTTCCTGTTCCTGGGCATTTCTGTGATGAATTCAATAAATAAACTTCATTTTGTATACGATTTCTTGCAAAGTTGCATCCCAAAATGTGTTTTAAAATGTGTAGTAGTCACTGACATTCAAAGAAAGTTCATGCTGCATAGGGGTGCACGCAAGCCTGATGAAATGTGAAACTGGAGGTTGGCTGAACAACCTTCACACTCCCCACTTGTGAACATAGATTGTGACACAGCCTTTAGTTATGATCATATGCTTTTTTTCCCTCCACAAAACACCTGCTCATTCAGGGTCTGATTGACATCAATGGGACAACTCATCCACTTAAAGTTATGGCCATGCTTAGATGTTTTCCTGGAATGGATTCTATAACTTGTATGGGAATCTGACTGTCAATATCAATTGGAACAGGATGGGACCCTAAGGAGTTTAAGTCAATGGAAAGGCTCCGGTTCCTTGGTTATAATGTCCCTTATTACCTGGAACAAAAAGAATATATTGTTTGAATAGTAGCTCAAAGTGCTAATGTTTCCATTTTGACATGTCCCTGACCATCAGTTCTCAATTAGATTGTTGTGAATTGCTTTAATTTTGGGAGCACTGGCTTCAGCACTCTTTTCATTGTGAAAGAAAGTCAATGCTGGAGCAGAGCGAAGTTCTGAAGGCACCAGGCATTTTTTTAAGAGATAAAAAAGCTGTAGGAAGGGAAAGGTGAAATACTGCAAATTATGAGCCAAATTACCAAGATCTCCTACATTCCTGCTGGCACTTTAAAATTTATTATTCTATATCCAGGCAAAAGTTCAATTCGGTTTTTAATGCCTATGAGAAAGGTATAATAAGTGACTGAAATGGAGGAATTTGTTCACTATTCTTATGCAACACAAAAAATACCCAGAAGTAACATTGGATGAGACTGGGGGGAAAAATCATCATTTTAAAATAAATTAGACACAGCCAGTCATATCTCACCTTGAGATTCCTTTTCTAAAGTTCCTGGCTTCCTAAGCAGTGGGTTTAGAAAACTTTAAAATTACTGCTGTGTTATAGATCTTGTGTAATAAAGTGCATTGTACTCGAACTCCAAATAGCTGTAATGCTGTGGGGAGTATTTTTGTGAATTGTCAAATTAAAAGTCAATTAGGGTTCAGGAGGAGACACTGACCACTCCTGATAAATTCCAGATGGAGCTGGTCCACCATGGGACCTGCTTTTCTTTCTTACATACTCGGGGGGCGGGGGGGGGGGGGGGGGGTTCACAGCTGGTGGTGGGAAGAGAAAAGAAGAAGGAAAGACAAAAGAATACAAGGCCAGATCCTCAGCTGTTGTAAAGTGGTGCAATCCCATCATCCGGGTGGACAGGCTAATGGGCTAGGACTCGGGAGGTGTGGGTTTGACTATTGGCTCAACAACCTGGGGATACGTCATTTAATCTGCCCTGTGCCTCGATTTCCTGTTTTGGTGCATGGCGTTGTGAGGATAACTTTCATGAAATGTTACACTACAGTAAAGAGGGCCAGAGAAGTGTCCGGACAGACAGACAGACATTAATGGAGCTATACTGCTTTACACGATCTTAGGCCCACATGCTCCACTGCTGGTAGTGTAACCTTGTTAGTGAGATCCTATGCCAGCGTATCCCTAGTTTTTAATAACATTCACTGGAATGACTGGAGAAATACTAATGGGCTGTATTTGTTCTAATTGCACATCGAACACCGTGGCTGATGTAGGAATATTCCAGCCTTGGCATCGTCCCAGACACTGCAAATGAAGTAAAAAGATCAATGTGGTGTTGTCCTAAATATACATTTGAAAACACTTGAAAAGATACAGTGGCACAGCTGCAGCTGTGAGGCTGGAGTGCTTCAGTGTGGATTCTACCTATGCCAACAGGAGAGGTTCTCCTGTCAGTGTGGGTAGTCCATCTCCCCGAGAAGCGGTAGCTCGAATTCTTCCATTGACCTACCAATGCCTACCCGGGGGCTTAGGATGGTTTAACTTTGCCATTTAGAGGTGTGGATTTTTTGCAGCCCTGAGCAGTAGAGATGTGTTTATGAAAGATGATGATTTGGAGATGCTTCCAATTAAGGACTGTGCTGTGAGTGTGGGAATTTGGAGATGTGCCTGGAGGCGGGAGTTGGGAACACCGCATGGCTGTGTGCAGCAGTTAGGGTCACCAGATGTCCTGATTTTATAGGGACAGCCCCGATTTTTGGGTCCTTTTCTCACATAGGTACCTATAACCCTCCACCTCCTGTCCCGATTTTTGACACTTGCTATCTGGCCAGCCTAGCAGCAGTTCATCAGAGAGGCTGTCCACTTTGTTTTATTGAAGTTGTATTCCTTTCTCATTCACTGGTTTATTTAATGAACCCCAAGGTCGTTACATGAGTGACATAGTTATGCTGATCTAATTTTCTAGTGTCGACTAAACCTTAGACACCAAAGCCACCTGACTTCAATGGGTTCCTGTTCATGGTTCACTAAGCAGGGATAGTTGCCTCCCTGCAGCCCAGAATTAGGCAGCCATCTCTGAGAATCGGGTGGGCCTTGGGACATCTCCCATTGGCATCTTAGAGGGTTCCCCACCTACCATATCGGCTTTTGTGGATCGCATTCTAAGGTGCCTATCTCTACCTATTCATTCTAGGGGGAGTCTAAGCCCCTCACTCAGGCTATGTGGCTCTCAGTGTTGTTCCTGTCTTTTTTTTTTCTACGCTCCTAAAGGATAATTGCTGCACCACTCAACAGTGCAACACCTATGTTCCTTGTGGATCTAGGCCCCGTTTAATAGGGCGGATCAAAAATTGTAGCTATGTTTCATGATCTTGTTATAGTTCAAAATGTTTGTGAAAAAACTGAATGTTACTAATTTTTCAACCAAAAAAAAAAAAAAACCCAAACCCCAAACACTTTTGCGAATTTAGTTTTCCAGCTTTTACTTTTTACCTCTTTCTCTCTAATTTCCCCCCCCCCCCGCTATTTTTTTTTTTTTGGCCACTAGCTCTTTGATCCTAGCCAAGGAATTCCCCCCCCGCCCCCACAAAAAAAAATAAAAAAGTTAATGTCTAACTTTACAACATTTGGGGTTTTTACCATCACTAATTTAGCAATAAGACGCTTCAGACCCAAGGTGGTGCCGACTAATGCTAGGAACCGTCTCAATAATTAACTCCCCAAACCTAGGCACCTCCACGGGGTTTTAGAATTCCTGTGCTGTGGACTCATTAGCTTGTCAATTCCATTTTAGACTTAAAAAATCAACTTGAGTGGGAGCTGGTTAATACAAAATGAAAGAGACAAGACATCTGAGCTGTATGGAAAGAGCTGGTGAAATCTCAAATTGGGATAGGCTTTAGGAGATTAAAATGCCTGGGCTGTAACCTCAATGACTTCAGTGGAGCTATGCTGATTGAGACCTGCTGAGAATCTGGCCCTGTACGTCTAAAGCTTTCTGTTGCCTATGTCCATTCCCTGTAGCTCGACTATTTTGTCTATTTCATTCTGAGTTATAACTTTCAATCACCAGCCTCAAGCATGGTTAAGCAGTTCCCACATTTTTCTTTTAATATGAAATGAAATTGACAATGTCAGGTCACATAGGATTTGTCCGCACTATGAGGGGTAGGGTCCTGGGAAGCGATCAACAGAATGAGACAGAATGAGAGCGCGAGAGAGCGAGTGGTTAATGACAGAGTAAAAGGATAATAATGAGGAGAGTGGTTGGGGCTTGTTGGAAGGGTGAAAGATAGGTGTGGGTGAACTAGTTTGGTTAAAATAAAGGCTGTCTCTTCACCCAAAACCCTATTTGTTTGTTTGTTTCTAGTTATGTGGTGGTGTTCTGCATTTCTCTAGTTCTGTACCAAATTCTGCTCTCAGCAGTTGAATTCGAGAATAAGTCCTTTGAACTCCCTAGACTTACTCCACAGTTACACCGGTGAAACACAGAACACAATTTGACCCGTGTGGCAGAAAATAAATGCCTGTGCTTTTCAGCACCCATGTGACTTTGGGCAGATTTCAGCAGCAGAAAGGATGGAATCTTAACACCCACTGTATAAGAGAGGAAGAGTGGTCCAGAAAATAGGGCACTAGCCTGGGACTTGAGACCTCAGCTGAAGTCCCTGCCCTACCCAGGGCTGGCTCCAGGCACCCAAGCACATGCTTGGGGCGGCACCTGGTAAGGGGCGGCGGGGGGAGCGCGGCACGGCATTCCGCGGGGGGGGGGGGGGGCGGTGCTCTGGCGGCGCGGCGCTGGGGGGGGGGGGGGCTCCGGTTGCGCGGGGCTCGGCGCGAGGGGGGGGGTTTGGCGCTCGGTGGGGTTGCGGCGCGGGCGCGGCGCTGGAGGGGGGTTCCAGCGGCGCTTGGCAGGGGGCGGGGGCGGGCTCCGGCGGCGCATCGCTCGGCCGGGGGGGGGGCGCGTCGCGGGGCTCGGCGCTCGGGGGCGGTGCTCAGCGCAGGGGGGGGGTGGGCTCCGGCGCGCTGCGCTCGGCTGGGGGGGCAGGGGGGCGGCGCTTTTTTTTGCTGCTTGGGGCAGCAAAAAACCTAGAGCCGGCCCTGGCGCTATCCTTAGGCATCTCATGTAGCCTTTTCATGCCACAGTTCCGCCTCTGTAAAATGGGGATAACAGCACTTTCCTACCTCACAAGGGTGGTAGGAGGATAAGCACAAAGATTGTGAGGTGTTCAGGTACGATAGTAATTGGGCCCGTTTAAGTACCTAAGATCAGTAGAGTAGTTCTGGTGCATTTCACCCCAGAACTTCCCCTTGTTTTTATGTGAGACTATCCTATTGCTGCCTCTCCTCTGGCGTGTACAGTTATATAAAAGTCACCTGAAGGCATAATATTGTGATAGATTTCATTGTATCCTATTATTTTCTAACCATATGGATGAAATAGCACTATCTTGAGTTACTTTTGTGCATGTCACAATTAATTTCCGACATTAATGAAAGAGACTAATACAATGTACAGTACATTAATTTCCTTGCTCCATTTCTTTCCGTATTGACTTGCCAATGAGTCAAGCACAAGCTCAGTAAAAACAGTGTTAAAGCTAATACAGTCGCCTCATGCAATTCATTATAATACTCGAAGCTATAAGACATTTGTCATATTAACTCAGTACCCTGAGCCAATAAAAATGTTACCTGAAAACAAGTGCATAATTTCTATGCAGCTGATAGACAGATGTTGTTGCTCATCTGGTGGAAACAAAATGAGTCGGACTAGTTCAAAGAATTGGAATCAGAATACAAAGTAATGTCCGTTTTAGGAGTCTGTGCGGGAGGCCTCAGGCGTAGTCCACATTAATTTTCTTGTCTGTGCAAGTAAAACACATTTTAGTTCATCAGTGTTCATCCTGACATTGCTTGTAGCTATTCCATTATGGCAGCCACCTAAACAGGGTGTGTCAACGTGATGTTTGGGGGAGTAGGCGGGTGATGTGTAGTGAGCCGTGCCATAGGTCATCACTAGTATTCAAACCCAGGACCTTCCACACTTCAGCACAGGCCCCTGCCTCTAGAGTAAAGGAATAGCTCAGTGCACTGGTGCCCGTAGTTATCTACCAGTGGATGAGACACTAGAGGGGGATGTGCAGCAAGCTTTGGGAGTGTTATATAAGCAAATGAGGTACCTTGAATGAAAACATTAATCGGGTACAGAAAATTGCCCTGGATCCAGACTGAAAAGGGTGCAATGTGTTCAGATATTTTACAATACTGGATGAACAAAAAAGCTAAATGAAGACGCTCTTGTAAGTCTGTGACTGGGGGGAAGAGGACAAGGTAAGGAGGATGATATTCAAGGCCGAGATTTTCAAAGGAGGTGCCCAACTTAAAAGACCTTTGGTTGCCGAACAGTCTTAAGGTCCCTGGAAAATTGCAGCTTAAATGGTAGTTTTCATACATTATCCTGAAGAAACAGCACATAAGGCTGTTCTGAGCATGATACTCAAGATCTAAGGCCATTAGGATCTTGTTACCATTCCTTCCCAATTATCTTGCCCACAATGGTACAAAATAATGGGTGAAATTCACCCTTGTGCGAGGAGCCAATACTCGGGCTATGCCGTACCTCAAAATTGGACTTAATAAGCTGTACATTAGGCCTATGCACAGGGTTGATTTTCACCCAACATCAGTTGTAATAAGTTTGGGAGATAATGTCATCTTCAGCTAAAGAACAAGACAGAAAGTTAAAATTCCAGGGTTCTGTCCCTGTCTCTGCTGGGCAAAGCACTTAAACTCTCTTTGCCTAAGTTAACCCATCTACAAAATAGATGAGAAGTGTATGTGCATTTTAATGAACTTATGTTTGTAAAGGGTTTTTCAGATCTTCAGACAGAAGGAATGTGAAATATTATCACCAGTAAACTTGAAGCATTTTCTATTAAGATGATGCAGAGACCTTAAAAGAAAGCAGTAGTAGAATCACTTGGCACAGGAGAAGTTATGCTTCTGATGCAAAAGGCTGACTAGGGATAGTGATGACAGACCTGGCCCTGGGAACTCCGATTGAAAGTTGTTATGAGTTTTGGAGACAAATTACTAACCAGGTCTCTAGTGGAAAAAATAACAGGAGTTCAAGAAAGTCTAGGCCTTCCACAGCTTGTCTAGAGTGTACACCTAGAGAGGCTGACAATCAGGCTCTATGCTAAAAGATAGTTACAAAAGCAGCAGGTCCGTGGCTGGAAGTGATTATAAAATGTCTCTGAGAGGAGAGGGGTTAGCCAAGGATTTCCAAGTCATAGCCCAGAATTACCTGATGTGCTAGAAACAAACAAGAAAGAAAACCGTTCCTAGGATGACCAGGCAGCAAGTGTGAAAAACCGGGACGGGGGGTGGGGGGCAATAGGAGGCTATATAAGAAAAAGACCCAAAAATCAGGACTGTCCCTATAAAATCAGGACATCTGGTCACCCTAACCGTACCTCTGAATAAGCCCAGATCAGATCACTCTCACTAAGCACCAGGATGAAGGACATGCGCCTTCTAGAGTACACTGTTCAGATGAGAACAAAAACTTCAAAGCCATGCTTAAAAAAGAATAAAAAACATAGACTTAGCTGGACACAGTGCAAAAGTTACCTACTGAAAGGGTGAAATTCTCCCTCCTCCCCCCCAAAAGGGTAGCACAAAGACTAAACTGAAGTCCTGTTTAAATATTCAAAATAGGGTTTAAGTGGTTCCTTAAGTGGGTAGACTTTGTAATAGCTCTCTACATAGGGGTGAATTTCATCTTAAAGATGAGTAAGATAAAGGGTCAATCTAATATATAAGAATTGAGCAATATCCCTTTAAACAGTTTAGCGCGTTCTTGTGGGCCTCTGCCTTCTGTAGCAGAAACCACCAGAACCTAACAGACAAGAAGTGTATCTATGTAACTAGGCCTGGCATGTTTGAATATTTTTAGTAAATATTTTTAAAAAATCCAGCTGTGTTTGTGTGGTTTACTCGAAGCCTTAATACTGTGTATGGAATACACAACAAATAGTTGAATACCCACCTAAAAATAGGGCCAAATTATGTTCTTGGTTACATTTAGAGCTGGGTGAATAATGAAAAATCCATTCATAAACCCTGCATATAACTTTTTTTTAATGAAATTCATTTAATAACTTACATAATGAATATTAACCCACTCATTGGCTTAGATGCATTCAACTCCAATGCTGCAGAATCAGTGGCTGATGTCATGTCTGGATCTCAGTAAAGGATTTGATACTGCATTTCAGGAAACCATTTTTGTAAAGGGGCTACTCAGTGCAGTAAAAATAAATCAACTCACCTGACTGCAGGCTGGGAACTAGCTTTATTTATCTACATCCCAACAGAATGGGGGGGAAACTCCCACTTACTAAACTGGAAGTAATGCTCCAATCCATAATATTCTGAGAAACCCTTTGATGATCACTTTACTATCTTCATTAAAAATAATAAAAATCAGCACTGATACAAAAACCCAACTGGACTGAAAACTAGCTAAAAAAATGAAAATCACCTCTGGGTGGAGGCCCAGCAAAATTATGATGCAACTCTAAAGTCCTCTCTGAATTTCAGTCAAAGACCTTACTGAAAGGGTACTTACAAGCATTCATGTATCGAACTGAGGGAATGTCTCTCTAGTGAGGTACCTGGGGGATTGATTGATATTTTTGTGGTCATATATAACATCTTCATTAACAATCTGGAAGAAGGAATAAATATCTACAATTTGCAGATGATGATAAACTGGTAGGAGTAGTAACCACCAATAAGAACAGAATATAATGCAAAGAAACGTAGGCCAGATGATCAGCTGGCGTAACTGCACTGAAGTTTATGGGGCTGTCCTGATTTACACCAGCTGAGGATCTTGCCATCAGATTGTGTATTGTTTGGTGTTAAGCCTCTGATTTTTATTTGGCTGTAAAGTGCCACATGCACTTCTGTGGAGATGCTTGAATATAAATAGCCATTGTAATAGACTCGAAAGATGAGCAGAAAATAACAAAATGAAATTCGCTTTAGATAAATGCAGGTGAATATATCTGGGAGAAATCAGCTTTGTTGTACAGTTTCTCAAGGAAAGTGATGATCTCCCCTCACTTGGGAATTTTAAAACTAGACTGAACAACACATTACAAAATGTGCTGAGGAATCTTGTACTGGCAGGGAGCTGGACTAGATGACCTGA
Source organism: Chrysemys picta bellii (assembly GCF_011386835.1). Classification (NCBI taxonomy): domain Eukaryota; kingdom Metazoa; phylum Chordata; order Testudines; family Emydidae; genus Chrysemys; species Chrysemys picta. The sequence goes on from NC_088795.1 coordinate 131,502,100, forward strand.
TAGGACTTTTTTCATCTTTGGCCTTTATGTTTCTCTGGTTGGGTGTAAGTATCCAAATCAGGCAGACCTGGTGAGGACAGAGATCTAACTTCACATACCAGAGCAAATATTAATAATTATTTATATTCCAGTAGTGCTTAGAGGTCCTAGCAAAGTTCAGGGCCCAATTATGCTAGGCACTGTGGGTCTGGTTACACTGCAGTTAAAAACCCGCTGCTGGCCCACACCAACTGACTCGAGCTCACAGGAGTTGGGCTAAGGGGCTGTTCAATTGCAGAGTAGATGTTTGGCCCCAGGCTGAGCCCAGGTTCTAGGACCCTGCAAGGTGGGAGAATCTCAGAGCTTGGGCTGCAGCCAGAGCCCCAAGGTCTACCCTGCAATTAAACAGGTCCTTAGCCTGAGACAACTGGCACAGGTCAGCCACGGGTGTTTAATTGAAACAGACAACAGACTCTGATCTCCATCCAAGTGTCAGTTTCTGATACCCCCCAAGCTCAGCCCCCTGCTGGAAAGGTAGCAGTGGCTCCTTCAGGGTTCATTGCACTGTCTGTATTATGTGGTGTGTGGTTTAAAATAAAAATTTACTTATTTGCTCCAGTCCTACGTGGTGGTGGTGGTGGTGTTCCTTCAATTTCCTGAGCTATTTCATTCCCCCTCAATTTATTTTTTTCCAGGAGATCTTCCAATCCCCTCAGATTTCCCCACCTCCTTTCCCACAGGCTCTTCTCTATAGCTCTCTCTCCCAAACTATGTCTACACTGTGGGTGAGATCTACAAGGTGCTGAGCACCTCCTTACAGGTACTGGGCATCCGCATCCTCAACTCTCAGTGAAGTCAATGGAAGTCAAGAGTGCACAGCATCTCCCAGTAAGTGCTCAGAACCTCATAGGATCCAGTCCCATTGGTGCTTAACTGTGGTAATCAAATACAGCTCTTCCATCCACTGATACTGGAAAGGTTTGTCCTGCAGGCGTGGACAAGCTCAGAGTCCAGCACGTCTTGTGGTAAACAATGCTGGATTCCCAAAGTCAACGGTAATTTTGCCTGAGTGAGGACTGCATCAAAACCAATAAAACTTTAGGATTAGGCCCACGGTCAGTTAATATTGTCATCGGAGGCTGGGATTTTCAAAAATACCTAAGGATATTATCACCCAACTTCCACTGAAAGCCAATGAGAAATGAGTGCCTAGTTCCTTGGGTGCTAGTGAAAAATCACAGCCTAAATCATCAGAGAGAGAACTCCATTTAGAGATGAACGAGGCATTCTCATTCCTTCCAGCAGAGAGTCCTGTAAAACATACACACTAGCCAATCACTTGCAAAGTGAAACTGGCCTGATCTAAAAGGGAATTTTCTTTTTAGTGTCTTTACAATGATTCAGAAACCTGAAGCAGTATTGATTTCAACTGCAACGCTTGGAACAAGAAGAGACATGAGGTCAATGATGCTTGAAGAAACTGAGTGGGACCAGACTATTAGCATATTGCAAGGTTGGGGTGAAGAGAGCTTTCGTTTACCTAGAGTTCCTGGGTCATGGAATACCTTTTGCAACATATATCACAATGGCATGGGACAAATGATAATGGAAGAGGTCTCTTTAGACTATATAATCAGAACTGATGACTGCTCCAGCAGAAGGAAAATCACAGATAGACAGACAAGGTGAACGGTTTAATAAGCTCCAAGGCAGTGGGATGTATGTGCAAAGAACAGGTCTATAGACAAGAGAAAATTGGAACTGGCAATTACTACATTGTGGTCAAAGGGCAAATAAAGATGTCAAGTGACAAGAAAATGACTTGCAAATGTGGATGTCAAGAATCCGTAGTCTTCAGCTGGGCTGGTTCAGTTTTCTGATGTAATAGGTGGACTAGATAAATGGAGTCACATGCTCAGCTCATGTACATTGATGTACTCCATTTGGCATTTTGAAACTAGGAATGTTGTCTCATTTCTAAATGTTGATTAAATGTCCTGACTGGAAAATCAAAAAATGTTGCATAATCACTTTCCTGCAGAAAATCTTGATTTCAATTAAACTGCATTTCCTTAGAGATTTTTAAGGCCCGGCTTGACAAAGCCCGGGCTGGGATGATTTAGTTGGTGTTGGTCCTGCTTTGAGAAGGGGATTGGACTAGATGACTTCCTGGGGTCTCTTCCAACCCTAATCTTCTATGATTCTAGTGGTCCAGGCGTGGGTTTGTTCTTATTTTATTTCTCAATGAGGGCTAGATGGGGTGCTCTCCTTAAATCCCTAGCAACAGGCAGTGCACAAGTGAACCACCCCAGGAGCGGTCCAGGAACGGAACTGTGATTCTCTGAATCACAAGTATATCTCTGGTTCTCCACCGCTCCTTTCACCAATTGGGAAAGCAACCTACAATTGGCCTATTCTGGTAGCAGACTTTCCCCTCTGCACCAGCTCAACTTTTCAGGCTGAAACAAGAAGTGGGGCAACACTGTCTCTAAACCTGCTCACCCACCTGTATGGAGCCTGCTCTCCCCACTCACACATAGGTCATGCGTAAGAATAATGGGACAAGTTTTGCTTCCTTACTCCCCTGGGTGGGGGTACACTGGGGAGAGAATCTTGCTCGGAATTACATCACTCGGGAGTCTCATCAATTGGGATGTGATAGCAGTAAAGGCCAGGTCATGATCTTATTGACAAACTCTGATTTAAATAGCAACAAAGACGTCATGCGTCTGACGAAGTGGGTATTCACCCACGAAAGCATATGCTCCAATACATCTGTTAGTCTATAAGGTGCCACAGGGCTCTTAGTCTGGATCTGTAAAAAGCAATAAACCCAGCTACCCCTCTGATACTCTGATTTAAATGTAATTTCACTGATTTGTTTGGGAGAAGGGCAGCTTATTACGCAGCTGATGGCAAGTTGTCAGGTACCCAGGTTTAGCGGCTCCTGGATAGTCTGCTGCGGTACATCATCCTGCCAATGTTGTTAGTCTGTCATTAATACCGAGAATCAAGTCCAAGTATTTAAGTTTTGAGTGAAGTCTGAGTAAATAATTCACTGCAGATGCTAAATTTGGCAAATAAAGTATCTTTTTTTTTCCTGCTTGCTGAATGTCAGCTCCTACTTCGTAAACAAATCTGTTTGTTGTGTGAATTTATTTACTAGTTTGTTGGAGGTTCTTTATTTATGGATAGAGTGCAGGTCTTGCGGTGAGTGTTCAGTACTCAGGACTGGAATCGCAAGCAGGGTTTGCTAATTGCAATTGGTTATGTAAGTTATGCAGGTCATGCTTTGATCAAGAGGTAAATAAGGCCACGATTTTCATACCTTGACAATCAGGCACCTTTTCCCACCCCTGAAATCAAGCCCATTAAATGTATTTCAAGTTGGGCTGCCATTAAGTAAGGCTCTCAGTATCTCCAGCCCTCTCTGAACATGTTGGCCATAGATCTATATCAAAGGTAAGTCCTTCTTCCCGGTGCTAATTATCCTTCTGTGTCTGTCTTCTAGATTTTTATACTTCTTGGACAGGGACTATCTTTATATCCGTGACTTCATCATTGCTAAGCACATTGATGGAACTTAACAAATAAATAAGAATAATTAAATAAAGTTAATGTAGTTAAACATTTCCCTTCATTTTTTGCCAGTAGGTAAGCTATTACCAGTCCCAATAATAGTCACTATTGTAAGTATGGGGCTAGGTCAGCACCCTGCAATCTGCCCTCAGTAAGGGACAACACATCCTTGCACTGCCCAATTTGCTAAGGTAAGACAGAAATTTCCCCCAGAGTCACAATTGGTCCTTGCGTCCTCGTTGGTCCAAAGTGGAGGTAAACTGTGCCAGGCTGCTTCTTGGTACGGTCATGGGGGGTGGCGGATAACACCAGGACAGTCCCCATATTGTTACCTGTAATCTGGGTGGAGTGCACATGGGAATGAAGGACCCACTTCCTCTCCTGAGTGGGCATGTAGGATGTGTCTTGACTGAGCCCATCAGGAATACATTCCAAGGTGAAGCCAGACAAATGCAAATTGGAAATTAGGAACACAATTTTAACAGTGAGGATGATTAACCTTGTGTTGACTAACCTACACTGACTAGCATCTATATCTATGTATAGATATAATAATATGTATTATCTGCACTATATATATATATATATAATATTAGAGTTCAGTAAGCACCAATAATATTAAGCTCAAATATCGTAAGAGTGATATGATCTAAACTGGCCAACTAAGGGTACATCCAGACTACCAGCCGTATTGGCGGGTAGCGATCGATTTATCGGGGATCAAATAATCGAGACGTGATATATCGCTTCCCCGAACGCACTCCCCGTCGACTCCGGAACTCCACCGGAGCGAGCGGCGGTAGCAGAGTCGACAGGGGAGCTGCAGCTGTCGATTCCGCACCGTGAGGACGGGAGGTAAATTGGAATATGATATGTCGACTTCAGCTAAGGTATTCCCATAGCTGAAGTTGCGTATCTTACATCGACACTCCCCCCCCACCCCCAGTGTAGACCAGGCCTAAGTATCCCATAACACCTTGCATTTACTGAAGTAAGCATTTGGCACAAGCAGATAGGAAACTTGTCAAAATCAAGATACATTTGTTCTATGTCTTAATACAAGCTAGGGAAGTACCTTCACAGACCAGTACCGGGAATGCTAGTATCCAAAACAAAGATAAGGACTGAACAGAACAAGTTAGAGAACTGGAATGCACTGATGGGTTGGATTTTAATGAATTGTCAAGAAATGTGTAACTTGTAAAGTTATATAAATACTACCAGCTAAAATGTGTAAATTGCGGAGCACAACTTCTGCGTAAGGTGAATGTAACATCGCTGTATGGGACTGGTATTGCATAGAGCTTTTTTCCTGTACTATGTTAATAAACCTGACCGACCTGTTCTTTGGAGTATATTTCATAACAAAACAAGTGTGGCCAAGCAATTGACTGTATAATTTATCAACAATTGGAACAAACTACCAAGGGAAGTGATGTTTTCAAATCAAGACCGGATGCCTTTCTGCAAGATATCCTCTAGCCTAACACAAGTCATTGGGCTCTGTACAGGGATAACTGGATGTAAATTAATGGCCTACATTATACAGGAGATCAGATGGAGGAGGTCAGATGATCTATTGGTTCCTTCTGGCTTTAAACTCTATGAATATGTGTTCAAACAGTGCAAGTCTGCTTACTGGTAAAATGTAAAATACATCTTTTATCTGTGCCCATAGCTAATCCCATGTGGATTATTCTGTTCTCCTATTAGATGGGTGTAATTGATGAGTTTGAGAGGAGTGCAGCTCTTGAACAAAACGCTGAGCATCCTCAACTCCAAAGGGACTTTCAGTGATATTGAGGGTCTGTCGACATTGCAAAGGGGGGGTTGAATGACTCCTTGTGTTAACTTGCTAAAAATAGAAGGGAGGATGCTGTCGTGTGGGTTTCAGCATTGGTTTCACAAGTGAGTATATATCAGGGGGGTTGGATAGACTTGTGCAGCCTGTGCTGAAGGTTATTCTGCAGCATTCTCACTTCTATTTTTAGCTCTCAACCTTTCCAGACTACTGTACCCCTTTCAGGAGTCTGATTGATTTTGCGTACCCCTAACTTTCACCTCACTTAAAAACTAACGTGCTTACAAAATCAGGCATAGAAATATAAAAATGTCATTGCACACTAGGACTGAAAAATGACTGACCTTCCCATTTTTACCATACATATAAAATAAATTGACTGGAATATAAATATTGCACCTACATTTCAACATATAGTAGATAGAGCAGTATAAACAGGTCGTTGTCTGTATGAAATTTTAGTTTGTACTGACTTCGCTAGTGCTTTTTATGTAGCCTGTTGTAAAACTAGGCGGCTATATAGATGAGATGATGTATGCCCTGGAAGACCTCAGCGTACCCCCAAGGGGAATTGAACCACAGGTTGAGAACCACTGAGCTAGAGTACAGTTAGCATGGGCAGGTCTACCCGAGCTGCCATCCACACTCTCAGCTGCAGTGTAGATATATCCTTAGATTCCAGAGTCCCTACGGATTTTGAAATGGAGACTTAGGCTCCTAAATAATGTAGACACTCTTGAAAATGTACCTCTAGAGCCGTATTCTAGAGAAGAAGAAGCAGAGTAGCATTGTACCATTTATCTAAATGGGACTAATGGACACGTTTGTCTAACTTGGTATTTATTACACACCCATGACTTTGGTATTTGAGCACTGAGAGAGGCATACACCCTATAGAGCTCATTAAGTGCTCGAATCAAAGCATCTTTCCATTGAATGCAGCAAGCTTTGGATCAGGTCCTAACTCAGTCTTTCAAAGAGCTGCCAATAGTCCCCACTTTGTAGTCAATTGCCAAAAGTCTAATTTATTTCAATGGGGGTGGGACCAGACCCAACGTGTTGTGGCGTGGGTACCATCAAATACACCTCTACCTCAATATAACGCAACCCGATATAACATGAATTCCAATATAACGTGGTAAAGCAGCGTTCCCGGGGTGGGGGCGGGGCTGCGCACTCCTGCGGATCAAAGCAAGTTCGATATAACACGGTTTCACCTATAAGATGTTTTGGCTCCTGAGGACAGCGTTATATCGGGGGGAGAGGTGTAGCTGAAATGTCTCACAAGCTCCAAATTTAAATTGCCCCAAAGGGTGGGAAATCAACAAAGACCATATTTCAAAAGCCTGGGGAAAGAGTGGGCTACTTCTGATAGACAGGCAGCCTTCCAGGAGATAAAGAACCAGATCACATTGAAACCAGAGACACCGTGTTAAATATTAAAACTTCCGTAATATTCAGTTGTTATCTGAAGTCCCGGCAGTTCTGTAATCACTGATATTTAAGGGGAAATTAAAAAGCCTTTGTACATTTTGTACTCAATGAAACTTGCATTGTAACTGTTCAGAAGAGTGCCTTTTAATCAGTATTAAATGCTGTCAACATACCATCTATGTGAAATCAGGTAGAAAACAACACTGCTGCTGCTCTCCCACTGTGGAGGCGATACAATTAAAGGAGTTACCGATATTAGGGAAAACTATAAGGGCAGTTAGGCTCTGGAACAGACTTCCAAGGGAGGTTGTGGAATCAAAAGTTTTAGGTAAAATTACAATTGATTGTTTTAGGAATCATGATTTTAAAATTAATTTTTCTGCAAATCAGAAAGCTATATTAAAGTGTTGCGCTTAGCCACTATGCACATTGTAATTATTCATTGTGGCTGTCCAGATCTATGATGCATTCTGGCATTTTGTAAGCTGCTCTGACTAGCAATATACTGTCATTTAATGTGTTAACATTGGTTAATAAATGTATTTAAAATTTAAAAAAAAATTGGGGGGAGGGGAAGGCTAGCTCAGTGTTTTGAGCATTAGCCTGCTAAACCCAAGGTTGTGAGTTCAATCCTTGAGGGGGGCCACCTAGGGCGCTCTGGGGCAAAACCAGTACTTGGTCCTGCTAGTGAAGGCAGGGGGCTGGACTCAATGACCCTTTCAGGGTCCCTTCCAGTTCTATGAGAGAGGTATATCTCCATATATTATATTAAAGGTTTTTTTAGCAACCAGTTGGACAAACACCTATGAGGGACGGTCTAGGCTTGCTTGGCCCTGCCTCAGCACAGGGGGATGGACTTGACTTCTCGAGATCCCTCACAGCCCTACATTTCTATGATTCTACGATATTAACATACACACTGGAAATAGAAAATGAAATGAGGACTGGCTTCTTGGCTGGAGATAACCCCTGCAATGGGTGGGGCTATTTATCCATGGCTTCCTTCTAAGCTGCATCTTCCCTGCAATAATAATAATGACGTGATGTGCCTAAAATCATACAGCAAAGCTGGGAATCCAGCCTAGGCATCCTGACTCCCAGGTAGTGGCTACACTGCAGTTAGACACCTGCAGCTGGGCCGGACCAGCCAACTGTGGCTTGGGCTAAGGGGCTGTTTAACTGCAGTTTAGACATTTGGGCTAGGGCTGCAACTTGAGCTCTGGGCAGGGCCGGCTCCAGGCACCAGCCCAGCAAGCAGGTGCTTGGGGCGGCCAAGGGAGAGGGGTGGCACACCCGGCTCTTCGGCGGCAATTCGGTGGCGGGTCCCTCGCTCCCTCTCGGAGGGAAGGACCAGCCGCTGAAAACTGAAGCAAAAACCCTGGAGCCGGCCCTGGCTCTGGGACCCTCCCACCTCACAGGGTCCTAGAGCCCACGCTCCAGCCTGAGCCAAAATGTCTACATAACAATTAAACAGCCCCTTAGCCTGAGCCCCACAAGCCTTAGTCAGCCGGTCCGGCCCAGCTGCAGGTGTCTAACTGCAGTGTAGAAATAACCCTCCCACCCCCCAGTTTCTTGGTCTAATTGCTAGACTCTACATCCTTGTTTTTTACTGCTTCATATATTTGTCCTTTTAGATTCCTAAATGTGCAAAGGGAATGTTGTTCTCATTATTTTCTGCCAGAGCTTTACCTTTGGTGAAATCGTTTTTTTTTCCCCCTGCAGAACGATTGTTGTAAAAATCAATGATGCTCGGAAGATGCCCAATCCCTTCTCTGTGTTCGAAATTTAAAGGTACAACATTGCTTTTAATCAATATCTGTTTTCCTTTCAAAACATATTTCAAACCTGATTTCAGGGCTGTCGGCTTTTGTACTGCTAAAGGATCTTGGTGCTGTCCACATACCATATGTTGTAGTTTATGATGTTTCTTTGTTGTGTCTTTAGCTGTAATCCTTTATTATTAAATGCCCTGTTTGGATGATTTAAAGAAGGACTTTAACAATGGAGAAAACTTGGAAGAAAAAGTTTCTAGTCATGTAACAAACCGTTTACTTTGGTTTTAATATTGTGCATTCCCTTTTCTAGTATAGTGATTGCTTGGTAGTGACTTTGAGACTTTAATTATAGACCTCTCCTGTTTTATTCATTATTTTCCAAAACTAGCTTTTTAAGGGTCAACCTTTCCAACATGGTTCTCAGCCAAGAGGGGAATTTTTTGTGACAGTTTAAGTAAAATCCCCTCAGCCATTCTTTAGCTATCAAAGAATGAAAAGAGAGACCTTCCCTCCAGCATTTAAAGACTTGACCACCAAGTCTTGCACTAAGATGCAAAAAAACAAAAACAAACAAACAGAAGCCCCTCCAAACTTTGTATGGACATATTGTAGTTCTTTTGGAGTAGTCCTCTTGGTGGGTCTTTAGGAGTGGGAAATAAAGTAATTAATATACGAGCTATTGAAAAATCATGTCTAAGCAACCTTTGATGACATTTGCTAAAATGTTACTGCATTCATTTCCCCAATTGAACAAGACTTCAGGGTCATAGATGGTAAACAGCTTGAGCCAATCCTATGGAGGGCTTTGAATAGCAGGAGAGAGACCTTAAGCTGGAATTTGTTGTTGACTGGGAGCCAGTGCAGAGAATGGGGCTTTGAGGTGATGTGTGCATGGAGATATGTGCTGATTAACAGATGGAGTGCTGCATTTTCTATCAGTTGGAGCATTTTGGGGATGTGTGTGAGGTTTCAGGCTTCATTCCTATGTAGAATGAGTTGCAACCCTTAGGTCTGGAAGTCACGGATATATGGATCACCATGGTCAGGTCTGATAGGATGGGGTGCAATCTCTTGTCTCTTCCCAGATGGAAGTGTTTATTGCTGCTACCTCTGTTTGGTCATCCAGTGGTACTGAGGGTCTGTGTGACCCAGGCTTGTGGATTCAATGTTTCCAAGTTTATGCTTGAGCTTCCACACCGCACTGTAAACCTGGGTTTACAAGTGCTGGATCTGGGTCTCTCAGCCATGCTAATTCATCCATACAGCTTGACCCATAACTGCACTGCAAAAGGACAGTTGGACCCACAGCAGGACTTAGTCTCTGACCCACCCCCACTAGCAAGGTCCTACGACCCTGGTCCTGAGGCCTGCTGGCCTGAATCAGACTGATCAGTGTGTGGACAAAGATGGGGCTTGGACTCAGACCTGAGTCAGAGCCCAGGCTTAGTGTGCAGTGTAATTATACCCTCAAAGGCCCTCCAAGCCACAGATAAACATAACTCTTATGCCTGCTTTTAGAACATGTTGGTCCATGGCTGCTCCTCTCTCATTTTGCCTATTGTAGCTGAGGTCATGTCTACACTAGGGAGCTTACAGCAGCACTACCATCCCGATGCAGTTGTGCCACTGTAAGATCACTCGTGTAGTTGCTCTCTGCCAATGGGAGAGACATAATTAAACCACCTCCAACGAGCGGTGGTACCTATGTCGGTGAGAGAGCTTCTCCCGCTGACAGACAGCTGTCCACAGTGGCGCTTCTGTGGGTGAAACTGATGTCGCTCAGAAGGGTGGGGTTTTTTTCACACCCCTGAGCGACATAAGTTATACCGACAAAAGTGCTATTGTAGACATAGCCGAACTCTTCTCTGACCTCCTCTTCCACTATAAAACTCGGATCCTCAAGAGCAGGTGAGCTAAGTTAGCATCAAGCAAAGTATTCTTATTCCTATTTGAGTTTAAGGACCTGAGTGTAAAGACAAAACTCCCATTGATTTCAATGACAGCAGGACTGGGCCCAAGAGTCAGATTTTTCCATGTGGTCAGTGTTAGCCTAACTCTCCTCCCATTACAGTTGAGGAGACTTTTACCCTTGACATCAAAGGGAGCACAATAAGAACCAATGAGAGCTTTTGAAGCTCCCATGTTCCTCTCCTAGTGATGTCATCAAAGGACTTCCCTTCTCCATTACATCTCTTCACTCCCTCCCACTCTCCTCTCACATCAACTTCAAACTCTTTTGTGGCTACATTTCCCCTTCCGACCCTTCATCTGTTTAGGTCTTTGGGGGCAGTCCCTTACTACATCCACACAGTACCCAGCACAATGGGGCACCAGGCTCATTTGGAACTACTAGAATACAAAAAATAACAAGAAGAAAAAAGGCAAAGAGAAGGGAAAGAAAACATCACAAAAATAAATGAAAATATTATTGAATATTTATTTGGATTTACTGCCTTACTTATAGAGGTTTTTTTTTTTAAAAATCATTGTATTCACTAAAGTTAAATTACTGAAATATACATAGAGATATACCTTGGTTTGGGTTTTATTTTAAACTGTCTTTTCCCTTGTAGTAAGAGATGCATTTGAGTAGCTAACTGCAAGATATGTGAATTCATAGGAGAATAGTGAATAATGAATTATAGATGATAATCTCAGAGATGACCCAATGCCTATGATTTCTTCCATTATTTCTCATTACAGAGATAGATTCTCTTTGAGAGAAAGCCATCACGTAAATTATTAAGGATGCGAAAATAGAAATCCTTTATATATTTATTTTTTTCAAAATTCAGTGAACAAGCATTTAACGACTTTGTTTGGCCAGTCTTCAGAGTCCCTGTAAATCATGTGGAATGATTGATGTTTTTCCTGTGTTTTGTATAAAGCATTATTATTTCAGTTCCTCTGCTCCAGAAATAAAGGGTATCCTCATTCCTGACTTCTTTGTGGGTAAGGATGAATGATGGCTTAGACCCTCTGAAAAATCGGAACCTAATTTCACAGACCTTACTCACATCAGTCATGTGACTAAAGCCAATGGGTTAACTCATATTAATAAGGCTTTGGAGCTCCAATTCAGAAAGGTACTTAAGCATCAACCTAACTTGATGACTGGCCTGGACTGACAACAGCGGGTGGATCATTCAATTATTGCCCTGTTCTCTTCATTCCTTCTAAGGAACCTGGCACTGGCCACTGTCAGAAGACAGGATACTGGGTTAGATGAACCATTGGTCTGACCCAGTATGACTGAGTGCTGGGAGCTAACCAGGTGGACCATCACTCTGATCTCTCTGATACTAATCAGTTCCCCTGGAGAAGGTTGATTGGAGATAAGCAGCTAATTAGCTGATGAGGCTGGAAAGGCTGATGAACAAATCAGCTAAGGATATAAAAGAAGAGAGAGAAGGGAAGGAACTGAGGGGAGGGACCCAGGCTAGCTGAACGAAGGATGCTTGGAGATTTCAAGGAAGGAAGATCTCTGTTCCTATCTGGCCCTGCAGGAAAGGGCCAGAAACATGGTAAATGCTTTGCTGCACAAGGCTGTGTTGGTGATTAGAATATAAATACGTTCACATGAAGTTGCCCCCTACTGACAGAGTCTGCGAGGTTTCTGGGCATCAGAGGATGGGGATGGAGCGTGTTTTGTTACACTCAGTATAGCCATTCTTATGGTCTTAACTTCAAGTAGCTGAGTAATCCCATTGGCCTTGAATCTGTTACTATTTGTGCTCAGCAATTTGGAGGTTCCTGGCATCCTTAAAAGTGACAGGTTTGCTTTAGTTTCCTCAAATGAAAGGGATTGATTCCAAGTAAAGATCCAGAAAAGTTACAAGGATGGTAAGTATTCCAAGCACAACAACAAAATCACAGATGATTGTCTGAGAGGAAATCAAGGGCCCAATATTGTAGGGGCAGTAAAGAATGGAGGGCTAAGGGTGGGGCCCTGACTTGCACAAGTAGTTCTCTTGAAGGCATTTACTACTAGGATAGCAATTTCTTTGCAGTCAATCAATTAAACATGTGAATGTGTTGCAGGATTGAGCCTCCGGTCTGGAGTCTTTATATATGTAGAAATAAGAACAATAAAGGAAAGGTTGGTGAAAGAAGACTTCTTTATTCATTCAGTTTCTTCCCCTTCAGCACAGACCTTCAGCACTGCTGGGTTCCCTTGAAACTCTACTGTCCTTATGCATAAGGGGTTAACTTACTTGTGATAGTCTGTAGCATTGCCTTCTTCAAGTCACAGGACTATGGGGTGAGGAATCTGCAATGACACTTAACACGTTTCTTTTGTATTAGGGTTGTGGGTTTTTTTAATCTGGAAGATTGATGTGGCAGTTCAGATGTTTATTATATATAACCCCCTCCTCTCCCTGCCACACCCCAGCCCCCAATCGCACTCCTCAATAAACACAATGTCCCATTTAGGAACAATTCTATACTAGCACATCCCATCAGTCCACCACAGGATCCTGCCTTAAGTAGGGGTTCTGGATCTAATATGTCAACGGATCTGATCGCTTTTATTTTTTTCTCTCCTGTTTCCATTTCCCTCTCAACAGTGGGAAAGGGCCTGTTTCTGATCTCCTTACTCATGCAGAACAGTACTTTACTCCTTGAAAAAGCTCACTGAAGTCAATCAGACTTCTTCTGGAGCATTGCTGTATGCTACGATTCTGGCCCCTACATGCCATTGCCGTTCTCCTCACCACCCACGTGTAGTGGTTGGGGAGAAGCAGCTCAGTGGAGGTTGTTCTCCCCCTCAACCTGCTACCCACAATGTGGGTAACTTATGCAAGGGCATAAGGGGACATCTTATGGTCCTTTACCATCTTGCACAGGCATGTGAGGAAGCTCAATATTGAACCTTAAGTCATATGATTTAGGACCACAATTCACTCCTTGCTTCCTTTGTGCTCCCAGGGTGTAGCCATTTATTGATGGCCTAATCCAGCTATAAATTACTACCCCTCCTTGCTGGCTCATCAGCAGTGGACAGTGGAACCAGGGCTCTGTCCATTCACCACCCACCTGCTCCATGGAGAGAGTCCTTGGGCCTGTAGCCCCACACAGTCCTGCGTACCCCAATCCAACATCCAAGTATACTACTGTGCCTTGCTGACCTGCATTGGTCAAGTCACAGTCTAATAAGTCGATGTAGTTGGCTTATACTGCAGCAGGGGCATTTGAAAGCCAAATGCGTTGAAAGATCCAAACCTGTTGTTGTTGTGTATATAGGATTTTCACTCTGTGGTTAGTGCACAGCCTAAATGTGTCTCCTTCTGTTCAACAAGATTCTGGAGCACCTCTATTTCAGAGGTCAGGTTGACTTTGTCTATTGATTCAAATGAATCTTCTCCTGGACATGTTCTTTTCCTCCCTGGACATTAGTTTTATGATTGGTGTTTAGTGAAATGTCACCAGAACCAGCACTCTGATGTATAAAAGGCGATGCCATCAGCAAAGAATGTTGTTTTTTTAAAGGCAGCTTGGTCTCATCACTTGTTGAAAAGCAGTCAGATGTTGTTGCTTTGCTTTGGTGACATGTTAACAGAGGAGCTCTGGAAAAAAAAGGGACTAAGAGGAAAAAAGAGGAAAAGTTTCCGATACAACAGTGGAAGCAGCAATAGTTTTAATTGTTCTTTGACAGGGCAAAACCCACATAACAACAGAGGCATCTCTTACAAGCTGTGTTTGCAGCAAAGAGCATTGACATGATTTGTGACGTTTACAAAGCTTGGAGCAGCACTGAGGTACCTAAAACCAAATGGGGGATTAGGACACAGGAGAGGAGGAACCTTCAGAAACTGAGTTCTTCTTTTCAAGCAAATCTCCTTAGTAATTAAGGAGACAGATGCAGACAACGGAGGGTGTGTGATAACGGCAGAGCTGGTCCTCAGTGATGTGTTAGATTGTTGCTGGCCCCATATGCAAGGGAAGGGAAAGGAAGGGTGAGGAATGTCCCTGTATTGGGCCCTTAATCTGCCACCAGATGACTGGGGAATGTAGGTCCTATGCCCTGCTAGTTCCTCTGTGGGCACTAGCTGCCTGGAAGAGGGAAGAGACAGGACGAGTGAGAGTAGGCCATAGCCCTCCTTTGCCTGGAGGGGAGTGAATGCTGAACCCTCTCCGAGGCTGGCAGAGACACCATTCTGGCATGCACTCCCTACAGCCCTGACAAGTGAGGGAGCCAGAATTCCTTCGGTGGATCCCAGCTGCAGCCCAGCTCTGTCGCATCCCTCTGCCTTACTCCCCACACAAGGAGAACCCACTTGGCATTACATGTTCCATGTACACTCCTGAATAAGGGATGTGCTTGACATGGAGGAATGCCTGGGGCTTACCTTATTGGTTATGAGTATCAGTGGTAAATACAAAATCACAAGGTGCTGCTAACCCACTTACATGATTTTGCTGGAGCAGATGGTGCAGCTACATGATAGCCCCAATCATTTCTCTCTAGCTAGATCCAAAGAGAGATGATGATAGGCAGCTATTCTCTTTCTCAAGATCCCTCATGTGCAGAGTCCCTTCCGTTCAATACTGACATGAAATTGCTTGGTGAGATTGTGTCATGGGCTCTGCAGTCAACAATATGTTGATGACACCTTGCTTTCTATTTCCTCCTCAACAGAATTTTATAATGCTACAGGGACTGGCCAGTGCTTGTCTCTGCTCCTTTCTCTCATTTGCCATGTGGATATTTCGATCACCACTAAATTCTTCATATGTGCAGCTAAGTAACTGTTACAATTTTGTATTCATGTATTGCTAGGGTGACCAGACAGCAAGTGTGAAAAATCGGGACAGGGAGTGGAGGGTAATGGGAGCCCATGTAAAAAAAAAAAGCCCCAAATATCAGGATTGTCCCTATAAAATTTGGCCATCTGGTCACCCTATGTATTGCTGTGCCTTCAAATTTCTGGGAATGTACTGCCAGCAGGGGCAGCCATTTTGCATTGAGTTTAGAGGCAGCATGCTACATAGGAGGCGCACACACTGTGCTTTCGTCTGCGATCTGGAACTTTGCGGTTCTTTTGTTTTCCTTAAGCTAAAAGAAAAGTCATTCAAAATGAACGCGTACGTTTGTTCTCTGTGCACAGAAAATATAACAGCTGTTTCTGTAGTGAACACCGACGGCCAAATTTAGAGGTGATTCTTGCATAAAGCTACAAAATAGTAAAATGGTGTAAGGGCGTCAAACGGAACTAGAATGGGATAAAATAGG
Source organism: Chrysemys picta bellii (assembly GCF_011386835.1). NCBI lineage: Eukaryota > Metazoa > Chordata > Testudines > Emydidae > Chrysemys > Chrysemys picta. Next base: position 131,517,902 of record NC_088795.1, read on the forward strand.
AAAAGCCACTAACAAAAGGCATGAAAAAGGTTTAGATTAGAGTAGTCTACCTTCTTAAACCGACACCTTCTTCTGATCTTGTGAATGGGTAAACTGTACCAGCTTACACACTCAAATCCACTTGAGGTGCAATTGCATATTAGTTAATCAGTTTTTGAAGGCTATTATTAATAAGATCACTAACCAGCTAGGAATAGCAACTGACTTCTCTTTAGACAGTGTTACACTATTTATTTCTCCACAGTTATCAGCAAGTGGTTACATATCTGATTCACTATACTGCATCTCAGCTTTTGGTCTGAATAAGCCTGAATGGAGTACTGACAACTCTAATAGCATAATGCAAGCTGGGTGAGAATGCTTTAACTTTTGCAAAGGTTATTGGTGCTGTGCTAACAGAAATCAGTCAACCAGAGAAAATGTGCCCTTCTAGTGTTTATTGAGATGGCATGTTTCAGCCGGTGTGCTTGTAGAAATATTCTGATTTTAGATGCATCCCTTTGTTAATGCAGTGGTTCTCAAACTTTTGTATTGGTGACCCCTTTCACATAGCAAGCCTCCGAGTGAGACCCCCCCCTTATAAATTAAAAACACTTTTTAATATATTTAACACCATTATAAATGCTGGAGGCAAGAGGGGTTTCGGGTGGAGGCTGACAGCTCCTGACCCCCCCATGTAATAACCTTGTGACCCCCTGAGGGGTCCCGACCCCCAGTTTGAGAATCCCTGTGTTAATGTGTTGTGAAAAGGGACTGGAATTTGGGCAGACACTGTTTTGGAAAGAAGATAAAGGAGAATTTGAAAGGAATTTCAAGAATGTCATAAAACTGGGTGCCCCATCCCTGACGTTTCTATTTGAATATCCCTTTGTGTTTAGTGGGAGGGGATTAATGTCTTGTTAATTTTCTTGGAGACACAGGAAAGAGAAAGGTTAAAAGCAAAATATAAAGTTTGAACAACAACCAAAAAGAGATGCTAAATTGATCCCTAGTGCCAATCCCAGGGCACTTGTGTTTGGCCATGTGTCTCATCTGCAAACTGTGCCAAAGCATCAGTCGCCAAAATTCAAATAAAATTCAAATTGAAAACCCAAGGCTCAAATTATTTATTCAGCTGAAGCTCTCCAATCATTATTTAAACATTCCAAGTGAAATCTTCAGAAAGGTGGCCTGGGATGAATTAGGAACACAACTCCGGCTCTTCCTTAATGGAAATTGTGTGTCAAATTCTGTGTGCAGAGGTCTAGAGCATTATTAAGTCATCTGGGTCAACCTCTTTTCCTTTATTTTATTTTTTATAATAGAAAGCAATTGGACTTGCACTCCGTTCCACAACCCTTTTGCAATCTGATATGCTTTTCAGTCATGCTCACATGAGAGTCTGAAAACTCTGAATCATAAACAATAGAAATCTGTTTCTCCCAAAGGTATCCTTGTCATGGACTAGCCCCGGCAGGAGTAAAAAGAAAAACACAGGCAGGGGATTGTTGTAGTTCCTGACATATCTATTAATGTACTGAAAACAACCTTTCCATACCAAACCTATGGGTTGAACCTGATGGAAGCAATTTTCAAGTTGTGAAGAATATTCTTCTGTCACATGTTTCACTGATTCTCCAATGAATAGAAAACTTTACTTTAGTCACTGTTTCTAAAAGTTGTGTCCCTGGGTTTTAAAGCTATTTGTATCACACTGATAGCTTAGAAGTTTGATTTCTGGATTGAAATTTACTTACACTGTAAAGCATCAGGGCTTAACTCCCACAAGACTATATTTCATCTAGGCAAGGAAGGGCAAATGCAAGAGATACATTCTGTATTCGGTAGTAGTGGTCCTCAAGCATTGAGGTAATGCTGTTTTGGGCTGTACTGCTATGTTTTGTAGGGTGGCATATAGAGTCTTGGGGAAAATAAAGAACTTTCACCCATTTCTGAAACCTATGGGAACTCAAAACTGAACCATACTATCCAGGCTATGAAATGTTCATCTGAGAATTGAACTAGAAGTATCAACCTAACACAAAGAAAAGCTTGCATGCTACAGCTTGACATGAATAGAATACAGGCTTTGTTAGTATTAATAATGAAAAAATATAATAACGGGATTCCCAATAGAAATCTGGGTCTCAATGTACTTGGTACTGTATATATGTATAGTAAGAAGTAGTCCGTTCCTTAGAGAACTTGTAATCTACATATACAGAGGGTGTCTATTTATTTCTATTTTACAAACGAGGAATTGAGGCAGAGAAAGAAAGCGAGAGACGTTCTAACCCAGTGCTTTGGGCACTCACCTGAGCGGGTGCATGCCTGGGTGCCAGTTCCAGGACTCATCAATATTGAATTACATATATAAAGAAGTGTAACAGCTTCAATAGGAGAGATTGAGTTCCCCACCCCAGAATCCCCTATAGGCTAGTTGTTAGGGGACTCCCCTGGGCAGGGGAAATCCTAGATTCAAGTCCTTGTCCCAAATTAGATCAGTGGGGATTTGAAGATGGGTTTCAGGCACCCCAGCTGAGTGCTGTGACTATTAGGTTTATTGGGACACCACCACCTTGGTGGTTTTTTTGAGGGGTGAGGGAGAGAAAGGGCTTGCATGGCTTAGATGCCAAGAGAGAGTTAATAGTTGTGACTCCTGAGAGGAGGGAGGCATCTAACTCCCTGAGCCATGCCCCTCCCCTTGGCTTTTCCTATTGGCTAGCTTAGGTGGTGCCCTGCTCAGTGTGCGGGCTTCTGAGAATCACAGTCTTAGGAACCCACTCTCCCTGTGCATCACATAAGGAGCCTGGCTACCTCATACAGGGCTGAGGATTCCACCACATGGCAGGGTGCCTACAGTTAGGTGGTGCAACACGTAAGTCTCGCTGCGGATCTAGTCTTTAGGTCTGGCAATGCTGAGCAAAGCAACCCCTCAATGCCTAAGTGACTGCCCAAGGTCAGACAAGGGCACGGGCTTCAAAGTCAGACCTTCGGAGCCCCAATCCAGTGCCTCAATTGCAAAACCAGTGTTTGCAAATAGTTAGCACATAATGGTATCGGTGGATCAGTTTAGCACTCTTCCCCAAGCATGGAATTGAGGGTCAACCACTTCTTTTGCTTTGCCAACATGGCTGTGAAGATCCATGGGTGAGGTGGGGATGGAAACTGGGTGGGATAAGGAGCAATGAGTAGGTAGGCTCCTACTGGGTGGTGGCAGGGTGGTAGAGATGTGTTCAAGGTGAAGCTAGCAGGATCTAGAGTAAGGGGAGCACAGCTCAAAGCAGATGGGGTGCTCCCCCTGCACCTTGGCTGGTGCCATGAAGAGTACAGGGAGAGCTCCTTCTCCTGGCAGAGTCAGTTTTTATCCCTGGGAGTGAGGGCTCAGAAGTAGCATAGAGGTACCGGGCCCTTCCACAGTGAATTTCACAAGACAGGTTCTTGCAGAACTCCCTGTTCAGTTGCTCCGTTTTCCGGACTCAGGAGATCCTGCATAGATTAACATTTTGAGAAGTATCTGAACTGGAGCTGAAATCCAAACCTTTTAAGCTTTTCCCATCATTGGTGTTTTGGATGATTACCATAAAGCATTTAAGTCATTTGTACTATATAAATAAGGGTGGTATTATGAGCTTTTATCATTTTGCTTATGAGGTTTCAATATAATGCACATTACCATACAGTAGCTGCAAGCCATTAATAGAAATAATGGCTTTCTGTACTATGACATGCATGAAATTGTTTTAGAACACCACATTACATCTGCTTTGCACACAGAATAAGTAATTACCACTGTGCTGGAACTTGCTACTCCAGCTACTAAATGTTTCCCATTTGTTATACCCTTGTATCACTTTACTGGAAACTAGACAACTAGAGTTTCACTTAAAATTTTCAGTCAAATTTTTCAGTTTTCAAAGATCAGAAACCAAAACAAAGATACTTTTACAAAACCCAAAGGTTTTGTGATTTTTTTTGTATTGTTTTTGTCAAAAAAAGAGAACATTTTGAACTAATTAAATTTCCTCAATTTTTTTTTAAAGGCCATTTTTACTCCAACAAAAAAAAAATAGCTGATTGAAAATTCAAATTAGCAATATTGGAAAGCAAAGGAGAACAGCAGCAGGAATTCAGTAAAAGGTCATTTCCAAGTGGACTCAGCCTTGAATGACGGAATTTAAACTCTCATGATGTAACCTTCCTATTGCATTCTGGGTGCAATGGATAAGTGTGATTTCCTCTGCCATGCTATGATTTTTTCCTGTTTAGTTTGCAATATAGCACAAAAGTCAGGTAGTTGATGATGATGCAACATGGGACTTGGCTTGCCTGCTAGGATTATTGGCATATGCACCCAACCAATTCCCTGCCATCCCAGGGGCATCCGGCCTTGGTGCAGCTCGGTGTCTCCTGTTCCCTGCCTGTGGGGGGACTCCTGAGGACTAAACTACTTTACCTTAACTGAAGTCATTGGGCTCAACATAGGGGCAATTGAGTGATATTTAATTGCCTGTGATATACGTGAGGTTAGACTAGATGATGTAATCATCCCTTAGGTCTTAAATGCCATGAAACTATGAAATAAAGCGCCCTGCATTACAAAGCATTCTAAGCACAACATAAACCAAATCATTTAATCCACCTCTGAAATACGGTAGATACAGATAGTGTTTCCAAGCCCACAGCCAAAACACCCAACAGCTTAGAGCAGTAAATGGTGTTGGACACAATCCCAAGGTTCAGCTTTGGCCTCAGCACTCTGGGCCCTAAAGGAGCATCTGAGAAAACCACCTGTCTTAGGAGCATCCCTAGGAGGCACAAAGCCAGCGTAGCCTGAACTATTCCACACGGACACCACCAACCTGGCATAGGAGAACACTTTATGGGAGGCAGGAAGGTGCATCTTGGAGCATAGGGTCCTTCCCCAGCATCTTGGCTACTGCAGCATAACTTAGCCTTGGAGCTGCTCTAAGCTATGCCAGGGACCATGATGGTGCCCTGCCATCCCAAACTGGAATCTGTCTGGGTCATGCCTCTAACTCTGCCATGAAATTTTAAGTGACCATGAGTAGTAGGAGATTTTGTCTTATTCATAGAATCATAGAATATCAGGGTTGGAAGGGACCTCAGGAGGTCATCTAGTCCAAACCCCTGCTCAAAGCAGGACCAATTCCCAACTAAATCATCCCAGCGAGGGCTTTGTCAAGCCTGACCTTAAAAACCTCTAAGGAAGGAGATTCCACCGCCTCCCTAGTTAACCCATTCCTGTGTTCCACCACCCTCCTACTGAAAAAGTGTTTCCTAATATATAACCTAAACCTCCCCCACTGCAACTTCAGACCATTACTCCTTGTTCTGTCATCTGCTACCACTGAGAACAGTCTAGATCCATCCCCTTTGGAACTCCCCTTCACGTAGTTGAAAGCAGCTATCAAATCCCCCCTCATTCTTCTCTTCTGCAGACTGAACAATCCCAGTTCCCTCAGCCTCTCCTCATACGTCATGTGGCTCCAGCCCCCTAATCATTTTTGTTGCCCTCCACTGGACTCTTTCCAATATTTCCACATCCTTCTTGTAATGTGGGGCCCAAAACTGGACACAGTACTCCAGATGAGGCCTCATCAATGTCAAATAGAGGGGAATGATCACGTCCCTCGATCTGCTGGCAATGCCCCTACTTATACAGCCCAAAATGCTGTTAGCTTTCTTGGCAACAAGGGCACACTGTTGACTCATATCCAGTTTCTCGTCCACTGTAATCCCTAGGTCCTTTTCTGCAGAACTGCTGCCTAGCCATTCGGTCCCTAGTCTGTAGTAGTGCATGGGATTCTTCCATCCTAAGTGTAGGACTCTGCACTTGTCCTTGTTGAACCTCATCATATTTCTTTTGGCCCAATCCTCTAATTTGTCTAGGTCCCTCTGTATCCTATCCGTACCTTCCAGCATATCTACTACTCCTCCCAGTTTAGTGTCATCTGCAAACTTGCTGAGGGTGCAGTCCACTCCATCTATGCATATCTAAAAGGCAGCATGCATCCATGCATATCTAAAAGGCAGCACATTCAGTAGCACAATGCTCTGTATCATCATTCTGGGGCACTGGCTCAATAAGGATGAAGAAGAAAGGGTTCCGCTTTAGTACAACTTCCTGTATCAGGCAGATCTTTCCCAGGAAATATCCCATCCCAGTGTCGATCAGTTCAGCTTCTTTTGCGGTGTAGCAAGGACTCAAGTCCAATGCAATATTTGTGCCAAGCGCCTTTTTTACAATGTTCTGTTTTATTGCACATATTTATAACTCTAAATCACCAAAAGGATTTAAGCATTGACTGAGTTCCTGGATCCAATCTTCACAAAGTTTCGCTGCTATAAATCTAGAGTCACTTCTTTCAGGGCGACTGCACTAGTTCTCCACTGAGCAAAATGAGCGTCGAACACTAACAGACCCAAATGGTAACATTTCGTACACATGTAAATGATTGCACGAAGTGCGAGACACTGGGCAATCAGACGTAATGCAGTTACTGCTGGCTTAGATTGGAATGTGCTCTATTCACAGTCTATTCTGTCCCATGGTTGAGTTGTTATATTTGTTCTTGAATGTTTGTTCCTGTTCTCAGTGATTCTGAATCCAGTCTGTTTCATGGCATGGGGACTTTTCCTTCCTTTGCTCCCAGGGGTGTCATTTCAGAAAAAATTCTGAGGAGGAGGAAGTGGAGTATATAGACCTATGAAAAGGGTTTTTTTTTGGCGGGGGAGGGGGGGGGGGCAAAACATGGTCGGGGCAGCTGCCTACTCTTGCCCCATAGCAAGTGACACCTCTGATTGGTATAGATCAGTGGTTCCCAAATTTTAACAACCTGCCAACCCCCTCCTAAAAATGAATATTTCCAGGGATTTTCTCCTTTACCTGAGTATAAATTATAAAAGCAGTGATCTTGGAAATATAAAATTTGTTTTTATGACATGCTTATTACACACTATTATTAATTATTATTTATAATTACATTATTTTTATTACATTATGAAAACGGTAACACTCTTCCAAGATCTCACTTCCGTAGCTTGTATCACTTTGAATAAGCCTGTTATAAGACAAGGCTCCTATGTTTCATCAAAGAGTATCAGATTTGAAACAGCATGAAGATATTTAAGAAGCCAACTCAAAGAGTTCCTCCTACACAAGCATTCAGGTCTTGAGCAGTCCAGGCAAACAACACACGTTACAACAAAGCTTAAACTTGTTCTTCATAATAATTTTAAAAACAATACTACCTGCCTATTTAATTTTAAAAACAGCAAAAAATATCCACCTCCCTTTCCATTTCTTATAAGGAGTCTTGAAGTTTAAATCTCCTCAGTATGATTCATAGATTCATAGATTATAGGACTGGAAGGGACCTCGAGAGGTCATCGAGTCCAGTCCCCTGCCCGCATGGCAGGACCAAATACTGTCTAGACCATCCCTGATAGACATTTATCTAACCTACTCTTAAATATCTCCAGAGACGGAGATTCCACAACCTCCCTAGGCAATTTGTTCCAGTGTTTAACCACCCTGACAGTTAGGAACTTTTTCCTAATGTCCAACCTAGACCTCCCTTGCTGCAGTTTAAACCCATTGTTTCTGGTTCTATCCTTAGAGGCTAAGGTGAACAAGTTCTCTCCCTCCTCCTTATGACACCCTTTTAGATACCTGTAAACTGCTATCATGTCCCCTCTCAGTCTTCTCTTTTCCAAACTAAACAAACCCAATTCTTTCAGCCTTCCTTCATAGGTCATGTTCTCAAGACCTTTAATCATTCTTGTTGCTTGCTTTGATCTGCTTAGCTCTTGGAAGTCCAGGGGCTCCAGGCTGCTGGCCCCATGCTGTCCGGGGTCTCTAGGGACAGCTCTGTCTGCCATTAGGGAATTTTTTCCTGACAACCCCCTGTAACATGGGGTTCACGAACCCCAGTTTGGGAACCACTGGTATAGATAGATTGACTTGCAGAACAATACATAACAACCCATATCACCCCTTCTGATCACATCAATTTACCCTTCATTCATTTGCTTTCATTTCCATCACTGGAGTGTAACAGTGTTGTTTATTCATTTTTGTGACTGTCATGCCTGGAAGCTAGTGCATTCTTCCCCCAGTCCCACCGCCAAGGAAATCAGGGGGTGTTTTAGCATGAACTCAAATGAGAGCAGGATCTAAATACTAATCTCCATAAAGCAGCTACATAAGATTCATTTGTGTTTTAATTCACCCAAGCCTTGTGTGTCTTTGATTGTGAAACCTATTCAACTTCTAGTGACTTCTTAAATGTTCTTTGATTTGATTCATGACCTTTGAGTCTCTTTATATATAGTTCAGACAGCGCATTTGATTTTTCACAGGTGAAACTGCATGAAGCAATCCCATGAGTGGATTTGAAGTTCATAGACCTGATAATAAATAATAATATATGGAGATATATCTATCTCATAGAGCTGGAAGAGATTCTGAAAGGTCATCAAGTCCAGCCCTCTGCCTTCACTAGCAAGACCAAGTACTGATTTTTTGCCCCAGATGGCCTTCTTAAGGATTGAACTCACAACTCTAGATTTAACAGGCCAATGCGCAAACCACTGAGCTATTCCTCCCCACCAGTGTAAGTCAGGAGTAACTCTATGGAATCAGTGAGGTAACAGATGTAGCTGTGAATGGAATCAGGCCCTAGATGTATTATGCCTAAGCTCAGACCTCCCAACAGTCCCAGGTTTTGAGGGACTTCCCCACTTTGACGCCCAAACACACACACACACACACGCTGTCCTGATTGTAGAATACACTGCATCAAGAGGCAGAGTGTCCCAGGCCCCCAGTTTGAGAGGGCCACCAAACCAAGTAGTATCACCAAACCACTTCACTCTCTCCAGAGAGGTGGACTGGACAAATTTGAGTGCCATTGCAACTCTATGCACTAGGTCACAATGCCAATTAAATATTGCTAACTTCATCTCCTGAGGGGCAAATGGGCCAAACCCAAGTGGTGCTGCGTCCTGCTTCAGCCACTTCAGTTGCTTGCCAGTCTTCCCGTATTTAAAGACTTAGAACTACAGGCCGGCTCTTCAGCTGGTGTAAACCACTGCAGCTACATTAATAGTGTCAGACACAAACACCCACGGCCATGGAGGTGCTCCCCCTCTGAATGGACACTTCCCAGGCTGTTGTGTTTTGTGACCATCTCACTGGGCCCCCTGTGTTCTTTAAGCCTCCTGCATCTGACCAGAGTCCAGGCACTGCTCCTGACTTGGGTTTCTAGGCATATTCTCAAGGTGCAGATCCGTCTAGCACCCCAGCCTGAGACCTGGAACCCTGCAGCCCATCTGCTTATCCCCTAGGACTAGTGCTGACCTCTCAGGCTCCCTGTAGTCTAAGTACAACCCTTCCCTTAGCTCCAACCATGTGGGGGCTCTGGGTTTACAGTTTAACTTTTCAGGGGCACGTGACAGAAAAAGCAATGGACACAGACTTTGCTTACAATACTAACCACAATTTACTTAGCACGAGAGAGACACAGATCGAGACAAATAATAAACACACTAATAAATGTTTCCTCATTCTGGAGAGAACTTTGGACTTGGACAGAAACTTCTGGACTATCCAGCATCCTTCTCCTGCAGCTCATGATTTTTCTTCAGAATCATATAGCCTCTCTCCCTCTACAGGTCACTTGGCTTTCCCTTACCTTGGCTGGTCCCTCAGTTAAAGAGGACACTCTTGCTACAAAAGCATACCCCTCTCTGTTGCCCAAAGCTATCTGTGTCCAGTTGTATGAGTCCCTGAAGTTCATACATCCCCCTACCACCATCTGTTCCCTTTATTCTGCTGGTGGGGATTTTCCACTCCCTTCTTCCTGCAAAGGAGTTGGAGAGACTAGCTTCTCCCAGCCAATCCACTGTCACAAGTGTTCCCCCCTGAATAGGCGGCCATTGAGTTTTAATGACTGACTATTCTCTGTGTTCTGGCAGAGGCATATCAGCAAATATGGTGGATTTCCATCCAGATACAGGCATTCCATGATATTACAGTTTCATAGCAACTTCATAACATCAATCAATTTGTACATTAGAATCATAGAATACCAGGGTTGGAAGGGACCTCAGGAGGTCATATAGTTCAACACCCTGCTCAAAGCAGGACTAATCCTCAGGCTACATCTACACTACAGGGGGGAGTCGATTTAAGATACGCAAATTTAGCTACGTGAATAGCGTAGCTGAATTCGACGTATCGCAGCCGACTTACCCCGCTGTGAGGACGGCGGCAAAATCGACCTCCGCGGCTTCCCGTCGACGGCGCTTTCTCCCACCTCCGCTGGTGGAGTAAGCGCGTCGATTCGGGGATCGATTGTCGCGTCCCAACGGGACGTGATAAATCGATCCCCGAGAGGTCGATTTCTACCCGCCGATTCAGGCGGGTAGTGTAGACCCAGCCTCAGACAGATTTTTGCCTCAAATCACTAAATGGCCCTCTCAAGGATTGAGCTCACAACCCTGGGTTTAGCAGGCCAATGCTCAAACCACTGTTGTACTCAGACAAATTTCTCAAGTTGTCACAGAAGTCAAAGGCTCTGTGCCAATTAGCGCCAGCTGAGGATTTGGCCTTGTTTAAAATTACTTTATTGCTCTATTACAGAATTATTCCCATATATATTTATATATTAGGAAAACAAATTTCCTTTCACTTCTGTTCTACGTCTACCAATGTTATTCTTTCTATAGTGGTGACCCTGACTATTGGCGCTCAACAAATAAATGTTAATATTCAGCTTCCCAGCATGCACAATGGGGAAATTATTACTCACAAGGGAAAGCAAGAATTCTATTTAGTAAACAAATTGAAGTTTTGACATTTGGTTTTGTTCTGCATCGGGATAAATCTGAGACCTTTCAATTGTTGCGTGTGTGAGAGCGAGCGAGCCTAGAATAGCCAGTAGATGGGGAACTCACTGGGGCTGCGGGAGTAGCCAGTAGCCCAGTGGATAAATCACTTAGCTGTGCTGTGAGACTAGCCAATAGCCCAATGGTTAGGGCACTCATGAGGGAAGCCCAGGTTCAACACAAGTAGAGTGGCCTAACCACTGGCCTATTCTTGGGTGGGTCCATTGCATGTGTGGTCTTTTGGGTTTTCACCAGAAATTCCATACTGGATATGCCAAACCTTCTTGATGAAGGCGTCATTAAAACTGATATGTATCTGTGAGAAGCTTTGGTATTAAGAGATTGGCATTTTCTGATGAAAAAAAAAAGACGTAATCAAAAAATGTCCCACCAGCTCCATAACTTACCAACATTCACAAAGTGATTGGAGATCTCCAGAAGGAAAGCATTACGTAAATGCAAAGTATGATCAGTGACAAGATGCAGTAACCTTGCTTTGGGTGTTACTATTGCTAGCCTTTCCTTGCTTTTTGAAAGTCATTTTCATGTCTGCAATACAGATCAACCAAAAATATAGGGTCCTGGACTTCTCATATTCCCTCCCTCGCTGCTGTGAGCAGAGTAGGTGTGCTCTAGTGCAGTGGTTCTCAACCAGGGATCTGGGTCCCCGGGGGGCTGCAAGCAGGTTTCAGGGGGTTCGCCAGGCACAGCTGATATTAGACTTGCTAGGGCGGAAAGATGAGGTCCTGCCACATGGGACTGCAGCCTGGGCCCTTGAGCCCACCACCTGGGCCTGAAGCCAAAGCCTGAACAACTTAGCTTCGTGGTGGCATGGGACCCCAGGCAGTTGCCCTTCTTGCTACCCCCCCTAATGCCGGACCTGGCTTTTATATGCAGAAACCCAGTTGTAGTGGCACAGCTGGGCCGTGGAGTTTTTATAGCATGTTGGGGGTGGGGGCTGAGAAAGAAAAAGGTTGAGAACCCCTGTTCTAGTGAGTAGGGAACTGGTTTGAGAGTCAGTACTGTTAGGCGCTTGTCCCAGCTGTGACCATGGGCTAGCCATATGCCTCTCTGTGCTTCTGTTTCCCATTTGTTTGTTTTGTCTAATTAGACTGTAAGCTCTTCAAGGAAGGGGCTTGCTCACTATGTGTTTGTAGCACAATGGGGTCTGATCTTGGTTGAGGCTAACCACTGCTACTTTTTTAGATTCAACTTTTTTTTTCAAATGATGATCCAGGACTTAGACAAGGGCACTTTAAGTCAGGAGACGGCTTTTATTCCTATCTCTGGCACTGGCTTGATGTCTGACTTTTGCAAGTCTCATAATTTCTCCATGTTTCGCTTCCCCCATTTGTAGTATGGAGACGAACATACCTGTTTTTGAAAAATGCTGTGAAATCCCCATGGAAAGTTGCTATGTGTGGATAGAGTCTTATTAACCAAAAGCAAAAGACTGCTCCAACAACCAGTTAGGATCGCTAAGTGACAGCAGTGTAGTTACCTATCACATAATTTACAAGCCCCAAGCACTTAAAAGCAAGTAAATGAATAGTTCAGGACATTATAAATCTTACATTGCCTAAGGAATAAGCAAAGAGATTCTTCAAGTAAAAAGAAATGCATATTTCTTATCTCACTGTTCTCTCCCTCACCCGCTGGGATAAATGCTATGCTATTCAGATACACCATGTTACGCTCCACCATGGGTTCTCTTGAGGAAGCTGTTGGACCATTCTTGTTATAGGATGGGGATCAGCAGTGGCCCCCAGCAACAAAGCTGAAGGGACAGCTTGGTATGTCAGTAGACACCCATATGACTCAGATATCATGTTCTGTCAAATCCTTTCTTTTTATGCACTTTGGTGCAGGTGGAGAGACACTGTCAATTCAATTCAGTTTAGTTTCTTGAGACTTTATTGGCCCGGCAAGCTATGCAAGTGTTGCCAACACATTAAAAGAGTGAGAGACATCTGTCAGATGTAGGTGTAACTCACCAGAAGTGGATTACCTGATGTGTTTGGAGTTCTATCCCCAGGCATGAAGTTTTACCCTATCCAAGGCGGTGGGTTTGGAGTCAGATAGGAATTAATCATATCCAGTCTAGTGTCCTATCCACTATGGTTATCATACCTAGCTCAACAACTGACCTACTGTATGACCTTAAGCAAGTCTCATTCTCCCTGTTTCCTCTCCAGCCTTTGTCTGTCTAGTCTATTTACAGCTGGTTGGAAAGTTTTCCTGTAAACAGTTTTCCTCTGGAAAATGCTATTATGACAAAATTAAAGATTTTTGTAAAATCAAATAGATTTCAATGAATTTTGTTTAAAAAATGAAAAAAAAAGCAAGTTTTGAAATTGTTGAAATGCCAATTTTGACATGTTTGGAATTTAAATTTTGATTTTTTTTGTTTTAGTTTTGAAACAACTATTCATTTAGAACTGTATTTTCTATTTAAAAATTAGAAAATAAAATGGGGCAGAATTTCAATTAAAGTGTTTGAAATTTACGGAAACAAAACTTTTAAATTGACCTAGGATTTTTATTTTTATTTTTAAAATTTCACCAAAAACAAACAAAAAAAAATAACCAAAATCACCTTTTGGCTTTTTGTCCCAATTCATGAACGTTGGCAATTTCAAAATCTGGAATTTTTTCACAGGACAGAAAATCCATTTTCTGACCTGCTCTAATGATAAGCCCTTCAGAGCAGGGACTATACACTACTACAATTGGGTACAGATCACATTGTGGGTCTCTGGGGGTGCATCTACACAGGCTGCAGAAGGGAACCGTCCAGACTGGGTCGACAGAATTGGGCTTGCAGGTCTCATGCTAGCTATCTAAAAATAGGGGCCTAGACACCCCTTTGAAGGTATACCTTGGGCGGGAGCTTGGGCACTGATACCTGACCCCTACCCTCAGCCTTCAAGCTACACAGCTATTTTTAGCACAGTAGCGTGAGCCTGAGTCGGTAAACCCGGGCTGGGATACTTGCTGCTGCAGGCTGTGTGGATGTGCCCTGGGTGCTACTTCCAAAATGATAATAATAGTAATAAAAATAATAATTCTAATAATAAAAGTAGTAGCGTAAGCACGCAGCCTGAAAGAACTCGATGCAGCAGCAAAAACGCTACAGTTTCTTTGAAAATAATATCATAAACTCCAGCTATGTGACATTTATGTGAAATTATAAATATCTTCTTTATATGTAAATAGGCCTACAAAAGATTGCAAAGGGCTGATCTCTCTGCAGACATTTTTTCCCCCTGTCAGAAGCAATAAATTTTTTATTAGCATAATTCCCATGATTCAGCAATGAATGTGTGATCTTTGATCAAACTAATTAGAAATAGTTACCCTCTGCACTTACAGATATATCAAGTTTATTAGTAAAATTATGTATGTGCACATGTAGCAAATAACTAAGCACATTAAATACAAAATATGACATTTATACCACAGCCTGGAGTGAGGAAGCATTCCAATTAGGTGTTGAGTATTCTAAAAGAGGAGAGTTTCCCACCCACTCACCCATCGCTGCAAATTGCACTATTCTGTTAAAACCGTAGTTCAAGAAAACATGGAGAGGGAAGGGATGTGATATATATTCCTCTAACAGTTTTTTCCCCCTTAGAATTGCTGGCAGGCATTCAGCGGTACAAAATATGAATCAAATGTGCTCTTTTTCACATCCAGGAGTAACCCACTGTTCAATGTGTTATGAGTCCAGTGATCCACAGAGGATATGAGTTTACTAGTAACCGTATTCCTTTACCTCAAGTGGGATAGGCTCTTCCTTTTAGCCACTGGAGGAACAGAGTTCAGTGCCACATGACAACTCATGATGGGGATCATTATAAATGGAATCTCCCTCCTGGGTTTCAACTACTGGGGACCCCAAATGAGCTTCTTCTAGCCAGAGGAGGTAGGTAATGAAGTAGTCAGAGTGCACTAGATGCTAGTCCAAAGAGGCTAAGAGTCTGTTACAGCTAACTGCTACCAGAACGAGGCCTTTAGCTGAAGTGCCAGTGGCTCCTGTGTTTAGACATGGAGAGCCATATTCAGTTCCATGTGATGGCAATTTTTGCATAAGGCATGAAGTTGGCCCAGACACTGGCTTTTGCTTTTCATATTTATTTATAGCCTAGCCTATGTTTAATACGCTGTAGCTCAGTTTAATGATTTGATGTTTTATCTGCACAACTAAAGAGAAAGCAGCTTGCAACTCTCTTTAACCTGAATGGAGTTGATAAAAGGGGCACTGTGAAAATGAAAATCATAGGCCAGATCCTCAACTGGTGCAATATGTGCAGGACACTTTGCTCCAGCTGAGAATCAGGCTGTGTATATTTAGAAAAAAAAATGTTGTTACCTCTAGTGCATGTAGCTATGTAAGGCGTTCTGATTGCATTCGGCACCTTTAAAAGAAAGGACTCTCTTGTCCGTCTGCCAGGGGATAGGCAGGGCTGCCAGACATATCAAGATGGAAGATTTCCCAGATTCCAAAATTCATACTGTTCTCTTTCTTTCTCATGGAGACATTTGTTTTTTCTTTGGTCCTCTCAACGTAGTAACAAAATAGAGTGATAGCATATTCTATTGATCTTAGGTACTTACATGGCCCCCATGACCATAATATCTGAGCATCTGATTATTGTATTTAACGCCACCAGGCCCTGTGAAGCTGGGAAGTATTAGCCCCCTTATGCAGATGGGGAACTGAAGCAAAGAGGAACAAAGCAACTTGCACACGGTTATTGTGGCAGAGAAGGGAATTGAAGCTGGTCTCCCATGGGCCAGGTTTCTGGCTAACCACTCGAGCATCCCTTCTTTCTAATTAAAGTATGTTTCCCTCACTCTTCTTTGTTAGTGGCCTTTTGAAAATGGTCTCTACTGGAGGAAAAAATAAAATATAAATGATTGGTGGTAAAATCAGGTTTGAAAGCATCAACAGCATAATCAAACAGGACTGTGTTTAGTTCTTCCATCAGAAAGGCACTGGTTAAATTTGGACCAGATCATTGGACTGGTGACTCAAGATTACTCTTTGCTGGCCTAAACTGATATAATCTCTCAGTCTAGTCCAGTTTGGAGAAGGTACTCTATCTATATCACATTGAAACACTATCACATTTGGCACCATTGTTTCAGAGAGATCAAGGATTGAATGGCTATGGGAATAGGATGCTTTCTAGGAGGAAGAGCATAACTCAGGGGCGAAGCACTAGTGAAGTTTGTTCGGAGAATTTTATCTGTGCCCTCTCACTTGTCGTTCTGCAGAATTTCTGTAGCGGTGAAGCTGACATCTTCATTTGGATTCAAATTTGAACAGCCTCAAATTCAAGGGATGTTTGGCTTCAAGATGCTGGTTCAGCTAAATTACAAAGGCAGACCCGGCCCTGGGATCTAGATGAAGATTCAAATATTCCAAAATGTTGTGTTTGTGGTGATGCTAGGACCCTAGATTCTAGTTCAGGCCCATTGCTGTTTTTCCTAACATGATTTTAATGAATATTTTAATTTTAATGAATTAGAAATATGCCCTCTACCTAGTCATTAATAAACAATGTACATTGTTTGCATTTCAGTGGATACTTTCCCGCTGGAAATAAACCTTTTATTTTATTTATTTATTTATTGTGAACAATGTTTTGGGTAATGTATTTGCTGAATTGCTGAAAACATACCCTGGAGTCAGACCGAGAATCATTTTACTTCCCAGAGTTTCTATGGGGCTGCTGACAGCCTAATCCTGATTCAAGACCCACAATCTTTTCTGCACTGCTGCCATAGAGCTTGGACTTTGAGAAGTGGCAGCATTGCTTAAGTGACATAGAGCAGCAGGTCATGCCTTTCCACATGTCTATCCGTAAGCCAGCAGTTTGATTACAGCAGGCAATAAGTAAGAGGGAAATTAGAAAGACCGAAATAGATTTCAAAGAACAAATAGATAAAGGTGTAAAAACAAATATGAGATTCTGCAAGTATATCGGCAGTAGGAAGCCTGCAGAAGTATCAGTGGGTCTATGGGATCCCAGGAGTTAAAGGAAGCAATTAAGGAAGATAAGGATTTTGCTGAGAAGCTAAATGATTTCTCTGCATCAGTCTTCACCATGGAGGATGTTGGGAAGATTCCTACCCTGGATTGGAGAAAGCAAAGAATAGCATTCAATGGTCAGTGTAACGGAGTGGCCTGCTGCTTTAAGCACCAGGACACCAGGGTCGAACCCAGCCCTATTCAATCAACTCCATGTGGGCTGTAATTAACTAACTGTGTCCCAGCCTGAAGGGGCAGAGCTAATGGGGTCAGATAGTATTACTATGGAAAACACCTGGGCCTCACAATAAAATGGCTTAAGAGAGCACAGCAAGAAGGAAACTGGAAAAGGAGCTACAGGGTGGTTAGGCTCCTGTTGCAAACCCTGTGATAAGGATTATAATAAACAGCGAGGTCCTGGGAGAAGCTGCCAGAGTCCCTGGGGAGGCCATGGGGAAACTTGCCAGCCCCAAGAGTAGGGTGACCAGACAGCAAGGGTGAAAAATCGGGATGGGGGTAAGGGGTAGTAGGCACCTATATAAGACAAAGCCCCAAATATCGGGACTGTCCCTATAAAATCAGGACATCTGGTCACCCTACCCAAGAGGGCCAGAAGCATGGTTTGTTTGGATATTTTGTTTGACATTTAGGTAGACTTTTGTTACCACAGAAAGGGACTGAACTTTAAGAGTGACCTGGCTGGAGGGCTGAGTCACCCGGAAGAGAACTGTGGAAGGACCAGATAGGCTGGCAAAAGAGGGGTGCTAGAGTGGAAGAGTCCCTGCAAGAGTCCCAGGCTCTGATGCCCAGGGGTACTACGGTGGTGAGTGAAATCACCAACAGTTGTTTTTCCTGGGGAAAAAATACCTCTAATATGAAGAGAAATTGAAAAGACTGTGATTGTGTATCTTAGAAAGGAAACACATAAGCAAGGACATGATAAAAGTATATAAAATAATCTATGGTCCGGAGAAGATAAATTGGAAACTTCTGTTGTTCTCATTCACAACACAAGAAAAAGGGGACGGTCAATGAAATTGAAAGGTGGCACAGTGAAAACTGTGAAAAGGAAATACATTTTCACATTCATAGAATCCAAGGCCAGACGAGACCATTGTAATCATCTTGTTTGACCTCCTATGTAACACAGGCCCCAAAATAATTCCTACAGCAGATCTTTTAGAAAAACATCCAATCTTGATTTAAAAATTGTCAGTGATGGAGAATTCAACACAAACACATAGCTGTTCAAGTGAATGAGCCTCTGATGGTGTGGCTGATGTGGTTGGGTCCTATGATGGTGTTGCTAGAGTAGATATGGGGACAGAGAAGGCAATGGGGTTTGTTACAGGGATTGGTTCCTGGTTTAGTATTTCTGTGGTGTGGTGTGTAGTTGCTGGTGAATATTTGTTTCAGGATGGAGGGCTGTCTGTAAGCGAGGACTGACCTGCCTCCCAGTGCCTGTGAGAGTGAGGGATCGTTTTCCAGGATAGGTTGTAGATTGTTGATGATGCGCTGGAGAAATTTTAGCTCGGGGCTATACATGGTGGCCTTGACATTAATTAATTAGTTACCCTTCCAGCGCCAGTGTAGACATACTCTAAGAGGATACCCTATGATTGTTGCTCCATTGTCTGTGTCATTAGACCTATTCAGACTTAATGGCTTGCCACAGTGGATCTTATGACTGTTTCTACCTATGGAGGAGTAGGTTGAAACTGCCTGCTCCCCTCCAATAGTTTAACTCACCATTAGTTTGGGATATAGAAAAAATCCTTATGGAACACCCCTATATTTGTCACAGGAGTTTAGTAGCACAAGTCTTCAAATGACATTTGTGCTCCTAAATCCATTACATACTTTTAAAAATCTCTCTCTCAAACAATTTCCAAACAAGAAAACAGTTAAGTACTATTGCAGCCCTTTGAAATTTTTAAGAACAGGCACCCATGTCTGAAAGCTGAAATGGAGAAACAGTTGCAAAGGCAATAATCTTTATATTCATTTTCCACTGTTTAATTTCCCCATCTTTGGTAGACTGAGGTCAGGAAAAGTTCCCCATACTTCCTGATTTTTATTCTTATTATCCAGCATGGTTAGAACACCAATCCAAGTATCATGATTTCCCATATGTGGGTATCAGCAGCAGGATTAAGTAGCAGACATATCATTGACTGGGATTGTATTGTTAACTGGCTAGTTCACAAGTTGGTGAAGAGTGTTAATTGCATAAATCATGCTGGTGTGTTTTCCATCAGAGTTGTTGGATCATATTTTTGAGGGGGATAAAGTAGGAAAGATAATGATGTGCTGGAGACATAACAATATCATCAGCAAGGACAAATGACAACATAAAAGCTAGAAAGTGTATGCAATTGTTTTTCTTATTGTTGGTAGTGATCTATTTTGAATTAGCACTGGGAAAGGGCACCAAAGCAACAGGTGTTGGTATCAACCAATGTAACAAATGAGAGCTGTTGCTAAATCAGGCAAAAATAGCCACTTCCAAAAGCACATGAGGGAATATCAGCTGTATTTTTGAAGTGACTCTGAAAGACTTATAGAATGGATTTGTCTGCATACAATCTCTGAATTTTGAATGACAGGGCTATATTGTAACTTGGACTGTATGCACCCACACAAAGGAGCAAGGGAGGGTAAGAACTTCCCTGGCCACTTGGCGTGAAATTGTGGCCCCTCTGAAGTCACTGGGACTTTGCTATTGTCTTCACTGGGACCAGGACATCACTCACTGGCAGCTCATACATACTATGGCTCCTGGAGTAAGCAGGCACTGGGTCCCATAGATGGCTTTGCAAATTCCATCTTATATCTCCTATACAATACAAAGTGCTAACTACTTGGACTTTGTTGCACTTTTTATGAAGTTCTTTATGATGATAATGAAGCTAGAAGAGAAGGACACTGTGAAGCAAACATGTGCCAAAAAGATGCATTGCCAAGTGCTGTTTTCACTCCACAATAATATGGACCCACTCCAGGTTCTTGTAATTCACTAGAGGAGTTTTTCCTTTGACTTCAATGGTAACTTTGCCTATTTGCACCTCTTTTTAAAATTATGCTAATCTAAGATCTGCTCTGATTTAGTTGATGAAGAGAGCTAGAATGCCACATTGTTTCCAGAATTCGTGTGCTTTGTTGAAAACTGGCTTGTGGGTAACACCCTGCATGAATAATAGAGAACAGACTATAGTAAAGGTATTTCATTAGACAAATTTCACACAACACTGAACAGATCTTTTGAGTTCCTTTGAAGATCCTTGCAGACTTGACTACATTTCCAATCAGATAAAATGGTTCATTTGTCCCATTCTTCTGTTTATCATAAGTCATCCATTTTAATAGATTGCTGCTAATACCACTTCTGAACTTGACATAGGGTATTTTTGAGCTTCTAACTTTTGATATATTCATCCAGTCAGCCAGAAAAAAATCAGTGATAGGTTCAAGATACTGATCTACTGTCCCCCCAAATGAGTAACTGATTATTTGTAGCACTGCAGTGCTTTGAAGCCCCAGATGAGATCAGGTCCCCATTGTGGTACACACAGTGTAAACACATAGGGCATGGCTACACTCGCGAGTTACAGTGCATTAAAGTAGCCCTGGGCACCCTAACTCACAACACGTCCACACTGGCAAGGCACGTAGAGCGCCTGGACTCTGCAGCTGGAGTGCTCCTGGTAATCCACCTCCATGAGAAGTATAACGCTTGCTGTGCCCCGACTGGAGCACTGCGGTGCCAGTGTAGATGCCCTGGTCTGTTAATGTACTCTGATCAGCCTCCAGAAGTGTCCCACAATGCCTGTACTAGCCACTCTAGTCATCACTTTGAACTCTACTGCCCTGCCCTCAGGTCATCAACCGTCAGACCCGCCCTTTAAATTCTCTGGGAATTTTGAAACTCCCCTTCTTCTTTGCTCTGAGCGAATCTTTCCATGCCTCCACATGCCAGGTGATCCCCAGAATGGAGCAATGGCGAGGTGCTGGACCTCATCAGTGTTTGTGGGGAGGAAGCTGTCCAGTTCCAGCTGCGCTCCAGCCGTAGGAATTATGATACCTTCGGGCAGATATCAAGGGGTATTATGGAAAGGGGCCATGACTGGGATGCACTGCAGTGCAGGTTTAAAGTGAAGGAGCTGTGGCATGCCTACCACAAAGCCCGTGAAGCAAACCGCCACTCTGGTGCTGCCCCTACGATCTGCCATTTCTACAAAGAGATGGACGCAATACTTGGCGGCGATCCAACCTCCACTCCGAGGACCACCATGGACACTTCAGAGCTCAGTTCAACAAGGCAGGAGGAGGAGGAGGAAAGTGGGAGGAGGGTGCTGAGGAGGAAGGAGACACCTCAGCATCCCTAGATGCATGCAGGCAGGAGCTGTTCTCAAGCCAGGAGGAAGGTAGCCAGTCGCAGCGGCCAGTGCTTGGGGAAGGACAAACACCCAAGAAGGTGCCCGGTAAGCGGCTTTTATTTTGGGAAGGAAGTGTGGGCTCTTGGGACAAGGAGGATTAAGGCTGCATGCATGCCTAGATGCAGAATAGGGCATTGATGTGCTCTCTCACATCACAGTAATCGGCCTCAGTGATCTCTTCAAAGGTCTCATGCAGAAGCTGGGCAATGCGCTTGCACAGGTTCCTTGGCAGAGCTACTGTGCTCCTTGTCCCAGTCAGGCTAACATGTCCATGCCACTGTGCCATGAGGAGCAGGGGGACCATTGCTGCACACAGGCAAGCTGCATATGGGCCAGGGCGGAAGCCGCATTGTAGTAGAAGACCCTCCCTTGCTTCCCAGGTCACCCTCAGCAGTGAGATATCTTCCAGGATGAACTCCTGAGGAAAATGTGGGGACAGTGTTCAGTATAGGGGCCTCCTGCAGCTGTTAGCTCTCCCCAAGGCACAGAAACCCAGAGGACAGTACGGCTGTGAAACAATCAGTCCCCCTTGCCTCTGTAGTTACTCACCATTTTGGGGCTCCTGTGGGTTATGTGGGCTCGCTTTGGGACGGGCAAATTCACGGCTGCTACTCTGAAACCTTTCATTATGCTATTGTGTAGACTGTGCTTGTTTTTAAGTACAGGCGAATCATTGCTCTGTCTGGTGTGAACAATGCTGCCTCTGTTAAGTGTTACATTTTGGCTTTACAGATGCAACCTTGAGATCTCAGCTGTCCTGGTTATCACCGACCGAAAAACTCCAAAGAATTAGAAAGAAGAATTAGGTAGAAGTAAAGAGGACATGTTGCATGAAGTAATGCAGCAGTCCCTTAATGAAAATCAAAAAGCGCAGGAGTGGTGGGAGAGTGAAAGGAGAGTCCACCAGCAGAATGCAGATCCCCGGCACCAAAGCACAGAGTGGCTGCTAAGCATTATGGAGCGCCAAGCGGACTCAATATAGGCGCTCGTAGCAATGCAGGTGGAGCACTGCTGCACCCGTGTCCCCCTGCTGCCCTTGTCCCAAAACTCTTTCCCTTGTGCCCCCATGTCACCTCCAACCCACTTTCCCCAACATTCGGGTTCTTATCACCACCAGCTGCCTCCATCACCTGTATCTTCACCATCCAGCCCTGCAAACTACGACTCTTACCCACTTCACTCAACCCCCATCCCCATGCATTTTAGCCAGCCTGAAGTGCAGCACTCATTGCACGGCACTCCAGACAGGAAGGCTGAGTATGAAAACAGGACATATGTAAATCTGTGATTGAACCGTTCCCTACCCCACCCCACCCCCTTGCCCTTTTTGTTTCCCAAGCAGTTGTGTTTCTTTTCAATAAATGGATTTTTTGGCTTTGAAAACATTCCTTATTATTGCATTAAGTAAAAGATACCTTAGCCCAGGAAAGCAGCAGGCACTGCAAGTCAGCGTAGCAAACACAGATTCCTACTAACATTGGAACCACTGCACTTCACTCCCGTGCAGGGCACCAAACATTACTGTTGGCTTTCAGCCTCAAATTGCTCCGTTAAGGCATCCCAAATCCTTGCAGCCCCGCGCTGGGCCCCTCTAATAGCACTGCTCTCTGGCTGTTCAAATTCAGCCTCGAGGTGTTGAACCTCTGAGTTCCATGCCTGAGTGAATCTTTCACCCTTCCTTTCACAAATGTTATGGAAGGTACAGCACGCAGATATAACCATGGGGATGTTGTCATCAGCCAGGTCCAGCTTCCCATACAGACAGCGCCAGTGGCCCTTTAAATGGCCAAAAGCACACTCAACATTCATTCTGCACTGGCTCAGCCTGTTGTTGAACCGCTCCTTGCTGCTGTCAAGGCTCCCTGTGTAGGGTTTCATGAGCCACGGCATTAAAGGGTAAGTGGGGTCCCCTATGGTGATCTTCTGGTCTGGGAAGAAAGTCCCGGCTTGCACTGAACAGATCAGTGTTCCTAAACATGCGTGTGTCATGTACCTTTGCAGACCAGCCAGCATTAATGTCAATGAAATGCCCACGGTGATCCACAAGCGCCTGGAGAACCATAGAGAAATACCCCTTCCGATTAATGTACTTGGAGGGTAGGTGGGTTGGTGCCAGAATTGGAATATGCATCCCATCTATCGCCCCTCAGCAGTTAGGGAAAAACATTTGTGCAAAGCCAGCCACAATGTGATGCACGTTACCCAGAGTCACAGTTCTTCTGAGCAGGATGCGATTAATGGCCCTGCAAACTTGCATCAACACGATTCCAACGGTCGACTTTTCCACTCCAAACTGGTTCGCAACCGATCGGTAGCTGTCTGGAGTTGCCAGCTTCCAGATTGCAATAGTCACCCACTTCTCCATTGGCAGGACAGCTCTCAATCTCATGTCCTTGCACCGCAGGGTGGGGGCGAGCTCGTCACACAGTCCCATGAAAGTGGCTTTTCTCATCCGAAAGTTCTGCAGCCACTGCTGGTCATCCATGCATGACGATGTGATCCCACCACTGAGTGCTTGTTTCCCGAGCCCAAAAGCGGCGTTCCATGGTGGTGAGCATGTCCGTGAATGCCTCAAGCAATCTCATGTTATATGCGTTACGCGAGTCGACATCATCGTCGGACTCCTCACTGTCAGTTTGTAGATTAAGGAGTAACTCGACTGCCAAATGTGACGTGCTGACGAGACCCATCAGCATAGTCCTCAGCACTTCGGGCTCCATTCCCGCAGACCGAAAGGGAAGACAGAGCACGCAGTAAAACAAATGTTGAAAGATGGCACCAAATGTGGACAGAAGCACAGGGATTGCTGGGATGCGAAGCAATGCATCATGGGGCATTGGGACAGGACCCAGAATGCCCTGCACCCCCTCACCCACTTCCCACAAGCCACAGCACCAGAATGGGAAGAGGTGCTCTGTGGGATAGCTGCCCATAATGCATCGCTCCCAATGCCGCTGCAAGTGCCGCACATGTAGCCACGCCAGTGAGCTTACAGCTGACAGTGTGAACACACTGCAGCGCTTTCCCTACTGCGGTCTCAGAGGGCTGGTTTAACTCAGTGCTCTACGTCTGCAAGTGTAGCCATGCCCAAAGTAAGAGTCAATCCCTACCTCAATCCAGAGAGATAAGACAGCCACAGTGTGTATTGTCTCCATTTTACGGATGGGGAACTGTGACTGAGACTGGGTATAGAGCTCTTTTGAAAACATGGGGTTCAATGACTCACACAAAGTGATACAGAAGGTCTGTAGCCATGCCAAGGACTGAACCAAGATCCCCCAAGTCCCATTCCTCTACCTTAACCAAGAGAGCATCCTTGCTCTCAGAAGAGAAAGAGTATAACGCACAGAAAAGAAAAAGTGATAAAGGGATGTTACACAGTATCACTCCAATCCAAGTCATTGTGATAGGCAGCCTTGACTATCGCTCTGTCCAAGGTGAGAGGAAAGGAGCCAAGAATGAAAATCTGTAAGTAAAGCTGTAGATTATAAAAGGAATATGATGTTTCCCTCTAAAAAGGACAACTGATACAGGAGCAATATGGTTTGGTTTACATTAAGTAAAATACTTGTAGTGTTCATTCCACAGTAGCTTTCGTATGGCATGGCTGAAATGTGACTTGAGATTACTTGGGGAAATGCTAGTTTGAAGTTGATCATTCTACTTTGAAACTAACCATGACGAACTTGAAATTCTAGTTTGAATAGCTAGCATTTCAAATTCTCGTTTGAATTTGATCCTGATATTCATCAACATTATTTACTTGTGTTTTGTAGCTTTAAAATTCCACATGGCCCATAGGGAATTTCCTGTCCTGTTGGGTTAATTCTATTGAATAACAATGAGTTCCTGGGAAGGGGAGAAAAGAGTTCATTTCCCACAGGACACGTGTTTTTTTTAAATCTCAGGACCTCACATTAAGGCTATATATACACTACAAGTGCTTTATCGGTATAGGAATACCAGTGTACTCCACTGGCAAAGCACTCTAGTGTGGACACAGTTTGGATCAGTATAATAAAACCACCCTCCATGAATGAAACAAGCTATACCCATCAAAGTGTAGCTTTGTCAGTATAGCTGTGTCCACACTAGAGGCTTCTGTTGGCACAGTTATGTTGGTCAGAGTTCACACCTCTTTGCATCCCTGACTGACACAGCTAAGCTGCCAGAAGTCTGTCTGTAGACCTGGCCTAAGGCACAAGTTTATCACTCCATCCCTATACAGCAAAGCACATGCATAAATCTTAACTTCAGTGGGATGCTCCCGGGTGGTTATGATGGGTCAGATTAGTCCATCATGAACGTATGATGCCTTTCATCCCTACAGGACCTGCATTCTCAGGAAAGTTTGACAAGTTCAGCCATTTCCATCTGTACTGGCATCATGTTTTTGAAAGCAGCTCTGAGAATCGTCTGAGATAATTGCAGGACAGAAGCTGGGCACCTTCTTGGAGATCACAATCTACTTTAGAACTTTAAGAAGCTGTCTGTGAACCTTACATTTGATTCACTCTAGGAAAAGACAATAGGTACAAGGTTCTCCACACCATATGCTTTGGGACTGACCAAGACTTCAGGCTTTCTGAGACAATGTAATTTAATGAGAAGATAAAATTTAACCATATTCTCTCCTTTCCGTCTTCATTTAGGGAGACCGGACCGTTGCAGAAAATCTTTTCAGTGATCACCCAGGGTGTTTTCCCTATTAATTACTGAGCTCTTAATTTGCTAACACGAGGAACCCCATTAGGCCTCTGACATTATTGAGTTACATCCTGGCCAAAGACAATTAGCTGCCCTTGAACAGATTCATTATTATTGTCGGAAAATACAGAGATTCTATAATATTTTTAGGTAACTTTTTTCTGTAGCTATGACTGAATCCCTTTTTTTCTGCACTTTGTACAAAATGCATCTGTTTCATTTTGTTACATTAGCTACTGGAGTTTTGTTTGTTTGCTTTTCTCTTCCATCACAAACGGTGTCTACATTTGATTCTGTCACCTAAGCCAGACCAATAAATGCCTCTGCATGTAACCCATCTGGTAAAACTGTGTTAAGATTATAGGCAGCTTAACTGCTGAGTGGTATGTGCCTGTCCCTTTAATTCCTCTCCGTGTACACAGAGTTACATTGAGCATGTGTGGCTTTCTGCAGCTTTGTGTAATTGAAGATAGCAGGAGGGGAGGAAGCCCCCTTCCTGGGCACCTGCTAACAGGGAGATGTACTGAGGGAGAGAGTATTGTGCTGTTTCTTCACAGAACATTCACAGAAGGCGTGAACAGCCACAGCAAGAACATTTTCATTGTTCCCAAGATTTAGCAGTGCTTAACGATGCCTGGTGGAAAAGTAGTTTCTGTCTGATTATCTGAATCTAATTGACTGAGACTGGCATAGAAGCAGTTATAAACTGTTATGTTCACAGCATACCTACAGACAAGTTAGAAACATAGATACTCTTGCTGGAAGGTTGCAGTGTAACTTTATTTCTTAGAATCCAGAACGATAGCAAATAAGAAGCTGGAAACAGAGAGGAAAAAAGCAGGCTGCTCCCTAAAACAGAAGGCCACAACTCTCCCAGCCTCACTCTTAAACCAGGTTGGCTGCAATCTGGCTCTGCTAGATTCAGATCACATGCATCCCTACAGAGCTCCCTAGCCTCCAAGCAACAGGACCAGGAAAAACCCTTGAACTTTAAAGGTTTCAGAGTAGCAGCCGTGTTAGTCTGTATCCGCAAAAAGAACAGGAGTACTTGTGGCACCTTAGAGACTAACAATAATATTTGCTCTAATAAATTTGTTAGTCTCTAAGGTGCCACAAGTACTCCTGTTCTTTTTTTGAACTTTAAAGTGACAGCTTACTATACACGTACACAGATATACTTAACTGTGACACTCTGATTACCGTTCCCAGACATGAAAAAGAGTTCTGTGTAGCTTGAAAACTTGTTTCTCTCGCCAACAGAAGTTGGTCCAGCAAAAAATATTACCTCATCCACCTTGTCTGCCTCGTATCCTGGGACCCACACGGCTACAGCAACACTGCAAACGTAGTGAGGAAAAGTGGATGGAGTATAATTTCTGTTAGGGAATACTTATTTTTTATCGGGGTAGAAGGGAAGCATATTCTGGACTGAACCACAACGTCTGGAGTTACTGATGAGGATATACGTACTTGTTCTGCATAGGTGCAATCCCACACAGCATTGCCACAGGGCTGCTCTACTTTGTCCAACTGCCAGCCTCCCTGGAGGGAGTTTCCAGCAGCCCAGCATCACCAGACCACAGGGATGCCTCATGCTTGACATCTTTGTCCTAGCCACACCCTATACCTCAGTGTCTGGGACGTACCGTGGCATAGTCACCACTGTGGCAGCTGTATGTCACTTGAGGATTTCCTTGTGAAGAAAAAATCCTCAGGAGGCTTGATCTATCCAGATTTGGCACATGATTCCTAAATATTTAGCTTATTAAGAGTCTACCATGTAAGGTCTGCAGCACTTTAAAATCAAAGAATAGAAACTCAGAAGGTTCTAAGGTGCCACAAGTACTCAGAAGCCTGTTTCAATGCAGGCTGTAACTGGTTGCCCCAGTGCAAATGAGGATAGAATTTGACATGTAGAGTCGCATGAAACATGCATTTCTTACCATTTTAATTAAAGATTAGATTTTTTAAAGTATTAATTCAAAAGGAATTATGTTGGTTAAGTTCTATGGCTTGTATTATACAGGAGGTCAGACAAGACTATCACAATGGTACCTTCTGGCCTTTGAAGTTATGAATCTATGCATGTGAAAGAACATGGCTTGACTTTCAGCTTCTAGGCAGGGCTGGTAGTTAGGAGAGGGACATTATTTATTTATAAAATGAGCACATTTGGTTTAGAAATCAGTGCAATACACTACCGTGGAACAGCACAAGGTCATCTCTGGAGTCAATTTTCAGAGCTGTCCTACCTCTTCAGAGGCTGGAGGGGTTGAGTCATGAACAGAGAACTAAATACAGTGATCAGCTTTAAAAGGCCATTCCTACTATGTGCCGTATCCTCAGCTGGTGAAAACCAGCATAACTCTGTTAACTTTAGTAGAGTTGTGCTGATTCATACCAGCTGAGAAGCTGGTCATCCATGTACAGGGAAACCTGTTCTCTCTCTTCTACTTTTGTATTTATAACTTAGGTGGACAACGATTAAAGGAGCCTGTGATTGTGTGGGGGGAAGAGGAGACTTGATATAACTAAAGCTGGCTGAAATATTTCAAAGTTTGATTTTCAGACAATTTTTTTTCATCCACTTTTGACAAAAAAAAGAATTAAAAAGAACACGAAGTTTTAATGAAAAAAATAGCCATGCTTTTTAGTTTTTGTTGTTTTCATTTATATTTTTTATTTGCTATGGAGGTGATGAAAACATTTCAATTAAAAAAATAATTTTGAATTTTTTTAAATAAATAACCCAGTAAAATATAAAAAATATTTTTTTCCTGTTTTTTTTTTTTAATTTATGAGCCAGGAATTATTAAGGGATGCCTAAGAGGGCATAACTTGGTATAAAGGAATGACATGAAGAAGGGACAAGGAAACATCCTTTTATTCTGTGTTTGTACAGCACCTAGCACAATGGGGTCCTAGTACATGGCTGGGGCCAGTAGGTGCTACAACAATATAAATAACAATAAGGAAAACATTGGGTGCATGCCAAGAAATGCTTCCTTACAGATAGATCAATTAGAATATGGAATGATCATTCAGAGAAAGGAAATCCTGTACCTTTAAAAATAGACTAGACTAGGAACAGGAATAAATTGCAAGGAATGTGACGATCTAATAGGTCTCTTCCATTGTTAGTTTCCATAATTCTCTGAGTAAGCAAGAAGAAGGGGTTACCCAAGTTCACTCTTGCTTTGTGCTGGGAATCCAGCAGTATTCTGCTGGTGGCACTGACAATTGAAATTGAGTAGCTATGTTTCATTATTTCAATGCTCATGAGTCCATATTGAAGTCTCAGTTGTTTGTTAGTTACATTGTATAAATGCCTGTAACAAATGTTTTATAGATACTAGAAATTGCCGTTTTTTGTGGTACACATATTCTCTGTTCCAAGGATAAAACTGCACAGTGCTAGTAAGTGATTTTCTGCTTCATTATTAATTGCCTACTTTTTCCGCCTTTACTTTATAACTTGATGGTGGGGTGGGATTTTAAATCTCCCTTTGAACTGTGTTACATAAAAGCAGAGATTTGCTAAGACTTAGAGCATGAAGGCGTAACCAGCTCTGTGAAGTACCCTGAAAGACAATAACTGAAAACCAGAACGCTGGGAAGTGAGAGAGTGAGGAAATGCCACTGAAGGAATTATGTCAGGAAAAAAAAATGATGTTGTCAATCTAAACAACAAAAGAAAAGAATTAATGCAGGAGGGAAAAAGTGGTAGCTAGAGAAAAGATGAATGGTCCTGGTTAAGACAGTACAAAATCGGAGGGCAAGAGTTTCTTGTATGACACGGATCGACATGGGAGAAGCAGCCGTAATGAAAGCTGAAACTTACAGATTCATATCATAAAAGGAGCATATTGGAGCAGACAGCTCGAGTGTGGCAGTAGCTGGACGATGCTGAATGAATTATGCATTGGGTGTATGAATACTTACTGTTGAAAATGTGTGTTAGCCTAGAGTAAATTGTAGCAAATCAGTCTAAATCTTTCATTTCAAAGAGCTGCCCCCAAATACAGTAGCCACAGTGAAGCATTTCATCAGAACGGGAAACTCACAGGTATAGTAGTGTCCGTTGTGCTATATGTTGCTTTGTGGGCAGAAAGAACAAATAATGAAATAGATCTGATAGGCTGGATTGAGGGTGCTCTGAACTCTTAGGCGTTTAAAGTTAGGCTTCCAAATCCTTTCCAACTAAGAACATACATTGAAATTGTGGCCGCTACTCAGGTTTTTTTCCATACAATTTCTGAAGTAAATCCTCCAAAAGGTGTCACTTCTGGAAACCAGCACTCATGATCTGTTCAAATGCATCACTCTGTGCTTCGTGATGTCATTCGAGATTTGCAACCTCCCTCATGAATGGATGGGTCAGTTTTGTTTCAGACTTCTTCAGACTTCATTTTTTCCATTCTTTTTTCCCCAGCTTTCGGAGAAAGTGGAGGGGTCCTGGATTTCAGACAAAGGTGGGCACTTTTTTTACCACTAGTCATTTCTGAGAATCA
The DNA here is from genome assembly GCF_011386835.1 of Chrysemys picta bellii. Taxonomy (NCBI): domain Eukaryota; kingdom Metazoa; phylum Chordata; order Testudines; family Emydidae; genus Chrysemys; species Chrysemys picta. The sequence continues at coordinate 131,548,486 of NC_088795.1, forward strand.
CTCTGAGATTATAGATGGATACAACCTGCTAGAGCATTCAGTCTGTCTCATTGACACTACTGGGATGTTTCCCGCATGGTATTTCCCTAACCATTTTGGAAAATACATACTTCATTTTAATCATTTCTTTTTCAATAACAAGTTACTTCCAATGCAGTTGGAATGTAACTCTCTAAGGATATTGGCTGTTTCTTTCTGCATGAAATAAGAAAATATATAAACATAGAAAATCAATTTCTGAATTTCTAAGGCCTGATTATTTTGTATTATTATTATTCCTTTTGCTTACTGTCCCATCCATCACATCTCTCCCCATGCCACACCACCATAGCTATCGTTTTTATTATGTTACAGCAGATCCTACTGGCCCCAACATGCTCAGCACTGAACATAGAGAGAGCGAGCCCCGATCTACACTACTAACTTATGTCAGTATAACTATGGGTATGTCTACACTATGAAATTAGGTTGAATTTATAGAAGCCGGTTTTATAGAAATCGGTTGTATACAGCCGATTGTGTGTGTCCCCACATAAAATGCTCTGAGTGCATTAAGTCGGCGGACCGCGTCCACAGTACCGAGGCTAGCGTCGACTTCCGGAGCATTGCACTATGGGTAGCTATCCCACAGTTCCCGCAGTCTCCGCCGCCCATTGGAATTCTGGGTTGAGATCCCAATGCCTGAATGATGCAAAACAGTGTCGCGGGGGGTTCTGGGTACATGTTGTCAGGCCCCTCCCCCTCCATCAGAGCAACGGCAGACAATCGATTCGCGCCTTTTTACCTGGGTTACCTGTGCAGACAACATACCACGGCAAGCATGGAGCCCGCTCAGCTCAGCTCACCGTCACCATATGTCATCTGGGTGCCGGCAGACGTGATACTACATTGTTACACAGCAGCAGCTAACTAATTGCCTTTTGGCAATAGACGGTGCAGTATGACTGGTAGCCTTCATTGGTGATCTGGGTGCTGGCAGACGTGGGGCTGGCAGACGTGGGGCTGCATTGCTACACAGCAGCAGCCCCTTGCCTTTTGGCAGTAGATGGTGTATTGAGACTGATATCCATCGTCGTCATATTGCAGTTCAATCATGGGCACCTGGGCAGACATGCTCAGTCCTATCGAACCGTCTTGACGGAGATGGCTATCAGTCTTAGTTTACTATTTTCTGCCAAGCACCCAGTATTTTCTGCCAAGCACCCAGAAGATGCCGAGGGCTATCAATCATGTTGCACCGTCGGCTGCCAGCTTAAGATGAAAAAAATAGATGGACCAGATTTGTTCTGTATTCATTTGCTTCCCCCTCTCTCCGTGAAATCAACGACCTGCTAAACCCAGGGTTTTGAGTTCAATATTGGGGGGGGGGCATTCTGTGTGACAGTTGTTTGTGTTTCTCCCTGATGCACAGCCACCTTTGTTGATTTTAATTCCCTGTACCTGTACGCCATGTCATCACTCGCCCCTCCCTCCCTCCCGCCCTACCTCCTTCTGGTCCGTCAGATACTAGTTTCGCGCCTTTTTTCAGACCAGACGGCATAGCACTGGGATCATGGAGGCCGCTCAGATCACCGCGGCAATTATGAGCACTATGAACACCTCACGCATTGTCCTGGAGTATATGCAGAGTCAGGACATGCCAAAGCAAAACCAGGAACAGCCGAGGAGGCGATTGCAGCGTGGCGACGAGATTGATGAGGAAATTAACATGGACATAAGCCTCTCACAAAGTACAGGCCCCAGCAATGTGCAAATCATGGTGTTACTGGGACAGGTTCATGCCGTGGAACGCCGATTCTGGGCCCGGGAAACAAGCACAGACTGGTGGGACCGCATCGTGCTGCAGGTGTGGGACGATTCCCAGTGGCTGCGAAACTTTCGCATGCGTAAGGGCACTTTCATGGAACTTTGTGACTTGCTTTCCCCTGCCCTGAAGCGTCAGAATACCAGGATGAGAGCAGCCCTCACAGTTGAGAAGCAAGTGGCGATAGCCCTGTGGAAGCTTGCAACACCAGACAGCTACCGGTCAGTCAGGAATCAATTTGGAGTGGGCAAATCTACTGTGGGGGCTGCTGTGATCCAAGTTGCCAGGGCAATCAAAGACCTGCTGATATCAAGGGTAGTGACTCTGGGAAACATGCAGGCCATAGTGGATGGCTTTGCTGCAATGGGATTCCCAAACTGTGGTGGGGCGATAGACGGAACCCATATCCCTATCTTGGCACCGGAGCACCAAGCCACCGAGTACATAAACCGCAAAGGGTACTTTTCAATGCTGCTACAAGCTCTGGTGGATCACAAGGGACATTTCACCAACATCAACGTGGGATGGCCGAGAAAGGTACATGATGCTCGTGTATTCAGGCACTCTGGTCTGTTTCGAAAGCTGGAGGAAGGGACTTTCTTCCCAGACCAGAAAATAACCATTGAGGATGTTGAAATGCCTATCGTGATCCTTGGGAATCCAGCCTACCCCTTAATGCCATGGCTCATGAAGCCGTACACAGGCAGCCTGAACAGTAGTCAGGACCTGTTCAACTATAGGCTGAGCAAGTGCCGAATGGTGGTGGAATGTGCATTTGGATGTTTAAAAGCGCGCTGGCGCAGCTTACTGACTCGTTCAGACCTCAGCGAAAAGAATATCCCCATTGTTATTGCTGCTTGCTGTGCGCTCCACAATATCTGTGAGAGTAAGGGGGAGACATTTATGGCGGGGTGGGAGGTTGAGGCAAATCGCCTGGCCACTGATTACACGCAACAAGACACCAGGGCGGTTAGAAGAGTGCAGCAGGGCATGGTGCGCATCAGAGAAGCTTTGAAAACAAGTTTTGTGACTGGCCAGGCTACAGTGTGAAACTTCTGTTTGTTTCTCCTTGATGAACCCTCCGCCCCCCGCCCTGTTCAATCAACTTCCCTGTAAACCACCCACTCCCCCCTCCCCTCCCCCCTTCGAGCACCGCTTCCAGAGGCAATAAAGTCATTGTTACTTCTCATTCGTGCAATCTTTATTAATTCATCACACAACTAGGGGGATAATTGCCAAGGTAGCCCGGGAGGGGTCGGGGAGGAGGGAAGGAAAAGGACACACTGCAGTTTAAAACTTTAAAACTTTAGCACTTATTGAAGGCCAGCCTTCCCATGCTCAGGCAATCATCTGGGGTGGAGTGACTGGGTGGCCGGAGGCCCCCCCACCGTGTTCTTGGGCATCTGGGTGAGGAGGCAATGGGACTCGGGGAGGAGGGCTGTTGGTTACACAGGGGCTGTAGTGGCGGTCTCTGCTCCTGCTGCCTTTCCTGCAGCTCAACCATACGCTAGAGTATATCAGTTTGATGCTCCAGCAGCAGGAGCATTGACTCTTGCCTTCTGTCTACAAGCTGATGCCACCTATCATTTTCAGCCCGCGATTCAGCCCGCCACCTCTCCTCTCGTTCATATTGTGCTTTTCTGTAGTCAGTCATTGACTGCCTCCATGCATTCTGCTGTGCTCTTTCAGCGTGGGAGGACATCTGGAGCTCCGAGAACATATCATCCCGAGTCCGCCGTTTTCTCCTTCTAATCTTCGCTAGCCTCTGCGAAGGAGAAACATTTGCAGCTGGCGGAGGAGAAGGGAGAGGTGGTTAAGAAAAGACACATTTTAGAGAACAATGGGTGCACTCTTTCACGTTAAATTTTGCTGTTCACATTACACAGCACATGTGCTTTCGTTACAAGGTCGCATTTTTCCTCTTATATTGAGGGCCTGCCGGTTTGGTGTGAGAGATCACTCACGCAGTGCCAGGCAACAGATTTCAGCTTGAAGGCAGCCATGGTAAGCCACAGTCCTTTGGCTTTTTTAACCTTCTTAACATGTGGGAATGGTTTCAAACAGTAGCACCCTCATTTCCCATACCAAGCACCCATTGGGTTGGCCATTTAAAATGGCTTTGCAATGTAAAAGGAGGGGCTGCGGTTTCCAGGTTAACATGCAGCACAAACCCAACTAACCCCCCTCCCTCCCCACACCCAATTCTCGGGGATGATCACCTCACCCCTCCCCCCACCACGTGGGTAACAGCGGGGAACATTTCTGTTCAGCAGAGCAGGAACGGGCACCTCTGAATGTCCCCTTAATAAAATCGCCCCATTTCAACCAGGTGACCATGAATGATATCACTCTCCTGAGGATAACAAAGAGCGATAAGGAATGGATGTTGTCTGCATGCCAGCAAACCCCGGGACCATACGCTGCCGTGCTTTGTTATTCAATGATTCCAGACTACGTGCTACTGGCCTGGCGTGGTAAAGTGTCCTACCATGGCGGACGGGATAAGGCAGCCCTCCCCAGAAACCTTTTGCTAAGGCTTTGGGACTACATGAAGGAAAGCTTTCTGGAGATGTCCCTGGAGGATTTCCACTCCATCCCCATACATGTTAACAGACTTTTCCAGTAGCTGTACTGGCCGCGATTGGCAGGGCAAATTAATCATTAATCATTAAACACGCTTGCTTTTAAACCATGTGTAATATTTACAAAGGTACATTCACCAGAGATCCCTTGTGTGCCCTCAGGGTCTGGGAGCATGCCTTGGGTGAGTTCGGGGGTTACTGGTTCCAGGTCCAGAGTGATAAACATATCCTGGCTGTTAGGGAAACCGGTTTCTCCGCTTCCTTGCTGTGAGATATCTTCATTGTCTTCATCCTCATCTTCCTCGTACCCCAAACCCGCTTCCCTGTTGCATGATGCTCCATTGATGCAGTCAAAGCACATGGTTGAGGTAGTGGTGGCTGCACCCCCTAGCATCGCATGCAGCTCTGCGTAGAAGCAGCATGTTTGCGGCTCTGCTCCAGACCTTCTGTTTGCCTCTCTGGCTTTGTGGTATGCTTGCCTTAGCTCCTTAATTTTCACGCGGCACTGCTGTGTGTCTCTGTTATGGCCTCTGTCCTTCATGGCCTTGGAGACCTTTTCTAATATTTTGCCATTTTGTTTACTGCTACGGAGTTCAGCTACTGATTCATCTCCCCATATGGCGAGCAGATCCCGTACCTCCCGTTCGGTCCATGATGGAGCTCTTTTGCGATCCTGGGACTCCATCACGGTTACCTGTGCTGATGAGCTCTGCGTGGTCACCTGTGCTCTCCACGCTGGGCAAACAGGAAATGAAAATCAAATGTTCATGGGGCTTTTCCTGTCTACCTGGTCAGTGCATCTGAGTTGAGAGTGCTGTCCAGAGCGGTCACGATGAAGCACTGTGGGATAGCTCCCGGAGGCCAATAATGTCGAATTCTGTTCACACTACCCCAATTCCGACCCGCTAAGGCCGATTTTATCGCTAATCCCCTCGTCGGAGGTGGAGTAAAGAAACCGGTTTAAAGGGCCCTTTAAGTCGAAAAAAGGGACTTGCCGTGTGAACGTGTCCAGGCTTAATTCGATTTAACGCTGCTAAATTCGACCTAAACTCGTAGTGTAGACCAGGCCTATGTCACTTAGGAATATCCACACTCCTGAGAAACGTAGTTATTCCGACCTAATCCCTGGTGCAGACAGCACTAATGTCAACAGAAGGGCTTCTCCCATTGACATAGCTACCGCCTTTCAGAGAAGTGGCATATCTATGCTGACGCGACAAGCTCTCCCGTCAGCATAGGGAGCATCTTCACTAAGAACTGAGCACTACAGTGGAATAGTTATACCAATGCAGGGCTGTAAGCAGGGCCGTCGCTAGTGGGGTGTAGGGCCCAGGGCAGAAGGGATGAATCTGTCACTTCCAGGACTGGCCCGTCACTTCTGGGACCAACCGTGCCAGCCAATCGCACTGGCCCACAGGGCCCCCCTGAAGCACGGGGCCTGGAGCGGTCACCCCGATTTGCTGTACCCAAGGGAGTGCTCTGGTTGTAAGTGTAGACAAGCCCTGAGACACAGGACAGGCCTCAAAGAGCTTAGAAGCTAAATAGACAAGATGGGAAAAGGGGCAGGAGGAAGGAAGTATTATTACTCTGGTTTTAAAGACGAGGAACTGGGGAACGGAAAGACAAAAGGACTTCTCAGAGGGCACACGCAAATAGGGTGACCAGACAGCAAATGTGAAAAATCAGGATGGGCGTGGGGGGTAATAGGAGCCTATATAAGAAAAAGACTCCAAAATTGGGGCTGTCCCTATAAAATTGGGACATCTGGTCACCCTACACGCAAAGCCTATAGGAGAGCCACAAACTGAAGTTTATCTCCTAAGCTCCAGGCCAGAGCCTTACTCACAAATCTATCATCTATCTCCTGAAGTAAGATTAGTAGATGCCCTTGGGCTTGAGTAAGGATCAAGTGGGGGGACATTTTCCAGAAGGGCCCCTTGGCTCTAAAAATTACCCTTCTACTGGTATAAAATAGCCTGAGTTTGTTAAAAGTCCAGGTCATGCTATAAAGGCTAGTGGAAGGCAGGGACTTTACGGCACAGTGGGATGTGTGTATGCTGCTGGGGTGTTTATCTACTGCCTGATAGGTTCATTTTTCTACTGTAGCGTGCTACTTTGGTGGCATTTTGGAATTTCAAATGTGACTGTGGTCAGGGTCCCTGGAACTGGAGTGTAGCTGTTCTTTTTATATAGGTCTTGTGACAAAGTTCCTCCTCTATCTTGGTGGGTCCTGCGCTTATTGGCAGATTTTCTTGCCTCAGAGATTCACCATGTGGGTTGGGGAATAGCCCAGAGACCTTCCCCTCTGGAAGAACCCACAGTCCAGGTCAACTGGGAGGTTTGGGGGGAACCCAGGCCTGCTCTCTACTCCGGGTTCCAGCCCAGGGCCCTGTGGACTGCAGCTGTCTATAGTGCCTCCTGTAACAGCTGTATGACAGCTACAACTCCCTGGGCTACTTCCCCATGGCCTCCTCCAAACACCTTCCTTATTCTCACCACAGGACCTTCCTCCTGGTGTCTGATAACACTTGTGCTCCTCAGTCCTCCAGCAGCACACCCTCTCCCTCTCAGCTCCTTGCACCTCTTGCTCCCAGCTCCTCACACTCACACCACAAACTGAAGTGAGCTCCTTTTAAAACCCAGGTGCCCTGATTAGCCTGCCTTAATTGATTCTAGCAGCTTCTTCTTAATTGGCTCCAGGTGTCCTAATTAGCCTGCCTGCCTTAACTGGTTCCAGCAAGTTCCTGATGACTCTAGTGTAGCCCCTGCTCTGGTCACTCAGGGAACAGAAAACTACTCATCCGGTGACCAGTATATTTGCCCTCTACCAGACTCCTGTACCCTACTGGTCTGGGACTGTCACAGTCTCTTTAAGCCGAACTAAACTGACTAACTAATAAATATCTTCTCTCAATTTCCTAGGTCCAGTTTCTACTTCAAGAGCCCTTATTACCTCTTTCTCCGTCTCTCTCTCTCTTCTCCGTGTACTGCACTGTCACTCTTTCAGCTGCTAATGCCCCTCCCCTGTCACATTTCCATTTCCTCCCTAGGCTCTTTCCCCTCTACATCCGGGTCAACCAAATTATTCACAAAGGCCCTCTTGATGTTTTTCAAAAAGCTTCTGGTAGCATTTCTGCTTGCGCTACTAACAATCCCTGCGATACTATGTCTGCTTTCTCAGCTCTTACCAAGCCTGCTATTGACTCACAGAGAATGGCTGAGAGCGGAGTGGTATGGTGAGTGAGCTGTCATTCAACCTGCTTCTTTCATCAGCTTTCAACAGACGTTAGTAATAGTAATGATTTGCACATCTATAATGCCTTTCATCAGTGCAGCTCAAGGCACTTGATGATTACAAATATTAGCTGAAACTCACAATGCTCTTGTAAACAGTAAGGATTACTTTTACTAGTAATGGATATCTAACACAAAATATGAGTAACGGAATAACCTGGTTTTGCATTGACAAAACACGCACACAAAACAAGAACATGAACTAAAAGTTTGATGTGCTGAATCAATGTTGTTCAATGTTTTATTGTGTGCATGTGTGCTATTAAGATGACTGTAAAATGTTTGTGACGATAATTTTCTATTGCTTTTGAGCTGGGTTCGCTTATTATGTTTTTTCTCACATATGCCAAAAGCTACTAGGTCTGATAACAAGTAGTATAAAAGCAGTATAAAATTCACACATGCAGTTTTCTCCCAGGAGAGCGAAAGAGAGAAACAAGTTAAGAACCACACATGGCAGAGAATAATCACCTCTCTTTAAGCACTATTGGAAAGTGATTGGATATCTCGGTGATGGGCATGGTATAAGAACCTGAAAAGAACAGAACAGTTACAGTCAAATTAGGATTCTTGTCTGATGGATTATTATATGTCTGCATGAATCCATATCAACCTGCAACCTCCATTTGTTTTTTGAAGGCAATTGTGATTGTAAGACTGTTCTGTGCCTTCATTTGGACTCTGTGGCTTCTATATTGAGCTGAAAGACATAGGTGGTGTAAGGAGAAATTCTTTTGTGTAGCAGAGGGCTAATAATGGTGGGTCATTAAACTTTGATGAGCTTTCATTCAAATGGAAGCACCTTGGGACAAAAAGCTGGCTACCATACAGGGAATCATGCTCTCCTAGGTGAGCTGGTAACCAACCAGCAGATCACCTGATGGAGGTTTGAGGCTAACCTGGAAGTCACCTGACAGAGGAGACTGGAAGTTATAAAAGGACAAGATCTGCTCTGAGCAGTTCTCTCTCACCAACCAGAACAAGAACATCAGACTGGGTTGGAGGGAAGAGAGAAGGATGCAGCAAATCTTGGACTCCTTGAACAGACACTGACAAATCCCACAGGACCATTGGAGTGGTGAGGAAATTGATTTGCACACAGCTTTTGTTGGTTTTTTTCCACAGATCTGTATCTCTCTTGTGTTGGCTATAAACAAATTGTTATTAACTTAGAATTCATTTTGCAAAGCATCTCTCTTCTTTCTTCAATTATCACATGCCCCTCAGGAGTTAAAGTATTAACCAGAGTACCCATCAAGGTGGAGATGTGCGGAGGGTATGCTTGAAGCTGGTCTGCGGGGTCCCAATTCTGAGAAGGGGTACTAGACAGAAAGTCTGTGCCAGGTTCCCAGAGGCCAGACCCACAGTTCAAAGAATGCATGTAACTCCTATCCTAAAGCTTTGGAAGACTGTGTGGCTACACAGCCATGAAAATAACAGTGACATGAATATTATTCTAACATGGATCTGAACTTTCCCAAAGTTCCAATGAATTTGGATTTAGGGTTTTTGTTCTGCCCCTTATAGTTAGGGACAAACTGAAATGTTTGGATCTGAATCCAGGCCCAGATCTGAACTTTCCCTGAGGTCAGGCTTAAACCTCAGAGGAGGTTTAAATCAAGACTGGATATTGTTGTAAGTAGAAATTATGGGCTTGATGCAGGCATGATTGGGTGAAGTTCTTTGTCCTGTGTTATGTTGAAGGAGACACTCAATGGCCTTAAAAGCTATGAATTATATCCTTTGTGTAATTGGGAAAACACAGTAGTCAGTGTTAGAACTGGCGCTTGGCTTCAGCAGTTCCTGATGCCTGTTAATGTTGGCAGGGCCACCAAGAGTGGGTTCGGGCCCCGGTGAAAAACATTTTTCGGGCCCCCCGGCAAGGGCAGACTGGCTAAACAGCCGGGGAAACCGGGCCCTGGGCCACCTTCCGGACTGCTAGGCCCCAGTAATGTATACCGGCTTCTCCCTCCTCTCGTCAGCCCTGAATGTTGGTAGAACACTGGGCCCATACTTTTTCTCTCAAATGGCTATGCTGTGCTGTCAAATGAAAGCATGTCTTCTGAGTCCTAGGCCAGGACCCTAACCCCTGCTCCTTCCTTCATCTCCTTCAGATGCTTTCCTGAAAGCATCCTGACTATGTAGACATTAGCAGACATCAACTGTAAGGTCCATTTGTATGAATTAAATTGCAAGGGAAAGAAAACACAGAGAACAAATTTTGTTTTTTTCATCTATACGGAACCAAGGGAGGGAAAATGGATTTACGGCAGGGCAACTGTTATTTTAGTTTGCCTTACAGTAACATGTAGAGGCCCTATGAGAGATCAGAGATGCATTGTGGTGGGCACTGTATAGACACACAATCCTGGCCCCAGCAGAGATTAGAGCCCTGTTGGATGAGATGTGGTACAAGAACATAGGAAGTGATCTCACTTGCTCCAGAGACCATGCAGTCTAAATGGCTAAGAGAAACTGAGGCAGTGCCAGGAATTGAATACAGAACTCCCAGTCTGGTGCTTTCGCCAGACCATCCATTCTCTCTCAAATGTTAAATCCTGTATGCAGCAATTTAAGTTCTCTAGGTAGAAGTGCTGTTTTCAGAGTTCATATGGAAAGGAACTCCTTTTGGCACTCTCTGGCTTGTTGTCCTCAATTTGAGCCTGTCTCATTTTGAACTTGTCGTGTGAGGCACTGACTGGAAATTAGTTTGCAATTAGCTAGCTCGTTGTTCTGCCTCAGAACAGGTTAGTGCTAAATTGCTGATGAATTCCGGGAAGGCCAGAAGTTCAGATATCAGCAGAAGCAGTTAAAACAATAACTGCAGCAGTAGCAGCTGTGGAGAAAAGAAGGCCAGGAACTTGTCACAAACTGGTTTACTTTTTTCTCAGAATCTCAGAGAAACACACAGACACATCCTGGCTCTACAGCCTGAATCCAGACTCCTCTGGGGCAGTGGAGGCTCCCAGTAGACCCAATGCAGTTCTGCTGGATGGGGAAGGGGTGGGGTGGATCCAAGATTCCAGGGAGTTCTGTGTGTGTCTCATTGTGCCGCAGTGGGGCCAGACAGAAGCCTTAGCACTGCAAGGGTTCAACTTGTCCCCTCCTGTGAAGGGTAAAATTGGGGGTACTAGCTAGAGAAAGCATTGGGCTGAAGCATACCCCGTACCCCATTCCCCGGCACCTACCCAGCACCCTGCTGAGATACCCAGGCCAATGTCTCTTGGAGCTCTAGGGGACTGTGCACTGGTGCCTGCTGCTTTGATGAGGGTCAATGTGCCCTTTACTCTTTGGGTGGCCATTTTGTATGGGAGAAAGGGGAGATGGGTGTAGTGTTGCTCATGGTACTAGACTCCCTATGCGTTGTGCATGTCCCTTGTAGTTAAGGCAGCTTCTTTCCTTCCATCTTATTGAGCACCCAAGGGAGGATTTGTGTAACCAAGCTATAACACACTGGAGTCACCATGGAGTTAGGTTTCTTTCTTTCTTTCTTTCTTTCTTTCTTTCTTTCTTTCTTTCATTTTGTATGAAATTATTTTGCACCTACCTTGCCTATTATCACTAGCGCCCACTGTGCTGTCAAAAAGTACTGCTATGCTTTTTAAGCGATTGCTCTATGCTCTTCACTTATTTATTCGGTCCTGGGGTGTGTCTAGCCTTTTCAGCTGGGTTATTAACATAGCGATATGTAAACAGACAACCTGTGGACCGCCTCACCAGCTACCTGTGCAAACAACAGCCTCCTTTCTCCTCCTCTCTCTCAATATTGGTGAAAAATAGCACACTGAAGGTTATATGGAGCATGAAATAGCCCAGGAATGGCTTTTCTCACGCTACTTAAACTTCATTTAATGAAGCTGAAATACAATGCCATCAGCTGAAAAATGTGATGGGAATTCACCTCATCTTCTCAGCAAAGCATCTGTCGAGGTGATGTGATACCGTCTTAGCTAAAGGCACTACAGAGTGAAAGCAAGGCTATTTTTGCATTTTCCCTATTGTGTAAACTAGGAATTGGAGTCAGTGGAGCAGGGTATGATGAAATTATCTGAACCTTTAGGTATGTTATAGGTGAGAGTTTAGTTTGGAGTGTCAGTGATGCCAAATAATTTAGGTCACATGGGACTTCAGCCAAACTGTTTTGCTCATCTCTTCAAAAATATAGCACTGGCTTGTTATCTTATTTTTGATCAGATGGTCCTTGATTTTTTTTTAACTGCATTTCTGAATCTCCCACTGTGAAGAAATATCTAGCCAATGTAAATGGCATAGCAACAGCAGGAATATTGGTTCAGGTGTGTGTGTATGCAATTGCATCTACATAGGCGATCAAGTCAAGTGTGTTAGTCGAAATGTCTTAACCATTCAACTGCTGAGGGAAGGACATGGTGCAAATACCTGAGGAAACCAGGTGTCCCTTGCCAATGGATGCAGCCTGCAAACATGTGGCTGTGATGGGGTATATTCCCCATACTGGCCCTGAAAGAGCTGAATTGGGCCAGGTGGGCCCAATCAGCCAATTAGCCTGAAATCTGGGAGAATTAGGCCTGGGAGGAAAGTCCTAATTAGGGGAAGAGGCAGGGCTTATATAAAGACAGGAAATTGGAAGCAGAGGGGGCTGCAGGGAAGTAGGCTGTTGTCACTCCCTAGAAGTAGGGAGGTATGTTTGGGGCTACATGGTTCAGTAGTCTGCAGTCCCTGGAGACTCTGAATTCCCTTGGTACCGTGTGAATCTGCCCAGAAACCTGGTGGGGCTTGTCAGTAGAAGATGGCAGTACCAGCGATCATGTGGGATATGATGGCTGACTGGATTGTGTTGTCGATTTGGGTACTGTAGACAGTGAGGCGGAAGCAGAGGCCATAGTCAGTACAGTCTTCCTTGTGGCAGAATCTTTAGATTCCCTAGCACCTCCGTCATGCTTGGGTGATACCGGGGCAGATTTGGTATCAAGTGATGGGTACTGTGAGGCTTAGAAGTACCTGAAGGCTTGACTATACTGGAGACCTCAGTACCAGGACTGCTTGGAACCATAGCAGTACCCTTCTTGGGAAGCAAGGCCTCCGACATGGCAGGTCTTTTAGGGACAACTTCTTTGTGAGGCGATTTGGAGCTTCTCTTGCTAGAAGCCGTGCTAAAAGTCTCCCGCAGGTCTCTCTCGTTAAAAGTCTGATGGGTGACTGAGCTGCAGAGGTTGATGGGGCACTGTGCTCACTGGAAGACCACTGTACAAGGGGGTATCCAGGCCTGGGTCTCATGCAGGTTGGAAGGAGCGCTCCATCATGAAGTGCCTAAGCTTTATCTCCCTATTTTTTCTAGACATACTCTTGAACCCTGAGCAGATCTTGCACTTAAATGAAATGTGAGTGTCCCCTAAGCAGTGAATACAATGAGAGTGGCCATCACTAGCTGGGATAGAAGCCCAACAAGTGAGGCAATACTTAAACCCTGGGTATATTTAGGCATGCTCCAAAAGGAGACAGGATTTCTTCAGAAAGGAAGGTGAGACCTCCACCCCACTGTGGACGAAGGAAGGGAAGAGACTAGGAGTGTCTTACAGGAAAAAACAAAACCAAAACCAAACTAAAACTAATAAGAGTAAACTTACAACTAATCGATGTACTAAAACTGTAAACTATGAAAGGGCAAGCTGGCGAAAGGAGTGGGCATGGCTAGTCAGTCCATCTGTGGCTGAGGCGGTTAAGCAGGAGCTGAGGGTGTTTCATCCACCACAGCCCCATGTACCCTTGTACAGGGCATGAGAATAGCCAGGTCACATGTGCAGACCAAATGGGCATTGCTAGCAAAGTTCTCCTATCAAAGGTGCATGTGGCAGCACAGCTGAAGTCAAGAACTCAAAGAAGAACTTCAATTACTGTACAAGGTAAGTAAACTCTCCTTTGGGATTTGGTTTGATTTATGAAGAAAGATTCAGACGCTTTTATTTTACCTGAACCATTATACCTGGGGTATAATGCAGCTATGTTCCCATTGTATACCACAAAAAACTCCGCTTCAGCAGGGGAAACCAAAGCTGCAACAAGTAGGCCAAACCTACTTGGACTAGATGACCTCTTGAGGTCCCTTCCAACCCTGATATTCTATGATTCTATGAACCTTTCATATCCTGGACAGCATGGACTTTCAAGCAGTCTCAGGGATCTTAACCGTGATCAAGAAACCTTGAACGTTAGCCCATCCCTGAAACTCCTTCAGCGAAATGTTGAAGGTCTCTCAGCTGCTAAATGCTCCATTTTGGGGGGGAGAGATAGCTCAGTGGTTTGAGCATTGGCCTACTAAACTCAGTGTTAGGAGTTCAATCCTTGAGGGGGCCACTTAGAGATCTAGGGCAAAATCTGTACTTGGTCCTGCCAGTGAAGGCAGGGGGCTGGACTTCATGACCTTTCAAGGTCCCTTCCAGTTCTAGGAGATAGGATATCTCCACTAATTTCCTTCTTTCCAGTCCCTAGCCTCCAAACCTAATATAGATGTATTCTACCCAGGTGGGGAGAACAAGCTTCAAACACAGCCAATGCCTATCTTGTGACAGATACAACTGTCCGGCCTCCTGGTTTTGAGCTACCATGCCACCTTTGGGTAAAGTTCAGTCGCTTCAGATGTGGAGTGATTACCTGAGTTGCTAATGGCTATACATTGAACCTTGGTGCCTCCCCCTTTGCCCATTGTGGTGAGCTAGAAGATGTAGGCCACTGTGACGGGGCGCTCTACTCACCACAGGAATGGTGCCTCCTTCTGGGCATTCTGGGGATTAGCTCTGGTAGACCAATTCCTATAATTGCATGCTGTCTCTCGCTGTCAGTCCACAGCTACTCTCTAGCTCCAAATTGCTGCTGCCTCTTTGTGACTCAGCCCTTTGGCCAGGTCACTCAGCATGTATCCCAAAGTCCTTCCACACAGTTGGTCTAAGTCAGTCTTCTCTGGCAGTGCCCCGATGGTGCCACTTCCATAGCGATTGGTAGGGGAACCCGGACCGGCCCTCGGTTCCAGTCCAGGGACTCTGGACTTGGCAACTGTGGTCCACTTTCACTCAGGCTCTGTTGCTCCTTCCCTGGACTCCTTCCTACAGTTCTGGTTCCCCCCTTCTCTGGGTGTACCAGCTCACACACCCCAACTGCAGTGTAGACATACCCTAAAAACTCTAAGGGTGACATCCTGGTCCCATTGAAGTCAATGGCAAAACTTCCATTCATTTAAGTGGGCCCAGGTTTTCACCCTACTTTGAAGTCTATAGGAGCTATGGATGCTCACCACCTCTGAAAGTAAATCAGGGTATAGATGTGACAAACATGCATGTGCCTTATGCACAATGGTGATATTTGTGTTACGCTTTTAGGACTACTATTTTAGCCATGATCCTGCAGAGACTTTTAGCACACGCTTAACTTTATAAACTCCGACGACAGTCAACAAGACTGCCACAATATGTAAAATTTAAGCATGTACATAAGACTTTGCAGGATCTAGGACTTAATGTATCATTATAACACCCACACTACATTGAAATATTCAGCCATACAGAGTCTGTAGAACAACCATCTTTTACTACAGTATTTCCATGGAAAAGGGCACAGAGTAAATCATATCACTGTCTTTCGTAGTTGCACGTATGAGACAACTCCTTCTTTTGACAAAATCGATCAGAATATCACATAATAGCACAATCTGCATGGCAAGTAACATTGTAATAAAAAAGGGGTAAATGGCACTCACATAATGCCTTTGTGTTACAATCTTAAAATTGCAATCTTTCAAAACTCTTGGTTTTCCAGCACCTCAGAGGGAAACTTGGTCGTTTACAGCAAAACTCTATTTTGGACATTTTCAAGAGGATAAGAGACGGCATAAAATTCTCAGCCAACTGTAGATAAACTGTACATTGTAACTGTCAGCTACATGTTATAAACCTGCAGGAAATGCTCTTTATTTCACGTGTCAGGTTGTCATACCATAAATAAAAAGCCAGCAGGTGATTTTGTTTCATTGTTGGTTGACTCTTAGTGCTGTTTTCTTGTTTCCCTCTTCTTTCTAGGAAACTCACAGAGCTACCAGCTGAATACCATTTCAGAGTCTCTTCAGATCTCACAATCTCGCAGGCAGAGCAAAGCCTGATGTGTACTGGGAGGGGAGATCTCAGGAAAAACAAACAAACAATATTTTAGGAACATTTCAAAGCACCGCTTTCCTATAAAGCCAGATCCCTTGGCTACCACAAGACCAAGGGCTTGGGAGAAGAAAAACAAACAAACAAAAACACCACTGAACTAATAACTTTAAAACACCTTTTTAAAAGACCTGACCTATCTGGAAATATCCAGAAATGACCTATCTAAAAACATCACAGTTTTAAAGATCAGAATTCAGACTAGATTATCATAATGTTTCCTTCCAGGTTCAAATCTAGTGCCTAAGAGGCCCTTACAAGGCTAGTGGTCAGTTCTAGTTCAGTTAGGAAACTGAAAACCTCCTCTTTCCTGATGATATAAAGATCCTGCTACTGCCTCTGTATTGGCATGAGAGAACAGTATTTACAGCTATGGCATTTTTGTGTGTTTTCACTGGTGAAGGGCTGAATCTTGTTTATCCTGGGCCTCAGGTTGGGGTAATTCTTTTCTAGTTGAGGGGAAGAGCAATTCCATATTTGGCTAGAAAGGCAGGAAACATTTTTGTGGGAGGTTTCTTCTTAAAAATGGCAGCTATTTGATACCTTAATTGCGTGATCACTTGGCTGAATTGGGGCCTGAAACTGCTCAGTGTTTGAAATGTTCAAATAATCCCTCCTTAAACCTGTCCTTTGCTGTGAGGCCTACAAAAGCTTTAACAGTGGTTACACTCCTGGTGTGCTGAGACCATAGTCTACTACAGGGGTCATCAACCTTTCAGAAGTGGTGGGCCGAGTCCACTCACTGGCTTTGCCGGGCTTGGGCCGCTGCAGCAGCTCAGCAGGGAGGAGCCGCCTTCCGGAGGCATCGGAGAGCCAGAGCGTCCCGCTTGCAGCAGCAGCGAGTCCCAGCCATGGAGGAGCCGGCGTGGTGCAGGGGGGCAGCAGCCCTGCAAAGGCGGCGGCACCGCTAGCGGGGAGCAGCCAGGTCCCCCCACCCCTCCTGCCCAGGCTGTGGCCTGGCGTCTCCCTGGGGGCTCCTACAGGCTGCAGTGGATGTATGCGGGCGCCAGCCCCCATGCGCCCCCCGGCTCCTCCCTCGCCTAGGGTTACCATATTTCAACAATCAAAAAAGAGGGGAGAGCCCTGCCCTAGGCCCGTCCCCATCCACTCCCTCCCACTTCTCATCCCGACTGCCCCCATCAGAACCCCACCCCCTTGCTCCTTGTCCCCTGACTGACCCCTCCTGGGACCCCTGCCCCTAACTGCCCCCCAGAACCTCACCCCCTACCGAAGCTTCCCTGCTCCTTGTCCCCTGACTGCCCCCTCCTGAGACCCCTGCCCCTAACTGACCCCAGAACCCCACCCCCTACCTAAAGCCTCCCTGCTCCTTGTCCCCTGACTGCCCCCTCCTGGGACCCCCACCCCAACTTCCCCCCTAGGACCCTACCCCCTACCTGTCCCCTGACTGCCCCAACCCTTATCCACACCCCCGCCCCCATACAGACTCCCGGGGACTCCCACGCCTCATCCAACCACTCCCTGCCCCCTGACAGGACCCCCAGAACTCCCAACCCATACAACCCTCCCTGCTCCCTGACTGCCCCCCGGGACTCCCCTTAGCATGCCCATGCCGGTCAGATGCTGGCTCCACGTGGAGGCAAAACTCCATGTGGAGTGGCGAGGCAGCGGGAGGGGCAGCGGCGGCTGCAGCTCACACTTCCAGAAGCCACGGAACCCGAGCACGGTGAGGAGGGCAGGGGGCGCGCCTGCCTGGGCTGTGGCCCGGTGCCCCGTTGCCCCCCCGGGGGGGGCTCCTGTAGCGGATGCATGCAGGTGGCGGTCCCCGTGCGCCCCGCGGCTCCCCCCTCGCCGTGCTCAGGCTCTGTGGCTCCCGGGAGTGTGAGCTGCCGCTGCCGCCCCTCCCGCAGCAGTCTCAGGGCCCTGCACCCTGGCAGCTCATACTCCCGGGAGCCGCAGAACCCAAGTGCAGTGAGGGGGGAGCCGGGGGGCGTGCCTGCCGCTGGTCTGTGGTCCCAGCTGCCGGTCTGTGGTCCCAGCCGCCAGCCCTGCTCAGCCTCCTGCCAGCCTGGGGTTCCGTTCACTCAGCCAGGAAAGGGCTGAGCGGGGCTGGCGGCCAGGACCCCGGCTGGCAGCCGCGTGCCAGGCAAAATCGGCTCGTGTGCCACCTTTGGCACGCATGCCGTAGGTTGCCGACCCCTGGTCTACAATGCTGACCAATATTGTCTCATTGTTTCCTTGTACTCTTCCACTGATGGGTCTGTATCCATCAGTTATCTCTTACTGTATACTTAGATTACAAACTCTCTGTGGCAGGGACGGTATTTTTGTTCCTTATTTGTACGGCACCTGCATAATGGGGTTGTAGTCCATGACTGGAGCTCCTAGGAACTATGCTAACACAAATAATAAATAATAATATGTAATAATTAATAACACAAGACGGCAGGTAGGATGTCAAAGCTACACGATAGCTTAATTTATCAAGTGTCTCTGCAATTATCACATGAATATCACCTCTTCATTTGCAGCTTGATATAAATCCCATTGGAGTCAATGGAAAAACTCCCATTGACCATGTATGTAGACTTTGACTAATGAACTTTGGATCAGACACTTTGTACAAGAGTCTTGCTGTTCAGCTACACTATATGTTTAATGCATTGTGTGTTTGACTGGACTAATTTAATGAATTTACTGTTATATATGTTCTTTATTTAGTCTATTATTTATATATAATAGTATAATGTATACATATTATATTATATATTATATATATATATTACATTACTTATATATATAATGACTGTCAGTCCATCCAGCTGGTTTTGAAACAATGATAAATTTTTTTGAAACAATGATAGATTTTAATTAAAATCTCAGAAAGGGGTCTTAAAGAAATGAATGCATCACATTTATTGGACAATTGTATCTACAAGCTACTTTCTGAATCCCGACACTGCAAGATCCATTGCTCAAAAGTGACGTGCAGAATTGAAAGGACTATACACTTGTACAGCAGAGTTATTATGAATTCACAGCAGTTCTATAGCAGAAGCTGTTTGTTTGAGATGAAAAGACCCTATTACACTGTCATGCTGAAAGATGACTCTTTTCAGCCAGCTCCGTCATACAGGTTTTTGTCTTAAAAAGTATGAAAACAAGGTTGTTTTTATAGCTTTCAAATGAAAAGAGTTATGTAGGGATGGCAAGTAGTTAGAAACAATGAAACTGGTATAGCTTAGACCCCCTATCTTCAGGGTAGGGAATTTATATACCACTCGAGGGAAAGACCATCTGTGCATTTCTCGGAAATAAAATGCTCTCTCTATTTTTATGGGTTTTTTTTCCTTTTTAAAGAGAGAATTGGAGTGCCCATGAAAAGGTGCTGATTGAATGGTTCCATTGTCTACAGGTCATGTATAAAAGCCTAGCAACACCATAGCTGCATGTTCCTCTGAAACATCTGGGACTGGCCAGGTTACTATTGGCCTGGACTGGCATGGTGGTTCCTATGTTTTTAAGCCAAAATTCTTGAGGTAGCTACTGTTAACATAAAAAGAACAGGAGTACTTGTGGCACCTTAGAGACTAACAAATTTATTAGAGCATAAGCTTTCGTGGACTACAGCCCACTTCTTCGGATGCATATAGAATGGAACATATATTGAGGAGATATATATACACACATACAGAGAGCATAAACAGGTGGGAGTTGTCTTACCAACTCTGAGAGGCCAATTAATTAAGAGAAAAAAAACTTTTGAAGTGATAATCAAGCTAGCCCAGTACAGACAGTTTGATAAGAAGTGTGAGAATACTTACAAGGGGAGATAGATTCAATGTTTGTAATGGCTCAGCCATTCCCAGTCCTTATTCAATCCTGAGTTGATTGTGTCTAGTTTGCATATCAATTCTAGCTCAGCAGTCTCTCGTTGGAGTCTGTTTTTGAAGTTTTTCTGTTGTAATATAGCCACCCGCAGGTCTGTCATTGAATGACCAGACAGGTTAAAGTGTTCTCCCACTGGTTTTTGAGTATTTTGATTCCTGATGTCAGATTTGTGTCCATTAATTCTTTTGCGTAGAGACTGTCCGGTTTGGCCAATGTACATGGCAGAGGGGCATTGCTGGCACATGATGGCATATATCACATTGGTAGATGTGCAGGTGAACGAGCCCCTGATGGTATGGCTGATGTGATTAGGTCCTATGATGATGTCACTTGAATAGATATGTGGACAGGGTTGGCATCGGGGTTTGTTACAAGGATAGGTTCCTGGGTTAGTGGTTTTGTTCAGTGATGTGTGGTTGCTGGTGAGTATTTGCTTTAGGTTGGGGGGTTGTCTGTAAGCGAGGACAGGTCTGTCTCCCAAGATCTGTGAGAGTAAAGGATCATCTTTCAGGATAGGTTGTAGATCTCTGATGATGCGCTGGAGAGGTTTTAGTTGGGGGCTGAAGGTGACAGCTAGTGGTGTTCTGTTATTTTCTTTGTTGGGCCTGTCTTGTAGGAGGTGACTTCTGGGTACTCGTCTGGCTCTGTCAATAGTTCAACTTTGACCCATAGAGGACCGTCTGTAACTGGAAGACATCAGGCTGGTTTTAAAGCATTTCGGAGAGTGTCAAGAAAGTTGCAGTTAATGCCAATTGTCATGGTGGTTCTCCTATGTAATTTATTCAGGAATGTAAACCTCCAAATCTTTCTTGAGAGGTCTTGTGGTTAAGGTACTGGACTGAGACTCAAGCAATTTGGAGGAGGGATAACTCAGTGGTTTGAGCATTGGCCTACTAAACCCATAATTATGAGTTCAATCCTTGAGGGGGCCATTTAGGGATTGGGAGCAAAAATTGGGGATTGGTCCTGCTTTGAGCAGGGGGTTGGACTAGATGACTTCCTGAGATCCCTTCCAACCCTGATATTCTTTGATTTCTCAGCACTGTGACAGACTTCCTGTATGATCTGGGGCAAGTCACCTAATCTAGCTACACCTCAGTTCCCCATTTATAAAATAGGATTACCAATACTTCCATTCTCATAGCATCTCTCTGTTCTGCTCTTTAGAGTGTAAGCTATCAGGGGTAGAGACAGTCTCATGCTAGGTGGCTATATAGTGCCTAGCACAATGGGGTCCCAATGTCAGTCAGAGCATCTAAGTCAGGGGTCGGCAAACACGGCACGCGAGCCGATTTTGAGTGGCACGCAGCTCCCTGCTGCAGTCCCGGCCCCCAGCCCCACTCAGCCCCCCGCCCACCACTCTCCATTGCGGGGGCAGGAGGCAAAAGCTTGGTTCTGCAGCAGCCAAGCTTCCCCCCTCCCCTGCTTCTTCCCCCAGTGTGGTGTTTTCCGGCCCCTCCTCCTCTCCATCCCTGATGGCCCTAGCGAGGGGGAGGGGGAAGAGCGGCAGCATGCATACAGCTCCATAGAGGAGGCAGAGAGAGGTAGGGACGGAGCCTGGGGGAAGGGGGTGGAACAGGGCATATCCCTTCCAGCCCCCTGCCTTGAGCCGCTCAGGGCAGGGGGCTGGGAGCACCCCTACGAGCCGAGCACCCCAGCCCTTTGCCCCGACCCCCCCACACACTCAGCCTTCTGCCCTGAACCCCCCACCCCAACACACACCCAGCCTTCTGCCCTGCACCCCCCGCCCAGGCCCCAGCCCTCTGACCTGAACTGCCCCCACCCCAACACACACCCAGCCTTCTGCCCTGCACCCCCCAGCCCTCTGCCCTGACCCTTGACCCCCCCACACACCCAGCCTTCTGCCCTGCACCTCCCCACCTCCCAGCCCTGAACCCTCCCACCCCAACACACACCCAGCCTTCTGCCCTGCACCCCAACACACCCCCAACCCTGTGCTCTGAACCCCCTACACCCCAACACACACATGGCCTTCTGCCCTGCATCCCCCACAGCCCCCAGCCCTCTGACCTGACCCTTGAATGCCCCCCCCCACCCAGCTTTCTGCCCTGCACCCCCCACACACACCCAGCCCTCTGCCCTGACCATTGAAGCCCCCCCACACACCCAGCCTTCTGCCCTACACCTTCCTACACCCCAACCCTCTGCCCTGATCCCTGAACCCCCCCTCCACACCTCCCCCAGCCTTCTGTCCTGAACCCCCTCCTCCAGCCCTCTGCCCTGACCCCTGAAACACCCCCCCCCAGGTCTGGGGTCCCAGCCATAGGCCCTGCTCAGCCAGCTGCCGGCCTAGGTGAACAGAACCCCAGGCTGGCAGCGAACTGAGCAGGCTGGTGGCGTAAGATCAGCATTTTAATTTAATTTTAAATGACACTTCTTAAACATTTTGAAAATCTTGTTTACTTTACATACAATAGTTTAGTTATATAATATAGACTTATTGAAAGAGACCATCTAAAAACATTAAAATGTATTACCGGCACGCGAAACCTTAAATTAGAGTGAATAAATGAAGACTCGGCACACCACTTCTGAAAGGTTGCCTACCCCTGATCTAAGTAATAGAAATAATAACGCAGTAGTAGTGAGCTACTAATAATCTTTTTGTCTGTTTGGTTTGTGGCATGTCATCCAAGAAAACACTTTCCTTTCTCAGGCTACATCTACACAGGTCCACACACATGCTTATGCCGAAAAACCGCTTGGGGGGGCCGGGGGGCAAGAATACTAGCACACCTGAGAGTGTGGGTATGAACACGCCTCAGGCTGTGGCATGGCCCCGTACCTGTGCCACTTTGCAGTGTAGATGGGGTAAGTGATGTGTTCCATGTCCTTAGATCAATAGTCCTCCAATCCCGTCCCCAGAATGAACTGAGCCCTTTCCTACCTGACCCTTGCCCCCCCGTTTTCACCAGTAGTAGTGAGCTGTGCAGACCAATTCAAACAATTTTCTGCTGCATTTTCACCACCACACATGAACATGGAATGTGCTCCAAGAGCTGCTGCCTGGCCAGCCGAGCACCCCCAGATCCTGATAAATGTGTGGTCAGAGTTCACTGTCCTCTCTGACTTCTCCCACAGAACCGGAACGTCCATCTGTACTGGGGAGTTCTGGAGCGGCTGGCACAGGCAGTCATTCACCATACTCTGGCCAGGGCCAGGAATGGATCAAGCACCTTAAGCTCCAGTACCGAGGGCAAAAGACTCCAGCAGTCACTCCGGGAGAAGTCCTCAAACATTAACTTTCTTCCGGGAACTGGACCGGGTGCTCTCCAGGGCTCCCAGTACCTAGCCTGAAGTAACACAAGACCCTTCCTTAAATCTGCCAGGCTCATCATCCAAAAGGATGCTGATAGGGGCCAGTGTGAGGAAGCATCGGGGACCACAGAGAAAGAGGCCCTGGAAGACCTAGAGGAAGAGGAGCAAGTTATTCTGCACCTCTGCCTGGAGGAACTGGCTCAGCAAGCCCCTCCTGAGGAACCAGAGGAGGAGAAGATTCAGCTGGCACCAGAACCAAAGTTGCCAAGGGACTGGGAGCGTGCCTTGTAGCAGTCCCTGGGACAAGTGGTGGTGGAAAGGATTTGGGTCCCATCTGCTGCAATAGTCACGGCCAGTGTCCAGGAACTGGCATCTCTTCCGTGTCTTTCAGCTCCTCCTCCTCCTGCATCTACAGCCCAGCATGCAGCTGAGGCAGAGGATCCAACCCCCACCCCTATCAGAGGGGGGACGCTGCAGATCTCCAGTACAACACCCTGCACTGGCACCCAAAAACCCCTCCCAGGGGGGTCCTGTGAACATGCGAGAGAGGAATGAGGAGCCTGAAATTGTGCCCGAAGACCTGTATGTATCCGGCCCCTAAACCCTGCACAGAAGACATCCCCATGTTCCCTCAGACCATTTTCCACAGCTATTCCCCTACTCTCCCAGGAGAGGGGGAGATCAAGCCCAAGGACAAGGGATTGTAGGCATTAGTTACAATGTTCTTCTTATCTGTTCAGTTTTCTTTCAAAGTTCCCATTTACATGATGTTCTCAGTTATGTTACCAGTGCTACTTACAATAAATGTTATTTCCTTTACTTATGTGTGTACCCTTCATTCAGGCTGTGATGAAAGGGAAAAACTTTTATTTTTACCTTCCCATGGTTGCCACCTTTTTAATTGCTAGTAACTGGACCCCCAAGGCCCCACTCCTGCTCCTTCTCCTCCCCCCGCCCCAAAGCCATGCCCCTGTTACTCGCTCCTCTACCTCCTATCCCTCTGTTGCTCGCTGAATCATCTCAAAGAGCCTGCCTGCAGGTAGTACATGGTACTGGCTGAGCAGGGTCTGGCACGGGTTAATGACCCGGTGCCTCCCCCCACTCTGCAGTAACCATTTTTGGTTCAGGTACCAAAAAGGGTTGCCAGATCCCCTTTTCGACCTGACTTTCCGGTCAAAAACTGGACACCTGGCAACCTTAAATGGCACCCGGACACAGAAGCCAAAAACTGGATTGTCCAGGTAAAACCCAGATAAGTGGCAACCTTAGTCTACCCTTTGGCTTTGGGCTCCACAAATCAGTGCCTTAAGTTGCATAAGTCCCCAGTGCAAGGTCCTCCGTATCCCTCCCAACCCCAACTCCCCATTTAGGTATATGTGAATAAGTAAGCTGGGAATATGCTGAAAGTGCAACATGCACTGACAAAACAGATTACTTTTTTCCCCTCAGTTAATAAAGTTGAGGGTGGATAAACTTCCCTAGGCCTTTGACAAAACAGAGAACATGAAAACAATGTCATTGTGCTATCACATACTGAACAGCCCAACAGCTTCTCCTCGAGTCCACCCCCGTCCCTAAACACCATGATGACTGAGTACCCATGGGGGTACTCTCTATTAATAGCCGATGAGTGAAACCACTTGCACCCCTTACCCCCAAACCAATCCCTTCATCAACATTTTTCAAGATCCTTTAAACACTGAATAATTCTCCCTAAACTATGGTCTGGCTAACAGCTGTGAAGGGTAACACAAAGCGAAAGACAATAACTGCAATTTAACTGGGTAAACACCCTCCACAGAACAATCACAAACCAAAAGTTGTTATGCCTGCAGAGGCGTGTGTCCCAATTACCCAGTGAGTCGTTACCTAAAAGACCAGCTACTGACCGTCAGCGGGAGGGGAACTAAATTGGGCGTTGAAACACAAGCAAGTAGGAATGTTTGCCCCGGTGTATTTACAGCAGCTGGATGTGGTCTAGAGCTTTGTTTGGGGCCGAGCTGCGAGAATGCCATGCCCGCCTGATGTTCAAGATATATCCCTGTCAAGGCTGAATCCCCACTCTGGCACTTTGAGTGCAGAAGGTGGGGGCCCACAAGGATTTTAAAAAATAATACTCGCCACTCCCAAAGTTACAGCTTTTCTCTGACCTTGGCTTGGTAAATGCTGCCACCATCCAAATGCAAAAAAAAAAAAAAATCCCTTGGACCCAGGAAGAAGCACTTGGGAATTCCTCCCTTGGGGTACACTCAAGCCCTTTCACCCCCCCTCCGGGAAAGAGCTGAGAAAGCAAACAAAGGAAATTAGCTTTTGCTGCCAACTAATCAAACGTGCACAAACCTCTTAGGACACCAAAAATTCAATCCTGTTCTTGAAAAAAGATAAATTTTATTAAAAACAAAAAAGACAGACAATATATCTGGAACATAGGCTTTTGCTAGATTTTAAAAGAGCAATTCCAAAAATTAAGCACCCAAAATAGCTTTCTTGGGGGTTCAGCTTAAAGGTTATAAGCAAACAAAAGCATCTGGGGTTAGCACAGAGGCAGGAGCGCCACCAGATTTTCTGCCGCCCTGGGCGGCGGAAGGTCCCGCCCCAAAATGCAGCCTCCCACAGAGGCAGCGGAAGGTCCCGCCGCCAAAATACCGCTGCGGTCGCCGCCCCCCAAATTGTAGTGCCCTAGGCGACTGCCTAGATCACTTAATGGGTTGTGCCAGCCCTGCACAGAGGAGTCCATTAGCCATAAGAAATAAACAGAAATAACCCTAATCGCATCTTTCTAAACATTCCTGATCTATTTACAGATTTGGTAGTTCCAGATAAGTAGTTCTAGGTATGATCTGATGATTTATGATCATACCTGGGTTAAAGCTGCTTACAGCATTGCTGCTCTGTGTCTCCGCTCTCCTGAGAACAACCACAGACACAAAGGGAAAGCTTCATTCCCAATTTAAAAAATTCTAGCCTTCCCATTTGCTCTTTTGATCAGGTGCCCTTTTCTTTACCTGGGGGACTTGGTTAACCCTTTACAGGTAAAGCAAGCAGAGAACAGCCACCAAGAGGGACTTTATAGCTACCCCTCCCCCTTCATTTATCACAATCCCTGATTTCACTATCCCACTAGGAACTAGCATCAATATGAATGTTCACTGGATCAGGCTATCTAATCCTATCCTATGCCCACTCTGTCCTAATGTATTTGCCTTTAGTTTCACAAATGTTATGAAGAACATAGCACATCACATCACATCAATACAGATAGCATTGGCCACACAGGCAGCCAACAGGATACATAGACATCACCAACAATCTTTCATCCATCCAAAGGCACACTCCACTACCATCTTGCAGCTGCTTAGTTTGAAGTTAAATTCCCATTTTGCCAAGCCATTGATGTTGGGGTGGGGTTTCATTAGCCAGGGTAGGAGCAGGTAGAATCATAGAATATCAGGGTTTGGAAGGGACCTCAAGAGGTCATCTAGTCCAACCCCCTGCACAAAGCAGGACCAATTCCCAACTAAATCATCCCAGCCAGGGCTTTGTCAAGCCGGGCCTTAAAAACCTCCAAGGAAGGAGACTCCACCACCTCCCTAGGTAACTCCACCCCACCTCCCTAGTATGTGGAGTCCCCAGGAATAATCACAGGCATGGAGATGCTGTAAATAACCACATCGTTTCTGGGGAATAAAGTCCCTTCCGCACTGTTCAAGTACAATCCTGACCACCTCAGCACCCTGGCATGATGTGCCTTTCCCATGTGTCCAACATTAGTGTTCATGAACCTTCCTTTATGATTCCCTAAGCCTTGAAGAATGAGTGAATCATCATGTTTTCAACTGATGTACTCACTCACTTCTTTTGGTGGGGAAGGCCTGGGGATGTGGATGCCATCAATGGCCCCTGCACAGTTCAGAAACCCTATTATCTGGAATCCAGCTATGATTTCTGAAACTTTGATGATGGCAACCACTAGTGGGTAGATGAGAGTGTTTATAGTTTCACAAACCTGCACCACCACAACCCTGACAGTGGACTTCCCCATCCTAAAGTGCTTTGCGACTTGAGTGATAGTTGCCTGGCATTGCCAGCTTCCACAAGGCAATAGCTCCTTGCTTCTGCACTGACATGGGTCTCTGGAATTGAGTGTTCTGGCACTTTAGGGTTGGGACCAGATCCTCAAAGAGCTTCAAAAACATCTATTTCCTCATTCTGAGGTTCTACAGCCCACTGGTTGGCATTCAAGGTTTCCAAGGTCCCACAACACCATGCTGGTTCTCCTCATCCAGAAGTGGCAGTCCAACCATGGACATACAGTGACAACACGGGTAGTCTTCTGCATCTCTGTGTCATGGGGCAACAGTGGATCAGCCACCATCCTAGTCACTCATCTTTGGCTTGTGAGAAAGATCCAAGTCCATTCCCCAAGATTTTCACTGGTCGCGTAATTCAACACATACACATTTGTCCTGTAAGAAGGAGGGAGAAGAAGACCGCTGTCGGTCACAGATGTCATGTCTTTCACCCAGTTTGGCAGAAGGGAGAGGTGAGTGGGAACTGCCAGTGACAATGTATGAACATGGCTATAGCACAACAGATTGCAAAGCGGTTCCTAATGTATCTCCTATGACACACACAACTCTGGGATAGTGCCCCTGAATGCTAATGCCAAATGCATGTACCAAAAAGCACAGTGCGGACATGGGTATATGCATGTACATAGTTTGTACCCATGTCCAGCACAGTATATTTGGGCACTCGGCATGAATATGGGGTACAAGCAGGAGCATATACATAGATAAGTACCTGTGACAGTTAGCCAGCGTAGATGTAGCAAAGTAGTAGCAAGACTCACCAACTTTCTGAGAATGGCTCGGGGAAACCATTCTGCTCAAATATTGTTTCCCCATCGCTGAAAGTATTTGGCAAACAAGTGTTCAGATTCTGGATTGGGATTGTAAAATGGGTGTTATGTAGGCACCTTTGTGGTGAAACTGGTGTAGATGAGTCTATTGCACCTATCTATTCCTACAATTGATCCATTCTGAAGCATAGCTGGGTAAGGATTGATTAGCCAAGGCCTGGAGCAGGAAACAACACTCCTAGTACCCAATTCTGTGTGCATTCCCTTGCCTACCCTGCTGTGCCTCATATAACCTGCAGAATACTATACTGGGCACAGAAGGTAAAAAAATAGTCTTAGGGTTCCATATGATCAACAGATTTAGGTGCTGATTCACTGAAGCTCTTAAGTATGCCCTTAACTTTGATTGACGTTGCTGCAGGGGTGAAAGTAACAAAGGACTTACTGATACGCTGGAGTCCTGAGCGGGGTGTGGCCTCAATCGGAAGGGGCGTGGCCTCAACGGGAAGAGGCGGGGCCTTTCCCTCCGGCTGTGGCTGGGAGCCCCAGGGCCTTTACATCACCGCGGAGCTACCAGGTGCAGAGGTGGCTGAGAGCCCTGGGGCGAATTAAAGGGCCCAGGGCTCGAGCCGCTGCAGAGCTCTGGGCCCTTTAAATCACCGTGGGAGCCCTGCCATTGCTACCCCAGGGCGGCAGGGCTCGGGCTATGGTCCGGGGCTCCGGCAGCCGGGCTCAGGCAGGGATTTAAAGAACCCAGAACTCTGGCCCCTGCAGGGAGCCCTGGGCCCTTTAAATCCCCACCCGAGCCCTGCTGCCTCTGGGGTAGGAGCGACAGTGCTCCGGCAACGATTAAAAGGGCCAGAGGCTCCGGTTGCTGCGGGGAGCCCTGGGCCCTTTAAAGCGCTTCTGGAGAAGCCAGTCCAGTCCGGCACAGCATACCGGCTCTTGCCAATATGCCGTACTGGACCATACCGGCTTACTTTCACCTCTGCGTTGCTGACAGGTCTTTGCTGAATTGTGGCTTTAACTATTACACACACAAAAAAGAAACCTCACTACCAACTGGTTAATCCAAATCTGGGATGGGAGGCAGGGGTGTGGAAATACATATTTTCCGCACTGTATGAAAAGTACCCCCTCAACATTTTAAAGCATTGTTGCAAGTTGTAAAGAAACCCCACCCATTTTCCTATTATTTAAAATACATGGAACGTGCTATGTGCCCAGATTCTGTGAGCAGCTCTGTATGGATGCATCTGTGTGGCTGGGGTTCAGTTGAGTTCCTGCATGGAACGGCTTGCATGATTGAAGCTGGATTTTGTGTATGTATAAAATTAAAACATCAAATATGAAGAAGGATTAAGCCACTTAGGGTTGAGGAGAGCTATTACTTTCAGGGACAGATCCTCAGTGGGTGTAAATTGTCACAGTTCCAGTAGAGCGATGACAATTTGCAGAAGCTGAGAATCTGCTCCTCCTTCTTATTCAGCAGCCCCAACTGTTGAACAGGTCACTGCAGTCTAATAACATTTTCCAAGCTACATTTATAAGAGTCGTCCCAAAAGTTCATATTGCAGTAGCAACAAGAAATTGAAGGTTTCAGTTAACAGAACACATAATTCTCGGTGAATGATTTGCAGCAAAACAAAATCATCTAGCAACATGTAATTTAACCTGCCACGCTACAGAGACAGTCCAGAGGAGTTATTCTTGTTGTGTTTTAAGGGGCTGACCCAAAGCCCAATATAGTCAATGGAAAGATTGCCATTGACTTCATTGGGCTATGGATCAAGACCCCTTGGTCACTTAGGGCTTGTCTACACTGGCAAGTTTTGTCATCAGAAACTGACTTTGGCGACAAAACAGCAAGAGCATACACACTACAATGGGGATTTTGTCATGAAAAACACCCAGTTTTGGCAACAAAACCTCCCCCCCTTATGAGAGACGTTTATCTTTTCCCCTCCCTTTACTATCTACAGGGCCGGTGCAAGGATGTTTCGCACCCTAGGCGAAACTTCCACTTTGTGCCCTCCCCCCTCCCTGAGCCCTGCGGCAGCTCCCCGCCCCCCCTCCATCCTGAGATGCCACCCCCACAGCAGCTCCCCACCCCCCTCCGCCCTGAGGCGCCCCCCCTGTGGCAGCTCCCTCTGCTCCTCCCCCTCTCCGAGCCCTGCGGCAGCTCCCTATCCCCCCTCGTCCTCAGCCCCACCCCCGTGGCAGCTCCTCACCCCCCCCCGCCCTGAGGAGCCCCCCCGTGGCAGCTCCCTCCCTTGCCTGGGGAGCCATGTGGCAGCTCCCCAACCAAGGTCACCTTCTGCTCCGCCTGGGAGGGAGAGAAGCAGAGCGGGGCGGTGTGCTCAGGGCAGGAAGCGGAGCAGAGGTGAGTTGGGGCGGGGAGTTCCCCTGCGTGCCGCCCCCCCCCTTTACTTGCTGCAGGGGGCACTCCCCGCGCCCCCTTGCCCAAGCTCCCTCCGCCGAAATGCTGACAATGACCGGGGCAGCCGAAGATCCAGCCACCACAGTTGCCGCTGAAGAAAATGCCACCCCTCAAATGCTAGCGCCCTCGGTGACCGCCTAGGTCGCCTAATGGGTTGCACCGGCCCTGACTATCTACAAAGATCCAGTGTAGCCACTGCTGATTGTTTTGTGGACAGAACTGGTTCTCACCAGTATCCCACAATGCCTGCCCTGATCGCTTGGGGAACAAACAGAGAGCAAATCATTGGAATGCTCCTGTTCTGCCCGGCACTAGGAACGCAGCAGTAGGCAGACTGTTGCTGCAGGGGGAGGAGCACAGATGGCTGTGCTGCTTGGCCATTCCTCAGCACGGAGAGCTCACAGAGCTACTCATGATGCTGCTCTCTGCAGCTGAGGGGCTGTGGGAGAACTCCTGCAGCGATCAGCTCTTCGTTCACACAACACTGCACTGTGGGATACGTACCCATGGTGCACTGCTCACCCTGTCTATGATGGTGTCCCCAATGTGGACATGATCTGTCAACAGAGGGAGCAAGCGTGAACACCCTTTGGCGATTTTTGTTTTATCGACTTTTGGGTGTTGACAAAACTTGGTAGTGTAGACAAGCCCTTAGTTATTGTATATAGAATATCAGGGGTGGAAGGGACCTCAGGAGGTCATCTAGTCCAACCCCCTGCTCAAAGCAGGATCAATCCCCAGACAGATTTTTGCCCCAGATTCTTAAATGGCCCCCTCAAGGATTGAACTTGCAACCCGGAATTTAGCAGGCCAATGCTCAAACCACTATAGTACAGCATCTTATCAAACAGGGCTCAAGCACTCAAATGGTGATTTTAATCAAGCAAAATAAATCCAGTCTATAAAATTTAATTAAATAAAAAACCTAGGCTTCACCAGAGCTATTCAACAGACTTTTATTCTATTTTGTTTACTTCTTTTCAACTTTGAAGGACAAATGACCTAAGAAAATCCTTTCATCCCGCCACCCTCTCAAATGAACAGCACATGGTTCATATATTGCAACAAATACATGGGCCAGCTAAGAACTTCAGGGACATCACTTTGATCCGCTCTGTGGTCTCTGAGAACTTCACAGCAACACAGGAGGGAGAACTTAGGTTTCCCGCTGTTTCAAAAGCACGGACCCCTAGTATCTGAGCTGAAGGAGAATCTCCGTTAACATAAATGACAGGAGAAAAAAGTGGCCCTTTCCTACTTCTAAAATCTGGCATTTCTACATTTCAGACTTTGAAATGATGGTACATTCACCCCCAAACCCTTCAAAATGCTCATGGGTGCTAATTAGCTTCAGTGCACAGATGCCGAGAAGAAAAATGTCTTTTTATAGGATTTTTTTAAAATGATGACTTTATTTAGACAAAGTGTGCTGCAATCTTGTACAATATTCTTTCCTTGTATAATCATCTCCTGAACACATGACACTGATTTAAAGGAAAGTGGGAGGGGAAAATATGTCAGTTAATTGAACTTAATTTGTAATATTGAGCAATAGTATACCATGTATTTTTATTTAGTTTCAGGAATTTGTGCATATTAGATTTCAAAAGAGCACAGTATGAGACAAATTCACCCTTTGTGTAAAAGATAATTACACTGACTTCAATGAAATTGGATATGCTGTGCTAGGACGGAATATGAACCAAAGCAGGCAAACCAAGGCTCATAATACAAAAGATCCATGCACTGTGCATCTCATATGATCAAATATTTATGGTAGGTTGCATTGCTCTGCCACTTCTGACACATGAAATCAGCATGCTGCTCTTTACTAAACTCCTCCTCAGACACCTTTCCAGATGTGTGGCAGGAGGAGACCTCAGCCTTTAAAATGTCAAGGGAAGAAATGGACATGGTCTATTCAGAGGCAGTTTGTGAATCCCTTCCTCACACTGATGAAGTGGTAAAGCTGGTTGGGAATTTTTCGACGAAGTGGTTTTTGGTCAAAAAAATGCTGATTAGTTAAAACTGAAATATTTCAAGACAAACATTTCCACACATGTCAAGACTCAAAAGCTTTGAAAAAATAGTTTCAGAATTGTCCAAATGTCCTGCTTGATCCTTTCTGGATCCCTTGTCCTTCTCCTGGCTTGTCTCTTTTATTTCGTCTCGCACAAGAACTCTGCCCTTCCCTGGACTACTGTTCTGTCTGTGAGGACACCGCCTCCTCATAAGTCCTGGTTTCCCACAGGTGAAACTAGCATCTCCCCTTCCTGTTTTCTTCACAAGTTGGACACATTGGGGCTTTCTTACTTTCCCTCCTTTAGGGCTAGGCTTCTTCTCTCCCCAATAGGGGCAAGTTCTCCTAAGGTGTCTCCTCCACATACAGGTGTAACAATATCTTGCTTGGGCTTCTGGCTTCCAGACCCTGGGACCTCTTTTCTTGCCCCAGTTCACTTCTTGGAGGGCCATTGTCCCTTTGCCCCAACTGTCTCTTCTACAGCTTTTCCCACTCCCCTCATATCAGGGCAGCTGTCCCAAACTGTCTCTCGCACTCCCCTTATATCAGGGGTGACCGTCATGCCCACATTCTCCCACAAACTGTGGCTGGGTGCTCCACTCATCACTAGGATGGCGCGTCCTCCTGGTCACTCTGGGGAATAGCTCATGAGGTTGACACCTCTTCTTACAGTTGCACGCCATCCTCCACTTCTCTCTCTGGGTCTGCAGCCCTCTCTTGGTCCACAAGCTCAGCCCTCTGGCCAGGTCACTCTATGCATTTTCCCCATCTGGGGTTCCAAAGTCTCCTTCAACAATCCTGTTCATGGCCTCATAGTACCACTCCCACAGTGGCTGGCAGGGGAACCCAAACCCACCCTCTATTCTGGGTTCTGGTTCACGGACTCTCTAGCCAGCAGTTAAGGTCTCTTCCCTTCTAGACCTTTCTGCCTTTCCGAGTCCTGCCCTACCTTTCTGGCTTCCCCCTGCTCTGGGTCTGCCAGTCCAATGGAACCTCCCGTCTGCCAGGGAGTGACAGCAGACTTTCCCAGCAGCCCCTCTGCTTCTACTTTCCTGTCTTTATAAGTCCAGCCCATCTCATTCCTCCTCAGCTAGGCTCCCTCAGTCAGTCAGGGGATTACTTGGCAACCTGATTCCCCTCAGCTGTGGCCTGTTGGGTTAATTAGCCTTTTCTGGGTCTACATGAACCCTTTCAGGGCAAGGGAGGGGTGAACACCCCTTCACAGACCCCTTATGTTTAACAATCTGTCCAAACTTGTACTTAGTTCAGACAGTGATTTCCTTCCCCAGTCCTGCAGAAGACCCCTGTGTAGCTCGAAAGCTTGTCCCTGCCACCAGCAGAGGATGGTCCAAGAAAAGATATTACCTCATCTACTTTATATCTGCCTCTTGTTGTTGTCATTTAAAAAGAGCTTCCTCTGGGGTCCAAAACAAAACATATATTTTGCTGCATCTCAGGAAATGTCTATTTCTATTGGCCATTGTAACCTGCAGGGGTATAAGTACTGCAGATAAGCAGAATAATTCCTCACTTTTATGAGAAGTGAAGCCCATCAGTTCAGTTAGCCTGTCACTATGGAGGACACAGAGGTTTGCGAGATGGAGAATGATATTTTGCAAACTGTTTTGCTTTATTTAAGCTGAATGCCACTGTAAGTCCAGAAAGACCTACCCGGAGAGTTAATTTGAAAACAGAAAGGTCGCATACGGCCTAACAAATGGGAAGCCGTTGGCAAGAATGTACTTGCTGACTTGAAAACACAAATAAACCAGTATGTTTTAATCAAGCTGGACACACAAAAGAGCTTTGCGAACCTTCCCATTCTTAAAGTGGCAGGTCAGACAAAATCTTTAGTTGTTCCATGTGGCAATGCACATGTGTATCTTGGCTCTTCTTTGAGGAGGTAACACGCTCACTGTGGCACCCTGTCCCTTTATAGTGGTGGCTTGGCCACAGGTAGAAGTTGGTGAGCCTGCTACAGGCTTGGCTGATGGAATGGGGTCCTTTAGCTCACATAGCAGCAGCCCATGTTTTGCTTTCCTGAAGTGGCAGGATCAATCTATACAGATGATGTCCCACCTGCTGTGTGGTGTAATAAATAGGAAATTGAGCAGAGTGAACCTCTGAAGCCTGGGACATTGTTAGTTATTGGTGTTTGAATTGTGCTATTGACTTCAGAGGGCCTACTCAAGAACATACTTAGCTTTAAGCATGTGAGTCAGCCCCGTTGAGTCAATGGGGCTACTCAGATGCTTCAAGAAAGCATTTTCTTTGTCTGATTGTGGCATTTCCCTGCTCAACTGTGAAGACTCTGCTGCTGTTTCTTAGATACAACTGGGAATACGGATGCAGTTTAAAATGCCATGGAGATAATAGACCATGGGAGTCTTAATGTAAAGACTTTTTTAAAAGGGTGCCTAGAAAGCCTCCTAAAACACTCAATGAGGTTCTGAGAACCCAGTAGCTGCTACGTTTGCAGTAGGTTTCCCAGTAGGTGGCTCAATACGTTTGCAAATCCTATAATTTATTCACATGCCTTCTTCTGTCTGCCACAACATACACGTTCCACAAATTTCCAGACACTCCCTTAGATTCATTTATTAGATTTGCATCCACTCATCAACAATAACACACACATTCTTCCCTATCTCCTACATCTCCTTTGAATCGGATGTATCAGGTTCTCTAAACTATTCCATTTCACAGCTGCATTTTAGTGCGATGGTAAAAGGGACAGGAGAGTGACACATCCCTAAGCCTGTGTTCAAGGCAGGTGCCAAACCACACAAGCAATTGCATGTGTACCGGGGATGGATAGCAATTTACGAAGACTGTGGAGCAGATCTTCAGCAGAGGTAAATCAGCTGCACAGCTGAGTAGATTGCCCTGTGCTCTTTCTTCCTATGAGACAGTCATGCTGGGAACGAGGCCTCGTATTCTGAGAGTTAAAGTCACCTGAGGACAGCAGCTCTCTTGATCAGATTTTAGCCAAGATCATGTCCATAAATAGGTTTATTTGTAGATTTTCAGGCCACAACGGACCATTATGATCATCTGCTCTGACCTCCTGCATAACACAGGCCAGAGTATTTCACCCAGTGATATTTGCAGTGGAAAGAATTTTTCTTCAGTACTACCTGTCTATTGGTGATTACTGAATTACACTGATACTGATGTTACATGCTCCCAGGCAAGTGATTGTGTATTAAATCCTGGGCAGGTATATGCCGGAGTAGGGCATGTTCATTTGCTGGCTGATATCAGCTTGTTAGTGGGAAAACATCTGTATAAGAAAAGTGGCTTCATTCAGTGCATCACCACAACTTTTAAACAAGAATATGCAATACTATGTTCTTGTGATAGTATTATAACCGGTCAGTCAGTTTCATAATGTTATACAGCATTGTTCATTGAATACTCATAAGCCGTCTGACTAATCACGTGGACAAGCTGCATATTTATAAATACAAATTGTACCCCAACTTGTTTTCCAGAATAAAAAAACAGTTACAGCTAATCCCCTCCTCCCCCAGATAATGAAAGGAGAGCGTGAGAAGTGTACGCAAGGCAGAAATTACATATATACAAATGGGATTTAAAAAGAGGTGGAGAATGGAGGGATTCAGGAAGGCTGCTGTGGATGGCCAGAGCTGCAGAGGAAAAGGCTTTTGTACCAAGGACCAATCATGTAAACACATAAACATAAACTTTTCACTTTGAGTGCAATGGGACTACTGGTCTATGACAAGTCATTTGCAGTGTGGTAGCCGTAAAGTTAAGCGTGTGTGCAACTGTTTGCACGGTTGATGCAAAGGAGTGATGAGACAGAAAGAAGGCTGAAGCTACATGAGTGAACGGAGAAAGGAAGGAGCATGAGAGAGAGACTGGGACAAAACGAATAGTGTTTTATAAAGCAAGGACATGAAATGGATCTTAAATGTACTGTAAAGCAGCTTACTTGATGCAATTTCTTAATGTTCTTCAAACTCCAAAACCAGCATAAACAGACACAGCTCTACTCCGTTCAACCATCTGACCATTTACTACTGCCATGCCAGGAGACGACAAACTACTTCAAAATGATATTCATAGATTCTAAGGTCAGAAGGGACCACTGTGATGATGTAGTCTCACCTCCTGCAGAATACGGGCCGAAAAACTTCCCCCAAATAATTCCTGTTTGAATTACACATCCATTCTTGATTAAAACATCACCAGTGATGGGGAATCTACCACAACCCTTGGAAAGCAGTGTTTCAGGTGAAATTATTCCTTTTGGGCTTTTGGGAATGCTGGCTCTGGGGGGAGACCTGGGGCGCAGGGGATGTGTAGGGGGAAATGGTCTTCCCTGTTTGTTCTGTTTCGCTAGGCTCCGACCTGCTGGCTCATGACACTTGTGGCTGCTGGGAAGGGAGCTGTCATAGCAGCAGGAGCTGGAGCTGGACTCTCCAAAGTCAGCGTCATCTGATGACTTGCCAGGGTAGATCGCCCCTGCTCTGTGTCCCACATACTAGCTCCGCCTGCTGACAGGGCTACGAAGCCTAGGGTGGCTCGGCAAGCAACACTTTGAGCAAAGCAGCAGAGAGTCCTGTGGCACCTTTAAGACTAACAGAGGTATTGGAGCATAAGCTTTCATGGGAAGTGGGTATTCACCCACGAAAGCTTATGCTCCAATACATTTGTTAGTCTTAAAGATGCCACAGGACTCTCTGTTGCTTTTTTACAGATTCAGACTAACACGGCTACCCCTCTGATACTTTGAGCAAAGTGGCTAGCAATTTCTCTGGGACAGGTGGATCGGGGAGGGGGGAGGCTCTCCCTTCCCTGTAACTGGAGCCGGGGTATATCCCCATGGAACCTGCCTAGAGGGTAGCTGCAGATTCCCCTACATAAGGTTCCCTGGTGGGTGGGGAGCAAGGGGCAGTGGGGGTGGAATTTATTTTCCCCTCCCTTTCTTTTCCCTTCCCCCTACCCCTTTGGGGAAGTGAAAGGCGGCTGCTTTTCCCACTAACCCACTTCTGTCGCCTGCCTCCCCGGAGCCGCGCTACTTGGGACTGGTGCAGAAGCCAGGCCAGTCTCGGCCAGCGTGGGGGAGGGAGTGGCAGTGGGTTGGGGGTTGGCTGTAGGCAAGGGGTGCTGAAGACGCTGTGCGTAGGGTACGTAAGATGTAAATCTGGCCCTGGAGAGAGGATACTCAGCACCTCTGGAAATGAAGTCTCTTTATGCAAAGACGATGTAAATTTAGGTGGCTAAATTTAGGCAACCCGGTTTCAAAATGTTGGCTTATATGACTTGTTCAATCTCACACACAAAGTCTGGCATAACTAGGACTAGAACCCAGGAATTCTGCCTCTTACCCCACAGTTTTAGTCACCAGGCCATCGTTTCATATATAGCCCATGTACTTTATTCTTCAAAAAAAAAAAAAAAATACAGCAGCATTTGACTTTGCTTGACCCATAAAAGGGAGAGAAGCAGTGTCCAGGAGACTGGAATTTAGCTGGAATACTGTGTCTCTCTGCACATATGCAGAGTTCACGTCAAGGCAACTCAGCTAGAAAGGCCCAGAAATATCCAGAAGTAGGGTACGGCAGTTACTGGACATGCTCAGTAGCTGCTTCTGAAGCTATATAGAAAGGTCCCACAGATATTCACCATTTGATAGCTGAGCCAATCAGAGCATTGGAGGGCTGGGGAGAGGTTATAAATATAGGAGTTAAAGACAGTCCTGTAAATCAAGAGGTGTCTGCTGTGAGGGCTGGTTCCCAGTGCTTCTACCACTTTGAATACAGGTTAGTGTTATTCCAGCTTTACTTACTAGGGAAGTCCTACATTAGGATAATGTTTGGTTTATTGACTGTGTTTTGTGGACTTGGAGGGAGAGTTTGGAGGGGGGCAATTGACTCCTCTAGGTGCTACACACCTTGTGGAACTTACATTTAGATATTAGCTAACTGCTTTGAACTGGGTTTCTGTCTCAGTTAAAGAGAGAACAGGGGCAGAGCTGAATGAAATCAGGCTCTGGACATACCTAACTTGACTTATGGGGAAAAAAGATAGTGCCCCACAGAACTGAGAGCCTTAGAAATCAAAAGAGTAGGGTTTTTTATATGCTAATCCCAATATCCGTTCCATTTTGGATGCAGATTACAGATTTTTGTTTCACCGGTGTTGATAAATTGTATAGTTAATTGCATGACCACACTTTGGTTTGTTATGAAATATATTCAAGAGACCTAATAACCAATGCCAGTCAGATTAATTAGTATAAATCAATATAATATAGTGCAGGAAAAAAGGTTCTATATGAAACCAGTCTCCAGGAAGACATTACTGTTACATTAACCTTATGTGGAAGGTATCTTCCCCAAGTAACATCCCTGGAGCCATCTTTTTATACCTTACCTGTTTACAAGTAAAAGGTATTTTGTATCTCCTCTGAAACTAGATGTAGTCAATCAGCTTTCTACCTTGTTTCTCTGATACCGTTCTCTTTGTTCTGAACACATGCATTCCAGGCACCAATGGGTGTGCAGGCAGCTCCTAGGTTTGTACTAGGATAGAACAATCATGTCTTCTCCTCTCCCTTTGGGACATTCCAGTACTGGGCAGTGAGAATAACTCCCTTCCCGGTGCTGTGGTAAAGCACTCATCTGCCCTGGTCTTGAAAGCTTCCCTATTTGCCCAATTCAAAAACTTACTTCAGTAAATGGTAGGGGTTATGGATCTTAGCATTACTGAACAGCGTTATATAAAAAAGCATAGGCCAGTTTAGGCTATATAAATGCTATTATAGTTGTGCTTAATACTATTTATGCTTATTGTATGCTAATATATATATATATAAATAGATATAGATATAGTGTGGATAATATATATTATTCACATGATATGCTGGCTAGCATATATTGGTAACCACCAGCAACTGAGGACAAGTCAGCTACTAAGCCAAGCATTAGAATGCTTTTAGCTGTGGAACTCCCTTGACTCTCTGTTTACTGACAGGGTTCTGAAGTGTTTGTAAGAACAGAGATGCTGCCATTCTGCTAAGCTTTGAAGAGTGCAGGTGACACACAGTATATATTAGGGCCCCACTAGAAAGACTAAGAAATCTTCTCTGAGAGAGGATCAGAAGAGAATGTGCTTTGATGGACGTGATACAGAACAGAAGATACATGTTATGTCAAAACCTTATATATAAATATATTTAACAACAACAAAGTGGGGAAGTTTGGATAAGGAATAATACTAGATTTACTGACTAGCAGCTTTTGTTTAAAGTTATTCATGATATTCCAAATACAATTTACAATGCTTTTATGTGCGTTAAACATCTATTTACTAAGAAACTGTATGGTACTCTCTCTTTGAAGTTTCCTGGGATCTACTGACACCTACTTATCAGGGTTTTACATACAAAAGCCCTGAGGTTTAAAGCTATGTAATGTTTTCTGAAAAGTCCTGAAAAGAGTTGAGCTAAGGTGCAGGAGTTATATAGTATTGCCTCAGCATCCCTCTACTCTTTTATACTAAGAATGGTGTTAATTAGCATTTTATATTATCTGAACACTTGTTAACCAGGAACTAGACAGAAGCTACACCTTTTTCCCATTTCCCATTGGCCACGAAAGAACCATCAAATGGAAAAAAAAAAAAACTGGTTATACCCACCTAGACTTGAAACTTGATTCTTTGTTGTACTGCACATGCTGTAGTCAAACCCCAGAAAAATAGTACTGAAGCAGAATGCTAATACAGTATATTGCTCTCACTATACAGTGGTATAAATTAATACACAAGGTACAGAGTAGTGATGGCTTAGGCCCATTGTATCCAGTTACCAAAATCCTGAGCCATCTAATTCACTGGGCTCTTTTGTTCATTGGTTTTTGCCAGGGTGGATTTGATTTAAATCAAATTGACAGTGGAGTGCAACCCGCGTCGAGCCACTCCTCCTCTTTCACTCCTGTTGAATCCATGTGGGACCCCCTACAGATGTCAGGAAGTCAGCAGAATCACAGTGCCTTCTATCCAGGAGGCCTTTGCAGCGGTCAGAGACTTGTTATCTCTCCTGGTACCGACAACCCCAATAGGACAACCGCCAGCTCCAATGAGCACGCGCTCCAAGCTCTTTCCTGGCACTGGGGCCCTTGGTATGTTCCAGAAGCAAAGTCGTCCTCAGCCCGACACCAGTCCCTAGACCCTTGGCACAAACAGGCAGAAGTGAGGGGTCCTGCTCCCCTGTGGTCACCTCAGGAGGACTCTTTGTCGGAGTCTGAGTTGGAGCCCTATGCCCAATCAAAGAGCTGTTGCCGGTACCTGTCCCACATTCTGCTGGATCTTGGGGCAGGTCTCCCCGCCGGTACCTGGCCAGGAGGACAGTGGCCTATGCAGTGGCAGTTCTGAAACCTGTGGGAGTTTCCCCCAGGACCATGGCGGTTGTCCTACCAGTCCTACTCGGTTGATCTGAGAGGCAGGCACCCCGCACTGGTCCATTTGGCACAAGACCCCCAACTCCGGTACCGAGTCCAGTACTGGCAAACAAGATGTAGGCCCGATGGAAGTAAAGGGGCAGAAGAAGAGGAGGCAGTACAGGCTTTTCCTCCTCCTCCGATGAGGCTGTCTCTGGGCTGAGCAGCTCGCTGATGCAAGATGACTTGAATGCCCATCAGGAGTTTCTAAAGAGAACAGCTGCTAATCTAGGACTTGAGGTTGAGGTGCTCAAGGAGTCTTCCCATAGTCTCATTGATATTTTGGCTACTGCAAATCTACCTAAGATGGCCCTGCCCATCAATGAGGCTGTTATGGGACTGGTCAGAGCCTTGTGGCAAACCCCATCTTTTCTCTCCCCACACACACTTTGAAGAGGGCAGAGAAGAAATACTATGTGTCCGCTAAAGGCTATGAGCACTCATATTTTCACCCTCCTCCTGGGTCCCTAGTTGTAACGGCAGCCAATGAGAGGGAAAGACAAGGCCAGGCAAGTGTTACCCCCAAACAGAAAGACTCAAATAAACAATATCTGTTTGGCAGAAACATGTATTAAATGGGAGATTTGCAACTTCGTATCTCCAACCAGCAAGCCCTGCTGGGGAAGTACGATTACAATATGTGGGACTCTCTTTTGAAGTTTAAAGACTCACTGCCTCAGGACTCCAGGCAAGAGTTCTCTGCCCTCTTAGAGGAGGGAAAGAATATAGTCAGAGCCTCACTCCAGGCCGCCCTGGATGCATCCAATGCAACAGCCAGAACGATGGCTTCCACAGTGGCTATGGTAGGGTGCTATTGGCTCGAGTCCTTTCGGTTACCACAGGAGGTCCAACAGTCAACCCAAGACCTCCCATTCATAGGTAGCTCATTGTTTTTGGAGAAAATTGATACAAAGCTCCATGTCCTGAAGGACTCATGGGCCACCCTCAGGTCTTTGGGCCTATATGCTCTGGCTCCTTTGAGGAAACATTTCAGGCCCCAGAAATCAGCCCACTTCTCAGCTCTGCCGGTGCGACAGGACCTGTTCAAGAGGAGGAACAGAGGTTACAAGTGTTGTCAACTGCCCCCATCCACCTCAGCCTCGCTACCGGGGTCACATAGATATTCAGGAGGCCCCAGTGGCAGGTATTTCCTTTGCCACCCTGTAGTCTTTGGTGTCTCTAGTTTTGGGCACTTACGATCTGGGTTGGGGAGCCCACCTTGATCACCTCACAATACAGGGCCTTTGGTCCCAGGAAGAGCTCGCTCTACACATAAGCAGCAGAGACCTCAGAATGGTCTGCTTACCTTGCCAAGTGTTTCTTCCAAAGTAGTACGGGTACTTACAGACAATTTGTGGCCATGTTCTACATCAACAAGCAAGAAGGAGAGTATTCCTCCACCTGTGTCAGGAGGCCATTCCTCTATGGGACTTCTGCATGAAGCACTCCATTTACCTCAAAGCTGCCAATCTCCCAGGAGCCTGGAATGCCCTGTCATATCACCTCAGCAGATCTTTCTCCTCCCACCACAAGTGATCCTTTCACCCAGAAGTCATCAGGTTCATCTTCCAATTTGGGAATCTCCCCAGGAAGACCTGTTCTCAACAAGTAGAACAGGAAATGCCATCAGTTTTGCTTGTGTCATGGTCACAGCCTGGTCTCCCTTTCAGATGTCTTCTTGCTTCTATGGTAAGAGCTCCTATTCTACAATTCCTCTGGTGCACGAAGTCTTTCTGAAAATCAAGTGAGACAAGGTGAGGTTATTCTTATAGCTTTTGTGTGGCCACGCCAACACTGGTTTGGCATGCTGCTAGACTTGTTGGCAGCGCCCCCTGCTACCTCTCCCACTCCAGGTGGACATAATCTCACAATACCACAGCCATTTACTCCATCCAAACCTCGGGGCCATTCATCCAATCATGTGGTAGCTCCATGGTTGAACCCAGGGAACCAGGCCTGTTCAGAACAAGTCTTCCAGTTCTTGCTAGGTAGTAGGAAGCTGTCTACTAGGCTACCTACCTGGCCAAGTGAAGGCATTTTTCGATATGGTCATCCTAGTGAGGTCTTTCTCCTACTCGGTCTTCCATTCAGTCTATACTCGAATACCTACTCCACCTAAAACAACAAGTTCTGACCCTCGCATCTATCAAGGTACACCTAGGGCAATCTCAGCCTTCCACCCACCAGTGAGCAGTAGGTAAGTCTTCTCACATGAGATATCCACTTCGCCATCTCCCAGCAGGCCAGAGATTATGCCAAGTTCGGAAGAGCTGTGTTGCAATTCATATGTCCATGAACTCTGAGCCCTACCCCTTGAGTACTACTTGTGAGTTACTTAAAGTAGAACGGACAGGAGCAAGCTCTTGAAGAAGAAAAAAATGGTGACTAACCTTTCCATACCTGTTGTTCTTTGAGATGTATTGCTCATGTCCAT
The DNA here is from genome assembly GCF_011386835.1 of Chrysemys picta bellii. Lineage (NCBI taxonomy): Eukaryota > Metazoa > Chordata > Testudines > Emydidae > Chrysemys > Chrysemys picta. Next base: position 131,591,700 of record NC_088795.1, read on the forward strand.
TCCATGACCCACCCTCCTGCCCCTCTTTCAGAGTTAGCCGGCAAGAAGGAATGGAGAGGGTGCATTGCTGGTGGTGTCCCTTATACTGTCAAATAAGCATGTGGCACCACATGACACATGCACTTCTAATGTGGAATGGACATGAGCAATGCATCTCAAACAATAACAGTTATGGAAAGGTCAGTAACCATTTTTTCCTTCTTCTTGGATCATGTAGCTATGCCATCGGAACTTACTAATGGAAGGCCAAACATTGCCTTAGATGCGCGCACACACCTCAGCTGTATCCAACGGCAGAGTCTGACCCTAATTCTATTTTGACGGTAAGTCTAGCTTTATTTTCATGGCATTCTGAAGATCGAAAGCAGCCTCTTTAGTGTGAAAAGGAACAGGGTGTAAATCGTCTATGGGTGCTAAAAACATTGATCACCAAGGGCTGCACCTTCATGTTTGTGTATTCAGGCTTTGCTATGGCGTTTGATGAAACAAGTATCAATTGTTTTTCTTGGAAAGATGGGTTTTATTCTTGCACCTGTCAAAGTCTGTTATTGTTGCCAAGATAGATGGGTAGATGGGAAAGGAGACAATGGGACAAAGACTCTAATGAAAGTTGAGAACATCTAATAAGATATTATTGTGTGAAAAGCATTTTCCTTTAATCTCCTGGCCCTGCCTCTTTCCTTGAATTTTCGCCAAATGCAGTTAGTCTCTCTCTGTATCATATTACAGACATCCAGAGTGCGTAAAACATGCAGTAGCTGTTTGCTTACTCCCCCCCCCGCCCCCAAGAGGTAATACAATTAAGTTGGTGTACATTGTGGTGAGTTATTACTTCCTGCTGTCACTGTTGAATACAGAAACAATGGCTTCTAACCAAATTTTCTGTGTGGTAGGCAAGGCTAATGCCTGTAAACACAGAAAGTGGTTATTGCTCTATTGGTCAGAAAGGCAGAAATCAATGTAATATACACTAGTGAATTGATTTCTGGGTGTAAGGTATGTGAAAGGCAGTAGGGTCTGGTGTATAAGTCTTTGGCCTGGGAGCTGAGACACCAGTTTTCTAGCCTCAGCTTTGTCACTGACTTCTCTGTGACTGTTTCCCTTAGGCTGTCCTGTCTCTTTGGATTGAAAGGTATTTTTAGCCTAGCACAATGGGGCCTTGATCTTCAGTGAGGCCTATAGGTGCTATTGTAATCCAAGTAATGATGGAGGATTCTGTTCTGACCTTCGCACTAACTTTCCACTCCTTCAGTGATTCATCACAAGTGGCTTTATTTTTAAAGATCACAAATTGCTTTTCTAACCGTCATCATCATCATCGTTCCTAAAAAAAATCAAATAAATCAGATTTTTTACCTAAATAATAGATTTTTCTTTTTGAAAAATAAACCAGTTTAAAATGAAATCTGAATTGAAGACACAATATGTTAAAGCCTAACGTTATTATAATCTCTTAAAACATTTAAATAAAAAAAAACATGTTGACTTCATGAACAACTATCAAAAACCTTGAGTTAAAAGCTGCTTTTCAATCTTTATACATACGACAAATCAGGTTATGTGCTCTATTAGAGGCGCGTTTTGTTTAATAAAAATAAATTGTAGATGCTGTTTTGTGTGTTTAATTACATTCCAGTTACCATCCTAATGCAGCTTGACAGAAATCATGTGCAAAAAGGTCATTATCTAGTAAATAAGCAATATATCACTCACCATTTTCTAACATACTAAAAAGGTACAATTAATATCAATCTGAAAAAATTAAACTATATAATTACCGTACTTAAATAAATGTATATTGTTATAGTGCATCCTCCTAGGTAGCAAATAGATGTACCAAATCTGGTGTAAAGGCTCTTTTTAGTTATAGATCAAGATATTTTAATGGCTGTATCAACCTATGAAAATGCACCTTTCTTTAGAAAGTAACAGGTACAAATGGAAAAGTTGATTAAAATCGATGATTTAAATCCAGGCTTTCCACTTGATTTAAATCATCATTTAAATAGCTTTGATTTAAATCAATGCACCCTGTTTCCAACCTTCATTTATTTAATGCTAAGAACCTTTCTGTGAGTGTAGGTAGATATTCTTCTTATCATCCCCAATGAACAGAGGAGTTAATCATGGTACTTGAGAGCTGGGATCTTGACACTTGCTTCTTTGCTCTCTCTACCATATCGCTCCACTTCTCAAACCTGCCAATGGAGAGGGGGAGTTGTGTAATGGGGAACACAAAAAAAATATTTATGCCAGTTTAAAATGCTGTGGGATTGATTCTTTCAGAGCCAATCACTCTTTCTATAAGCTAATTCATGATTCTTTATTTCTCATACAACTGATTTTCAACAAGTAAAGCAAGAGGACGCTACATTTCTTTTTGGAATGTAGCTAATTTTGAGACGGCACTGAGTGATGTGGCTCAAAACGAGGGCCCTTTGCGAGCTATATAAATATTGCACTCCTTCCCCAGTTCTTAAGGGGAAAATGTATCAAACAACTTCCTGGGAAAGCTAATCACGGCAGCATCCCCATATTTAGGGGCACAGAAATCCAGTTCAGGTTCTTCTCCTAATTCAAACTCAACATAATGTAATAATAGTAATGGCTAAATTCCAGACTGATTTTGACTTCAGTTACATCCAGGGTATCCCCACTGACTTCACTGTGACTGCAAAGGGTGTAATCCAGGAGAGTACTTGATTCTTACTCTACATGGAATAGCCCACCTCATCTTAGAACACAGTTCCAGGCATGGTCTCTCTGCAACTGCAGGGCAACCACAGGGTTAGATTTTCCTACTGCTCTCATAGAAAAACTTGCTGCACCCAGAGGCAATGCATGGGGCGGGGTCAGGTGGGGTCTCGTGCCCCTGCCCCAGATTTCTGCCTTCCAGTTGGCTATGTTCCTGAAGTGCTGAGGGCAGAGCCCACCCAGTCCCCTGCCATCTTAGGTGCACTGAGCTGTGTGGGCTGAGTCCTGCTTGACTGCTAACAACTCAGTGCCTTCCCCTCTCTGCGTTCTCCACCTGGGAATGAAGCAGCCGGTCTAACGGGACCGCAGTTCATGCTGAGCTCCCCTCACTCCCCAGGTTGGGATCTCTTCCACCACTGCTCCCAGGCTCACACCCACAGGCAAAACAGCTCCCAACCGCAGCCTTTCCCACCTCCTCCCAGCCAGCCCGCTGGCCGGCCACCCTGCAGGACGGGGCTTCTCACCTGTGAAGGGCTCTGCACCAGCTGCCAGCAAAAGTCCAGCCAAAGCCAGAGGCAAGTTTCAACTTTCCCCATGTCTCCCCACCTCCCAGAGGCGACACGTGGGGCAGTCATGTCCCTCCTCCCCTAGCCTTTAAATTGTGCCCCCCCCCCACCATCAAGAGTTACATGTCATCTCTGGCTGCACGTTTTGGGTGTGTGCTGGTGGAAGGGCACCATCCACAAGGAGAAACACCATGGGGCTGGCAGCCTTAAGCGCCGCTTGGGCTGTACAAACAACAAGGAGTCCTTATGGCACCTTAGAGACTAACAAATTTATTTGGGCATAAGCTTTTGTGGGCTAGAACCCACTTCATCAGATGCATGGAGTAGAAAATACAGTAGCAGGTATAAATACACAGCACATGAAAAGATGGGTGTTGCCTTACCAAGTGGGAGGTCAGCCTAACGAGACAATTCAATTAGCAGTAGGATACCAAGGGAGGAAAAATCACTTTTGTAGTGGTAATGAGAGTGGCCCATTTCAAACAATTGACAAGGTGTGAGTAACAGTAGGGGGAATTAGTATGGGGAAAATTAGGTTTTGTAATGACCCAACCACTCCCAGTCTTTATTCAGGCCTAATTTGATGGTGTCCAGTTTGCAAATTAATTCCAGTTCTGCAGTTTAACGTTGGAGTCTGTTTTTGAAGTTTTTTTTGTTGAAGAATTGCCACTTTTAGGTCTGTTATTGAGTGACCAGGAAGATTGAAGTGTTCTCCTACTGTTTTTTGAATTATTGAGTGACCAGGAAGATTGAAGTGTTCTCCTACTGTTTTTTGAATTATTGAGTGACCAGGAAGATTGAAGTGTTCTCCTACTGGTTTTTGAATCTTGTGATTCCTGATGTCAGATTTGTGCCCATTTATTCTTTTGCGTAGAGACTGTCCAGTTTGGCCAATGTACATGGCAGAGGGGCATTGCTGGCACATGACGGCATACAGGTGACCCACTGGAAGAGGCTATAGGAAGGTCCCATGCTGCAGTCCCCTTCCCTCCCCAACCCTCCCATACCACCAAGCTGGCACAAACCATTTTTGGGGAACTCCTTTGCTGGTAGAGGGGCTATTGCTGTTGCTTTGTGCCACTGCAACCTCTGTTCCACCCATCCCCTCATCTGATTTTCTTTCACCGGGGACTTTTCATTAGCTGGTGTGACCCAGGAAGGTGGTCTCTGACATCTGCAGACCTGTACGTTCAAAAGCTTGTCCCTCTCACCAACAGAAGTTGGTCCAATAAAAAATATTACCTCACCCACCTTGTCTCTCTAGTATTCTGGGACTGACATGGCTACAACACCACTGCATACATCTTTTCTTGCTGGCAGAGTCATGCAAGCATGTAATATCTCTCTGCCTCCTCCAGGAGCACCCAAGTGTAAATGAATAGCATGACTTTGTGCATTGAAAGGAGAGAGCAACTGTCATCACAGAGTGCAGGAGGGATTGTGTCATATCACCAACAAGGTATGACTCTATAGTGCCCCAAACACATGACTGTGTAGGTCTACAAATGTAGATGATATAGATATGTATACACTCTTTGGTTAGTCTGCAAACTCCCCAAGTAAGGGAAAAACCCCAAAACAACTATTTTTAACTTATCACTCAAGAAAGAGATCTTGGAGTCATTGTGGATAGTTCTCTGAAAACATCCAGTCAATGTGCAGCGGCAGTCAAAAAAGCTAGCAGAATAGTGGGAATCATTAAGAAAGGGATAGATAATAAGACAGAAAATATCATATTGCCTCTATATAAATCCATGGTATGCTCATACCTTGAATACTGCGTGCAGATTTCGTCACCCCATCTCAAAAAAGATATATTGGAATTGGAAAAGGTTCAGAAAAGGGCAACAAAAATTATTAGGGGTACTGGAACGGCGTCCATATGAGGAGAGATAAATAAGACTGGAACTTTTCAGCTTGGAAAAGAGACGACTATGGGTAGATATGATAGAGGTCTATAAAATCATGACTGGTGTGGAGAAAGTAAATAAGGAAGTGTTATTTATTGCTTCTCTTAACACAAGAACTAGGGTTCACCAAATGAAATTAATAGGTGGCAAGTTTAAAACTAACAAAAAGAAGTATTTCTTCACACAATGCACACTCAGCATGTGGAACTCATTGCCAGAGGATGTTGTGAAGGCCAAGACTATAACAGGGTTCTAAAAAGAACTAGATAAATTCATGGAGAATAGGTCTATCAATGGCTGTTAGTCAGGATGGGAAGGGATGGTGTCTCTAGCGTCTGTTTACTAGAAGCTGGGAATGGGCAACAGGGGATGGATCACTTGGTGATTACCTGTTCTATTCATTACCTCTCAAGCACGTGGCATAGGCCATACTGGACTAGATGGACCTTTGGTCTGACCCAGTATGGTCGTTCTTATGTTCTTATCTTCCATTTCCATTAATATGTAAATAATTTTTACTGAACTTTATTGGCAGACGATTTGGGACAGGTTTTGTTGTTTTGTTTTGTTTTTATTTCTGTTGGTAAATTTATTGACAGCAGCAATCCAAACCCAGCTATGGCCGAAATGCTAATAAACTGGAAGAGGGTAACAATGGCTGAGAAAATTAGCCTCTCCCTCTGAATGGAGAGGAACTCAAGTCAACCTCTAGGCCCATAACCCACATTATTTGCTCCAGCACTGTCCATTACACAATTAGACTTCTTAGCATTAAAACAAGCCAGCTCTTGCTTCGCTTCTTAGTTCTAAAGATGCTCCTCAGAGCTATCTGGCATGTGGTACAGTTTCTTCAAGTACCCTGTTCTCTTTCTAAATAACTGAATAATCTTTTCCATTTTCAGCTGGGATCTCTCCTGAATTGGCTGCTAAAGCTCTCCTGATTTACAGCTTGACCACCCTTAATGCTCTTGAATATGTTAATGTGGGGGAGGGAAAGAATACAGTGATCTGATAATTTATTGACTTATAGCCTTTAGGAGTACTATGGCACCAGTGGGAATGAGATTTGTTTCTCTTTTTAAAAATACATCACCGTAATTATCACAACACATTCAGATTCATGGAAGGAGCTGGAATTACTGAAATTAAGGAAGAGGGGCTGGTTTTCTTCCATGGTGACTCCCCTGTGCCTCAAAGTGGGACTTCAATAATTCTTCACTTTGTTCTTCCCTGATGACTACCTCACCATGCCTGCAATGTCTTTTATTCCAGCCAAGGAAGGCTGGAGGGGACTCCCTTTGGAACTATTAATATTTGTCCTGTATTGGCCAGTGGGATTCTGCAGTGCAGAAAAATGTGCTCCTTCCATTTTAAGGACCGAGTGTCCTATCCCATTAGTAGGGCCTTACCAAATTCACAGCCATGAAAAATGGGTCATGGACTGTGAAATCTCCCCTCTCTCTCCCCCCCCCACCCCCCGCCCCCGTGAAATCTGGTATTTTGTGTGTGTTTGCCTTATACTATACAAATTTCACGGGGGAGACCATTGTTTCTGAAATTGGGGGTCCTGCCCAAAAGGGAGTTGCAGGGGGATCATAAGGTTATTTTAAGGGGGTCGCAGTATTGCCACCATTATTTATGTGCTGCTTTCAAAGCTGGGTGGCTGGAGATGGGCAGCTGTTGGCCGGGCGTCCAGCTCTGAGGGCAGTGCCCCACCAGCATCAGCGCAGAAGTAAGGATCGTAAAACCATATCATGCTACCCTTACTTCTGCACTGCTGCCTTCAGAGCTAGGTGGCTGGAGAGTGGCAGCTGCTGACTGAGGGCCCAGCTCTGCAGGCAACAGCGCAGAAGTAAGGGTGGCAATACCATACCAGGCCATCCTTACTTCTGTGCTGCTGCTGCTGGCGGTGGCTCTGCCTTCAGAGCTGGTCTCCCGGACAGCAGCCGCCGCTCTCCATCTGTCCAGCTCTGAAGGCAGCATCGCCGCCAGCAGCAGCGCAGAAGTAAGGGTGGCAGTACCGCAATCCCCCCCACAATAACCTTGCAACCCTCCCCCCAACTCCTTTTTGGGTCAGGACCCTAAAATTACAACACCGTGAAATTTCATATTTAAATACCTGAAATCATGAAATTTACGATTTTAAAAATCCTACGACCATGAAATCGACCAAAATGGATCATGAATGTGGTAGGACCCTCCCATCAGTGCTCCCGGGCTTTGCTGGGCCAGGAAGTGAGAACCCACTTTAGGCAACCTTATTCCTGTCTATTATGCTGGCAACATGGTCCAGTGCATTGGACATAGCACCTTGGAATCGCAAGATCTGGGGTCTTTTCCTGGCTCCTCCACTTACTGGCTGAGTGACCTTGAACAAGCCTTTTAACATCTCTGTGCCTCACTTTCCCCAACAACAAAATAGGGAGAATGATACTTTTGTGAAGTGCTCACATATCTGGATGCAAAGGGCTGTGGGGATGCTAAGTGTTAACATTATGGAGCAGTGTAGAACAATGGTCATCGGGCCAGCGGAAGGTAGGGTAATAGGAAATTATGGGCGGTGCTAATGGATTATTTCAGGGTTCTCCCTTATGCAGCTGCCCCAGAACCAGGCTCCTGAATGGTCCTTTCAACCTTCAAATTCTCTTAATTCCTTCTGGCTATTAGTCTGAGAATTATAGAGTTTCTGCAGCTTCAATAAATTCTACTGACATCCTGGATCTTCTTGGAAGACTGATGCTCCCAGCGTTGGCCTCCCAAAGGCTTTTATAGCTACTCAGGCACTTTGAACACACAACAACATGAGGGTGATGACCTGATACAATGGATAAGGGCAAGTGTGATGGGTTCCCCCTGGGATGCCATCTGGAACTGAGGTACCACTGAGTCCCCTGACCCAATAGCCTAGGTTCCCTGTCACATTGTACTGCTGTGACAAGCTGCAAAGCCCTCCAGGCTGCACTTTCACCAACACAAATACAGGTAGGGACACACCCAGCTGCAGTTACATGCAGGTTCTCTGACCAGACCCCGCTTAGAAAGGCTACAGCCAAGGCAACTCCCAGCTCCTGAGGCACACACCACCTCTGGAGTATAAACCCAAAATTATACCCCCTTGTGCTGCACAGGGAACTAGACAGCATAAGCTCCTAAAGTTTGCCCCCTCTCTCAATGTGGAACAGCCTTTGCCCCTTAAGCTAAGATTCCCATACACTTCATTCCAACTCACTGGTTTAGATAAAGCAAAAACAAGTTTATTAACTACAAAAGATAGATTTTAAGTGATAGCAAACAGATCAAAACAGATTACCTAGCAAATAAACAAAAAACACAAACTAAGCTTAATATACTCAATAGATTGGATATGAATTAGCAGATTCTCACCCTAAGAGATGATACAAGCAGGCTGCAGATTCTTAAGGGGAAAGCTGCACTTGCTTTACAGCTTGGAATCTCCAGGTGTCTCATTTACAGGCTAGAAATCCCTTTAGCCTGGGTCCAGCACTTCCCTCAGCTCAGTCTTTGTTCCTCAGGTGTTTCCAGGAGTCTTCTTGGGTGGGGAGTGAAGAACACCTGATGTTGTCACTCCCTGGCTTATATAGCTTTTGCATATGGTGGGAACCCTTTGTTTCAAAGCTTGGTTCTCCGACCAGTCTGTGGAAAAATACTGACATGGAGTCCAGCATCATGTTGTCTGATCACATGTCCTTGTAGAGTCATAGCAGCCACTACTTACAGGCTGTTTGGAGCATTCTCAGGAAGGGTCTCCAGATGGGAGATAAGCTTCTCCTTAGGCCTATTGTTTTTTCCTAATGGCCCATTGCCCTGAATAGGCCCTTCCCCACCCACTATCTAGACTGAAAGCATCTTGTCTAGTGGGCATTACCAAGGTGTAACTACATTTGAAATACAGATAAATAGTCAATATTCATAATTTTTAGATACAAAAATGATACATTCATACACATAGGGTAATCATATTCAGCAAATCCTAACTTTTCCTCACATGACTTTTCTTGCATAAAATACATCATAATCATATAATAATATCACTATGAAGAACATGGGGTGCAGTGTCACAGCAAGAAGTCAAGATACATTACCAATGACAGAATCAATGCCATTGCAGCTTGTTCCACACTGCTGAGTCAAAGATTAGGTCTGGCTTAATTTGCTGCTTAATTAAAAAAAAATCTCACTCAGGTCTTACCCATGACAGTTTAGAGCAACGTAGCATGAGCACTCATTCTAATTGAATGTTCAGGTTTACGAAGTTGAAAGAGGAGTGAAATGTGTAAAGACTTCCACTGGCTCTTATTAACGGAGAGACCTTGCCACTGGGGATTCATCATTATGCAAAGGAGGATCGGTTCAGCTTCCGTCAGTGTCCCTCTGACAGGTTTTGGAGGCAAAGCTATTAGAAACAAATGAAACCACGCTAAGTCATGCTAATGAAACATTAAATTAATCATCTGTTCCGAGGGGGCAGGCAGAATGTGTGCAAAGACCCCACAGTGTTAACAAGGAATTTATTTACACTTTAGAAAAAAAAATTCCGAGATTCAGATAAAAAATTGCATGGTGTCCCATGAGGATTGTCTGGTTTTTTCACCCCCTGAAATTAAATGTAGCAATTTAAAGTATCAAAGATTGAACTAAAACTTCTAATGCATGCTGACTCTTTGAGCACCCAAATAGTAACAGACACTTAACTCACTGGCAGCACATAAAAGCAGCATGTAAAATTGTGATCAGTAAGTAACACATCCATAGAGAGATTTACATGCTTCTTTGCATTGTGCAGAGAAATGTGAGGCGTATTCTGCATGCGTAGATGTCTTTAAAAATATTCTGGATTTTGCAAATTCCCTGAACCAGTTTGACAAAGCAGCTTTCTGACATGGATCAAATGCTTAACTCTGATTCATTTGTATCTTCTGTGATGATTTTCATCTCCTGGCTTACAAACGCTACAGGAAAAGGGGTTTTCTTAGGCCTCTGCTTTAGCAAAGCATCTAAGCACATGAAATCAATGGGGACTCAGCCACTTGCTTAAGTGCTTTGCATGCTAAATCAGGACATTAGTGGTTAGAGCATGGGGTGACTTTGAAGCCAAGAGTCCTGGATTCTCTTCCTACCTGGGAGGTCACCTTTACATGCAAACTTCGCCCCCAGTCCTAGTGTACATGTGGAACCCTGTTGAGTAAACAGGGCTGTATGTGGAAGCACACATCTGCCTACATGAAACAACTTACGAAATCAGGGCATTAGCAAGCTAGAGATGGACCCGAGCTACACCATTGAGACCCACACCTAAGTATTTGGGTCTGGGGCTCTTTTTGGTTCAGAACATTCTCTATATTTACCTACTTGAGCCTTACTTTAGGAACCTGTAGAATAGGCTTAGTGCAAAGAGGATGCAATGTCTAATTTAGTAATAAGCAACAGAGAGTCCTGTGGCACCTTTAAGACTAACAGATGTATTGGAGCATAAGCTTTTGTGGGTGAATGCCCACTTCGTCAGATGCATGTCATACTTAACTTAGTAATGATTGTAAAGCATTTTGAAATGCTCAGATGAAAACCAACAGTGCGTTATTATGATGCTTAGAGATAATCCCCCAACCATCTTTTTTTTTTTTTTTTACAGCAGTAGAAGCGAGCTACTTAACATTCACCTTACTGTATTGGTTTGTCCCAACCATTAAAATAAGTGCTTAATTTTTTTAAAAAAGTATGTTGTCCTTGCTACTCCCTTATGTACACAGCACACACACACAGAGAAGTTACAATATTTTTGGAAGGTTGCAACATCACACTACTTTATTGCTTAGAATCCAAAAGCCTAACACACAAGACCCCCAAACAGAGAGAGAAAGCCGCCTGTGCTTAAAGCAGAGAAGCACAACTCAACCCATCTTGCTCTAGGCTAGTACTCTGCAGATGAACTAGCCAAGGCCCAGATCTCATGCTTCTCTACAGAGCCCCATAGCCTGCAAACAGGATCAGGAAACCCCTTATACTAAAAGTGTTAGTGTGTAATTTTAACAATTTTCAAAACAGCACACTCTCGTATAGCATACCAACCGCTTTTGAAGGCCAGGCCATAGAAAAGAGAGAATCTGCAATACAGCTGGGTGAACTGTTCACAGCTAATAATTTATTGGATCAGTTTAGCCCTATTATCTCTTTGAAAATTGCCCAGGAACAGATTTTGAATTTTATTTGTGTGCTCATTCTTAAAAAAATTCTGACAGACACATTATAGGAGGAGAGTTCATCTTACGGGTTGGTCTCAAGCTATATATCATGCACTATTCTTTTCTCAGGATGTGTGATAATGTTACAGGAGTGATCTCTACCTGTCAATAGACAAGATGCCCATAATGGGAGTTCAAGGATGTGATGCACACACAGTTCCTGGGTTTTGTAGGAGGAATACATCTTCTAGTTGTGCACTGAAAATGGCTTCCTTTGGCTGCTCTTTACTTTGGTTATTGACAGATAGATCACCTAAGTCAAATGGTATTGTTTATGCTCCTCTGGATGGAAGGAGGAGAGACATGAGATTTCAAGAGAACTGTGTAAACGTTCCCATGTGAGTTTACGTTCGTGTGAATGTTCACAAGAACATTCCCGCAAACAAACCCAACTTGTTCGAATGTTCAAGGAAAACAAGTAAATGTGGGTTGTGGTTTTTCATTCAAATGAGTGTATGAAATCATGTCACTTCTCCCTGTACAGCATTCCCAGAGCTGGTCCCGCCAGTAAAACCCTAGTCCAGGTACATTTCTTTTCCATTTTGATTGTCTCCTCCTTCTCTTTGGCCGTCCTGACACTCATCTTACCTCACTTCACTCAGGTCTCTTCAAAACACTGCTGCTACAGATCGTCCTTCTGGATTGTTGTTCTCACCAATCATGTCACTCCCTCCTTTGTGTCTCCTCCACTAGCTTCCCCTTTTCCGCCACATCAAACACAAACTTTTAATCATTAGCTTGAAGCTCCCCCACCTGAACAACCCTTTCTTTGTCTGTTCCTATATATCAGTGGTAGGCAACCTATGGCACGCGTGCCGAAGGCAGCACACGAGCTGATTTTCAGTGGCACTCACGCTGCCTGGGTCCTGGCCACCGGTCTGGGGGGCTCCGCATTTTAATTTAATTTTAAATGAAGCTTCTTAAACATTTTAAAAATCTTATTTACTTTACATACAACAATTGTTTAGTTATATATTATAGACTTATAGAAAAAGACCTTCTAAAAATGTTAAAATGTATTACTAGCACGCAAAACTTAAATTAGAGTGAATAAATGAAGACTCGGCACACCACTTCTGAAAGGTTGCCGACCCCTGCTATATATTATCTCATCATCTCCTGCTGACTCTGCTGTGCCATTGAGGTCAGCCTCTACCACTTTGTTCACATCTCCCACACCTACCATCACTCATGATTCCCATTATACAGGGGACAATCTCCTTGAACCTACCCTGTTCTCCTTCAAGGCTCTTCCCATCTTTGGTGGTGCCAACTTGCCTTGTTAGTTTCCACTTTTGCTTTTAACTCCCAGCTAGTAATGGATTTCTGGGAGGTATTAATGTCTCCCGTTTATTTATTAAAGAAAATACATTAAAAGACTTAAACCTTATGTGTTTGTATATTTCATAACAGGCAGTAAAAATTTCTGTGTAATTTACACAAGAACACTCCATGTTATCTTTATCATACAAAGTCCTAGTAGTGTGAAGGATGACACTTGCATTATGGATTTTAATAGAACTTTTCATAGTAAAAATCTTGTGCTGTAATACTGCTTTATGTTGCAAAAGGAAACACAGCAAGCTAAGAATAAAATACTTACTGGTATGACTAGAGCATTGTTCTGTTATCAACTAGACCAGTAGTTTCTCTAAACCGAACGTTTCCCTGAAACAAACAGGGCCTCTTGAGGCTACATCTACACTTAAACCATGACAGTGGCAACCTTGAGTGATGTAGCTTGGTCAGTCTAATTTTCTAGTGTAGACCAGCCCCGAGCCATTGATTTCACCAGGGCTTTGAGTAGTAAAAATATTCATTGATATTGTATAATCTAGTGGTACTTAGAAAATGTGATGTTGTAAGAATAGGATTATATTTGCAGCTGCATCTTGGAATAGTTGTTCTTTCTTTGGGAGTGTAATTTTGTGTTCCCGTGACTATTAAACTCATCTTCCATTTCCTACCCCCATCCAATTGTCTGTCATTTCTTGTCCTTATCCAGACTGTGCATAAGGCATGGACTGTGTCTCTGTGTAGTTAGACAGTGCTATTGCAATTGGACCCTGATCCCACTCGGGACCTCTGGGTGATACTTTAATACAAATAAGTTCTGATTGCTGATCAGTGATTGTACAGGATTAGTTGTGTAACTTGTACTTTATTGTGGTATTAAATTTAGGTCAAGGGCATGCAGAGCTCTGGAGAGAGCTCTTTGTGTGGTGCTTTAAATCTAAATTAATAAATAATAATATAATAAATAAATATATTTTTGCAGTATTACCCTAGTTCTCAATAACGCCAAGTGTTTGACTTTCTTATATACTTCTATATTCTAGCCAAACATAGCTGTTCATTTGGTCCCTTTCCTATTGCTCTCATAAAAGCAGCCAGATCGATACTGTTACAGGACAATTGTACTCATATTCCCTGTTCGTGGTTCCTGAAGAGCACTCCCTCTAGGCTCCAGGCTCCACAACCATCGACTCTCTTGAGTAGAGATCCACATTTCTCTCCCTCCTGACTGGCGTTTTTTCCAGGTTGTACAGTTCCCTGCCTACACTGCAATACCCTCAGCAAGCCAGACTGTGTAAACAGGCCAGCATCTGTGCTTTGATTTCTCTCAGAAGACTATGAACTTATGTAATTGCCAGCAGTCATTGACTACCGCACAGATCTTTAAGAGCAGGCACATTTATTGTGAAGTTGAAAGCATTACAAAGAAAACATATTAAAAAAATAAAGGAACCTACTCACATGCTAATAAGCTTACCAGAGATTCTTTCCACCCCTGCCTCCCTACTCCCAAACTCCAGCAAGGGCTCTGGTAGGAGTCAGTCCTTCAAACCCCACCAAAGATTTTTTTCTGTTGTTACAAGTTCATAACAGCTTCAGATCAGAACTAGCACACTCATGTATAGGTTACTCTTTCCTTATACAGCTTTCCTTTATACAGCTTGGGCCTTTGATGTTGAAACATTGGGAACATGGTAGTCAGCAGACAATGCTCCTATGCTCAGGGTGTAGCTTCCAAAAGTTTGTTTTTTTCCATAGTCAGAGAGGAAGAAGAATTTGCATTCACCTCCCCCTGGGCAAACCATTTGCACTCTTTATCCCCAAAGTCCATCTTCATCCGGCACATTGTTTAGAATAGTCCTTTGACATTTATAACACTTCTCTGGGTTTACATCCCATCTCCCCAGAGAGAAATTACATACAATCCCGGCCCACAATAATACATAAACCAGTCACTTAATACAATGGACCCCAAACATATTTTAACTTAATTCAGCAAGGTCTCCCAAGGATATTGCCGGAAATTGCCAAATGTATCATAGAATCATAGAACTGGAAGGGACCTCGAGAGGTCATTTAGTACAGTTCCCTGCACTCATGGCAAGATTAATTATCTAGACCATTCTTGACAGGTGTTTGTCAAACCTGCTCTTAAAAATCTTTAATGATGGAGCTTCCACCACCTCCCTAGGCAATTTATTCCAGTGCTTAACCACCCTGACATTTAGGAAGTTTTTCCTAATGTCCAGCCTAAACCTCCCTTGCTGCAATTTAAGCCCATTGCTTCTTGTCCTATCCTCAGAGGTTAAGAAAAACAGTTTTTCTTCCTCCTCCTTGTAACAACCTTTTACATACTTGAAAACTGATATCATGCCCCCTTTCAGTCTTCTCTTTTCCAGACTAAACAAACCCAATTTTTTCAATCTTCCCTCATAGGTCATGTTTTCAAGATCTTTAATCATTGTTGTCACTCTTCTCTGGACTCTCTCCAATTTGTCCACATCCTTTCTGAAATGTGGCCTGCAGAAC
Organism: Chrysemys picta bellii; assembly: GCF_011386835.1. Classification (NCBI taxonomy): domain Eukaryota; kingdom Metazoa; phylum Chordata; order Testudines; family Emydidae; genus Chrysemys; species Chrysemys picta. The sequence continues at coordinate 131,606,955 of NC_088795.1, forward strand.
TGGACACAATACTCCAGTTGAGGCCTCATCAGAGCGGAGTAGAGCGGAAGAATTACTTCTCCTGTCTTGCTTACAACACTCCTGTTAATACATTCCAGGCTGACGTTTGCTTTTTTTTGCAACAGCATTACACTGTTGACTCATATTTAACTTGTGGTCCACTCTGACCCCCAGATCCCTTTCCGCAGTACTCTCCTAGGCAGTCATTTCCAGTTTTGTATGTGTGCAACTGATTGTTCCTTCCTAAATGGAGTACTTTGCATTTGTCCTTATTGAATTTCATCCTATTTACCACAATCTATTTCTCCAGTTTGTCCAAATCATTTTGAATTTTAATCCTATCCTCTATAGCACTTGAAACCCCTCCCATCTTAGTATCATCCGCAAACTTTATAAGTGTACTCTCTATGCTATTATCTAAATCATTGATGAAGATATTGAACAGAACCGGACCCAGAACTGATCCCTGCGGGACCCCACTCTTTATGCCCTTCCAGCATGACTGTGAACCCGTCTTCCACGACATTCAAAGATAATCGCTTATGGATCAGATATCTCCTCAGTCAGCAATTTGAGTATTCCAGGATGCATTTCATCAGGCCCTGGTGACTTGAAGACATCTAATTTGTCCAAATAATTTTTAACTTGCTCTTTCCCTATTTTAGTCTCGTCTGATCCTACCTCATTTTCACTGGCATTCACTATGTTAGACATCCAATCACTACCAACCTTCTTGGTGAAAACCAAAACAAAGAAGTCATGAAGCACCTCTGCCATTTCCACATTTTCTGTTGTTATTCCCTCCCCGCCCCACATTGAGTAACAGGCCTACCCTGTCCTTGGTCTTCCTCTTGCTTCTAATGTATTTGTAGAATGTTTTCTTGTTACCCTTTATGTCTCTGGCTAGTTTGATGTTGTTTTGTGCCTTGGCCTTTCTAAGTTTGGCCCTACATACTTGTGTTATTTGTTTATATTCATCCTTTGTAATTTGACCTAGTTTTCACTTTTTGTAGGACTCTTTTTTGTTTTATTTTTAGATCACTAAAGATCTCCTGGTTAAGGCAGGGTGGTCTTTTGCCCTACTTATCTTTCCTACACAGTGGGATAGTTTCCTCTTGTGTCCTTAGTAATGTCTCTTTGTGCCAACTGTCTTCTATTGTTTTTCCCCTTAGACTTGCTTCCCATGGGATCTTACCTACAAACTCCCTGAGTTTGCTAAAGTCTGCCTTCTTAAAATCCATTGTCTTTATTTTGCTGTTCTCCCTCCTACCTTTTCTTAGAATCATGAACTCTACCATTTCATCATAAACATACTTGTCATTCAAACTCAAACCGAGTGCCGACCTGTGATTAGATTTTATCCAGAGTCAGCATTCACAAAACGAGCACTGTCTAAACAAACAAGCACTTGCTACACATTGCAGGGAAATGCTGGTAAGTGGAACTAGGGTAATTTCCTGGGAGAAAAAAACCTTTGTTAGTCATATGGCATAACAGTATTTACAGGTCCAAGGCACAAAAGAGTTGATGAGGACAAAAAGGATGACAAATCTTTCTTCAGTTAAATGAAAAACACTCGGAAAGATGAGAAAAAAACCTAAACACAATTTTTAAAACTGTAAAATAGTCCCCTTGGGGGTCTATTAATTTTATTTGTCTTATTGTGCCACAGGATGATGCACGAGCAGGCTGTTAGAGTAAAGATGTTAAGCCTAGATTGAACAAATGGGTGATGGTATCACCTGGATAATATATCTTTCTTTTAAGTCCTGATCTTGCACTTTTTAAGTCAATGGGAGCTTTGCTTCAGTGGTTGCAGTATTCAGCTCTTATGTTGTTGTTGTTGTTTTGTTTATATTACAATAGGGCCTAGAGGCCCTAACTAAGATCAGGTGTCACAACCTGGCCCAGTTCCCTTCTCTGGATGGACATCAGTCTGTTCTGAGTTGATCCTACCACTCAGTTCCACATGAGCAGTGACTGCTCACTCTTTCTAACTCTGGGGGTCTCAGGAACAGTCTCAGGTGTAGACCCCATGTATTAAACCCTCCTTGGGTAGTCCTGCAGTCCAGTTGCCTAGACCCCAGAATCAGTCCCACATTTCTCCCGAGCTCGCTGTTACTTAAACACATTTTCCCAAATTCCACCTGGCTGTGGGAGCTCTGGTTTCCCAGTTACACCTTTGAGGGACAATGTGGCAGTAAAGCAAGGCTGACAGGCTTAAAAAAGGAATTTCTTAGCATCTAACTCTTTTTAAAAAGTACAAGAGAGCTATAGATCTATGAAGAACATTCAGCAATCCTGAATGCAGCTGCCTGGTCTGATCTCCCCGCCCCCCTGTGAATCCTGAGGTTTGTTCAACATCTTTTGGCCAGACAGAGTCTCTCTTGCCTTCACTCTGCCCAGTAAGGTCTTACAAATGGCAGTGAAATCGCCCCTGCTCAGAGAAGCAGTCTCCCTATGTAAAGACTCTCCTTACTAGTCAGTCGGTCAAGCAGAGTTACTGCAGTTCTCCCAACCATTCTTAGACTGGTGAACTCCCGCCTCCTCCTTCCAGACATATTTGTGTATATAGAGTCCTTTCAATATCAAAGCCCCCGCAATAGAAAACCCAAAGTTCCAGAAGGGAAGAGTCATTCAGCATTGATGACTCTCTTGTTTTTTAGCCCTCCTTAAGGTGGCCTACCCTCTAGCATGAGCATGCGTGGATGTCTTAACCCAAGATGGAGGTTACAATGAAAAGTGAAGATGACAGTGACAATTACAATCAGAATGACATTCATCAAACACAACAGAGTTCATAATTTGACACAGGCATTCCTCAGATCTGTCACACAGGGCTCCGTTCTTCTAGGCACTGTACAAACACATAGCGAGAGACAGGCCCTGCCCCAAACAGCTTACAGGTGAAATAGACAAGACAGATAAAATATGGGAGGAGAAAAAATGGCTTCCTGAAGTGACTTGCTTACAGTCACACAAGTTATTAGTGGCAAGGCCAGGATTAGAACGCCGGTCTCGGGACTCCCCTGTATGCACAAGTGCATGATTCTTACAAGTGGCAATGTGAGTTGAACATCATCTTAAATACAATGGCATTTTTAATCTTCAATTGTCAAGGTATTGAAACGATTCATTTGTCTGTCAAGCATATATATGGTGAGTGACATTTGGAAGAGCAGGAATTCTGCAGTAAAATTGTGTGGCACCAGACTTCTGTGTTCTTGTGAAAAAAAGACCCAAGAGACCCCTTTTCTTACTTTAGACTAGGTCAGTCATTTCATCCTGTGGTCTGTGGGGGTCCACAGACTATATCTGAGATTTCCAAAGGGGCCTGCACCTCCATTTGAAAGTTTTTAGGGGTCTGCAAACAAAAAATGGTTGGAAGTCACTGGACTAGGTAATAGCCTAGTGGTTAGGCTGCTCCGTGGTGGTATATGGAAGCTGGATTCAAGTGGCTGCCCCCTCCTGATTTGGAGTCTCAACTGATGTAAGAGAGAGGGGTCTCTGGCCCTTTATTTCTTTGGAAACTGAAATGGGCCTCATCCATTGCTCTGCGGGGTTAAGTCAATGTTTTCAAAACAGAGTAAAAATGCAGTGCATTACAGTGTATGGACCAGCTCCTTATCTGGTGTAAATCTGAATAACTCCATTGACTTCAGTAAGTGCTAAGTATTAGTAGCAATAATTGTAGCTGTGTGGGTAAGATAAGATAGTAAGAAACAGCAACTGATGTTTGCTGATGTAAGCAGAGTCAGGATGAGCTCTACTCTGACATCTGGTGATGAATTATGGTGAGTATGGAAAAGAACTCCAGGGGCTGATCTTGTTTGCATAGGCACACCCACCCGCCTGGCATGAGACAACAGCAACTGAAAGTGGTTACTTTGGCTGGTGTGGGATCCCCAGTTTCTCTGTTATTGGGGCAGGAAGAATAAAGTTTTGTTACCCTGATTCTGTGAATCAAGGCCAGTGGAACTGTTGTATGACAGAAGGACTCACCATTAACTAAGTAGTACTTGCTTGACAAGGGCATGGGTTACAAAACCTAGTGAATTGAGAGAGGTTGGGGGCAGGTATTTGTGCCTGGTGGTGTGGGCCCCTTTTGTGAGCCTGAGACACCAATTATACCGCCGCTGCCGCCTCCGCCTCCTCATCATCATCCCCCCCCACTCCCCACCCCCACTGTTGAATGTTAGAGCTAACTTTGATTCCATTAGGAGTTTAGTTACAGGCTGCTGAGCTGAATTCACTTTGGGCCAATAGTGCACCAGCACTGGGGCTCCTCTACTAAGAGCTGAAATCACGAAAGAGCTAAAGTTACTAAGAGCTGAGATCACTGAGGTCTGTGTTTAACTAGTGGGGGAGCCTGAAGCTATATTGCTAAGCAGCTGGCAGAGCAGTTTGCGGGGATGGCTGGAGGAGCAGCTAGCAGAACGGAGCCTTCCGGGGACGGTTGGAGTGGCCCAAGGAATGGCGAGCAGAGCCGTTTGTGGAGATGGCTGGGGCGGCTCACAGGTCAGTGAGTGGAGCAGCTGATAGAGCAGAGCAGTTTGTGGGACGGCAGGAGCGGCTCACAGGATGGCTGGTGGAGTGGAGCGGCTCGTGGTAAAGGCTGCGGAGAGGCGGCCGGTCGGCCTTGGATCACGTAAGGTGCCCCTTAACACCCTGCGCGCCCCCTCCCTTTGAACTTTGGGGCTGCACTGACCAGGGACAGAGACTTTGGGGGTTGTTGGACTTTTGGGACTTTGGATGATTTTGGGGTTGCTGGTTTCAAGAACCAACGGGAACGGACACGGCCCAATTTGCTGGGGTGGGTCTTCGCTCACGGTTTGGTCTATGAACTCTAGTTGTGGTGTTTTCCCAATTTAATGCTATGTTGCTTACCTCATGTTATTAAACATTTTCTGCTACACCGAGACTCTGTGTTTGCGAGAGGGGAAGTATTGCCTCTTCGAGGTGCCCAGGGGTGTGTGCAAGATTTTCCCAGGTCACTGGGTGGGGGCTGGAGCTGGTTTTGTGTTATGCTGTTGGGAGGGGACCCCTGTGTACTGAACCCGGCCCTTGCTGCTATCAACTCGGCCTGGCAGAAGGGTTACACTAGAAAAAATACAACTTGTGATTCCAGGAGGGGCACCTTTTCTGGTTACATTGGTTCCTTGAAAGTTCCTGTTTCCAACAGGAAAGGCAAAGAAATGAATCACACAGAAAATAGCTGAAAATGTCTTCTAAATTCCCGTTGGGAATTAACAACAAACCTTTGATCATTAATGGCTTTTAGGGTTGTAAAAGAGAAAATGAAGCCTCATAAGAAGGTATCAAGACAAGAGAAATTAAAGATACCACAGGGAGACAGGCTGCTGGTTTTAGTTGGCATGCTGAAAATAGAGAGGTGGGGATAGATCCTGCCCTGCATTTAAAGTATATATCAGATGGGGCTTATTTCAAGGAAGCTCACTCATTTAAGACCCTGGGTTACCTGTGATCCACACATCAGGTGTTCCTTTATTTTCATTGTTGAAAATTATATGCATTAGAGATTTGTCAGTCAGTGTAGGCAGCTTCCTGCTTCATATCAAAGCAGAAAAATGGATATGAGAATATCTGGCCAAAGGAGGAGAAGTCTCAAGGATTTAAGAAGAAATATCCTATGGGCTTATCTACTTGAAGCAGTTGTAAGCAGACTCCATTTATTCAACAATTGTTGCTAGTAACTGCAAATTAAGTAGCTTTTCATTTGGGGAGAATTGTTAGTGTTCCCCCAGGTTTGTGGTTCTATGATACTGGGTAATTTTGTAACCATTTAACTAGTATACATTATTTTGTGTTCTGGTTTCACAATATGTATCAGCTGTCCCATCACTTAGTGATGGGTTTGCCATACAGAGAGTGAGAATTGTTTTTTATTCTCTCATTAAATAGTTTTGTTTTGTAGCGGGAGGTGTATCTCTAAACCTTTTCTGGAGCTAAATGATATAGTTCACTAATAGTAGAAATCAAGAGGTAAAGGGAAGAGGAGGAAAGTGTTTTCAGATAAGCTATGAAGAAAAGATGGAGAGCTGATGAGGCACAAATACAGATGACGGATGTTTGAGATGACAGGAGCTGCAAAGGAAAAGACTCTCCCATCAAGAGAGAAGCTGTGTGAATCAGGAGCGATGCAGGGGGGGGGGGGGGCAGAGGCTTGCAGGGGGTATAGCCACCTCAAAATTTGACTTAGCCCTGTAGCAGCTGCCACTCTCTAGTTGCCCAGCTCTGAAAGTAGAGTGGAGAGAGTGGTGGCAAATGAAATTTAATGTGGATAAATGTAAAGTAATGCACATTGGAAAAAATAACCCTAACTATACATACAATATGATGGGGGCTAATTTAGCTACAACAAGTCAGGAAAAAGATCTTGGAGTCATCATGGATAGTTCTCTGAAGATGTCCATACAGTGTGCAGAGGCGGTCAAAAAAGCAAACAGGATGTTAGGGATCATTAAAAAGGGGATAGAGAATAAGATGGAGAATATATTATTGCCCTTATATAAATCAATGGTACGCCCACATCTCGAATATTGCATACAGATGTGCTCTCCTCATCTAAAAAAAAGATATACTGGCACTAGAAAAGGTTCAGAAAAGGGCAACTAAAATGATTAGGGGTTTGGAACGGGTTCCATATGAGGAGAGATTAAGGAGGCTAGGACTCTTCAGCTTGGAAAAGAGGAGACTATGGGGGGATATGATAGAGGTATATAAAATCATGAGTGATGTGGAGAAAGTAGATAAGGAAAAGTTATTTACTTATTCCCATAATACAAGAACTAGGGGTCACCAAATGAAATTAATAGGTAGCAGGTTTAAAACAAATACAAGGAATTTCTTCTTCACGCAGCGCACAGTCAACTTGTGGAACTCCTTACCTGAGGAGGTTGTGAAGGCTAGGACTATAACAGAGTTTAAAAGAGAACTGGATAAATTCATGGTGGTTAAGTCCATTAATGGCTATTAGCCAGGATGGATAAGGAATGGTGTCCCTAACCTCTGTTTGTCAGAGGGTGGAGATGGATGGCAGGAGAGAGATCACTTGAGCGTTGCCTGTTGGTCCACTCCCTCTGTGGCACCTGGCATTGGCCACTGTCAGTAGACAGGATACTGGGCTAGATGGACCTTTGGTCTGACCTGGTACGGCCGTTCTTATGTTCTTGGCTGCTGTCCGGGCAGCCAGTTCCAGCAGCAGCAGAGAAATAAACTCGGGCAGGGTGCCGGTTGCCCAAAAGCAGTCCCTGGCCTGTGTCCCTGCCCACCAGGGCAGATAGAGGGTCGAGGGCTCCCCACAGCGGCCCAGTCTGACCTGCTTCAGACCAGGCTCCAGGGCCTTGCCCCCAACATTCACTGCTCCCCAATGGCTCTGCCAGCCATGGAGTCAGGTCCCCCGGCCTGGGCAGTTCATACTGGCTGTGAATAGCCAGTGCTCTGCCCTGCCCTGCCCTGCCCTGCTCCGGTTTCCAGCCCCCAGCCTGGCCAGGAGATGGGGCCACAGAGAGGGCGGGGCCTCATGGCAAGGAAGGGCACAGCCCCCTGCCTCAATTTTCTGTCTGGCCCAGCTCTGTCTGGCGCCACCCCTGGTGTGAAGGAACAGAGAAGAAGCCAGTTTTGTTTGTGTGGAGGGGATGATAAGAGAGAGAGAGAGAGAAGATCCAGGAGCTTACAGCTTCTCACTCTCTCCTTACTGTATGGTTACAGTGACTGAGATTTTCAAGTGGGCCAACTCCCAGAAATGTCAGCCAGGGTCTTTTATTATTTCTCAAATTATTATTTGAACAACATAACTAGTTTGAGAGAGGAAAGCACGAGGAAGGAAGATCCAGAGGTTAGGGTTCTATCCTGGGAGATGTGGGTTCAATTCCTAGCGAAGCCACAAGCTTTCCTATGTGACCCTGTGCAACTCATTTAGTCTTTGTGTTCCCCATCTCCAAGGCCTTGTCTACACTACAAAGTTTTGTCGGCAAAAGTTAAGAACATAAGAACGGCCATACTGAGTCAGACCAAAGGTCCATCCAGCCCAGTATGCTGTCTTCCAACAGTGGCCAATGCCAGGTGCTCCAGAGGGAATAAACAGAACAGCTAATCATCAAGTGATCCATCCTCTGTCGCCCTTTCCTAGCTTCTGGAAAACAGAGGCTAGGGACACCATCCCTGCCCATCCTGGCTAATAGCCATTGATCAACCTATCCTCCATGAATTTATCTAGTGCTTTTTTGAACTACGTCAAACTATGAAGTTGTGCTGCTTTAAGTAAAATCACTGTTGTATGTCCACACTAGCTCCTTGTGTCGGCAGAGTGCATCCACGCTAGCAGCTTTTGCATCGACACAGAGAACAGTGCACTGTGATAGCTATTCCCCACTGTGCAACTAGCCGCAGGGTGCTTTGGGAAGGGTTTGCAATGCCTCATGTGTCAGTTACAGCGTCACATAGAATCATAGAATATATGGGTTGGAAGAGACCTCAGGAGGTCATCTAGTCCAATCCCCTGCTCAAAGCAGGACCAACACCAACAAATCATGCCAGCCAGGGCTTTGTCAAGCTGGGCCTTAAAAACCTCTAAGGATGGAGATTCCACCACCTCCCTAGGTAACGCATTCCAGTGCTTCACCACCCTCCTAGTGAAATAGTGTTTCCTAATATCCAGCCTAGATCTCCCCCACTGCAACTTGAGACCATTGCTTCTTGTTCTGTCATCTGCCACCAATGAGAACAGCCTCGCGCCATCTGCTTTGGAACCCCCTTCAGGTAATTGAAGGCTGCTATCAAATCCCCACTCACTCTTCTCTTCTGCAGACTAAATAACCCCAGTTCCCTCAGCCTCTCCCTGTAAGTCATGTGCCCCAGCCCCCTAATCATTTTCGTTGCCCTCCGCTGGACTCTCTACAATTTGTCCACATCCTTTCTGTAATGGGGGGACCAAAATTGGACGCAATACTCCAGATGTGGCCTCACCAGTGCCGAATAGAGGGGAATAATCACTTCCCTTGATCTGCTGGCAATGCTCCTACTAATACAGCCCAATATGCTGTTGGGCAAGGGCACACTGATGACTCATATCCAGCTTCTCGTCCACTGTAATCCCCAGGTCCTTTTCTGTAGAACTGTTGCTTAGCCAGTCGGTTCCCAGCCTGTAGCAGTGCATGGGATTCTTCCTTCCTAAGTGCAGGACTCTGCACTTGTCCTTGTTGAACCTCATACGATTTCTTTTGGCCCAATCCTCTAATTTGTCTAGATCACTCTGGACCCTATCCCTACCCTCCAGCGTATCTACTTCTCCCCCAGCAGGTTTCTCAATCCCATCCTTCCAGGGACATCCTAGAAGATTGTCAGCAGGGTTTTCAACTGAAGTGGGGGGTGGGGGAGACAGCAGGCTCACTGACCTATCCTGAGGCTGGGGGAGGGGGACACCCCCCGCACACACACACATCAGCCCTGGGCTCTGCTCAGCACAGCAGTCTCTCCTGAAGCAGCCTGCTCTGCCTGCCTATGGTTTTGTGATTCCCTGCAAGTTCTTCCACAGCCTCCAGTAGCATCCTGAGCAGCTCTGTGAGCTCGCCCTGCTGAGGAATATGTCAAAGTAGCACAGCAGTCCTGTCCCTGCAGCAGCCGTCTGCCTGCCGCTGTGTTCCTAGTGCAGGGCAGAACAGGAGCATCCCACTTTAATGATTTGCTCTTTGTTCCCCAAAGGGTGCAGCACGCTCAGCTGTCAGATACTTCCCGGATCTTTGAAAGGGGAGGGGCGCATGCCTGTGGGACGGCAGAGATCAAAACAGTGAGCAGAGGGTCAAGGTAGGCATTGTGGGATGCTGGTGGAAGCCAGTTATGTCGACAAAACACACAGCAGTGTCTACGCTGATGCTTTGTCGCATTAACTTTGCGGCAAAAAGGCTTTATGCCTCTCGTTGATGTGGTTTTATTTTGTCGGCAAAACAGCAGCGTTTCCCCACCAAAAGTAGCTTTGTAGTGTGTACACCTCCCCTGTTTTGTCGGCAAAAGGCAGACTTTGCCAACAAAACTTTGTAGTGTAAACAAGGCCAAAAAAGTGGACAATAGCACTTCCCTCCCTCCTTGGGAGTGTTGAGGAGGCAAATGCATTAGAGATTGGGCGATGCTCAGATACGACTGTGGTGGGGGGTCGTATAAACACACATAGAGAAGCAATGCAGTGCGCCAGGTCCTCACCTGATGTTATACATTGGGCACCACCTCCTCCAGCCATTTCAAGAATGGCATCTAAGTCCTTAAAAAAAGTGACTGAAACTATTTGGTGAATTTGTACAGATAGTTTTGGGTTAACCAAAAGTGCTTTTTTCAGGGAATAAAATATTTGTCAAAAAAAAAGAAAAAAAAACCACCCAGCTGTACTCCTGGCTACTAGTCCAATGTTCAATCCACTAGAACAAACTGCCTACCCTACAAGATGTGCTCACTTCTGAATTTACATTCAAGTAATCCATGTTGGCTCATGGTTTATTGTGTTGCCTTCCCATGTCATTATCTCAAATATAGGACATGGCAACTGGACAATGGCAATGGTAAAAAATAACCGGCAAAAATAGTAAAAACAGAAGAACTAGGAAACTTTTACCACTCCTGAATTGCAAAGGTTCCTCTCTTCTCTTTTTAGTGCTTAATATGTGATTTTAAAGACAACAGTACATTACAAACAGAAGAGAGAGCTGGTCTTAAAATTGTTCAGAAATAATTATAGGGGAGATAGATGCAGAGCTGGCATCATTATCGAGAGAAATCAGTTACTTGTTCATATTCTCAAAGTTACAGACAGAGAATGGGGATGATAATCATGGTGCACAAAGAGAGAAGCTGACCACAAACAATGGACAATTTTTCGTTATAGTAAAAATCACAATTGCCTATCGGCCTCCCTTTAATCTCTTAAATGTCAAGCTTGTACTGTGTCTTAAATCAAATACTTCTGCTTTTTCTAGCCAACCTTGAAGAGACACTAATGTAGTCTTTTGATCACACCTGGTGAAATCCACTCCGCCATGTAATATCACAATGGGACATATAGGGGTTGTGGAGATGAAATAATCTCCCATAAATCAGGGGCTGGGGAAGATTGCTGGTCATATGGGCTGGAATAGCAGCAGCAACCCGCCCACTCCATTTAGGGAGGATGAATCCTAGCAAACTCCCTCTAGGGTCAATGTAGGTCCTTGGCCCACCTCCATGGAGGCCTGAAGAGCTGGTGCTGGGGGCCTTTCCATGGTGCATAACACCCCCGTGCACACTGATTGCATCTTGAGCTCCCCATGTGCAGCCCCAATGTAAGGCTTAAGTACTATGAAAGACCTTGCAGTAGGCCTTCACACATCTACAGCTAGTGTGAATCTGCAGAGATCCATTAACTTTAAAGGAGCCAGATCTACTAGCGGAGGGTCTGCCCTCTACAAATATCTAAGAAGTTTTAATAAATCAAGCACCTGACATGTGCAGCACCGAGCACAATAGAATCCTGGTTCATGACTGGGTCTCCTAGGCACTATGGTAATACAAGTAATAATAATAATAATAATATAGGTAGATATGTCGTTAGTTCAATGGGAGTGGAAAAAGTAAGTAGTTAAAGGAAATAACACAAGAGACTATTAGGCCTGGTTTACACTACCAAGTTAGGTTGACATAAGGTAGCGTACGTCGAACTAACTCTGTAAGTATCTACACTACAACATTGCTGCCAATGTAAGTTGCCAACTACACTGATTTAATAACTGTACCTCCGCGAGAGGCGTAGCGCTTAGGTCAATGTAGTTAGGGAAATATGCATAGACACTGCGTTACTTACATTGCCTGTTGGCTGTCAGCCCGGGGCAGGAGGGCTCCAGCTGTCAGTGCCCCACAGTGCTCTATATAGTTAAGTCAGTGGAAGCACTCCTGGTGAGGATGCGCACTGCCGAAAGAGGGGCATAGTGTGGACGTGATCCACCCCCGTAATTACTTAGGTTGACTTAATTTTGTAGTGTAGCACCACTGAAGTCTCCTTTCCTGTGCTAATTTGCAACACTGGAAGGTCTAGCTCATTCTATCAGCTTACAGAAACATATCACATGTTCTCTTCCCCCCCTCCACATGCCATCTATTCCTTTTCCCCTCCGGCAACTTATAAAATATTGACATACTTTTTAATATTTCTTTCATGCATAATATATGCTGCTTATGAAAAGAAGTATATTAATATGTGGTTTATGACTATTTTTTGGGTACACATTCTGATCTCAGCTGCACGAGTGTAAATCTGGAGTAAGTCCAATGAAGTCAATGGAAATAGTCTTGATTGACACTGATATAACTGAGTTCAGAGCCTGGTACTTTCTATGTTGGATCTACTCCAGCTGGTGTTATCTCTACGATACCGGCTCCCGAGGAGAGAGAATGTATGTTTTAGCAATTGGATGAGGGGATCAATTATTAGGTTTTTCTTTTGCTGATTGATCTTGGACAAGACACTTATGCCAAAGTTTTCAAACCTGTTGCCAAAATTAGTGTATCTGTCTGGCCAAAGTGCTTCCTGGTCTGCATTAAAACTATAGGAGGAATTTACCATCAGAATGATTTTCTGATAGGAAGTGCAGTTTCTGCAAAAACCTCAGGAGATTAAAAATCAAGCGTCAGATCCTAAAATCTCATGAAATTGGCCCCACAAACCATAATATTAAAAAACATAATCAAAACACATATTTTAAGTCTGTTTCTTGATGTTTCAATTTCCCTCTGCTCTTCGGGAAAATGTATCTATAATAATGTCAGGGGGAAAAGTCAACCTTTAATGCCTTTTTATGCCTTTCCCTGGCTACTTAAATGGAGAGACCATTTAGCCTTTTCACCCTTAAAACATGGGAACTGTCATCCATTTCCTAGTATTATCTTGACTTTCTCTAATTCTAGAATATCACTCCCATTCCACACACTTCCCTCAACCACCTTCCTCCCTAATTCCCTCCCCTGTCCTTCTTCACAGTCACCTAAACCTTCATAAAGCAGAGGAAAAAATCATGATGTTTGTCAAGATCTGGAGTGGTTCAAGTGCAGGATGACCAGCGTCAGGGCAAACTGTTACAAATCAGGGCACAAATCCCCAACTGGTTGTGAGTTCAATGCTTCGATTTCATCAACCAAGGATCAAGTGTGAATTCCTCAAGCACTCTAACAGCCTTAATATGGAGGCACAGACAGTCCCCTTGGATATGTTGTTCTATCTTGTCACCTTGGCAAGCTTGCCTGTGTGAAAGATGGCCTCTTACACCAAAAATCACAACAATATTCAGGTTACTTCCAGTCCCAAAGAAACAGACACTTACCCCAGGTCAACTGCACCTTAGATCCTATAATATATTAACTAAAGATTTATTAACTAAGAAACAGAAATAAAAGAAACAGATCCAGACTAACGCGGCTACCCCTCTGATACTAGAAATAAAAGACTAACAGAAGTATTGGAGCATAAGCTTTCATGGGTGAATGCAAGATCTTGCGTCTGATGAAGTGGGCATTCACCCATGAAAGCTTATGCTCCAATACTTCTGTTAGTCTTAAAGGTGCCACAGGACCCTCTGTTGCTTTTAACAGATTCAGACTAACATGGCTACCCCTCTGATACTAGAAATAAAAGAGTTATTCACAAGGTTACAGCAGGTAAACACACACACACACACGAGTTAGTCTTTGGTTCCAAAAGATGGTGGAAGCTTCTATAATAAGTAAAATCCATATGTCCATTAGAGATAACCAGGCAAAACAGATGGGGATCCCTTGTTTATGCTTAGAAATCTTTGCCCCTCAGAATCCAAGCAGCATAAAGACACAGTTTCTTCACGTCAGAAGCTTTTATTCCCTTCCTCCAGAGTTCAAGCTGATGGGACGAGCCCATATGTATGTCTCCTCTACATGGGTTTGGGGTTAGCAATCAGCAATGTCTTTGTTTTTTTGATGCTTCACAATGGCTCATTTGGTTTCAGTGGGCCTTTCTGTGGGCAGGGCCTAACCCCTTCTGTAGGAAGCCAGCACTTTATATCAGTTAATGCTTCTTTCCTATTTGGTGAGTTAAACAGTTACAGAGGATTACAATGAAAACACTTAATATAACCTTATAACATAGGGCAGTGTTTCCCAAACTTGGGATGCTGCTTGTTTAGGGAAAGCCCCTGGTGGGCTGGGCCTGTTTTTTACCTGCTGCGTCCGCAGGTTCAGCCGATCGCGGCTCCCACTGGCCGCAGTTCGCTGCTCCAGGCCAATGGGAGCTGCTGGAAGCAGCGCAGGCCGAGGGACTTATTGGCCAGTGGGAGCCGTGATCGGCCGAACCTGTGGATGCAGCAGGTAAACAAAGCAGCCGGGCCCGCCAGGGGCTTTCCCTAAACAAATGGCATCCCAAGTTTGGGAAACACTGACATAGGGTACAGATGGCTGCAAGTGAGATTAATTCATGCAGCATCCTGCAAGGATTTCATAAAGTCTAAACACTAAATGTAACCCACACACCTCCTGGGTGTGGTGTTCTGTCCCATCTAGTAGCACCGAGACCACTTAGAGAGAGAGCAATTAATGGGTCTGCTCTACAGCCTTAACTAACAGCCAGTTGGCTTTTAGCTCATGCTGTAAAGGCTCATGCACTAAGCTCCAGAGGTCCCAGGTTTGATCCCAAGAGGGGTCTGTCGGCATTACATAAACACATTCTTATAAACTTTACATTTGTTATAACAATGCTAACACACAGGTGAGCCAGACTGGTCAGCATTCAGTGGAGGCCTAGGGTCCTTGGCATAAGCTGGTACCTGTTCTGCCAGCATCACAATGTTATTCCAGATTTATTTGCAATGTACACTCAAAATATTGGGTGCATTTTCAAAAACAGCATAGGTCTCCTTTTTTATCGTGTTAAAATACATTTTGAATAATTTTAGGCAGGAAGATATATCTAACTTCTTTAGGGCATTTTTTTTTAATCTCTCAAATTTTGCCTGTACAGCATGCATCAATAGTCTCTAAAGACCAGCCCAAGAGCTGCAGAAGGTAATTTAAGTGATTCAGTAGGTTATATTATTACTAGTCACTCTCTCTATGTATCAAGTTTTCCAATTGCTTTTCAATAAACATTTATGTGAGGTGCAAAGACCTTTACATGCTAGAACACCTTTACAACATCAACCACCTTCCAGAGCTTTCTATATTTCAATGCAGTAATTGGAAATACCCCTAAAATAATCAGTTCAGTAACATTCAGAGTATTTCAAAAATAATTTTAAATCATTCTTCTGTCTTTGTAAAATATACTAAATTGTAATGGATTTCTATACATATATTTTTAAATCTCATGATTAATTGTCCAAATAGCTTCATGAGTCTTCTCTCCTGCAGCCCATGGGGCTTCATAGACTCACAGAACCATAGGGTTCAAAGGGACTGCAAGGATCATCTAGTCTAACCCCTGGCAAGATGCAGGATGCTTTGACCCTTCTCTGAGCCCAGTGTAACACGGACAGATCCCGGTCATCCGTGGGCAGGATTGAACCTGGGACTTATGGAGCTAAGTGCATGAGCTAAAAGCTATGTGGCCCTTAGCTAAGGCTGGAGAGCAGAATCATTCATCTCTAAGGGGTCTCGGTGCCACCAGAGGGGACAGAGCACCACACTCAGGACGTGTGTGGGTTACACCAGCAGCACCCCCAGCCCTCACCATCAGTTCAACCCTACCCCATTAGCACCCCCATTAATCCCCCACCCAATTCAGCCCTCCCCCCCTGCCCCAGCCTCACCTCTTCTCCTTCTAGGGTTCTTCACCCACTCTCCCAGGCCTGGGTGCTGCAGCAGGATCCATCTCATCTCTTTGTTCCCAGATTGGGGAACCATTCCCAGGCTGGGTGATATGGGGGAAAGGGGGAGGAGCAGAGGCACAGTCCTGTCTGCAGTTCTCACAGAAGTGGAGGAAGGAGCAGAGTTGCCCTGAGCTTCTGGACTCTTTGCGAGAACACAGAGAGGAGAGACATTTTTCACTGGTAAAACTCTGAATGGCTTGGAACCCATGTATTTGGGAACCTGCCTTTCTTCTCATACTTCTCACCACAGCTGGGGCCAGCAGAGCACCTTGTGTTATAGAAAAGAGGATACAGCCAGCCCTGTGTGTTCCAAGAAGCACCACCAACTTTACTCCTCCCCTTGGTGAAAACATAGCTGAATCTGTTACCCTTCAGGGCATGATATATGATCTCTGCCCCAAACACGTAACAAATTAAATTGGTTATAATGCAGAGGAATGTGGGGAATGAGAGGAGGAGATGCACTGGAATGGGTTACCTAGGGAGGTGGTGGAATCTCCATCCTTAGAGGTTTTTAAGGCCCGGCTTGACAAAGCCCTGGCTGATATGATTTAGTTGGTGTTGGTCCTGCTTTGAGCAGGGGATTGGACTAGATGACCTCCTGAGGTCTCTTCCAATCCTAATATTCTATGATTCTATGTACCATAAGCAGTCATGTGACTTTGGTATGTTAGCTAGGCTTTTCTGTAAGGATTATTATGATACGGGACTTGTATATTGCTATTGCTATGTGTGTGCTGCATTGCCAGGTAATTTCAAGGGTTATCTGATGAGTCACGAGGGCAGGGATAGATGGCTAGTGGTGGGAAGCTAGCTGATTGCACTCTTCCAAGGGAAAATTAGGAGGGCAGTTGTGGAAGAAATCTCCCTAAGGATCCCTTTCTGAACTTTTCCCCCAAATGGTTTGTTGGGGGTCAGGGTTAAATTTCTCTGTGCCTCTTTTCCTCTGTCCATAATGTAAGAATAATAACACACTCTCTCTTTCTCTCTCTGTCTCACCCTCTGTTTGTCTTGTCTATGTAGATTGTAAACTGTTTAGGGCAGGGGTTGCCTCTCACTGTGTCTATACAGTGGCTAGCACAATGGGGACCTGGCCTAAGTTAGGATTTTAGGTGCTACCTTAATACAAATAATAACATAAAATCAAACTGAAGCTCTTGCCTGGGGACTGTATCTCCAATGGCAGGTTTCACTGGGAACACAGGCAGAGGAATGAATATTCTTTCTTTTTCAACTTTCTGGCTTTAAAATCAGACATTATACATTAGCAAACATTCAGACTGACTGCCCTGGAAAATATCCTGGAAGCCAGACAGACAGGAGGTGAGGAGCTGATGGAGTTGGGAAAGGGTAACGTAAATAATCGCTAACATTGCAATCACTTTATATTGTGATTTATTGGTGTTGCGTGAGCTCCAAAAAAAGGTTTTTAAATAATTCTCTTTGTCATCTTTAATTAAACCCATAAGCCATGATGAATCCAAGAAAAATAAAAACATGCAAAAGGTCTTGTTCTGATCTCACTTAGATTGGTGTAAATCAGTAATAACTCTATTGGAGTCAACGGAATTCCACTGGCACAAAACTGGTGTCAGATTAGAATTAGGCGCTCTTCTCTAGGAAGTGCTACACTTCTGTAGGAAACATGTTGCTTACATAGGAATGCTTTCATTAGGTGTATCTGTTTCCTGTTGGATTAGAGCAGTGGTTGGCAGCCTGCGGGTGGCATGTGGTCCATCAGGGTAATCTGATTGTGGGTCACGAGACATTTTGCTGATGTTGACTGTCCACAGGCATGGCCCCCCGCAGTTCCCACTAGCTGCAGTCTCTGTTCCCGGCCAATGGGAGCTGTGGGAAGTGGTGGCCAGCACATCTCTGCGGCCCTCCGCTTCCCGCAGCTCCCATTGGTTGGGAACAGCAAACAGAGGCCACTGGGAGCTGCAGGGGGCCGTGCCTGCGGACGGTCAATGTCAGCAAAATGTCTTGCGGCCCGCAATTACATTACCCTGATTGGGCCACAAGCAGCCCACAGGCCGCAGGTTGCCCACCACTGTGCTACAATGGCACAGAGGCCTCGGTGCAACTATGCTGATGCAGCGTTTCTAGCGTAGACCTGCTCTTAGGGAGTCACAGCTAAATACAAAATCGAACAGATAGTTTAGGATAAGTAATTAGCACATATCTAAGGGACCATTGAAGGTGAAGTGAATCTCTGTAAGTCTCTAATAGCCTGGGCCTAACATTGCTGCAACTACACTGTATACATCAATTTGGGGGTGTCCAACTTGACACACCTTAAAGGGACCTGATTGTAAGAAAATGCTGCCAACCAGCCCTCTGAAAATCAGGCTCCATTAAGTAGCCTTGGGTTGGACACTCAAAAATTGAGGCACTTGAAATAAGTAGCTGTAGGCCAGATTTCCATGTGTGTGTATATATATATAATGTATTAAGGTAAGTCCACTTGAGGTTGGCAATGAAATATGCTGATTTCTCAAGAGCAAAACGTATAGTAAGAGAACATTAATATCCAGGAGGACAAAGCAACCTGCACAACTCACAGGAGTAGTCTACACCGATGGCAGGACCCACTGGCAATTCTAAAGCTACCAAGTCAAGTGTTTGAAAAGCCTGTTCTGGTGCCATACGTTCCCTGTGGAAAAAAATATCATGACTACTTGGCACAAAGTTCATATGATAGCCATGCAGCAGGCAAGAGTGGTGTGTGTGTGTGTGTGTGTGTGTGTGCACACGCACACATATAAAAGCACCAAACAGTCCACAATGCAACACTTAACCTCCTGAGCAGCACACGTAATCTTCCTTCTCCGATAATTAGTTGTTCAGTGGTTTTGGGAAAGTCATATGACTTCCATAAGACTCATTGAAAATGGACACAATAAATCTTATTGATCTGCATATGGTTGTGGACACTTTAAATCTTCATTGTTCCCAATGTACAAATAGGAAGATTGAGGCTCAGAAAGTGTACTGCAAGCAACATTTACAATGCGGGGTATAGTCGAGAGCTGGGTGTCAAGCTGTCTGAAGTAGTTCATGAGCATGAGCATCAACCTCAGGGCAGGCTCTGAATAAGCAAGGCATAAGCCTCAATCTGGTTGTGAGTTTTATACTTACACTTTTTACATGCTTGGTGAAATCTAATCTCCTGAAGCACTATAACACTTGTGATATGCAAGTTTTCTATATCTTTTAGCAGCTTGGGGATCCCTTGCTTATGCTTAGAAATATTGCCCTCTCCAAATAGCAAGCAGCACAGTGATAGAGTTCCTTTTGGTCAGGAATTTTTATTCCCTTTTCCCAGAGTTCAAACCAGTGGGAGAAGTGTTTATTCCTGTCTTCTCTTCATGGATATTATGTGTGGGGGGAGTCAACAAATTGTTCATCCTTTGATATTTCACAATGGCTCGTTTGGTTTAAATGGACCTTCTTGATTCCAGAACCAGCATTTTCCATTTATTAATGTTTGTTTTTTCTGTTCGATGAGTTACAGAGGTTTACAATGCAAACACTCATCCTAACTTTATATCATGGGATACAGATGTTATAAGTGAGAGCAATACATGCAGCATCCTACAAGCATTTCATCAAGTCTGAACACTAAACAGAGTCTTATGAACTTAACATCTATTTTAACAATGCAAAACACAGGTGAGCCAGAATGGTTCCAGCTATGCATTTGTCAGAGTTCGGTGAGGCCTCGAGGCTTTTGCATTAGCTGGCACCTGGTCTGCCAGTGTCACATTAGGTTCTAATCCTGGTTCTGACAATGACCTATTGAGTGACATTAGGATCAGAGAAAAGATTGCTTTTACAGCTAATATTCCACCTGCTTTTTTAGTTTAAAGAAAAGGAGATCTTCTGAAATTCTCCCAACAAGAACAGTTTCTGAATCCTGTGAGACACTCATCCCTCATTTCTTGGTGAATCTTTGTTTAATAAAAGTTTAGCATTTCTTGAGAAAATCCTAGTCGGTACTTTACTATTCTCCAACACATTACAATACCATGAAGGTAAGCAAAAATCTGATTTATCACTTCTTTGGACTTTAGTCATTGATTCACCTTTTGTTGTCTATCGACCTGATGCAAAGCCTGTTGAATTTAAAAGAACGTGTCCTCTTTGCTTCAATGAGTTTAGGATCAAGCCATATCTGAATTCGATTTACATACACTTCTCTGGATGGTCACTGGAAATGTCACTTGTGTTTGTAATGCCCGCAGCTTTTCCATTGATTGTGTACTTTACAAGTTCACTCTGTCTTGCTTTGTGTGTACTTATGTTAGAGGCTTCTATAAAGGTAACTGGAGTGAAAAAATAATATCAAATAGCTATTTCCAGGTAAAACCACATGACAGCTTTGGTGCCATGTGCACTTTAGTTGGCTTTCACTATAATTTCACTGATGTGACCTGTAAAACCAAATATAATTACACCCTTGTTAGTTTTTACTAGTAAATCAAATGCCTTCTTTTTCACTGAGTTCAGATGTTTCCTGCTGCATAGTAATAGCTTACGATTTTATTTTATGTGGAGCAGGTGGCTCATACCGAAAAACCGCCCCTGCTTTAATGGTGAGAAAGATTTATGGCCTCGAAATCCCAGCTCTGAATGTTTGCAGTCGACTAATAGCCACTGTTATAACCTCATTGAAAAATACAAAATCACAAGGAAGATCAACTATGTCAAAGAGGGGGAAACCAAACAGCTGAGCTCTGTGGGCTTATGAACTCATTCTTCTGAATATGGGACATCAGTTTCTATAGAAGAAGGTCAGGTTGTTTTTTTAATTAAATCCACCCATCTTTACCTTCAAAAATGTTGTCAAGAATGTCCTGACAGATATTTATTTCCTAGATCTAGAGTGGAAGGTGCTTCCTCATAAATGTTCTACACTTTTTTTTATTTTTAACAGCTTTATATATTATGCTTTTTATTGAACTGAAAAAGTAGCCTAGAGTCTGTGAGATCATATGCCTTGTTAAGGATTTTATAACCTTCCAATTTCTAAAAACAATATAGATTATAGTGTGGCAATCAGTCGGTCATACCACATGGCATTTTAATTTAAAATACCAGGTCAGGACCTCTGCTGGTATAAATCAGCAGAACTTCATTGACTTTCATGGACTCAGGCACACTTACACTGGGGAAGATCTTGCCCAAATAATATGAAAAATAATGGCAAAATGCTTTACTAAAAAGAGAGACTAGGATTTGCTAGAAACAAAACAAATGCATTGCTAGTCTGTGAATATTATGGTTCTTATGAAGGTCCTGCCACTCCACTACATGGAGTAATACGTTAATTTCAGTGGGGTTTCTTGGGGAATAAGGGGCTACTCAGTAGAGCTTATTGAAAAAAGAATTGGCAGAAGTTCCATTGAAAAATACTGTATTGTTGAAATCAAAACTTTTTGCGTCAATGTGTCGATTTCAACTAAAATTTTAATGGGAAAATATTTACAATAGTTTTGGCTTTTTAGTTTCATGT
This sequence comes from Chrysemys picta bellii, assembly GCF_011386835.1. Taxonomy (NCBI): domain Eukaryota; kingdom Metazoa; phylum Chordata; order Testudines; family Emydidae; genus Chrysemys; species Chrysemys picta. The sequence continues at coordinate 131,628,339 of NC_088795.1, forward strand.
GGATAATGTTGAAAAGTTTCATTTAGATAAGATAAAACATTTTGGTGTTGACTTTATAGTTTGGTTTGGTTTTGGTTTTATTTTTATGTCAAATACTATATTTATCATATTTACTATGATATTACAATATAATGTTCCGACATTATCCAAATGAAATGTTTTGATGTTTCCAAATCCATTTTTAGAATTTTCATTCCACAGAAAATCATGAAATTTTGACTTATTTCAATTTGGAATGAAAACAAATTTCTAAATGTCAGAATTTCCTGTAGAATGGAAATTCCATTTCCCAACCAGATCTACCCCATAATGTAAGGAAGAAGGGAGGGGGCAAAATCTGCCCAGTACTGTACTTTTAAGGGAATAGTAATGCTAAGGGACCCATTTTATCATAGAACAACCTCTCCCAACTGTTTGTCACTCCCTACTTAAGGCTGTCACCTGGTCAAACTTTTCTTTGTCCAGGATCTTGCTGAATACTTCAAGGAGAAAGCTGATAAGATCTGGCAGGATCTTTCCCCTTCTAAAGTCTTCTTCTCTCCAGTCACTGTGGTTACTTGCTTGCCTTCTACTTTCAATCCCTCTAGCCAATTCCCTTCCAATTCTTCACTTCCCTTATCTCAGCTCTCACCCCCTGCTTGCTCCGCTCCTTCAACTTCTTGTCCTTTCATGCTTTTGTTTCTTCCATCCTTAAACTAAGATACCCTTAACTCCTCCTGTGTCCTCACCTACCATCATGATTCCCTCCTGTTTCTTCTTCACCTCTGAACTCATGGAGGAGGCTAATTAAATCCATTAGATTGATTTCCTCTCCTCTAACGTGCTCAAATGTAGTGTCTGCCCCATCCCTCAACTGATACTGTTCTTACCAAAATCTGCAACAATCTTGTTTTAGCCAATCCCATGGTCTGTCCTCCACCATTGTGCCCTTGACCTAGGATTGCCAGTTTTGGTTGGATGTATTCCTTGAGGTTCCATCACATAACATAATCTTTCATTAAAGATTAATCTTCAATTCCTGGAGACTCCAGAACAATCCTGGAGGCTTGGAAACCCTATCTTAACCTCGCTGATGCCTTTGAAGCTATTGATTCAAGACAATGATATTTAAGCTACTTACATCCAATGCTGTGTTTTGCTAGTCCCTCTTGCATCTAGCTCAAACCCTCTGTGTTAACATCAATGCTGCTGTTCCACTGGGGACAACACAAGACAAGAAGGATGGGTGTAACAAATGGATTTTACGCTTTGACCTTTGTCTCCATCCTCCCTGTGCAATCACAGCTTGTATGCGTGGATTGTCTTCTGGATGAAGATCCATTTCATGGTGTTAAAAAAAATCCGTTTTCTCTGAACAACCAAACACCAGGCAAAATGGTCAAAGTGCAGAGCGATTTGTGTCTTATTCTTCAATTCAGTGAAACATCCTAATCCACTGGTTCTGCTTTATGCGTTAAACATTTTGCACAGCTCTGCAAGCTTCAGGGGGTTGCCCTTGACAAAGGAGATATCATTTTGTCTCTCTGTTAGATCCATTTGGGGCTTCTGTTGAAGTACACAATGTGATACTTTCTCCACCCCACCCCCAAATCAGACCAAAATGCCACCTTCCCCACTGTCTTTCTAATAATAACCTCAGACTTCAAATCATCAAGCTGTCATCCATGAGTATGAAATATATATCAAATACAGGGCATCTTCATGCCTGTGACAGTCCTGGTAGCATACTTCTTTGAAATGAAATCAAACCAGCTACATACTCTTTACTTTTGTTTGGAAAGAATCTAGTTGATTCTAGAAAACTATTTTTATTTGACAAATTTTTACCTCCCTTGAACTTATATTTGAGGTTGCACCGGAATCTGAATAAACTCATTTATCTTGGTGTTTGGGTTTCTTTCCCCTCTCTCTGGCCTCAATGAGCCATTTATGATGTTTGGCACACAAGTTTTAGAAGGAAAATAAATCCTCATACTCGAGGGTAGAATCCAATCTTTAAATATAGGAGAAAACATTCTCTGGGAACAGGTTAGCCCATTGCTGCCTGATGTGAGATTTCTTGCATCTTCTTCTGAAACATCTGGCGTTGATCACTGTTGTAGACAGGATACTGGACTAGATGGATTGCAGGTCACTGGTCGGATCCAGTAGGTCCATTCCTATCTGTGCTGGTCTTCTGACACCATGGCCAGTCTTCAGGAACAGAAACACTGTGTATCCTGGGTAAGCCCTCTTACCATAATGTCTGAGCACATCATAATCTTTAATGTATTTACCCTCCCAGCACTCCTGTGAGGTTGGAAAGTTCTATTGTGGTGGCTGCCAACTTGGCTGACACACTTGGGATTGTGGAAACTTGAGAGCTAAAAGCATGGGCTGTTACCGCTTTCTAGCTGGGGACTGTAATAGTTCACATTCTCAGCAGATTGGGTCATGTAGCACGTGCTCACCAGTGGGTTACACTAGTATGCCCATTGTACAGGAAGTCTGTGGTAAAACTGAACCTCGGTCTCCTGAGTCCCAGAGTAGCACCCTAAGCACTGGACCATACTTACTCATGGTGTAGAGATATCTAGGCAATTAATTATTTTGGCTACATAAACAGCTTATTTCAAATTGGTCTATTTTATAACATGTATCTAGTTGTGGACATAAGGACCAAAGACATTCTCTGATTGTAACGGAGTTATGCCAGTGATGACTATCATCCATAGCGTTTGTGTATTTTTATAATCACATTTACTATGGCAAACTGAAATAGGAACAAACTGAGCTTGGGAAGGGGATGACTTAAAATTCTGTGCAACTCAAGTGACTTAGGGCTTGTACATGCTACCACGTATGTCGGTGTAACTTACATCGCTCGGAGATGTGAATAAGTCACACCGACCTAAATGTCACTCTGGACAGTGCTATGTAGGTGGGAGAACTGCTCCTTCCTCTCCCAAAGGTGGTTTTATTAGACTGATGGTAGAGCTCTCTCCCGCTGGCATAGAGTGACCTCACCGGACGTAAGCACTGTAGTGTAGCCAAAGCCTTTGTTTAATTCCATCCCATAACTGCATGTGCAAATGCAGGGCTTGATACAGAAATGGCTATTTGAGGTTCTGTGGTGTGTTAGGCAAAAGGTCAAATTAGATTATGGTCCCTTCTCGCTTTAAAGTCTATGGATCTATGTCCCAGCTCTTTATACCCTGCTGTGCGTGGAACAGTCTTGGCTTTTGCTCTCCCTTTACAAAGAGGGAACCCTTCACCACCAAGCTGAAGCAATACCAGTTGGTTCTCATTCTCTTCATGATTCAGTGTAAAAAAAATGTCCTGCTTTTGTTTCTTAAATGCTCCCTAGATTTGTCCCACTTGCATTTTTCAATTACTTCTCCCTTTAAACTCCTCTTCTTAGTCAATTTGCTTATCTGGCACTAGTCCTTTTCCACAGTATGGTGAGTGCTGGTATTAGAGCCTTTCCCTCCTGCCATCTGGAACACATTTCCGGGCTTTTATCAGCTCTTCATTTCTTTTCTAGTCTCATCTGAAAACATATTTGCTCATCATTGCTGGACCTCTCAACTTCTCTCTTCTTCCTTTGGGGCCTGATCCTGCATTCCTGGCGTACCCAGAACCCCTCATTGACAACAATGAATACAAGGAAAGGGTTTATTACACTCCTGGGCTCCTATCCTGCTTTGGAGCCATGTAAGTGAATCCTTGTGCTTGTGCACAGGCACAAAAGCTGCCCATGTCGATCTAGCTAGAGGACTGGGTACTTACCAATTATTTAATTCTCATTGTCTTTTCATTCTGTAAAGACTTCTGAATGGTGGCCCTAATGCACCATGGAACGTGCCTTAATTCCACAAATAGTCCCATGAAAACTAGACGGGGGGCTGTTCGCATGATGAAATTTACACATGATTAAGTGTCTTGTTGAACAGTAACCACAGCTTGCAAAAAAGACACTGCACAAAGCAGTGGTTGTACTGCGTAGATTATTTTAGGGACATGATCTGAAGTTTTGAGGATGTGGGTCCATTTTCTAGTTCTACAAAGTAATATCTTCCCCATCTTCATCCACATTCCAACACTAATAAACAGATGGTCAAATTAAAGAGACCCTATCAGCCAGAAAATTAAATGAATTAGAAATTCACCAGAGATTAGTTCTCCAAACTATTCCTTCCTCCATTAAAATAAATAAAGCTACCTACACTTCTTCCGCATCTCACTCTTTTCTTCCAAAAATACAATGTGATAAAATAATTAACCTGATGGGAACTCTCCTGTTGGTATTAGATACAGCCTCTATTGGGAAATAGAATAAGACAGCAACTGCTTATTATAGAAAAAGATATTTCATTACATTGAATATATCTGTTTAAGGGGGGAAAAGTCAGACTTTGAACTTACTGGATCAATGATTACAATGGAATGAAACAGACTACAATAGAAAACTGCATTTTATATTGTGAGGAAAAAAAGAATCCAATGTTTTTTTTTTCCTTGTTGTACAATATTTGGGTTATAATACAGTATACAAAGGAGAGAGGATAGCCTAGTAGTTAAAGCACAACACTACCAATCAGAAGAGAGCGTCTCCAATTGGGGCGGTGGAAGAGGGGTTGTTATGTACATTTGCACCCCCTCAGTTCTGGCAGGCTGCATGTTAGCTCAGTTTCCCAGCATGTTACGACAGTCAGAGGAGTGCAGTTATTTTCACCTCTACCAAGGGTAGGGTGACTAGACAGCAAGTGTGAAAAATCCGGACGGGGTGGGGTGGGGGGGTAATAGGAGTCTATATAAGAAAAAGACCCCAAAATCGGGACTGTCCCTATAAAATTGGGACATCTGATCACCCTAACCAAGGGGCCCAAGGAACTGATAAGGAAATTGAGGATCAGTGGGGTGAAAGGACCCCCCAACAGTGCCCCTTTCCACTAATTATTTCCCCTACACTCATCACATGGCGTAGTGGTGATGTACAATATGCTAAACCAACTCTATGCTACTCTAGGATCCCCTCCCCCATTGCATGCAACCAGTCACTCCAGCGTTAGCGCTGCTTTGTGCCACGGGTCTGATGCAAAGCAGCTGCACACAGTCCAGAATGTGGGTCACCGGTTCTATTTCTGGCTCTGAAACTGACCTGTTATATGACCTTAGTACTTGCCCTTTCTGTGTCTCAGTTTCCTCTTCTGCAGAATGGGGTAATGTGACTTACTTGCCACATACCTGGCTGATGTGAGGCTGAATTCATTAGTAGTTGCAAATTCTCTGAGGAAGATGCTTGCAATGGGAAGAACATAATTATTTATGTTGTGAAATAAACCGTCTGGATGTCTATCTGAGCCAAATGGAGTCATAAGAGTGAAATGCCTGCAAGCTGCATGGAAACTATTAAAAACACTATGATAGAGGTGTCAACTAAATGTGTACCCCCCCCCCAAAAAACAGTAAGAGGGCCAAAAAAAAATGCCACCGTGGCTAAATAATAGAGTAAAAGAAACGGCTAGATGCAATAAGATATCCTTTAAATATTGGAAGTCAAATTTTACTGAGGAAAATAGAAAGGAACATAAATTCTGACAAGTCAAGTGTAAAAGTATAATTTGGCAGGCCAAAAAAAATGTGAAGAGCAACTAGCAAAAGAAATAAAACCTAACAGCATTTTTTTAAAGTATATCACAATTGTTGTGAACTGGAATGTAGACAGTCTGGCCTAGTAGTCAGAGTAGGAGTTGGGTCTAGTGGGCAGAGCAGGCGTCCATTTTGGGGAACAAAGCCAAGGGTCAGCACCAGAGTCAACTGCCAGTTACGAAAGTCAGGGGTCGAACCAGAGTCAGAACCAGGAATCAAAGCTCAGGATCAGAGCGGAGCTCAGATACCAAATGACAAAGCCAAGGGTCAAGCCAGAGTCAGGATCAGAAGTCAGAGGCTGGGGTCAGAGTCAGATACCAGGATTAGAGATGAAGCGTAAAAGCAGGAGGAACGGCAAGGATCAAACATGGAACAGGAGCACGATGGGAATAGGAGTGAAGGTAAGGATGAGGCAGACAAAGAGCAGGAATTGGGTTATAATTGGGTTTAGGAGGCAGGCCCAAGTAGGATCCAGTGCAGCCACACCAGAAAACCACCTTCTTGCTCAGACAAACGTGTTGTTCCTTATTCTGGCTTAAATAGCATAGATGGACCAATCTGTGGAGCCAGGTGAATTTTCAATCAGAGCTCCTATGTGTGGTGATTTGGCTGGGGTTATAGTCCTAGTGGCTTTTCAGCCCATCAGGTTTCAGTAGACATTAGGTAGAGGCCAGGATGCGGGGGCTGTCTGGAGACTCCCTAGCCTGGGTTCAAGACCTGGAACATTGCAGGAAGTCTGCCAAGCAATCTATGGGGCCATAGACAATCGAGGTGCTAAAGGAACACCCAAAGAAGACATGGCTGTTGCAGAGAAGCGAAATGTATTATTTGCATCAGTCTTCACTGCAGAGGATATGAGAGAGGTTCCCACACCCGAGCCATTCTTTTTAGGTAAAAATCAGAGGAATTGCCTCACATTGAGGTGTTAGTAGAAGAGGTTTTGGAACAAACTGATATATTAAAGAGTAATAAGTCAGCAAGACCAGATGGTATTCACCCAAGAGTTCTGAAGAAACTCAAATATGAAATTACAGAACTTACTAATGGTGGTATGTAACCTATTGCTTAAATCAGCCTCTCTACCAGATGACTGGAGGATAGCTAATGTAACACTGATTTTTAAAAAGGAGCTCCAGAGGTGATCCTGGCCATTAAAATTCAGTATCAGGCAAACAATTTGAAACTATAGGAAAGAATAAGGTTATGATACGCATAGATGAACTTGATATGTTGAGGAAGAATCAACATGACTTTTTAAAAGAGAAATCATGCCTCACCAATCTATTAGAATTCTATGAGGGTGTCAACAAGCATGTGGACAAGGATGCTTCAGTGGATATAATATATTTGGACTTTCAGAAAGTCTTTGAGAAGGTCTAAAACCAGAGGCGCTTAGGCAAAGTAAGCAAGTTATGGGATAAGAGGGAAGGTCCTTTTATGGGTAGGTAACTAATTAAAAGATAGGAAAAAAAGAGTAGGAATTAATGGTCAGTTTTCACAGTGGAGAGAGGTAAACAGTGGGGTTCTCCTAAGGAAGTGTACTGAGACCGGTGCTGTCCAATGAATTAATAAATGATCTAGAAAAGGGTGTGAACAATGAGGTGGCAAAGTTTTCAGACAATATTCAAGCTAGTTAGGTCCTAAACTGACTGCAAAGTGGTACAAAGGGATCTCAGAAAACTGGGTGACTGGGCAACAAATTGGCAGATAAAATTCAATGTTGATAAATGCAAAGTACCATACATTGGAAAACATAATCCCAACTATACATGCAAAATGATGGGGTCTAAATTATCTGTTACCACTCAAGAAAGAGATATTGGCGTCATCATGGATAGTTCTCTGAAAACTTCTGCTCAGTGTGCATCAGCAGTGAAAAAGCTAACAGAGTGTTAGGAACCATTAAGGAAGGGATCGATAAGAAGACAGAAAATATAATGTCACTATATAAATCCATGGTCTGCTCAAACTTTGAGTACTGCATGCAGTTCTGGTTGCCCCATCTCAAAAAAGATACATTACAATTGGAAAAGGTACAAAGAACGGCAACACAAATTATTAGAGGTATGAAAAAGCTTCCATCTGAAGAGAGATTAAAAATACTGGAACTGTTCATTTTAGAAAATAGATGAGTAAGTGTGGCTTAAAATCAAGGTGTTTAAAATCATGAGTGGTGTGGAGAAAGTGAACAGGGAAATCTAATTTACACCTTCATATAACACAAGAACCAGGGATCACCAAAGGTGTGCCTGGACGACAGGGGATGGATCACTCGATAACTGCACTGCTCTGTTCATTCCCTCGGAGGTATCTAGCATGGGCCACTGTCAGAAGACAGGATATTGGGCTAGGTGGATGATTGATGTGACCTCGTGTGGCCATTCTTGTGTTCTTAACTGGAGACTTAGCTACAGCTATAGTAACTTCTTATGCTAGCGACTTTATGGGAGCTTGTTACTGTGCCTTCCCCATTTAAACAGAATATATTTTACGTGCTCTTTGAAGGATGTGCCTAGCCATGTGCTTTTCAAAAATGACAAATCCCAGGCCCACTATTTGACAGAACACCCTGTAGTATGATTGCTTCTGCCTTACTGTATTGTTTCTGCTTCACATAATCGTGGTTTTTAACGATTTCACGCGGAGCCAACCAAGAATGAGTTTTGGGCTTCATTCATAGAAGTTTACTGTAGAGGTAATGGGCCTGATCTTGATCTCATTGAAATCAATATTAAACTTCTATTGTAACACTACCTGTATCATTACAAATTCAAAATTCAGGCCAGCTTCATCGAGGAATTGCAACTATTTCAGTGAACACAAGTCAAGAAATCTTGGGCACACTATTAAGCAAACTTTGCCAGATTTAGGATTTGGTATCTCCTGAGCCTGAATCAGAGTAAAACTTGGCAGTTTTGGTTGAGTTTCAGTTCGAGGTTGTAGAAGGGTAATGTTATGGAAACAGTTTATATTATTGGAGTTTTTATTTGGAGTTTCCACTCTAGGGCACTAATGTTTATAACTGCAGTACAGGAATTCTAACTTGTGTAATATCTATGTGTTTAATCCAGAACTGGGGTCTTTTCGTATTGATGCAGCATCTGATCAATAGCTCCTCAGTGAGAACAACCTTGAATTTATTAGATGAATCTCTTCTAGAAAAGAACAAGTGATCACCTGCAGTAGGAAGCAAGACCATTCCCTATACCCCTCCCCCCTCCCCCGGAACTAATTTCTGCTTTTAATTTTCTTCAAACACGCATATAGAGATACATATATAGTATAACCATGATGCGTTACATGCAACGTGGGTCAGTATCCACTGATTCCTGTTCCATACAGTTCAATTTTTTTCCTCCAATGTGCTGTTCTTTGCTTTGTCACTCTAAAGGCTCTTAAAAACAAAAGCAGTACAAGAAATAAAACTAGCAGACTCTAACAGCCTTTATAAGGAATGGACAGAGGGACTGTGTTCAGCTTGTGAAAGAAGCGAATCCACCATATGGACAGAATGTATTATCTGCCCAGGGTCTACTGTACATGTCACATAACAAGTCTAAGCTCTCTGAAGTATGTTGCCATATGATCTGATATGGATATTATGAACAAAGGGAATGAGCTAGCTTTGTCCGCAGTGCAATAACAACAGAGACTTGGAGATAGTTTCTCAGAGCACTCAAGCGACATTAATCCAACAACATTTTCTTCATGTCAGATGGGCAACACAGAAGTTGAAGCATGGTAAAGCCAAAGAAACAGACACGGGATATTTACTAGTTCTATTTATTATTGTTAACGTAGCATAATGATTGGGCCCCTGTTGCGCTAGGGGCTATACAGACATAGAGTAAGAGCCAGTCCCTGGTTCAAGACCTTATGATCTAAATAGACAAGACAGAAAGTATTATTACACTCGTTTTACAGATGGACAAAGATATTAAACAAACCTTGTTAAAGACCATATTGGAAACTTGGGGTAAAGCCTTTATTTGAACTCATATCTCTTGAGTTACAGGCCTGTGCTTTAACCACAAGACCATCCTTCTTATTTGCTGCCACTTCATTTGAATAGCATATCAACCTGCCACAGTTGCAACCTCTAGCGTGAACTACCAGCTTAGTATGTATATAGGAACGATTCATAATCTGATACAATCACTTATCCAGCAGAGGGCAGAATAACCAATTTATTCAAAAAAATGCATAGAACAGTTTATGGCATGGAGGACATGTAATGGCAAATCAGTGACAACCTTAATCTTGCATGATCTGTCTGATACACAACAGAAAATAAAATTATGCTAATATAGGAGCGGTTGCAGCTACATATGATTTCTATGAACCCACTGCAGATACATTTTCTTGGCATAAGTGAAATAAACAAATAGAAATGAAAAACTGGAATGCACTAAACTTGCTTTAAAAATGAGGAATCTGAGTTTTCTATTTTCAATAATATGTATTGAAAAGGACAGCCAAGGAAACAAATGGACAGGATCTCATTGTTAGTGTGTTTTGGAAGGGCTCATGTTGAATGGTACAAGTAGAGCTGTAGTTGGATAGAGTGATGCAAGTGCATTAATGCATATAATGTTCCTGGTACCGTTGTTTACAATTGCCAGCAGAACATGATATGCAAAATCATACACACAATGTTCCCTCTCATTTTTTACATCTAGGTGCAGAATGAGTTTTGTTATGTGCACCAATATGGAGATGATGTGTGGTGGGGGTGAGGACGAGGGGTTTGGAGTGTTAGAGGGGGCTCAGGGCTGGGGCAGAGGGTTGGGGTGCAGGGTGTGTGTGAGTGATCTGGCTGGGGATGCAGGCTCTGGGGATGAGGGGTTTGGGGTGTGGGAGGGGGCTCAGGGCTGGGGCAGAGGGTTGGGGTGCAGCGTGTGTGTGAGTGCTCTGGCTGGGGGTGCAGGCTGTGGGGTGGGGCAGGGCATGAGGGGTTTGGGGTCTGGGACAGAGTTTTGAGGTGCAGGGGGTGAGGGCTCTGGCTGTGGCTGCAGGCTCTGGGATGGGCTGGGGATGAGGAGTATGGGGTGCAGGCTGCCCTGGGGCTGCGGTAGGGAGAGAGGACTGCCCTTAGCCCTCTCCCTGGCTGCACCAGCTCAGGGCCTGGAGCCGGGGGGAGAGGTGCCTCTCCCCTTCTGTGTGGCCCTCGATAGCTTGCTGCATGGCCATGCAGCTTAGAGGGAATTTAGCTGACCCCACTGCAGACAATGAGGTTGCTCCAGTGTTACATCAATGTGGGACCAGAATTTGGCCCTCTGTTTGCAGCTTTGCATTGCACTGGGTAGGGTGCTGCAGATGGCATCATTTCTGATGTAGAGATGTGGCCCAAAGATCCAAGACCCAGCATGGAATGCTACGGCTTGATTCATACAAAGGTAGTCAATATAGGGAGCAATGCATTGCATTCTGGGAGCTGTAGTCTCCTGGGTTATTAATGACAAAGGTTGTGGGGGAAGCAGGCTTTGGTAGAAAGTGGTCTTTCCTGCTTTGCATTTTTATGTTTCTGAAGAAAGTCAGGGGAAAATGCTCTTGGGAATCTGTTGGAATAAAAAAAAAAAATCAAGGCCTTGATCTCTCTCTGTAGAAAATGTGGGAATCTTTTGATACTATTTTAATGAACAATGTTTAACTCAGTTTACCCACTAAGTATAAAGGGGTTGATTCCTACTCTGGAGATAGGAGGAGTGAGGCATAGCTACCTGTCACCTAGACAAATGGGTCTGTCTGGGTGGAAACCAGAGACATTAACAAGAGCTGGCTGGAATTAACACATTTAAATGGAAGATTCAATGACTGGACCATCAACTCCTAATGGCCCTCAGCAAAGAACAAGTTACTTGCTCCATCCTCTCTGGGGGGGATCAGAATGCAATGTCAAGTACAGGAGAACACTGGAATGAGGTGTGACCAGAATTTTTATTTTTTATTTATTTATTTATTTTTAAGGTTGCTGTTGAGAGCACAGAGACAGACAGAGAGAGATGATGGATTCCAGGAGAGCCGGGGATATTGGGACAGTTACTTTTGTCTCTGTGTCTTAAGCTTGATGTTTCCATCCTAACCTGACCTAAGGACTCTCAGATGCTGTATTCCAGTTGACTAATAAATGCTCCCTTGTTTTGAAAAGGCTGTGCTGTGTCACTGCAGAGACTTACTAGTTGCATTGCTCCCTGAAACTTCTAAGCAGGAGTCTGAACTTAGCTGGGCTCATTGTTGAGAGCACACAGAGAGAAACAGGATTGCTGAGGCCACAAGGCCCAGTCTCAGAGTTGGAGTGCTGCAGAGTCTGAAAGGCAAACCTTTGGGCTTGCCAGAGAAAGAGGAGACCTCCCAAGAGACTGTATGAAGTCTGGGGCAGCGCACACCTGCGGAACCGTGACACCATTGCACTGACCTTACAGCACTGAAACTCCATTTAAGTTAATGAAAATGCATCAGCGTAAAACATGAGTAATGGAGAAGAGAGCTGGGCCTTAAACTTCTGTTACTAAAAAGAACTGATGGCCATGAGTCCCCTCTTAGCCAGGATCAGGTGTGGCTTCACTGTAGTCAGTGTAATGATCACACTGGTATGAAACTGGTGCAAGCGGGAAGACAATCAAAGCTGAAGTTTGCATTGCTATGCAGTTATGGGACATACTAATTCATTTTCTTATTGGTGGACCTGCTCTCTCTTTAGCACAGAGCAGCACTGGTTAGCCCTAGGGCCCGAGCAAATTCACGGTCCATTTTGGTCAATTTCATGGTTATAGGATTGCAAACATTTTAAATTTCATGATTTCAGGTATTTAAATCTGAAATTTTTTGGTGTTGTAACTCTAGGGGTCCTGACCCAAAATAGGTCGGGGGGGGGGAGGGTCACAAGGTTATCGTAGAGAGGTCGTGGTATTGCCACTCTTACTTCCAGTGTGCGAAGGATTCCTACATAGATTAAGAACCCCAGCTGGCTGTCCCAGTCAGAGTTCCTTCCTTCCTAGTGCTGGGATACTATTAAAAGCAACTAAATATCGAGATACTAAAATTGAGATACCCCCTCAAAATGCATTAATAGGAAAATTTCTAATACATTTTCTTTATAATGATTCACAAGCAAAACTGGACTTTGAACGAAAAACCCATGTTTAAAAAAGATAAGAAATGTTGACATCAAAGAATCATTGTGTGCTCTCCAAACTCTCCTCCTCAAATAGATGAAGGGAATAACATATACTGACTTAGAACATTAAAGTATAAAAATGGACTGTTAAATGGTAAAATTATAAGCTTTGTTAATTATATTTTAACGAGCTGTAATTATGGATAGTGAATACAAATGAGGTAACATTTAGGCCAAGGTCTTGCTGGCAAAAGTGTGGTTTTGCCAGTTCTTCTTTTACAAAGAATTGCTGATCTTAAAAATACAGAACAATGACAACATATTGTGCTGGAAATTTTGAGGTAAAAACACACAAACCTGTAACAAAACAAACCCCTTTTTTTCTGGGCAAACCTAGGGCAGAGTGACATAAAAATGACACGATGCAGAAACTGCAAAACCATAAGGAAAAAAGCAGAAGCTGGGTAATTGAAGCTTGCATAGGTGTAATACATGGCCTACCTAACCCAAAGGGTTGATGTGCTAAAAGCAAATTGGATGCAGATTAAGTAATCTGTAATATAGAAATGTATAGGGACCTAATAAACATGGGCCCAAACTGGAGAAACACTGGACCAGAAACTGAAGGATGTCACTGAAGGACCAAACCAAGGGAACAGAGAAGGTGGTGACTATCATGGAAGGACTTCCTGGTACTTTGGTAACAAGGGCCCATTTACCAATTTTGTTGTGTCTGTTATTATTTGTCTGGCATAAATGCATTTCTAAGCATTATAAGTGACCATAGTTCTGTCCGAAATTGTATAAATAAAGGCAAAAATTGATTAAGCCTAAATTGGGTGTGCTTGTGACTCAGTTTCCCAACTTTTACCCCCCACCCCAACACTAGTATCAATGATAAACCCATCAATACTCCTCTGGTGCAGCATGTGTACAAATCCCATCATAGTCCCCCAGCTTCCCCTTCCTTCTGCTATTATTTAAGCATTCCAGGTTACAGTGCATTTGAAAGTTTCTATGCTGAAACAGCATTGCACCATCCCTCATGGCAGAGGGATTGGTTTACAAGCCAGTGACTGATGGGGCAACCATCTGGTGCGATTTCCTTTTCTGTCATGTGTGTACTGTACAAGACAGTGTGGGATTTTTACACAGTTGAGTGGGCACAGAAGAGAAAAGCTAAAATAAAGGAAAATGTGGCTGATCAACCTACCTAGAAATTAATTAAACAATTAAAATTGAGACACTGTGGACTAAATAACCAAGACTAATATCTACAGTGCACAGCATGAGATCTCAGCTCATTTAGTGCATTAAGAAGCTCATTTAGACACGTAAATCACATCAAGCATGCACGGAATGAATGTCGCCCTATTCAGTAGGGATGGTAGTGGGAAAGATGGTGATGGAAACCTCTCTCCCTATCCTATGTGTCCACCAGCCAGAAGCAGGACCTACGCCCACCACTTTCTTTGAGAATTAAGGGTCTGATTGTGCAAGGTGCAGAGCATTCTGCAATGGGAATTGAATATGCTCAGCACCTTATCAAAGGCAAAATTTGGGGACCAAAACTTTTGGCTGCGACATTTGGGGGCAAAAAACACAGATTTGGTGACACCAAAATATTTAGCAAATTTGTGTTGACTTTGCCAAATTGTTTTGGGGTGGGGAAGGGGTTTCTTTTCGACATTTTTTGTTGTTGTTGTTGTTCAAAATGACTTTTTGTTTAAAAATTTCCTTTAATTTTTCTTTTAAAAATAATTTCTTTAAAAAAACGGTCAGGATCAAAATTTAATTTTGATTAGTGCTTCATTTGACCCAAAACTTTTTTTTTTTTTTTAATTTTAGCTAAAAATTTTGGAAATATCCAGCTTTGGTTTGCCCAAAAATGTTTTTTTCCTCACATTTTTTGGAATTGCCAAATCTGATGTTTGGGGCCTAGGTGATGGGCCTGGCTAACATGGCTACTGGTAGGCCACATCCCCCCAGAGTATGTGCTGTGCTAACATGAAGATGTAGGGTGGCCCCCCACATCCCCTTCTACTCATGAGAATTGATTCAAAGTCCATTGAAATTAGTCAATTGACTTCAATGGGCTTTGGATCAAGCCTCTACAATGTTGGCTATTTGTTTGAGCAACAGTAATGTTTTCTGCAGGCTGCTTTGCTCTCCTCCCTGCCACAAATGCACTGAACAGTCATGTCCTGCCCTGGACCCTCCTCGTGTCTTGTACCCCTTTTGTGCTGCCATGAGCAAGGGCAGGATGCTTTCCCAACACCACTTCTGTAGAACATAAGAATGGCCGTACTAGGTCAGACCAAAGGTCCATCTAGCCCAGTATCCTGTCTACTGACAGTGGCCAATGCCAGGTGCCCCAGAGGGAGTGAACCTAACAGGTAATGATCAAGTGATCTCTCTCTTGCCATCCACCTCCAACCTCTGACAAACAGAGACTAGGGACACATTCCCTACCCATCCTGGCTAATAGCCATTAATGGACTTTACCTCCATGAATTTATCTAGTTCTCTTTTAAACCCTGTTATAGTCCTAGCCTTCACAACCTTCTCAGGCAAGGAGTTCCACGGGTTGACTGTGCGCTGTGTGAAGAAGAACCACTGTTAAGACAATCCCCTGAAAAACCACAGAAGGCTTCATTCAAAATCCTCCTGTCCCGAATGCAAGCCTCATGGCAAACAAATTTTAGCTACCATGGGAATAACTGAGCTTAGCTGTGCCATTAACTGCTTATCCACTGTGTCAGTGTTTTTGGTGTGATCCTGCTAAAAGCATTCATCTTCCCCGGATTGCATTCTATAACATCATTTTCTAAATTGCAGCTTTGGAAAATTGAAATCATTAGATGTAAGGTGTCTTCATGAAGCTCCTTCCACAAATTGACTGTAAATTGTGACTTGTTATCTGCAATATTATCCGTCTGCTGAACTGGAGATATCTTGGCTACTTAAAAAATAATAAAAAGAAGCCTTCTGTGGTTTTTCAGGGGATTGTCTTAAGAGTGGCCTTCCATGGAGACTTAACATATTTTCATGATTTTTTGAGTGTGTGATCAAACAAAAATTGGGACTCAGGAGATCTGGTTTCTCTCCCTAACTCTGCCACAGGCTTTCTGCATCACCTTGAACAAGACACTAAAGTTTTCTGTGTCTCTGTTAGTTTGTGAAATAGTGATCATAGTGGTGGTGACAATCCGGATCCCTCAGTGGTTTTACAATACTTGGTGAATGTTTGTAAAGTATATTGAGCTCTTCAAAGGTAAAGTGCTAAAGTATATTAGGTCTGATCTGCAGCTGGTATAAAATCATGTAGCTCCCTTGAAGTCATTTATGTCACCAATTTACACCAGCTGAGGATCTGGTCCATATATAACAGGTTTTAAAAATTGTCTAGTTGATCAAACCCATCGTTTATGTAAAATCCCGAACTGCATCCCTATGCATGAATCAATAGACAGATTATGAATTAGTAACTGTCAGAACAGTAAAAGCTAAAACCAACTTTAAAATGACAGCATTTTCATGCAGTTAAGGTGCATACACGGTATAAAGGTCAAGAGTTTGGAGAAGATCATTAAAAAAAGAATAAAAAGCATCAGACATTACTTCTGAGTCATTCAGTTCATGTCTAATAGACTATTCATTTAGATGTGAGTCCTTTGTTCTCATTCTCAAATAATGTTTTTCTGACTATTGTCGGAACTGAGCTTTGGAAAGTTCAGTCTGATGACTGCTGTTATATAATTCTGCCTTGCTGTTTCTTACCTTCCACCATCACTATCCCCCTGAGGTTCTCTACAGATCTGAGACCTGATGTAACATTGTGAATGATGTCCCCAAATTATCCTCCATTAACACCCTTTGCACCCTTAACATGCCACTTCCTGTCCTTCCAGCAAGGGAGGATTAAAAGCAGGCCAATTTAAGATAGACTTCCCTCAGTTTAAGGAGGATGTCCCATCTAGGAAGGCTGGAGATTGCCGCTAGGTTAAGGACACTGGGTTAAAGATCAGTTGAAAGGAGTCACTGTTAATGTAAGGTTTCAGAGTAGCAGCCGTGTTAGTCTGTATCCGCAAAAAGAACAGGAGTACTTGTGGCACCTTAGAGACTGACAAATTTATTATGCTCTAATAAATAAAGTACTCCTGTTCTTTTTATAATAATAAATAATGGAGAAATCCCATCTCCTAGAACTGGAAGGGACCTTGAAAGGTCATCAAGTCCAGCCCCCTGCCTTCACTAGCAGGACCAAGTACTGATTTTGCCCCAGATCCCCAAGTGGCCCCCTCAAGGAGTGAACTCACAACTGTGGGTTTAGTAGGCCAATGCTCAAACCACTGAGCTATCCCTCCCCCCTATGTAAGGTGCTCCCAGGCTTTCTCTCTCTTTTAGGATTTTTTCTGAGGTGCCTCTTAATGTGGTATCAACCTGGGAATCACAGGAACTTCGGAGGAAGGTGTAAGTATCCCATAATAGGCAGTGTGATAGGTTGGATCACAGAAACCTCCTGGGAGCTGCCACCTGATGTGCCAAGACTACCTCTGCTCCTGTTTTCCCTGCTAGCTCAGGACTCCAGCACCCTGTCTTGCTCAGCCAGACACTTCTGTCTGCTCCAACAAAGACCCAGGGTCTGAATCACTTGCCCCAAAGCTGCAGGTTTACCTGAAAACAGCTCACAGAAGTGTGCTTGTCTTTAGCACTTAGATGCCCAACTCCCAATGGAGTCTAAACCCAAATAAATCCATTTTACCCTGTATAAAGCTTATGCAGGGTAAACTCATACATTGTTCACCCTCTATAACACTGATAGAGAGATATGCACAATAGTTTGCTCCCCCAGGTATTAATACATACTCTGAGTTAATTAATAAGTAAAAAGTGATTTTATTAGATACAGAAAATAGGATTTAAGTGGTTCCAAGTAGTAACAGACAGAACAAAGTAAGTCACCAAGCAAAATAAAATAAAATGTGTAAATCTATGTCTAATCAAACATGGCACAATGTCAACAAAGAATTCTACTGCTTTGGCAGCAACACTTTGATACCAGAGAGAGACAGATCTGATGGTTAGCTCAGAGGCCTAGTAACCAGGAGTTCTGATTCTCTTCTGGTGACTTCCTCTTAATGGATTAAAGCTTGTTCTTCATCTATATAATGAGATAACCAATACTTCCCTTCCTCACAGGAATTCTGAGAGTTGCTGAGGCTTAATTAATGAATGCTTGTAAAGCACTTTGATGACAAGCACTATATAAGTACTATCATTATTAGCAATAGAAACAATTTGAGTGATAAATGTAATACCTTTGTATTGAAATGGGACTCTAATTAAAAGAGCTGTTGTATGTTAAAATAATTCTTGAGAGAGACAAGGTGGGCGAGGTAATATCTTTTATTGGACCAACTTCTGTTGGTGGAAGAGACAATCTTTTGAGCTCTAGTGAGCTCTTCTTCAAATATCTTTCTCCAACAGAAGTCAGTGCAATAAAATATATTATCTCATCTGCTTTGCCTCTCTCATATCCCCGGACCAACATGGCTACAACAGTGCTGTAAACAAACAAACAAAATAATGCTTGAAACCGATGATTGACTAGAGTGGTATATATGTGCCTATAACATAGAAGGTAAACTCTGTGGGGCAGGGAACTCCTTGTGTGTGTTTGTCCCATGCCCTCTATAATGGAATCCTGACTGAGTGCTCTGGTTACTGTTGTAATACAAATCATAAATAATAATATCTGGCACTGATATGTTTGTAATAATTCCTTTATAGTTATTTGACCCAGCATGTATTTTCTAATCTAAATTAAATGCATGTTTAGTAAAAGCCACCTTAAAGTGTCACCACAGGATCTTTTTATTACACTGCACCCTGATTAATTATTGCTGTGTCTTTGACACAATGTGATTTGTCCAGGATTAATGGACTCTGCCCGTCCGTGTACTAGAGTTCCACCATATTTCAATAATGGCTAATATGTTAGTTACATTGAAGTTTCCCCAGAAGACTCAATTTAAAAAATAATATTGGGCATGTTTAGTCTTAAAAAAAGAAAACTGAGGGAGGACCTGATAAGTCTTCATATATATTAAAGTCTGTTTTAAAAAGGACTGTGATCAGTTGTTCTCCGTGTCCACTGAAGGTAGGACAAGAAGAAATGGTCTTAATCTTCCACAAGGAGATACAGGTTAGATATTAGGAAAAACTTTCAAAGTATAAGGATAGTTTGGTACTGGACTAGACTTCCAAGGGAGGTTGTGGAATCCCCACTATTGGAGATTTTTAAGAACAGATTTGATAAACACCTGTAAGGAATGGTCTAGGGTTACTTGGCAAGGCCTCAGTGCAGGGACCTGGACCTGATGACATTTTAAGATCCCTTCCAGCCCTACATTTCTTTGATTCCATGATGCTAACTTGCTTATTAGGCTTTATAATATTAAAATAGTCCATCTGAATATTTTGTTTTGAACTGATTGTTTCAATAAGATGAAAGGAGATTATTTCACACTTCATTTTAAAATTAGGTAGATGGTGGGTTTCTGGTGGGCAGTAGGATAATGCAGATACAAAAACCATCATGGTTTTAATTATTTATTTGCAGTAGGCCCCACTATGTGGTAGGCGGTTTTCAAACATTTTGGAAGGATGGTCCCTGTTCTGGGTAGCCTTATTTCCCACAATGCTTTGTCCATGATGTCTGAGAACTGCATTTTGCAAATGGATCTAACGAAGGCCTCATACTGAAATATTCCCGAGTGCATTGAATTTTCGCCAACCTTAAAATGGGCACCATGTAAAAAGAGTAGCATTATGCAGTGACAGCCACCAATCAGCTTTTATTTGCAGAGTGCTTCCTCTACCATCTGTAGAGTAATATGCATAACAGGGCACCGAGTAGAAATTGGAAGTAGATACTGCTGACTCCCCCCAACAGGCTATAACTTTATAGGCAGCAATAACTTCCTTCACACATGAAATGTGTTATATCACCTGTATTTTATGGAATTTGGCCCAACTGGTTTGTAATTTAAATGCATGGGCTTACCATCAAAATGGCTTCTAAACCAATGAAATGCCAACAGAGGCATAAATCCAATACATAGCCATTGATTCACAGCCTTGCAGCACTATAAACAAGCTGCAGAAAGTCTAATAGGATAACATATGAAAAGACCAACTCAGGGAGTCGCTACTCACATGCCCAGCAAAGCGTCTCTCGTAAAGATAAAAAAAGCATGTTTTCTGAGTTGTAAATAATTAAAGAAAGAATAATAGTAGTTTGTGTTTATATACCACTTTGAGCTCAGTAGTAAGTTGGCCTACATGCCCAAGCAGGTGAGTACAGTCACCCACAGAAGCCCCCTTACCTTTCATAGAATATCAGGATTGGAAGGGACCTCAGGAGATCATAGAATCATAGAATATCAGGGTTGGAAGGGACCTCAGAAGGTCATCTAGTCCAACCCCCTGCTCAAAGCAGGACCTAATCCCAACTAAATCATCCCAGCCAGGGCTTTGTCAAGCCTGATCTTAAAAACCTCTAAGGAAGGAGATTCCACCACCTCCCTAGGTAACCCATTCCAGTGCTTCACCACCCTCCTAGTGAAAAAGTTTTTCCTAATATCCAACCTAAACCTCCCTCACTGCAACTTGAGACCATTACTCCTTGTTCTGTCCTCTGGTACCAGTCTAGATCCATCCTCTTTGGAACCCGCTTTCAGGTAGTTGAAATCAGCTATCAAATCCCCCATCATTCTTCTCTTCTGCAGACTAAACAATCCCAGTTCCCTCAGCCTCTCCTCATAAGTCATGTGCTCCAGCCCCCTAATCATTTTTGTTGCCCTCCGCTGGACTCTTTCCAATTTTTCCACATCCTTCTTGTAGTGTAGGGCCCAAAACTGGACACAGTACTCCAGATGAGGCCTCACCAATGTCCAATAGAGGGGAACAATCACGTCCCTTGATCTGCTGGCAATGCCCCTACTTATACAGCCCAAAATGCCTTCTTGGCAACAAGGGCACACTGTTGATTCATATCCAGCTTCTCATCCACTGTAACCCCTAGGTCCTTTTCTGCAGGACTGCTGCCTAGCCACTCAGTCCCTAGTCTGTAACAGTGAATGGGATTCTTCCATCCTAAGTGCAGGACACTGCACTTGTTGAACCTCATCAGGTTTCTTTTGGCCCAATCCTCTAATTTGTCTATCTAGCCCAACCCTCTGCTCAAAGCAGGACCAATCCCCAGACAGATTTTTGTCCCTGATCCTTAAATGGCCCCCTCAAGGATTGAACTCATATCTCTGGGTTTAGTAGGCTAATGCTCAAATCACCGAGCTATCTCTTCCCCACCTTCATGGGTTGTCTGTGTTGCTGATTGCAACATGGGTGGAAGAGCTGACAAAGAGATATGACTCTCCCACCTAGAAGATAGGGACAGGACATGAGTAGGGCTTCAATTCCACAACCTCCTATGCACCAGCCATTGCAGCTGATCCATTGTAGGCTATTCCACTAAAAAGCTGATCTGCTCCCATGCCAGTGTAGCTGCATGCTTCCCCTTACTCAGACTGGACTGCAAAGTTGCCAGAGTAACCCATTATAATGTGGGTTCTTAAACCCTCTAAAAACATTCCTGTATGTAAACCCTGGTAAACAAGGCAGCAGTGGAGCCCAGGAGCCCTGATTTCCAGTAAAGTTGCTGTATACATGAAGACATATTGCTTTCCTGGCCTCTAATTGTGGGTGCTGAGATCTTTTGGAAACTCTGGTCTTAGGTCCAGCTTGAGTGACTCATGCTTTAGTTGTTCATGCTCAGGATTCAGTCTCTGACAGCAACCAAGTTGACGGTAGTTACCTCATACTTAAGCTTAACTCTGGCTTTACACAGACTGCTGGTATCACAAAAGATATTAGCAGTTTGGCATCGAAGAGCATACAGAATAATAATAATGACCCATCCATCAAGGGCAGCACAGCAAAACATAGTTTGGCATGATACCGATAATTAATCTTATAAATACCTTGGTGTATGAGATGCCCATCAGCAAAATGACAAATTGATCAAAGAGAAGGTTACTCGGGAATGCAAATAAAGAAGGCTCTCAGTCTTTGTCGAGTGCTGCTTCTTGCCTACTGATAGCTGAATAGAAAGGAAATGAAAGAAATATTCTTTTGACTATAGGATCAAAACCACAAAGAATCAAAAACTATATGGCAAAAGAACCTGGAGTGAGCATCTCTGGCACTCTCTGATACACATGCAATGTACAAGGACGCCACTAATTAAAGGAGGAGAATCTCTAGGGAAGGTTTATTGTTAAACTTAATTAGATGTGGAGTATGAATGGGTTGACACACAAGGATGAATCCAGCACAGCATACGAAGGGCACAGTGATGCCAGACTGGATCATCTACCCTGGAAACAGCTGTGAAATGGGACTGGATGGTCTTGTGGCTTAGATGCTGGCCTAGGTTTTAGGAGATGTGCGTATAGTTCTCGGCTCTACTCACACTTAATTTGTGGCAGGGCTTGCCTCTTCTGTCAGTGGCATTTAGTAAGGCAAGCAATTCTTCACTTGCAGGCAAGGCAAGACCTCACATGTACCAGGTGTGTGAGGTCACACCATATGAAGGATGCCATTTTGTAGAACAAAATGTCGTCCTCCATGTGCCATGACCTCTCACATACAATGCATGCAAGATAACGCTGTGTGGAGGACACCACTTCGTTCTAGGAACAGGATTATCTTTGTTGCTTGCGGCCCTGCTCCTCTTTCTTTACAAAGGAAGCACTGGCTCTAGTATAAACTTCCTGTTTGACCTTTATCACTTAATTTCTCTGTGCCTTGATTTCCCCATCTGAAAAAATAAACTCCTGACTTCCCAGGGGTAGTGAGGACAAATTCCCTCACTGAGATTTTCAAAGCAGTGTAGCAGATTTAGTCATGTATCTTCCATTAACTTCAAGATGTGGCTGTATGAAGGTGTTTGACATATTCTCTCTATCCCTTCTTACTGCTAATTCATAAAACTGGTTGAGAATTTTCCTTCAAAAATGCAACATCAAAATTCAAATTTTCTGATTTTTTTTTCAATCTTCTGTCAGAAACATCAAAGCAAAACATTTTATTTGGGTAGGGTCGACCCCATACTAAACATTTCAGTTTGTGGAACCAAATCAAAGTATTTTTGCATCCGGTTAGTTTGCTGCTGCTGTGCTTCATAGGAGTTGTAATTTGGGTGCCTCATGCTCTAATTCTCCTTCATGGGATGAGGTTCCTGGGAGGACTACATCTCCGATGATCCAATATAGCCTACCTAATAGTTGACGTGACTCTGTGTAGCATAGCAATCATGTGAACACAGTCCACCATGGGGGATGTAGTCAGGCCAAGGAGCCCAGCCCATAGAAGGGAATGGAGACACGAGTCTCCTGAGCTCTGGTTCCCAGGAGGCACCACAGCACTTCATGGGACAAGGATTAAAGGATTAAAGTCAAGCACAGCCAAAACGCAACGTTTCCGTTTGGGAATAGGGAGCGATGAGTACTTCCCCAGGTGGGAGACCCAGTATCCAGTCCCCTTGCTTCAACTTTTTAAACTGATTTCTCCAGAGTCACTCAACAGCAGAGATTGAGCAAGCCCCCTGTCAGAAAATGATAGTCCACGGACTAAGGCACTCACCTGAAAGGTGTCAGAGCCTAGGTCAGATCCTATCTGCTCCACGGGGAATGCGGGGGGATGGAATTGAATCTGGATCTCCCCCATCCCAGCTGAGTACCAGAACCCCTGGGCTAAAGTTATAAAGGAACGTCTCCTCCACCGACACTGTTTTGTGTATGCTCGTCTGTAGGGGCCCGATCCCATAGGTGAAGTCTGAACGCACTTACAGAATCAGGCCCCGCAGGAGAGTTAGGCAGAGAAATTCCTTTCTTTGGACCCTGCCCATAATGGGGGCGGAGGATCACACTGGGGTTTAGGCATGCCTGGCACGGGGCTGCAATGCACATGCTCAGAGGTAGAAACATAGGCACCCAGGGAACTTTTGCTGCTAAAGTGTTGGCACCGAGTGAGTTTAGGCAGCCGAGAGGGAGGACTGTGAATCCCAACAGGGCGCGATTCTGGGATTTAGGTGCCTAAAGTGGCAGTTAGACAACTTAATCCTTTTGTGAATCTATCCTGAAATGACTTGGCTTAAGGAGGTTCCAGTACTGAGGGGTTTTCCAAATGGCCCTTGTTAGTTAAGCCGTGAGGGGGAAGAGTAAGAGACAAAATTCAGATGCGTGAGCCGATCATTGAACTGTGTTATGTGGAAAGAAAATATCTTAGCACCCTAGGGACTTTTGACAATGAACTGGCCTTGAACAAGGGAGAAAAAAATTATTCTACAGAAAAAGACAAGCTAGGAAACACTACACAGTGAGAATCTTAATATAGGACATACTCGATTAGCCACAAAAAAGATCTTATCAACATGTTGGCACAAAGACAGTCTGATAGCTGAGCAGAGAGCAACAAATGCCTCCAACCCCCAAACTATTGAAGGAGCTACATTGCTAGACATTATGTCATCTCTGCCAACGGAAACTTGAATCAGTCAGACATCTCATTTCTATCTCTTCTGCATTTGGCAAGCCAGGCTGCGCTGGCTAACGAGCATATGAGTTAAGACTCTATTACAACATTTTGAAAAGGGGATGGAGCTTGATCTTGAACCCCACCGTCAAGGACACTGAAATGGCCTAAGGAATTTCCTTTCCTTGTAAATGCCCCTGAAAATGATACAACTGCTTTGTTGATACAGCCAGTACAGATGGAACTGAACGCATGGAATAACTGGGACTGGTCCAAACACCACTGAAGCTGCTGAATCAGACCCTATGTTTTATAATATGAAACTGCAACACCATTCTGGTAATTGTTGTGCTGACTTCACTTCATTCTACAGTGGCTAAAGCAAATCCTCCCAATGTTTTAATACAGGGAAAATCCCACCCCTCTTCCATGATTGTGGGGTTGTAGTTTATACTTGGTGCCCAATGAAAACAAGATTTGGGAACTTGTTTACTGTGTGTGGACCCCTTGTGTGGTGCAGGGAGGTGGTGTGGGATTTAGATGACAGTGAGATTTTCAAAGGGCTCACAGGAGTTAAGTACCCAAATCACTGTTAAATTTGGGTTCCTAACTGCCTTAGGCTCCTTTGACCCTTTTACACACCTTCATGGACTGCAGTTGTTCCTTCTATTTCAGTCCTCCAGATGCCATAGCCCATGATCCATCCAGATGAGCACCAGTCCATCAGCAGGCAATCCAAAGTGCCAGACTTCGTCATCAACAGCTAATTGATTCTTCCACCATTTTTTTTTCCAATTCACTTGCTTTAATGCCAACATTCAGATTTACATGCCTGCCCTAACTCACCATCTACTCTGATTCCTTCCTCTTCATTCGTACCTCTGAAGCCTTGTCTTCATTAGAAAAACAAAAATTTGTTCTTACCATGTTTTATTTAACACCAGGTAACTAACCTAATGCTGTCCCCTAGTCTTTACTGTGACCAGCTAACATGTGTAAAAACAACTGCCTCGTCTTCACTAGGATTTTGCTACGTGTTAGTTACCATGTGTTAGCTGACCAGCATACACTCTTTTCCTCAGTATGGATGTACTACTGACCTTTCCTCTTTCCCTTGGCTTTCCCATTCTTAGCCTCAACTCCTACACAAAGGGGGATATAATAGAGGTATATAAAATCATGAGTGGTGTGGAGAAAGTGAATAAGGAAAAGTTATTTACTTGTTCCCATAATATAAGAACTAGGGACCACCAAATTAAATTAATGGGCAGCAGGTTTAAAACAAATAAAAAGAAGTTCTTCTTCACAGAGCGCACAGTCAACCTGTGGAACTCCTTGCCTGAGGAGGCTGTGAAGGCTAGGCCTATAACAGGGTTTAAAAGAACTAGATAAATTCATGGAGGTTAAGTCCATTAATGGCTATTAGCCAGGATGGGTAAGGAATGGTGTCCCTAGCCTCTGTTTGTCAGAGGGTGGAGATGGATGGCAGGAGAGAAATCACTTGATCATTACCTGTTAGGTTCACTCCCTCTGGGGCTCCTGGCATTAGCCACTGTCAGTAGACAGGATACTGGGCTGGATAGACCTTTGGTCTGACCCAGTATGGCCATTCTTATGTTCTTATGAGTAAGGAGGTGCATAGATCCCTTTACTTCCTAGCATGGTCTATTTGCATTTGGGTACAACCATAGCAGGGTCATCACTAAACCTCCCATGCAGGTGAGTGTAGAATGGGGACGGGTGGGAAAAGGGCTGGAGCCTTGATTCAGCTTCTGCAGTGCACCTGCGAGCTCAGAAGATGAGTTAATCTGTGCCAGGCATAGGGTTTTTTTTGAGTAAAGCATAATTACACAGATGCCGATCCTTTAGTAACTAAAACTAACAGTTTTAATAATAAAAGGAAAAAAAGGAAGAGAATTGCAGTGGTTAAGAGATCAATATACATATAGATATGTGAAAAGTCCTTAGGTCAGTTTCGTAGCAGAGATGGTCAGGCTGATGATTTGTAAAAGTCTGTCCAATAAGCTGTCCAGGTGTAGAGTTTGTTCAAATTCTTCCATGAGATTTCCAGAGTAAACTTTGTGACCTCAGGATTGTGGCTTAGACCATTCCTGTCAAAGTTTAAGTAGACTTGACATAAAAAGGATCAGACCAGGGGCTTTTTCTTTATAGTCTTCTAGCAAGTTGATAAGCCTCTTGACAGCAATTGTCACAGCAGGACCTTCCCCAGATACAGAACAGGCAGTGTAGATTGTTGCTTTGAAGCTAATCTTCTATTTCCTATGCATACACAGATAACCTAGCTGCATCCATTCACATAAGGCAATTCGCCATTCAAACTATCAAGGTCGTTCATTATAGCACAGATAATTAAGCTGAAGACAATGTAAATAATATTATTAGTTCCTGTAGTATCTTATATCTTTGATCTTTGAGTGAATAGAATCCAGTAATGAAGCATTATCAGACAGGAACAGGATTTTAGCACTGCAGACTAATTAGATCATATTGTTAAACGTCTAACCAGATACATGTAAACACAGACAAATACACTTAGCCTCTACCCTTGATCTCTATTACTACAAATAAATAGGTTAATTATTGCTGGTCTAGTACGTTTCTTTGAAATGTACTAGATTACTTGATTTACTAAAAACAATGAAGAGTCCTTGTGGCACCTTTGAGACTAACAAATTTATTTGGGCATAAGCTTTCGTCAGATGCATGGAGTGGAAAATACAGGAGCAGGTATAAATACATGAAAGGATGGAAGTTGCCTTACCAAGTGTGAGGTCAGTCTAATGAGACAATTCAATTAACAGCAGGATACCAAGGAAGGAAAAATAACTTTTGAAGTGGTAATGAGAGTGGCCCATTTCAGACAGTTGACAAGAAGGTGTGAGTAACAGTAGGGGGAAATTAGTATTGGGGAAATTAGGTTTAGGTTTTGTAATGACCCAACTCCCAGTCTTTATTCAGGCCTAATCTGATGGTGTCCAATTTGCAAATTAATTCCAGTTCTTCAGTTTCATGTTGGAGTCTGGTTTTGAAGTTTTTGTTGTTGAAGAATTGCCACTTTTAGGCCTGTTATTGAGTGACCAGAGAGACTGAAGTGTTCTACTGGTTTTTGAATGTTATGATTCCTGATGTCAGATTTGTATCCATTTATTCTTTTGCATAGAGACTGCCCAGTTTGGCCAATGTACATGGCAGGGGGCATTGCTGGCACATGATGGCATATATTACATTGGTAGATGTGCAGGTGAATGAGTGGCTGATGTGGTTAGGTCCTATGATGGTGTCCCTTGAATAGATATTTGGACAGAGTTGGCACCGGGGTTTGTTTCAGGGTTTGGTTCCTGGGTTGGTGTTTTTGTTGTGTGGTGTGTAGTTGCTGGTGAGTATTTGCTTCAGGTTGACAGAGCCAGAAGGGTACCCAGAAGTCACCTACTACAAGACAGGCCCAACAAAGAAAGTAACAGAACGCCACTAGCCATCACCTTTAGCCCCCAACTAAAACCTCTCCAGTGCATCATCAAGGATCTACAACCTATCCTGAAGGACGATCCCTCACTCTCACAGACCGCCCCCCAACCTGAAGCAAATACTCACCAGCAACTACACACCACACAACAAAAACACCAACTGTTGTTCTTCTGGGGAAGTTGAGCTCATTGCTGCCCCTTGTTCAGGGTTGATGGCAAAGCCACAATTTGCACCAGATTAAAGTACTACTCTGCATGGATATGGATGACAGAACCTGAACCACTGATTCCAATGGGACCAGCTACTCCCGTGAGGAAGTGCTCTCCCACCTGAATAAGGGTACTATAATAGTTCCCTTGGGACAGATTGTGATCACCTAACTCATGCTGAGTGGCACCTTATTCATATGATAGTCCCATTGGTTTAAATGGAATAAGGAGCTACTAACTAGTGTGATTAGGATCAGGATGACCCTTTGTTCTTAATAGGATGATCAGATAGCAAGTGTGAAAAATCAGGACAGGGGGCTGGGAGTAATAGGGGCCTATATAAGAAAAAGCCCCAAATATCGGGACTGTCCCTATAAAATCGGGACATCGGGTCACCCTAGTTCTTAGGCATGGTCCACATCTAAAACTTAGGTCAACCTAACTATATCACAGAGGTAGAATCCTGAGAGAAGGAGTTAAATTGACCTAAGCCCTTGTACAGACACCACTAGATTGACAGAAGAATGATTACATCAACCTCTGTACTGCCTCTGAAGGAGGTGGATTGACTACAGCAGTGGGGATAAAACCCTTTCATCACTGTAGCAAGTGTCTACACTACAGTGGGGCAGCACTGTAGCTGTACTGCTGTTCCATCTGTAGTGTATACATAACCTCAGTTTCATTGGGAGGTTGGCCATGGATTATAGGATTGGGTGCAAATTGCTTGGCATGATGTATTATACTGCTGGAAAATGCCAAATATTTTAGCCCTGGAGAACATGGCAAGTTACAATTAAGGCTTTATCTTGCATTATATTTTTAAAACCTTTAAAGGAAACCCCTCTCAAAAACCCCTCCTGTATAATTTCGTGACAAAATTCAGGTTTTATGCAAAATGCACTAATATAAATTCCAAACTTCTGCTGTATGGTTCACAGAGAGACAGTTTAATTTATCACATTAATAATGCAATTAAAACGGGGGGGGGGGGAGAATGGGTGGTTTAATTGAAAAAAGACAGTGTTTATTTGTTCACACAGGTATTTTACATCCTTGTAAATTTGTCAAATGAAGACAACGTTTGCAGTGCTATAATTGGAGGATCTAATTAATTCTTTTTTTAACTACTTGCAAATATATAAAAGTTGTTTGTTTATTCATGCCTTGAAATTAAGCAATTTCCTTCTTTGCGCAAGGTAAGAAGTGCAACAAAGTTAACTCTTGTCAAAATTTGTATGGGGGAATCATACATCTGCTGCTATAATTGTGCCATAAAGTAACATTTTTTTATTATAATTCTCAAAGAAAATCTTATCTGCAAACCATATGTTTCATGACGACTTTATGCAAATTGTTATTTTTATCTGACAATATTTAGAGAGACATTTTTTTTCCTCGATGGAAAAAACACAAAACGGTGCACTTATTCTGCTCATCAATTTCATCTTACATATTAAAAAGCTTTATTGACTGATAATAGGCTGCGTGAACTTTAGTGAGATGAGGATGACCTTTCAGCTTCATTATTGTTCAATTTATTTTACTTAGCTTCCCTATTACTATTCTCCATATACTAATCACTCTGACATTACCTTACAATCTTGGTCTTTAATTATTTTCAGATGTACATCAAAAGAAAAATCACTAATGAAATGAAATTAGCAACTTTTTAAAAAATCTTCGCTGGCGATGTTAAAACATTGTTAAGGGGCTTGGTGATGAAAGGTGCTGAGCGAGTTACTCAACAGTGTGGAGAATCCCCTATATGGCCCCAATCGTGTAAAACCACATGTACACAAGTAACTTGAAGCATCTGAGTGCAACTCAGTGGGACTAGTCGTCTGTGCAAAGGGACTTACATGAGTAAATGTTTCCAGGATCAGGGCTTAATACAGCACTAATTGGGAAAAGCCCTTACTCAGCTACGAAGGGAAGTAATGTTTCCTAAACTCTGCTACTTGGCCCTGCTAACATTGTGACTGACTGTAATGGGGAAAGTAGGAGGAGCCCTGGTAAAGCTTGATACATAAATTGACTAATCAGCTGAAACAGCAATAGCAAATCCTGTTCCACTTCTCTTTCTCCCTTTCCTTGATCCTTGAATGGATAAAGAGGGGTACAGGGAGTAGAAGTAAGGAAGTGGTTTTACCTTTATATGCAGCATTGGTGAGACGGATAATAGAATACTGTGTCCAGTTCTGGTGTTCAACAAGGATGTGGAAAAATTGGAGAGGGTGCAGAAAAGAACCACACAAATGATTCAATAAGGCTGTGTCTACACTACAATCTTAAATCAATGTATGTTAGGTTGACTTACAGCCACTGCATTAATTACTGCGTTGACTGATGTCCATGCAATTCTACTTCTGTTGGTGAAGTGTGCCCCCACCAGGAGCACTTCCACCGACTGAAGAGAGGCAGTATGGGGGCCTGAGAGCCAGGGCTCTCAGCTCCATGCAGCTCCCCACCAGGAGTCCAGCTTCTCGTCTCTCTTTTCCCAGCCGGGTCAGGAGGCAGCCGCTCAGGGCTTCTCTTCCCTGTGCTGCCATCTGGGAGGGGTGGGGGGAGCCACCTGGAGCTTCTCACCTCTGGCAGGAGATTCGCACATGGAGTCCAGTCGGCTGTTGTGCTCCTGGCAGGGAGCGGGGAGCCGGGACCCCGTGGGGCAGCAAGGCTCCCAACATGGAATAGGGAACCCAGTTGGCAGCCCAAGCCAGGGCTCTGGGTGGCAGCCTGGCTTGGAGCGGAGACCTGGCAGCAGCCCAGCTGGGGAGCCGGCTTTCTTGTCAATTTCATGAATGACAGCCAACAGCCGATGTAAGGAACACTCTAACTAACTATGCCTCTCGTTGAGGTGGTTTTCTTATGTTGGCATAGCAGGGGAGTTACATTGGCAGGAGGAGTATTTCAGTGTGTACACCTACACTGTTTTGTTGACAAAAGCTAACTTTTGTCAACAGAACTGTGTAGTCTAGACAAAGCCTAAGAGGCTTAAAGAATTCAATCTCTGGTTTTCAGAAAGAAAATCAAGAAGTGGCTTTATTTGTGTATAAGTACCTTTATAGAAGAGCTGGTCAGGAACTGAAGTTTCTCTTCTGTAGAAAATTTCAACATTTTTTAGAAAAAAAAATAAATTGGACCAAAAGCTGAAATTTTTGAAATTTCCTACAAAATAAAAATAAAATGATTTGTGACCATCAGAATGTTTCATTTCTACTTTGTTTACATTCATTTTGTTTCAACTTTTATATATTATGTAAAAAAGTTTAAATGAAATTAATCAAATTGATAAAAGTCAAAATGTTTTGTTTCAACTTCAAGAAAACTGCATTTTTGAGAGAAAATTGTTCCATTGACATTTTTTTGACCATCTTTGCTTAGTAGAGAGAAATTACCAAATACTCTTTAATCTGGTAGAGAAAGGCCTAACAAGAATGAATGGCTGGAAGCTGAAGCCAAAGGGTGATTAACCATTGGAACAAACTTCCTGGGAAATGGTAGATTCTCCATCTCTTGATTGCTTCAAATCAAGACCGAATGCCTTTCTGGAAGATATCTTTTATCCAAACACAAGTTACGCGTTAGTCAAACACAAGTGATTGGGCTCGGTACAGGGGTTACTGCATAAAATTTAATGGCCTAAGATATTGGGAGGTCAAATTAGATGATTTAATCATAGAACCATAAAATGCAGGCTGGAAGGGACCTTGAAAGGTCATCTAGTCCCTCCCACAACACTGAGGCAGGACCAAGCAAATCTAGACCATCCCTGACAGGTGTTTGTCTAATCCAGGGGTTCCCAAACTTGGTTCGTGGCTTGTTCAGGGTAAGCCTCTGGCGGGCCACAAAATGCTTTCTTTACATGAGTGTCCACAGATACAGCCGCTCGCAGCTCCCAATGGCCGAGGTTCACCATTCCTGGACACTAGGAGATGTGGGAAGCGGTGTCCTGGCCCATGCCGCTTCCCGCAGCTCCCATTTGCCGGGAATGGTGAACCGCGGCCACTGGGAGCTGCGAGCGGCCGTACCTGTGAACACTCAGGTAAACAAAGCATTTCACGACCCGCCAGGGGCTTACCCTGAACAAGCCGCGAACCAAGTTTGGGAACCCCTGGATTAGACAAACATCTAATCTGTTCTTAAAAACCTCCAGTGACAGGGATTTCCTAATATCTAACTACATCTCCACTGCTACAGATTAAGTTGATTACTTCTCATCCTACCTTCAGCAGACATGGAGAACAACTGATCACCAACCTCTTTATAACAGCCCATCAATATTTAAAGACTATTAATCTGGTCCCCCTTCAGTCTTCTTTTCTTAAGACTAAACATACCCAGTTTTTTTTAACTTTTCCTCATAGGTCAGGTTTTCTAAACCTCTGATCATTTTTGTACCTCTCCTCTGGACTTTCTCCA
Source organism: Chrysemys picta bellii (assembly GCF_011386835.1). NCBI lineage: Eukaryota > Metazoa > Chordata > Testudines > Emydidae > Chrysemys > Chrysemys picta. The sequence goes on from NC_088795.1 coordinate 131,660,802, forward strand.
ATTTATCCACATCTTTCTTAAAGTGTGGCACACAGAACTGGACACAGTACTCCAGCTGAGGTCTCAGTTACCTCCCATGTCTTATGATATGATATGATATGATACTCCTGTTAATATACCTCAAAATGATATGTCAATTGTGCAATGGCATCACATTGTTGGCTCATACTCAATATGTGATCCACTATAACCCTCAGAACCTTTTCAGCAGCACGACCACTTAGCCAGTTATTCCCAATTTTGTATTTGTGCATTTGATTTTTCCTTCCTAAGTGTAGTACTTTGCACTTGTATTTATTACTGAATTTCATCTTATTTATTTCAGAACAGTTCTCTAATGTAGCAAGGTCATTTTGAATTCTAATCCTGGTACTGTAAATAGTTTCTTCTGGCCCTAAAACTGTGTGAATTTGAATCAATGAAACAATTCTAATCTTGTTGCATTGTGAGTGCAGCTGACCTCTCTTGTTCTCTGACAATCCTTTCCTAGTATTTATTTATTTATTATAAGGATTATTAGCCACCTATCATCATTGACTTTAGTGAGCTATGGATCAAGCCCTTCATTGACTGTTGTTGTTGTTATTTATTTGTATTATGGGAGTACCTGGAGGACCCAACCAAGACTGGTGCCCAATTGTGCCTGGTGCTGTACAAGCACCTATGAATTGATAGTCTGTGTCTTGAAGAGCTTACAGTCTAAACAGACAGACAAAGGATGAGAAGAAAAGTAAAGTCAACTTTTGCAATGTTGCCAAGTGTGTTGGTGGAAGGGCCTAGCCTAGATTCCAGATCTGCGACCTCATCATCCAATTTCATATTAATTAGACTATGCTGCCTCTATCAAACTATATTACTTCTGCTGTGTTATAGCATCATTACCACAAAATATACCTCCCTGTTTTCCTCATCAGTTTTATGCTGAGACAACCAAAACAGTTCAGCATTAAAGGTTCGTTTGGGCAAACATCCCACTAAGGCAGGCTCTGAATTTGGCTCCAGATCTTAAAACATATGGACCTCCCTGAACGGTTTAAATCTGCAAACTCGATGGGAAATCTCACAGGAACAGGCTTTGTTTGCAAGATGCCTCATTCCCATTCGTAATTAGGAATGCAGCAAGAAAAGCTTTTCTCCAGGCATTTTCCCCACTCGGATTCCTGTCCCAGCTGGGAACTGAACATCTCAACCCATTTTTCTCCTCGAACATTACACAACTTCAAAAAAGAGTCAGTTCATGTTCAGTCCTAAAAACAGGGAACGATTCAGTGATATTCCAATTTGATCTGAACTGTTTCGCCCAGGTGGGAATTAGGCAATTGCCAAGGAAAATACACGGGCACTGATATGATCGCATAAATGAAAGGATGCCACAAGTGAATGCATTTTCAAATGATTCCTGTAGTGAAAATGTTTGCAAACAGACAAGTGGCAATTGGTTTACGACGTCTCTGTTGGGAAAGGCTGTGCAATTACAATCAGCATCTCTGCCCCTTATTATTGTTCTAACTTTGGTTGGAAGATAGACTGCAAATGCTTTTTTAATGGGTTTGGATGTGTATTATCCCTTTGTTATCGGACCATAACAGCAACAAGAACAACATTCTCACTTAACTCAATCTGCCAAAGTGTCCTTTGCACCAGATGGTTTTGGCTTCATTGAGCTAAATTTAAATCATAAAATGATTGCACTGTATTCCCCGTTATTGTCTCTACAGAATTGGCAGCTACAAGTTGGTTTCCGTCACTCCGTTTCGGTCCAAGGCAAAAACTCAGTCAACGGGGAATGATTTAAGTTCATGATGTCATTTACTTTGTTGGCACATTTTTTTCCAGATTGAAAAATCACATTCATATTCCTAAAAAAACGTGTTCAGGCCTCCTACAGGGCATGATTGATGATTATTGGTTTTACTGGGCACAGAAGCCCTGGTATTGTCAAGACATGGGGTCAATAAAAAATTTGTAGAGAGCCTTTTTTTTAGTTTGTTCTTGCATGCCTTAATCTTTCCCAGAGCAATGTCACCTGAGGAAATAATTCAACTGAGCAACCGATTAAGGTGTTTAGGAAGACGATGGGTGTAATGAAATTCCAGGCATTTGACAAATTTGAGCGGAACATCAATAATGAGCAAATGCAATTGCAGTGCACAATGTAATATTCTAAATACTGTAATGAGGCCCCCTGTTAATAGAAACTATTGGAAAATATTAAAGGCACCTCATCATCATAAAAGTGAGTGATTTCAAGTCATTTTCATCTGTTTGCTGTGCCATGTTAATTACTCTTTTTCACAAAAATTATCATAGGAAATAGGTTTAAAAAGAATACAGGCCCTACAATCTTATTTTCATCCTTCTTTTCTTTTCATTTAGTCCTTCATTATGTCTAAATGAAATATTTCATAGCTGTTCATTTTTAGCACTATTTTAGGAAGATTGAGCAACAAAGCATTAAAAATCCCCAGCCCATGTGAGGTGTCATTAATTCAGAAATCAATTACAGGGTTGCCAAGGATGAAACTGTGGCAACGTGTGCATACAGTTGTGTAGCCCTATTTATTTCCACCAGTGCAAAGATTTAAAGGAACAGCAGATTCAGTGGAACAATATTTTACCTGCCTGTTAATACTTACTATTAGATCTGGATTTTCTGTTTCATGGGAAATTCTGCAATTTTGATTTTTCCCATTTCAAAATGGAGCAAAACCAACAAAATAAACATAACAATGTTCTGCAAAACAACATTTTTTTGGGGGGGGGGGAAAGCTTCAGGTCAAATGAACCATTTAATTTCAAGAAAAACAAAATGTTTCATTCCAGTTTTGACTTTTTTAAATTTTATAATATAAATTAAAAAAGCATTGAAATGAAAAGTCATTCTGAAATGGAAAATCAAAATGCTCCATTCCGAAACAGTCAAAAAGGAACATTTTGACCTTATCAGAAGGATTCATTCCAATTTTTAAACAACATTTCATCAAAATCAACACATTTCCATGGAATGTTTTACTTCTGAGAAAACTGGCAATTTCTGATAGAAAACGTTCAACCAAGTCAACTTATTACTCATAATGGATGAAATTCTGTTATAGTATTTCGAACGCCAAACAGTCAAAAATCATGAGTTCGGTCCCTACAATCATGAGCTTTTTTAAAAAATAAAACAAGTCAGATTTGGGTTCTTTATATTTGACTTCCTGTTTCCTCACATTTTTCAAGTTTTTTTCCACCATCATATAGACTAGGAAAGCTGATTCTTACCCAAACACATCATTCCATGTGCCGGTGCTTGAAGGAAAAACAACAAATACCATGAGTCTCACAATAAAATCAAGAGATGTAACAATACTGCAATTCAGGTCAGCTAATGAAATTGAGTGTTATGCAGAGGTCTGGAAAAAGGCCAAACCACCACTTAAGTCCTGTTTTGGGTAACTCATATGAAGTGGGGTTTAGCCCACGAAAGCTTATGCCCAAATAAATTTGTTAGTCTCTAAGGTGCCACAAGGACTCCTCGTTGTTTTTGATGCTACAGACTAACAGGGCTACCACTCTGAAACCTGTCATCAGGGCCGGCTCTAGGATTTTTGCCGCCCAAAGCAAAAACAATTTTGGCCGCCCCCTCCACCCCCGTTTTTTAATTACCCCACCCCCCGCCCCGCCTCAACTCTGCCCCTTCCCCAAATCCCCAGCCCTGCCTCCTTCCCCCAGGCTCTCAAGCCTAGGAGGGAGGGGGAGAAGCGGCGCCCGCGCCGCGGCCACTCAGAGTCTCCCCCTCCCTCCCAGGATTCAGGGTAGCAGCCGTGTTACTCTGTATCCTCAAAAAGAACAGGAGTACTTGTGGCACCTTAGAGACTAACAAATTTATTAGAGCATAAGCTTTCGTGGGCTACAACCCACTTCTTCGGAGGATTGAGAGGCTGGGAGGGAGAGACTCCAAGTGGCCGCGGCGCGGGCGCTGCTTCTCCCCCTCCCTCCTAGGCTCTAGCCTGGGAGGGAGGGGGAGCAGCGGCATGCAAAACGGCTGTTTCGCGCGCTGCGGCTGCTCGGGATCTCTCCCTCCCAGGTTTGAGATCCTGGGAGGGAGGGGGAGACCCTGAGCGGCCGCGGCGCGCGAATCAGCTGTTCTGCGCGCCCTGGCGAGCTAGGGCGGCCGGGGCACATTTTTAGGGGCGGCATTCTGGCGCCGGCCATGCCGCCCCTAAAAATGTGCCGCCCCAAGCACCAGCTTGTTTTGCTGGTGCCTAGAGCCGGCCCTGCCTGTCATATGCGTTGTGCTGGTCTTCTGCAAAGGGCTGGATTGCTACTGTTGAGTCTAATAGAAGTGGATACTCAGGGTAATGATCCAGCCTAGAATCTGAAGGATTGTCAACATGTATGTTAGCTTGGACTTTTATTATCCGCCATAGTGAAGTCTCTTTAATACATTGGATAATTCATAGTTCAAATGACCTCAACGTTATCCTTAGCACGTGGATTATGTATATGTATGTATTTGTGTATACCACGTGCTACAAATGAGCTAAACTGCTGGGACAAATAAACATACCTGCAGCTATTTGGGTTTATAAAAACAAAAGCCAATGAATACAAATTCTGTCCATGTTTTCCTATCTGTGTATAATACTACAGACAACATCTGTTATTTATATAGCATTGTAAAGGCTCAGCTGTGCCAAATGTTGAGCATTCAGACCAGGATCCAGCACTGTACTTAGGCACATGCTTATCTTTAAGCATATGAAGAGCCCTATTGCAGTGAGCATGTTTACAGTTAAGCAGGTGCTTAAATGCTGCACTGGATCAGGGCCAGGGTACTCATAGCCTTGTACAATCAAGCCCTAAATGTGCTGTAAAATACTGAACAATGGCAACTTACATCAAATAGACACCTGGGCTATCTAATCTCTGTGTTGGTATTGATATATATTTATATAGGAGGTCTAACATCTATGGGTGCGATTTTGGCTGCTAACATCACATATTGAAACTGAAAGGAAATTGTATCTACCTAAGGTAATTATATGGCCCCCATTGTGTAGAATCCAAACATCTCACAATTTTTATTGAATCCTTCCCATTGCCCCTTTGAGAGAGGTAAGGGCTGGTCTCCCCTTTTACAGATATGGAACTGAGCGCAGAGAGGCTATCATGCCTAAGGTCCCACTGGAAGTCTGTCCTGGAGCAGGGAACTGAATCCAGTTTTGTCAAGTCCTAGGCCAGTGCCTCACTACTAGGCCACCCTGCCTTTTTGAAATACACAGCCATCTAGATCTCATTAAAAAGGGGTGTTGGTTTCAAACAATAAATGACATTTTTCACTCTTCCATTCAGGCAATCTCTTCAGTTCTCCTTTCCAAAATATCAGTGAACAGAGGACAGGTAAACAGAGGGTGTTTGTCTGGGAGTTTGCTTGGGAGTAGTTCCCACAGAGGTGGTTTTTTTTTTTTTTTTGGCCTTCCAGGCTTCTGTGAGCAGTAAATACAATATCTGAAGAGGCTCTTAGAAGGAAGACATTATGGATAGTGAGCGATCAGCTGTTGCGACCTGCAGAGGATGTGCCATGCTTGTCTTTCTCCCAGAGGATAGAAGCGACTTCATCTACATGAAGTGCAAGCTAGTCTGCATATTGAAAGAGAAGGTTAAAAGACTAGAGATCCAAGTATCAACCCTGCGTTGTATCAGAGAAGGATTGCTAGGAAGAGATGGAATCCACCTAACGAAGAGAGGGAAGAGCATCTTCGCAGGCAGGCTTGCTAACCTAGTGAGGAGGGCTTTAAACTAGGTTTGCCGGGGGATGGTGACCTAAGCCCGGAGGTAAGTGGGGAAGTGGGATACCAGGAGAAAACACAAGGAGGAGGGTGCAACAGGGGAGGCCTCCTGATTCATACTGAGAAAGAAGGGCAATCGGCTAGTTATCTTAGGTGCCTGTACACGAATGCAAGAAGCCTGGGAAACAAGCAGGAAGAATTGGAAGTCCTGGCACAGTCAAGGAACTATGATGTGATTGGAATAACAGAGACTTGGTGGGGTAACTCACATGACTGGAGCACTGTCATGGATGGGTATAAACTGTTTAGGAAGGATAGGAGGGGAAGAAAAGGTTGAGGAGTTGCACTGTATGTAAGGGAGAAGTATGATTGCTCAGAGCTCCAGTATGAAACTGGAGAAAAGCCCGTTGAGAGTCTTTGGGTTAAGTCTAAAGGCGAGAGCAACAAGGGTGATGTCATGGTGGGTGTCTGCCATAGATCACCAGACCAGGAGGATGAGATAGACAATGCTTTCTTTGGACAACTAACAGAAGTTTCCAGATCACTGGTTTTCACAGGGAACTTCAATCACCCTGACATCTGATGGGAGAGCAATACAGCAGTGCACAGACAATCCTGGAAGCTTTTGGAGAGTGTTGGGGACAACTTCCTGGTGCAAGTGCTGGAGAAAGCAACAAGGGGCCGTGCTTCTATTGACCTGCTGCTCACAAACAGGGAAGAATTGGTAGGGGAAGTAGAAGTGAGTGGCAACCTGGGCAGCAGTGACCATGAGATGGTCGAGTTAAGGATCCTGACAAAAGAAAGAAAGAGAGCAGCAGAATACGGTCCCTGGACTTCAGAAAAGCAGACTTTGACTCCCTTAGGGAGCTGATGGGTAGGATCCCTTGGGAGGCTAATATGGCAGGGGAAAGGAGTCCAGGAGAGCTGGCTATATTTTAAAGAATCCTTATTGAGGGCACAGGAACGAACCATCCCGATGTGCAGAAAGAATAGCAAATATGGCAGGCGACCAGCTTGGCGTAACAGAGAAATCTTCTGTGAGCTTAAACATAAAAAGGAAGCTTACCAGAAGTGGAAACTTGGACAGATGACTAGGGAGGAGTATAAACATATTGCTCGAGCGTGCATGGGTGTAATCAGGAAAGCCAAAGCACAGCTTTGGAGTTGCAGCTAGCAAGGGATGTGAAGGGTGACAAGAAGGTTTCTACAGACACGTTGCCAGACAGCGCTGCCGATCTGCTCGGCAGGAGCGTGCGGTGGCGTGGCTGCGGGGAAGGAATAGACAGCGGGGGAGGAGCCGGGGGCTAGCCTCCGTGGCCAGGACCTCAGGGACTGGGCAGGATGGTCCCGCAGGCCGGATGTGGCCCGCGGGCCATAGTTTGCCCACCTCTGCTCTAGGTACTACCATAAAGAAATAATATAACAAATGGGACCAGTTTCCACTTCACAAAAGCGTGCAAAAATGCTTATATTGTTGTTAAGATTCTGCACCCTTTAGATCTGAACCAAGCAAGGAAATGTAGGACAAATAACCACCAATCTAAGCAAGAAATTACCCACAATCCCCTTTCTCTGCTATTAGCCCACTGCCTGTTTGAGTTAGAATTCTTATTTTTACAACCAGGCCATAAAAATCAAGGTTCCAGTATCTAACTAAAGAGTTCAAATTTAACATTCTCTAGTCTGTGCCTTTAAATCAACATTTCTCATGATCACTGTAAGTCTAATGTGAAAACTGATTTCGCTCACGATAGCTAAGTAACAAACACACAAGGTATGGAAGGCAAATATAATGAGAGAGGGAAGGAAAATGAAAGCACTGAGAAGCAAGCCTTTCTCGTTATCAAAACGGCATCACATTCCTGTTCATTCCCTAGTTAATAACTCGCATGTCCTCCCTTCATGGCATGGGGCCATATGTTTAACAATTACATTGGTGCAGCTTCTGTACAATTTTTATTGCCCTTATGTCACTCCTAGGCTGTCTTTTGCATAAAATTAGTCAAAAATCTGTGGAAAAGGAAATTATGCTTTTAATTGCTAATTCCAGCTCTGTGATCAATATTCCAAATATGTGGGGCTATAATATCAAGAGCCATCATAGGAATAACATTTATATTCAGCCGTTCGTCTGACAGATTTTTTGCCTCAGCACATAGCCCAATAAGAAAAAGAAGACAAACAGTGAAAAAAAATCTCATTCTGGCAACACACAGTGTGATCAGGAGAACAATGTAGAAATCAAAGATGTTCCCGAGGGATATATATGCGAGAGTCAGTTCAAAACCCTTTAAACCAACCTTTCAAAAGAACATGATGCTCTTACTCATTCTGTTTTGCAGCCATGTTCTGACTGGCGCTTGAACAAATTTTTAAGAAAATGGTAAAGGAGATTGCTTTAAAAAAAAAAAAAGTTATGTTGGCTAGACACACAAAGGGCTGGTCCACACTAACGCCCCAGTTCGAACTAAGATACGCAACTTCAGCTACGGGAATAACGTAGCTGAAGTCGAAGTATCTTAGTTCGAACTACAAGGTACTTACCGCAGGTCCACATGCGGCAGGCAGGCTCCCCCGTCGACTCCGCATACTCCTCTCGCGGAGCAGGAGTACCGGTGTCGACGGCAAGCACTTCCGGGATCGATTTATCGCGTCTAGACAAGACGCGATAAATCGATCCCAGAAGATCGATTGCTTACCGCTGAACCCGGAGGTAAGTATAGACGTACCCAAACTGACTAAGCTTAAACTGAGGTTGAAGAAGTGGGCTGTAGCCCACGAAAACTTATGCTCTAATACATTTGTTAGTCTCTAAGGTGCCACAAGTACTCCTGTTCTTTTTGCGGATACAGACTAACACAGCTGCTACTCTGAAACAGAAACCTTAGAGCAAGAAGACAAATGTAATAATAATAAGGTTCATGCTTATGCCTGTCATGACACCCTGCTGGATAGAATCAGAACTGGGTGTCACTGGTCCCATATTGCTAACAACTCGCAGAGATTCATCGTTAACTGAAGTTGTAAGGAACTGTGGTTTTGGAATGGGAGTCTTATGATCTTTTCTGCTGCCAGTGACCATGGTGCTCTGGCTACCATGGTGATTAATTGATATAAAAACCTCAGTAGAACAGTGTGCAGAAGAACGAATCTTAGCTAGCCTCAGACGTGTTAACAATAGTTTGGGGCTTTCTCTCTGAAGATTCTTCTTCTCAACTCAAGCTATTGCAAATACTTCTCCTTGGAAATTAGTGTTATTTGAGGTTTTCATGCCAGGTCCTGGCAATTTGCTTCTTTTTTTCTTGTCCTGAGCAATTTCACTGTAAGCAACAAGATTCAAGAAACAACTTTTGTTTTGCATCAGCAGGAAGGGGAAAAGAAGGCCCAGAAATAAAATGCAGTTCTTCGAATAATCTCGGTGTCTATCTGAATAACAGGCAAGACACATTGCCCTGGAATACTTATCTACCTCAGACGGAGATGTCATGCAGGTATTCTTGGATGCAAATGGCAGCAGCCTAAATAAGTCTCCTTTCTTAAAAGCTAATGAGTGTGAAAGACCATAGTGAAGGGGAGCAGAGTTTCCCACATCATTATTAGCTTTCATTCCTAAGAAGCTGACAAAAGAAGATATCAGGCAATCTCAGCATGAAAATAAGAGACTCTTTTTAGTTTGTGTGGAAGTGAGGAAAGTTACCAGGGTGTGGAATGAGAGGGGGAGCTGTAGGAAAAGTCAGCTAGAGGTTTCCCCTGAAAAGGTGGGTAGCAGGGTTAACCTTGTGTAATCCACACTCACACAGTGTAGTGCCCTGTTCCACCACTAGTGTCTGTAGAGGTATATGAGTGAGCTAAAGCCATTCTGTAATCATACATGGGTCATCTACCTTGGGAAGTACACGCTTCCCTTTTAGATTCAGAGCTCCTAGGTTCAATCCCCACCAAAGACCTCACCGGGGTGTCCCATGAAACAGTGATGACCCAGTCAGGGATTTGATGTAGGTGGACTTCTGCAACTTGGCATTAGCTTCCCCAACGAGGAGTGTGTAAATCACACTTACGCAGTATGGTGCTCAGTTGTGACTGATCCAAATAGAGGCTTATGAATCTGCCTGTGGTGTGCAGCTAAGAGAATCAAGCTTTTAGCTCAGGGTTAAGTAGAAATTAATGTTTTGAGATCTAGAAGTATTAGGTTCAATTGCACTAACATGGGTGACAGAGCAAGGGCAGAGGAAATGGACTTTGCTAATGCACACCTCTGCCTCCAATATCTGAGTGCAACTTACTCCTCTGCACTTAAGACATCTCTGTCTGGCCTCTGGGGCAGTGAGACGCAGTTAGAAGAAGAACTGGAAGAGATGAATGCCAATGTTATGATTGTGATAATTGAACTTATTTTAAACATGATTTAAGAAAGGGGAAGCATGGTTTACTGGTTAGAGCACAGGATGGGGATACAGGATTTCTGGGTTTTATTCCTGGTCCTGTCATTGTCTCATCTGGGGAAGTCACTTTATCTCAGCTTCTCTCTCTGTTAAATGGGGATAATATTAACCTATTGTACTTCACTCGCATGCTGTAAGACTTAAACCATTGATGTTTAACTTCTGTGCCAGGGAAGATAATGGAGCAAGTAATTAAGGAAATCATCTGCAAACACTTGGAAGGTGGTAAGGTGATAGGGAACAGCCAGCATGGATTTGTGAAGAACAAATCATGTCAAACCAATCTGATAGCTTTCTTTGATAGAATAACGAGCCTTGTGGATAAGGGTGAAGCGGTGGATGTGGTATACCTAGACTTTAGTAAGGCATTTGATACGGTCTCGCATGATATTCTTATCGATAAACTAGGCAAATACAAATTAGATGGGGCTACTATAAGGTGGGTGCATAACTGGCTGGATAACCGTAGTCAGAGAGTTGTTATTAATGGTTCCCAATCCTGCTGGAAAGGCGTAACGAGTGGGGTTCCGCAGGGGTCTGTTTTGGGACCGGCTCTGTTCAATATCTTCATCAACGACTTAGATATTGGCATAGAAAGTACGCTTATTAAGTTTGCGGATGATACCAAACTGGGAGGGATTGCAACTACTTTGGAGGACAGGGTCATAATTCAAAATGATCTGGACAAATTGGAGAAATGGTCTGAGTTAAACAGGATGAAGTTTAACAAAGACAAATGCAAAGTGCTCCACTTAGGAAGGAAAAATCAATTTCACACATACAGAATGGGAAAAGACTGTCTAGGAAGGAGTACGGCAGAAAGGGATCTAGGGGTTATAGTGGACCACAAGCTAAATATGAGTCAACAGTGTGATGCTGTTGCAAAAAAAGCAAACATGATTCTGGGATGTATTAACAGGTGTGTTGTGAGCAAGACACGAGAAGTCATTCTTCCGCTCTACTCTGCTCTGGTTAGGCCTCAGCTGGAGTATTGTGTCCAGTTCTGGGCGCCGCATTTTAAAAAAGATGTGGAGAAATTGGAAAGGGTCCAAAGAAGAGCAACAAGAATGATTAAAGGTCTTGAGAACATGACCTATGAAGGAAGGCTGAAAGAACTGGGTTTGTTTAGTTTGGAGAAGAGAAGACTGAGAGGGGACATGATAGCAGTTTTCAGGTATCTAAAAGGGTGTCATGAGGAGGAGGGAGAGAACTTGTTCACCTTAGCCTCTAAGGATAGAACCAGAAACAATGGGTTTAAACTGCAGCAAGGGAGGTCTAGGTTGGACATTAGGAAAAAGTTCCTAACTGTCAGGGTGGTTAAACACTGGAACAAATTGCCTAGGGAGGTTGTGGAATCTCCGTCTCTGGAGATATTTAAGAGTAGGTTAGATAAATGTCTATCAGGGATGGTCTAGACAGTATTTGGTCCTGCCATGCGGGCAGGGGACTGGACTCGATGACCTCTCGAGGTCCCTTCCAGTCCTATAAGCTATGATTCTATGATTCTATGATGTTTATAAAGCACTTTGGAGCTCCTTGATTAAATTTATTAGTGCAGAGTATTTTATTATTAATTATTAATGATCATTATTATGCATAATTCAAACCCAGACATGAATCTCAACCTCTTGAACTAGTTTTTGGGTTTCCAGAATTAGCTCATGTTTAAATTTTGTTTCTCTGTAATTTAAAGCCAGGTGCTTTTGTGAGGGTGATTCAGTTTAACCCACCTTGAAAACACATCCATCACAAACTCCCTGTTTTTTCTTGTTAAAGGGGAAACTTGTGCTCTGGATAAAACAAAAGTCCAACCTCCAAAAAGAAGTAGACCAAATGGGTGTCATGTACATGTTATTATACTACTGTCCTGTATTTATTTTTCCATTGGAATTTTTCTCTTCTCCTTATTTCTTGCTTCCTTAGTGGTACATGAACCCAATCATATTTGAGTTTGAGTCAAATTTTCAAACACACACATAAGGTGCATAAGAAGAGGCAGACATTGCTGCTGAGAGGTTTATCATATTGCCTGAAATTGGTGGAATATTAATAAGTTATGCTTATAACTTATTCATCACTTCTTTTGCTTGTGGAGTATAGAATTAGTCGAAAATTGTACAGGTCAGGATTTGATTTTGAAATTACAGGCTGGTTTGGTGCACATGATCATGTCTCCCTCCACTGGGACCTCCCTTGGTCCCAGTAATGATAACATCACAATATTTCCTCACACTGAAAGGAATTTTCTTTTAGCTCCATTGCTAGAGGCCTCAGATTTTCCAGCTCAGGAAAATTCCAGCTTCCTCACTGACAACTGTAGTGTTTACAAGTGTTGCAAGAGTGCTCTCTACATGAGATATGTGTGTATCTATGGTTAAAGTTAATAGAGAGCCATCTACTGGTCCATAAGAATATGTAATGGTGTCTATAAATTAGGTTCAATAAAGTTGTTATGTCCTTTAAATGATTACCAATGTGCATAATGAGTGTGTGTCCATGGGCACAGATGCACACTTTGGCTTTGCCTTGAGTGAAGTTTGACATCTCTAGTATTCTAATTAAATACTATTCTGATGCTTGAAGGTTTCTTTGTCACGTGAATGTTCCTGGAACCCAAGAATGTCTAAACCCTGCTGCTGTATATTTGAGTTTGGGTTAATAGTCCACATTTTCAATTAATTCCCATAACCCCCCTTGCAAGAATAATTTATTCCACCTGTTCTTTCCCCATAATATTAATTTAGGGGTTTTGGCAGCTCTGCAAAACACTTGTCAGTCATAAGCAAGATGGCGGCCAGGAAAAGCAGGAGTCCCTGAAATGTCAATTTTAATTAAAACCTTCACTTTCAAATGCAGCTTTCTGTGTTTACATGATGGGATTTTTTTTTCTGCAACACTGGCCTAGAAAAGTGAATGTGGATCTTTTAAAAGGAAAGACTGTTCCCTTGTGCAATGAGGTGATGCGTTTAATAACCACACAGCACATAATCTCTAAAACGGTGGGGAACAACTTCAGCGTTTGGGAAACTGACCGTTAGTAAAGTTAGGGGAACCAGCTAGCAGGCTTTGATGTCCGTCCTTAGTTACCTGAACTCCAAAGCAAAGACTTCAAAGCCAGTTGCTCTGTCTCTCCTGATTTTAACGCTTCCTGCTCATCATCCAATTTCTGCTCCAGGCTCTCTAACCCCAGATGGCAGTGAAAATTAAACTCTTTGGATAAAATAAGCAGACTTCATGTTCACCATCCTGTGATGAGGATCCCAGGGCACAATACATCCTCAGGTGACACTAAAATGCTTTGGTTAAAAGGAGTTTCAGCAAAAAAAACAGGTTTCTATTGTGCATTACACTTATAAGCTAGACAATTTCAGGATGCTTTGTTCATTTCCAAATTGAAATCCCAGTTACATTTAGACTAGGCTTTGGGTTTGCAGCTGAACTAAGTCTAAAATTCAAGTTCTGATTCAAAGGTGCTGAAATCTCACTGATTTCCAAAGATTTCCTCCACAAATATTGGGAGATCAGCTGTTCTTGTATGATATCTGCTATCCCAGGGCAAGCACCCAAAATGGAACCCAAATGTAGGCCCTTTCCTGTTTTACATCTGAGACTAGGAACCAAACTGTAAAGGCAAATTGCATCTGAGATTTTGAAGCTGACCTTTCCCTCCCTCAAAATATTCTAAGGGTATGTCTTCACTACTGGCTGGATTGGTGGACAGCGATCGATCCAGCAGGGATTGATTTGTCGTGTCTAGTCTAGACATGATAAATCGACCCCCGAGCGCTCTCCCGTCGACTCCTGTACTCCAGCTCGGCGAGAGGCACAGGCAAAGTCGACGGGAGAGCAGCAGCAGTCGACTCACCACTGTGAAGACACCACGGTAAGTCGATCTAAGTACGTTGACTTCAGCTACGTTATTCACATAGCTGAAGTTGCGTAACTTAGATTGATTCCCTCCACCCACCTCCCAGTGTAGACCAGGCTAAGAGATTCTTGTTTTGGCCCATCTCTAATATATACAACCAAGAAGAAGGGGTCCAAAGTGCTTTACAAACTATTAGTGGTCACCGTGAGTTTTGCCTGGGCAACGACTGCAGCACTAGGACAGATCTGACTAAATTCGTTATTTCACCCACTCCCTAGGTAGAAGGCAGCAGACAGATGAAGGAGCAGCCCACTGTACAGCAATATGGAGATGACAGATTTCGAACAAGAACAGGATAAAACCACACTCTTACAAACAGTGCCACAGGAATTCCTCTGTCTATGGACATTTGACAGGACTGTGGTCTTCGAAAGGTCTCATCTGAAAGATACTCACAGAACTGCATGGGGTTATGAAGGACTGTATCAAACATGCCAGTCTAGATACTTCAATCCTGTTACTTGGTCCTGTATGCCAACCCATTCCTTTCAGCTGTTTCCAACTTTGCTAGGGGGCTAGGGCAAAAAAAACCCTCCTGTCTCATAGTTGGCAATATCTCCCAAATATTATCTACTTTAACTCAGAATATTTTAAGAAGTATTGGGAGCATAAGCTTTCGTGGGTAAGAACCTCACTTCTTCAGATGCAGGGCTTGCATCTGAAGAAGTGAGGTTCTTACCCATGAAAGCTTATGCTCCCAATACTTCTGTTAGTCTCAAAGGTGCCACAGGACCCTCTGTTGCTTTTTACAGATTCAGACTAACACGGCTACCCCTCTGATACTTCAGAATATTTTGTGTTTATAAAAGAATCCTCTGAATCTTTAGTGTTCTCTCAAATCAGATTAACCCAGCATAAAGTTTAATAATGAATTCCACTCAGCATGCCAGCAGAACAGAAAAGTTCTTTTGTCTGATCTCAGACAAGTTATCTAATAGGTAAAAATGAGATCCAGGGGGCAGAATATGCTAATATTATATGAAAGGAATTTATTAGAATTTCTGAAACCTATTTTACTTATCTCATGGGACATTTACTGAAGAGATTCCTGATTATCAGCACCGTTCAGCGTGTTGAATTAGAAATACATGCTGAGTTGATGAAAACATTTGCAAAACTTTTTAATTTCACAACATGCCATTCTTCTAAAATTATCACCACTACTTGGCTTTTCCCTACTCTGAATTTTCATTCACTAGGGGTGATTGAGTCTATTTTTAAATAATCCACAAACAAAACCCCTGTATCCAAAAACCTTGGGGAAGTCCAGCTCCAGCTCTGAATTTTCTGGCTAGCAACTATCACTGTAATGAGTTGAACAAAAACCTTCCGTCTAAATACTCTTAAACTTTTAGCTCCAGCTCCAGACTTTTCAGGCCTGTAATATTTAGTAACATACCCCGGAATCTGGTGGTGGGAAGAGAAAGTATAGGATGGATCCTTAGAGAGATCTGCTCTCTGGTTTGTATTGGAGAGGAATGACTGTAGACATTACATACATCTATGCCTGCTGTGTCAGTGTAAGTGGGACAGCAGCACTTTGTGATTGATATCATCTGTGATAAATGAAAGGGGGGGAGAGCTCCTGTGTATAGACACCCAGCCAGCCAGTTAGCTATAAAGTCCCCCTTGGTGGCTGTTTACTTTACCTGTAAAGGGTTAAAAAGTCCCCCAGGTTTAAAACAAAAAACAAACAAACAAAAAAAAGGAAGTGAGCACCTGACCAAAAGAGCCAATGGGAAGGCTAGAACATTTTAAAATGGGGGAGGGAAACTTTCCCTTTGTCTCTGTTGTTCTCTCTGGGTTGAAGAGATGGGGGGCAGCTGACATGCTGTGTAAAGTTTGGATCACATCTGAAATTCATCGTCCATACCTAGAAGCATTCATTGGGACAGGGAATGTTTAGAAAGACACGATTAGGATTATTTCTGTTTATTTCTTGGCTTGTGGACTCCTCTGTGCTAACCCCAGATGCTCTTGTTTGCTTGTAACCTTTAAGCTGAACCCCCAAGAAAGCTATTTTGGGTGCTTAAGTTTTGGAATTGCTCTTTTAAAATCTAGCAAAAGCCTATGTTCCAAATGTGTTTCCTTTCTTTTTGTTTTTAATAAATGTTACCTTTTTTAAGAACACGATTGGATTTTTGTGTCCCTAAGAGGTTTGTGCATATGTTGTTTAATTAGCTGGTGGCAACAGCCGATTTCCTGTCTCACACGGAGGTTCTCCATCGGATTGGCATGCAGCATCTGCCATGGGCCGTTTACAATGGATATGGAATCAACATCCTCTTAGTATGACACCCAAGTTCAGGATTTATTTGAGCTCTATCCTTCCCATACTGTTGTACGGCTGCAAAACATGGACTCTACACCGCTCAGACTGGACAAATCTGGAGGCTTTCCACACAAAATGTCAACGTCATATATTGGGCATAAAGTGGAATGACTTCATCTGTAATGCAGATGATTGTGGTTGCTCGGGTCTACATAATACTGGGGCCATTGTCTGCAGGCGGTGCGTTATGCTTTTCGGACATGTCAGAAGGATGCCACAAGACATTCCAGCGAACACCGTTCTCCGAGTGGCTTGTAACATCCGGGATAAAATTCCACCAACTGAGGGGTGGAGGCGGCCCAGAGTCAGCCCCCCTATTACATGAGTTCATCATGTCTGTTCCAATGTTGGGCTCTCAGGCCGTCAAGCCTTTGCAATTGCGCAGGAATGGACCAAATGGCTAATGATAGTCTTTTATGTATTTGAAAACTGTTATCATGTCCCCCCCTCAGCCTTTTCTTCTCCAGACTAAACAAACCCAATTGTTTCACTCTTCCCTCATAGGTCATGTTTTCTAGACCTTTCGTCATTTTTGTTGCACTTCCCTGGACTTTCTCCCATAGGCGCTGACTTTCGTTTTTGCTGGTGGGTTTTTTTGAAGAGGTGTGTGTGTGGGGGCACTGTCAGTTTTGGGGGGAATCTATTTTCAGCATATTTATACACTTCTTTTGTATTCTAGTTTCTGAATGTGTCTATCATTGGTATCTTTACTATTTTAATAATGATTCAATTGTTATGAACTACATCATTCCATTATCATGAATTACAGTATATTAAAATCATTGCAATCCCTTACAAGCTGTCTTTACTAATGTCCCAGTTTAAAAAAATTATGTCTCACGGTGGCTTTCTAGATGAAACTGTCAGCAATATTATTTACATCTAGGTTCTCTGGTATTGTTTTGATGCACCTTGAGGACAGCTACATTATTCAGTTGTGTCTGTCCCTTTGATGACTGGAGAGAATGTTTAAGTCTTCTGAAGCTGGAGAATGAGCATTCCGCAGTTCAGGGTGATACAGGCACCGTGAGAAAGATTCTTGTGAATTTGCAGTACTCTGGAAACATAGTGCTTTCAGAATACTGCAAATGACTCCACGATCTGTTTCTTGATTGATAACAGCTAATTTAGGCACCATCATTTCGTATGTATAGTTGGGATTATATTTTGCCATGTGCATTACTTTGCATTTAACATTGAATTTCATCTGCCATTTTGTTGCCAAGTCAGCCAGTTTTGTGAGATCCCTTTGTAACTCTTTGCAGTCTTTTTGAACTTAAATTAGCTTGAGTAATTTTGTCTTGTCGGCAAACTTTGCCACCTCACTGTTTACCCCTTTTTGCAGATCATTTATGAATATGTTGAATGGCACTGGTCCCAGACCAGTACAAGCCCCTCAGAGAACACCACTATTTACTTCTCTCCATTCTGAAAATGGACCATTTATTCCTACCCTATCCTAACTGGAGTGCCTGAGAATGGTTTCATGATCATCTAACGATCCTTAATTTAATTTAACAACAAGCGTTTTGTTATCCTAATCACCTGCCTCTGATTATAAACTATCTCCCTTCCCCAAGGGCAGAAGTTGTTAGCAGCACAACACTTATCACATTCCACACTCAAGCTCTGACTCCTGGGTGCTGAGCACACACTTCCCCCCCCCCCATAGGCCCCGGAGCCAGAGGTGAAAGTAAGCCCGTACGGTGTTGGACCAGACCGGCTTCCCCAGGCTGGTGCTTTAAAGGGCCCAGTGCTCCCTGCAGCAGAGCTCTGGGCCCTTTAAATCACCTCCCGAGCCCTGCCGTCACTACCCCAGGGCTCAGGCAGCCAGGCTCGGGTGGTGATTTAAAGGGCTCAGGGCTCCTTCCGCTGTGGGGAGCCCTGACCCTTTAAAGTTCCCCCCGAGCCCTGCTGCTACCCTGGGACTCAGGCAGCGGGGCTCGGGTGGCGCTTTAAAGAGCCCCGGGCTCCTGCCGCTGCGGGGAGTCCTGGCCCTTTAAAGTGCCGCCCGAGCCCGGCTGCCAGAGCCCCGGGGTAGCAGGGGCAGGGCTCCATCGTGATTTAAAGGGCCCAGAGCTCCGCCATGGTAGCGGCGGCCAGAGCCCTGGGCCCTTTAAATCGCCCTAAATCGCCCTAAATCGCCCCTTAGCCCCAGGGCTCCCAGCGTACGGGTAAGTCCTTCAAGTTACGTTCACCCCTGCCCGGAGCACACATGGAGTCGGCGCCTATGCTTTCTCCTATTTGTCCACATCTTTCCTGAAATGTGGTGCCTACAACTGGACACAATACTCCAGTTGAGGCCTAATCAGTGCAGAGTAGAGTGGAAGAATTACTTATCATGTCTTGCTTACAATACTCCTGCTAATACAACCCAGAATAATGTATGCTTTTTTTTTTTCAACAGTGTTACACTATTAACTCCTATTTAGCTTATGATTCTCTATGACCTCCAGATCCCTTTCCGCAGTACTCCTTCCTAGGCAGTCATTTCCCATTTTGTATGTGCACAACTGATTGTTCCTTCCTAAGTGGAGTACTTTGCATTCATCCTTATTGAATTTCATTCTACTTACCTCAAACCATTTCTCCAGTTTGTCCAGATCATTTTGAATTTAATCCTATCCTCCAAAGCACTTGCAACCTCTCCCAGCTTGGTATCATCTGCAAACTTTATTAGTGTACTCTCTATACCATTATCTAAATCATTGATGAAGATATTGAACAGAACCAGACCCAGAACTGATCCCTGCAGGACCCAACTTGATATGCCCTTCCAGCTTGACTGTGAACACTGATAACTACAATCTGGGAATGGTTTTCCAACTATTTATGCACCCACCTTATAGTAGCTCCATCTAGGTTGTATTTCCCTGGTTTTGTTATGAGAAGGTCATGTGAGATAGTATCAAAAGCCTTACTGAATTCAAGATATACCACATCTACCACTTCCCCCCCTCCACAAGGCTTGTTATCCTCTCAAAGAAAGGTATTAGGTTGGTTTGACATTATTTGTTCTTGACAAACCCATGCTGTGTGTTATTTATCACCTTATTATCTTCTAGGTGTTTGTAAACTAATTGCTGAGTTATTTGCTCCATTATCTTTCTGTGTACTGAAGTTAAGCTGGCAACCCCAGGTTGTCCTTATTTCTCTTTTTATAGATGGGCACTATATTTGCCCTTTTCCAGTACTCTGGAATCTCTCCTGCCTTCCATGACTTTTCGAAGATAATCACTAATGGCTCAGATACCTCCTCAATCAGCTCCTTAAGTATTCTAGGATGTAATTCATCAGGCCCTGATGACTTGAAGACATCTAACTTATCTAAGTAATTTTTAACTTGTTCTTTCCACATTTTAATCTCTGAGCCTACCTCATTTCCACTGGCATTCACTATGTTTGATGCCCAATCGCTACTAACCTTTTTGGTGAAAACTGAAACAAAAGTTATTTAACACACCTGCTAGTTCCATATTTTCTGTTATTGTGCTTTGGCCTTTCTAATTGTGTCCCTACATACTTGTGTTATTTGCTTATATACATCCTTTTTAATTTGACCTAGTTTACACTTTTTATAGGACTCTTTTTTGAGTTTAAGATCATTGAAGTTCTCCTGGTTAAAGCAGGGTGGTCTCTTAACATGCTTCCTAGCTTTCCTACGGAGTGGGATAGTTTATCTTGTGACCTTAATAATGTCTCTTTGAAAAACTGCCAACACTCTTGAACTGTATTTTTTCCCTTAGACTTGCTTCCCTGGGGATCTTACCTACAAACTCCCTGAGTTTGCTAAGGTCTGCCTTCTTGAAATCTATCTTTATTGTGCTGTTTCCCCTCCTACCATTCCTTAGAATCATGAACTCTACCATTTCATGATCACTTTTACCCAGGCTGCCTTCCACTTTCAAATTCTCAACCAGTTGCTCCCTATTTGTCAAAATCAAATCTAGAACAGCCTTCCCTGTAGTAGCTTTCTCCACTTTCTGAAATAAAAAATTGTCTCCAATACATTCCAAGACGAAAGCTAAGAAAAAAAAGAAATAATGAATAAATAAAGGAAACATAATTAATAATTCAGATAAATAATTATTGTGCAAACATGAGCTCTCACAGCCGAGTACTAAAAATGGATCTATTTCCATATCTTTGTCACTCTTTGTTGCCTGAGGAAATTCTGCTTTCACAAATATTATCACCTCTTCAGCTGGAGTTTGCCTTTATAGTGACTTTATTACCATGCTAGAGAGTGGCTGTATTATACGATTTTTTTTCTACTTTGCAGTAGGTGTATATATATAAAAAATTTAAAACTAGTACTGAAACTAGGAACTTGCCAGAGGAAAAATCAGAATATATGTTAATACAGTGTGAAAGCTAATGGATTTAAGAGACTCTGCTGTTTTAAGGCAGTTATAGTAGCTTGAAAAATGAAGCATTTGAAAACATTTTAGGATTCATCTCCATCCCCACATCCTTTCCGGAGAGAGCAATGAACTCTCTTTCAATAGTTGGATAACTAGTCAGCAGTTTGAAATCCCAAGTAATATTTTTTGAAGAAAACTGATAGTCTCATTATTTTCAAATCCGTGCAGACTACCTAGAAGCTCCAAGATGCTTCATTGAGAACTATTCTCCAGATCACTGTGTCATTTCTTTAATTTGCCCAGTGCTTTTCCCATAATACTAGTTATTTTACTTTTGAAAGAACAAAAGTTTGTTACTTGACTAGCTTTTATTCTGTGGATTCAGACCCAGTGGTCCATGTGATAGTTGTCACTACAGATAGGCTATAGGCCACCACTCCTGGATTCTATCCCTTGTCACTATGTGTCCCTCCATCTCTAGGGGTGAAACCCCAGCCCCACTGAAGTCAATCTGGCACAATGCAACTCTCTACAATAAGGGAAGGAGATAGAACTTTCTCGGGGGCTGGTCTGAACTTGTGGAATGAACTCCCTCAGGAACTAAGGGCCATCAGAAAACTCTCCAACTTCTGCTGCAACTGCATGGCACATGTCTTTGGCTTTCATTTTCTAAGATAAATACTTCGGCCTGGTCTACACTATGACTTTAATTCAGATTTAGCAGCGTTACATCAAATTAACCCTGTACCCGTCCACACAACGAAGCCATTTATTTTGAGATAAAGGGCTCTTAAAATCGATTTCTGTACTCCACCCCGACGAGCGGAGTAGCGCCAAAATCAATATTGTCATTTCAAATTAGGGTTAGTGTGGCCGCAATTCGATGGTATTGGCCTCTGGCAGCTATCCCACAGTGCACCATTGTGACCGCTCTGGACAGCAATCTGAACTCGGATGCACTGGCCAGGTAGACAGGAAAAGCCCCGCGAACATTTGAATTTTATTTCCTGTTTGCCCAGCGTGGAGAGCACAGGTGACCACAGAGAGCTCATCAGCAAAGGTAACCATGCAGGCCGATAATCGAAAAGGAGCACCAGCATGGACTGTACGGGAGGTACTGGATCTGATCGCTATATGGGGAGAGGATTCAGTGCTAGCAGAACTTCGTTCGAAAAGATGAAATGCCAAAACTTTTGACAAAATCTCCAAGGGCATGATGGAGAGAGGCCACAATAGGGACTCAGATCAGTGCAGCGTGAAAGTCAAGGAGCTCAGACAAGCCGATCAAAAAACAAAGGAGGCAAACGGTCATTCTGGGTCAGAGCCGCGGACATGCCGCTTCTACGCTGAACTGCATGCAATTCTAGGGGGGGCCGCCACCACTACCCCACCTGTGATCGTGGATTCCGGGTCGGGGATAGTCTCATCAGCTACACCTGAGTATTCTGCAGATGGGAAAGAGGAGGAGGAGGAGGACAAGCTTGCGGAGAGCACCCAGCACTCCGTTCTCCCCAACAGCCAGGATCTTTTTCTCAGCCTGACTGAAGTACCCTCCTAACCCTCCCAAGCCAGTATCCAAGACCATTACCCCATGGAAGGGACCTCAGGTGAGTTTACCTTTTAAAATATAAAACTTGTTTTCAAAGCAAGTGTTTTTTAATGATTATTTTGCCCTGAGGACTTGGGATGCATTCGCGGCCAGTACAGCTACTGGAAAAGTCTGTTAACGTGTCTGGGGATGGAGCGGAAATCCTCCAGGGACATCTCCATGAAGCTCTCCTGGAGGTACTCCAAAAGACTTGCCACAAGGTTTCTGGGCAGTGCAGCCTTATTCCATCCTCCATGGTAGGACACTTGACCACGCCATGCTTGCAGCAAGTAATCTTGTATCATTGCATGACAAAGCCTGGCAGCGTATGGTCCCGGTGTTTGCTGGCATTCAAGCAACATCCGTTCTTTATCTCACTGTGTAATCCTCAGGAAAGTGATATCGCTCATGGTAACCTGGTTGAAATATGGGAATTTAATTAAGGGGACAGAGGTGGCTGTTCCTACTGGGCTGTTTGCCTGTGGCTGAAAAGAAATCCTTCCCTGCAGTTCACCAAGCATGGTGGTGGGGGGAATTGGCCCAGAGCTTTTTGCGTTTGGCCAGCAGGGATCTTCCCTGATACCAGCCACACAGTGGGGGGGGGAGGGGGAGGGATAAAGCGATCATCCAGAGAATTGGATGGGGGGGGGTTAGTTTGTTTTCTGCTGCTGAATGTTAACAGGAAAACCGCAGCACTCAACGGGCTTTGCTTGGTATGTGGGAAAGGAGGGCGCAGAAGCCAAAAGACAATGACTTACCATGGCCGCATGCAAGCCGAATTCTGTTGCCCGGACCTGCGACTGTGATCTCTAGCAGCAAAGCCACAGACGCTTAATATTAAGAGGCAAAATGCAACCTTGCACAGAAATCACATGTGCTATGTAATGTGAATAGTGTTGGTCACCGTGAAAGAGTATAAGCATTGTTCTGCAAAATGTATCTTCTTAAAAAATTCTCTCCTTTTTTCCCTCCCTCCAGCAGCTGCAAATTTTTCAAGCCTCCCTCCTCCATCCCAAAGGCTATCTCAGATAAGGCGTCGGAAAAAGAGACGAGATGTTCGCAGAAATCATGGAATCCACCCGCAGTGAAAGAGCTCATCTGAATGAGTGGAAGGACACGGTTTCAAAGTATAGGAAAGAAGCCAGTGAACGTGAGGACAGGAGGGTCCAACGTGAGGGCAGGAGGGACCAACGTGAGGATAGAAGGGACCAACGTGAGGAGAGACGCTCGAGATGAGAGGTGGCGGCAAGAATATCAGAGGAGGCAGGATGCAACGCTGGGGCTGCTGCATGAGCAAACAGACATGCTCCGGCGTCTGGTGGAGCTTCAGGAATGGCAGGAGGATAACAGAGTGCCGCTACAGCCCCCGTATATCCCCCCTCCCCCCTCACCATTTTCCATAGCCTCCTCACCCAGACGTGTAAGAATGCGCGGGGGGGAGGCTCCGTACACCCTCCCATTCCACCCCAGTGGACAGCCCAAGCAAAAGGCTGTCATTTTTTTAACCTATTTTTAGTGGCCTTTTCCTTCCCGCCGATCCTCCTCCCAAACCCCACCCGGGTTCTCTCCCTCTTTTTATAATCAATTAATAAAGAATAAATGATTTTTAAATGATAGTAACTTTATTTCCTTTGAAAGCAAACTGGGGGAAGGGAGAGGGTGGATTCCTTACAGAGAATGAATCAATAAAGGGGGCAGGTTTTCATGAAGGAGGAACAAACAGAAATTTCACACTGTAGCCTGGCCAGTCATGAAACTGGTTTTCAAAGCTTCTCTGATGCACAGCGCTTCCTGGTGTGCTCTACGCGCAGCCAGACACCAGGGCGATTAGAAATCAGCAGCCAGGTGATTTGCCTCAGCCTCCCACCCCACCATAAAGGTCTCCCCCTTACTTTCACAGAGATTGTGGAGCACACAGCAAGCAGAAATAACAATGGGGATATTGGTTTGGCTGAGGTCTGAGCGAGTCAGTAACTATCGCCAGCGACCTTTTAAACAGCCAAATGCACATTCTACCACCCTTCTGCACTTGCTCAGCCTGTAGTTGAACAGCTCCTGACTCCTGTCCAGGCTGCCTGTGTATGGCTTCATGAGCCATGGCATTAAGGGGTAGGCTGGGTCCCCAAGAATAACTATTGGCATTTCAACATCCCCAATGGTTATTTTCTGGTCCGGGAAGTAAGTCCCTTGCTGCAGCCATTTAAACAGAGTAGTGTTCCTGAAGACGCGAGCATCATGAACCCTTCCCGGCCAGCCCACGTTGATGTTGGTGAAACGTCCCTTGTGATCCATAAGTGCTTGCAGCACCATTGAAAAGTACCCCTTGTGATTTATGTACTGGGTACCCTGGTGCTCCGGTGCCAAGATAGGGATATGGGTTCCATCTATCGCCCCACCACAGTTAGGGAATCTCATTGCAGCAAAGCCATCCACTATGACCTGCACATTTCCCAGAGTCACTACCTTTCATAGCAGCACCTCAGTGATTGCTTTGGCTACTTGCATGACAGCAGCCCCCACAGTAGATTTGCCCACTCCAAATTGATTCCTGACTGACCGGTAGCTGTCTGGCGTTGCAAGCTTCCACAGGGCTATCGCCACTCGCTTCTCAACTGTGAGGGCTGCTCTCATCTTGGTATTCTGGCGTTTCAGGGCAGGGGACAGCAAGTCACAAAGTTCCATGAAAGTGCCCTTATGCATGCGAAAGTTTCGCAGCCACTGGGAATTGTCTCACACCTGCAACACAATGCGGTCCCACTAGTCTGTGCTTGTTTCCCGGGCCCAGAATCGGCGTTCCACGGATAGAACCTGCCCCATTAACAACATGATCTCCAAAGCACCGGGGCCCACGGTTTGAGAGAATTCTGTGTCCATGTCCATGTCCATGTCCATGTCCTCATCACGCTTGTCGCTGCGCTGCCGTCGCCTCCTCGGCTCGTTTTTCTGGTCCTGGTTCAGCATAAACTGCACGAGAATGCGCGAGGTGTTTACAATGTTCATGACTGCTGTCTTGAGCTGAGCGGGCTCCATGCTTGCTGTGGTATGGAGTCTGCAGTGTTCACCCAAGAAAAAAGGCGCGAAATGGTTGTCCTCCGTTGCTTTCATGGAGGGAGGGGTGAGGCTGTACCCAGAACCACCTGCAACAATGTTTTTTGCCCCATCAGGCACTGGGATCTCAACCCAGAATTCCAATGGGCGGGGGAGACTGTGGGAACTATGGGATAGCTATGGGATAGCTACCCACAGTGCAATGCTCCGGAAATCGACACCAGCCCCGGTACATGGACGCACACCGCCGAATTAATGTGCTTAGTGTGGCCACATACATTTGACTTTATACAATCTGTTTCCAAAATTCGAATTATATAAATTCAGATTAATCCCGTAGTGTAGACATACCCGTAGTACCATGTAGATTAAACCCTTCTCTCCCCCATAAATCTACCAAAACAAGACACTCAGTTGCAGACATTTCTCCATCTTGGGAGAGGATGAGAGAATGAACAACACATTACAGCTCTGTGGTCACATTGCTTAATGCACTACTGGAAGGCGCTCAGATACCACAATGAAGAACACAGTAAAAGAAGCTATATAGAATAGAATACAATAGCAAAACTTCAACTGACTTCAGTGGGGCCAAGAAACTATTCGCGTTTCAGTACATCCATCTGCAAAAAGCAGAGATGGATGCCCACTTCAGATCTTTCATTTATTTAGCTTTACAACACCCCTGTGAGGTAAGTATGTGCTGTTATCCCCATTTTACAGATGAGGAATTGAGTCACAGAGCATCTAAATGACTTTCCCAAGGTCCTATAGGAAGTCCATGTCAGAAAGGGAAATCAAACCAAGGTCTCCCAAGGCAGTGCCATAACCACTAGACCATCTTTCCTTCATTTTAGCTCATGTTTGTTGATTCTAAAACTATCCCTCCCTTATTCTGGTTCTTATACCACATTCATATAATGGTATCCAGCCCATGGTATTTCATTTTCAGTGGACTGAATTAACCATTCATGTAGAGTGGCAATGTTTATAAGGACATTGTCAATTTTGATAACAGGATATAAATAGGCCTTTAAACTATTACTACCTTTACACCCCAGTTCTGAACAGGACAACACTTCCAATTTATGAGCTGGGAAGAGTCCCTGACAATGTTATACAGTCTCGAAGTTCACATCTGAGCTCTGATAAGAATTAACATGGAAAAACAGCTGGAGATCAATTTAGCGCCACCAGACAGCAGGCGAAGAGGAGGAAAGAAAAAGTAAAAACACATTCAGAACTCACATTATCCTTAATGAGTGCCTCCTCTGGTTTCTATTGGAGGTAGCTCTGTTCTCTGCCAAAGGTTGAGCTTTTCTGGGAGTCTTCTATGAAATACAGCCATATTTTGCAGCTGTTTTCAAGCACTAAAACCACAGGACTAAAGTACCTAGCTATCCCACCTAATCAGCGATAATGATGAACAAATAATGGTAATGACTCTATTCCACTCATCTCCTTTTCCCAGTAGGAATCCAGGTACGCCAAGAAGGATGCACATGCTCTGACTTTTCTTTACTTGTACTAGCCTGGGGTATTTCCCATATGAATACTTGCTGCAGAATCCTCACAACATGCTGTAACTTTAGTCTGCGATGTAATGTATAGAAGGTATGGTAAAAACTCTCATCCACGCTGTTATCATCTCCAGTCTTACTCAATGTACGCCCCTCCCCCCCACACATACACTTCCCTAGCCCCCAGAACACCCACGTTGCCCCATTCTTGTCACAAACTTCCCTTTTCTGGATGCACACTGTATTCAACATGAGTCACTGGGTCGCCATTGCAGCCTTTTTACTCCCTCATCATCTTCTCAGGGTGTTCTTGGCTGCTTTTCTTAACTCAATTTCAAGAACCCTGCAGATATCTCAAACCCACCAATTGATGATGCCTCCAACTGCAGGGTCTGACAAAATACTCTTTACTCTTATTTAACCTGAGTAAACATAACACAAACTAAACAAAATAACCTTCAGGAAGCTTCCTGCTTCTTACTCTAGTAGGGACAGCCTACCAATATAAGAGCCCATCAGTGCTCCCTTTCCTCCTAGGAGTCAACCGACGAATCTGCTCCCCTTTCCCCCAGGAGCCAACTGATGGATCCTTCACATTCAAAACTGCTGAAGTCCTGAATGAGCAGTCTAGGTAGAGCGTCCATCCAGGAGTCCAATCCTCTGTCTCCCCACACACCCAGTGGCATATGTTTTTGTCGGTCTTCAACCCACAACATAGCCCATCATACAGTTTTGCTTAACATTTATCCTGTGATGGCATCTCATAGCAAATAATTTTCATATCAACATAGTTCCTTCTCTCCACAACCCAAGAAGCCTCTATCACCCTTGTACAGTTGTGCAAGGGCCTCTCACAACAACAGGCAGTGCTTCGGGCTGGGCACTTCTGCTTACTTCTGCTATCCCTGGGGACTCTGAAAAGGGGGTACAGAGAGGCAGGGCCCCACTCCGTGCTAGCCCACAGAGCAGGGCTGATTGCTAAACCACTGTGTGCGAAGGGCAGCCTTAGAAGAGATTGTCCTTGTGCAATTTCTCCAGTGCTCCTCCCAGACCAGTGAGGCTGCCGTGTAACAGTTGTAGTCTTTCCCTTACTTCAGTATCAACCGTGCAGTGCCAAATCTCTGGTGCCTTCCAAGGGACCACTTTCTGCCTTCCAAGGGGACACTGTGCTGCAGAATCACATTAGTCATTAGTTACATGCAAATCTTTTTACATACCCTATTTTGGATACCTGGGTGAATGAGGTCTCCGTTCACACCTCATACAGAAAGCCTTTTCCATAGATCACTAGAGCAAGAGGAGAGTTTCTGTGGGAGAGAGATTTGCCAGGTCACTTAATCTTTATTGTACCACTCCATAATGTTAGATCTCCTTGAAGATTTCCATTCTTGCAGCCTAACCTTTGGGTTTCCAGGCTGATTCAAATAAGGTGATTTATTTTTTGGAGTTTCTGGTGAGGTGGAATTGAGGTGTACAATCCAATGAACCTCCTGTCATGCTTATCATAAATGCTGAGAAACTAGAGCTAAATGCTTGGCCCCAGTGCCATCTCAATAAGCATTGAGGAGTACAAACTCAAACTCCTAAGCTCATTTTAGATAAGCTTTCAAAAATTTAATACTTATATGAATCTTATCCAAAGCATATGAACCATTTCAACTTGCTAAACTGAATTGATAATCACATGAGAACAGGCTTTGGGGAAAGATTGTTCTTGCCTCTAGTCAGGTTGTTAAGACTATAAGAATAGCCTCTCATGTTATTTTGATCCCTGAATTTCTGGGTCTAAATCCCATTGGCTGTATTCACGTGAGTGATCTCAGTGGGACTGTTCAAGGGAGTCAAGCAGGGAGTAAGGCCTCGGGTACCAAGAAATGCCGAGGTACACAAAAAGAAAAAAAAATGGGGAAATGAGCTATCAGAAAATATTTGAACTTCAGCAAAAGTTCAGTTTGAGTTTCAAGCTAAGGATCTCTTTAGTCCTCATGGTATCTGAACTGGTTTACCTGTCCTTAATCTCAAACCAACAGAGGCTCTTTCAGACTTTCCCCACAGCTCTTTTCATGTGTCTGAACCATGAGCTCAATGGCACAAAAGCAAAATATGAACCGCTATCAGATTTCTCATTTGTAAACAACACTGCTGAATTTTGGCTCAAAAAAGGGGGTTACACAAACATTAGAACTGGAAACAAATCTTAGCTCTTGGTTCACCAAATGACAGGTAGAAAACAAGGAAAAACTGGTAGTTCTTACAGTGCAATTATACTATGCCTTAAACTCTCATCAGGAAAAGAGGCTTTAACAGCTTTCATATGCATTGCCTTCATCGAATCTTTGGAATCTCCTGGAGGGATAGAGTCACCAACACTGAGGAACTCAAGCAGGCCAGCATACCCAGCATGCAAACACGCCTCAAACAGAGATGCCTCCACTAGCTTGGGCATGTGTGCCGAATGAATGATGGGCATGTCCCAAAGGACATCCACTACGGCGTATTGGAAAAAGACCCAAAGGATGCCCCAAGTTGCGTTTCAAGGATGTATGCAAGCGAGACCTCAAAGAAATGGACATGGATGTGGACGAATGGGAAGATCACACTCAGGACCGCAGCCTTTGGAAACCACCGCTTAACAAAGGTCTCTGGAGTTACGCAGGGAAACCGTCCAGCTTAGCAAAGGAGAAAAGAGCTTGCAGAAAACAGAACCCAAAGGGTTGAAACATCACTTTTAAATGTGACAGATGCGGCAGAAATTGTCTCTCTTGAGTGGGTCTCTTCACCCACAGCCATGTTCGCAGCTGCCATAAAACCAGTTGAGTAAATTCTTTATCTCTCAGGGGCACATATCCATGGTCTCTTGAGACTGATGGATGCCTACTAGTACTACAGAGCAGTTTCAAACCCATGCCACATTTCTCCCCCTCTGACATTCATCTACACAGTGATACCTCTGAGCATCTACTTTAGGGCTGGACAACTAATTGCTTAAATACCTATGACTGTCTTCACTTCAGGTGGAGCAGAACTAAACTCAGTACCAGGACTGGTCGGAACTATTCCATCTAAACTGTTTTTGACATAAAACTGGGTTTTGACAAACTGATTTTTTTTTCCCCAAAAAGTGTCTGTTTTCCGTGGGACAAGGTAATAATAATGAAAGAATCTGGTTTTGGGGTCTGATACAAAACCCACTGAAGTCAATGGAAAGCCTTCCATTTGCTTTGGAGCAGGCCTGTTATTGGCATAGTGTGTGTGCTTGTGTAACCCACACACCTCCTGGGTGTGGTGTTCTGTCCCATCTAGTGGCACCAAGACCACTTAGAGAGAGATAATGAGTGTGCTCTAGAGCCTTAGCTAACAGCCAGTTGGCTTTTAGCTCATGTGGTAGAGGCTCATGCACTAAGCTTCAGAGGTCCCAGGTTCAATCCTGCCCGACAACGACAGGGGTCTGTCAGTGTTACACTTGTGCACAGATTAGATATAGATATACGCATATGCATGCATAGCTTTCAAGGGACTGGAGATGGGGGAAGAAGGTTAGTTTAAACTGTGTTTTGTGCTGACCCCAAGTGGTTTGTGCCTCTTGCTAGAAGGGGCATTCAGCGCATAAAAATGCATTTGCTTCGTTTTTGTGCAAGTATTTGCAGGTCACCTTTCCACTCAATGAAGGAATGGAAACTTTTTCCAGTAGTGTTCCATCTATCACATTGTTCGTTTAGGGCTGGCAGAGAGGCGGGAGCCGAAGTGTCAGACACAGAAAATGAGAGACAGAACAAAGAGAAATAGGTCCCCGAAGGAAAGAAAGAGAGAGGTTCTGAAAGCAGAAATAGAAAGAGAAAGAGATAAGGGACCTTAAAATAGAGATAAATCAACAGAGAATCAAGTGCCTTGAAACAGAAGGGAAAGAATGCCCTAAAGAGAGAAAGCCAAGGACAAAAATGCATCATCATGTGAGCCAAGCCTGGGAGATCTGTCCATCAAAAGGGCTGCAAGTCTCCAAGCATTTTAATACCATATTGTTATTCCTGCCACAAGATGGAAACTTGTCTATATCCTTCATAGATGTTTTACTAATCATGCATGTTAAGTGTGATATTTAATACTGATTGGGGAAGAACAAGCCCTCTTTTCCATTTCCTTGGCCTAATTGTTCACTGCCTATTTGTGAGAAGAATACAGGAGGCCTCAACAGGAAATGCAGTGTGGTCTAGTAGATAGGGAGCTAGACTGGGGCTCAGGGTGCCTGGCTTCTATTCCTGTCTATCACTGACCTACTGTGTGACTCTGGGCAAATCACTTTGTGCCTGTTTCCTTTCCTAGTCTTTGCCTGTGTTCAATTTTTCGACTATAAACTCTTCAGGCCAGAAGCTATCTTTTGCCATGTGATGTAGGGTGCCTACCCCATTGGAGCTATGGTGTTGGTTGGGGATTCTAGACACTATTGTAATCAAATAATGAGTCTCAAAGAATGACGTGTAAAATGGGTAACCGCACTCAAATACAGCGCCAGTCAAAAATAAATGTATGTGTATATCAGTTCTGTAGTGCTGGTAACACTGGTCTACAATTTTTGAGAAGTCGTCTACTTCAGACATAAAATGTGCTATTTATTATGTATTTTGATGTGCTGAATTCAAATATGACAATTAAAACAACTGATTGGCTACTGTTTCTAAGATTTTTAAGTTTTTTTCATTTTATGTCTATGTATATTGTGTAGATAGTAGAGTTATAATCATAAATTGTAAACCTAGGTCTTTTCATGTGTTTATGGTTGCTTTACATGATAATATTTCACCTGTCCTGTTTATGTAACACTTTAAAAATCAGCAAAAGGGTTATATAAATAACATTTATTATGAAACAAAAGGCAAAAAACTATTATGTACATAGTTTAGTCCTATTCAGTGTCTACTCGGCGCTTCTTGGCTTGTCTCTTGTATTCATTCAATGGAGCATCTCTTGTCACTGTCCAGCAATAGTCTGCAAGCATTGATGGGCTCCATTTGCCCGGATAGCATTTCTCCATTGTTGCAATGTCCTGGTGAAATCACTCGCTGTGCTCATCGCTCACTGCTCCGCAGTTCGATGGAAAAAAATCTAGATGAGAGTGCAAAAAATGTATCTTTAGTGACATGTTGCAACCAAGGTTGTTGTATGCCTTGAGGAGGTTTTCCACCAACAACCTGTAGTTGTCTGCCTTGTTGTTTCCAAGAAAATGTATTGTCACTAACTGGAAGGCTTTCCGTGCCGTCTTTTCCTTGCCACGCAGTGCATGGTCAAATGCATCATCTCGAAGAAGTTCACGAATCTGAGGACCAACAAAGACACCTTCCTTTATCTTAGCTTCACTTAACCTTGGAAACTTTCCACGGAGGTACTTGAAAGCTGCTTGTGTTTTGTCAATGGCCTTGACAAAGTTCTTCATCAGACCCAGCTTGATGTGTAAGGGTGGTAACAAAATTTTCCTTGATTCAACAAGTGGTGGATGCTGAACACTTTTCCTCCCAGGCTCCAATGACTGTCGGAGTGGCCAATCTTTCTTGATGTAGTGGGAATCTCTTGCACAACTATCCCACTCTCAGAGAAAACAGCAGTACTTTGTGTATCTAGTCTGCAGACCAAGCAAGAGAGCAACAACCTTCAAATCGCCACAAAGCTGCCACTGATGTTGGTCATAGTTTATGCACCTCAAAAGTTGTTTCGTGTTGTCATAGGTTTCCTTCATATGGACTGCATGACCAACTGGAATTGATGGCAAAACATTGCCATTATGCAGTAAAACAGCTTTAAGACTCGTCTTCGATGAATCAATGAACAGTCTCCCCTCATATGGATCGTGAATGATGTTGAGGGCTGCCATCACACCATCGATGTTGTTGCAGGCTACAAGATCATCTTCCATGAAGAAGAATGGGACAAGATCCTTTTGACGGTCACGGAACATGGAAACCCTAACATCACCTGCCAGGAGATTCCACTGCTGTAGTCTGGAGCCCAACAGCTCTGCCTTACTCTTGGGTAGTTCCAAATCCCTGACAAGGTCATTCAGTTCACCTTGTGTTATGAGGTGTGGTTCAGAGGAGGAGGATGGGAGAAAATGTGGGCCCTGTGACATTGATGGTTCAGGACCAGAAGTTTCATCCTCTTCCTCTTCCTCGTCTGACTCAAGTGAGAATGATTCTGGTGCATCAGGAACCGGCAGTCCTTCTCCACGGGGTACTGGGCGTATAGCTGATGGAATGTTTGGATAATGCACAGTCCACTTTTTCTTCTTTGACACTCCTTTACCAACTGGAGGCACCATGCAGAAGTAACAATTGCTGGTATGATCTGTTGGCTCTCTCCAAATCATTGGCACTGCAAAAGGCATAGATTTCCTTTTCCTGTTCAACCACTGGCAAAGACTTGTTGCACAAGTGTTGCAGCATATGTGTGGGGCCCACCTCTTGTCCTGATCTCCAATTTTGCAGCCAAACTAAAGGTCATAGGCTTTCTTAACCATAGTGGTTATACTGCGTTTTTGTGATGCAAAAGTCACTTCACAACAAACATAGCAGAAGTTATCTGCACTGTTCACACAAGTACGAGGCATCTCTGCTCACTTTGGCTAAACAAAAATGTGTCCATTTGCAAAATCAAACACTGACAAATAAGAAAGCACGACATTGTATGATTTCTAGAGCTGATATAGGGCAATTTGTTCAGCAGAATGATGTAAGCTTCGTTATGATTGCATCATCCATGACTTCTAGGAATAACATGATGCAATTCATATCATGTATGACGCAATACCAGCTTCAGATTGCATCATTCATTGTTTTGCCTAAAAAGCAAGTACTGTCCAAACCCAGTCATAGATTTATTCATAGATCCAGTCAAAGATGTATTTTAGTCCTTTCTGGTTTAAATTGTGATCCCTTCCCTTTATAACTCACTTATCCTCTGACATTCCCAAGTCAAGGGTCGTATATACTGACCCAATAGCATATCTTGAAAACTAGAGCCAATCAACAATTTTAAGCATCGTTTTCGTTCTCAGTGACCCAGAATTATTAACGTTTGACTACATTTATTTCAGAAGTATTTTGGCTGCAGAGCAGTGTAATTTAAACATTATTGACAACATACAAATAATAATGAAATAATGCGTCTGTAAAGAGTTCTGTTGTAGTGGAAAGAGATACCCTGGAGCACTGCACAGTCAGCAAAGCCAGGCCATGCTATAAGCAAAAGTCAGGCCCTGGCATAAAACAGACACTTGCTCATGAGTTCACAGTCCGGTGCATAGAATCATAGAATCATAGAATATCAGGGTTGGAAGGGACCTCAGGAGGTCATCTAATCCAACCCGAACTTGGCAAAGGTATGGCAAGTTTTGCTGAAACACAAGCACTCCTAAGTACTAGGTATTGGAGTAAGACAAGGATGGGAGGACAGAATAATGAATGGAGAAGTTTTGTTAGATGGTACAAGGGTTGGTAACTAACAAAGTCAGGAGTGTAATATGCAGCTTGATTGTATCACTATATGGAAAGAGAAATCATAGGAGGGGAACCTTTGATTGGCCTAGGGGGCAGCAGAAAGTCCTGCCGCTGACTGAGCTGGTCCATTGTGACAGGCATATATGTGCCAGTACCATGCTTCGTTGACAATAAACCTGTCCGAGCACCTTTGCCCTCAAACAAAGTCTGTGGTTTTTCTGGGCAATATTATTGAGGTCTGCTGAGTCGGCTAGGTGCACAAAGCTGGGACGGCACACAGTGAGAACAACACACATGCCAACTGATAACACTAGACATTGAATGGTCATCGATCAACAGGTTCAACTGAAGGAAGAATGGAGACCTATTATACACCATCTCTGTGGCAACTGTGCCCAGTTTAGATGGTGGATGGAGACCAACCGTGAATGTCATTGAAAGAAAAAACATAGACACTTGACTCTTCATTCTGGTGATCCAGCACTTCAAACATGTGGTATGTCAGGCTTCATTAGCTCAGGGAGGCTTGACCAAACTTCACTTCTCACCTGCTTCTTCTTCCAGATGAACAGTTGATGCCATTTGGCTGTGATCAGTGTTACAGCGCTGGGCCTCAGACAAAAAATGTGAGTCAGCACTTTCCTAGAGTTTAGGGAGGATCAGAATATTACTCAATCTATTCAAGTACAGTGCAAACACATGGAGGTGGGGGTAAAAATGGAATTGCTTGTGGTCATTAGGGTGTTGAAGAGCATTATTAATTAGAATATAATAATAGAAATGTAGGACTTGATATGTCATCTGGTTCAGGTCCCTGCAATGAGATAGGACTAAGAATTATATCTTTGATCTTTTAAAACTGTAGCCCTGGTGTTGTGCAAATCTTGTCCTTTATCTTTTCCTTCCTTTATTTATACTAAAGGGAATTTTTTTTCTTCTGTTCAGGAAATGGCTGTGGAGCAGATACATTGATTTAGGAGGCCTTTTAATGGCTTAAATGTCTATTGTATTTTACCACATTGGTGAATGGGGTTTATTTAACCACATATTGAGTTTTAAAGCTTTCAGTGTTGATAAAATCTCTGAAGACAGGTGTGAAGTAAATTTTGTTCATTTAATAGGATGACATCAGAGAACAAAGTGTGAGGACAGGTCCACCACTAGCTCCCATGTCTCCTAAATTGATTTAACCCTTTTGAGGATGTATCTGCTTACAATCTGTTCACCAGATTGTTATTAGGATGGAAAAAGCCTCTCCACAATCTTTGGACATTATTTCCACTCTCCCCACCTACCCGTTATTGAAAATATTTGGTCAGCATTTCTGGGAATCTCAGATTTATACTCTCAGGTAATTCTGCCATGAGGAAAATAAACTAACATGGATAGACTGCTCTCATTATTCTTTTCCCCCTTCCCCCCACCTTTCTTTTTCTTCTCACATATGCTCTTTTTGTTTCCCTTAATTCCATCTCATTCTTTTTAAAAATATTTTGTTATTTTTCTAAGCACTATTAAATACCTGCCAGTCTGAGTGCGTATCTGGAAAAGGAAATCACACATGCATTTAATACAAAAAAGATGAAAAAAAGAGGGATATTTGTGTGTTTATATATATTTCCAACCTCCAGTTTGCTCACACGGATATGTTCCTCTAGGTTTCTGTTGCTTTCTTTTATGGTCCCCACATGTGGAATCTGAAGTTTTATGGAAAATATAGCAAAATGTCAGAGAAAACCCACAGAGAAAAACAGCCCAAATCCTGCTTTCCCTAAAATCAATTGGATTTTTGCCACTGTATCAGTCACAGCAGATTTGGATTCAGGACACATTTGCTGAAGTCCTGAAGCCCCCATTGAAGTCACTGGAAATTTTGCCATTGTCTCTAATGCAGCCAGGATTTCAGCAACAGACTCAAATTTAGCAAGGTGCCTATGCACATACTTAAATCTAAGTCCCTGAGTAATCCCACTGAAACCATGTGCTTGAATACCTTGCTGAATCAGCGCTGTTATGCTCCAAGGGCCTGATCCAGCAGCCAATGAGACCAGTAGGCATCATTCCATTATCAATAGGCTTTGCATCAGGCCCCAAATCTTGAAGTCCTTTCCTAGTCAAAACTCCCATTCGCTTCAATAAGAGTTTTGCCTGAGTAAAGACATAAAACATCCTATGGATTACAGCAGTGGGTGCCAATGCAAGAACCTGCCTGGACAGAGAGTTTGACTTCAGTGGGTATTTTTCCTGAGTAAAATCTGCAGAATTAGGACCAAGGTGAACTAAATGGTGCTTAACCCATGTCTCCTTCAATAAACACATTTTGTTCTTCCACCAAGCACTGCGTGAAGTAGGTATCCTTGTAGCTATGAACTAGGGCTGGGAGTGATAGCCTTTGGTTAAGTGTCAAGTATCAGAGGGGTAGCCGTGTTAGTCTGGATCTGTAAAAAGCAACAGAGAGTCCTGTCGTGTCTGACAAAGTGGGTATTCACCCACGAAAGCTTATGCTCCAATACATCTGTTAGTCTTAAAGGTGCCACAGGACTCTCTGTTGCTTTTTGGTTAAGTGGAAATTTCAATTTTTGCTCCATTTTTTTAATTGGGACATGTCCTGTTTCTAACAAAAGTGGAATGAACAATCATCCTTGGGCAATCAGCTCTGCTGTGCCTAAATTGTTCATAAACATAAGCACATTTTGTGGTTGTATTTTTTGATGGCGGTATTTTTTTCTTTCTTTCTTTTCGTTGAGGCAGCTGGTCAGACAATAGAGTGGATAAAACCAAACTATTTACTTTAATTTAAAATGAATGTAGATGCAAATCATTTTTAACAGTCAGCAGACACTGACATTTGGACAATCCGGCTTTGGAAGCAAGATAAAGCCTACTTGAGCTGAAAGAAATAATCGCAGCTTGAAAAACCTGGTGCTTGCCCTAGCAATGCAAGGCACCAGCAATCAAATGAAGAGTAGAAAAATAATGTGGTGACCTTTTCTCTCTTATGCATGACCTTCCTCTTGTCTATGTTATTTGAGGGCCCCTTGCTGGTACATTAAGTAGACCCCCTGTTTACTGCTCTCAGACTTGAAAGTATCAGAAGTGCAACTATATTAATCCCGGAGGGATCTCACTAAACCAAACAAATAGCATGTTGGGTTACGCTGAAAATAATCTGGCAGTGTAGTTTATAGAACAACACCACAAACTATTTACTAAATGAGGCAGGGCCCACTTCTTATTCAACTGAGATTCCTAGTAAACTGGCAGCAAATAGGGTCTAGTTTTTTATAGTAGGGGGTGGGACCAAAAGAGGTAGTATAGTCCAGTGGATAAAATACTGTCAGGTGATCTGCATTCTAATCCCTACTCTGCTGCCCACTGACGTAACCTGTGACCTTGAGTAAGTTATTTCTTCACTCCTTTCTTGGTTTTCAGCTCAAATAGGAGGTAGGAACTTTCTCTCACTGTGTGTCTGGACCGTGTCTAGTACAGTGGGGCCCTGATGCCAGTTCAGATCTCTAGGTATGAGTAAAATATAAATGGTGATAATGACGGAATGCACTATTAACACTATTAAACAGTATTACTCTTTATATTTTAGTAGCACCTAGAGGCCCCATGCGAGTTCAGGGTATCATTGTGCCCTAGCACTGTGAAGACACACAGAACGAGGCAATCCTTTTGCCCAGAGAATTTACAGCCTTATAAGACCAGACAGACAAACAGTAGGTGAAATAAAGTATTATTATCCCCTTTTAAAACAGGGGAAACTGAGGCAGAGTGAGATTAAGTGACATTTCCAATGTCACACAGGAAGTCTAGATTAGACTCAAGAATCGAGTGTCGGTGACCTCACTTCAAGACCAGTAAAACCATCCTTCCTTTCAAGTATGGAAAAATTAGCTGGTACTATCCCACACACAGCTTCCCAGTTAGCACCCCGTCCTCTGAACTCTACCTTCTGAGCCCAGGTCAGCAGAGGGGACACAATACAGGAACAGATGTACAAGAAACACCCTTATTAAGCAACCTCTTTCCTTAAGAGAGTGCTCCAAAAAGGTAATGAGTAGGTCTGATCAGAAAATGGAGATTCCTTTCTGCTGAAAATTCTGACACTTTCGATGAAAAAAAAAGATTATTTCAGCCATTTTGGTTTTTCAATTAAAAGTTTACATTTTCCATAGAAAGCAGTGTTCTTGTAGCCATGTGCCAGGATATTAGAGAAACAAGGAAGGTGAGGAAATACCTTTTACTGGACCAACTTCTGTTGGCGAAAGAGACACGTTTTTGAAGGGCAGCTCTGTGTAAGCTTGACAGCTTGTCTCACTCCCCAACAGAAGTTGGTCCAATAAAAGATATCAGACTGGTGACCA
Organism: Chrysemys picta bellii; assembly: GCF_011386835.1. Lineage (NCBI taxonomy): Eukaryota > Metazoa > Chordata > Testudines > Emydidae > Chrysemys > Chrysemys picta. The sequence goes on from NC_088795.1 coordinate 131,699,652, forward strand.
ATGTATGTGCATGTGCATGTATGTGTATTTATATTCCTCTATCTAATCTATGCACAAACACACACACGCTGCAAATAATGGACCTAATCCAAAGCAAATGGAAGTCTTTCCATCATCTTTGGAGGGTTTTGTATCAGACCCCAAAACCAGATGCCTTCATTATTATGAGTCCAAATGTGCCACACTTGGAAGGATAGAGAACCAAAATATTTGAAACACCAATACCCCCTGCCCACACACACACACAAAATAAAAGTGACCTAAAGTAGCTTTTCTATACATCAAGATGTCATGATTTCAACGTTTGATGCTTCAGGATTAGAGCTGGTCTGAACATTATCAAAAGAGTTTTCCATTGGAAAATTATCGTTATGACTAAACTGAAAGTTTGTCCTGTAATACTTTTGGAAGCATGTGGTGAGCAATTTTGCTTTAAGTTAGGCCCTAGAAAGCATGTTTATCTTCATTTTCTAGTTACCATTTCTGACTTTTATGCCTCATTGCTTGTACTCACTTAATATCTATCTCTTTGTAGTTAACAAATTTTATTGTTTTATCTAATCTGGTGTGTTTAAGTTAAAGTGTCTGGGTAACTCCATTTATAGTGGTAACGTGGTTTATATTGTTCCCTTAAAGGAATGATGGACTTAATATATTTGGACTGTCCAGGAGAGGGCTGGGCAGTAAAAGACATATATTTCTGTGGGAAAATCCAGGATTGGGAGTATGTTTGGGTCACCCTGAAATATAAGTAGGACCAGAGCATAACCTAAGTGTGGCTGGTAGGCTGCAGTTACACACAGACACTCAGGGGGTAACTTGCATGCCGGAAAGCTGTTTGTGAGAAGCCCCGGTAGAAGTTACTACCAGCAAGATATTGTAAGACACGCAAGATTGCAGGGCAGGAGTGACACAGCCCCTCATTGATGACTCCAAGATGTCACAAAAAGCTCAATGATTTCTTTCAAGATAATTTGTTTAGAAATTTACTTTATCTTTTTTTTTTTTTTTAGTGAAAAAGGTTGAAAGGGAAATGAACTGGTGCAGTAACAGAACACGATTTATTGTATGGAGCAATTTGAGAAAATCCCCAACAGTAGCACACAGGACCTATGAATATGTATGATGCATTTGCCGTGCGTTATGTTGCACATATGCATTCTGAAATTATTATTAAAATATTGTTATTTTTGTTCAATGTACCAGAGAAGCATTTGGCATTGCCATTTGCAGTGTTTTTTGTAGCAAGAAAAACAGTATTGAGTAAAAGTTTTTTTTAATCAGCAACATCAAGTTGATTTCCTAGGGCGAGATCAAACCACATCTAGCTTCTTCCCTGAAAATCCCTGCTTGAAAAATCATTCTGTGTTTTCAGAATGAATTGTCCCTAGTCTAAAAACAGATATGGCCTGAACTGTACCTTACTGAGTGCACTTAAGGTAAAATGCATCCACCAGGGTAGAAAGTACAGGTAGCCCTTAATGTAGCAAACCCCCCTTGGTTCTGTTGCATAAGGACTGGGCAACTGCATTATGGTCACTCAGGGGTGCTAAGAACTGTATAAAGAGTCAGGATAGGGGGACTTCATACCCCTGTATAAAACAATTCTCAATAGCCCAGCACAGGTAGGTTTTCAGTAGGCTATAGAAGGGTGAGGGCAGCAGTATGGCCACTTGATCTGTTGTTGGTCTACAGAGGTTATAAGAGACACAATGTGGGAGAGGTAATATCTTTTATTGGACCAACTTCTGTTGGTGAGAGAGACAAGATTTGAGTTTACACAGAGCTCTTCTTCATGTCTGGACAGATATCCTGGGACCAACACGACTACAACAACACTGCATACAGGGATTATGTTCACTTTTCCCACTCAAGGATGAAGATGGGGAATGTGGAGCTGCCACACGCTCTGCTCTCAATATCAGGAGTAGATTCCTTCCATTCCCATCCCTAAACAGTTCCCAATGCCCATTTAGTTGATCTGGATTTGTTTCATCATTGGCTGGAAACAAGGGAGATGTTTTGGTTATGGCCTCAAATCATTACCTCAGTATGGCAATATTCAAATGCAAGATGCTGAAAGCTATCATGATATAATAATGAGTACTTTTAAAGAATGGACAACAGATTTTAAAGGGCTGGATAAGAGATTCCAACAGTGTATATACAACAGATTCTACTTTACAATATACATCAGATATTCAGCAATTATGGTTACTAAACATCATCCTTATTGGGTAAATTTCTTGCTCTTCAAATTCATTTCCATGTAATTTCTCTACATGGTTTGATGCCTAGTATTAATTGAATCCCCAGACATCAGTCCAAATGTCAGCTTTGCTTCTAGAGTCTACAACCTTCATTACACCATTTAGGCTGTTGAAATATCATTGATAACAATACACTGAGAAATGATATCCAAGCCTCGGCCAACCAATCTGTCCAAGGTTGAGATGTCATGCTCCAAAAGCCCTTGCTTGAGATGGTACCATAGCTATGGCAAAAGAAATTTAACCAATCATGGTGAAGTTAAGCAAGGGGCATGATATCTCACTCGGTGGGCACATAGTGGGTTCACATAGCTAAGACTTGCCCTACTCATGAATAAATGTCTTAGGTTCTATGCCAAACATTGCTACTTATTCACTGTGACCTTGGCCAAAGCATTTAGCCCCCCTGTGACTCAGTGTACTGATCTGTAAAATGTGTATGCTACTGACTACCTCACAGTGTTCCTTTTGGGGCAGGTGAGGGGAAGATGCTGTAAAAATTCAATGTATTGTTATTTATTGCCTGGGAGCACATAGCAATTACATTCAACTGTTCTAATGTGACACAGCACTTTCTCATTTCCTACCCTGTCTGTGATGAACTTTGCTGTGCTGTAGATGTCAGGGTAGATGGATAGCTGTACTTAATGGATTCATTTTGTGTCTGGCATAGTGAAAGGCTAATAATAAACCTCGCTATTTCTCTTGCCAAGTTATTGGCAAGTTACTAACTGCCACCTTGTTGTAATTCTCGTGCCAAGACCTTGAAAGAAGTATCTTTGAGATCCAGCATCCAACTACTGCGCTAGCTATTGTTGAATAACACATGTTTGTATAATAGTTGGCACTTAAGAAAATTTCATTTCTACATTTGGGACCCATTGACTTTAATGGACTTGCACGAGAGTTTGTGAGACGAGAAGGTGGACTGTGATCTTGCTTATCACAATGTCATTTTATACCCAGGCAGAGGCCGTGTAGCGGGGTGGTTACCCCACTCCTGCCCTGAAGGGCTTAAAACAGTCCTGGGGGAAGGTTGTGGCTGGGACCTGCTAAGCTGGGCTGATTGGGAAGCAGCTGCAGCTGGGACACACCTCAATCAGGCCTCAGCTGGCCCTATATAAAAAGGCTGTGAGCCAGAGGCCAAGTAGTCTCTCTCTGTCTTCAGAGGGAGAAAGGCCTGGCTGTAGCAAGCTAGAGACAGAGTACCTGAATGGAGCAGGGCTGGGGATCTCCAGCCTGGAAAGCCCCAGGCTGTGGCCTAGTAGGAGGCCAAGGGGTAATGGGGGTTGCAGAGGGCAGCCCAGGGGTAGGCCAAGGCAGCAGGTCCAAACCCAACCTTGCCTGTGATGAGTGGCCTATACTGCAGTCTGCCCCAGGGAGCGGGGGCTAGTTGGTGACTGGCAGTGGCCTTATTCTGAGGTGAGGTGGGGATAGTGGGTGGGGGTTCCCCAGGGAGGAGAGACCCCAGTACTGAGGGGTGTACTGCCAGGGGGCAGTACCCCACATAAAAGGGCACTAGGGTCCGGGAGGGACATGGGGGCCAGAGGACAGGTGGACCACCAGCCTGCAGGGGGCACTCCAATGCTGAAATGAGCTAATTCCTGGAGACGACCAGCAGGAGGTGCCACAGGGGTGAGTCCGCCCCTCTACATGCTGAATACACAGGACTGAATACTGTTATCCTTACCCAGAGGAATATACTCAGGAAACTCCCTATGACTTCAAAAGCATCATTAAGTCTAGTTAAAGCATTCATCCCCCTTTTATAAGGAATAACAGCATACCAAATCAAGATGGAGTAAAAGGACTCAGAAGAGTTAACTTACAGTCCACCTACAATGTAACAATACTACCTACCTTATAGGGGTATTGTGAAGTTTAATTGATCAATGTCTGTTCTCAAATAGAAGCTTCAGTATAAGTGAAAAGCAAGAGATAAATTGAAAGGTACATGCCAAAAAAGTTTAGATTATTTAGATGACTCTCCACACATACAACCTTTGGAGTGTTTATTCAGATTTACCCCACACCTTGTCAGGTTCCCACTCACTTCTCTTCATCACAAATACCAGGAGAAGTATTTAGGCTCCTACAGACAGAGAGGAAGAAGGATGTATTGGGTTTAAGGGACAGGACTGGAACATCTACTTTCTGTATGATCTCAAGGCAAAATTATTTCATTTATGTGAGTTCAATCCTTGAGGGGGCCCATTTAGGGATCTGGTGCAAAATCAGTACTTAGTCCTGCTAGTGAAGGCAGGGGACTGGACTCGATGACCTTTCAAGGTCCCTTCCAGTTCTATGAGATAGGTATATCTCCATATTAATACTCCCCTTCTCCCACCCTTTATGGGTTTTGACTATTTAAACTGTAAGCTCTATGGGGCAACAATTACCTCTTACTATGTGTTTGTACAGCACCTAACGCAGTGGATCCCTGATCTTAGCGGGGATCACTAGTCACTCGTGTAATATCAATCACAGTTATTTATGGCAAAGATAGTTCCTCTCAATTATTGAAAGAAATTAATCAATTTCAGGAAATATCAGAACTGGATTGTTAAATGTAAATCAGCATAAAACTAGCACAAAGCCAATAAACTCATTATCATAAGGGTTTGATAATAGATTTGTCAAGGATCTTGATGTAATTAGAGAGAGAGAGAGAAAGAGATCTGTAAAATCAAGTACTTAACAGCGGTGCAAACATAGTATTGTGCTAGGATGTTAGAGAGTCTTGAATCCCTGCTGTATGAGAGCAGAAGATTCAAACTCATCTAAAGATGCTAAGAAAGAACAACCAGTAATTTTAGCAAGATATGAAGGCGATGAATTACATCTTCCAAAACACCACAGAATCACTTCCATACATTTGGGTCTGTAGCTTACATCACTGAAATGACCCAAACTCTATTTTGTAGCATCCTTTATGTTTCCTTCTATGTCATAAACTTCCAGTGAAATGGAAGCAGCTGGTATTTTCAATTCTGAGAACTGCTGTTAAGTGCTTACTCTGGGATCAGATGGCAAATCAGTCATATGTTTGGTTGCTATATTTCTGTAGGGTGACATTTTAGCTTATTCCCCTAGCATACAAAGTTCTGACTGCTCATCATCCCCAGTAGCTCCTTTAAAAATTAATGCAATCTAAACTCTCCAAGCTCAAGCGCAAGTCTGACCTATACCTGCAAAGAGGTGTAATTAACATCACTGTGCCATCAGAATCCCCTTCCTATCTGGGAGCAGAGGCGTTCACCCCCAAAGAAGGGCAGGTCATGTTACAAATCAGGATATTTTGCAATGTTCTGATGCTCCTCACCGTGAAAACACTTTGCTAGTCAAAACAAACTAAACAGCCTCCCATAAATGGACGGGGGGTGACGCTTCCCAGGAGTACCCAGGCTTGTGAGGCATCTTGCTACTCCCTGCCCTTAGCGTGAAGCAGTCTTGTCTGTGCCTGCTGAGGGTCAGCTCCCTGAAACCCCCAGCCTGACAACGCAAGCACTGCCTTCCAGGCCTTTGCCGGTCTTACTCTGTACAGCTTCGCACTAGGCACACAAAACCCCCCGAGTCTTTCGAGTGTCCCTCTGGAGTGTCAAGCCCCTGGCCCGCTAAACATTCACAACACTCTCTGGTTCTCTGCTTTCACAGGAACAGTACACGCCAGTGTACTAGAGTTAACTCAGTATCCCCACTCCGCTTAGCACACCACACTTTGATATGTTTACAGAGAAAGTGAGTATATGTTTCTTTAACAAAGAGCAGAGATTCCTATGATAGAAAAGAGAACTATTGAAAATAAAGGGTTACCTACAGAACAAAATCTTAACACACTTTCTATGGTCTAAACTTAACTAAAATGTTACCCCCCTGTCTAAAGAAGTTTATCTTACCCAAAGTTCTCCCCAGCATTTTCAGCCACGCCTGGCTGAGATCCCTTTTTCACAAAGCCAACCCACTACCAGTTTACTTCCTTAGTGAAGGATGCCAGGGCATCTTTCTGGACCCCCAAATATACCAGACCTTTGATCTTCCCCGAAAAAGGGTCCCCCCTTTCCCTGTTGTCTATCTTTTCCTGTTAATTTCCTTCTGAAGTCTCTGGAAGCTGTTCATTAGCATTTGACTCAATATGCTAATACACTTCTATTGTAAGACACACAATATACAAAAGATAAGTGTCTCTCATTTCCTGTCTAGAGAAGTTTGTCTCAAGGCATGGTACCTTTCAGTGACCTGCCTTTAACTACAAGGTTTAGACACCATAATTCCCAGCATATATACATACTTCCTCATATATTTTCCGTACATACATCTCACATTGATTATGATCACCAATGTGATGCAGGCTTTCATTAGAGACATTACATGATATTATTTGGTGAACTAGTATGTAGAACCCAAACCCAGGGGATCTCTGTAACCTTTATGTACCCCTGTGCTCCCTGCTAGTTGGCACAAAGAGGTCCCAAGATCACAGAGTGTATTACTGTCACAACACACCATTAATGTAGGTGGAAGTATTACTGTCCCCTTTTAAAAATAGAATAATGTAAGTAGCCAGGCTAAATAATTTGACCCAAACCACATAGGAATTGAATGTGTGTGCACTGAATTCTGATAGAGTTCCATTAAATGCTTGCAATGAAACCTGATTTCATGTGAAAACAACCAAGTTTTTGGATGTAACCTGTCATGATCCTGGCCATCTAACTGTCTTTTGAAGCTTATTCAGTAGATAAGCTATGTACCGAATTGATCTGCATTTGCAAATTACTCTGAAACTCAATCACACGTGGGACTTTCTGTTCCACAGTGTCATAGTATACTACAGAGGTCTGCATTAAAAAAAAAAAAAACAGGGATTATACTGTATAAGACCAACTGTAGTCATCCAAAAACATCGTTAGGGAGAATACTTTGAAGTGTTATTTTTTAAGGTGGAGAAGGACAAAAGGAGACAGGTTTAAAAGGAGAGTGTGTTCCAAACCCAAAACAGGAAAAGCATGATATCCTTCAGGCTACAATTGCAGTGCTGTGGCTTCTCCCGTCGGCATACGTACTCCTCAAGATGTGGCCATTGTGTTGATGGGAGAAGTCCATCTAACATAGCACTGTCTACACCAGGAGTTAGGTCAGTATGTAGACGAAGCCTTAGACAGTTGTATTACAGAGTGGAACCACATCTCCGCTACTAACTAAACTTTCAGATACTCCAAACAAACAAACAATCAAACAAATGTTTTGAGTTGAATGGATCTTTCCAGAATTGATGTGTCTCATTTTGATTCTGACCATTTTAAAATGTTTTTGTATTTAAAAAATAAAACTGGAGGAAATTTTGAAACTGAAAGATGTTTCAAACTGAAAACCTGAAGCATTTCATGTAGCAAATGTTAAAACAAAGTGTTTCAATTTTGTTAGAATATTTTTTCATAATGATCAATTCAGCAAAATCTACATGAAATCATGAAATATTGTAGTGTTATATGATTTGCATTTTTTGCCCCCAAAAATGGTTCTGTGTTGTAAAAAAACAAACAAGCAAAAAAAAAAAAAGGCAGCCTTGAACTGAATGTAAACAAAAAACATCCCTCTCCCAAACTAATAAACAGACACCCTCCTGCCCCCAGATTGTGTCATCATCACACCCCAGTCAATAATGCAACTTTTTTGAGGGATTCAAATATACTTATAGTAGACAAAAGGCCCATAATAACTCTCCTGACAGCAAGCTCACATCTGTATGCAACACAGAATCACCAAGTTGGTTGTCAGAATTCTTCTAGCTGCTGGAACTGTTGCTTATATTTCCAGCTTTTTCTATTGGCGAAAATTAATGTCCTACATATATTTTGTTATATCCCAAGTAGATGTCAAATGTGCAAATGTATGTTGTTGAGGAACAGCACCGAAGTGGGAAGAAAATAGCCAGGCACTGACCTGACTGATTTATGCTATTTTTTAACGCTATGTACCAGCACCTTTTATTTTCTCTGTCGAGACGGTGCTTCAGCAGTAGCCATATTAGCCACTGTTTTCTGCAGAGCTACATCAAGCTGCTTTGAAGCCTCCATCATGGCATTTATGCCCTCACCTTTAGTGCCATAAAGCAAGAGTTTCACATCCAATCTCCTCTGTCATAGCCAGTTTGCATGTAGGCACTGTGACGAAAAATCAGAGACTGAGGTGTCACGGATATCAAAGCTTTCGTCGAGTGCCATGCTAATAAATTCTGCTGCAGTCAGATTGTTCAGTAAAGTTTGATTTTAATGTCTCCATCACGCTTAGCCACAGCAGAGTCAGAGAATTGAATTTCATTCAGCTCTTTTTCCATTTCTCTGACTTTCTCAAGGAAAACCCGAGAAAGCAATCAAGATTTATCCCTTTATCATTTTGCCTTTATCATTTGCCATCTACAAAAGGTTTCATTATTTTGACAGTTTCATATTCACCCTTTTAGGAAGCAATAGGAACTTGCTTACGCACATTGGTAACCTTGAAAAATTACTTTGTTAAAATAATCTTTCCTCCTATAGGCGTCTGAGTGCTAGGCGTTGGTTGCAAACTACCACACGGATATTTATTTTCATTGGCACAATGTGCTTTCTTCAGGTAAGCTCTTAGAAACTCAGCAGTAATTGCATACAAAGCCAGCAAAACAAATCAGTCCCTGTTTTGGTGTGTCTCTCTCCCACATACTCACATAGAGAATCACACACAGAGAAACATGCACAAAATTGTGCATGCACATACAGAGATTCATGCATTCACACACACACACACACACACACACACACACACACACAAACTCTATCATGCACACAAAGATAGCCATGCATAGGCACACACATTTGTACACCCATACACTCTGGCAGAGTCTGGCGCCACTTTGTGTTGGTGTTGTGGTTTGCGGGGAACTAGCTTCTGATGATGATCTTGGTGCGGTTGCGGGGTTGCTTGAAGGCCAGAAGAGAAGGATCAGGAAAGATTTCTTTCAGGATGTGGCCCCCATCCAGTATGGGTTGTAATGGTTTGATGATACCCTGTATGGGTTCCAGTGTGGAGTAGTAAGTGACAGCCCACCATATTGGAGCCGGGTAGATCGCCTGGCCCTGATTGGGGAAGCTGGAACAGCTGCTGTCTCATCAGGCTGGGGCTGGATAAGAGCCCCAGGGGAAGGAAGCCAGGGGGAGGAACTGGAAAGAGGAAATCTGCATTAGAGGGAAGCAGAGAGCGATAGCTTGCCCCATCTCCTGCTGGTGGACTGCAAAAAGGGGACTACGTGTATGGTGGAATGGTGGTGGGAGCGCAGCCTGTAAATAAAAGCACCAGGAGAGCACTGCACCAAAAGGTCTCTGTGGGACTTTCTCAGCCCAGCGGGGGCAGGAGCCAGGAGGACCCTGCAGGGACCCCGTTACAGGTCTACACTAAAAAGTTAAATTGACCCAGTTACATTGCTCAAAGGTGTGAAAAATCCACCCCCCAAATTATGTAGTTAAGCCAATCTAACCCCAGTGTAGAGAGCACTAGTTTGACAGAAGGATTCTTCTGTCAACCTAACCATGGAGAACCCATGTGCCACTGAAGTGGTTTACATGTAGATAGAGCCTTAGGGTCAGAGCTTTCAAAACAAGGGGGAGAAACTTGAGCTTAATGGAGGAAGGAAAGCTATCCCAATACCCATAAAGTGATTAATTATGTAAGCAGGGTCTGGTTGAGCTCTGTCTGACATCTAGTGATGAATTGGGGGAAAAGACTTCGGGAACAAACCATCTTTGCAAAGACGTGCCTCCTCTGCCTAGGTGCACAACCCGATTGAGTGCTTTGCCAAAATGATTCCTTTTGGCAGGTGTTGGGTTACAAGTCACCGTAGCATGAAGGAGTAATGAAATGTTGTTATTCTTACTGCATGAGCAAAGGTCAGTAGAACTTGTACTTAGCTTTCCCTGATTGAGGGGGTTGCCCTAAACCGAACATCACTTGCTAAGCAGCAGGTAGAGATGCCAAATTCCAATGAAGGGGAGAAAGGGTGGGGACAGGTGTTCTTAACTGCTGGTGCAGGTTCTCTCTAATGAGTCCTAGACACCATTTGACCCTCCTCTCTCCACTGTTTAAAGGCAGACTTAATTAAATGCGATTGAGAGTCTCTGTTTTGTTCGGTGATCCCTAGAGCTGAAATCTGTGATAACTCTGTGCTGAGCCTTCGATGTGGTGTTGTACAGTGTTGCAGGGATAAAGCCTGTGCATGCACTGAGGTTCTCCACTCCCTGCTGAAATCACTGGGAGCTGGATTAAGTGATGGAACTCAGACAGTGATGTCACTGCAGAGAGACAGCGGTAGCAGAGGGTGGCAGAAGTGGTGTCAGAGTGAGTGGCAGCAACTGTAAACCAGTTGCAGTGGTGGTGCAGCAGCTTCGCCCCCATCCCTCTGGGGTGGGAGGTGAACTCCCATGAACACACCTCTGATCTCTCCATCTTCACTGACCAAGGACAGCAGCTGTAAGTGGGGTGCAGTGGAGGGAGAGGGGAGTGGCACATTAAAGGCACGATATGTTTGTCAGACTTTCACATCGCAAGGTGAGGAACTGAGGCCTAGGCACTGCCCAGCATATTGTTGCGTGAGTGTTTGCTCATGGTCATATGCTTTTGAATCATGGTTGTGGTGTTTTCCCAAAATAACACTGGGTTCCCTTTGCCTTTTCATTACAAATTTCCTTCGCTATACACAGACTAAGCACCTGTGAGAAGGGAAGTATTTCTTCTTAGAGGTGCCCAGCGAGTGGTGTTTAATTTTCCCAGATCACTGGGCGGCGACTGGAGCCAGTTCTCTTTTGTATTTTTTAAGAGGAACCCCTCAACATTGAACCTGGCCCTAGTTGCTGCTGATGCCATCTGGGTTACAATTATGATAATTCTGTTCTCTTTATATGAGCAAGCTTCATACTACATAAGTGTGGAACTCTGGCTGTCCCCTCTCTCTCAACTTTTTTCCCGGTTCAAAAGCCTTTATGGTGCATCAGGCTACTCTGTAACTTGAAACTTTGATGGTGGATTTATTTTTCATTCTGGATGATGCCAGGCAAAACCGGAGGAAGTGCTGTTCCTTCTGAGCAACTTTTTTAAAGTTGTTGCTGCTCATTATTTACATAGCATTATAAGGTACATTGTGCTTAACAGACGTATAAAAGACACGGTCCTTATGGCAAAGCGTTCAAACCTGCAGGGCCAAATTGTGGGCTGGCTAGCACGGCATTATGGGTAGGTGAGCAGGCTCTGAAGAGACATTGTATTTCTCCACTCATGCAGGAGAGTAGGGAGAGAAAGAACAGGGTTGGGACAGAATGGAACATTGGCTCTGCTTCTTCAGTGCACGGCCCCTGTAGCTACATTGGTGTGGTGGGAAATATAATCTGAGAGTATATATCCAGCTCAGTTTACTTGCTCCTTGGAGCAAGTAGAGAAATTGGGAGGGAGATGGTAGCCTGCTCCTAAATGCTTCCTCTTACTCTTGGCTCATGTCAATGGTATGACAGATCTCTAGATTAAATCACTCTTCTGTAATTATCATCTCTGCCACATTGTCCCAGAAAGAGCATAAGAAAGCAACGTTTGAAACAAACAGCAGTGAGTAAGCAAACTCCTCGGATACCCGTAGCTCTGACATTGTTCCACTCTCTTTTGAACAGTTGCTATTCCAGATTTTCTAGCTCGTTTGGAGTGACACTCACTGAATCCTCTTGCTGAACTGGACATTAATAATACATTCTGTGCTTCCACCTCTTTCCTTGATCACTTCTGCTGCTCCACTACGTGGCCAAAATTCAGAAGCTTTGTTTTTTGGGTGTTTTTTTTTTTTTAAATTCTGATTGCTGCCAATATTTATCAGACTACTACTTCTTCCTTAAACTGAGACTAATGGTCTGGCTTCAGTCATCTCTTCATACAACTTTTTGACCCAACTTCAAAGCCTTCAGGAAAGATGTCAGGAACAGGTCTTAAAAAATCATTTTGGAGAGAAAAATGAGCAAAGACCGATGAAACCTATAGTGATCGCATCAGGAGCTTCCCCTTGTTATTAATCACATCTCGAGACCCAAACTGAGATTATGGCCCCATATGCTCGGTGTTGTACAAACATACCCGCAAGAACATAGGGACTAAATAGACAAGACAGAGGGAGTAAAGAAGTATCATTTTCACCATTTTACAGATGGGTAACTGAGGCAGAGAGAGACAGATGTCTGTGACATAGCTAGGAATTAAACTTAGATCAATATCTTCACACAAGACCATTCTTTTGCCTTCCCTTGTCTGTGCACAACCCCTGATGTGGTTGAATAGCACAATCTGAATATCTCTTATTGTCTCTCTATATGGAATGCATAGAGCACCCATCAATGCAGTTTGTAAGTGCTGTCCGATGACCTATCACAGACTATTACCATTTCAGGGCTTTGTAACCATTTCAGGCCACTGAAGTCAATAGAAACACATCACAGGCTTTGGATCTGCTCACTGAAATAAGGTGGGTGAAGTGGCAGAGTGATGTTTCACCATTGGTCAGGCCTTTGTCATTCAGGTAATATCTTTATGTGAATCCAATTTCCTTCCAGGGCATCTGAGAAGTGTCCAAATGTGCTAGAAGCTATGGGAAGGGAGGGGAAGGGAGTCTAAGAGGCCCTACACATTTTTTTTTGCCTATGGATACGTTCAGCAGAGTATCTTGAAGTGTCATTACTCTGTACAACATCACTGCATTGAGGACATTAAATGGCTCCTCTCTACTAGAGAAAATATCCATATGAGGAGATATAAATATTTTAGTATAGATATCTTTGAGTGGAGTCACTGTAGAATGTTATCAGCCTAAGACCTTTTTTACTTCCCATTTTGAAGATTAATTATTCATAATATACTGTAACCCTTGGGTCCAATTAGATGACTTCATGCAGTTAATTGTAAGGTTGCATCCATACTGTGACAAAGTTCCTCCTCTATCTTGGTGAGTCCTACGCATATTGGCAGATTTTCTTGCCTCAGAGATTCACCATGTGGGTTGGGGAACAGCCCAGAGACCTTCCCCTCTGGAAGAACCCACAGTCCAGGTCAATTGGGAGGTTTGGGGGGAACCTGGGCCCGCCCTCTACTCCGGGTTCCAGCCCAGGGCCCTGTGGACTGCAGCTGTCCATAGTGCCTCCTGTAACAGCTGCAAGACAGCTACAACTCCCTGGGCTACTTCCCCATGGCCTCCTCCAAACACCTTCCTTATTCTCACCACAGGACCTTCCTCCTGGTGTCTGATAACACTTGTGTTCCTCAGTTCTCCAGCAGCACACCCTCTCACTCTCAGTTCCTTGTGCCTCTTGCTCCCAGCTCCTCCCACTCACACCACAAACTGAAGTGAGCTCCTTTTAAAACCCAGGTGCCCTGATTAGCCTGCCTTAATTGATTCTAGCAGCTTCTTCTTAATTGGCTCCAGGTGTCCTAATTAGCCTGCCTGCCTTAAATGGTTCTAGCAGGTTCCTGATTACTCTAGTGTAGCCCCTGCTCTGGTCACTCAGGGAACAGAAAACTAGTCATCCAGTGACCAGTATATTTGCCCTCTACCAGACTCCTGTACCCCACTGGTCTGAGTCTGTCACAATACCCAAATGGATCTGGTATTGTCTGGGCCATCTATTGCTGAAAACAAATATAATTGTAGGGGAGCAGAACTATCAAATGGCTTTTCTGTTTGGAATTTAGGGTTATTTTTGTTCCTCCCAGTGACATGAAAATCAGCAAGAGAGAGAAAAACACTAATAAATAGAAGCATTTGGAATGTTTGATTTTCAAATTTATATATATATATATATATATATATATATATATATATATATATATATATATATATACTATGTTTTAAATCAGATGTAAATGTACAGCTGTCAAGACTATAAGCCATCTGCACAGCATTTAAACTTCATCAAATCAGAGTTTATTGGACATGCCACTATTATAAAGAATTTCAAGCTTTCCTTTAGAAATGCAGCGTTATTTTGGCAATACAACAGTGGCTGCATTTGTTTCCTCCTAATTTCAACAGCAGCACCTTACTGGTTGTAAAATACTTTTTGGCGATGACTATCACGTATTATATGATTGTACAGAACCTAGCACAATGGAGTCCAACTGGGTTGTGAACTTTAGGCATTACTTCTATATATATGTTAAAGAACAAATTAATTGATAACCATACCATAAGTCCAGGGTGCAGTGTGTTTGTATGGCACTTTAACAACAACAACAACAACAAAAAAGTGGAGGCTGAGACTTTGCAAGGCACTTGTCAATAAGAATATAAACATGGACTCAGTTCTGAAATCCTTGTGTTCCGGGTGCTATATTATACATAACTAATATACTCCCCCTCCTGCCCCTCAGCCTACTTCTTTGCTGAAGTGCAGGCCACAGCTCATTCCTTACATGGAGTTAAACCACCAAGAGAGAGTGTCGTACAATTTCTTAAGGAACAACGTTTAATAGATAAAGATCTGCAACCAGCATTTGGAACACTTGTGAAAACCTCTTAGGCAAGTGTTATGTGTTATCTCTATTGGTATTTTCCCAGACTTCCCCATGGTGCTGCTGTTACATAAGTTGCAGTGCAAGGGCTACTTTAGCACACACACAATCTTCTCAGTCTCTGGAGTGTGGCATCAAAAGTGCTCATGTATCACCTACGCTCCTCAGAGCCAGAGGAGAATGGCAGCCCCACAGTTCCACTCCAAACACCTCAACGTTTCCTTAGCAAAAGCAGCCCAAAGATCCTCATGGTCAACAGCATTTCCATCCCCTGAGTCAATAGTTAGCTGTCTCCTCAGCATCCAAGGAGACAAGGAGTGTATAATGTGGATGCCAAATGGCACTGGCTCCAGAATGCAGCTCACACAGCAGACACGTCTTACTCCTGCATCAGTCAGCCACCGAGTTAACAGAGCTGTCTCCTGCTCCCCCTATTTCTGACATTTTCCCCACAGAACTCTGAACATCTTTTTACTTGAAAACTGAGTATATGTGGTATGGAAGCCACTGAACCACAATAAACAACCCACGTTTAAAAGCTTTGAGCTGATGGGTTTCTGCAGTCACACACCACCTATTGATTAAGCTTTCTCCATTCCATCGGAAGCCAGCAGATGATCGTGCTTTTCTTGTTCTAGGCCCTACTGGTTCAGAATTTGCTCTCCCTTTAAACCTATCTCATTTTGTCCTCGCTTTAAAACAAAATACCCACAATGGCTGTGTAATACCTACTAGGCTGCTTGCCCTTAATGGAAACCCTCTGCACAGCTTCAATGACAGTTGAAGAACATGCCTAGTAATCACCACATACCCTTCTAGTTGCACCTGGGCCTTTCTACCTATGTGCATGGCTCCTGCCCTGCTCTCTGCATGGTACAGAGACCCAGAGCATTATGTGCAGCGGATAATGGTGGATGAGGATGGAACTAGTAGTTACCTAAGGACTGCCCAGGAGATGGGTGTTGTGTGGTAGGACTGGCAAATGATCATATGGGACCGTGGGGATTGTTATGTGTGTGGCGTGGGGGCTGATTAATTCTTGTTTTTTCTGTTGTTGCTGACTTATTTGATTTGATCTGGAGGAAATGACAGGCCTGTTTGCTTATGTAGTTTGTTGTTGTTCCAAAGATTGTCAAGAGCACAGAGGGTACTTTCTGGGCTTTCTCTTTGTATCGCTTGTAAAAATCCATATAAATAAATTACAGGCCACTTTCATCTCTAATTTCTCTTTTTTGGTCATTCACAGTGCACAGTGACACGGCGGGTCAAGTCACCACTAGGAAACAGCAATGAAAGTTTGTGCTTCTGTTTAGATGCTTGGATTCCTTGTTAACCCCAAAAGGCATCCAATGTTTGTAACCACACCCTCAAACCCATCCCTCTGCACATTTCTGGTGTTCTCAGTCCCTTATCAAGCCTATGTTGTGAATTCAAAATTTCACAATTTGAATATGAGTTCATATCAGAAAGAACACATGCACACACGTTACTCATACACACCTGATAAAGCTTTCTGTCACAGTTCGGAACAACTGTGCTTGTATTCCTCACCCATGGTCCAGCAAGGGCAGGGCTGGCCCACAACATTTTGGCACCTGAGGCGGGGAGCACAAATGATGTCCTCATGCACCCTCACTTGGGCCAAAACTTTGAAAGGTCTCAGTTCTGCCTTCTTCCTGTTCTACTCCTCTCATGGTACTGCTCTGCTACCTACCCCAGTAAAGGAGAATTTTAAGTAACACTTAACTTTCAAATGGCTGAACAGCAAATGTAACTTTTCTTGTCTGCATAGTAAATACTGGCATTTTTATCTGTTTGAATAATCAAAGTGGTGTTTTCCGTGCCTTCTTGGTTGCAAAGATTTGAACTGATTCCTGCTGAAGGTCCACAGTAGGGTGACCAGACATCCCGATAAAATTGGGACTGTCCCGATATTTAGGTGTTTGTCCCGTGTCCTGACCGATCTTTGGTCGGGATGCAATTTTGTTCTGCCAGCGGCGGCAGCACTTGTCTTATTTATTTATTTATTGCTGATCCGTCGGCAGCACCCGTTTTTTTTCCCCTCGCTGCTCCACCAGCAGCTCTCGGCTTTTTTTTTTCCCCCTCTCCCTGCCCCACTGGCAGCACTCAGCGTTTTTTCTTCTTTTTTTTTTTTGCTCCACCAGCGGACCTCCTCCCCTCCCCCATGTGTCCCAATATTTTCTCCCTCTCGTCTGATCACCCTAGTGCCAGCTCATGCTCTATTGAGATGGCTGCAAGGCCGACCAGCCTCTCCTGTGTCATTGTGGAGTGTAGATGTGTTTTTATTAACTTCAGCTTGGAGAAGCTGCGTTCTCCACTGGCAACTGTTACAGGAAGTGTTAGAAGTATGCGCAGAGCAACAAAAGCATTTGGAAATAGGGTGGTCATCTTATTTGTGCCCATATATTCCAGAACAGCCTTTGGAGTTGATCCTGCTGAAATGTATCTTGAAAGGGCTTTCAGTTCATCACCTAAATCACTTGCATCAATATGGCGTATGCCATCATGTGTCAACACTGTCTCTAGTGCCCTGCATTGCTGGTGTAGGTCTTCTTCAGGTATAGTGAGGAGTTTGGGAATATCATACAACATCCCAAATATACTACTGTGTTCCTTGAGCTGCATGAAACGTTCTTCAACTGACTGTATTGCACAATCTAGAACCTGAATAAATAATTCATCTTTGAATTGTTGTTTGGGGTCTCTTATGGGATTATCCCATGCCTCGTAATCAAAATGTCTTTGTCTTCGGTGACTCTTGTATTCTTGAATGGATGGGAAAATAGTTTCAGTGTGAAGTTCCTCTGCCAACTTCTGTGCACTCTTCAGAACGTTTTGAAATCCCTCATCTGATCGGTAAAACTGTAGGTATGACTTTGCTTTGTCCAGTTGTTCCATTGCTCCAGATATATCACAGTCAACACCTTGGAGTCTCTTGCTTACAACATTTATTTCAAACAGTATGTCATGCCACAACACTAAGCCACACAGAAATTTGAAGTTATGTATGTTTCTGGTGACTCCATTTCCGTCTGCTACTGTTCTCCCATGAATAGTTCCCGTCATAGTATTAGCCTCCATAATGACAACTATGGCATCATCTATCTTCCCAATTTGGTGTTTGATAGGCTTTACCGCCTCCACTCGACTTTCCCATTGTGTGGCACTCAGTGGGTTCATTGTCAGAGAGGATGTTCCCAGATGTGGCTTCAAAATATGCCATCAATGAGTTCATGCAAAGAAAAATACATAGATGCTTTGAATTACATTACAAAATTCAGCAGCTTCACTAGAAGCTGATGCTGCATCCCTGACCACCAAATTCAATGAATGAGAACTGCATGGGACAAAAAAAGCTTGAGGGTTTAACTCTCAGATCCGTTTCTGCACTGCTCTGTTCTTTCTTCTCATGTTGACAGCATTATCGTAGCCCTGACCCCTCATGTCAGCTATTGCAATTCCCGTATCTTCCAGCTTTTTAAGAAGCACATTTGTCATACCAGCTCCTGTAGTATCATCAATGTCAATAAATTCTAGAAAATGCTCTCTGACAGTCACCATTGCAGGGACATTTTCACTAGGTTCTGTTGTTGTTACAAAACGCACCATTAAAGTCCTTTGTTTCCAATGGCTGATGTCAGGTGTGCAGTCCAAAAGTAAGATCTTGCTGACTTCAGATCTGCCACAGTCTTCTGTTTGACTTTTGTTGCCAGTAACTGTATGATCTCATTTTGAATTGTTTTTCCAAGGTAGTGGTGTGTGTACATTTCTTGGGTGCTGACTCTTCTCAGATGCTCCTGGAGTACAGCATCAAACTCAGCCATCAGCTCCACAATTTTAAGGAAGTTTCCATTGTTTGGCACATAAAGATCATCTAAAGTGCCACGCAGTGCTAGGTTTTGGGTAGCGAGCATTCTCACAATGGCAATGAGCCTTTTCAGAACATTTTGCCAGTAAAGAGACGTTGATGCAATCTTCTCTTGATGCTGATCATCTATGGTGGCTTTTAACCTTAGTCTCATCTCAAGCTCTTTCCACCTATGGAATGTCTCTGGTGATTTGCTTCCTTCTCATGGCATGCCAGATTTCTAGCCAGATTTTTCCAGTCCTTTGATCCTTTAGAACCCAGTGTGGCTGGAACATTAGACTGGAAGAGTTTGCAACAAAAACACTATGCAACATTCTGGGTTTTTGAGTACATAAACCATGGCCTCTCCACTTTGTCAACACTGGGGATTTCATGCCAGTAACGTGTTGGATGGAAACTTCTATTTTCATTGTCTTTGGGGAACATGAAGTATTTCACTTGTTGTGGCCCGTGCAGTACAAGGAAGTCCCTCAGGCTATTTCCACAGTCCTGGATCATCTAGACTTAAGGAACAAAACTCAACAGCAGCTGTTTCTTGCGCCTCCACCACACTCTTCTCTGATCTACACTTTTCTTCAGGCATGTGCATGGTTACATCCATTTGAGATGGAGATATGGATGCTGCAGTAGCTGCCAGGTCACCTGCACTCTGACTAACTGGAAGATGAGGCACCTCCTCACCACTCACATCCTCACTGGGGCCAGAAGGCTCACCGTGAACATTTGTGTCTATGTATCTCAGGAGAGCTCCTTCCTGCTTAGAGAGAAAAGCTTCCTTTGCTTTCTTTCTTTTTCTGTATGCTGCCCCAGAGGGGTGTTTTCTTCTTTCACTCATGACTGCTGTTCTGTGCCAGCTATAGTGGCTCTCAACACTCAATTGAAGGGGACAAATAAGCAGGCTGGTAGCAGGGCCTGAGTGAGGGAAGATATCAGCGTCTTAAGGGCCTAACTGGCTCCTACTACTTCAGTTGACTGCCTGTTCTCCTCAAGTGGGTTCAGGGAAACAGCAGGAAACAGGAAGCTCCCTGAGAAGCTGGTGTTAATCAGTCCAGGCTCTTGGGGGTGCTAGAGAGGTACATAAGAGGCTCCTCCTCCTCTCTCTCCCTGCAGCTCCTGCTGCTTTCTGTTATTCCCTCTCACCTTTTCTCCTGCCTGCCTGTTATGTCTCTTGTGCCCTCCTTCCTCCAGCACTGCACTCCACCATCTCTGTGCATGTAGAGCAGAGAGAATACATATGTACCAGCAGCAGACACAATTTTCTACACTCTGGGTCCTAGTGGCACCCCCCCACCACAGTCCTGGCACCTGAGGCGGCCGCCTCAGTTCGCCTCATGGTAAGGCCAGCCCCGCCTATGCAAAGTAGGTGTAAAATGTGATCATTCTCATTTGGCAGCATTTTAAACTCATTTTTTCAGCATAAGTAATTTCACAGGTGGCAAGAAATGGGAAGAATCAGCTCTATGTTATTTCACATATACTGGAACGTAGGAACTGCCACACCAGCTTAGACCAATGTTCTACCTACCGGGGCTAGCAATCTGTATTTGGCAGTGGCTGCTACCAGAAATTTTAGTGTAAAGTGTCTGTACATTTGTTCTACAGAGTTTAAACCAGTCTCTAATTTTGGAGACCAGGATGTGACCTGTGTAGCAGATTATCCCACATCTGCCTACTGTGGGATTTGTACACATTCTTCTGCAGTAAGTGGTGCTGCACAATGTCAGAGATAGTACACTAGTCAAGATGTGCCATGGGTTTAATCCAGTATAGCAAGTTCTATGTTCCTCATAATTGACAATGGTGCAATAACACACACATGGAAAAGATATTTTCCCTAACACATGAGGCAGAGTAGGGTTATGGCCTGAAGCTTTGGGTCTATATCCTTTATGCATTGTTATCCCCTACAATGTGATCTCTGGAAATCCTTACTTTTAATATAAATATCAAGGGGGAAATCCTGTTCCAATGGCAGTTTTGCCATTAACTTCAGTAGGGCCAATATTTAGCCCAATCCCTTTTTGGAATTCAGAATAATAAAACCAAAGCAATAATGCTATTTACAGGCTTGGATAGAAAATAGATTTACTAAACCCATCTAATAATACCTAATATGTTTCACCCTCAAAGCACTTTACCAACATTGACTGACTAATCCCCCTGACACCCAGGCTAGTTTCAGTAGATCAAGAAAGATTAATCACTAAGAATGGTGTTTCTTTCAGTGTTGCCTCTGTGTAGTGATGCTTGTTGGCTATATCCCTTGTTGCCCAGAAGCTTCATGTAAAACAGTACCTGTCTGGACTGTATCAGTGCCCCTTGAGGTCCCCAATAGAGTTGGGGGGACAGTTTCCCATCCCACAAATAAATTTGAGATTTTGAAAATATTTCCCATCCTGAATCAGGACAAAAAGTCAAAAACTCAAATCCTTGTGAACTCAAAATCCAAAAATATCTTTGAATTGAGTCATTCACAATTTTTCTCTTGAATAGCTTTATTTCAATTTTGATCTTTTAAACTTTTTTTATTATAAATAAACTTACATTTTGAACTGAAAACTCACTTTGAACTGAAAATTGGAACTTTTGATTTCCAAAACTTTGAAATGGGACAGTTTGACAACTGCAAAACTTTTATCTGTTCAAACAAATTTCTAAATGGGAAATTCATCAAAAACAGGCCTTTTCTTGTAAAAAGTTTGGGGCTTGACAAATCTGCATTTTCTGACTGATCTAAGTCAGTGTTTCCCAAACTTGGGATGCTGCCTGTGTAGGGAAAGCCTCTAGCAGGCCAGGCCGGTTTGTTTACCTGCCGCGTCCGCAGGTTCGGCCGATCGCGGCTCCCAATGGCCACGGTTCGCTGCTCCACGCCAATGGGAGCTGCTGGAAGTGGCGGCCAGTACGTCCCTCGGCCCGCGCCGCTTCCAGCAACTCCCATTGGCCTGGAGCAGCGAACCACGGCCAGTGGGAGCCACGATCGGCCGAACCTGCGGACGCGGCAGGTAAACAAACTGGACGCTACACAAGTGGCGTCCCAAGTTTGGGAAACACTGCTCTAAGTCCAACAGCTCAAGCCCAATTTATTGCTAAGGCAGTAGAATTCTGAGAAATGGAATAGCTTGAATATCCCGAACAAGCCTCCAGAAAAAACAGTTACTAGTAAATAACTTAATTCTCTTCCATCCTCAAGGTGGCTTCTGCATATTCTTATTTCTCACTCTACATGCCAGCTAATACCTCTCCAGGTTTGCCTTTAACCCATATGTTTCAAACCATTGCCGCAAATGACTGGATGCTGTAGGCCAGATCCTCAGCTCTTGTAAGAAGACATAGTCACTGAAATCCATGGACCTCAGCCCGTTTTCATGTATCAAGGAGCTGAACCACCTGTCTTCTCTGCTAATCATGGGATGTCTCCTATGAAGGTGAATTCTGACTTGAATTTCTTGCATCGAATTCTTTTTTAATGGCCATTACACTGCATCCCTTTGTCCATCTTCTCTCTCTGTTTGGAAAGCAGTTGTCATTGCAACGGAGCAGCTAGTAAATAAAGCAAAGAGTACAGAGCAGCAGTGACAGCTCTCTTGGGAGACTGGAAGATTAAATACAAATGTAGTTCAGCCTGGAAAATAATTTGAAGATGTTTTCACACTGTTCCTAAGTAACCTTGGAGATGAACAGAGGGCTCTTTTTTCCTTTGTCTTTTTTTCCCTTCGCGTTTTATTTTTCCTTCTTTTTTATTTTTATTTTTTAAATTCCTCAGGAGAGGAATTTACAGAACACTTAAGCTGTACTGCTTTACCTTGCACATAATTTATGTAGATTTGTAAGTATAATAAGATGCAGGCTGAGTACATAAGGTTATCTAATAGATAGTTTGCAAGTGAGTAGCAGAAGTATAGAATTTAAATAATGGGTTGCATTCTCACTAACGATGAGTATAATATCAGCCACTCTCATTTGGGCACTCCATAACGTGTATGTATAGGGGGGCATGTAAAAGAAGAATTGTTAGCAAGCATGATCATGCCGGAGAAAGACAGGAGAGACTTGGATGTGGAAACAAACACAGGAGTGTTATGTTTACTGCTTAGGTTTTATATGGGGGTATATATGTTTATTAATTCTTTAAATACAAATAAACTGCTGTTTGCAAGCTACACTTAAATACTGGGTAAGTAGGTTAATTTTTCTGGCATCAAATTTTCATTGATGTCTATGAAGGAAAATTATGCTGGATATTTCAGAATTTTCTTGGGTAAGGGCTCTCTGGACCATCATTTTATTTATTAGCTTGACATGTTTCCACCCAGGTCCAAATGATGGTATAGATAGGAACAGGTTGGCATGAGGATGTGCTTCTATGCAGCTTGACACACAAGACCAGATCCTCAGAAGATGTAAATCAGCATAGTTCCCTTGACTTCAAGTCCAAGCATTGGAGCTAGCTATTTGGCTTTAAATTAAATTATTGGAGATATCCTATCTCCTAGAGCTAGAAGGGACCTTGAAAGGTCATCAAGTCCAGCCCCCTGCTTTCACTAGCAGGACCAAGTACTGATTTTGCCCCAGATCCCTAAGCAGCCCCCTCAAGGATTGAACTCACAACCCTGGGTTTAGCAGGCCAATGCTCAAACCACTGAGCTATCCCTCCCCCCCATAACAGGCTTGTTATGGTCCTGTTTAGGAATGTGAAATCATTTGTTCTCTTGTCCCCATTCTCCTCCCCATGGTACAGCCTGTCCACACACATCTACTCTGACCATTGTCAAAAAGGACCTGTAGATTTACCTCCTGGGGGTGTGATGATCATATCAGATCTGTCAAGCTGGGTAGTTCTAGCCTGAATCAATGTTTGTATAAGTGGCCTCTAAGGAAACATCTAAAATCTTAAAAAGAACAGGAGTACTTGTGGCACCTTAGAGACTAACAAATTTATTAGAGCATAAGCTTTCGTGGACTACAGCCCACTTCTTCGGATGCATACAGAGTGGAGTAAATATTGAGGATATATATATATACACACATACAGAGAGCATAAACAGGTGGGAGTTGTCTTACCTACTCTGAGAGACCAATTAAGTAAGTCTCTTTTGCATAGAGACTTGTGATTAGGACCTAATCACATCAGCCATACCATCAGGGGCTCGTTCACCTGCACATCTACCAATGTGATATATGCCATCATGTGCCAGCAATGCCCCTCTGCCATGTACATTGGCCAAACCGGACAGTCTCTACGCAAAAGAATTAATGGACACAAATCTGACATCAGGAATCATAATACTCAAAAACCAGTGGGAGAACACTTTAACCTGTCTGGTCATTCAATGACAGACCTGCGGGTGGCTATATTACAACAGAAAAACTTCAAAAACAGACTCCAACGAGAGACTGCTGAGCTGGAATTGATATGCAAACTAGATACAATCAACAAAGGATTGAATAAGGACTGGGAATGGCTGAGCCATTACAAACATTGGATCTATCTCCCCTTGTAAGTATTCTCACACTTCTTATCAAACTGTCTGTACCGCGCTATCTTGATTATCACTTCAAAAGTTTTTTTTCTCTTACTTAATTGGTCTCTCAGAATTGGTAAGACAACTCCCACCTGTTTATGCTCTCTGTATGTGTGTATATATATATCTCCTCAATATTTATTCCACTCTGTATGCATCCGAAGAAGTGGGCTGTAGTCCACGAAAGCTTATGCTCTAATAAATTTGTTAGTCTCTAAGGTGCCACAAGTACTCCTGTTCTTTTTGCGGATACAGACTAACACGGCTGCTACTCTGAAATCTAAAATCTTAGATAACTCTTCTGTGTAAGTCATTTCATAACCTATGCATCAACATCTTGTAAGGTGGCATTGTATGTGTTTACAATTAGATGTGAAAAAAGGCCAACATGAGTTTGCAAAATTAGGCTTCTAAGTTTCTATTTATGAGCCTAAAAGACTTGCTTTTCAAAAATGCTTAGTATTTTCTTCCATCCGCGCCATTGACTTTAGTGGAGGTGCTAGATTCCCAGCACTAATCAACGTTTGAAAATGTTAGACTAAGGGTCTGCCATTTTTTATTATGAAATAGTCCAGTCCCATGCCATTTTTTGCAAAGTGGAGATTAACTCTGAGGTCTTGGACATGTCTAATTCAGGTGATATCATTCTTCCTACCTAATTTATTTGTAAGTTTTATACTGTATGCTTCCTCACTTCCTTCCAGAAAGGTGTAGAGTGCTCTTGTGCACAATTAAAACCCTGCCACATTTCACCCCATATTGGAGCGTATTCCATGATGGGCAAATTGATTCCTAATTAGAGTTTAAGTTTGAGAAGCGCTTTGGGATCATTTGAGATGAAAGATCTTCCATAAAAATAAGATATGACTTTTACTGAAGGAGAAGTAAAGAAAAGAAGCCTTAAGCAATGGAAGTCACACAATTCCCTTGTTTAATAGTTAAACAAACCACTAACATACAAAAAATAGACACACTATTACTCTTCATCCACAAATAAATTCTCCACATCAGAATCACAAGGGCAACAAGGGACAGACAGCAATGATAAAATTGATGGCTTAATTAACTGCTGTAATTTATTGATTATGGGCAAACCAATTTAATGGATGACCAGGGAAGTTTGCAACATGCTATTGACATACAGAATGATTTGAAATTCTGATGGGGTTTCACTATTTTCTTCAGAAGCAAGAAATGCAGAAAGGTTGGAAGGTATATCACCAGAAAGAGGATATAAAAACTCCTTCATTCCCTTTTTTACTAAACATGTATTTTTCCATCTGGAAATAGCCTTCATCTTTATGTCAATTTCTGAAGCCTAGTAAATTGCATGATTCAATATCCACATGCATCAAGTAATCTTGGCCTCCAATACTGATATGCCCACTGTTGTTATTTCACAGAGCAACTGTGGGAGGTACTTTCACAGACATGAACTCAGAAAAATGCTTCTCTATTAATAGGACCGTTAGGGGCTGAGTGAGTCCACATAAACACTCCTTCTGACCTTGGATCAAGCCCTTAACTCTGGAATTACTTTCACATAGTCAGCATCATGGCAATAGCTAAACAGCAGTAATAATACTTTGCACTTCTATAGCAGCTTGCCAGGGCCGGCTCCAGGTCTTTTGCCGCCTCAAGCAAAAATAAAATAAAATAAAATAAAAGCCAGAGTGCCACCCCTTGAGAAGCATATGCTTGGAACACTGGTGCCTAGAGCCGGCCCTATATCTTGCTCACGAGTGTCTCAAAAGCACATTACAAACAGTGATTAATTAAGCACTGCACACTCCTATGTAAATAACTTAGTAATAATAATACTTGGCACTTTATCCGTAGGCATTAAAGCGCCGTACAAAAATTGAAACTGAGGAACAGAAAGATGAGGCCAAGGTCATACAGCAAGTCAGTAGCAGAAAATGGAAATGAACCCAAGGACCCTTTCTCCACTGTCTTACACCTTAAACAATCATTTACATGTGGGAAAAATGAGTGTAAAACATCACCACACTGAGGGCAAAACTAGTGCATGGTAATGCTAGAATGCACATGCAATAAAACACACGCTTCGACTGAGGTCCCTATTTTAACTCACTTGAACACCGCTGAAAAGAAAATGTTAAGATCAAAAGCTCCAATACCAAATTTCAAATTTCATTAATATAGTCAGACTCCAATTTCTTTGTAGGACAATAGAGACAGTCCTTCCTTTCCTCTCATCAAAAAACAGGCTGTGTTTCTTTCTGCAGCTCTGTCAGCAGTGGGCCTGCTCTACATTTTTTTGCATTATTCATTGAACTCTGTTTTCCCTCAGGAGATTCTTCCACCACAGAAAGGGTCTGATTTTGTTTTGGTTTCTGCCTCATGCTATGCATATCTTAGAGATGATTTTTCAGTATGACAGGCAGCTGGTCACCAGTGACAAAAACAATCATTACTTGATTTGGACTTGTGAAAGATTAACAAACAGTCATGCTTACCTTCATTATTTATTTTTACAGTACACAAAAGGGTCTAGACATCTAGGTTCTGATCCAACTCTCATAAAAGTCTATGGAAAGATTCCAATTGATGTTAATAAGAGTTACATTGGGACCCTAGAAGGAATAAAAAGACACGGTCCGTGTCCAGAGAGTTTGCAGTCTAATTTTGGATGTGACACAAGGAGCAGTGGTAACAATCAATAGGGCGCAGATGTGGAGCTAATGTTCCTTTGTGATTTAAAAAATAAGTCAGCATTTTGTTTTATATTTGGTGTGTGTGACTAGGTCTTTACTTTCCTGCTTTATTGCCTCTCCTTGTTTTTCACCTATGTAGCTGATTTTCAAAACCATCAGAGGGGTAGCCATGTTAGTCTGAATCTGTAAAAAGCAACAGAGGGTCCTGTGGCACCTTTAAGACTAACAGAAGTATTGGAGCATAAGCTTTCATGGGTGAATGCCCACTTCATCAGACGCAAGTAATGGAAATTTCCAGAGGCAGGTATAAATCAGTATGGAGATAACGAGGTTAGTTCAATCAGGGAGGATGAGGTGCTCTGCTAGCAGTTGAGGTGTGAACACCAAGGGAGGAGAAACTGCTTCTGTAGTTGGATAGCCATTCACAGTCTTTGTTTAATCCTGATCTGATGGTGTCAAATTTGCAAATGAACTGGAGCTCAGCAGTTTCTCTTTGGAGTCTGGTCCTGAAGTTGTTTTGCTGTAAGATGGCTACCTTTACATCTGCTATTGTGTGGCCAGGGAGGTTGAAGTGTTCTCCTACAGGTTTTTGTATATTGCCATTCCTGATATCTGACTTGTGTCCATTTATCCTCTTGCGTAGTGACTGTCCAGTTTGGCCAATGTACATAGCAGAGGGGCATTGCTGGCACATGATGGCACATATAATATTGGTGGACGTGCAGGTGAATGAGCCGGTGATGTTGTAGCTGATCTGGTTAGGTCCTGTGATGGTGTTGCTGGTGTAGATATGTGGGCAGAGTTGGCATCAAAGTTTGTTGCATGGGTTGGTTCCTGAGTTAGAGTTGTTATGGTGCGGTGCATGGTTGCTGGTGAGAATATGCTTAAGGTTGGCGGGTTGTCTGTGGGCAAGGACTGGCCTGCCTCCCAAGGTCTGTGAAAGTGGGGGATCATTGTCCAGGATGGGTTGTAGATCACTGATGATGCGTTGAAGAGGTTTAAGCTCAGGACTGTAGGTGATGGCCAATGGAGTTCTGTTGGTTTCTTTTTTGGGCCTGTCTTGTAGCCGGAGGCCTCTGGGTACACCTCTGGCTCTGTTGATTTGTTTCTTTATTTCCTTGTGTGGGTATCGTAGTTTTGAGAATGCTTGGTGAAGATTTTGTAGGTGTTGGTCTCTGTCTGAGGGGTTGGAGCAGATGCGGTTGTACCTCAGCGCTTGGCTGTAGACGATGGATTGTGTGGTGTGCCCAAGGTGGAAGCTGGAGGCATGAAGGTAGGCATAGCGGTTGGTGGGTTTTCGGTATAGGGTGGTGTTAACGTGGCCATCGCTTATCTGTACTGTGGTGTCTAGGAAGTGGACCTCCCGTGTAGATTGGTCCAGTCTGAGGTTGATGGTGGGGTGGAAGCTGTTGAAATCATGGTGGAATTCTTCCAGGGTCTCCTTCCCATGGGTCCAGATGATGAAGATGTCATCAGTGTAGCATAGGTAGAGAAGGGGCGTGAGTGGACGAGAGCTGAGGAAGTGTTGTTCCAGGTCAGCCATAAAAATGTTGGCATATTGTGGGGCCATGCGGGTGCCCATGGCGATGCCGGTGGTCTGGAGATATATATATTGTCACCAAATTTGAAATAATTGTGCATGAGGATAAAGTCACAGAGCTCAGCAACAAGTTGTGCTGTGTCATCATCAGGGATACTGTTCCTGACAGCTTGTATTCCATCTGTATGTGGAATGTTTGTGTAGAGAGCCTCTACATCCATGCTGGCTAGGATGGTGTTTTCTGGGAGGTCACCAATGCATTGTAGTTTTCTCAGGAAATCAGTGGTGTCACGGAGATAGCTGGGAGTGCTGGTGGCGTAGGGTCTGAGTAGGGAGTCCACATATCCAGACAGTCCTTCAGTGAGAGTGCCAATGCCAGAGATGATGGGGCATCCAGGATTTCCAGGTTTGTGGATCTTGGGTAGATAGATAGAATAACCGTAGTTATTCTTTCTGGATATGTGGACTCCCAACCCATGCAACAAACTACAATGAGCAGTGTCTTGTTCGATGAGTAGTCCCACTGGAACCAGTGACATGGTATTAGGATGAAGGTCCTATTCAATGTGAGTAAAGGCATAGATCCATTACTCATATCAGTGAAGTGCCCGGTGCTATACAAAACACACAAAATAAGGTAGCATTATCTACTGCACAGGGCACTGGCCTGAGTTGTGAGACCTACATTCTACTACTCAGTCATCTCTGTTGCGCAATCTGAGGTGAGTGAAAAGGACAGAGAAGTGCTATGTTTCGCCAGCCACCCATTTTCCCTTTAAGTTGCAAGCTCCTTAAGGTAGAGACTCTCTTACTGTGTGTTTGCAGAGCCTGGCACAGTGAGGGCCCATTTCAGTTGGAGCCTTGAGGTGTTAGGGTAATGCAAATAAAAAGTAATAATGTTGAATAAAAACCACCCCTTCCCCTAAAGGGGGTTCAGTCTAGAAGACAATACTCAGTAGAAGGTTACATAAGAACAGCCACGCTGGGTCAGATAAATGGTCCATCTAGCCCAGGATCCTGTCTCTGACAGTGGCCACTGCTTCGGAGGGAATGAGTTTGAGTAAGATGGAGGTAAGGGACCATCATTTTGTTGGTGGGCGTTGAGCAGCTGGCACTAGGGTATTTTATGTCATTATACAGTTGTAGCAATGTAAGAGGAAGGAGACATTTAGGAAAGGAAATTATCCTTCTGACAGGTTCCTAAGCTGCCATCTGAATATATAGTAAAGACTCAATCTATCCTGACATTTCAATGTATAGAGAGAAATGGGGAAATGTATGGAGTGGTGCTGGAAAGTAAAGGATAGTAATGGCCCGGGGACATTGAAAGAGACAGCAATAAGAAAGAATGAAGAGAAATGAAAACCAGTGAAAGGATCTGAGAGACAAAGATGGATAGGTTAGATTAGATTGTTCTGATAAAAAAAATCAATAAGCGGTTCAGATGGGAGCTTTACAAATGCTAAACAATTCACTCCAGTCATGAACTGAGAAACATCCTGATTCACTTCTGTATCTGCATTATTTTTTGTAGTGGTCAGAATTGCTCTGGCTTTCAGATAACATCCCAACCTGCACTGCTATGGAACTCCAGGGAACCAAATCCTAGACGTAAAAACAAAACTTTATCTGATGTGTACCAGATAACACAGGCCAGATTTGTAGGTAATTATTGTTCTCAGTTAACCTGTACCCTAGATTATAATGGCATTTAATTGTACAAGCTGTTTAACGGGTATATCATGCTGTGTGGGCACAGTCCATAGTAAGGAGTGGGGTGTTGTCAATGCAGAAGCACCCCCAAGAAAAAAAATGGCTTAAAGAGCCATAATTCCCTCCCATCTCCCCTCCCTTTTCCCCCTCCCACCCAGTAACTTGTTTCTGGTCTATCCCTCTCACCCTCACACTGGTTCAGTCCTACTAGCTGGTGCAACGGGTGAGTGTGTGTGTGTGTGTGGGGGGGGTGGATCTAAGGTTCCTCCCACTCCCCACCCACTACTTGCAAGGGCAGAGAAGTTTAACTTGCAATCTAGCCACAAGCTTTACAGTTATGCTGTTTTATTAGCCAGGTTATTTCTTGCGCTGTTGCTTGGACAATGTAGAGGTCACCGAAGATGTTATGCACCTCTTTGATGTTCGGTCCTGAGCTAGATCTGGTGCCTTTAAGGGCAGGGTGCCTATGAGGCACAGATATCTGTTGACACCATTCAGCCAATGTGTTTCAGATCTTCCAAGGGGTCTTTTTCATCCGTATTTTGAGTCAAAGTTGAATATGATTCTTGCAGGGAAGTAGGTAGGCATTCATAGCAGATGACCATAACACCTCAGAGCGCTTTGGGCAACCATTTGAGAGAGGAGGACCTGGTGAGTTAGAAAATTGAGGTCTTCATTTCACTTCAATTCATACCATTTCTCTTTTTGATCATTCAGAGATGCTTCATCTGAATGGTGTCCAACTTCTTTTTAACCTTAACAGTGACGGTCCATGTTTCAGTTGCATAGGTCAGGATACCACTCACTGAAACATTCTATATCCTCAGCTTCATCTCTGTACTTAGCAGGGTATATCATTGGCAAAAAAACATTTATTAGCCAGAGGGACCCAAAAACGTTTAAGCCTTTGAGCCACCAGAGATGAGCGAGGCTCCCTTTCCCTGAGGGCATGTCTACACAAACACTGACTGCACAAGAAGGTGGGATGTAAATCTACAGTGCTCCAGCGTGCTGAGCACTAATTGTTCATCTGCACCCTGCTGATGCTCACTAAATGTTTTAAGTGACCTTTCAGGGCACAACAGCAGGGTCCACAAGGCCTGTTAGTGCACAGTATATTGGAGCACTGTAGATTTACACACTGGCTTGCTATGCCGTAAATGTTCTTATAGACATGTCCCCAGACTCCCTTCGTCCTACCTTCCCCCCACTCTTTTACATGCAAATAAACTTAAAGTGAGTCTGAATAGTATAACTTCCATTCCAAGGAGCAGAAGTTGAAGTAAAGGGTGTATGTGAGACCAGTACTGGAATACTGCATACAGTTCTTGAGTCCACATTTTAAAAAAAGGATGTTGAAAAATATGAGAGGGTTCAGAAAAGAACCACAACAATGATTCCCGGGCTGGAGTCTACAATGCCTTAGTGAGCGATTTCAAGAGCTCAGTTTCTTTATCCTATCAAAAATTGTGAAGTGACTTGATTGCAGTGTATCAGTACCTTCACGGGGAGAAATTACTGGCTACTAAAGAGCTCTTTAATGTAGCAGAGAAAGGCAGAACAAGAACCACTGGAAGGAAGCGAAAGCCAAACCAATTCAAAAGAGTTGGAATAAAGATACGACAAAGGCAGAACCAGAAGGTGTGTGTGGAGATCAGTGGCACGTGTAAAGAGTGGGAAGTAATCTGTGGGAGTGTAACCTCTCTGAAAGAGTGAGAAGCAAAAACTGGGTGCACTGCATCCTCCTTCAAATCACTCCTCAAAACTCCCCTCTATTAGGAGGCATACAGGAAACTGCTAGCTCTTCCTGACTAGACAGGCAAGTAAGTACAATTACTGCCCCAATTTCAGGCCCGCCGATGGGGGGTGGGGGGAGACGGGACTGTGGAAGCAGAGAAAGAACTGACAGGAAGGAAATGCAATGCATGACAGTTCGTTAGCGAGAGTCAGGCTAACTGTAACCCTAATAACGCGAGCTTTGTAGAAGCGAGGATTATGTGAGGCGAGTGGGAAAGAACTGTGTGAGAAGTTGTTCCGACCTTGTGTAGAGAATGTGTAGAAAATATTGTATGTAGACTAGAGTCAAAACAAGTGAGAAAAATAAGATATCAAGATGGCCTATGTATAAACAAAATGCAGCTGTTGCTTATTATTGTCCGTAATGAAAGGTATAAAGGTTTGCTGTAATTGTTTACCTGTAGAGAGACCTGTTTAGCTCTCTCCCTCTACGCAATTGTTAGAGAAAATAAAGTATCTGACTTGCTGTACCCAAACAAAAAGTGAGAACTCTGTTATTCTCCGACAGGGCAAAGGGGGCAATTGCCCAGGGGCCGGGAGATTTAAAAGGGCCCGGGGGCCCATCACCCGCAGTCTGCCGGGGCAGTGGAACGCCAGAATGGAATTTTGAAAAATAAACTGGCCAAGATTTGTGCTGAAACAAACTTAAAGTGGCCAGATGCCCTTCCTCTGGCACTAATGAGTATGAGGGCCATTCCCAATCGAAAGACTGGACTCAGCCCTCATGAGATTTTGACAGGGCGCCCGATGCGACTACCAACTGCGCCCCCACTGACCCTAGCTCAGATGGACATTTATTTAATGGATGACACAATGCTTAAGTATTGCCAGGCACTAATGAAATGTGTTAAGTCTTTTTATACACAGGTGAAAGAAGCACTACCCAAGGATCTTGTGCAACCCTGCCACTCATTGGAACCAGGAGACTGGGTCTACATAAAGGTTCATCAGCGAAAGACTGCCCTGGCTCCACGCTGAAAGGGTCCTTTCCAAGTCCTGTTAACCACCAACACTGCTGTGAAGTGCCAAGGACTACCTGCCTGGACCCATGCTTCTCACTGCAAAAAGACCCCTCCACCTGGAGAGGATTCTCCAGCTGACGATCAGCCTATTTCTCCTGCTAGCTCTGCTGTGCCTTCTGGACAGCAGGGAAGGAGGACAAGGTGAAGTGCTAGTAACCTCTCCCTTGTCCACTGACAGATCTACAATGCCTTTGAATTTTTCTAAAGGAATCACACCAATACAGGGTGAAGTGCTAGTAACCTCTCCTCTGTACTATGTTGAATCACAACTGCTTTTGGAGAAGAAAAGAAGAAACACTCGCTCTGCTGAAACCACCAAAGTCCAGGGATTCCTGACTACAAGAGACATTAAGAACTGGCCCTAGTGGAAGAGACGGAGCATTGTTGATTGGCAAGGAGGGAATTGTGGGGATTGTGCTTGGGAATACGGGGTCGAGTGGCGGTTTGGATTTCTTCCAGGGGCAGGGCTTTGTGCTTATGGACAGGTACCTTCAGGATGCACTGCCCTCCCTAATTGGCTTTCAGATGATGAATATCAAAAACGCCTTGCCACCACGGAGATTACGCCCACCAGTCGCTTGACCTCTGCCACCACCACTGTAACTTACCCAGATACAAACAATACTTTATATTCCAATGAAACCTGTTGGCCAAGGCTTTCACATCTTAGTGATTTACTGAAATTTTGTTCAGAGAAATTATTCTTTAAAGTTCAGGATAATGTATATGAGCGAACAATTGAATGGAAAACAAATGGATCAGTGGAGATAGAAATACATGATATCATTACCAGCGAACCCCAAGAATTAATAATTGCAATCGATGGGTTCTATAGTGAAGTAGATATGATGGCTGTTCCTGGAATTTGTACTGTGTTAAATGAGAGAGGCCCTTATTGTTATTTGGTCACCCAATTAGTGAATAATCAAACAAATACCCAAAGAGTTTGTTCTGCCACTGGAAATTTTAGCTGCACAGAAATTATTCCAGTGACTAATAATTTGACCTGTATCTTATTGCAATACACCCCCTCTTATGCCATTAATATTAATGCCTCCCGGAAGTACGTAAAGGTGTTCAACCAACAGATGTGGTATAGTACTACACCAAAGAGAGATGTAGTAGGATATCGATGGACTGTGATTAACACTACATTAGGGACTATTAAATTTTCATTACCCTTATCCAGTTTCCAGATCACCTCTACATACCCAAATTGTTCAAGGGGGGGCTGCCATTAGATTAGCACAACAGAGGGCTTGGGTTATTTCTTCTAGAAAGAAGAGAGACTTGACCGGATCCCTATGGGATGGGGCCAATAGTGCAGCAGCAGTTTGGAATATTTTTAAGACCCAAGAACATGATGAGAGATTGGGCCAACTAGAGAAGGCCATTGGCCTTGTTTCTGGGGCACAACTAACCCAGGTACAGGCTGGAGTTGGTGAGTTACATGTTATTTCCGCCCTTAGTTCTATGACCCAGAAGTTGCTGACAGAGATGGTATTGAATATCACCGAGGCTGGGAAGGCTTTGCAGTGGGATCTAGCATGTTCAGAAATTCAGGATTTCCTGAATGACCAGCTAATGGCCATTCAGAATGATCTTGAGCATCAGGCTTGGCCCACTGCCCTTACAGACACATCAGGAGTACCATCTGATCTGTGGCCATGGAGACATACTTGGAGACTTTCTGGGTGGAAGTGCGGACGTTCTCAGTGCTCCTTCCAAGCATATGGACTGGTTAGGGGTGTGTGGGCTCCCACATACCGAATCCTGCCGGGTCCATGGGGAGGATGCATGTGGGATTGGGTAATTCACCGAGATATCTGGGAAATTAGACCACCTGATATGCCCAATCGAGTTTTAATCAGTGCTCCTGGGATTACACCTGACATTTGGATGTGGTTAGGAAGTCAGTGGACATTTTGGCCATTAGAACCCCCACAGCTTCATTGTATACGTAAACTGAAGCCAGGAGAAGTTGTCACGGTTCATGACTACGTTTTCTGGGAGGGTAGGGGACAAGGAACTACCCTGACAGGACATTTACTTTTTCAAGCTAATGATAGGTGTGTGTATGTTAATGCCACCACATTGCAAGACATACATTTTAATCTCACAACCACTGCAGGCATATTATCTACTGGCCTGCAGATAGAGTTTTGCAAGTAGCCCTTAGGTTCCAGATACCGTTTAATTGGACTAGTTTAGTACCTGATAGATTTCAGCATTTGTTTTCACTGTTACCAGAGGTTCAGAAAATCTCTGAAGTACAAGGGCAAATTCACATGCTTCAAAATATATATCAAGTTGAAAAGTATGCCTTTCAGACAGTTTATAGAGTGTCCACCTTATGTACTAAGTATGATGTATTGTGTTTTATGACTAAGATTGTACAACAACCCCATCATATTATCGCTATGGGAATGTTATTGCTTGTGTTGTTGTTAGCTAGTGTAGGAGTATGTTATTGTTGTTGTAAAGGACGTAATAAAAGTAATACCTTTCATGTCCATGCTCATCATGCATTGTCATTACATCCAATCAAAACCCCTAAGGTTGAAGCATTTGATGTAGAATCTGAATTCCAAGACTTAATGCAAATAGAGATTTGAGAAAGTTTGTTGTACTAGTAGTACAAAAGGAGGGGTTGTGGAAGCAGAGAAAGAACGGACAGGAAGGAAATGCAATGCATGACAGTTCATTAGCAAGAGTCAGGCTAACTGTAACCCTAATAACGCGAGCTTTGTAGAAGCGAGGATTGTGTGAGGCGAGTGGGAAAGAACTGTGTGAGAAGTTGTTGCGACCTTGTAGACTAGAGTCGAAACAAGTGAGAAAAATAAGATATCAAGATGGTCTATGTATAAACAAAATGCAGCTGTTGCTTATTATTGTCTGTAATGAAAGGTATAAAGGTTTGCTGTAATTGTTTACCTGTAGAGAGACCTGTTTAGCTTTCTCCCTCTACGCAATTGTTAGAGAAAATAAAGTAACATAAGAACATAAGAAAGGACGTACCAGGTCAGACCAAAGGTCCATCTAGCCCAGTATCCTGTCTACCGACAGTGGCCAATGCCAGGTGCCCCAGAGGGAGTGAACCTAACAGGCAATGATCAAGTGATCTCTCTCCTGCCATCCATCTCCACCCTCTGACAGACTGAGGCTAGGGACACCATTCCTTACCCGTCCTGGCTAATAGCCATTAATGGACTTAACCACCATGAATGTATCCAGTTCTCTTTTAAACTCTGTTATAGTCCTAGCCTTCACAGCCTCCTCAGGTAAGGAGTTCCACAAGTTGACTTCCACAAGTATCTGACTTGCTGTACCCAAACAAAAAGTGAGAACTCTGTTATTCTCCGACAGGGCAAAGGGGGCAATTGCCCAGGGGCTGGGAGATTTAAAAGGGCATTAGCAGCAGCAGCCAGGAGCGCCGGGCCCTCTTAAATTGCCCGGGCGGGCTGCAGGGCGCCTAGGCACGCAAGACCGCTCTGGGCCCTACTCTTTGGGGAGCCCTGCAGGCTGACATGGGCGGTCCTGGAAGTGACAGATTTGTCACTTCCACTCTGGGCCCCGCATCCTCTCCGGACAGCGGCCTGTCCGATTGGCTAGCGATTGGTCACCTATTTTTGTTACATGGCCTCCCCCACCCAGCCGCCTGTTTCTTCCATCCACCTTTCATGCCTTTTCTTTTAGGCGGTGTGTTCACTGGGAAAAGAAAAAGGGTATTCTTAACTCGAGTGAGGTCCCCCACAGTCTTTAATTTGACTTGGTCATGGTGAAGACTATAAACTGATTTGTCTTCATGAGGATTTTACATCAAGTTAGCTAACTCCAGTTAAGAATATACCTGTTTTGTCCTAGTGAAGACAAGGCCCTGGAGTGTTAGTGTAGTGCATCCCTTATGCAGGAGCCAGGCAGCCCTTATGCAACCTCCACACCTGATTGGGAGGCCCCTTTCACAGGGCATGTTCTAAAGGGGCCAGGTTCCAGGGGTAAGGCACCTTTATTTGGATAGGGAGGTGTAAAGGGTAAATAGTGTAAACTGACTCAGCTCCAAAGAATCTTGGTCTCATCTCCCCACAGTCTATTCCTGCATTCATTGTGACTCCAGCAGAGCACTAAGTGTGGATTACATAGGGGCCAGACACCCTGCTATCATATCTCAAGATTCTATTTTTACATGTAAAGCCAATTTCGTCTGCCCTGGCCTTCAGGTATCTAAAAGTAATGCTTCTCCAACTGAATTTTCAAGCTTCCTGAAGCCAATTTGAAATGTCAAAGCTTGCCCACTCCCTCCGAGGAGTTGTCTCGCACTCCCTTTCTGTGCGTGGAGAAATCTTATTAGAATTCAAGCAGACATCAAATTCTGATGGCTGAAAGTCCTTAACAAGCTCCAAAAGACTTTGAATATGAAATGGCCTGGGAGAAGAAGGATGAAATGCCT
This sequence comes from Chrysemys picta bellii, assembly GCF_011386835.1. NCBI lineage: Eukaryota > Metazoa > Chordata > Testudines > Emydidae > Chrysemys > Chrysemys picta. Next base: position 131,737,097 of record NC_088795.1, read on the forward strand.
GTCAAAGGTCAGGATGAAATCTTGATAAGACATCCTACTTCTCTGACCATCTAATTAGATGATTTGTATTCAGGTCCAAAAGATATACAGAGGCATGGCTTGTTTGAAATTCAAGGAAGACAAGAACACAGGATAATCAGTGTGGATATTTGTATTCTGCAATCAATGAAAGTTGTACTTTTTAATCAGTATAACATTGATTCCTCCTTTTTTTTAAAAATAGGTGTAAGGAGACCTCAAAGAAGATGCCGTCTAATTTGTTTTGATGTTCTTTATTTTGCTACTACCCAATGAGCAAACTGCACTGGGTAAAACAACCCCTAACTTATCATAACCCATTGTCCATCCCTTCAAATAGAAATCACAGAACTTTCTGAGATGTGTCTGTAGCCCACAGTTCAGTATATGTTATATGTCCCGCTCTGTACGTGATCTACTGAGGACATGCTAAAGCTATAGATTTCATCTCTGTAGAGCTCTAGTTCTATCCCTGAATATGGCAACCATTGCACATCCATCTCTATTCCTAATAAATGATTATGTTTATTGCAATTTCAAATCTGTTTACTTTTACGACACAGAATATCACTGTGCCGTGGCTGTCCCCAGATTTCATGGAATCCTTGCATCCTGATTTATTTTGTGATATCTGGGTTGCAGCTACAGGTGATGCTTCTCCAGGAAAGCCATGGTTTTGTCCTCATCATTGAATATGCCAGATATGTTCTTTTGTTCATCCGATGAGGCTCAGAAGTAGATTTTAAACAGGCTCACACGTATTGAACTAACTAAAATCTTCAAATTTACCTTTCTTGCCTTGGTGTGTCCTATCAAAACTGTCTCCTCCACCAACCTCCAGTATGGCATGGCCCCTGGAGCCTTATTATCTGACAGTGGTAGCCAGAATGGTCCTGGGCTTCTTAAAGGGTTCTGGTTTTACTGGGATTAGAGCATGCTCAGGAAGATATCAGAACACCATGGGATCAGACCCCTTGTTCCTAGGTAATTTTGAAGCTACGCAATGAACTGACACCTGTCACCCAAGGTGATTGATACAGAGAATACCCCTCCACCCTGGCAGATCAACAGCAAGCTTTGCGCTATAATATTGTCACAGGCTTTCCTAATTGCTTATCAGAGCGTTATGAGAGAACTAGACTTGACATAACTCTCAGCCATTTTGTCCAGTTAGCCACCACAAGCTGGAAGCCAGGACACCATCTAGCGAGGAAGAATTTGGCCCTGTTTAGGCAGACAAAAACAACTGCACATCTGCAGTGTTACAGATTCATGAGAGTGAAAAGGGAGGGCGAATAGCTGACGTTGGTCTGGGGACCTCTGTCTGTAAGTTATTTTGCTAGAGCTGCTTTGCTGATAGGTAGAAATTATGAATTCTTTGCGGTTGCTAGAGAAATGGTCAGCCCATTAGGAGTTACTTTGAGTTATGCTTTGTTTTGAGTTACTTATAAAAGAGTTTAGTTAGTGTGTGCACTTTGGAGAAGCCTGGGAGAAGTTTGGAATTTTTATGAGCAAGGAGACATCAACCTCCCCAGCAGCTGGGAGGAAGGCTGGCCACTGGAATCCTGCTGCTGCCACTTGACATCGCCTCAGACTTCGGGTAGCTATTTCTGGGGTGCTAGACTATTGCTCTTTTTTATGTGTGCTTTGTACTCAATAAAGACAGAGATTTTTGAGTGGAAGCACTCATGTGCAGGGCCAATGAAAAGCGGGGGGAAGCCAGTACAAATTACCGGGGCCCAGCGGTCCGGAAGGGGACCCGGGGCCCAGTTTCCCCGGTTTCCCCAGCTGTTTAGCCGGTCCACCCTTGCCGGGGGGCCCAAAATTTTTTTCCCACCGGGGCCAGAACCCGCTCTTGGCAGCCCTGCTCGTGTGTGTACCAATCATTTATCAGACTGAGGTGCTGTGTTCCCCACTGATTTATTTCCTGACATCGCTTGGGAAAATAGAGACTAGTTAACACAGCGTTGGGTTCAGATAACACCAGGTAACAAGAGGATGTTCTCCCCTGCAGAGTGAATCCCACTGAACATCAGTGAGTCCAATTACAAACCAGGATGGGTGGAATTTAAAGGCTGTACCTACTTGGATTTATTATTTGAGTTCAGTGTTTTCCTGCCATTTATCTCTGTTTAGTTTTTTTCACAAGCAGGAGGGAAAGGAGTCATTTGTGAGCCAGAGCCATTGAAGGAGAGGGAACATGAGAGAGCTGGAGCAGAAGTCATGCAAGGAAGCTAGAGCTCTGGGAAGGTGAGCAAGGAGACCTAAATGAGCAACAGCCTAGATCACATGTGTCAAACTCAAGGCCCGCGGGCCACATCCGGCCCGCCATACAATTATATCCGGCCCGCAAAATCGTTTTATATATCTGTTTTTAATGGCCCTGTGATATGACGCCCCAATAACACACACTACAAATCCCATGATGCAGTGCAATTGCCGCCAACGGCAAGCCGCGGTTCAAGTTCGCGGTCTGTTGATGTATACAACGCTAATATCAAATCAAAGCTAGACCCCAACAATGGCCAAGAGAAAAATTGATTCTGAAAACCGAGGCTTTCAAAGCCGGTGGGAGAATGAGTATATGTTTACTGAAATTGCAGGTAAACCAGTGTGTCTCCTTTGCGGGAGTAATATCGCTGTAATGAAGGAGTATAACCTAAGACGGCACTACGAGACGAAACATGAGAACAAATTCAAAAACCTGAGCGCAGGACAGAAGCTACAAAAGGTAGAGGAGTTGAAGAAGAATTTGACATCCCAGCAGACGTTTTTCACCAAAGCAAAATCACAAAGTGAAGCTGCTGTGAAAGCAAGTTTCATTGTGGCCGAAGAGATCGCCAAATCAGGACGGCCGTTTACCGAGGGGGAATTCGTAAAGAATTGTATGATGAAAGTGTGCGACGTCCTTTGTCCAGATAAAACGCGAGCGTTTGCAAATGTAAGCCTCAGCAGAAACACTGTTGCTAATCGGGTTTGTGAGATGGCGACTGATTTGAAAACACAGTTGATTGAAAGAGCAAAAGATTTTGTTGCATACTCCCTTGCCGTGGATGAAACTACTGACGCGACTGACACTGCACAGCTGGCGATATTTATCCGTGGTGTGGATTCCAATTTGTGCGTAACAGAGGAAATACTGGACATTAAATCGATGCACGGGACAACGAAAGGAGAAGACATCTTTGGAAATGTATTTCAAAGTGTAACCGACATGAAACTGCCGTGGGAAAAACTCGTTGGACTTACAACAGATGGCGCACCTGCTATGTGTGGTGAAAAAAATGGACTGGTGGGAAGGATGCGCTCAAAGATGCGGGAGGAGAACTGTGCCGGTGAGTTGACAGTGTATCACTGCATCATACACCAGGAATCGCTGAGTGCTAAAGTCCTAAAAATGGATCATGTGATGAACACTGTAACACAAACCGTCAACTTTATCAGAGCCCACGGTTTAAATCACCGCCAATTCCAGTCTTTTCTGCGGGAAATAGATAGCGAGTTTGGCGATATGCCATATCATATGGAGGTCCGGTGGCTAAGTCGGGGAAAAGTTCTCAAAAGACACTTTGAGCTGCGAGAGGAAATCTGCCAGTTCATGGACAGTAAGGGGAAAGACTGCACAGTTCTGCGGGATGAAAAGTGGAAATGTGAGTTGGCGTTCCTGGCTGACATAACGTCGCATCTTAGCGCTTTAAACCTTCAACTCCAGGGATGGGAGCACATAATAACCGATATGCATGATGCAGTGAAGGCATTTCAAGTGAAGCTGCGCTTATGGGAGACACAAATGCACCAATGCAACTTGTCTCACTTTCCCTGTTGCCAAGTAATACGGAACCAAGAAAGTGCCACAGTTTTCCCAAATGCCACCTTTGCTGAAAAACTCAGCGCGCTGCGCACTGAGTTCGCACGGCGCTTCAGTGACTTTGAGGCACAGAAAAGTAACTTCGAGCTGCTTCGCAACCCATTTGCAGTCGATGTGGAAACCGCACCTGTAGAAATGCAGATGGAGCTGATAGAACTGCAATGTAACGGGACACTGAAGGCAAAGTACGACACTGCGGGGCCAGCACAGTTCACTCGCTTCATTCCTAAAGCGATGCCGCAGCTCCGCCAACATGCGGCTCGAATCCTGTCCATGTTTGGCAGCACATATCTGTGCGAGCAGCTGTTCTCTGTGATGAAAATTAACAAAACGTCACACAGGAGTCGCCTCACTGATGAACACCTGCAATCGATCCTGAGAATCTTCACAACACAGAACCTAACCCCAAACATAAACGAACTTGTTGCAAAGAAAAGACTCCAAGTATCAGGCTCTGACTAAATAGGACAAGAAAATGGAATGTTATGATTTGTTATGATTATACTTTTGCTTTAAATTCAATTTTTTATTTATATTTTCAGATTTTTTAATATTCCAGCATGTATAGATTTTGAATGTATTGTATTGACAGGATATTTTTTTATGAAGAGCAAAATATTTTAAGTTGAAATGTATTTATTTTGGAATGATATCCTGTATTTTGGTTCATATTAATGGTTAAAAAACATAAATATTTAGTCTGTTAAATAAATGGTTATACTGTTCGGCCCGCGAGTTTTGAGTTTTGGCCCCCTGTGCAATTGAGTTTGACACCCCTGGCCTAGATAGTACGATGGTGCCCTGTGACAGGGTCTGTAGCTCACCGCTGCGGCGCCTCCTCCTGGTCATCTCGGGGAATTAGTTTTAGCCAGTAGAGCGCCCTCTTTGGGTGGCGTCCCGCCTGTCATCTCGCCTTCGTTGGGTGCGCGGGTTTGCACTGCTCTCCACGTACGGCATCCTCTTCTGGAGCACTGCCCTCCGACAGTGTTCCCTGGTCCATTCACACCCCCTTCCGGGGGGGGGGGGTTTAAACAACAGCCCCACACCTTCAAGTCCGATCCTCACAGTCCAGGACCAGGCGTGGTTCTGGCCAGCCGCTCCCTGCAGCCTGTGGCTGTGCGTAGGGCAGCACAGCAAACAAAAGGGGGGAAAGAAGGGGGGGGGGAAACTCAGGCCCGCCCACTACTCTGAGTCCTGGTCCAGAGGCCCTCGGGCGACAGTCTCACTGTCTTCCTTCTCCTTCCTCCTCTGACTATCCCTCTGGACCGCTTCCCCAACAGCCCCTCTCTACGCTAGGCCTCCTCCTCCTCCCAGGCCTGCCGCCTGGCAGGCTATGGAGTAGGGCCTTCTCCCATTCTCTCAGGCTGGCCTGCACTGCGCTGTCCGTGGTGCTGGCCTCCCAGCTCTGGAGACAGACCTTCCCCTCTGAAGGCCTGGGACAGACTGACTGCTCCTGCTCTGGGCAGTCTTTTATATGGCTGAGGCGGGCCCTGATTGGCTGGCCCCAATCTGCCTTCTGATTGGCTCCCAGTAAGCCCTTCCTGATTGGCCGCGCGCCTATGCAGGCGCCTAGGCCTGCCGCAGCCTACTCTCTCTGGGTGTGGGGCAGTCGCCCCACCACATGCCCCTTTGTAGCTATGTTGCCCAGTTAAAGAGAAGATTGGTTGTCCTGTACCAGTAGCACACAACAGGAGGAAACTGGGTGCCACCGACAGAGATGGGTAACAGTATTTGGACAAATAGTTTATTTGCCAAAAAATGCAGTTGCAGGAAGATACAAAACTATTTGACCTAAACTATGTGCGAATTTGGCAAATAGTTCCAACTTGAAAAAAAAAATCTTACTGGCAATTTTTTGTTTTGGCATTTCCAGAATACAACATTTTGACTCTTTATTTCAAAATGACATTTCATTAGGCAGTTTAGCTAGGTGTATTTAAAACAAAAGTGAAAAAAAAAGTATAAAACCGCTGAAAATGAAGAAAAAAAATCCTAGAATTTTATCTCAGGTTGACCAAAACTGTTTCCTTTTTTTTTTTTTTTCCAGTTCAGCCTCCTTGACCCAGGCAGGCCAACTGCTGAACCCATGGATCAATGGGGCTCAACGTGGGTGCAGCTTTCAGCCCATGCACAAGGAATTGCAGGAGTGGAGCATTACACCAGTGCAACGTGAGTGTAAAATGCTCCCCTGCTGATCCGGTGGCATTTCCATCTGCAGTGCATTATCAATAGGGAGATCCAAATCTGGAGCTTGCGATCTAAAAACCTGCTATTACTGACCCAGCCCTGCGAGCCCAAAAGCTGTAGCAGATTCACATCATAAACCTCTCTATGGTCCCCAGCCACTAGAAGGGGACAGACAGCCACATTGTAAGGCTGCGTCTACACTATTTGCTGGGGTGTGATTTTCCCTGCTCATGCACACATACGTGCATTAGCTCTCATCACGGATCGCAGCAGCAGAGGCAGGTCTGAACCTTTCTGAGCCGTGCCAAGTACAAACCCACCTGGACCCATTAGGTGTGTACACAGCACAGCTCAGCTATGCCTCCTCTGCCACTACTTGTGCTACTACAGCTACACTGCTGTTTACACTCATGCTAACACGATGAGACCTAGTGTGAGTATGTGCACACAAGCAAAGCTCTTAGAATACACAGCCTAATTGTGAGTCACACACTCACTTTGCACTGGTGTAACTGACTGCCTGTGAAGTGGCAGTGGTGCAGTAGGCACTCTTCATTATACATTTGATGAGTAACACTTACACTGCATTAACTTTGCATCTTTTTTACCACCTAGTTTATTTGCCTTTGGGAAGGAGCACATGGATCTGTCTATCTTTCAAGCAATACCGTCTCTCACCTCAGTTATCCGGTTTGTCTGACACCAAAGCAGCTTCTCTGCTTTGAGCAGACCAACTCCTATGTTTGTTTATATCACAATTTTCTGATTTTGCGATGATCATATGTTTAAATTGCATGATAACACGGTGTGGGGGATTTCAGTATTTAAGTTGATAATCCATTTGATTCACTTGCTCCACAATTTTCTCTCGCTTTGAAAATGTTTACGGTCTGATTCATTCCATTTCTGGGCATGCTTACTTGTGGTCATGGTCACGCTCCCGATTTAGTCATTTCACATTGTGTCACACACGTTCCATTCTTCACATCATCAGATTAGCCAACTGACTGTTTTAGTGCTTTTCTCCTTCTCCTCCTCAACACGTTATTTATCGCCTTAAAGGATGTTGGTATCTGTAGTCACCCTCACCCAAACTTCTTTTCAACTCTCATCACAGAATCATAGAAATGTACGGCTAGAAGGGACCTCAAGAGGTCATCAGGTCCAGCCCCCTGCACTAAGGCAGGAACAACTAAACCTGACCATCCCTAACAGGACCAGTAAGCCTGTCAAAGAAGGAAACTGCTTTGCATGATTTGGTCTCGATAAATCCATGCTGGCTATTTCTTATAAACCTATAAGGCACTAGGTGCTTACAAACTGATTGTTTAATATTTTTTCCAATATGTTTCCAGATATCAAAATTAGGCTGACTGGTATATAATTCCCTGGGTCCCCTTTGTTCCTCTTTTTAAAGATAGGTATTACATTTGCCCTTCTGCATTCCTCTGGGACCTCACTAGTCCTCCATAAGTTCTCAACGATAACTGCTAATGGTTCCAAAATTTCTTCAGCTGGTTCCTTAAGTACTCTAGGATGAATTTCAAACAGACCCTGCCAATTTTAATACATCTAAGGCCATGTCTATACTACAGAGTTAAGTCAACTTCAGATACGTAGATAATCATAAATCTCTTTAATAACATTGGTTGTGCACATCAACGCAACACCCCTTGTGTTGGCAGAGCGTGTCCACAGAGATTGCTCTTGCATCAACAGAGAGAGCATTTCATTTTGGGTAGCTATCCCCCTGTGCAACTCACCACCCTCTGTCTCCATCTGCTGCTCAGAGTTCTGGGAACAGATCATGGTGCATCATGGGGACGTGCTCACCATCCCGTGATGCAGTTATTTCTGTCCCATCAGTCAATGGGCTTCCTACTTCATTTTGCACCATTTTCCAACTGCCCTTGTAAACTGTATGCCCGCCAACACTGCCTCACAGCATGGATCCTGAGCTGATGACCAGACTGGTGATCAGCCTTATGAACACAACACAGCTGGTCCTGCAATATTTCATGAGCTGCAAAACAGAAAGTGAATCGGTGATGCATGTCCCGCTGTCTGCCATGAAAACAAATAATTCAAGAGCAGTGTTGGCATTCACGGAGAAGCTTGATACGGTGGACCATTGGTACTGGGCTAGGGAAACAAGCACTGAATGGTGGGATTGCATCCTGGTGATGAGCAATGGCTCCAGAACTTTTGGATGCACAAATCCACCTTCATGGAACTGTGTTCGGAGTTCACTCCAGCACTGCGGTGCAAGGACACCAGAATGAGAGCTGCCCTTACTGTGGAAAAGCAATTGGTGATTGCTGTGTGCAAGCTGGGAATTCCAGACTGCCACCAGTCAGTCGTAAATCAGATTGGGGTTGGAAAGTCCACTGTGAGAATTGTGATAATGCAAGTGTGCAGGGCTATTAATTGCCTCCTGCTATGAAGGGCTGTGACTCTCGATAATGTGCAGGAAATCACTGATGGCTTTGAGGCAATGGGATTCCCTAACTGTGGTGGGGCGACAGATGGAATGCATATCCCAGTTTGGTCCCTGATCATCTTGCCACAGAGTACATCAACTGAAGGGGCTACTTCTCCATGGTCTTGCAGGCACTGGTTGATCACCAGGGCCGTTTCACTGACATCAATGCAGGGTAGTCAGGGAAGGGGCATGATGCACACATCTTTTGTAACACTGGACTGTATAGAAAGCTGAAGGCTGGGACTTTCTTTCCTAACCAGAAGATTCCAATGGGGGATGTGGAAATGTCCAGCCCCCTCCCCATTCTCCCCAGTTCTCAGAATATCCAACAGGTCTTTGAAGTCCCCCTCCCCCATGCCACACTCTGACCCCCCAGTTCTTCATGCTCCCCTGCTCTCAGGGGCTCCTCCTTTTCCCTAATAATCCTAAAGGAGGTGACAGTGCAGGGGGTTGGAAATAATACAGGAATGAACCTTCCACCATCACCATACACCCTAGCTACCTCCAGTGCGCTGAAGCATTTGCATTTTAACCTCCCCCCACAATAACCCACCTTCCCTGGGACTGGCAAGGGGCACTTGAATATTGGGGATGCTCACTGGGTGTGGGAGAGCGCTGCCCTTCTGGAGACCCCATGTCACTGCCCCCACTGCATCCCCACACCAGTGAGATTCTATGTATTCTCTTCCAGTGACCTCCCCCCTTTCTGGGGCTCTCAGGTCACCATGCTCTCCTGCCACCACAGCTTTCTGGTGCCCTCCTGTCACTGCACCTCCCCTTGGGCTGCTGACCCACTGCGGGGAGCCTGGAGAGGCAGCAGGGGCCAGGGCGATGAGGAAGTGGTGGGGAGGCAGCGAAGACCAAGGACATCCAAATACAAGTTCGCCCAGGGCACTATTTTCCCTAAGGCTGGCCCTGCCTGCAGTTCTCTTGCCTGTTTCCTGAGAGACTGCGCCAAGAGGGACTTCTCACACTGGGTGGTTCCCTCTGCCTGGCTTTCATCCGTGGGGACATGTAGGCCACATTCCCGGCAAGTTATGACCAGGGCCTGGTTGGAAGCCTTCAGGATCAGGATACCTATTTGGCAGGACCACTCACAGGTAGAAGCAGTGGATGAGCTAGCAATGGTGCTGGTGAAATGTTGTTTTCCTGTCATTTGTGGGTTCTTCCTTGTGGAGTACCTGCAAGTTAAGGAAAGGAAATAAAAAAAACCAAAACCTACCTTCCTGCCTCATCCAACTTCCAGCCCATTGAGGAAGCAGGTCCTAAATACAGACTCTTTTTTTAACATTGTTAATTACTTTACCTGTGTGTGTGTGTGTGGGGGGGGGGGGGGGACTGCATCAGCCTGCACTGTTAGATCTCTTAATCTGGCACTCAAATCCCATGATTGGTTCATTAGGCTGAAAGTGGTCCAAATTAGAGATACATTACCAGTGTGATAAGATCAACTAGTTAATTACAGGCAGGCCCTTGGAGATTGCTTACTTTTGTGCTCTAATTACTTCAGTTGAAGACAGTCCTCCTCTTCCTACCTTCCAAGTCTATTAATAATGTGCTACACACAGCAAGTTTGTCTTTTAAGATGTCACAGTAAGTAAATGAGAGGAATGCAAGCACTTTCTCAGCCACAACAATGATCGCATCCAGACTCAAAACTAATTGCTCCCTTTTTTCCTCTCCTCCCCAACTTCCATTTGCACAGAGAAAACTGTTGTTCTTGTACAATCTGAATCAACTTGCCTCTTCAATAATACTTCATGTTATAGGGTCATCTAACCCTAGTGGTTGTGGACCAGATCTTTTGATATATCTAGTTAAATGCTCACCAATCATATATCCATTCAGGCACTATTAATGTTCCCATAATTTTACTCCAGCTCTTCTCACGATTTTAAACAAACTCCCATTCTCAACTCATTGCAAGACACAGTTTGCGGCCACATATTCTCTGCTCTCATTTCATCGGACCTCATAAATTAACTAAAATTGGACCTAAACGTGAGACTGGGGAAGAAATACTGCTACTCTATTCCCATCATCCTAAAATCTACCCAGGGACTGGAGTATCTGGGATTTGTGCTAAAGGAGGCTGCTGGGTGCTGAACACTTTGGAAAACCTTGGATAAAATCCTCTCCTCATTGAAGTCTATGTGGAGTTTCTGAATGGAAATATTGCTTTGGAGTTCAATGGGACAGAATTTCACCCAGGGCCTTTAGATCGCAAGAATGTGTTTTGCTATTTATGTATGGAAATTGAACAGTACTTTAATAGCTGACTAATTGAATCAATGCCCAAGCATGCTGAGAATGTGTGTTAGGTGTCTGAAGGTGTGGACTTTAGGTACAATGTAAATTCAAGGCCCTAGATGACCTGTGGTCATTAAAAAACATATGACACTTTTTAGCAGAGATGGGGTATTTGCACCGATAACACTGGTCTACAATTTTTGAGAAGTCGTTTGCTTCAGAGATAAAATGTGCTATTTATTATGTATTTTGATGTGCTGAATTCAAATATGACAATTAAAACAACTGATTGGCTACTGTTTCTAAGATATTTAGGTTTTTACATTTTATGTCTATGTATATTGTGTAGATAGTAGAGTTTTAATCATAAATTGTAAACCTAGGTCTTTTCATGTGTTTATGGTTGCTTTACATGATAATATTTCCCTCTCTTCGTTAGGTGGAGCCCGTCTCTGCCTAGCACTCCTCCTTCTTGGAACACCACCCCCTGGTCGAAGAATCCAAAGCCTTCTCTCCTACACCACCTGCGTAGCCATTCGTTGACTTCCACGATTCGACGATCTCTACCCAGGCCTTTTCCTTGCACAGGGAGGATGGACGAGAACACCACTCCACCATTTACTCTAATTCAAACCAGCAATAACCCACCCATGACCCACACTGCAGAGGAAGGCAAAAAAACCCCAGGGTCTCTGCCAATTTGAGATGGGAGAAAATTCCTTCTGAACCCCAAATATGGTGATCAGTTAGACCCTGAGCATGTCAGCAAGACTTCCCCAACCAGACACCTGGGAAAGACTTCACTGTTGTAACTCAGAGCCCTCCCCATCTAGTGACCCATCTCTGGCCATTGGAGATATTTGCTACTAGCAGTCACAGAAGGGCCACATGCCATTGTGGGCAGTCTCATCAAACCATCCCTCCATAAACTTAACAAGCTCAGTCTGAAATGAGTTAAGTTTTTCGCCCCCACTGCTCTAATCTAAGCAAATAGACTGTTGTTGTGAATGATAGCAAGCTGTGCAAAGCTTGACTTTGGAAATGGAGTTTCATCTGGCCAGCTGGTTGCTCTCTATCTATGGTATTTATATGGCCCCCATTAGTGTAGTACCTGGCAACCTTTAATGTATTTATCCTCACAACACGCCCCAGGGACAGTGGAATGCTATTGAACAAAATACCCTTTGACAAGGTTCATCACCAAAGGCTCTTAAGCAAAGTAAACAGTCATGGGATAAGAGGGAAGTGTCTCTCATTGGATCAGTAACTGGTTGAAAGACAGGAAACAAAGGGTAGGAATAAATGGGGATTTGTACTGGAACCAGTGCTGTTCAACATATTAAAAAATGATCTGGAAAAAGGGGTAAACAGTGAGGTGGCAACGTTTGCAGACAATACAAAATTACTCAAGTTAGTTAAATCCAAAACTGACTGTGAAGAGTTACAAAGGGAGCTCACAACCTGGTTGATGGGGTAAAACTGTTGATAAATGCAAAGTAATGCACATTGGAAAATATAATCCCAACTATACAAACAAATTGATGGAGTCTAAATTAGCTGTTACCACTTGAGAAAGAGATCTTGGAGTCATCATGTATACATCTGAAAACATCTGCTCAATGAGCAGCAGCAGTCAAAGAAGCTAACGTAATATTAGGAACCATTAGGAAAGGGATAGATAATAAGACAGAAGATGTCATAATGCCACTATACAAAAATGATTAGGGTTATGGAACAGTTTCCATATGAGGAGAGATTTAAAAGACTGGGACTGTTCATCTTAGAAAAGAGACAACTAATGGGTGATATGATAGAGGTCTATAAAATCATGAAAGATCTGGAGAAACTGAAAAGGGAAGTGTTATTTACCTCCTTCCCATAAAAGGAGAACCAGCGGCAAGTGGCAGAAGTGGCTAGCCATCCTGAGTACAAAGCTCCCTGGACCCTGTGCTCCCAAGGTTACACTACTATTTTTAGGATACTAGTTTGATGAGAGCTAGCATGAGTATGTCTGATTGAGCTGGGAATCACGCACCTGAGCTCCAGGGGGAGGCATACCCTTTGTGTCCACATTAGAGCTGGGGGGGGGCGGGAATTTTTGCAAATGATTTTTTGGTGAAAAATTCAAATTTGGCAACACCAAAACATGTTGTGAATTCATGCTGATTTCACCAAATTGTTTCAGTCGAATAAAAACAATCCAATAACACCAAAACATTGTGCTTCAACATTTTCAAAATGAAAAGGTTTGATTTTTCTATTAGAAATGAGTTTGTTTCAAAATGAAAGAGACAAGGTGGCTGATATAATATCTTTTATTGGACCATCTTCTGTTAGTGAGAGAGACAAGCTTTTGAGCCACACAGAGCCATCTTGTATTTTGCTGGGCTCCTGGGAGTAGCTTTCCCAGATATGAAGAAGAGGTTTGTGTAGCTCAAAAGCTTGTCTCTCTCACCAACAAAAGTTGGTCCAATAAAAGAGATTACCTCATCCACCCTGTCTCTCTACTATCCTGGGACTGACACGGCTACAACACTTTGTTTCAAAATATCCTTTAACTTTACTTTACAAAAATAAATAATATTAATTGCTCAAGGTAAAACAAAATGTTTTAGATCAAACAAAAGGGTTAATTTGACCCAAAATAATGAGGAATCCTTGTGGCACCATAGAGACTAACACATTTATTTGGGTATAAGCTTTCGTGGGCTATAACCCACTTCATCAGATGAATGGAGTGGAAAATACACTATATCCACCATAATTGAATTGGCCTCGTCAGCACTACAAAAAGTAATTTTCCCTCTGTTGATATTCACCCCTTCTTGTCAACTGTTGGGAATGGGCCACATCCATCCTAATTGAATTGGCCTCATTAGCATTGACCCCCCACTTGGTAAGGCAAGTCCCATCTTTTCATGTGCTGTATATTTATACCTGCCTAATGTATTTTCCACTCCATGCATCTGATGAAGTGGGTTATCGCCCATGAAAGCTTGTGCCCAAATAAATTTGTTAGTCTCTAAGGTGCCACAAGGACTCCTTGTTATTTTTGCTGATACAAACTAACACGGCTACCCCTCTGAAATATTTTTTTTTTATTTTTTTTTTCAAAATATTGAAGTTACTGAACATTTTGAAAAGATTTGGTTTTCAACTCAAAATGATTTTATGTTTCTGAATTTCCAGCAAACCCCAAAAATCCATTATTTGTCCAGCTCTAGTCCACACATTGATCATTTTTACATCAAGATTAGATGATTTTCTAAAAGATCTGCTCTAGGAATTTTTGGGGGGAAATCGTATGGCCTGTGTTATACAGGAGGTCAGACTAGATGATCACATGGTCCCTTCTTGCCTTAGAATCTATTCAACTACGAATACGGTTTCTAACTGTAGTACTCCCGAGCTATTATTATTACCACAGTGCTTATGAGCCCTAGTCATGGATCCGGTCCCCCTGATGCCAGGTGCTGGATGAACACAGACAAAAAGATGGTCCCCCTCCCAAAGAATTTAGCATTTAACGGTTTGCTGACACACGGACACTCAGGAAAATTAATCTGAATTAACTAAAGGTGTGAATTTAAAGTGGATTTGTTAACAGCATTATGGATTCTCCCATTCAGAATTAGTGTCCTCAATTCAGTTTTAGTTTACTTCACTTCCAAAGGAACGTACAGCAATTTATCTAATCCACTTTAAATTCACACCTTTCGTTAATTTGGATTAATTTTCCTGAGTGTCCCCATGTAGACAAGCCCTAAGTAAAACACTGTTATAGGCTAGGGCTGGCATAGACATAGGAGTTCAATGGAATCTGACCCCTTAATTCCCTAGGTTCCTTTTAAAATTCTAGTCTAGCTTGGTTGACCTTCCAGGGCATGTGGTATGGCTTGTATATTCCTTAAAAGGGTGAATTCAAGGCTTATGAGAGGGTTGAGAATTCTATTTGTAGTGGATTGGTTAATAGGAATGAATTGTATAGTGAGGATTCAGGAAGAGTTTTGTGGACTGAATTGATAGAATGTGTGTGTTTATGTATACATTTGTAACCCTCCTGCCCATCCAAGTTGGCAGCAACAAGGGCCGGGTTCTGTATCTAGGGGTTCCGTTTCAATAACGCAATGCAAAACCAGCTCGAGCCCCCACCCAGTGACCTGGGACAATTACATACCACTCCCTGGTGGTGCTTCTCTAAGAGGCAATACTTCCCCTCTCACAAGCACGGAGTCTGAGTGTAGCAGAAAATGTTTAATAACATGAAGTAAACGACATCAGCATTAAATTGGAAAAAACCCCACAAACAGGATTCATAACACAAACCATGAGCAAAAGACCCACCCCAGCAAATTGGGCTGTGTCCTTTCCTTTTGGTTCTTGAATCCAGCAACCCAAAAATCACCCAGAGTCCTCAAAGTCCAACACCCCCAAAGTCTCTTGGGTTCAGCAACCACCCAAAGTCCCAAAAGTCCAACAACCCCCAAAGTCTCTGTCCCTGGTCAGTGCAGCCCCAGAGTAAGAGGGGGGCACACAGGGTGTTAAGGGGCACCTTACGTGATCTGAAGCCGACCGTCTGTCTCTCCTTGGGGTTCCGCCGCAGCCTTCACCACGAGCCAGTCCACTCCTGCCATCCCACGAACTACTCTGCTCTACGAGCTGCTCCGTTCCACTCACCGACCTGTGAGCCGCTCCAGCCACCCCCGCAAGGCTCCGCACCGCTAGCTGCTCCTCCAGCCATCCTCGCAAACTGCTCCACCAGCCGCTTAGCAATATAGCTTCAGGCTCCCCCACTAGTTAACACAGCACTCAGTGATCTCAGCTCTTAGTAACTTTAGCTTTTCTGTGACTTCAGCTCATAGTAGGGGAGCCCCAGTGCTGGTACACCATTGGCCCAATATGAATTCAGCTCAGCAGCCTGTAACTAGACTCCTAATGGAATCAAAGTTAGCTCTGACATTCAACAGTGGAGAGAGAAGGTGGTGCAATTGGTGTTTCACTCCCTCAAAGGGGGCCCATACTATCAGACATAAATACCTATCCCCATCCTGTCTCAGTTCACTAGGTTTTGTAACCCATGCCCCTTGTCAAGCAAGTGCTACTTAGTTAATGGTGAGTCCTTCTGTCATACAACAGTTCCACTGGCCTTGATTCACAGAATCAGGGTAACAAAACTTTATTCTTCCTTCCCCAATAACAGAGAAACTGGGGATCCCACACCAGCCAAAGTAACCACTTTCAGTTGCTGTTGTCTCATGCCAGGTGGGTGGGTGTGCCTATGCAAACAAGATCAGCCCCTGGAGTTCTTTTCCACACTCGCCATAATTCACCACCAGATGTCAGGGTAGAGCTCATCCTGACTCTGCTTACACATTTATTTTTAATTTCTATTTCTCTGCAATGGAAAAGTGCTAGGCCCAAAGTCCAGGTACCCCATGTTCACAATACCTTTACAATAACAAAAATATGAGGAGCAAATTATTTAATTCAAACCTCCCAACAAAGTATGCCCTCCCAAATACCTCACTTAAAGGTTTCCCATCTTTTTGTTCTGATATTATTTGTTTGTATGCCTAGAATTTTGAGTAGGCACATTCTAGCAGGTCAAAAGAATGAAATGGGCAAGTTTAGTGCAGCTAGTCATTTTTTAAAAAGGAAGTAAAAATATGTAGTTTTACTTGTAAATTGACTAATTTCCATTGACTAAAGACCTGAAGAAGAGTTCTGTGTAGTTCGAAAGCTTGTCTCTTTCACGAGCAGAAGTTGATCCCTCACCCACCTTATTGCTCCTAAATTCCACTGGCAGTTCTCCATGCGGCATACTTACAAGATGATGTGGCTCTTAATTTCAATAAATTGGAAGTAATGACTAGATTCTGATTTTTTTCAAACAGTCAAGAGCAGAAATGCCTTTGTTAATGAACAGTTTTGCATATAATCTGCAGATGCAGATATCATTAATGCATATAGAATTTGGCTATTTTCATGCGCAAGTGACCAATTCTGCATTGAGACTGATGTTACTTTAAAAGAGCTTAAAGAGAATTAGATGCTTATATTCCCATGGGAGTTTGGTACCTGACTCCATTAAGTTCTTTTGAAAATTGGAGACTTAGCTGTGTATTTGCATATGCAAATACTTGAGTTGCATGCACAACTGTTGCACAAAACAGTTTTACATCCTTTTGGGGCATGCCAATTTTTTCAGAAAACCAGACCCTGATTGTTTAAATAGAAGCTTTAGGAATGCTTTGATTTGATGTTTTTTATCTGTTTCTTTCTAACAGTATAAATATTCAGAATTTGGGGGGGTTGGACCCTTTAAAAATATATCTAAAACAGATTACTTGTTTTTGCCTCCATTTGTTTATAATGATATTGAAACCTCAGCTCATGTATTGATTTCCTTCCTCTGTCCTCCCCTCCCACTACAAATCCGTATCCCTGTAGTCTCCTTGTAATTACAAAATTCAGCTGCTAGATTTTTGACTCACACCAGGTCTTGGGAATGCATCATCTCAATGGCTTCCTGTCCAATTTCATATTGATTTCAAAACTATATTTTTAGTTAAGAAGCTTACAAGAAGTGGAAGATTGGACAATGACCAGGGAGGAGTATAAAAATATTGCTCAGGCATGCAGGAGTGAAATCAGGAAGGCCAAATCACACTTGGAGTTGCAGTTAGCAAGAGATGTTAGGAGTAACAAGAAGGGGTTTCTTCAGGTATGTTAGGAACAAGAAGAAAGTCAAGGAAAGTGTGGGCCCCTTACTGAATGAGGGAGGCAACCTGGTGACCGAGGATGTGGAAAAAGCTAATGTACTCAATTATTTTTTTGCCTCTGTCTTCACGAACAAGGTCAGCTCCCAGACTGCTGCACTGGGCAGGTATGGGGAGAAGGTGACTAGTCCTCTGTGGAGAAAGAAGTGGTTTGGGACTATTTAGAAAAACTGGATGTGCATAAGACCATGGGGCCGGATGCGCTGCATCCGAGGGTGCTAAAGGAGTTGGCGGATGAAATTGCAGAGCCATTAGCCATTATTTTTGAAAACTCATGGCGATCGGGGGAGGTCCCGGATGACTGGAAAAAGGCTAATGTAGTGCCCATCTTTAAAAAAGGGAAGAAGGAGGATCCGGAGAACTACACGACTGTCAGCCTCACCTCAGTCCCTGGAAAAATCATGGAGCAGGTCCTCAAGGAATCAATTATGAAACAGTTAGAGGAGAGGAAAGTGATCAGGAACAGTCAGCATGGATTCACCAAGGGGAAGTCGTGCCTGAGTAACCTAATTGCCTTCTATGATGAGATAACTGGCTCTGTGGATGAGGGGAAAGCAGTGGATGTGTTATTCCTTGACTTTAGCAAAGCTTTTGATACGGTCTCCCACAGTATTCTTGCCGCCAAGTTAAAGAAGTATGGGCTGGATGAATGGACTGTAAGGTGGATAGAAAGCTGGCTAGATTGTCAGGCTCAACGGGTAGTGATCAATGGCTCCATGTCTAGTTAGCAGCCGGTTTCGAGAGGAGTGCCCCAGGGGTTGGTCCTGGGGGTGGTTTTCTTTAATGTCTTTATTAATGATCTGGAGGATTGCGTGGACTGCACTCTCAGCAAGTTTGCAGATGACACTAAACTGGGATGCGTGGTAGACACTAGAGGGTAGGGATCAGATACAGAGGGACCTAGACAAATTAGAGGATTGGGCCAAAAAAAAACCTGATGAGGTTCAACAAGGACAAGTGCAGAGTCCTGCACTTAGGATGGAAGAATCCCATGCACAGCTACAGACTAGGGACCGAATGGCTAGGTAGCAGTTCTGCAGAAAGGGACCTAGGGGTCACAGTGGACGAGAAGCTGGATATGAGTCAACAGTGTGCTCTTGTTGCCAAGAAGGCTAACGGCATTTGGGGCTGTATAAGTAGGGGCATTGCCAGCAGATCGAGGAACGTGATCATTCCCCTTTATTCGACATTGGTGAGGCCTCATCTGGAGTACTGTGTCCAGTTTTGGGCCCCACACTACAAGAAGGATGTGGAAAAATTGGAAAAAGTCCAGCAGAGGGCAACAAAAATGCTTAGGGGTCTGGAGCACATGACTTATGAGGAGAGGCTGAGGGAACTGGGATTGTTTAGTCTCCAGAAGAGAAGAATGAGGGGGGATTTGATAGCTGCTTTCAACTACCTGAGGGGGGGGGTTCCAAAAAGGATGGAGCTCGGCTGTTCTCAGTGATGGCAGATGACAGAACAAGGAACAATGGTCTCAAGTTGCAGTGGGGGAGGTCTAGGTTGGATATTAGGAAACACTATTTCACAAGGAGGGTGGTGAAGCACTGGAATGTGTAACCTAGGGAGGTGGTGGAATCTCCTTCCTTAGAGGTTTTTAAGGCCCGGCTTGACAAAGCCCTGGCTGGGATGATTTAGTTGGGAATTGGTCCTGCTTTAAGCAGGGGGTTGGACTAGATGACCTCCTGAGGTCCCTTCCAACCCTGATATTCTATGATTCTATGATTCTATGATCATGCCAGGCTTACATGGGCATGCATCTGTGCACCTGAAGAATAAACTGGATTGTCAGCTTCCCACATGTCTGGGTGCCTAATTTTTATCTAACAGTGTATTTCTCTGTCATAATTTAAAAATAAGCGACTTGGACTTTAATATTTATACACAGAAGTTGTGGAAAGCCATTTCTAATGTACAAGCCCTTTGATGGGGAAGTTCAAAGAGTTAAAAAAGGAAAGCAAGAGCAGAGAACTTGGTTGTGATATTTCAAAAGAAGAAAAAAGTAATATCTAGCACTTGTTTATAAATGTAAAATTTGTACTTTAACAATGATTGAGGCAGACAGTAGCTAGTGCACTTCCACTGATCCTGTGAAATATTAAATTCAGCCTTCTAAGTAAAAGAACTCACATCCACTATAAATATAGGTTGAAACCCATTTTGTTGAAAACATTTTTTCCATTTCATCATAACACAAATGTTTTGTGAGAGATGGCATGAAAAAAAAAAATATGCTTACTTCATTTCCACTATAAATTTTTAGGATGAATATTTCAACAAACCCAGCCAGCTGGCTTTGAATTATGACTGGGTAGGAAAAAATTTGCTCAATTAAAAAGATCAGACTGCCTTTTGTACTTGCATATCTCACATGCATATTGATGGCCTTCCCTTCAATCAAGGCAAGTGCTTTTGTTATATTTAAATTAAAGAAATATGGTTCAGAAATAAAAGGTTATTGTGGAGCTGAATGAAAATGTTCCATCAACTTTTTTTTTTTTTTAAACAGGAAATAGTGGTTTTGATTAAACAAACAAATATTGCTGAAAGTGTTTGCTTTCCTCCAAAACTTTTCATTTAATTGGACAACCAAACAGGATGTTAGGGATCATTAAAAGGGGGATAGAGAATCAGACTGAGAATATATTATTGCCCTTATATAAATCGATGGTACACCCACATCTCGAATACTGCGTACAGATGTGGTCTCCTCAGCTCAAAAAAGATATACTGGCACTAGAAAAGGTTCAGAAAAGGGCAACTAAAATGATTAAGGGTTTGGAACGGGTCCCATATGAGGAGAGATTAAAGAGGCTAGGACTCTTCAGCTTGGAAAAGAGGAGACTAAGGGGGGATATGATAGAGGTATATAAAATCATGAGTGATGTGGAGAAAGTGGATAAGGAAAAGTTATTTACTTATTCCCATAATACAAGAACTAGGGGTCACCAAATGAAATTAATAGGCAGCAGGTTTAAAACAAATACAAGGAGTTCTTCTTCACGCAGCACACAGTCAACTTGTGGAACGCCTTACCTGAGGAGGTTGTGAAGGCTAGGACTATAACAGCGTTTAAAAGTGAACTGGATAAATTCATGGTGGTTAAGTCCATTAATGGCTATTAGCCAGGATGGGTAAGGAATGGTGTCCCTAGTCTCTGTTTGTCAGAGGGTGGAGATGGATGGCAAGAGAGAGATCACTTGATCATTGCCTGTTAGGTTCACTCCCTCTGGGGCACCTGGCATTGGCCACTGTCGGTAGACAGGATACTTGGCTAGATGGACCTTTGGTCTGACCCGGTACAGCCGTTCTTATGTTCTTAAATGGAAAACACAAACATTTGGTGGCCAAAACCCAGAACTAGGGCTATCGATTAATCGCAGTTAACTCACGCAATTAACTAAAAAAAATTAATCGTGATTTTAAAAATTAATAGCGATTAATCACAGTTGTAATGGTACTGTTAAACAATAGAATACCAACTGAAATGTATTAAATATTTTTGGATGTTTTTCTACATGTTCAAATATATTGATTTCAATTAGAACACAGAATATAAAGTGTACAGTGCTCACTTTATATTATTTTTTATTACAAATATTTGCAGTGTAAAAATGATAAACAAAAGAAATAGTATTTTGCAATTCACCTCATACAAATACTGTAGTTCAACCTCTGTATTATGAAAGTGCAACTTATAAATGTAGATTTTTTTTGTTACATAACTGCACTCAAAACCAAAACAATGTAAAACTTTAGAGCTTACAAGTCTTCGCAGTCCTACTTCTTGTTCAGGGAATCGCTAAGACAAACAAGTTTGTTTACACTTATGGGAGAAAATGCCACCCGCTTCTTATTTACAATGTCATCAGAAAGTGAGAACAGGGGTTCCCATGGCATTTTTGTAGCCAGCATTGCAAGGTATTTACGTGCCAGATATGCTGAATATTCGTATGCCCCTTCACGCTTCGGCCACCATTCCAGAGGACATGCTTCCATGCTGATGACGCACATTAAAAAATAATGTTAATTAAATTTGTGACTGAACCCCTTGGGGGAGAATTGTATGTCTCATGCTCTGTTTTACCCGCATTCTGCCATATATTTCATGTTATGTCGCCTGGAATGGTGGTTGAAGCACAAAGGGACGTATGAATTGTCATCACATCTGGCACATAAATATCTTGCAATGCTGGCTAAAACAGTACCATGTGAATGCCTGTTTTCACTTTCAGGTGACACTGTAAACAAGAAGCAGGCAGCATTATCTCCTGCACATGTAAACAAATTTTTTGTCTGAGCAATTGGCTGAACAAGAAGTAAGACTGAATGGACTTGTAAGCTCTAAAGTTTGACATTGTTTTATTTTTGAATGCAGTCAATTTTGTGCCTAATTCTACATTTGTAAGTTCAACTTCCCTGATAAAGAGATTGCACTACAGCACTTACATTAAGTAAATTGAAAAATACTATTTCTTTTATTTTTACTGTGCAAATATTTATAATAAAAATAAATATAAAGTTAGCACTATGCACTTTGTATTCTCTGTTGAAATTGAAATCGATACATTTGAAAACGTGGAAATCAGCCCAAAACATTTAAATAAATGGTGTTCTATTATTGTTTAACAGCGTGATTAATTGCGTGATTAATTGTAATTATTTTTTTTAATCGCTTGCCAGCCCTACCTAGAACATTTTCATTTTTTGGATGAAAATGTTGACATTTTCTGTAGGAAGAAAGCCAAAACCATTTTCAGGCCTGCTTTAGTTATAAACAAAGCTGGGGAAATGCAACAATAACAACAAAAATCCACGGCATTTCTGCAAATATTGGAGAGAACCAGTTTTATTTGCATATTCATTTGCATATCTTTGAGCTTGCATTGCATATTCCTGTAGGCCTGATATAAAGCCCATTACTCTCAATGAGAAGGGTCTCATTGATTCAACAGGCTTTGGATCAGCAATTCAACACGTATATGGCCAGAATTAATTTCTTTAAACGTATGAGCGACGACATGTGGAAGTACATTTCTTTGCTGTATTTTCCCAGCTTTGGCTACAATTTTTTTTATTTCTTAAACATATTTCTTTAGTTTAAACATAATAAGGGTACTTGTCTTCATTGAAGGATAAGGCCTCACTATTTATATCTGAGCTCCACAAGTACAAAAAGCATCCTGATCATTTTAATATGGCACACTTTTTTTACCCCGAAACCAGGGTTTCATTCAAAACTGGCTTGATGGATTTGTTGAAGTGTTCATCCCCCAAATTTATCATTGGATCAGATCCTTTAAGTGGTTTGTTTTGTATGGGATGCACCACTGCTTGATGCATTAGATGCAGAATGGTCCTGAAACTCATCATCATCAGAGCTTTGGTACAGAGGCCGCTATGTAGCAGCAGGGTCTGACTACACACGTCACAGCTAGAACTGTACACACAACCTATGCAAACAGGGGTTGATCCTGCAAAGTTGCTGAGGGCCTAATCCAAATCTCACTGAAGTCATTGAATGTCTTTCCACTGGCTTTGAACCAGGCCCCCAAGCACTCTGGCTTCAATCCAGCACAGCACTTCAGCACATGCTTCATTTTAAACATAGTCCTATCAATGTCAGTGGGACCACCCCATGCTTAAAGTTAAGCATGTGCTTAAGTGCTTTGCTGGTTCAGGGACAAAGCACTTGCCACAGTGCAAGATCAAGCCCATTCTTCGTATCAGGGAATGATGATGATTCCTTCCAAATTGTGGGCCAATACATGCAATGCGCTCCATATATTTACTAGTGGTAAATATTACATGTAAAAAAATATTACTTGTTAGAGTCGTGGTACAGCGGTGATTGAATCACCCAGATAAGGAACTGACAGCTCCCCTTTGCAACTAAGAATGTGAAAGCACATGCAGTTATTTTGTGCAATCGTAACTGGCCAAAATCAAATGTAAACTCTGCATGCAACCAATAAATCTTACAGTAATTTATTTTTTCTAGGATTGATGGCCTGGCTAAGGCCTGTCAGGCCTAAAAAGTTTTCATGTTTTCTGAAAATTCCTTAATCAGCTTATCTGCTGCCTCTCCTTAAAAATGGCTACCTCCCCGCTTTCTTAGATTACAGGTTCTAAGGGGCAGAGACCACCTTTTTGTTCTGTGTTTGGACAGCACCTAGCACAATGGTCCTTAGTCTATGACTACTGCTCTGGGTCCTACCACGGTACAAATAAATAATAATAATAATAAATAATGAGAGATTCAAAGCTCTTGGTTTTTCATGCCTTCTGCCTGGTTATAAAAGTTGGACTCATCCTGTCAGGAAACAGAAACAATACATGTGACTTGTGCATACAATTCTACTAACCAACGTGATTCTTTTGAAGCGCAACTATCAAATGTTCACAGTGAATTGCTGACAAACAAACGAGAATTTTAAAAGCAAAACTCCTCCCCAAAATTATGCATATAAATAATTATTATATAAATTACATACATCTGTCTGTACAGCACCTAGGACAATGAGGCCAAACCTGAGTGTAGCCTTTTATGAACTACCAAAATATAAATTGATACTAAAATACAAATTCTTGAGTAGTCAGGCTCATGGATAACTCTAAGAAGACTGCTATCTTTTCATGAGCAATCTGCAAATAGGAAAAAAAAAGTGTATATTTATTGAGTAAAATATTTACTGTGAATTATTTGGCCACCTCTGCTGGTAACCATGTGAAGAACATTTTCAGCGGAGTGGAAGGAAGGGAAAATACATTGAAGGAGTTCAGGAAAAAATATTAATAATTATTATTGTTAGTCTTGGAGGGAAGTGTTAATTATATATTATTTTTATTATTGTAGTGCCTAGGCAACCCAGTCATGGACATGGATCCCTTTTTGCTAGGTGCTGTACAAACACTGACCCAAAAGACAGCCCCAATGAGCTTACCATGTAAGCATTACACAAAAGATAAAAGATGTAAACAGATAGGCTGACAGGAGAGTACAAAGAAACAATGAGACAATGGTGATTAGCATATCATCACAGCACCCCAGCAGCCTTAGAGTTGCAAGATGCCCCCTTCCCCCAACTCCACATCAGGAATTGGGTATCCCATTGAACTAGGCACTATGCAAACCCTTATTAAAATTATAGTCCATGCCCCAAGATCTAATCCAATACCCACTGTGTCAGTGGAAGTTTTTCATTGTCATCAGTGGATTCTGGCTCAGACCCCCCAGGGTTTTACAATCTAGTTTACACCAGAATACAGTAAAGGGCATGGAAAGCAGGACAGACTAGTACAAGCATGTGTTAGCACAGTAAACATTAGACACGGGTCAGTGCCTGCCTAGCCATTACATGAAAAGAGAGAATGTCATTGCAGTGGGAGTGGTGAGCACCACTGAGGATCCCCAAGGTAGGAAGAAGGGTAAGGACTGGAGAAGCAAGTGGAATCATGGGAAGGTTTTCTTTGGGACTTAAGCTACAGGGGCAGGTTGATGGAAAGGAGCCGGAAGGGAGGGAGAGAATGAGGATGAGAAGGAGGGAGAAACAAAGAAAAGTCAAGAGTTGGGAGGGAAAGGGGCAAATGTGAGACGCTGATACCATTGGTTTGTCTGGATCCCTGGTGTGCACCTTGATAGCTAAATGGAGGTGAAAGGTGTTCACCTGCATATACACCAAAAAAAAAGGTCAAGGTGAAGTTGGGGTTTTAACCTTAACATTGTCAACTTTTCTTAGTCTAGAGACATGCCCTTAGAAACCAGAGCCATTTTATTTAAAAATTGCAGCCAAAGATACTGTAGCTGACCTTTGGCCGGTTTAAAAAGTGAATCTCAGAGCCTGAAGAGTTAAGTCAGAATTTTTCTGATGTTTTCATTTGCTGTTAGAGAGAGAGAGAGAGAGAGAGAGAGACCATACAGCACTTTGGGAAGTATAAATTCCAGGAACCATGCTTGCAGAACTGCTGCTTATAAGCACTTGTCAGCATTTCCCATATTTTCAAGAGTTCTGTAACATGCCCTCCGAGATGGAAACTTGGCATACAGAAGCTTCTAGCACCAGTGACTTCTCGCCATCACTTTGGCAGCTTTAAAGTGACTTAGAGAGGTGAGAAAGTTGCCAGGTTGGGTTATAATTAAGTGACCATAAATAATTAAAATTAATTCAAAGGTATATTATGATTCATTACAGTGCTTAAAATTTTGAAGAACATGGAAGATGCTACATATTATTAATTATTATTATTATTATTATTATTACGTGTTTCAGCTTCAAAACACTTTATTCACATTAAGGAATTCTCACAATCCCCTTGCTCATTAAGTAAGTATTAAGTCTATTTTTTACCAAGCAACTAAAATGAGCTGATTGAGTTGAAGAAGGTATCAGAAACAGGATTAGAAGTCTAGACTTCCTGGTTCTACTTCAGACCACTAGACTATCTAATTTGGAATCACTGGAGGAGCTATGTGTGCTCAAACTATGGCCCTCAGCCTCCAACTGGATTCATGTGGTATAAGCAATATCTGGACAATCTCTGAATGGGCATAGGGGTCCACTTACCTGGAGCTGATTGCAGGATCAAGGCCTGCATAGGTCCATAGGACTTGTTCATAATCTGTTTTAACCAGTTACCTCTCTGTGATAAATTCAATTCCCAAAGGACAATGACTGTCTTGTTTCCCTTCTCAGCCCCCATGATTCTCTTCATCGTCCTCCTTTTTAAAAAATGGTAAAATTGAAAACCCAATTAAACTACCAGAAATTACAGGCAAGCAATTTTCCATTGGGTTGACTGCAAACTCCTTAACAAAAGGAAATTCAGAGTTAAATCTACATCTGTAGGGAAGGAAAAGAAGTAGGGGCCAGGAGCAAGGGGACAGGATTGGATAGTGAAGGAGCTGGGGGGAAATGAACTGAGAGCAAGGGAGAGAAGAGGCTGGGAAAATCTTTTGTCTAACAGATGTAGTTCTGTGTGAGACTTCTCCAGAGTAAGGTCCAGGAAATACTTACACCATGAGATCTTAGAGAGATAATCTCGCACACCCGGTGTAGGTTCATAACATGGGAATAAAGTGCAAGTAGTGCAGCTAGTTGTATCTCTGCACTGGAGTGGGGCATAAATGTAATCTTTGAACCTCAGGGAGATAAATGCCTTTGCAAGGCTAGTGTTCACGTTGGAGCTAGTCTTTACAGGCATAGTGAAAAGGGGATGGCCTCCCAACGTGAGCAAGAAGAGAGCACATGTTGTGTCTTCTGAAAGGCTGGCAGCAGCTAAGCTCCCCAGAGCTCACCATACCTTAGGCACAATGGGCCTGATTCTCCTTTGCACCAAAGGGATCTTAAATGCGGCCCCACTGCCTCCTGGAGCTCCTACTAGGTCAGTCCTTCTGCACAGCCTCCCAGTGCAGGGCTGTGCCTTTAAAGCACAATTAAGCCATAGGGCCTTATCCAAAGTCCATTGAAGTCAATGGGTCCCAGATCCTCAAAGATGTTTAGGTGCCTAACTCCCATTGATTTCAGCCTAAAGCAGGGTGGGGTGAATTGTGCATCTCTGCCTTGTGGAGCAGCCTGCTTTGTCTCTCTCTGTTTTTCGTCTTTGGATGTCAATGTTCTGAATTTTAAACAATAAAGTAGTGTTACATCACAACCATCCAGACTAAGGTACCTAACACCTTTGAGGCTCTGAGCCTAGGAGCCTTTTTGTGTACTTCAATGGAGAAGGTGTCAATTGGGTCTGGCTGTAATGTAATAACAGGAGAGCTCTTCCTATTGTTCCCCAAGTGCATTAGAATAACTGTTAAACACTCGGAGGGGGGGGGATAATTTAAAAGACTGCTAGTAAATGATAGAATAAAAATTACAGGATCTCAGAAGGATAGATGAGCTGAGATCACCAAGATACATTCCAGAAAAAGACAAGGTATCAGGTCAAAGAGCTAAATAATGCTATTTATGCACATGGTCAAAAATAAATCTCTATCACATGTAAATTTCCAGGGTGCTCAGCGCCAGCAGGAGCTCATGACTTTCCTTGCCTCTGCCCCAGCTATCGAAAATATTGACCTCACATCTTTGCTTTTAATTCCAAGCTGTTTTCACAGAACTGCACTGTTCATGTGATGTATTATTTTATCCCTGCTTGTCGACTACAGCCCCTAAATCAAAGCTATGCTCAAAATGCAGTTAACTAGCTATCAAAGGAAAAAGAAAAAAAATAAGGGGGGGGGGCATCTAAGCGTACTTACTCTGAAATAATAAGTACTGTCAGGAGTGGAAGTCTAAGGAAGAGCTAACCTAGACCCAGATTCCTGGTTAAACATAATATGTGATTTTAAATTTATGTAACTGAACCAGTGCAAGAGGACACGCAGTTTAAACCAAGGTTTATTTTGGTTAGCTTACGTTGATTACGAACAGGTGTAAGGTCAACCTAAACAAGCCATTCATAAACTGAAGAGTGTTTGCATTGGTTTAATTATATTGGATTGAGTTGTGCGTAGACAAGGCCAAAGGAAGAACTTGAAAGATTAGTCGCCACCAGAGCCAGGACTAGTACCAAGTCTTTCAAAGACGGACGTAAGTGTTGTTGTAAGAGGATCCATCCTGGCTGAATTCCAGCTGAATCTGCAGGAGACCATAGGTGATAGAAAATTGTTGTGCAGCCAAGCAAGAAATTGAAGTGTGGGAGAATTGTTTTCCTATCCTTATTTTAGACCAGCTTCTCTTGAAATATTTAAGCTCCCTATTTTTAAACAATGGTGGAATCCAATTGATTTTATTATCTCACATAGATAAAAGGAGGAATTTTTGGCCTTGTACAACTGAAGTAGATGAGCAATAGAAATAATATTTCTCATGTGGAACACTTAACAAATGACTTCATTCTGAAGCAGATGATTGCAGTAATGAGTCACATTTGAATGTGAGTAATGCAGTAATATTGATGAATGTGAGTGCTAAAAAAAAAGATCAACTGGCCAGAAGTATTTCCAGATTGCAGTTATTTTGGGGTTTGGTCATTATAATAACTATGGCTAAAATAAAATACTAATATTGCAGGAGTTACTTAGATACCAGTGGTATCTCAGCGAGTATATGAGTTCATAAAGGCTTATTTATGGTATATGGCTTCAGAGAGGCTTAATTATGGTGATTCTTGTCACCAGATGCCCCTTACTCTTACTCTCACTCTCATGGTCTACAAATTCAGCTTTCCTTGTTGCTCCCCTAAACTGCAATCAGCCCCTTTTTCTCAT
Organism: Chrysemys picta bellii; assembly: GCF_011386835.1. NCBI lineage: Eukaryota > Metazoa > Chordata > Testudines > Emydidae > Chrysemys > Chrysemys picta. Next base: position 131,765,941 of record NC_088795.1, read on the forward strand.
ACCTATTCCCTGTGCCTGGGATCTCCCGCTTGAGTCTGTTAACTAGGTAACCGCGTTGTCCCCTTTCGGGCTCTTTTCTTACACTTGGTTTTCCACCACTAACCTCTTTCCCGATTTTGCTGAGTCCCAGTTGTCACCGGGATGCACACAATTGTCGTTCACAATTGCAAATGCAACAGCAGGATGCAGCTCAGATTCTCCTGCTTCAAAACTAAAGGCTCCCACGGCTTGAATGGAAGGAGAAGTGCTGTTATCAGTGCAGAGTCTATGACACACAGTTGAGTAGTTCTGATTCTGTCCAGAAGAGGGCAGTGGAACACAAACACTAAAGTAAGAATCACATAAAGCTCCTTAAAAAGCAACAGAGGGTCCTGTGGCACCTTTGAGACTAACAGAAGTACTGGGAGCATAAGCTTTCGTGGGTAAGAACCTCACTTCTTCAGATGCAAGAAGTGAGGTTCTTACCCACGAAAGCTTATGCTCCCAGTACTTCTGTTAGTCTCAAAGGTGCCACAGGACCCTCTGTTGCTTTTTACAGATTCAGACTAACACGGCTACCCCTCTGATACATAAAGCTCCTTGTCTAGCTCTTATATGTGGTAAGCCTGGACTCATGATTTGCAAGTATCATGAATATGACTTCAAATGTTTGGAGGCCAGTTCTTGAACCCAATGCGATTTGAGTTATGACCTTCACAATTAGGTGTTTTAGGAAAATTTCTAGGCTGGAATATGCAATGTGTGGGGAAGGAAATATGCAACCTTGTGTTTCTATTACTGTCACCCAAGGCTTCCCCTGTTGTATTTTACAACAACTGTTGTGTTTATCCGTGGTTTTTTGAGGCAGGAGTTTTCATTTATTTTACCATGAGGACTCAATCCCATCTGGGGCTTTTAGGTACAGCTCTAATACAAATCCATATTACATCCACCCTTTGCTCAGATGCAAACTCCTCACATTTGGGAAAAATCAGATCGATCCAGCTATCTTATGTACTTATATAGTCCTCACTGCTGTAATCTGAGCATCTCACAATCTTTAATGTATTTACCCTCACAACACCCCCATGAGTTAGGCCAGTGATATTGTCCACTTTACAGCTGGGGAGCTGAGACACAGAGAGACTAAATGTCTTGCCCAAGATCACACAATAAGTCTGTGGCAGAACTGGGAACTGAAACCAACTCTCTTGGGTCCTAAGCTAGCATGCTAACTCCTGGACCATTCTCCCTCTCTAGATTTGAGCTTTATGGCTCATGTCTATCTCTAGTTTAAGCTGCATTTAATAGGTGTCTGAAAAAAGGGAAGACTGAGGTTTTAATGTTCTGAGTATAAATACCCTGCAAGTCTCTGAAGGGGAAAATAATCATTCTTAAGTGTGGCAACTTTGAGCCTGATGGTTGCTGAAAGGTAACTTTGAAAAGAATAAAGACCGGTACTGTGCAGAGAAGTGATAGACTGCAGGGATGCAGGGCTGAAAGGTACAAGAAAAAATAATCCTATGAAAGAGTCGTAATTGTTCTAAACGAGACTAGGCACTAATGATGAACACATAATAAAGGAGGTAAATAATTGCAAAGTATTTAGCAGAATGATAGAATTGTAAGAATAAAAGAATAAAGCTGGTTCATAGCTGGCAGTTTAGAATCTGTCACAGTCAGGAGCTTTTCCCCCCTTTATTCACCTTCAGCTCTGGAAAGGAAACATTTCTTTGTTGAAAACTGTTACTTTTTAACCATCACAGAAAATGTCCTGGTTTTTCCCCATTCCCATAAAGAAAAGACCCCCCAGTGGGTGCCAGGTCAAATTGAAGCCAGAAGGAGCCCTTAAGGAGAGAGAGACTCTGGCGTACAGGGTGGGACATTAGAGTAGGAGGCAACAGACCAAGGCTCTGTTCACTGATCCGCTGTGTGACCTTTTGCAAGTCGCATCACCTCAGTTTCCCTTCTCACCTTCTGTCTGTCTTGTCTATTTTGATTGTAAGGTCTTCAGTACTTAGCACAATGGGCTCCCAGTCTTGGTTGGGGCTTCTAGGAGCTATTGAAATACAAGTAATAATAATAAAGAAAAGAAGAGTCTATACTCTTAAAAATAACCTGTCAGCACTTAAAAGTCAAAGTACCATTAGTCGTCCTCCTTCCATCTATTATAATAATATAGTATACAGCAGGGGCTTGTAACAGAAATGGTGACAGTCTCTTCACTCTGAATAGCCTGCGCTATTATAAATAGTGTCCTGACGAACAGAGAGATAACTTAGGGGATGTTTCTGCTTTAATAGCCTTTAGAGTTTTATTTTTCATCCAAACCACAAATCCTTTGATTTTTCCGCTTGCACCTTTGGGGCTAAAGCTGTTGAAGAAGATAACAAAGGATGAGTGCATTTATTACCAGCAGGTGGGCAAGCTTTGTGTCTTTCTCTAGTCTGATGCCAGTTTTGGCTGTCTAGCAAATACAAGCTAGCCCATTTCCCTGCAGGACCTTCTCCACTGATGTCTGTGTATCTCCGCTGATTCATCTGGAGATTGAGGGAGGGGTTGTGCCTCACAAGCACAGCTCCACACTGTGAAACCAGACTCCAACCTGTGCTTTGGTGCGTAGAAGGTGTAGTGGGAGCAGCCATGCACAGCTGCCGCGCATCCAGCAGACCAATGCCAGGATGGCTAAGGGAATGGGCAGACAGGTGGTGTGGCATTCTACAGTGCTCCTTAATGGGGCAATGTGTTCCCTCTACTCCCAACTGCATGCCAAGGGTAGGTGTGTGGGGCAGGGTGTGTGCTAAGGTCCCTGGCCTGAAATAGTTGGCCGCACCTCCTCAGGGCTGTGCAACCCCCCAGGTACATTAGTTGGTCTCATGGTCAATCACTCAATGAAAGAATAGATTGGAACTGTGATTTGTCCTGCTCTTCCATTAGTTGATGATGGAGACGAGATTCCGAATGCACTCTCCCAACACTGCTTTTTCACAGATCCTTTTTCACTGATACTGATACTGCTTTTTTACTGATAAGATAAAATAATTATAATATTTAATAACACTTTTACATGTTGCTTTTCATCCATAGGTATAAAAGTACTTAACACAAGATAGTAGGGTATCATCGATCATTAAGCTGGGGAAAATAAGGCACAGATTGGTGAAATGACTTGCCAAAGGTCACAAGGCAAGTCTGTGACAACATCAAGACTAGTATCTAAATCTTCTGACTCATTGTCTCCTGGTCTAGGCACCGGACTTGAGTCACGTTCTGGGGGAATTATCTTGAGTTTTCCATTTTGAGTTGAAGTTTGGCTTTTAAAAACCATGACAATTGAATATTAAATATAATTATGGATTTGTATTGTCCTTTGTAGCTGAGCAAGTATTATAGCACTCACAAATATTTTCAGGTACTGATGCATCAAATCAAAATTTATAATCTCAGGCCCTGATCTGGCCAATACCTCTATTCAATATACATAATTTTACTCATGTTGAGCATCCAATTGATTGACTTCAACAGGATTACTTATGTGAATAAAGTTATTCATGTGTCTAAGTGAATGCAAGGTCACATGGTAACTACATTTTTTAACGTAAAGATTTCTAGGTGATTCTGCAAGTCACTTAATATGAGGATGTTAGTCATGTTGCTTAATGCAGTACTAGCAGGTGCTCATATACTACGGTGCTGAAAGCAGTAGAAAAGCCTATGTAGAATATAACAGAACAAAATCGAGCTGGTCAGGATTTTCCATCAATATGTTTTTGACCAAGGTTACAACTGAAACAACACCCCCAAAATATACACCATGAAATTCCCCAGCAACATCAATACCGGACCCAATAGCAACACAGCTTATTTTGTGCAGGAAATCCATGAGGTGGTGGGAAAACATCCAGGGCTGCCACACCGGTTGGCACTTTTTCGCAGTGCTTCAAGAAGTCTCAGTTTCACCCCATCCCATCAATAATCATTTAGTTCTATGTCTGGTGGTTTCCTGTTACGACTCCAGCCCCGTCACTAGTTGTCTCTCCTCTTCCAAAGCAATAAAGAGTCTGGTGGAACAAGGGACTAGTGATCCTAGCAAAGAGTTGACAATCTCAGGACCTCATAGGGTCCTGCCCCCTTTGCTCTAAAGTCCTTACTTTTGCCTCTGTTGGGGATGGTAGGAGGAGCCAGGCTCACCACTCCTCAGGTTTCTGTGGTATATTGAAAACTGTGTTAAAATTATATGCTATCACTTTACATTCTCGTTGTTTTTCCTGGTCCTGCTTGCAGGCTAAGAGACTCTGTAGGGAAGTTTGTGACAGGGGATTTCAGCAGTCAGTCTGCAAATAGGCAGCCTAAAGCAAAATGGGGTGAGTTGCATCTCTTTGCTTTAGGCAGAAGCCTGGTTTGTCTTTCTCCGGTTTTTGGTTCTTGTGGGTTAAGGTTCTGGATTGTAAGCAATAAAGTAGTGTTATGCTGGGATCTTCCAAAAAGAGTATTTTATCTAACTGCTCTGTTTGCATGCTGTGAACATAATAGGTTCCACTCCAGAGATCCTGTGTGAATCAGCTGAAACAGGTTCCTTGCAATCCCTTGGTGCTTCCTACCTTAACTCTTCTGGAGGCTTTTCCCAGACTCACATTCTGATCCTCCCACTCTGGAAGTGCAATGTCCTGTGCAGCTTTTTGCCAATTTGTTGCAGAATGAGTCCCTTCTCAATAACCCCTCAACCTCTCTGGCAGCTATTCTTGTCCTCCGATCTGCAGCCTTTTTATCCACCTGGCTCTCAGGAGCTCAGCAATTAGCCTCAACTGAAGAGACAGTGAGGCTCTCTGTTAACCTCTTAGTGGCTGGAGTAGCAACACCTCACAATAGAACTTCTAAATCCACAAGGACTCCAATGTTACCTCTGTCCCAGCACTCACATATTGGACTGCGGGGAAACTTGCAGCACCCACATACTAAATAGATGGAATGAGCCCTACAAGTGCAGTGCTTTTCACATTTGAATTTGGATGCAAATGCCAAGCTCACCCTTCTACCTTGATGCTCCATGGAGTCACTAGCTAAAGAGAGGACTACATTATTATAAGGCCCGGTGAATTATCATACCAGGATTCAGTGCTACATAAAAGTTTTAGGTGTCTCTTAAGACTCTGCCTACTTACTATCCCAGGAAGCATCAGGCATCCTCCATTGACTCTTCTCCAAACATCTGAGAGAGAGAGAGGAAGGGAAGTCAGATTCCCTCCTATTCCCCTGTTCAGCCTTTTTAGGACTAGGCACAATGTAGCCCCTAATCAAGTGATGGTATGAACCCAAAAAGCAACAGTGCGGTTTGCCCTATGGTACTGTTCCATCCAGTATAATAGCATTAAAGGGCCCTTTTAGGTTTCACTCTATTTTCCTGACTGAATGTTTAGCCACAATTGCTTACGTGTTTTTTTTGCTCATTTAACAGCAATGACCCAAACACTCTAGTAAGAGCAATTGGTGTTCTTTAGCGGAATCACTAATCATTCGCTATTTCTAGCAGAACCCCAGACTATAAATCAGAGTGGGCTATTAGGAGTATTTGACTTGCAACGCAGAACTGGTAAATTAAAAAAAAAAAAAAACTAGGAAAAAATAACCTAGGACTTATTGGAAAATGAAACAAAATTAGAGACAAAATAAAATAGCTGAGAGCTTTTTCCCCTCCCCTGCAAGGAAAGGCTTGATTAAAACAGTGATAAAGTAATGCCTAATAATGGGAAGCCAAAGAACAGAGTATTGGATTTGCTCTACTTAGAGCACTATAGGTATTATTCAGTCAGAACATGATTTCCATGGTTGTCGGTCATGGATCTCTGACTTGTCACCCCAAGACACTAATCCTTTTGCACGAGACCAAACAATTATTTTATTCAGTCCTGGGCCTCTCTTTCTACACTTTAGTTGCATGCATGCACAAACCCCTTTACTGGATTATTTATTAGTGCAGTAGTTCCCACCGGCATCAAGCAGGGTCAGGGATACATTGTGTTAGGTGCTATCCAAACACAGAGGAGCTTTCTCATTAAGAAAACACCCAAAAGTAAGCAGGGCCCCCCATTCAGCAAAACACTCAAATACAGGCTTAAGTTTCCGGAATTGACCTAGAATGGGAAGGAATAAATATTACCAGTATGTACTGATTGTCAAACTGATTTGCTTAAAAGGTCACCATCCATTTTCTAGCAGTCTACAATGAACATATAAGGCATTAACTGATAGGTGTGTACCCGTTAAGGGGCATAACATGCCAGCAGGAGTGCCTTGTATTTATTCAGTCTTTTAAAGCTACCAGTGATTCTTATGAAATATTTCATTGTCCCTGTCTTTGTATGACAGTTTCTCAGACTCATGGCTTGCATGAAACGATTATCACAGGCTTTATGGTTAACAACAGCGTTCTCTCATGTGATGCTGCAAATCAAATCTTCACTTAACAGCATCAGTGAAACAACTGATCCATCTCAGGCTTGTTAAAACTGTACACCTGAAGGGGGCTGGATACCTCAAGATTTACAGAACATCACCTTTAGGATATTTGTTGAAATCAAATCCGCATTGCAGTAGTGACCAGACTTTATTACCTTCCACTGGCTATTCGGAGGTTCATGTGAAATATGGTTTCAATCCAGTGCTTGGAGGAGAAGTGTCCATGTCACAAATGTGACATTAATTGGGAACTGGTGTGGCTGTCTTTGCAGAATGAACAAGCAGTAAAAATAGGCATGAAACCGGAACTTCTTGACTAGGTATGCTGATGTCTGAGTAAACAGATAAGGCCATGGGCACACATTTGCCAGAATACACTGGATATTAAGCCTCACCTTAGGATAGGGAGGGTGTTCTGGTGGGTCCGGACTGGGATCCAAGAGACCTAGTTTTTCAATTCTTGGGTGCTACAGACTTCCAGTGTGACCTTGGGCAAGACAAGGTCTTCATCTATCCTATGTCTCAGATCTCCTTCTGTAAAACTTGGATACGTTCTTACCTCACAAGGGTGCTTCCGTGATGAATACATTAATGAATGAAATGTAATGGGGGCTGCATACGTACTGAGATAGATTTTCTTGTCCAAAAGTGTCAAAATAGAAATCACTGTTAGTTTCCATGCCTAATATTGAGCAAAAACTTTATGTTATCTTTCAGAATGAAACAGCTTTAACAACTATATACCATGAGATTTGGCTCCAATACATCGTAATTAGTGCCCTAAGGGTGATTCATTCTTTTTCCTCAACTTGCAACACTAATTAGACATTTAGCAAAAAATTCCGAGTCCTGCTTTTTCACCAGAAGAGGTACCAGCTAGCAATTCCTACATTTGTTGTATTATGCTTTTCTAATTCTTAATTATTTAGAAAGTAAAATACTGAAATTCACTGACCTGAATTATTTAGTCCTATTGTGGGTCTATTCTGGTCAAGTTCAAACTAGAACCTTCTTATTTGAATTCTTTCCTTGCTTAATTACTGTCTAAATCATGAATAGATGCTCCTGAAGATAGCCAGGGCAAAATTCTGACCCCACTGAAATTAATGGCAAACTCCCATTGACTTAAATAGAACCAGAATTTTACCCCAGGTCTTCGTATATTGCTGTCTCAGTATTTGATCCATTTGTTTTAGTTTTAACCCATACTTGTTACTTTGTCCCATATATTTCCACAGAAAAATCTTCCCTCCTCCAGGAACTCTTCCTAATGGGATTCTTCGGCAGTTCTTGGAGCACATGTTTCTGGCAACAAGTTCCACTTTTCAAGCCCACAAAGTGTATACATTCTGTTATGTCAGAGTATGTAAGAAAAGAAGAATTATCTTGAATGAGTGAATTGATTAACCGTCGGGAGGGTGAGATTCTATAGTTACAGCACTTAACAACAGTTACATTAAAGAGAAGATTCACCGCAATCAAAATAGGAGACGCAAAAGTATAAGATGGAATATTCACCAGAACTCAATTTCATGTTCTCCTGTCTTCACTGTTGTAACTTTTAGCCAAAACCGAGAAGTTTTATTTTCTTATTCTTTTTTCTTTTCTCTTTCTTGATCTATGATGTATGTTTTGCAAAAAGTTATCCAGTTCAACTACATAATCACATCAAATGGAATATTTTCTCCACTTCAGAACCAACACTAAGATGTTTTGTGGCACCTTAGAGACTAACAAATTTATTAGAGCATAAGCTTATGCTCTAATAAATTTGTTAGTCTCTAAGGTGCCACAAGTCCTCCTGTTCTTCTTTTTGCGGATACAGACTAACACGGCTGCTACTCTGAAACTAAGATGTTTGTTATTTGTTATTCTCCTGCAATACAGACCAAACTTTGCACTCTCATGCATCTTTCATAATGTCAATAGCAATTACAAACTAAAGTTCAGATTTTCAAAAGGATTTAGGACTTGATTTTCAAGTGTTCAATTGGGGCAAGATTTTCAAAAGTGCTGAGCACTCCCATTGTGACATCTATGGCCAGATTGTCCAAAGAACCCTGTATGTTGAGTGGCGAATTCTTGTAAAACTCTGGCTACTTCTTTTGGGAGCTGAGCTCTTTGGAAAATCTAGCCGAGACTATGGGTGCTGAGGACTTTTGAAATTCTGATCCCAAGGCCCCAGTTTAGCAAAATCACTCATACTCACAATGTCAATAGCACTTATGTGCAGAAGCACTCAGCTGAATTGAAGCGTAATATTTTATGAGGTACAGTTTTTCATAATACTAACACAAGTTTCATAGAGGTTAAGGACAGAAGGGACTGTCATGTTCATCTTGTCTGACCTCTTGCATAACAGAGGCCACATAATCTCACCCAATCATTTCTGCATCATGCCCATAACGTCTGTTGGAGTTAGAGCACATCAGTTAGAAAGACAACCAATCTTGATTTAAAGACTTCAGCAGATGAAGAATCCACCATGTTCTTATACAGGTTGTTCCAATAGTTAATTACACTCATTCTAGTCTGAACTTGTCTAATGTCAGCTTCCAAACATGGCATCTCTTTATGCCTTATGCAGACACAGTTGTGGGAAATAAACCTTTGATTGCAAGGTAAATAACACAAATAATAATATTTTTTTCACTTATATGGCACTTTCTACCTTAGGTTCTCAAATTGCTTAGCACAAATGAATGGATTCATGCTTAATATTTATAGGGATCAGGCTGTCCCTGGCTAAGTTCATGGAGGCTTGGTATTGACTTCTGAGAAAATTCACATATAGTACTTCACATTTTTCAAAGCATTGTACAAACAACACATCACCCTGGAGATATAGCTAAGTAATATTATTTCCATTTCAGAGATATTAAGTGATTTAGGCCATGTCACCAAACTCTTGTGATTTTCTTGCAAGCACTGGGTTATTAAGTGTTTTTCTTAAAGCCACGATTCTAAAGACATGACTTCATGAGAATCTCTGTTTTTTGTTACCAAAAATAGTTGTTTCCCCCCATTGTTGTGGAAAAAGCTGAAAGATGGCTCAAAAACCAGAAGGCCAATAAAAATCTAATCTAAAAAAAAAGAGAGCTCAGGGTTTGAACACAATCTCATGACTTTGGAAGCTTGATTAATTATTTTTTAAGGTTTGGGTTTCGCCGTACTGCTTAGGGCCTGATTCAAAGTCCAGTAAAGTCAGTGGAAAGATGCTCATTGACTTCAGTGAGCTTTAGATCCCTAAGTCCTAAGATGTCACATGAGACACCCAAGGTTGCAATGTGAGTCAATGATTGACCTGGTACCCCAACTCCAAATTCTATGTATAAAATCACCAAACCTCTCTGCTTCCAAACTTCCTATCACAGAAAGCATGAGTAGATTCATGAGTTTTTCCCAGCATTATGGGACCAAAAATCCATGAAATATATCAGAAGTTGTAACTACAATGTCTAAAGGATGCAAAGAAAACCTAACACCTAGGATGAATACAATTCTCCCAGTAGATAACAATGGAGAATGTAAAATCAGATTTACAACCCGTTGAGAGGCTGCTGGGAAAAAAATCACAACAACGATAAAAATAATGCTGTATCTTGTGTGTAGAAATATTGTATGCAGAATGCCTTCTTTAGATAGTATCAGAGGGGTAGCCGTGTTAGTCTGAATCTGTAAAAAGCAACAGAGGGTCCTGTGGCACCTTTAATACTAACAGAAGTATTGGGAGCATAAGCTTTCGTGCGTAAGACCTCACTTCTTCAGATGCAAGTAATGGAAATCTCCAGAGGCAGGTATAAATCAGTATGGAGATAACAAGGTTAGTTCAATCAGGGAGGGTGAGGTGCTCTGCTAGCAGTTGAGGTGTGAACACCAAGGGAGAAGAAACTGCTTCTGTAGTTGGATAGCCATTCACAGTCTTTGTTTAATCCTGATCTGATGGTGTCAAATTTGCAAATGAACTGGAGCTCAGCAGTTTCTCTTTGGAGTCTGGTCCTGAAGTTTTTTTGCTGTATGATGGCTACCTTTACATCTGCTATTGTGTGGCCAGGGAGGTTGAAGTGTTCTCCTACAGGTTTTTGTATATTGCCATTCCTGATATCTGACCTGTGTCCATTTATCCTCTTGCGTAGTGACTGTCCTGAGGGTCTGCCTAAGTTATGGAAGCCTCCTCAGGCTTCCTGATGGGCTGCAGCACTGACTGGCATCTGTGTAGCACTCTGATCAGTAGCTCTGTCCTCAACATATCCTTGCTGCGCTCAGCATGGCCTGTCCACCCACCAGGGCTTGTCTGGGGGTCCTGGGAAGGCAGTCTCCACAGTGTCTGCCCCAGGGCAATCCTCTCCTGGCCAGACACACAATGTTTAGGGACCCTTTATGTCTCTCTGGCACTTTGTATACAGTGACCAGAGTGGGGGTGAAGATCTCCACCATAGTACTCCTATTTTATATACTGCTGTGGTATTCAGTGTGAGGCACTTTCGGAATACAGAAGACATTGACCCTGCTCTGAGACGCATATCATCCATTAATGCTGCTTTCCAGAAATTATGTGTATTATTATGTGTGAATAGCTACTCCATTAATAAACAAGTGGATGGAAGCACTGGTAAGGGAATTGGTTGAGACTCCCTGGTATCTACATACTATGGCTCATGCCTAGACCCAACCTGCACATACATGTAACTCATTGATAGGATACTACATTGAATTCAAAGACATTATTTTTTTCTAAACACTCTTCAGAATCATGGACCTGATTAACCACTGTGTTATTCCAGCATTTTTCGGTTATAAAGCCATTGGGATGAGTGGGCTGACAGCAGTCTGAGACGAGAATAATGCAGTGCTGAACCTAGCCCATTATCTGGAATTTACAAAGCACAAACTCCACTTTTCAGGTCTATGATTTAATATATATTTAAAACATAAATAAAATTAAAATGTATTACACACACATTTCCTTGTTTTCTCCAATTCACTTGATTAAATACTGGCATAATAACATGTATATATATATATCTATATATATAAAGATAAACAGCTTAATGTTTCTATAGCAACCATCTCTCTTCAAATAGCTTTATAAACATTAAATTTGTATTGTTAATCATGTCTGTTGCAGTACAGCTGCAGGGACTGGAATGGGGCCCCATTTTGTTAGGCCCTGTACAAACACAGAGAAGCAGGCAGTCCCTCTCCTGAAGTGTTTACAACTTAAATAGACAAGACACACCCCGGGTAGGAGAAAGGGTAGAACACACTGTGATGGGTTGTCACCCCTGGGGTGCAGTCTGTGAGCCATTGGAACTGCTTTGCCCCCTAACAATTCAGCTGGGTTGGCCTCTCTCACTCTGCTCTGCTGATGATTCCAGCCAGCCTCTTCATGCCTTGTTATCACCCAGTGTGACAGCAGGTGGCGCTACACACCCAACTGAGTCACCTGAGTGCTTTACCTAAGCCACTCATGGACAAACAGGAGGCACCAGCCAATTTCCCAGCTCCCCAGCCTTGCACCCTTATTGAAGTATAAACCCAGAATCTTGCACTTCACGTACGGTTCAAGCTCATTAAATTACCCCACTTCCCCCTTGATGTGAGGAAGGTATGCAACAAGCCTGTGTTAACCAAGCTGAGATTTTTCCAAACACTTCACTCAAAAACACACAGGTTAAGATAAAACATGTTTATTAACTACAGAAAGATAGCTTTTAAGTGATTATAAGTGATAGCAAACAGATCAAAGCAGATTAGCTAGCAAATAAACAAAACTAAGCCTAAAATACTAGAGAGATAGGATTTGAATTAGTAATATCTCACCCTGACTGATGATACAAGCAGGCTTGCAGATTCTTGAGGCACAGAGTATAACAAATACACACACATATCTCTGACTTGTTCATCGCCACAGTTTTTCTCTAAGGCGCCATGGGGGAGGGGCAGCATTATCTGGGTCCTCAAAGGAATTACTTCATCTTGAAAACCCTTATGAAATACGTGCTTAGCTCATCTAGTCCCAGATCCAGTAAGACACTGAAGCATGCTATTAACTTTAAGCACATGAATAGTCCTGCTGCTTCAACACATAGACCTCCATGGGCTTTGGTGTGGGTCCCATTGACTTCACAAGGGGTGAACCAGAGGCCTCTTAGACTCCTACTTTGTTATATTCTGGAATTAGAACATACAGAATAATTGTCCTTATAAGCAGCAGTTGGTAAATAATTTCAAGCTTGAGGAATGTAGCAGGAGACAGAGAGAAGAGGAACCTACAATATAATTAAATTAGAAGGTCCAATACATTATTGACTTTTTCACATTGATAATTGCCAAAAGAATTTCTGGGCATTTATATTCATCTTTGTGCAGGGCTTGAGGACAGTGGCAGCCTGGCATGGTCACAATCATATGCCAAATGCCTGGCTAGTTAAAATCCAAGCAAAATTATTTCCCCCTGAATCTGTTGTGAAATAGTGTCCATAAGGAACTGTTACAGTGTGCACTCTGTCAGAGCAGCCACATCAAAGAAGGACTCTTGTGTACACATTAGTATGCTAATGAATATTCAATGTGAGAGATGCTTCTTAAAAAGGCAATTTGTACAACTAACTGCCCCCGGATTTGTGTATATATTTCCTTCATAAATGCATAGGTTAATGTCAAGTGGAAACAATACCCTTTAAAATTGTCTGTTAGGGATGGGGGAACTCATTTAGCCTAACTGCAAACCCACTGTTGTTTAGTTCACGTTCCACTTAAGTGAGATTGTAAAGAAAGTGGCAGACAGATTACACTGCTCTACAGCCAAAATGCTTCTGAAATAAATGTAGTCAAACTTTACTAATTCTGGGTCACTGAGAACAAAAATGATGCTTAAAATTGTTGATTGGCTCTAGTTTTCAAGATATGCTATTGGGTCAGTATATACGACCCTTGACTTGGGAATGGCAGAGGATAAGTGAGTTATAAAGGGAAGGGATCTCAATTTAAACCAGAAATGACTAAAATACATCTTTGATTAGATCTACGAATAAATCTATGACTGGGTTTGGACAGTACTTGCTTTTTAGGCAAAACAATGAATGATGCAATCTGAAGCTGGTATTGCGTCATACATGATATGAATTGCATCATGTTATTCCTAGAAGTCATGGATGATGCAATCATAATGAAGCTTACATCACTCTGCTGAACAAATTGCCCTATATCAGCTCTAGAAATCATACACTGTTGTGCTCCCTTATTTGTCAGTGTTTGATTTTGCAAAGGGACACATTTCTGTTTAGCCAAAGTGAGCAGAGATGCATTGTACTTGTGTGAACAGTGCAGATAAATTCTGCTATGTTTGTGGTGAAGTGACTTTTGCATCACAAAAGCGCAGTATAACCACTATGGTTAAGAAAGCCTATCACCTTTAGTTTGGCTGCAAAATTGGAGATCAGGACAAGAGGTGGGCCCCACACATATGCTGCAACACTTGTGCAACAAATCTTCGCCAGTGGTTGAACAGGAAAAGGAAATCTATGCCTTTTGCAGTGCCAATGATTTGGAGAGAGCCAACAGATCATACCAGCAATTGTTACTTCTGCATGGTGCCTCCAGTTGGGAAAGGTATGTCAAAGAAGAAAAAGTGGACTGTGCATTATCCAAACATTCCATCAGCTATACGCCCAGTACCCCACGGAGAAGGACTCCGTGATGCACCAAAATCATTCTCACTTGAGTCAGACGAGGAAGAGGAAGAGGATGAAACTTCTGGTCCTGAACCATCAATGTCACAGGACCCACATTTTCTCCCATCCTCCTCCTCTGAACCACACCTCATAACACAAGGTGAATTGAATAACCTTGTCAGGGATTTGGAACTACCCAAGAGTAAGGCAGAGCTGTTGGGCTCCAGACGACAGCAGTGGAATCTCCTGGCAGGTGATGTTAGGGTTTCCATGTTCCGTGGCCATCAAAAGGATCTTGTCCCATTATTCTTCATAGAAGGTGATCTTGTAGCCTGCAACAACATCGATGGTGTGATGGCAGCCCTAAACATCGTTCACGATCCAGATGAGTGGAGACCATTCATTGATTCATCGAAGACGAGTCTTAAAGCTGTTTTACTGCATAATGGCAATGTTTTGCCATCAATTCCAGTTGGTCATGCAGTCCATATGAAGGAAACCTATGACGACATGAAACAACTTTTGAGGTGCATAAACTATGACCAACATCAGTGGCAGCTTTGTGGTGATTTGAAGGTTGTTGCCTCTTACTTGGTCTGCAGACTGGATACACAAAGTACTGCTGTTTTCTCTGTGAATGGGATAGTCGTGCAAGAGATTCCCACTACATCAAGAAAGATTGGCGATTCCGACAGTCATTGGAGCCTGGGAGGAAAAGTGTTCAGCATCCACCACTTGTTGAATCAAGGAAGATTTTGTTCCCAACCTTACACATCAAGCTGGGTCTGATGAAGAACTTTGTCAAGGCCATTGACAAAACACAAGCAGCTTTCAAGTACCTCCGTGGAAAATTTCCAAGGTTAAGTGAAGCTAAGATAAAGGAAGGTGTCTTTGTTGGTCCTCAGATTCGTGAACTTCTTCGAGACGATGCATTTGACCTTGCACTGCGTGGCAAGGAAAAGACGGCATGGAAAACCTTCCAGTTAGTGGCAATAAATTTTCTCGCAAACAACAAGGCAGACAACTACAGGTTGTTGGTGGAAAACCTCCTCAAGGCATACAAAAGCCTTGGTTGCAACATGTCACTAAAGATACATTTTTTGCACTCTCATCTAGATTTTTTTCCACCGAACTACGGAGCAGTGAGCGACAAGCATGGCAAGCAATTTCACCAGGACATTGCAACAATGGAGAAACGCTATCAGGGCAAAAGGAGCCCATCAATGCTTGCAGACTATTGCTGGACAGTGACAAGAGATGCTCCATTTAATGAATACAAGAGACAAGCCAAGAAGCGCCGAGTAGACACTGAATAGGACTAAACTATGTACAGAATAGTTTTTTGCCTTTTGTTTCATAATAAATTGTATTTATAGAACCCTTTTGCTGATTTTTAAAGTATTACATAAACAGGACAGGTGAAATATTATCATGTAAAGCAACCATAAACACATGAAAAGACCTAGGTTTACAATTTATGATTGAAACTCTACTATCTATGTACATAGACATAAAATGTAAAAACTTAAATATCTTAAAAACAGTAGCCAATCAGTTGTTTTAATTGTCATATTTGAATTCAGCACATCAAAATACATAATAAATAGTACATTTTATCTCTGAAGCAGACGACTTCTCAAAAATTGTAGACCAGTGTTATGGGTTGATGTTTGGCCCCCACATGTAGTGTAATAATAATACACAGTGACTACTCTTACATCTGCTCCCCACTCAGTGAATATTCACCCTTGTGACATGACAGAGGCATTGAACTTTTGACACCTTGGCCCACATCAGGTGACTGGGACAAGGAAGTAAAGGCCAGCAGACAAATCCTGCCTTTATTGAAGTAAATGGGCATTTCACCATTGACTTCAATGGGGGCAGGATTTCATCGGTTTGTGACCAGCACTCCTGTGTGTGTGTAATCCTTGATACCCCAGATATACAGCTTTCAGGGTGCTCTGCATTACATGTGCTGCTCGGAAAGTTGGGTCTGGCCAGAGTTGACCCTTTCCTGCTGATCGTGGTGGGCAAAGTGAGGGCTTTTCCTTTTTTTAAATTTCATTAAATGTGGTTCTTTGCTCTCCTAGCCTAGGTCTAAGAATTTTTGAGATAGGGTGAGAAGAGAGGGGGCACCTTAGAAATCCTGTTTAACTTTGAAAAGTGCCTAATGAGTACATGATGCAGTTTTACGCGATTTTCTCATATGCATTCTATAAATACATCCTTGCAGTACTCTGAGTCATCACGGCACATTGTTACATTAAGATACATTGTTATCCGCTAAGTAATTATGTCTCCAAATGCTCCAAGGGCCACAGGTGTTCATGTAAGTTTTTATTACTCCCACAAAGGAAAAGGAATTGGCAATTAGGAGCTATGACATTCTGTACATTCCCATGGGTCAGACACTCACTGATTTAGCCAGGGATTCTAAATTCAGTTCTAGCCAGCTCTGAATCTCACTTTGGAGACTTTGGGTTCACAACTGGGGAAGGGCATAATTCTCTGCTTCCTTATGCAGACTTTGTGTCGTTGTTTACATCTGTGCAAAGTGGGTGTCAGACACACCAAATCAATGCATTTGATGTGCACAGGTGTTCAATGACTAAACAAGATACAAGACTCTGGGGAATTAGCTGAAAAGTTAGGAAGGACACTTACATTTAAAGTAGAGAGGCAATTAAGTGGCACGATTTTGATCCAGGTTTTTGGTTTGGCCCCTTGTAGAGGCACCAGAGCACTGAGTGGGTGTGAAATCTGGTGTCTATACATCGGAGGCTTAAAACCGACAGTGTACCCTTAACACATGCAGTTATCATCAAGGATTTTACCTATAGGCACAGTATATATTGTCTTCTTGATATGTAACTCCCATGTCTTCATTCAGTTTCCTTATATAGTGGCTGTGATATTCTGATTAGAACAGGGACCTGGTAGTCCGGACTCTTGGATTATTTGCTCCTCCACTAACATGCTTTGTGAGCAGGAGTGCGTCACTTGAATCATAATTATTACATTTAGGTGCATAAATTTGGGTGCTTTATTTTTCAAGGTGATGAGCAACCACAATTCCCAATGACTTCAGCCTAAGGCTTCCATTCATATGCTGGAGATCCTCAGATAAAGGGTATAGAATTGCTAAGTATAATGTCCAAGCATGATAATATGGATTGCTAATAAGGAGAGTTTTCCCTTTCTCTCTGAATGTCCAGGTCTTTGTCTCTTCCAGTCAAACCTGACAACTTTTTCTGTAATGCTGGGGGTTGCTTATGTATAATACTGAGATTGTTAATCTGTGTAAGATACCTGTTTACAAAAACAAAACAAAACAAACAACAGGAATATAGGGTTGAAGGTAGATTGCGTTATCAAAGGCAAACTGATCCCAAGGATATACATAAAAGGAGCATCTTCTCCTGCAGAGACTGTAATACATATGGGATCATTTATCAAGCACAAGCGTTTAAGCAAACACAGTTAGAGCACTGAAAAACAATTAGAGGACATCATGGAGAGAAAAGGAGCACTAACATAAATAAATAAAGGCCAGATAGCTGATATAAATCATATTCAAAATGACCGCGAGGAGGTAACCAGTAAGGTATTATAGCTGTTTTGTTGCTGGGTTGGTGAATCTAATTGTTAGAAATAACCTCCAGTTTTGGGGATTGTCTGCCCCATTCTTCGCAGTTTGCCCCGATTAAGCAATCTTAGTGTGCCCCCCACCCCCGGAACTCCTGTCACAGCTTCCAAGGGAGGAATGGAATGCTCATCACTGGAGCTTTTTAAAAACAGGCTGGACAGTCAGGGATGGCCTAGGTTTATTTGTTCCTGCTATTGTGCAGGGGGCTGGACTTGATGACTTCTCGAGGTCCCTTCCAGTCCTACATTTCTATGATTCTATGACTGACATTTAATTGAGCTATGGTGATTTATATCAGATGAAGACTTGGCACCAAGAGCGAAGCTTCTGTCCTTAATATCAAAAACATGTTTGATCAAGTGACTATAGCATCCCGCCCCTCACCCCCCGCCCCAGGTTGTAGGAGAAACCAGAGCCTTAGTTGATTCCTGAATGTGCACCTCACAAAGGGGAGGAAACATCTCTCTTCCTCTTTCCACCACTTTAATAAATCATGTGCAACACCACTGATCATTATCTGTTAGGTTCACTCCCTCTGGGGCACATGGCATTGGCCACTGTTGGTAGACAGGATATTGGGCTAGATGGACCTTTGGTCTGACCCAGTATGGCCGTTCTTATGTTCTTCTATACCCTTGTTTTCTTTTTTTTACCAGACATCTGCAAACTATGAGCATGAGCAATGTCAGAAAGAAGTGATTATACATTTGCTATTCTGAAAGCGAATCCCTTCCTATAATTTGGGGAGAACTTTTTAGCTACAAAAAGGAAATGAATCATAAAAAATGAAAGAGAGAATATTTTAGGACATATGGAAAGCCAAATCAATTCTTGTAAAACCTCCCCACATGGCTTCTTTTGTATTTTTAATTTAAAGTTATTCCTGTTGTTCCCATGTTCTAATTCACTTCATTGGCTTCTGGGCACCAACGGCTGCAACAACTATGCATAGTAATGCTTCTTAAAGCTACAGTCTAGAATAGGTTATGATTGTGATCTTGATGTTGTCTAACCCAAGATGACATTTCTTTGGTTCCACTCAATTTTCTTTCTTTCTTTCTTTCTTTCTTTCTTTCTTTCTTTCTTTCTTTCTTTCTTTCTTTCTTTCTTTTTTCACAAAGAGAAAAGGCACAATCTTAAGAATGAACCAGAATCAGAATAAATAGAATTGGAAAGAGAATAAATCAGAAATAGGCTTATCATCACAGAATTATTTTCATACCTGTCTGATAATGCTTCCAGTGTCATATACTGCACTTGATCTGTATGTGCTAATGACCTCTGATTGAAACTTTGAGATATGGCTATATACACATTCACCAGACTCTGTAAATTTGGCCCATACAGCACAGTAAATGGTGTATCATTTTCTTATGTATCACATCACTAACATTTTCTTATTCTCAAATACACTTCTTACAAACACATCTTTGTTTCTTGTTACAGTAATGCCTGATTCATCAAAATCAGATTCAAAATAAGAATTCTATCAAAGGCAAGTGTCTCACAGAAGGAATTCAAACATCTCTCTCTCTCTCTCTGATTCAAAGAGATAGATGCTGCTGGATTGCCTGCCTCTCTGTCCTCTTAAATCCTATTTTCCTTTTGCTTATTTTGCAATCTGATAAAAATACATCAACTTTCATTTGTTTCCAAGTGGAAACCTCTCTGAAATTCTCATGAGTTCTACATTACAGATGTCAACTGTTTCATGACAAGGCAAAAAAAAAAAAAAAGATATCCTTATTTGCCCAACATGTGCTCATTGTAAAGAACCACGCTGGTGCAGTGTACTGGTTTATTCCTTGTGTCATGTCCATTCCAGATGCTTCTACTTTAGAAAATTAATTGATATGATTTTGAACACGTCCACTCCCTGCTCCTTGAAGAACCATGGCTCCTTTTGGAGAATTGCCACTAACACAACATCAGATTAATTTAAATTATGTGATGATTAGAGAGAAGCTTCCGCCAAAATGGTTGAATATAAAATACACCAGCTAAGCCACATTATGTGTAACACAGGCATCTTAAAGCACCAGTATGTTCAGAATCCACCTCTCAGCTTAATTTTGTCTTAGTATCGACAATGAATAGAATGATAGCAGTGTAGGACTGGAAGGGACATCGAAAAGTCACCTAGTCCAGTCCCCTGCACTAAGGCCAGATTACATATTATCTAGAACATTCCTGACAGGTATTTGTCTAACCTACTCTTAAAAAATTCCAGTAATGGAGATTACACAAACTCCCTAGGCAATTTATTCCAGTGCTTAACCACTCTGACAGGAAGTTTTTCCTAATAAATGTGCAACAGCAATCAAAAAAGCGAACAGAATGTTGGGAATCATGAAGAAAGGGATAGATAATAAGACAGAAAATAACATATTGCCTCGATATAAATCCATGGTACGCCCATATTTGAATACTGTGTGCAGATATGGTCACCCCATCTCAAAAAAGATATATTGGAATTGGGAAAGTTTCAGAAAAGGGCAACAAAATGATTAGGGGTATGGAACAGCTGCCATATAAGGAGAGATTAATAATACAGGGAGTTTTCAGTTTAGAAAAGAGACACGTTAGGGGGGATATGATAGAGGTTTATAAAATCATGACTGGTGTGGAGAAAATAAATAAGGAAGTGTTATTTACTCCTTCTCATAACACAATAACTAGGGGTCACCAAATGAAATTAATAGGCAGCAGATTTAAAACAAACAAAAGGATGTATTTCTTCACATAATGCACTGTCAACCTGTGGAACTCTTTGCCAGAGGATGATGTGAAGGCCAAGACTATAAGAGGGCTCAAAAAAGAACTAGATACATTCATGAAGAACAGGTCCATCAGTGGCTATTAACCAGGATGGACAAGGATGGTGTCTCTAGCCTCTTTTTGCCAGAAGTTGGGAATGGGCAATGGGATGGATCACTTGATGATTACCTGTTCTGTTCATTCCCTCTGGAGCACCTGGCATTGGTCATTATTGGAAGACAGGATACTGGGCAAGATGGACCTTTGACCTGATCCAGTATGGCCGTTCTTATGTTTTTATGTAATGTCCAACCTAAACCACCCTTGTTGCAATTTAAGCCCATTGCTTCTTGACCTATTCTTAGAGGTTAAAGAGAACAATTTTTCTCCCTCCTCCTTGTAACAACCTTTTATGTACTTGAAAACTGTTATCATGTCCCTCCTCATTTTTTTCTTCTCCAGACTTAACACACCCATTTTTTTTTTGTTTTTCCCTCATAGGTCATGTTTTCTAGACCTTTAATCATTTTTATTGTTCTTCTTCGGACTTTCTTCTATTTGTCCACATCTTTCCTGAAATGTGAGGCCCAGAAGTGGACACACCACTGACTTCAGTACAGCTAGGCTGAATTAAACCAGCTGAAGATCTCACACTATGTTTTAAATCTTCCAACCTGGACATTTCCAGATGTTCCTCTGAAAGCGACGACAGCTACAGGAATGAGTGATTTGACTGTCAGTGGAAAATATAGTCTGAAAGTGAAGCGATACCTTGGGTATGATTAAATATATCATTGAAATCTAGAGTTAATTTTACATGAACATGCTATACCTTTACTTTGGAAATGTTTAATACTTACTGTTATCTTAAAGAGGCACTGCCAATTTGAAATCTATTCAGTTAAACAAAAATGGAGAAGCCATTCAAGTACTATACTCACAGTTATTGCATGATTGTCTGTTATGTAACTTCTCTGAAGAATGTGCCATGGGCCATTGTCAGAGCCAGGATTCTCCTATACTGGTTGGACCACTGATCCAGTATGGAAACATCTATGTTGTTTTGGATGAGATCCTAGGGACCAGGGAAGATCTGTAACACAAGAAGGGGCAGATCAACAGCATGAGAGACAGTGTAGTCTAGTGGATGAAGCACAAATCTGAGGCACAGGGACTCCTGGATTAAAATCCTAGTTCTCACACTGATTCCAGACAAGTCACCTCGTTTTTGTGCCTTACTTTCTGCGACCCTGGGAACCCCTGAATGCCTACTGGAGGAAGGCTCATGGGCTAGGGAACATGACTTACATGGAGAGGCTGAGGTAACTGGGCTTATTTAGTCTGCAGACGGGAAAGATGAGGGGGGTTTTGATGGCAGCCTTCAACTACTAGAAGGTTGGTTCCAAAGAGGATAGAGCTCAGCTGTTCACAGTGGTGCCAGATGGCAGAACAAGAAGCAATGGTCTCAAGTTGCAGTGGGAGAGGTCTAGGTTGGATATTAGGAAAAACTATTTTCCTGGGAAGGTGATAAAGCACTGGAATGGGTTACCTAGGGAGGTGGTGGAATCTCCATCCTTCGAGATTTTTAAGGCCTGGGTTGAGAAAGCCCTGGGTGATATGATTTAGTTGGGATTGGTCCTGCTTTGAGCAGGGGGTTGAACTAGATGACCTCCTGAGGTCTCTTCCAACCCTAATCTTCTATGATCTATGATACTGTAATTCATTCCCGACCTGACACACTCACTATCCCCAACCCACTGTAGTCATAATACGTATCTAAAAGGTGTCTTGTAATAAGGTACTGTATGTAAACTGGTAACATGCTGGTCTCGAAAATCATTGCATGATGTATGTATGGGTTGTTTACAAAGTCTTATAGATATGTTCTGGAAATATGTTCCTAACATGTCTTTGGGAGGCAGTACATACATCGAGCCCGCCCAAGACAAAGGAATGTGGATTCCCCTCTCTGACTAGTTTGGTTATAGGCATGGGACAATGAAAGTACATTTACATATAAAGTAAACAAAGCCATCAAGCTAACAAGCAATTGAGGAGGAGCTTAGTGAGCTCACTGAGGGTCAGAGTCTGCACCCCAGGAAACCTTCCTGGCTCTTGAAGCAGAGACAATGGATGTTGGGCAATATAATGGGAGCAAAAGGACATGCTAGTTATCCATCACATGGAGGCCACAGGGTACAGCACCCTCTGAGCCTGTGGAAGTTGAGTCCCTTAGCCTGGAGGGTTAGAGATGCTGTTAACTTGATGTAAGTAAGGACACTGCTTAGGCAAAGATTGTAACTTGCTAAACTTAAGTTTGTCACTAGAAAGCATGCTTTGTTTTGTGTTTTTCCTAACCAGACCTGTCTTTTTTTCTCTTGCTTAGTATCACTTACATCACTGTTCTTTGTTAATAAACATGTTCTTTTATTACAAAGCCATCTCTGGGCTGTATTTTAAAGTGAAATGTGAGTCTTCAGCTAGCTTAATAGGCTGGTGTGTACACTGTCTCATTGGAGGCAGTGAACTTTTTCTGTAAGTGTCCAGTAGAGGGACTGGACACTGCAGAATGACATCTCTGTGGAACTGCACTCGACCATATGTTACCTGAAAAGAAAGGTTCGAGGCATTTGCTGGTGAAGCAGACAGATTAGTGTGGCAGGGGAGCTAACATAAGTCTAATCGCCCCAAAAGCTCTCACCTGCTGAGACATAGGGATAACACAGTGGCTTACAGTTCTGGGTATCCTGAACAGAACATCACACTTCCTCAATTAATAAACCCTCAATAGCTGTGCCTGCCTTGCTGGGAGGTTGGAATGATTAAGTATTTGTTGTCTGTAATATATGTGCAATTCTGGTGAAATTAACGACATCAAATCTTCCAAGTGGCCCGTCTCCAGTTTACTGGAATGGATAATTTCAACAATTGTTCAGCGCAATTTTTCTTTTAATCTTGACAACTGTACACAGATCCCAACACTAGCACAGGAGCCCGAGCTGTCCTGCAGCATTGGGTATGGGTGGGCGCAGGGTGGTGTGACCACTTTGTGAGGCTGGCTGTCAAGCACAGGTCAGCTCAGGTCAGAGTCTCAGAACAATTCACTTGAGGAGAATCTCAAAGTAGTGTTAAGTGTACGAATTCACTTGTATGGTAGAATAGTTCAAAAGAATGTGAGGGTGTTGTTCTGCCTATCGGTTTCGTGTGATTCCTATCCTTTTGCTTAGTTAGCCTTAGATCAAAAGGGTGTATTGGCCTTTAGATGAGAATTGACTTAATGTGTAAAATAGCATGAAAACTAATGAAGGTTTGTCTGGATAGCTATAACTAAACACATAGTGTGTAATTGCCCATCAAATGGAGTTGGAGCCTCAGAACTGTAAATGAAGAAACATATTAAGTTCAAAGCCTGCATCTTTCGTGCAACAATGGAAAAGTCTACAAACCTTGCCTGTGTGTAGTCAACAAAGGGAGAGTCCATGCTGTGCTGAAAACACTTGCCAGCCTGTTTTCAATTATCAGAAGGAACCGTGGGAGCAATTCTGCATTTCTGGACTGATGAATTCTGACGGGGTGGAATTCTGAGCAAGTGGACCGAGGTCCCCAAAGCCATTCTGGGTAACCGTGAGAGACTTATGGAAACTAGCAGACATTACATCACTGCTAGCATTTGGACTACAAACTTACATTCACCTGTCCTGTATTTTACTGGCTTTCACCTCTCAATAATTCTCATTTCTTTTTCTTAGCTAATACATCCTTAGTTGGTTTATTCGAGAAATTGGCTACACCATTGTCTTTGGTGAGATCAAGACCTGGGGCAAGTGACTGGCCCCTTGGGGTTGGTAGTAACCTAATGTGTGGTGAATTCTGGTTTTAATAACCTTTCATCATAAAGTCCAGTTTGTCTGGGAGTCAAAGAGGGGCTGGAGAGCTTCAGGAGACTGTCCATGGCTCCATGGGAAGCTTAATATAGTAGTCCAGGAATACACATTTGTTACTGTCTTGGTAAAATCTAATTATAGGATATACCACCACTTTGGGATGTCTGCTCTGTTTTCTAACAGCCTGACCTGAGACTGGCATTCTCAACAGTAAGCCACAGCAGACAGCGTGTCAGATGGTCTATGGTAATTTTGGTTAAACTGTGGATTTGGTGAAAATAGAATAAGGGCTTCAGGATCAGATAGACAGGATCACATTTTTCAAGGAAATTTAGCCTCACTTCCAATTTTGCACCTGCAATTTTGTAGTAGCAGATACTGATATTTAAATATGTGACTAGTGGAACTGAGGCTAGAATCATATACTTAGACAACTAACTGTTTCACCTTTAGGGGATGCAATATTGCCTGGTCAATAGAACATAACTGGGAAGCAAGAGATCTAGAGTCTATTCCTGACTCTGCGACTGACTAGTTGTGTGTCCTTGGGCAAGTCACTTCATCTCTCTGTGCCTAGTTCCTCTCCCTTTGTCTTTCTTGACTATTTAGCTTGCAAACTCTTTGGAAGAGAGACTCTCTCTCACTAGGTAGTTGTATAGTGCCTAACACAATGTGGGCCAAGATCTTAATTTGGACCTTTATGCAGGACTATTTCTTTGGGGTGTTAATAAATGCTACTATTGGTGCTGTAGTCATTTGCTCCTGCAAAACTGCCCTCTCAGCTGATCATGGGCAAGTTTAAACCCATGACCAATAATATATTTAAATACTATCTTTGTACACGATATAGTCACAATGAAAGTTTCGGTAATGTTTGTACAGAGCTCTGAATACATAAGGAGGTACATAAGTGTGGATCTATGTCTAGATAAGTCATACACATATTCCTGGTGTTGAACAGCTGTACAGATACCGTAGAGTCATTCCACCAGTTGTAAATGATAGAGTACAAAACGAAAAATCTCTTTACCAGACAAATTACCTGGCAATCACTGCCATGCTGTGCTATTTGCTGTTATATTCAGCTCAGACACTGGCCCAGTTGAAGCCTAGACAGCTCAGACAGAAAAAACAAGAGACAGGATACTAAGCAATTTAAATGTTTGTTTGTTTTTCCTCCCTTCTATCCCTTACCCACTTTTCCCAAGCAGTCACTAAACCAAAGCACTTAGTAGAGAACAAAAGCCCAATCTGACC
Organism: Chrysemys picta bellii; assembly: GCF_011386835.1. Taxonomy (NCBI): domain Eukaryota; kingdom Metazoa; phylum Chordata; order Testudines; family Emydidae; genus Chrysemys; species Chrysemys picta. The sequence continues at coordinate 131,791,599 of NC_088795.1, forward strand.
CATCTCCTCTCATGGAAAACAAACAAACAAACAAACAAACAAACACCTCTGACATTAGAATACTGCATTGCATTTTTTACTAGGCTGCATAAGAGGCATATCTGTCATTAATACCAGTGTAAATGCAGCACTCAGGTTACAAATTTTAATAGTATAGAGAAAGTGTGGCTCTGTTCAGAAAATTGACTATGGAAAAATGGTGCCCTCGTACTCAGACCTGATCCTTGTGTGTGTTTCGGAGATTTAGCTGATGACTTTATGTGACAAAAATAAATGTTTACTTTTCTCACATCTGCGTTGGCCCTGCAGATATGAGCACAAGCTGGAATCTGTGGCCCTGATTCTACAAATGTGTACATGCTTCTTATATGCACTGTAAATTGTCCCATTACATCATAACTTAAGCATGCATTAAAGCGTTTTCAGGATTGGAGCCTAAGGCAGTTCAGTTTATGACTCCCATCCCACGGGAGAAAAAGAGAGGAATGTAGTAAGGGAAAAAATGGGGCTTCTTGAAATTTTTCAAAGTTAAAAATTGGAAAAAGAAATCCATGAAAATTGACAAAAAATTGACGGTATTTTTTTGTTCTTTCCTCTCTCCCTCTCCCCCCCAGTTTTTCAACCAGCTCTAGAAACTGAAAGGAGAGTGTAAAAAGGCATACATTACAGAAGGCCATCCTTTAGGCATAAAGAGAGAGAGCACACCAACACTCAGGGGCTTATCTACACCACTGGTCAGATTGACGGGCAGCAATCAATCCAGCAGGGGTCAATTTATTGTGTCTAGTATAGACGCGATAAATCGACTGCCAATGGTTCTAGTGCTGACTCCAGTACTCCACCTCAGTGAGAAGCGCAAGGGGAATTGATGGGAGACCCCGTCGACACACTGCAGTGAAGACACCGCAGTAAGTGGATCTAAGTATGTCGACTTCAGCTACGGTATTCACATAGCTGAAGTTGCGTAACTTAGATTGATCCCACCTCCCCCATAGTGTAGACCAGCCCTCAGGCTTTACTCCTTCATCAACTTATACTGTCCTTTCCCTTCAAGCACTTCCTGAAAGTAGATTGCACTGTCATACCAGAACACCCCCTATTGGAAGCTATCATAGTGCACTCTGCATCATAGATCAATTTTTGGGGGCACTTTGGTAGCACATTACAACAGCTTTTTTAAAAAAATGCTCCAGTTTAACTAGATCAAATTGAATGGAACTATTTAGATCCATACAACCCTCGAATGTCAACTCACTTGGGTAAAAAGCAACAAAGAGCCCTGTGGCACCTTGAAGACTAACCGATGTATTGGGGGGAGGGATAGCTCAGTGGTTTGAGCATTGGCATGCTAAACTCAGAGTTGTGAGTTTAATCCTTGAGGGGACCACTTAGGGATCTGGGGTAAAATCAGTATTTAGTCCTGTTCACCCTCCCTGATTGAACTAGCCTTGTTATCTCTAGATTGATTCTTGCCTTCATATTTATACCTGCCTCTGGAAATTTCCATTACATGGGTCTGACAAAGTGAGTATTCACCCATGAAAGTTTATGCTCCAACACATCTCTTAGTCTTTAAGGTGCCACAGGACTCTGTTGCTTTTTACAGATCCAGACTAACACGGTTACCTCTCTGATACTTGTCATTTGGGTAAGTTTAACCTTTGTTTAAATTGCTTTCGCTTACAAAAATAGATTACTGAATTAAATTCAACCCATTTAAGCAAGGTTGAGGGTGATTTTCTTCTCCACATTCCCTACTACTTCCTACTGTCACTGTTTTATTTGGGGGATAGATATCATTGACTGATAGTGAGAGCAACATGAAGACTAAGACCAATATTTGCCTTTTGTTCTTGTTGCAGGCAGGGGGCGCCATTAGAAAGCCTTTGTTTCACTAGTGAAAAGTCGTTTGTTGGTAAATACCTGAGGGGGGGGTGGTATTTTTTTCTCTCAGCTGCATTCCTAAGCTCGCTGTGACAAAGAGGGCTTTTTTTCTTTTATTCCCCTCATGGCAAAATTGGGGTAGAGGTGGAAAACACAATTTCACCAGGGGCATCGTTTCATAAAAATTGCAGGGCAGGTGGTGCAAAGTTGTATCAGCATATAGAACATTGTATGCGATTATATTATATCCTGTGAAGCTGGGGGAGGGGGTACAAGAGGGCAACATATAGACCTATGGAAAATCTGGGGGAGACAAATGTTGCCCCATAGGAAATGACACCCCTGAATTTCACGGCTGTTAAATGTTTTTTGATCACCTTTTCAAACCAAGGGCCACATTCTGTTTCATTGCCATGCTGTGAACCTGTTCAGAAAAGGTAGAGTTTATATTCGCAAACCAGACAGGCAGATGCCTGTGGTGTGACAGCTTGCTCTGACTGCGCTATCAGACCTAGGCTTTTATTCATAAATACAACATTTGATCAAAGGGCACCTCAGCTAGATCTTAAGCTAAATCCATATTCAGTACGAGTCTGTAAATTGCAGTTCAAATACCAACCCCTTATGCGTTGCCTAGCAGGAACAGCATTTGTACTGTATGCCTTCAGTGCCATTGCACGAAAGCCTTTCGAACTCGAGGAGAATCGTATGCACATCCCACGGGGGGTAGAAGGGAGGTTGGCGGCACAACCAAACTGGACAGATGGCAGGAGACAGTCATGCTTACTTCTGCATACTCCAGCCCAAGCACGGAGCAGCCCGCAGAGAGGTGCAGAAAGGAGATTCTACCTGAATGGATTCATAATCCTAGTCCCAATCTCGTCCTGCAAATTCACTATTTCAATGAACATTCCTGCCAGTGAAGTCACTCACTGGAAATATCCACGGCATGCAAACACAGATCTGATGCAAAACATGTGCAGCATTCTCCTAACCCTATGGGAAATATTGCATGGCTTGTGTATTTTGGTATATTGTGGCAGCACCTAGTGGTTCCATTGTGCTGAAGACTATAGACACATAACATTGGTCCCTGCCCTAAAGCACTTACAAACAAAGCATTTAATAGGTAGGGCCAAGATCTTCAGAGGTATTTAGGTACCTAAACTCTCACCGATTTCAGGAAATTTGAGTATTTGGGCCAAGCTACCTTATCTTTGACAGAGTTGTCCCTGGGTGGTCGAAACACATCCACTTTTCACGCTGCTAGTTACTGGTGCCCTACATTACAACGAGCTCACTGAATTGCTCTTTAAAAATCTTAAGAATTCATGGGTGATGGAAATGGATTTGCTGAGCCCACCCAATGGTACACACACTATAATCATTCATCCTCATCATCCGAAAACAATTTTCTTATTCCATTTCAATGATACTGTGTCAGGCACTGTATCTTAAAAGGTTAAAACCTGAGGAAATACAAAACTTATACCAGCTTGGACTATTGATAGTAGAGGACATTTTACAGTCAACATTCACATGAACTTATTTTTTCTTTCTCTCTGGCATTTGGATTTACATTAAAAAAAAACATAAAAACCCTCAATTTTTTGGTAATTATTTTACAGATTTGGTCCTATGCATAGAGTTTGTATTCCTCTACACTTCAGGGAAAACTGGATTCATACCATCTCTGATATACAAGAAGGATATGTATCTGTAGAGAGAGCAAATGAAAATGGAAGAGAAGTAGAAGACATCAAGCATAACAAATGTCTATGGATGAGTGTATTTACAGAAGAAAATACTGAGTCCAATTAATTGGTCTTCAGGATCAGTGTGAGTTTTTTCAGTGAAAGGTGATTTACATATTATAATTATAATAATTGTTTTTCAGCAAAGAAATATACCAAACATAAAGTGAATTACCATCTGTGATATGTAAAGAATAAACTATAATATATGCTCCATGGCATTTTTCCAGCGTTATGAGCTATCACTCAATATTTTTAGTTAGATCATTGATGTGACATCAGAAAGTCACAATGCTATCGATCTGGTGTCGGATCAATGGTCTAACAAAGTTCTAGACTGACAGTTTGAGTGGATGGATAGCTAAATTTAAACTGATATGTTTACCTCCTTGTCAAAACAATACGCTGTCTAGCCTCATCATAACTGACTGTGCTGATTCTGAATGGTAGTAACATAGATTATATTTTTGGAAACCAACTGCGTCATTCCTCTCTCTGTTTTTCCCCTCTTTCTTTGAGTCCGAGTCTTGCAAAATATCAAAGAGGTGAAGAAGGAACATCACTTTCATCTCAGAGTGGATCTGCCTATAATTTGATACTATAACCCAGTGGGCCAACAAGCCAGCCCAGTGCATCAAAGAACACTCACTAGTCACAGGGTCTTAGTCTTGTCTCCCACATAAAATAGTTTAACATAAGTCTCCATATAAACTCTATAGCCTTTTCCCTGTCACAGGGTCTCTTGCAGGGATCTAACTACCCTCAACAGGTCTCACTGCTCCTCCTGCTGGGGTTAAGGCAAGTCTCTCTATTCCCTTCTGCTGGGATTTTCCTCTCAGACCATTTCTACATTACAAACTTTGTCTGGAGCAAATTATGTCAGCATAATGCCGCCACAGTGAGTATATCGCTTGTTTATGTGCACACTTGGCTCCTTGCAGTGGTGCTGCATATACACACCTCAAGGCGATGCACAGTGCAATGCACCATGCGTAGTATCCTAGTGTGCAACTCGCCACCATCCAGTGCACAGTCTTTTGAAAAGTTTTGGCAGTGCATGGTGGGATAGACACAAATTACACAATGGTGACTGGGACAAAGTGTCAACTTCCCAGCATGCAGCTTTCTCCATCCCATGATGGCATCTATACCCCATATTTTTTGCACCATTTTAAAAAATCCCACAAACTGAGTTCCTCTTTGAGTCCGCCAACTCTGACAGAAGCATGGACTCCGCACAGCTCTGCTGCAAATACAGGATGCACTATCTTCTGGTATTGGCAGAGCCACAAGAAGAACTGAATCAGTGGAGAATGTGATGAGTTTGTGGAGGAGAGATTGCTGTGGGATGCAGCAAAAGCCAAATCAGGGTTGTTGGTGGTATTCCCAGAGCAGCTGCAGATTGTGGAGCACTGCTTCACTGCCTGAGAAATGAGAACTGACTGATAGGGTTGCATCTTAATGCAGTTTGGGATTATGAGCACTGGCTGCAGAACTTCTGGATGTTCAAGGCTACATTCCTGGATCTGTGTGCCACGCTCACCTCAACCCCCCAGCACAGGGACACCAGAATGAGAGCTGCACTGACAGTGCGATTGCGTAGTGGAAACTTGCAACATTAACTTGTTACCAGTCAATGGGAAATCAATTTGGAGTTGGAATATCCACTGTGGGATTGTTGTCCTGTAAGTGTGCAGGGTCATTACTCATCTCTTGCTATGCAGGACTGTGACTCTCAGCAACGTGCAGGACATAGTGGATGGATTTGCAGCAATGGGGTTCCTGAACTGTGGTGGAGGGGAAAATGGTATGCATATGCCTATTTTGACTCCAGACCACCTTGCCTCAGAGTATAACAACAGAAAGATCTACTTTTCTGTGGTCATGCAACCATTGGTGGATCACTGGGGATGCTTCACCAACGTCAGTGTTGGTGGTCAGGGAAGGTGCATGACGCTCTCATCTTTGAGAACACACGATTGATCAGAAAGCTACAAGCAAGGACTTTCTTTTCTGACTGGTGAATTACCATGGGTGATGTTGAAATGCTAACAGTGCTCCTGGTTTAGCCCTTGCTCATGAAGCAACACACCAGCTACCTCAACTGGACCAAAGAAAGAATCGACTATCAGCTCAGTAGGTGAAGAATGAGAGTTGAATGCGCTTTTGGATGACTGGAGAAACAATGGTATTGTTCATCCCGAAGAGTGGATCTCAGTCAGAAAAAATATTTCAATGATTATAGCTGCCTGCTGTGTCCTGCATAATACCTGTGAAGCAAAATGGGGGCAGTTTCTGACAGGGTGGATGTGGAAAAACTGTGTGTTGAGTTTGACCAGCCAGACACAAGGGCTATTAGAAGAGCTCAACATGGAATGATATGTCTCAGGGAGGTATTTTAACAGTGAGCCACAGAAAGGCTTAGTGGTGCACTGTGCTCTACCTGGCCCTGCGGTTTGGGGGCCTGTTAGGAATTGTGTGGTGCTAGGTGTACATCTCTGAATATAACACCGGCAATGCCCCTATTGCTTCTGTGGTGCTCACTGTGAATTTATGATTATTACACTGTCTTTGTCACTGCTCGTATGAGCTGTAATACACTGTACAATAACAAGTGGGTGCTTTCAGCAGTGCTAGGCATCCTGCAGCATATGTTGGGAACTAATAAAGATTAATTATTTTCTAAGCAATAGAATTATATTGAGTATCAAAACCACTTCAAAAGTGTGTGTAATTTAAAAGCAAATACATTAAAAACTTAATAAATTAATGGAACAGAATTGAACAAGGGGGGGGGGGGGGAAACCATTCAGGTCCATTTGACTACACATACAGCAACCATGGCTCTCACAGATCTGCGTATGTGGAGCTGTGGTTGTCCTTGATGTCCCCCGGGGTGGAGTGATAAGGATAGGAATGCGGCCCCGGATACCATGTGGAATGTTGGGGGTGGCATAGAAAGGTGCTAAAATGGAGTTCTGAATGGATTGCAAAGGGAGGTAAGCCTGGGACTGTTGAACCTGTAGGTCCGCAAGAGACTGCAACTGTTGGGACAGGGCTGGCTCCGAGGGTTTTTGCCGCCCCAAGCTGCGCAAAAAAAAAAAAAAAAAAAAGCCGCGATCGCGATCTGTGGCGGCAATTCAGAACAACGCTTCCTCAGCTGTCGTCCACTCACACCCCTTCTCTACCTATGCTACATTGATGACATCTTCATCATCTGGACCCATGGGAAGGAGACTCTGGAAAAATTCCACCACAGTCACGTTAACACCACCCTATACCAAAAACCCACCAACCACTATGCCTACCTTCATGCCTCCAGCTTCCATCCCAGACACAACTGTATCTGTTCCAACCCCTCAGACAGAGACCAACACCTACAAAATCTTCACCAAGCATTCTCAAAACTACAATACCCGCAAGAGGAAATAAGGAAATAGATCAACAGAGCCAGAGGTGTACCCAGAAGCCTCCTACTGCAACACAAGCCCAAGAAAGAAACCAACAGAACTCCACTGGCCATCACATACAGTCCCCAGCTAAAACCTCCCCAATGCATCATCAGTGATCTACAACCCATCCTGGACAACGATCCCTCACTTTCACAAGCCTTGGATGGCAGGCCAGTCCTTGCCCACAGACAACCCGCCAAACTGAAGCATATTCTCACCAGTAACTACACACCGCACCATAGTAACTCTAACTCAGGAACCAATTCATGCAACAAACCTCGATGCCAACTCTGCCCACATATCTACACCAGCGACACCATCACAGGACCTAACCAGATCAGCCACACTATCACCGGTTCATTCACCTGCACATCCACCAATGTAATATATGCCATCATATGCCAGCAATGCCCCTCTGCTATGTACATCGGCCAAACTGGACAGTCCCTACATAAAAGGATAAATGGACACAAATCAGATATTAGGAATGGCAATATACAAAAACCTATAGAACACTTCAATCTCCCTGGCCACACAATAGCAGATTTAAAGGTAGCCATCCTGCAGCAAAAAATCTTCAGGACCAGACTTCAAAGAGAAACTGCTGAGCTTCAGTTCATCTGCGAATTTTACACCATCAGATCAGGATTAAATAAAGACTGTAAATGGCTAGCCAACTACAAAAGCAGTTTCTCCTCCCTTGGTGTTCACACCTCAACTGCTAGAAGAGGGCCTCATCCTCCCTGCTTGAACTAACCTCGTTATCTCTAGCCTGACTCACTCTTACTTGCATATTTATACCTGCCTCTGGAAATTTCCACTACATGCATCCGACGAAGTGGGTATTCACCCACGAAAGCTCATGCTCCAATACGTCTGTTAGTCTATAAGGTGCCACAGGACTCTTTGCTGCTTTTACAGATCCAGACTAACACAGCTACCCCTCTGATACTAATCTTCTACCATATGACCCTGGGACATATTCCCTTCTCCTGGGAAAGTGTGCTGAGTCTGCCGTTGGGTACAGTTGAGCCTCAACCCCTTTAAAGGGATGTCTTACTCTGTGACAGCACTTTGCATAGAACAACTGCATAACAGGGTTGTTATGTCATTGGAATGGGTGGAAATAAAAGTAACAAACCAAGGCAAAGGCATACTACTCATTCACTTAATTGCTAATATGGGCATATACAGAATACCATTTCTCCACTCACAATGTCAAAATCTACAAAGTACTTGAATCTACTGTAGTTCAGAAGCTTTTCTATATGGGTGATCAGAAGCATCAAAAAACTCCACTGTGAATGATGAATTCCTGTTTGCATGTGTTCTTGTTCTACTCAGGATTACACACTGTCCCTAGCAAAGTAAAGTACACATCTCACCATCCAGTGGTAGCAAGAATTATGAGCTCTCTTGTTAGCTCTCTCCTCCAAATCCTACTCCTAAAAAGAAAGCCATTCCGTACATATTTTTCCCAAGCAATCTCTGGTTGAGTGACATATCTGCAGAAGGGTCACGGTGACAGGCACAGGCATGAAGCATATGGCATATGCAAGAACACTGACAGCTAGTAAGAATGTATCTTGGCTATGATCAAGGGGAGTCTGTTCACGTGTTAACCCTTTGACCACAACAACAATAGTAGTAATGCTGAAAAAGCAATTAGTAAAAATATAGTGGAAATCTTGCATGAATGATCCGATTTTAGCCTGTAAAGTGAATCTGATGATATAAAGTGTAATGTCTCATTTGTGGATGCAGAAGTTTACCTTCCATGTAAAGTCAACAGCAATATCAAAGACCTGAGTGGTCCCCATGGATTGTCAACACTACTTGGGATGGATATTTTGTTTGGTTGGTAGGGTTAGGGGGCAGAAGGGGATGTCAGAGTTGTGTCATTCGTAGGATGGAAAGGCTTTTTAGGCTACCCCCTAGCAGCGGGAGGAGGTACACCTGTGAAAGACTCTTCTGGCACTGAGTTGGAATAGGCTAGGATGCAGTTACGGTTGTATTTCTGAATTGGTGTAACTGGGACTTATTGTGCTATAGATGCTGGACTATGGCACTGCCTCCACTCAGACATACCCCTTCTGCAGCTGGCAGCAGCACAATGATTATTTGTATTCCAGTAGCACCTAGGAGCCAGAGTCATGGATGAAGACCCCATTATGCAAGGTGTGGTACAAACATAAGATGGCCACTGCCCCCAAAAGCTTATTATCTAATTAGTGCCCCTTCTCCCGCTGTGCCCCTCTCCCCCAGCCTAATTATGACTGTGCTCTGTGCAGATGTCCTGGAGAAAGAATCCTTGTCACTTGCACAGGACCAGGGTCTAACTGGGTCCTTGCAACATTAACAAATATTCGCAATGGCACAGTCCACTCTGCAGGACTTCAGCAGCGGAAGGATTCAGCTCTCAGTGAGGCACTCGCTGCACAAATTGATAGCATGGCTCACTCTAAAGGATACCCTCAGATTCTGAGATCCTGACAGACTGTAATTTGTTACAGCAGTAGGCTCCTTTATGACGCATCATGCTGTTTTACAGTATGCCAAACCTGTCCACAGATTGGGATCTTATAAACTAGACAGAAATGCCAGTGAATCAACATCTCTTTAGTATTCACGGCAATACGTTTTAGGTGACAGTTAACCTGTTAAAGGGAGTGATCTGCAAACGAACACTTTCACTGCAACGCAATCCTATTCAGTAACATGATCGTGAAGATATAAGCAGGGTCTGCAGGAGCTCTCCCCCGACAGCTAGTGATGAGCTGGGGAGGGGAAAAGCCACAGGACCAGACTGTATTTACATGAACACGCCCACTCTGCCTACATATCCAGCAGACAGAGCTGTGTTGTCAAAGTGATCAACTTTGGCTGGTGTTGGGTTACAAATCACTTTAGCATTGAATGCAGGGGTGATGAAATGTTGTTATCCTTTTTGTATGAGTAAAGAGCAGCAGAACTGTATTTAGCCTGTCCTGATTGAGGGGGTCACCCTCATCTGAACTGAATTTGCTAAGCGAGGGGTTTGGATGCCAGAGCCCAGTGAAGAACAAAAGGTGGGTGGGGACAGGTGTTCCTGGCTAGAGGTGTGGGCTTGTCCTAAGCATGGTGTAACTGGCCCCTTACCACTGTTCAAAAATAGAATAATTAAGGATCCCTTAGGAATCTTTTTCTTTTGTTAAGTGATCACTAGAGCTGAAATCATCTGGTGTGGGACACTCTTTCTGCCCAGCCTGCTACAGCAGTGAGGTTCCCCCACTACAAACTGAAAATCACTGAGAGCTGGGTGGACCCTCAAGAGACTGACCCGCAGAGGTCACTGCAGAGAAGCAGGTGGCAGCAGAAGATGACAGGGTGCCGTTGTGACGGCTGGCGGAGCAGGCAGCAAACGGAACGGTGCCAGAGCAAGAGCCTGGATGGCAGAGTGAGCAAGGTGCCTTCCCCCATCCCGGCCTGAGTGGAAGGTAAAGTCATACAGATGCACCTCTGAACTCTGGGTCTTTACTGGCCAAGGCCAATAACTGTGAGTGGGGTGTGGCAGAGGGAGAAGAGAGGGGACATTAAAGGAAATTTTGGTTGTTGGACTCAAGAACCTGAGGCAATAGACACTGCCCAATGTACTCTGGGGTAGGTGTTTGACTCATGGGTTTATGTTTATGAAACCTGCTTGTGATTTTTTCCAAAATTAATGCTGGGTGACCTCCCTCCCTTTATTAAAAGTTTCTTTTCTACAGTCAGACTCCGTGCTTGAGAGATGGAAAATATTGACTCTTAGAGGCACTCAGGGGGTGGTGTGTAATTTTCCCCGGTGAGGGCTCAAAATGGTTCATTGTTGTAAAGGAACTCCAAGATATTGAACCCAGACCTGATTGCTGCCGACTCCACCTGGCAGAAGGGTTACACATATTAGACATCTACAAACTGGCTCTGACCCATTCAAAATTAAAGTACAAACTTTGCTGAGAGATAGATACAGATGATTTGAGGCCACATTTTACACATGATCTAGGTACAAACCCATTCCACATTACAAAGAGGAAAAAGCAAAGCCATTGATTTTGGGTGCGTTAGATAATAGCAACCTGAATCTGACTCACACCTGTCCAAGGTTCTGCAAAACCTAAACATGACTGAAGAGACCCTGGAATAAGCAATCTTCAAAGGTTCCAAATTTTGAGTCAGCTGGGATAAACACTGCCTCATACCAGCTTGGGGAGACAAAGAGTAGAGTCTGCTATTGACAGCACCATAGAAATCTAAACTAATCTACTTAGATGTGATGCTCAGTGATCTAGAAATACTATAAATTAGACAGGATGCTCAAATGGTCTCCGATTAAGTGATTTGTGTAAAATCACACAGGTAGCCTGCTGCAGTGTAGCCAGTGTTTATTGTGCTGTAGGGACTGGATTATGGTGCTGTCAGATTATGGTAATCCCAGATTTCTAGTGTTCTCTTTCAGTCCCTTAACCATCTCAGTGAATTGCTGATCATCACACACAAAGTGAATGGCAGAATCTGGAACAGAACCAGAGCTTGTGAGTCCTAGTCCTGTGCTCTAACTGCTAGACATCCACCAGAATGTATGAAGATTTTTGCTAGATCTCAATTAATCCCCAGATCTAATTCCAGGCAGCCATTGTGCAAATCTGAGGGAAGAATTTTATCTTAACTGCTGAAAATGTCTGTCACTCATTTTTTTTGTTAGTTCCTATTTATTTTCAAGGCAATTCTTTTAACAGTTATTAATTGTTAATTATTATTATTATTATTTTAAGGGTCAGATTTAGCTGCTGTGCATGCAATGCAATAAAAGCTCCTGTATTCCTAGAAACACAGGAATTGCCATACTAGTTCAGAAAAGTGGTCTGTTCAGCCATTGACAGTGGCCAGTACTAGCTGCTCCTAAGGAAGGTGAAGGAAACCCTGCAGTTATTACCACAACCACATTTTCTTCCTAACCCCCCATTAGGCAGGGGTTGGCTTATGACCTGAAGCATGAGAGTTTATCTCTTGGAAAATTCTCCCTGCCCCCACCCATTATAACTCTGTATGTGCTCATTATTTGTGCCCAGTTTAGGTGTTCTTGAGGGGGAGGGGGTAGAATGTCCATAAGCTTCACAATAAAATATTTTAAAGGTGACGTTGGGTGGGGGGGGAAATAGCTGAAAGGATAGCCTGAGAATCACGGTAGTCATAGATTTTTAAGTGCCTGTGGTTGTCATACCTATTAAGAATCGACAAATATTCCAGAGGATTCCAACCTTAATATCACTCAACAATGTGTTTTAGCAGCTCTGCGTTAAAAGTAGGGCTGTTGATTAATTGCAGTTAACTCATGTGATTAACTCAAAAAAATGAATTGTGATCAAAAAAATTAATTGCAATAAATTGCAGTTTTAATTGCACTCTTAAATAATAGAATACCAATTTAAATTTATTAAATATTTTGGATATTTTCCCACATTTTCATATGTATTGTATTCTGTGTTGTAATTGAAATCAAAGTGTATATTATTTTTGCTTACAAATATGTGCACTGAAAAAATGATAAACAAAAGAAATAGTATTTTTCAATTCACTTCATACAAATACTGTAGTGCAATCTCTTTGTCGTGAAAGTGCAATTTACATTTTTTTTACATGACTGCACTCAAAATCACCACAATGTAAAACTTTAGAGCCTACAAGTCCACTCAGTCCTACTTCTTGTTCAGCTAATCGTGAAGACAAACAAGTTTGTTTAGATTTAAGAGAGATATTGCTGCCCTCTTCTTATTTACAATGTCACCAGAAAGCGAGAACAGGCATTTGAATGGCACTTTTGTAGCCGGCATTGCAAGGTATTTATGTGCCAGATATGCTAAACAGCCGTAAGGCCCTTCATGCTTCGGCCACCATTCCAGGGGACATGCTTCCATGCTGACGGCACTCATTAAGAAAATAAGCATTAATTAAATTTCTGACAGAATGGCTTGGAGGAAGAGTTGTATGTTCCCTGCTCTGCTTTACCCGCATTCTGCCATATATTTCCTGTTATAGCAGTCTCAGATGATGACACAGCACATGTGGTTCATTTTAAGAACACTTTCACTGCAGATTTCACAAATTCAAAGAAGGTACCAAGGTGAGACTATTAAAGGTAGCTACATCACTTAACCCAATGTTTAAGAACCTGAAGTGCTTCCAAAATTTGAGAGGGATGAGGTGTGGAGTATGCTTTCAGAAGTCTTAAAAGAGCAACACTCCAATGCGGAAATTACAGAACCCAAACCACCAAAAAGAAAATCAACCTTCTGCTGGTGGCATCGGACTCAGATAATGAAAATGAACATGCATCAATCCGCACTGCTTTGGATTGTTATCGACCAGATCCCGTCATTGGAATGGACGCATGTCTTCTGAAATGGTGGTTGAAGCACAAAGGGACGTATGAATTGTCATCGCATCTGGCATGTAAATATCTTGTGATGCTGGCTAAAACAGTGCCATGCAAATGCCTTTTCTCACTTTCAGATGACATTGAAAACAAGAAGAAAGTAGCATTATTTCCTGCAACTGTAAACAAACTTGTTTGTATGAGCGATTGGCTGAACAAGAAGTAGGACTGAGTGGACTTGCAGGCGCTAAAAATTTACGTTGTTTTATTTTTGAATGCAAGTTTTTTTGTACATAATTCTACATTTGTAAGTTAAATTTTCATGATAAAGAGATTGCACTACATTACTCATATTAGGTGAATTGAAAAATACTATTTTGGGTTTTTTTTTTACAGTGCAAATACTTGTAATAAAAAATAAATATTAAGTGAGCACTGTACCCTTTGTATTCTGTGTTATAATTGAAATCCATATATTTGAAAACGTAGAAAATATCCAAAAATATTTAAATAAATGGTATTCTGTTGTTTAACAGTGCAATTAATCACATGATTAATTTTTTTTAATCGCTTGACAGCCCTAGTTAAAAGTAATTTTAAGCAGGGATTTATTTATGAACTGCCCAGATTCAGGATGCCAGAGAAAGTTTCTAAAACGTGTGCGTCAAGGTAAATATTTAGCAAATGAAAATGTTAAATATGGAATATATAGAAGAGCCTATGAATAGAGCTGGCCAGGATCTGTTTTTTTATTCCATGATGTTCTTTCTCTCACTCTCGCTCTCCCAAGTTTTTGAGGTTTTGCTGGAAAAACAAAAGAGGGCAGCCAAAACGCAAAATTTTCAGTTGACCATTGAACTTTTATTAAAAATGAAAACTTGAAAAATTTAGTAAAAAAACATGGGCATTCCCCACTGAAATTTCTATTTTCATCAAAACAAAACAAAACTATTTGTCCATCATTCCCACCCCCTCAAAAAAAAAGTTTAAAAAATTGACTAGCTCTGAAGGGATAACATAATCTGGTTGGCAAACTGAACTTTTAGGGCCAAGAAATTTCACTGATATATCATGAAGTTGAAGATTAAGGAACAAATTTCTATAATCTATTACAATATGAAAACTCACATTAATGTTAATTATGGTTACGAAGCAGTTAAACACTCAGAAATCAGCAAATGTAAACATTAAGGTTGAACTGTAGGCTTTATAGGATAATCTTTAATGATTTGAGCACAAACTGTTACTCATACAATAAATCATACTTTTTTCCCCTGTAAGTTTAGCTGTACATATTTAGCACCCTGTAGTACTGTGAATTATTTTGAATATATCAGAATCCAAAGTAAGACAAGCTTTTATAATGTCAACAACTTTAGTCAACATTTAGAGTGAGTATATGATTATATTAATCAAAGTCATAGAAAAAGGTATTAAGATGAATAGAAAATGGGGGAATAACATTTGCTGTGCAAATGACACAATGCTGTTGCCTGATTCAGAAGAAGGTCAGATGAAGTTAGTGGAGAATATATCTGAATATATGTGTACAAGACAAAAAACTAATGGCTTTGTGCAAGAATCCTGGGGAACATGCAAGATTCCAGTGAACGACACAGCAATACAGCAAGTGAGAAATTATTGCTACTTCGGAAGCATCATTACAGAAAATAGAAGGTCAGATACTATAGTCAGCACCAGAATAGCAAGAGTGAAAGAGACAGCATGAAAGAATAAACAGCAGATGAGAAGGGACATAAATCTGAAGACTAAATTCTGACTCTTAAAACTTATAATTGCTCTGTGTTAAATTATGGGAACATGGACATTCAAACAATCGATCATAAAGAAATTACAGTCATTCAAATTATGGTGCTATACAGGAATTCTAAAAATATCATGGATAGACCACGTTTCCAACAAAAAAAGATTGGAGATTATTGGAACTCAGCAAATGTTAGAGAATTTATGAAAAGAAATAAAATGATTTTCATGGCACATTTTAAGAGCTTCAACAGGTGATGCATGTTTACGGGCACTGGAAGGAAAAGTTGATGGCAAAAGAACACACTGCAGAAAAAAAGACGATTCTTGGATGGATGATTCGATATCCTGGTTTCAGAGTAGCAGCCGTGTTAGTCTGTATCCGCAAAAAGAAGAACAGGAGTACTTGTGGCACCTTACAGACTAACAAATTTATTAGAGCATAAGCTTTCGTGGACTACAGCCCACTGCATCCGAAGAAGTGGGCTGTAGTCCACGAAAGCTTATGCTCTAATAAATTTGTTAGTCTCTAAGGTGCCACAAGTACTCCTGTTCTTCTTTTTTGATATCCTGGGTGGATCAAAAGGACTGTTCTGAGCAGAGGACTGTACAGAATGAACTACCATAGTTGCAAATCTCCATTCTACTTGAGTTGCCATATTAGAAGAAAGTTATTTATATGAAAAGTAATATGCTTCAAAAGCTGTGTCATGCCAGTTTTACACACGTTTAGCTCCACTGGAGTCAATGATATTATCCCAGTATGAAACTGCAATAACATGGTGGTTAATCAGGCCTGGAATGGTGGTCAAGCACTGGAATGGGTTACCTAGGGAGGTGGTGGAATCTCCTTCCTTAGAGGTTTTTAAGGTCAGGCTTGACAAAGCCCTGGCTGGGATGATTTAGTTGGGATTAGGTACTGCTTTGAGCAGGAGGTTGGACTAGATGATCTCCTGAGGTCCCTTCCAACCCTGATATTCTATGATTCTATGAACTAGTGCTGGGGAAAATCATATAAATTTGAAACTGAGGGGGGGATAAATCATATTTCAATTAAAGCTTTGTAAAAAACATGTTTTCCTACTTTTGTTGGTCTTTGATTCTATTTGATCAAAATTTATGGACATTTGAATTTTCTATATCTATTGTTGAGATTTCAACCAAAAATGGGGGGGGAGGGGGATTCTTGAACTTGAACTGCATGAGAGATTATTTCAGAGTGCAAAAGGCAAATATGTTTTTTCTAAGAAATCTAAGCCTTCAAGATTAGTAACCTACTTAACTCGCAACCAATCCAACATGGCATATGTTTTTGTGTATACACAGAGACATAAGCCACATATGAGCCAGGTTTGTTTTTGCAGTAGATACAAGCACTAGCCAGGTGCTGAACCCACATCCTTCTACACTATAAGCTAGATGTCTGCCCCTATTCAAGCAAACCCAAATCTTCAATAAATGAAATTAATATAAGTATACAAAAATATAGTAGACATTGTTGCATAAGTATCAAAGGATACAAAAAATGATATACAATATATCATTTGAGGAAATATTATGTGCCACTATTGAAGAGTGCTCTGTAATGAAGTGGACAGAGTTAAGGTTAAATGTACCAGCTTTAATTTTCAAACGTCCCATCATTTAAGCCATTAAGTCTATGTCTAGACTTTGAGCTTGGAGTATAATTTCCAGCTGGAGGAGACATACTTGAGCTAGCTCTGAACCACCTAGCACACTAAAATGGAAGTGAAAAAGTGTCAGTGCAAGAGATGGGAGGGGGTAGCTGCCCAAGTATGTACTTGGTATTTCAGCGAGGCTCACAATCAGGGTGCCTAGTCCCTGCCACACTCGTGCAGCTGCAGCTATTCTTCTATTTTTATCATGATAGATTGATCAGAGCAAGGGCCGGTATGCCTTGTCAAGCTGGAAATTACACTTCAAGCTCAAAGTCTAGACCTACCCTCGGTGTGTACTATTAATGCTAATTTCATATATGTCATGTTTGAATTTTCCTGTTTTCAAGGTGGGGAAGGAGGAAGCCCAAAATAAATAGCAAAAATCCAATACCAATAAATTTTTGAAGAGATTACCCACAGAGAACAAATGTTCAGAAGCATGTGATAACAGGAAGCTATGGTGAAAACAGTAACCAAAAATTATAGCAATTGCCACAAACACCTCCAATACAATATCAATCGTGTGTTTTTGTAACAAGGACTCTGGGCAAATTTCTGCCTTCAAGAGCTGGTTTCAGTATTTGGGCAATTGCTCTTTTGTTGCTGCAATTATGATATGTATTTAGGAAGTGTGTCTGCCTGCACATGCTGTATTAACATTAGGACATACCTGTGCACAGTTACCCAGCAATGCCTTTACTGATTATTTCTTTCCTTTCTTTGGACGTGTCAATTTTCTTTGGGGATGAAATGTTTTGATACATTCTGAAATCTGTGCTGAGTCCGGGGTGCTTAAGAAGTGCCCCTTTGTTTGATACCCACCTTACAGTACTCACTTGCAAAACAGCATGTTAAAAAAAAAAGTCTATATATACTGCACCCTGTTGCTTTGACATCTTGCAAATGCAGATGTGGCAACTTGATCTGACATGAAACTCGCAAACAGAAGCAGCACAGCTGACAAGATGCTTCATGGATCAATTACATTCTAGTCAACTGGCATATTCGTAGTTAACATAGTGCTTGAATCTGAAATCATCCTTTGTTTACTGGCTGCTTGTTCTGCTGTCAGTAGTGCTGTGCAGCACCATTAACCACCAGCATCACAGAACTGATTTACAGCACATGTGCAATGCAAGATGCAGAAGCTGTCTGCAGTGAGGTAATTATTCCCTCTGAGATATTACAAATCTTGTATTGTCTTTATATAAACCTTGCACCCATCATCTCAACAAACTCAAAGGTTTATAAAATATGGCTTGGTAATGAGCATTCTAAATTAGATTTAACAACAACAACAACTGTAGCTCGCCAAGTGTGAAGTTTGAATGTATTTTAGAGTGTAGACGATGTCATGGCATCTGAGAGCTCGTTTACAGCCCTTTGTTAAAAAATAAAAGTAAGACTTTCAGAATGATTGCAAAGATAATTCACAAATATCACAGACTGTAACAGACTCCCAGCTGCCTCAGTACTGCTCTATTCAGGGCTTGTTTATACACCATGACCTGAAGCTCTAGTCTAAAGGGCACCAAAGCTTGCGACAAAGTGATACAGGTCTCTTTGGCTTCTACTGGAATGAGACAATGGTTTCCCTGGACCAGATCCTGAACTAGTGGAAATTTGCATGCCTCCACTGATTTCAATGGCAAAGGTATGTCTGAAACACAGCAATCAGAACACAATGGGGACAGATTCTCAGCTGGTGTCAATTGGCATACTTCACTCCAGTAACTTCCAGGGATTTCCTGGAGGCAAACAAGTACTGGAGAAGATGTTTTAAACAGAAAAAAACTCAAATGTCTTAGCTGGATTCTGGTTCAGTGGCCTGCATAGTAATAAAAGGAGAAATAGAGGAGAGTCTGGAATACCTTCCACAAGCAATTAGTGTTTTATATTTACTCCAGAAACTTTAATATAACCAGAAGTTGTGACCCTGACATGGCTGTCAGGTAGCATTCAGAGAATGAGTTAGTGATCCTTGGTCCAATTTCTAGCGGCATGTGCCCACTGTATAAAAATCACCTTTATCGTTAACACTAACTGTCACATGGCTCAGCAGGTAAGCCAGCTATTGGATAGCTATGGAGGTTGGTGAGCCCTTTGCTCCTGGACATGGTGAACCCATGACAGAATTCTGGCACAGGACAAGGCAGCATGGTAGGGAAACCTGTAGGTTTGCTGTCTACACTGACTTGTTCTGTAGACAGTTAGGGGACTTCACTCTTCCGGACTGACATTCCAGCACCTTTTGTGAGCCAGAAATTCATTTCCAAAGAAACAAAAAATATTGGTTTTTTTTTTTTTAAATCTTGTTACTGGCTTTAGTGGGTGACTGAGCATGTCCTACATAGTTCTACTTATCAGGGCAACTGTAAAACCAATAAATTACCTTTCCCATGAAAAGGAGGATAAATGAAAGTCAGATGAAATTGACACTTACTATAAAGGTTATTTGCTAATGCAGCCCAGTGACAGGACAAACACTCAAAATGAGTATGTTTTGGTAGCTAGGGAGACCAATTTCAAAAGTCAGCTAAGTCAGACAGGGTCCAATCCTCAGCTAGTGTAAATTAGCATAACTTCATTGACCTATTACCTTTTAAAATACTACTGTGTGTTTCATGGCCACTTTTCATTCATGTATTCTATGATCTGTTGTGCTTAGGTATTTCTTGTCTGAAAGCTCACGTGACTTCCTAGAACCAGCACTTGAGAGTCAAACTTGTACTCCCACAGTCCTTGGGTTGGTTTACTCAAACAGAATCACTGTTTAATCAGATGTCTGCTTTTCCATCATCATACAGCTCAACCAGTTACTAAATTTAGGTGGTCAGATACTGCAGCATTGAACATCCTAGAAATGCCTATATATACATTTATGTTGAAGTGGAAAGCAGAGCTGGAGCTGAATAACCCTAGAAGAAACATGTATATTAGAAAGAAATTAGCTCAAGCCATTCAACAACAAAGTTTATAGAAATTTAAGGCAATCGGGGTCAACTTGAGGCGAAACGGGCCAAGTTCATTGTTAGAGGGCTTTTCCTCAACCCTCCCACTTCCTTGATTCTTGTCACACAGACAGCAAGCAGCAAAAGACCAGAAGTCCAACGTGCAGACAATTCAATGTTTATTGGCAGGGCCGGCGCAACCCATTAGGTGACCTCAGCGGTTGCCTAGGGCACTACAATTTGGGGGGCGGTGACCGCGGCGGTATTTCAGCAGCAGGACATTCCGCCGCCTCTGTGGGGGGCGGCATTTCGGGGCGGGACCTTCCGCCGCCTAGGGCGGCAGAAAAGCTGGTGGCGTTCCTGTTTATTGGGATTAGTGTCCAAGTAAGCATATTCCGAAGCCCTTCACACCATCTCTATGCACTGATAGAGTCTGTTCCCCTGTGTTCCCTTCCTAGCTCTGACACCGGAGAGCATTTACCCCAGGTCCCCCTTCCCAGCTCTGACGCCATAGAGCCTTACCTGTGTCCCTGAGATAGAACTGGTTGGAATTCATAATTTCTATTCTGCATGAAATTCCAACATTTCAATATTTTCTTTCATATCATATTTTAATGAAAATTTGACATTTCAAGATTTACCACATATAACAAGGTTATGTGCAAACATGAAACCTGTGTAAGAGACCACCCTTGCTAAGTCACCCCATCTTGAGACAGCACCCGAAGTATCTTCAACAGTGCCAAGCAGAGTTTTATCCCACTTTCATTAGAACATTCCTAGTGTTAGTTAATCCAATTTTTAACATCCTTTAAGGGATCACTTAAGACTAGGTCCAGCTTATTCTCGATCCATTATGCTGGGTCATTGCCAGATTTAAGGTCTGATATCTTGTAAACCCAGAGACAGAAGATTTATTCCACTTGAAATCCCCTCTTCTCTTTGCCACTGAGTTTTCCAGTTTTCCAATAGAACTACTGCTTCTTTCTATTTATTTTGGATGTCCCCACTTTTGGGTACTAAACTTGACACCTTCAAGAGGGCCCGCTTTCAGGAAGCGATGAACATACACAATCTTGGCTAAGAAGTTTATGTGTAACAAAAGCTATTTTAAGTCATTCTGTGACTTACTTCTTAAAATATTGGTTATATTTCTATATATTTTGCTTTTCTTATCACTAGCATTGCAGTAGTGCCTCAGAGACCCAGTCATGGATCAGGACCCCATTGTTTGTGATTAATTGACCCAAACTTTCAAACTTGAATGTGTAAAGTTAGGCCTCTAAATCCATATTTAGGCACCTAAATGAAAATGACCTGACTTCCACAGGTTCTAGGCAGCTCTGATTTTACTGGGAACTGTAGGGAACTAGAGGTGGCATCAGCTCTGAAGAGAGGCCACTTAGGTAGATGCCCAAAATGGACTATGGAGCTTAATTTTAGACACTCAAGTGTGATAACTTGGCATGGTGTGATAGGCATGGGGTCAAATCTAACATAGTTTATGTTCCATTCCCTACCTTTGGTTAAGTAGATTTCCATTTTCTGAAGGATACCTTTTTGGCTCCAATAGAGTTGGCATGCTAATAGACATGTATTGAACACAATATTCCAACTGAGATGTAATCAGTCACCCACTAGCAAACACCATATAACCTTGTCATGTGTTCTCCAGTTGGTGTGGCCATGCCACAATTTCACCACTGAAACTGTGCTTCACTTTCCCTCCTATTCTGCTAGGGTAGTTTTTCAGGGGCTTTAGTGCATTGGCTCTTTAGCCAAAGTAAAAGTCCTCTTCTTCAAGGGAAACAAGTGTCCAGAAAGGAGCAAAACATATCCTTGGACTTCCCCAGACACTACCCTCATGGCTGTTGGTGCAGGGCAGATACCAATAGTCAATGTCGATCCTTAGGCTAGACTAGTCCTTTCTTCCTCGATCCTTGTTGCACGCGGTGAAGGGAGCTTCCTCCAATCTTGTCTAGAAGTACCAGCCCAGCACTGCAATAGGAAGATATCCTGTCTGCTGCTCTTAGACCTCCTGCCAGACATCCCACTTCCTGGGTCAGGTACTGAACAACTGATCTTTCTCTTAGATTACAGCTTCTTCACAGGTCTTTTACTCTGCAGTTCCTTCTGATCACACCTCATCCATGATGTTTTTTTACCCCACTATGCCTTTATATCCATGCCTTTTACAGCATCTCTGTCTATCCCGTCCGAGTCACATGGTTCCTGGACTAAGTCTCCCATCAGTCCCTCCAAACTACACCCCTGTAATGCCATCATACAAGATGACCTGGATCTGCGTCTGTGTGTGGCCAACAATCTCCCTTAAAGGTCACCCACACCCTGTTATACGTTACTATCCATTTGTATTGCATGCTTTTTTATGTTGAGGTTTTATTTCAGTTAGATGTTTTAACTGATCCTAGAGAGTGGTTTATCTAGGGCTCTGTCTGTACAGTATCTAGCACAGAGGATGCTACCATCAACACCACAATAACATAAACAACAGTTCTTTTGCCCTATTCCTACATCACCATGTTAGGTTTTTCTTAACTCACCATTACCATAGCATCTTTCCACGTATAGGACATTTCCCTTCTCATTCTTAATGATCCAGTACCACCTATTTTAAATGCATTTTCTCTATCCAGCTGAAGTCATCTTCTTCATTTAATGTTCCTTTCAAAGCAATGCCACTGTCAGATATAATCTAGATCCATTCAGAGACAATCAAAATGGTAATTACAACAAGCACAGTCAGCACGATACAACAGGGATACTGTACACAATTCAACGTGAAAAATAGAAAGAACATATTTAATAGGCAGAAAGAATCTGGCAAATAGAAAGATTGTACAGATTAAAAAAAAATAAGCATCTACTGTAAGGAAATAAACTAATTAAAAGAGCAAGCAGAACCAAAAAGGAACAAATTGCTTTGGACAGCTAAGCTAACAGCACAATCTTATTAGATGTTAGGAAAGCAATTGGTGATTTGAAGTATGGCAGTGGAGAATTAGAATTGAAAAATAGGAGAACAACATCAATATTATACAATTACTGTTGGTCTTCGATGGGGAAGCTAGAGTCTGCTGGGAGTTAGGGGAACCAAACTTGACAAATATGAAAAATGCACAAATGTGATTTAATACTTATGAAAAGTTGAAGGCTCTCAGAAAAGAGAGACTGGGGCAAAAAAAAAAAGTCATCAAGCTAATGGTGCTAAATAAAATGTGAGCAGAAAACAGAAGAGAAGCTATGTTTTGCAGGAATCTATAGCCCATTATGCCCATGGAAAGTGTATCACAGAAGGGAAGGCAACTACCTTTACAGCCTCAGCATAGATTACTCTTTCCAAAGAATTGCTCTTCAGTGGAAGGAAATTTGTTTGTGGTTTCATTCATCCCTGCCTCCATCTAATGGGGGTCTGCCTATTCCCCATCCCACTCAGTCTCCCTAACTCCTCCCAGCATGGAGCCTGCCGCTAAAGAGATCCCAATGGGGCACCTTTGTGCAGTGCTCAGGGAGCAGCACATTCCCACTCCATTCTACATGGAAGGGGGATGGTCAATACATGGAGGGGACTCTACTGTTGTGATAATTGGTCCTACAAATTTACCCTAAATGTGAGATCAATAATATCCTATAACAAGAAATGTTGATGGGAAAAGGTGCAAAAGCGAGACAGAAAGTCTGAATTAATCCAAACAAAAAGGACTCCTGGTATAACTCAAGGACTGTGTTAAGATCATGATTAGTAAACAAGAAAAGTGTGGAATCGAAAATCGGTGAACCAAAACTGGTGTGTGTCAGAAACTAGGCCTAATTCCTGGACAAGGGCCGCCCAGAGGATTCAGGGAGTCTGGGGCAAAGCGGGGGAGCAGTGGCACTTGTACTCACCCGGCGGTGGTCCAGGTCTTCGGCGGCATTTCGGCGGCAGGGGGCCCTTAAGTCACTCTGCATCTTTGGCAGCACCGAAGGGCCCCCCGCCGTCGAAATGCTGCCAAAGACCCAGACCACCGCCAGGCCAGGGCTCACAGGGCCCCTGTGGGGCCCAGGGCTTGGGGCAAATTGCCCCACTTGCCCCCCCCCCCCCCCCCCCCAGGCGGCCCTGTCCTGGACAAAACAATGGGAGGACTACTCTTCCACCCATCAAAAGAAAGAGACTTTGGGGAGAAAAACTGGCCAGTAGAGAACATTACCAACATGGCTGCCATTCCCACTGTCTCCTGGGACTCCAGACCTTCCTTGTCTTAATCCTGAGAGATGTCCTGACCAGGCCAGAAAGAAGGGCCCAGATGACATCACCACCTCTATTGGCTCTGCCTGAATCCCAAACACCACTGGGGATATAAGACTTCATCTTTCCTCACTTCCCCATGTGTCCTTTTCCTTCCCTACCTTATTTCTTTTCTTTCCTATCCTCCTTTTTCCTTGGCCCAGCCAGCCAAGACTATGTTTTGCAACACTGCTATTAGGCTTTGACTAGAAAAGACCAGCTAAATGCAGTGCCTTAAACAGCCCAATGCTGGTACAAAGTTTGCCAGGTCTCAAGGGGCTGATAATACCATGTACTGTGTCTGTGTTTTTTCCAGCAGTAAGGTCTCAAGTGAAAGTGAAGCATCTCTCTCTGGTGTTCATTTTCTCTCTCTGATATTCTCTCTCTCCCCTTTTTGTGCCTGTTTGTCTTATTAGGAAAAGGGATCAGACTTTAACAATGACAGCAATAACAGCTCCAGTCCATCTCAGCTAACTTCTTCTCTGTACCCAAAAAAGGACAGTAGTTACCCATCTTTAATACCATCTAAGAGACTGTCAAACAAGGTTATTTTACCCACTTCTAAAATCTCTCTGCAGCTAAAAGGAAAGCGAAAAAAGGATGTTGCTAAAATGAAAGCCTTATATAAGGCTTTCATTTCAAATACTCTAACTGTTTTTCCTTCTTTTCTGTATCTATTAAAAAGGTTAACAGGATATGTAATAACATGTTTGCCATGGTACTAAACAGTTGGAGTTCTTTGCAGGCCAAACTCTGAACCTTGTTTAAAACTGTTTAATGTGGGGCAGTTTTAGAGTCATGTTAACATTTTTGGGGCCCTAGATTCCATCCAAATTAATACAAAACTACCCATTCAGATCCTGGGGGCACAATCTGGCCCACAAAAAATCTGAATGACATTGGAAGGGGGTACTGGGGCTGGTGGTGACCTGACTAGGGAACCATCAGCCTTCAAGTCTGCTTTTGGACCTGAAGCGTAATTTGCCCTCATTTTTGGAGAACACATGTTTGAAGGATCAAGTAATTTTATATACTTGACTAGTGCCATGGAGTCTAAGGGTGTCTACACTGAAGCAAAGGTGTGATTGTAGCATGGCTAGGCATATATCCATATTAGCTTTGATCTAGCTACCATGGGTAACAGTAGTGAAGACTTGGCAGCCTGAGCTAACTGCCAGAGTACAAGCCCGTTGGGGCATCTGGGTATGTACTTGGGTTGCTAACACATACTGAAACCCATACCACCATGCCTATACTACTGTTACCTGCATTAGCTAGATAAAAGCTAGGTGATGCAGAGCCAAGACGAGAACTGAAGGGACTGTGCTTACCAGAAGCACTACCTCTTCTGATAGAGCTAGTTGGAAAACAATTTCAAAATGGTGGAATTTCACCTGGAACGGAAATGTGTTTTCATTCCAAATCAGAAGAAAAATACCAAATATCAAAGTTTACTGTGGAACAGAAATTCGGGAAAAAAAATTGATTTGGAAACATAAAAATAGTTTGATAATGTTGAATCATTTCTATTTACTAATGTCAAAACATAATAGCATATAAAATGTTAAATGTAATACATAGCATTATTAAACATACTTTTATATAAATATAAGACTAAAATGCCAACATCTGTAGAAGACTGAAAGTGCAGTGCATGACTACAATCATCAAAAAGGTACCAGCTACAATGTTTTGGCCATTGTTATCAGAATGACCACGTACGACTGCCTAAAATTATTCTTTATGGAAGAGTGCATAGAGAGAGGCCCTGAACTGCCAAGGAGATAGTGGTATAACAGTACATAAGACTATCCAGGCAGTACCTTAATAGGCTCCAATAACAACTCAAAACAGATGTGGAAGGTATCTGATCCTAGCCTAGGCCCTACATAAATATAATATTAAAATATTATACAATCATACAGTCAAAGTGAAACAAAACACAAAAGCTGAAATGAAACGTTGACATTATCAAAGTGAAATAGATCAACATTAACAAAATGAACCCCAAAAGTGGAAACAAATTTGTGTTTTTCCAGGAGTGAATTTTAGCTAAATTGACACATTCCTGTGAAATGTTTCCGTTTTGATTAAACTACATTTTCCAATGGAAAATTGTTCCATTAAAAAAAATTCTCAGCTTTGCCTCCTGGCAATAGTTGGTGTATATATTAGTGTAGGTGAGCGTAACCTGCCCTGACCACTAGGATGGAGTAGATTGCCTCAGCAAATGTGCTGATCCCACTCTAAATGTCAGTGAGGATAAGGATTGGGGCCATGACTTCTCCTCCTTCCTGATTCCTTTACAGAGTATTCCTCACAAGACAAGGAAATGGGAATGAGCAGCCTTACAAACTCTCTAGAGCATAAGCAATGAAGGTCTGCTAGTGTGGATGGCCATTTTGCAACTATGCAAGGGAGCGTGTATGCTTTTTAAGCCTAGCTTCATAGCCTAGCTTTGGGAGCAACTTCTGGTATGTTTAGCCAGAAGGTACCTTTTTAATATAGTTACTTTCAGCAGGGCCGCCGAGAGTGGGTTCGGGCCCCGGTGAAATTTTTTTGGGGGACCCTCAGCAAGGGCAGACCGGCTAAACAGGGCCGACGGGGTGGGGAGGGGAAATCGGGCCCCCTTCCGGACTGCCGGGCCCAGGTAATTTGTACCGGCTTCCTCCCCCACTCTTGTCGGCCCTGACTTTCCCCAGTTATAACTTTTTTTTAATATAAGACCCTGAGTGGACTGTTTGTTCTACCCACAAGCATCTGTATAGATCTGGTCAAAATTTTTGGAATAAAACTTTTTTTTTTCATTGAAAAATAACCACTCTGAGGGGGGGGGGGGGGAATCACAATTTTTTAAAGAAATTTTCAATTTTTACAATGAAAAAATGAAACTTTCAGTTTTTCCTCTTTTTCTCCCATTTTCAGCCATATCATGGAAAGAGGGAGAAAAAAGGAGGTGCAGGGGAAGGAGAAGGGACCAAAAACAAACAAACAAAAATGAAACCCTGAAAATTTTCAGTAAAAATGTTGTATACACGTTTTTGAAGTCAGTTATTTACAGAAACTTTGAAAGGAAAATGTTTTAGAATTTTTTGAAAATATTCACAAATTGTTTTTTGAAAATATTCACAAATTTGTTTTTTGAAAATATTCACAAATTTATTTTTACCAGTGTTAATTCTGTGCACAGGCCTCTTACACTCAGGAGCTCTCTACCAATGGCAGTGGCATGCCAGATGTGTATGCAACACATGCATCGAATGCCCCAGGACTGGCTGTACATGCAGGACAATTATGTCAGGCCCCCAAACGTGCATGGAAGACACCATTTGGTAGAACAAAATGGTATCCTCCACACAGCATGACCTCATACACACCGTACATGAGAGGTGATGCTGCATAGAGAACACCATTTTGCATGCCAATGTACAATTTCATGCCTGACTAAAGATGTCACCGCACGCCATTGACCACTGACTGGCAAAGTCATTTTTCATGGTCCATTACAGGCCTAACAAAAATAGGCCAGATGTTCAGCTGGGGAAAATTGACATAACTTTTTTGAAGTCAATGGGATTAAATTTATTTACACCAGCTGAAGACCCTGGCCCAACCAGATATAACTGTGAAAATGGGATTTAATGAGACAATGGTAAGTGGAAAAAATATACATGACCCAACAGAGGAGGTGAAACTGAATGCACCACTGAGCATGGAGGCAGTGCTATATGGGTTGAGGCTGAATTAAGGAAGCCAGCTCAAATTTGGAGAAGTCCAAATAACATGCACCAGAGAGATGAAAATTCATCAAGTTCATGTTGTTACTACAGTAACACTGATATGTATTTTCCCCCCCTCAAGCAGCATCATAGCGAGGGGGAGCACAGACTGATCCCTACAACAGTTCTTTTAAATTACTGGGGCGTTTTGTTTGTTTTTTTAACGGAACAGGATAGAAGCCAAAAGAAGGCAGAAACAAGCCAAAGGAAGTTCCAGCAGGGGCAATGTAAAGACAATTTTAGGGAAAGGTTCCCCAACAGACCAATAACTGAATCATTTCAAAAGGAGTGAAATCTAGTTAAACAAGAGATCAGGTTCTAAAGGAGATAAAAGGAAAAGCCTGAAGAGTCAAACATTTTCATGGTGATACAAGGGCAGTAGAAATAACCTAATTTATCCCAGGACTTTAAAATTCCCTTTCATTGATCTGCTGGGGGGGGGGGGGGACTCTCTTCCATCTTCCCAATCACTCATTTTTCCTTATACATTTTTTGTTCCCTCTAGAGAGATCACTTGGCTTTCTCATAAACCTTTTTTATTTTAAAAACGCCTTGTGTATTCAAGACACTTCCTTTTCCATCCATGATTGCTATGGTATTGTAAAGGCTTGAAAACATTCGTGAATTAAGAATGCAAGCAAAAGGGATCTTGTAAAATGCAAACAATAAGGGCCAGAGCCTCGGGTGGTGGAAAATAGCACAGCTCCATTTACACCCACCGAGGTTGTGTCATAGACATCTTAGAGCTCTATCGTCAGTGGGTCAGTTTCACTGGTGATGTTAATTGGAGTTTAAGTTACACATTGGTAAAGCAGGTGTAATTATGTTGTTTGTAATTTACATACTGAGGGGTTGGAAAGAGAGGAAACTCAATTACCAGTAGGATGTACAGTAACTCAAAGGGAACCTCATCTCCTCCTCCTTTACATCTGCTTACATCCTCTTACTCTCCTGCAAATTACATCTTTACTATTACAAATTACTATTTGTGTCACTTTTGAATTTAGCTCACTAGAGTCCTGGATTCAAAGTCCACTGACGTTTGAATAATTTCACTTAAGTGACTTGACCAGACTTGCCCCATGAGTGAACAGCAGAAGGCAATAGAATTTTGAATCTTTTCCACCCTTGCGTGGCAATGTTATTTCCAGTAATAGCTCTAATTAGAACTCAGGTCCTTTCAATCCATTTTAAACCTCCCATTTGTATTTCTAAGACAGCATGTGTCAGATTATCTTGTCCTTCTTCAGAAGCTTTAGGAAGGCAATGTCTCTATAGCACACTATACATTTTAAATTTGTCTTTTTTCCTTCATTGGTGCTGCATTTTACACTTAGCTAAATCTTCCACTGAACATAACAGATAAGAATCTGTCTGAAATATGAATATATGGTAAAAGCTTAGAAAACTCTTTATTTTGTACATCATTTCCAAACCTTACCCAAGATTTTAGGGTTTCTTGAAATGCATTTTTGGATATGAACCTCAATGTGCTGTTTTTGGATTGAAAAACTACAATTTACCTATTACAGTGATTCCTGTTTTTACATTATACCAGCTGGTCTGCAAAGGATAGAAAACAAAGCCATAAAATATCACTGTAAACTGTTTCTTCCCTTTAGGAAAAGGGAGGAATAGCATTATTAGTAAACATGTATTTTGCAGTAACCTCTACAAGCCATCCAGTCAGTGCCCCATTGTGCTAGGCACTGTATCAGGGATCGGCAACCTTTGGCATGAGGCTCGCCAGGGTGAGCACCCTCGTGGGCTGGGCTGGTTTGTTTACTTGCTGCGTCCGTAGGTTCGGATGATCGTAGCACCCACTGGCTGCGATTCACCGTCCCAGACCAATGGGGGCGGTGGGAAGCGGCGCGGGTTGAGGGATGTGCTGGCCGCCGCTGGCCGCCGCTTCCCGCCGCCCCCATTGGCCCGGGACGGCAAACCGTGGCCAGTGGGAGCCACGATTGGCCAAAACTGTGGACGTGGCAGGTAAACAAACCGGCCCAGCCCACCAGCGTGCTCACCCTGGCAAGCCGCATGCCAAAGGTTGCCGATCCCTGCACTATATAAACATATGGTAAGTGACAGTCTCTGCCCTAAAGAGCTTGCAATCCAAAAAGATACCAGCAAAGTGCAAACTCTTCAAGGCTTAAGTTGGAGTTTGGTTCAGAGCAGGATCCCAGTGTCTGAGGGCTCAATTCTGTCCCATGAATGTGGTTTCAGTGGATTTCTAAGGACCCAACTCTGATGCCATCTAAATCAGAGAGTTTCTATTAAAATGAGTGACATAAACAGAAGGCCCCAAGGAAGAGCAGAATTACGGCCAAAATCAGCTCAGTTGATCAGCAGAGTGATCAAGGAGAATGAAGACCAGTTTCCGTCCATTCCCAAACCTGTCCCAGAGAGGGACTAGGCACTCAAGTAGACTGTTTACTCCTATACACCTTAATCCAAAGACTGGCTACTCCACACAGGCGCGTGCAAGGAGGATTCTCTCTAGAGCCAGTCAGGAATTTTTCTACTAAGTTTTTCATCACAACATGCCAATTTATTGAAATCTAAACTTTTAGAAGGAAAAACAGTCAGTTTTGATAATTTTCTCAATTTGAAAGTTGAACAAAAGGTGTAAATTGTAGAAAAGATCCATTTAGACATTTTAAAAATTACATTTTTTTGATTTTCTGGTTCAAAACAAAATTTCATTTTTGAAATTAAAGCTAATGATAGTACAATTTAAAAATGATTGTGGGGGAGGGGGAGTTTTGATTAACTGAAACCAACTTTTTTTTCCATGACATTTTTCAAGATTTTGACATTTTGTCCTAATTCAGAGCAGGGTAAATTTCTGAAATTTAAAAAATGTTTCCAGGATGAGAAAACCATTTCTCATCCAGCTCTAGTTCTTTAACTTCCTGAGTCCAGCACATACTCCATGTCACTATCTAGCCCTTAGAATATTGGGCAGGAAATCTCCCCCAACAAGTCATACCTGAGAGATTTCCAGTACTCATTGTTTCTGGGCAGGTTCAAAATACCATAAGGACAGAGTACCAGTCCATCACTTGTCAAAGACATGTATTTCCAACATGGCTCCTGTGGCATTTTTCATATTATTCTATCTTTACTAGCACCTTGATCCACAAGTTCAGTGCAGAACAGAAGTTATTCCCTCAAAGAGGTTGGAGGGGGTACTGGAAGTGGAAAACCACTGTTTCATTCCAATTGCTCCCAAATTATATTTGCATGAAAATTTTCCAACCGGGTTTTCTCCCCAGTTAGCAGACAGAAGCTAACTGGATATTGTGGCATTGATTCAGCAAAGCATTTAATTACATGTTTAATTTTAAATTCATGCCCAACTTTAAGCAATGCTTAAGTCCCATTGACTTGAGCTGGTCAGAAAATAGAAATGAAAAACGGGTTCATTTTAATTCTAATTGTCAGCACAATTGCACTGCAGTACATTTTTGCAACAAGCTTTACTTAAGCACATGCTTTAAATTTATCACATGCTTCAGTGCTTTGTTGAATTGGGGTTTCTTATCAGTGCTTCCAGAACTCAGAACCTGGATGCACAAAGAAGAACAGATGTGAGGAGGAAAATTAACCAAGCCTTTGAACACCTTCTAAAAGGTTCAGATTGCATTTGGTCACTGTTCTGAGCATGACATATTTATTTTATCTTAACCAGTTTACCCAGTTTCCCGTTTTTTTAAACTACCAGGGTACTTGGTTTGCTTTATTATAAACCCTGTTTATTATAGAACCCATTGAGTATAAAATGCACTCAAACATATTAAGACTCCATAACATTACGAAAAAAGAAACATTATATTATATCTGATCATTAGGTTGTTCATTTTGTTCTGGCACAGATACACCTATTTGGACAAAGGAAGATGTTATACAGCAAGTCTTTTAATAGCTATATATTCATTCCTCCACCCCATCCTTATAAAATGCTGTTCATATTCCTAGCATTCAAAAGGAAATTGTTTTGCTAACAACAAGGAATACAGGTAAAATAAAGTTGCTTCTTAAAGAGAGAGCCAGGAAATTTTTACTTGTAATTTCTTTGTTGACAAGCACAACAAATGCCAGTGAAAAAGGCTGTCTGTTTTCTAAAGGAGAGACACATTTCCATCTCTTACATATCTCACAATGGTGAGTCATGCAAATTACAATTCAGACCCAACCTACAGAGATTATTAAAAATTGATTTCAGTCTAGCTAATATTGTTAAAGGTGCATATAAATCATGTCTCACCTATTCTTCAAATTGATATAAGAATTTGATTACTCGTTCATTTTCTAAAGTTTTAAAGCTAACACTGCTAGGATTGAGACCGAGACTCGTGGAATCCAAAAGCCCACATTCTGGCTGACAAAGTATTTAAATAATGATGTACTATATTCAGGCACATGTTACCTAGCGCCATTAACTCTCATAGCCTAGACTTGTTTCTGGTTTGCATATTGATTGTGTTCCAGAGCACAACACTGGGGGTGTAGTATAGCTGCAGACATGATCCATTCATGAAGAGCTCTTTAGACCAGACAATTCCTTTCTTAAATATGTCCCATTTCTCCTTTCATCAGAAGTATAAATGGTTACTTTTTCCTATTATTAAAAATGTATTGTTGCAAAACAGCTGAACTGTCCTCATGTGATCTTAAGAGCCTAAGTATGTACCTTTCCAAAAGAGTTAGTTATTATTGGAAAGGTAAACTAAGGAATAGGGTGTGTAAGAGAGTTGACAGAGACTTCCCAGCAAGTCAATGCAAAAATGCATAATCAGCAACACTGAAATGTGTTGCAAATTCATGTCAGTTTTGCTGAATTGTTTCACTCAAAACAAAATAACAGAAAAAAAACAAAATTAAAAATAAACATAGTTTTGACATTTTGTTTTGGCAAACATTTTGGGAAAAAAATCATTTTTGGTTTGACCCCAAAAATGTTTGATTTTTTGAAATCACAAGCAAACTGAAAAATCCAATATTTGCACAGCTCTAGTCGGGAATCTAGAAGAAGGCTTGAGCTGAACTTTTATGGGTTTGCTTTTTGTTTATTTGTTAATCAAGATGAACCTCAGAAAAGGGTTGAATTCTAACTCTGTTCAGGAGATGTAGTCTGTGTTTGACACCAGAGAAGAAAGCCCTCTGCTCACAGAAGTACTAATGGAAAACAGTGTGCTTGTGTTAGAAAATACATGTGAAAATAATGGGACCGCTACACTTTAGGATTTTGTTGAAATCCTGATAAAATATATTAAAATTCATATGAGACTGCATAGTGCTTAGAACAGGGCAAGCAATTTTAATTACTGTCGGCGTGATATGGTATCAGATTATCAAATGCATCATTGCCTCCTGTAATATTATGTTACTAAAACACTGTTTTGTGTTCAATTGTAAGTGATAAGTACTATATGAATTTCTCCTGCTAATTCCATTTCATGCATCTTTAGGGCAGCAACTATGAAAAAAACTGACCTATAATTTGTGGGAAATACTATCTGCTATATCCATACTGGAAATGCAGCATAACATTATCAAAATATGTACACAAAGGCCACAATTAGTTTTTCAGGGCTTTGTTTTAGGGCTTTTATGGCCTCTATCAGCTTGTTTTCAATATACAGCTTTCCTGAATCAGCTGCTAAAAATTTCGATTCTGATTTCACAGGTTTTACACCGGTGTAACTCGGCTGAGTTCATCAGAGCCGCTCTTGATTTATATCAGTGAGACTGAGTTCAGAATCAGGCCTAGGTTATTCAATCTAAACTTCAGTCCTACATTTTCAAAAGTAATGAGTGATATTGGGTGCCTTAATTTTGGGGTGCTCAACATCAGATACCTGAAAGGGGTCTGATTTTCAGAAAGTGCTGAGCACCCCCCTTCTGAGAATCAAGCGTCTCAAGTTGGGGACAGAAAATTATTAGTTGCTTTTGAAAACCTTGCCCATACCACCTTCCACAAATGCTGACTTTGTTCCCCTGTCAAAGTTTCAGGAGTTTCTGACTCTTACCTTTAGGGTTTTTTTTGTTTTTGTTTGTGTTTTATTGTTGATAAAAAGTGCTGGATTGACACCTGTGGAGACTAATGTCCTCTCTGTGGGTTCAAACTTGCTCCCGTGCAAGTCAGTGGAAGAACTCCCATTGATTGTTATGATGCAATATTGACAGAATAAATAAAACAGTGTGGTGGGGTGGCTGCCCCATCCTCATGCTAGATGGGGCTGCAACAGGCCAGTGAGCCTGCGCAGACAAACAACAAATAAGAAGAGGGCTTATTGAGAGCCAATCAGGGCCCAGATTGGAGACAGCCAATCAGGGCCAGGCTCAGCCCTATAAGAAGGCTGCTCAGGGAGCAAGTGGTCAGTCTGTCCCAGACCTTCATGGGGGGGGGGGGCAGGTCTGTCTCCAGAGCAGGAGACCAGCAGCTTGGACAGAGCAGTGCTGGGCAGGCTCAGGGTGAGTACAGTAGGGCTCCAGCCCAAAACCTACCAGACTGTGGGGCCCTGAGAGAAAGGGCCTGGAGGATGTAAGGGGCCAGAGGGGAAGTGGGCCAGGGAAGAGAAGGAGGGCAGGGAGGCTGTCACTAGAGGGTCCCTGGGTCCTCCCCTTCCCCCTTGTACTGCACCTGGCAATGCAGTAGGGTGGCTGAGAAACTGCAACTGGCCCTAGTGACAAGGAGCTAGACTTTGGAGGTTGTGGTTGGCCACTGAGGCCAGTTCAAGGACTGCTGAACAACCCCCACCCCCGAAGAGGGTGAGGATGGATTAGGGGACACTGCCAGAGGGTAGTGGCCTGAAGGGGACGCTGCCAAGCGAGAAGCAATGTGAGTCCAGACACCAGTGGGGAAGAGATGACTGATGGGACACCACCGGCAGAGGGTGCTCCCCATGGACTGAGCTAATTCCTGGAACAACCAGTGGGAGGTGCTGCGGTGGTGAGTCCCAACCTGTCACACACAGGTAGAAAAATACAGCACTGGAAGAAGCAGTGTAAGCTTCCTTATGCTTCCCCAAGAATGTGCCTTCACCCTCAACAACCATACAAAGAAAAACACCCCGAAGTGGAAACACTTCAGCCTGGATCACATTTGTGAATATTTGTGAAAATACCGGTTTTTGCAGAGTACCTTTCAAAAACCAAATATTACTTGTGTTGTGTTTTGAACCTTTCCCCAGATGAATGCTTGAGAAAATTGTATACTTGATGGTCCCTTGGCTGACTGCAATTATAAAAGCCTTTTCTGGCTTCTGAAAGATTCTAGATAGCACAGTAGGACTGCAATTAGTCCTTAGCTGCAGAAATGTTCTCTTGCTAAAGAATGAGTCTAATTATCCTTCTGTTTCCAGTTCGTCCTCCTTGGCATGGTGTTTGAAAGGCTTGTTTAAGAACATTGCCTTGTAATCATACACTATCAATTTTGGTCTATCTTTAGAACTCTGCTTAGCACAGAGATTAGTATTAGTGAAAGACTGACAGGATGCAATATGGTTCTGATATCTGGAATGATGCATATTGCTCAACAGAAAAAAAAATGAAAGGCCTAGTCATTCAATCATGCCAGGAGAAGAGTAAATATTTAAAGAATCATGGACTCATTCAAGCCAGAGGGAAAGAGTTTGGGTCACTGGAAAAAGAACACTCCAGTATTAACTATTCTTGGTTTTATACAGATTAGAATGGACAAAAATCAGAGGAGGGTGAGGGAAATCAGTAGGGCTGAAGGAAAAGTTTTTCCATCCATGAAGATTTGAGATTTCACAAGTTTTCCCATTCCACATGGGGATGAAATCAAGACCTTTCAAAATTTTTCCACTAACAGAGGGACACTCTGGTCCAATGATTAGTTGGGATGAGGGACACCAATATTTGCGCTCCTGCTCTGAATCAGACAGAGGAGGGGAGTGAACTTATGACCCACATTGCACGTGAGTTCACAAACCACCTGACTCTTTGGTGCAGGCGGGGGCTGGTAATCACTCTCTCACCAAAAATTCCAACTTTTGTTGGGATCTGAGAAACCATCCAAACAAAAGTTTAGGCAAAATCCATCTGTTTCTGCCAAAGTTTTTCAACAAATCATCTCTTAAAAAAAAGTCAGCTGTACCAAGAGATTCTAAAGTGAGAAGACTGCTTTGGGTTAGATAGTAGATACTTAAACACAACTGTAAGGAAGGGGTCCTGTATAAGCTATCCCACCCCACATGCAGCCCTGGAAGGCACTGGGCCTCTGAGATACCCCACTGAATCATAATTCTTCCTTGCTCCAGAGGGATCGTATACTAGCAGTAAGATAATACATCCCTCCTTCAGTGGCCAGAGAATGTCATGTGGGTGGACCCAAGATTCTAGCTATACCTCACCCCCCAGGCATGCAGTGCTTGCCTGGTCCCATGCAACATCAGATAGCCAACATGGGTTATAAAGGGTGGGTTCTTGCTCCCTCTCTCCTGTGTGCAGGCCAAGTCCCAATCCAGTCCTTTGTAGTGTGGGAACCTTTTATTGAAAACACACGGGGGTGGGGGGAAGTTCTGATAGTGGTCAACCCCACAAATCTTTGTTCATTCTTTATTCTCTGTTCCAGCAAAATGTTATCATAGCAAACACTGTATTTGTTATTACTAGGGAAATTTTCTTTCATCTACTCAACTTGCACTAATTTGGAACACCAGGAAAGAGTTACTAAAAGATTCTGTTCCTCATCCTTCAAGGCATCTCATCATTAGCTGCCCCCTACTCCCTTTCCTGTTGCTTAAACTCTGCCAGTTCAGCCAACCTGGTCACTGCTTGATCCTTTTCTTCCACAAATGACTAAATAACTTTTCTCATGCTACTAATAACACGTGATTTGAGCTAGTAACTCTAGAGCAGTGGAGGGCAACCTGAGACCTGTGGGCCGCACATGGCCTGTCAGGGTAATGCACTGGTGGGCTGCCAGACTGTTTGTTTACATTTGCACAGCCACCCACAGCTCCCAGTGGCCACAATTGATGTTCCCGGCCAATGGGAGCTGTAGCCACAGGTTGCCCACCACTGCTCTAGAGCATTCACATATTCTCCTCATTCATAGTGTACTAAGCAACATGGCTTGAGATGGGAGTGGTGGGTAGGGTATGATTTAAAAAAACTGTCTAAATACTACTGCCTGGTTCGCAGGAAACAACTTTGCCCCAAGAATTGACTCTAGTTGGAGAGATTAAATCAAAGAAGAAATCTTACTGCTTGCAACAGCTTCCCCAAAGAGTTTGTGCATCACAAAATTAACAGGACAGTGCTTGCAAGCCAAGGAAAATAAAACTTCCTGCTATAATACTTGACCAGAAACAGTCTGAAAGTACCTGCTGACTTGGTGTCTAATGATATGTTCCCCTTTTCTTCCCAGAAGGGTTCTTTTAATTAATGTAGCCCAGTGATGAAAACCATCCAAAACTATTTACTAAGGAAAAGTAGTTTTGTTTTTAAACAAAGAATCTATGGTTCTTCTCGTTTAAAATGCATTGGCACTTAGAATAATGACTCACTAAGAATGACATTGTGGTGTCCTATATTATTCTGTTATGTCCAGATCATAGTTTCTGAAATTGTTCTAACTAGTAGTGCTTTAGAATCACTGTTCTGAAAATCAAGCCCTTTTGTTCTGCCTTTTGTAGCATCTCCAGAAATAAAGAATCTGAAATTAGGACACTGCTGGCAATTTTACTCATGAATGACTGGTAACTCAACTGGGAGGGGGTGTTACAGGTAGTCTTCTCTGCCCATACAAAGGGAGAGTATGATTTGTTACAGGGCCAGTCACCGGGCTTTAGCCCAAGCTACACCACTTCATGCTTTTAGCTCTTGAGGTCTCTGGTTCATTCCCTGATGTATTGGCCAAGATAGCAGACATCATACATGCACAAAGCAGCAATGTTCAGTCTTCGATTGACTCTATTGTGTTAACAGTAATTATCTACTTGTATGTCCCCATGACCATAGTATCTTGGCACTAGCACTTGTGGATTTGTCCTCAACTCCTCCCTGGGAAGGATTAGAAAACATCTTTTTAAAGATGGGAAACCAAGGCACAGATTTTAAGTGACTTACCCAATATTACACAGGAAGTCTGTGGCAGCATTCAGAACAGATCACAAGTCTCCCGAGTCCAAAGTCCAATACAGGAACTACAACGCTGTCTTTCCACATAAATAGGCACTACTCCTAGACACATAGGAAACAAATACATTGTACTAAAAGGTGGCTTTAAAAAAAGTCTCTCTTTTGACCATTAACTAACCGAAAACTTTCTAGTCTTGAAATGCATGAAAGTCTGTGTACATGGTTGCTTTAACGTAGTGACATCTCAGAGCCATAGAGTTTAAGGCCACTAGTTCATCTAGTCTGACATGCTGTATATAACAGACCACCAACACCATCTAGTCCATAGAAAACTAAACTATTATGTGCCAGAGGCAGAGAACAGCAGGGGCCAAGGAGCACCACTGCCCAATGTGCCTGCAATGGCAGGAAAATGATTAAATGAGAGATACTGAGATAATCCTGGCAAGTGACCTGCATCCAAATGCTGCAGAGGAAGACAAACAACCCCCCACCCCCAAGGTCACTGCCAGTCTGACCTGGGGGGAAATTCCTTCCTGACCCCAAATATGGTGATCAGTTAGATCCTGGGCCTGTGGGCAAGAACCTGCCAGCCAAGCACCTGAGAGAGAGAATACTCAGTGTCACTTCAGAGGCCTGGCCAGCTCCACCCAAGGTCCCATCCCTAGCTGTGGCCATCTGTGATGCCTCA
This sequence comes from Chrysemys picta bellii, assembly GCF_011386835.1. Lineage (NCBI taxonomy): Eukaryota > Metazoa > Chordata > Testudines > Emydidae > Chrysemys > Chrysemys picta. The sequence continues at coordinate 131,830,342 of NC_088795.1, forward strand.
GAGGAAGGAGATAACACTTCCCACACTTTTTATGCATACAGCAAAATGGACAATTTGACTTTTTATACACTTTTTAATAAGGATACAGGATAACATTTCTGAAAATGCCTAACTGATTTAGGACCCCAAGTCCATTGCATAAATAGATGTTTATACTAGCACCAAAATTAATATTTAGGCAAATATATTTAAATACACATTTTATGCTAGAACATTTATAAGATGGTCATTATTCAGGCAAACAGATTATTTAAATGTACAATTTGTCTGAGTGCAGGAATTATACAGCGAAATGAACTGTCCCCTCACTGTTAATTGAAATAGATTAAAGTACAATCACAGGTTATCCTATGTTGAATGAAAGAAAACATTTTTACAATCAAAATATGCAAAAGCCTTCATGTTTTATTGTGCTTCATGACATAAATAAATAAATCAGCCATTTGACAGCTGTACAAATCACATGGGAAGCTCAGCTGTAACTTTTTTTAGGCTTCTAAATTCAGTTAGGTGCTTTTGAAAATTTTACCCACACTGCCTAATTGTTCTCCAACACTGGTGTAAATCAGGAATAAAACAAATTGAGTAGATGGGGGGACGGGACAAAACACCTCATGTGAGATCAGAATCAAGGATACAAACAAAAAGAGTCCTTGAAAACTTTCACTCCCCACCCCAAAAAAAGCTTATGTCAACAAAACTACTTTCCCAAACCTCAAAATAGCTTCTGCATTCAATTCATGTGTATCCAAGTGTTTAGCAGCTTATCCAAACTTCTCGTTTTACAACCTTTGTCTTGTTTTCATTATAGAATTAGGAGTCCTCATAAGTCTGCTTTGTGTTAAATTATCTCCCAGTCATCCTTATGTTAATAAGTTATCAGCCAAACTTTTCTCAATCTCAGAAAAATTTCAGGTTGATTTTGGGGATGAAATTTTGGAGAGGTTCTTTATCTTAAAAAAAGTGGGTTGTCCTCTCCTTTGCCAATCAAAGATTGCAGAGAATTATAACATTAAGCTTTAGCCCACGTGAAGAGATGCTATTGTGAAGGATAAATAGTGATACATTTCACTTTCTTTCCCACCCCTACATATTCACCTTGGGACAAACCCCTATATCTGCCTGCTGCTGGCTAGCAGCCTCTGTGGTTAGTTTAGGATGAGTGGTTATCTGCAATACATTCTTCGCCTTTGTGGTTGCGAGGAGGAGGAAAATCTGCAATGCAATTTAAACAAACACCACACACACACACACACACCCTCTTCTTCCTTCACTTGCAATCTTCTCTCCCCATATCACTAATTATGTTTCCTCACTTCTTTCTAGGGTGAACAGACAGCAAGTGTGAAAAAATTGGACAGGTGGTGGTGGTGGTGGTGGGGGGGGGTAATAGGAGCCTATATAAGAAAAAACCCTAAAATTGGGACATCTGGTCACCCTACTTCTTTCCTACATTTCTGCCCTTTTTCTACCCCCTTCCCAGCACAAACATTATTACTTAATACCCAATGCATTTGGGAGAAATTACCCACTCAAACACACTCATTAGGGAGATTCCCACTCTGATAATTTCCAAGAGTCCTGAATTTAATCAGTTCAACTGGCCATGTTTATTGGTGCAATTTAGTGGACCTTTCTAAGGGACAAAATGATTTTAGATTCCACGGGCATCAAACTGATCTTTCTTCAAGTGTTTTAGATTCTTCAGGGCTAAAGGTCATCTACATGGATCTTACTTTGAATAATGAGTAGGGGTGCTTTAAAGGGGTCAGGTTAATCTCTGTTGTGAATTTATATAGACTCTAAAGAGTACTATGTGCTTTATAGACAAGTATGCAGAGAAAGTCCCTACCCTGTGCAGCTTACGTCCTCAGGCCCTGATTCTCCAAACGCATCACCTAGGAGCCCCAGTCCTAGACCAGGATCCTGTAGTGCTAGGAGCTGTACATACACAGAACAAAGACAGACCCTGTCCCAAAGAGCTTACAATTTAAAGCAAGAGACGGATGGATACAGACAGACTGATGGGAGTGTACAAGGAAACAATGAGACAATATCAGTCAGCATGACAGGGACATGGGTAGGGCTCTACCAAATTCACGGCCATGAAAATCGTGTCACAGGCCGCAAAATCTGATCTCCCCCATGAAATCTGGTCTTTTGTGTACGTTTACCCTATACTATAGGGTAAAAGTATACAAAAAGTACACAGTTTCTCTAGCTGTGGGTCCTCCTGACCCAAAAGGGGATTGCAAGCCTATTGTAGAGGGGTCAAGGTACTACCACCCTTGCCTCTGCACTTCCTTCAGAGCTGGGTGGCTGGAGAGCAGCAGCTGCTGAATGGGTGCTGTGATGGGGTTCGACTCACCACCACTGGTGCCCCCTGCTGGTCGCTCCAGGAATTACTCTTGACTGCTGCAGAGCACCCTCGACACATCGTAGCTCACCCGTTGTCTCTGTTCTGCTGCCCTGGGACCCACATTGCTCCCTGCTCAGCAGCGTTCTCTTCAGGACTGTCTTCATCCGCTTCAGGACACTGCCCTCCAGCCCTCTGGTCTCACCCACTTCCAGGGGGCCGTTGTTAACAGTAGTACTTCTGTTTGTCCCTGCCTCAGTGGCCAACCACAACCCTAGAGTCTAGCCCCTCATCTCAGGAGCAGGTTGCAGCCTGTCTCGGCCCCTCTCCTTGGAGGCCAGGGGCAATGCAAGGAGAGAAAGGGGGAGGGGGATGTAGACCCAGGCCCACCCGCACTCTGGGTCCCAACCCAGGGACCCTCTAGCAGTGCTTCTATATTGTGATACCAACTTTTCCCAACCTAGCTAAAAATTTCCTAAATCTGGTGAAAAATTCCCAGATAAAGTTTTTTAGTGTTTCTATATCCTGGGAAATTTCCCAAAACCTGGGAATTTGTGAGTAAAATGTTTCAATGTGGGAAATTGGGAATTTTCATTCAAAATATTTTACTCAAATTCCCAGATTTTGGGAAATTTCCCAGAATATAGAAGCACTGCCCTCTAGCAGCAGTCTCCCTCTGTCCTTCTTCTCTCCCCTCTCATCTGCCTAGTTTCCCTGGGTCACTTCCCATGTGGCCCTATGCACCTTCACGACCACTTCTAGCAAGGGCCACAGCCTGGCAGGTATCTGGGCCAGAGCTCCTCTCTGCTTCCCCAAGCCTGCCCAGTACTGCTCTGTCCAAGGTGCTGCTCCTTAGCTCAGGAGCCAGTCCTTTTCCCTCACTAGCCAGAGAGTGACTGACTTCCCCTCTGTTAGGCAGCCTTTATATAGGACCTAGCCTGGCCCTGATTGGCTGCCTCTTCCCAGCCCTTATTGGCTCTCCCCCAGGCCTTAGCTGATTAGCTGCTGGTCTGCGCAGCCTCTTGGGCCTGGTTCAGCCCTTTTCCTCCGGGGGTGGGGCACCCGGCTCCGAAAGCAGTGACACCACAAGCAGCAAGGGTGACAATACCCGTACTATGCAACTCTTACTTCACCTCTGCTACTGGTGGTGGTGCTGACTTCAGAGATGGGCACCCGGTCAACAGCCACTGCTCTACAGCAAGGGTCCTGGAATAATTTGTATAGTGGGAGTGCTAAGAGCCTTTGAACCTAACTGCAAACCCTGTATATATTGGAAACCATTTCAAGCCAGGGGGTACAGCGGCAACCCCAGTGCCTAGTTCAAGCACCTATGCTCGCCACCTGACCAGCTCTGAAGGCAGTGCAGAAGTAAGTGTGGCAATACAGCAATTCCCCTACAATAGGCTTGCAACCCCCTTTTGGGTTGGGACACCCAGTTTGAGAAATGCTCACAGGACATTGTGTAAATAGCCAATTTTGTGGATGTGTATCACATCCACAATTTTCCATTTGTACCATGACCCACCCATGAAAAATGTATGATTTCTTCATGATTTAAGTAGACCCCCTACACATGAGTAAGCTTGTCCATGTGAGCATTCCCATTGAACTCAGTGGGACAACTCACATGAGTAAAGTTAAGCATGTCTGTAAGTCTCTGGAGAATCTGGCCCCCAAGTGTAACACTCCACCCCCTCTTTTATTATATTACTATATGAATATAAAGTACAGCAACCTGCACAAGCTAAGGGGAAACAGCTGAAAAGATATATTTTATTTGGATAGCCCTATGCTATTACCAATCTACTTATGAAGATATCAAAATAGTAAATATAACAGTTTGAGAGAAATAACAATTATAACAGAGCCAGTCCTTCCGCTTGAGAGCATTTGCACGAACCACTGTGACACTTTAATCACTAAGTTGGATGTCGGGCCGCTCTGAATATGCATGTAATCTAATTGCCGAAATCCTTCACCTTCCATCCCTCCATCCCCATTTCTTCTACCATTTATAGTTTTGTTTGTCAGTCAAGCCAGCGTTTAGATTGTGAGGACCATTACAGTCAATGGCAGCTTTGCTATTGAGTCCAATGGGAGTAGCCTTTCTCCTTGAGTTTTTCAGGACAGGACTATCACCTATGGGCTTTTGAGAGACACTCCAAAGAAGGGCAAGGTGCAGATGTTATGCTGAATTCCTGCATGGATTGAATCTAGGACCTCTGGATCTTCACGCATGCCTGAGCGGAAAGACCCAACTCGGCTAGCCAAGGGCAAGCTCATCTACCTCTATCTGTGACCTAGTCACCACTAGAGAGTGCTAGATCACCGCACAAGGTGCGTTAGAGAAAGCAGCATCAGTCCAGGGGGAGAGTCAGAGAAACTGCCTCAAACCAACATAATCGTTTGAGTACTGCTCTTTACTCACAATGTGTTGCTCCCCTAGCGCCCCAGTTCCTTTCCCAGAATCCTGCTCCCTGCACTCAGGAGAAGCAAAGACCCCCAGAGCACAGATGTTGCTTTTGGGAATGGCCTTCGTGCAGCCATGATTGTTGGCACAGGGCAGCAGAAAATTCCTAACCCTCCAGAAGCAAGGGAGAAATTGTGACTCAGAGCGGTATCTCTATTTAATTCAGGGAAGTCCTCTGGCCTGTTATACAGGAGGTCTGACATACAGCTCCCTCCTCTGAGGTACACAAAACCCAGGACATCTGAACCATTTCATCTGGGATAGACACCTGAAAAAAAGGGATGATCCTGGGAAAACCTAGACAGGTGGCAACCCTAGTCAGAATAAATGATCACAATGGTCCATTCTGGTTTTATAACCAATGAAGCTGAGGCATGGTTGCTGCTCCTGGAGCTAAAAGGACGAAGAGTCCTTGTGGCACCTTAGAGACTAACACATTTATTTGGGCATAAGCTTTCGTGGGCTAGAACCCAATTCACTGGATGCATGAAGTGAAAAATACAGGAGCAGGTATAAATACATTACCAAGTGTGAGGTCAGTCTAACGAGATAAATCAATTAACAGCAGGATACCAAGGGAGGAAAAATAACTTTTGATGTGGCCCATTACAGGCAGTTGACAAGAAGGTGTGAGTAACAGTAGGGAGAAATTAGTATTGGGGAAATTAAGTTTAGGTTTTGTAATGACCCAACCACTCCCAGTCTTTATTCAGGCCTAATCTGATGGTATCCAGTTTGCAAATTAATTCCAGTTCTGCAGCTGCACACTGGAGTCTGTTTGTGAGGCTTTTTTGTTGAAGAATTGCCACTTTTAGGTCTGTTATTGAGTGACCAGAGAGATTGAAGTTTCTCCTACTGGTTTTTGAATCTTATGATTCCTGATGTCAAATTTGTGTTCATTTATTCTTTTGCGTAGAGACTATCCGGTTTGGCCAATATACTTGCCAGAGGGGCAATGCTGGCACATGATGGCATATATCACATTGGTAGATGTGTAGGTGAAAAAGTGCCTGATGGTGTGGCTGACGTGGCTAGGTCCTATGATGGTGTCCCTTGAATAGATATGTAGACAGAGTTGGCACCGGGGTTTGTAGCAGGGTTTGGTTCCTGGGTTGGTGTTTTTGTTGTGTGGTGTGTAGCTCCTGGAGCTGTTTAACTAAGACAATACCCTTTCTTCTTTGTGCCTACAGCCATAATCTGGCCATCTATGAACCTTTGAGAATGTGGTTTTTCCAGGACTATCGGACAATTGCATGAGGACTATTTACTACAAGGCAGAGGAACCCCCATCCATTCGGGGGGTGGGGGGCTGTTCTTATAGAATCATAAATGCAAAATATTCACACACAACAGGTCACAAAGCTTTGCTGGGCAAAATAATATTTTTCCACAAACCTTTTTCCATCAAACTTGTGCATGCATCAAGGTCAAGTGAGTTACCCTCAGAGGAGCTCATAAAACTGGAATGTTAATTATGGTACTTAATGGGCATCTTCAGTTTTGGCAGAAAGCCTGTTTTAAAGTAGAAGATATCAATATAATCTAAACAAAAAAGAATATCTGCTAATTGCTGCAGCTGAAATTCATATTAAACCTTTCAGCCATCAGAGATAAGCAAATAAAATATTTCCTTTTAATCTGTGAAAGAAAAAAATAAATAACTGATTTCCCCCTATATAGCTTTGACACTTGTGCTAGTCCTGACCAAGTCCATCTCTCTTCTTCTTTTCCTCCTCTCTTTACTATTCTGGCTTTGACTTTTCAGCCTTGAGCCAGCCATACCCAGCAGACCACTCACATATTTATAGCCTGACAAATTGATTCATTCATGGCTCTGAAATACTGCCTGCCAGGCATTATAGCTGATTGATAAAGAAGGGGAGCTGAGTTAGGGTGCTGTGTAGCAATGCATAACCTGCTGCTAACAGGGTTTACATGCAAAAATACATTATTTCCCTTTGTGTGAGAGATGAAGGGGCACACATTATTTTACATATGTTAGCTAAGCCTAATCCTGTTACTCTTTTGTCTTTTGTGATCTGTCTCTTACTTGGGAAATAAAACCTCTGCTTGTTTGAATTGCCTATGTTTCATTTAGTACTTAACTAACTTTAAAAATATGGGCCTTAGTCTCTCTGTTCCTCAGTTCCTCATCTGTAAAATGGGGCTCATCACACTCCTTTATTGCATAGGGGTGTTGTGAGGAAAAATGAATGAAAGGTTGTGAGGTGCTCCACTACTATGGCAGTAGGGCCATATAAGTCCATTAGATATAGATCTGCACAATGCCTAGCAAAATCTGTGAAGATACAGACCTATTGTTAAGTTAGTCACATCGGGTACCTCTACACTGCAAAAAACAAAACGCAACTGCAAGTCTCAGTGACCAGCCCACCTGATTCAAGCTCGTGCTATGGGGCTAAAAAGAGCAGTCTAGATGCTCCCACCCAGGCTGGAGCCCAGGCTCTAAAACCCAGCAAGGGGGTGGGTTTTAGATCCTGAGTGGGAATGTCTACACTGCTATTTTTAGCCCCATAGCACAAGCACTAGTCATTTGACCCAGGGTCTGGTTGGGGGAGGGGAGGGGGTTCAGTCTAGATGTACCCACAGAGGCAGAAACAAAGTGAATGCTAGCACTACAGCAGCAACTACACTGTAAATAACAAATAATAAATATAATAATAATAATAATAAGGTAGACTGACTCCAGCACTCAGTAAAGTTGCACTGCAATATTCTACACATAATGCCACCTACTGACTAAACATTATAATGCAGTTTAAACTTTCCATCACATCTCCCCTTTTCAAATGTTTGTGATTCTAGTAAATCAGGTGTCAGCTCTTCCCAAGTGTGGAGGCATCAGCTGAGCAAATTCATAGCTGGATACCAGAGCAGTTCACCTATGTGTTAATATTCTTCAAGATAGGTGTTAGACTTGTAAGGATGTGTTTAGTGTTTAGACTGTAAAATGCTTGTAAATTGCTGCCTGCATTAGTCTTATTTGTAATGTCTGTATTCCATGCTACAAGGTAAAATATGCTTGGTTGATAATTGTAAAAATGCCCGCTATGAACTTGTGAACTCAGATGGTAAGGACTATCAAAATTAAGTAGACCATCATAGGACAAAAGCTTTGTTAATTTCCCCATACACCCATGGAGGAGTACATGCAGAATCCCCTCGGTCTGAATGCTGGAAGAGGGAAGTAAAAATAGCTAACATGAAGATTTTTCACCTCTTTGTGTTTTGGACTCTCACAGGGGCTGGCTAAGAAACAAAAAGTTTGTCTCCAGGGTCAACCTTAGTTAAGTCCTAAGAAGACATTCAATGCTGACAGATTATGACACCTCTGTCATGTTTTGAATCACAGACAAACTCATTTCTGTATATACGCTGGTTTACTTTAACTTGTAAATAACCCTCTTATTTCTTTTCCCTAGTTAATAAACCTTTAGTTAGTTTTATTACAGGATTGGTTACAGGCATTTTCTTTGGTGTGAGATCTAAGTTACAAATTGATCAGGGATAAGTGACCGGTCTCTTGGGACTGGAAGCAACCTGGATATTTTGTGATTTTTTGGTGTAAGTGACCATGTATCATTAAGACCCGCGTGCCTGGATGACAAGATGGACTGGAAAGTCTAAAGGGACTGTCCGTGACTCCATGATAAGACTGTTACAGTGATCTAGGAGTTCATATTTGTTACTAGGTTGGTGAAATCTAATTATAGAACGTATCATTAGTTTGGGGTGTCTGCCCTGCTTTTGACAGTCTACCCTGAGGTTGGTACTCTCAGCTGTGAGTCAGTGCAGACAGTGTGATAATTTTATCTCTGCATTTTAAACAATTTTAAACCTATCACACTATTTTCTGTCAAAGCATCAAATTTCAACATGGGTCCATCTATTACTCATCCCCCTAGGTTTAACTATATGTTTAACTTTATTCTTAACTATATTTTTATGTTTATTTATTTATTATAATTTAACTATAAATTTAAACTATATTTTTAACTTTTTAAGAGCAGGTTAGACAAACACCTGTCAGGGATGGTCTAGATAATACTTAGTCCTGCCATGAATGCAGAGGACTGGACTAGATGACCTATCGAGATCCCTTCCTGCCCTATGATTCTAAATGGCTAGAAAGGGTAATGGCTTGGTGACTGGACTCTCTTATTTGTAATTGCTGTCTCTGACAGATTTGGAATCGGTGAATCTTCTTTTCCTAGTCCTTCAATCTGTAGAATTTGCTCAGTTGATTGTTCAGTTTCTGAGTAGCAGCCGTGTTTGTATCCGCAAAAAAAACAAGAGTACTTGTGGCATCTTAGACAGAAGAAGTCGATGGTTTCTGTTGAACTCCCCACTCTCTCTCTCGGGGCATATAATCTAAGAGATGCATTCTTTTTCTTTACAACAGCTGCAATTCTCCATCCTTTTCCTCCATTCAGTTTGACACACACATGGTCACCAGATCCCAGATCAGGCAATTGTCTAACTGAGTGATGACCATTATAAAAGTGTTCATAAGCTCTCTTTGCCTTTTGATATGATTTGGGTACTTTTCTCGGGTCTGGCCATTTTGAGACTAGAATCTTTTCCAGGGTTGGAACTGTAGTGCTTAATCCAAGTCTTTTCCACTGATAAGTGTTATAAGGGGTTTGTGATCAGTTATCAGTTTAAAGGAACCCAACCCACACATATCTGGGGAAGTTCTCACAAGCCTGTACACCTGTCAGGCTCTTCTTTTCAATCTGAGCATACCATTTTCCTGCTTCAATAAATGTACAAGAGCAGAATGAAACTGGCTTCTGCTCAGATCTATGTAGCTGCAACACCCAAGGCCATAGTTACTGCCATCAACGCTGATCATTGTGAGTTTGTTTACATCATAGAACTTTAAAACTGGAGCAGTTGAGATAATTTATTTTACGTTTTTGAAGGCAGTTTCCTGATCTGCCCCCTCCCTCCTGAGCCAGGATGTATTGGACCTTACTAGTTCATTCAGTGGTTTTGTCACTGAAAAAAGGTCTTGCAGGTATCGTCCAAGATAATTTACCATCCCTAATATGCATCTAGTGCTAGGAGGATATATGCATATGTAAAATGCATATTACATTTGTTGGTGCATTCAATTCTCTAATTGCTTTTATTTTCCCAAGGGTAGAAAAAATTCCATATTTCTTTATGATCTGTCCCAAAAATTCAATCTGGTGAAGGCAGAAAATACACTTTTCTGTATTTAGCCTGAGACTGCACTCATTGATTAAAGTGAGAACTTCGTTGAGGGTTTTGTCATGTTCTTCCATTGATGGTCCGCATAATGAAATGTCTATAAAAACAAAAACCTCCATTTATGTTCTTTAGCAGTTCTGCCATATTTCTTTGAAAAATTTCAGGAGCACTGGTATTCCCAAAAGGTAACTTTTGAAAGCAACGTCTCCCAAATGGTATAATTAATGTATTCAGTTTAGCACTCTCCTTGGCTAAAGGATTTTGCCAGAAACCATTTGAGACATCTAAACTTGGAGAATAGAGTAGCTCCTGGCACTTTAGGGGAAAAGTCTTCTAGTGCTAGGAAGATATACGTTTCTCTCACTACTGCTGCATTAAGTCTTTTAAGATCCACACTGTTTTGTATTTTTCCATTGATTTTTTTTGACAGGTACCATTGGTGCACATCATGCAGTTGGCTCAGTGATTTTTTCAATTATATTATTCTTTTCCATTCTTTTTAATGCAGTTTCTACTTTATGATGCAAGAGGACAGTTGTTCTGTGGAGTGTATGTCCAGCATATGGTTCAGAATTGCTTCTTAAGATTATTTCTGCTGGATGTCCTTTTAAAAGCCCAACACTACCAACTACTCCATCCATTTTTCCACCTTTCTCACTAGGCCCATCCTGGTAGCCACACTGTGACTGAGTAGATTAGAGGATCAGAGGCTGGCAATCACATACACATTACAATTAAAGTTTTTGTCTTTATATATTGTTTCTGTGGAAAATTGTCCAATACAGTTCAATATTGCTCCAGGGCTATTTAGGACAGTATCTTCTGGTTTCATCTGGGGGGGGGGGGGTGAAGGTACATCTCCACCTAAATCTATTTTAAAATTAAACAGTCTTTCCATAAATATTCAATTCCATGCTCCAGGTTGGCTCTGCTTGACTACACCTGATTGATCTCTGAAAAAAATGGCTTGCCTCTGAGTGGTCACTTCCCATAATGCCTTTGTGCAGCAAACAGCAGCCATATGACCAATTTTTGCACTTTTAAGGTATTTGGCTCCTTTAAGATGGGCAATCAACTCTTGGACTATGATCTTTCCCCCATTTTGTGTATCTAGTCTGAAGTGTTCTATTCTGCCTGAGGCTTATACCACATTGCCTGTGAGGATTAATTATGATTGCTTTCTGCAGCAGTGTTTACCTCCTATTGTGATTCTGTAAGGCATAGAATCCTAGAATATCAGGGTTGGAAGGGACCTCAGGAGGTCATCTAGTCCAACCCCCTGCTCAAAGCAGGACCAACCCCAACTAAATCATCCCAGCCAGGGCTTTGTCAAGCCGAGCCTTAAAAACCTCTCAGGATGGAGATTTCACCACCTCCCTAGGTAACCCATTCCTCCTAGTAAAAAAGTTTTTTCCTAATATCCAACCTAAACCTCCCGCACTGCAACTTGAGATCATTACTCTTTGTTCCGTCATCTGGAACCCCCTTTCAGGTAGTTGAAGGCTGCTATCAAATCCCCCTTCAATCTTCTCTTAAAATAAGCCTAGTTCCCTCAGCCTTTCCTCATAAGTCATGTGCCCCAACCCTCTAATCATTTTTGTTGCCCTCCACTGGACTTTCTCCAATTTGTCAATATCCTTTCTATAGTGTGGGGCCCAAAACTGGATGCAATACTCCAGATGTAGCCTCACCAGTGCCAAATAGAGGGGAATAATCACTTCCCTCGATCTGCTGGCAATGCTCCTACTAATGCAACAAGGGCACACTAACTCATATTCAGCTTCTCATCTACTATAATCCCCAGGTCCTTTTCCGCAGAACTGCCGCTTAGCGAGTCGGTCCCCAGCCTGTAGCAGTGCATGGGATTCTCCCATTCTAAGTGCAGGACTCTGCAGTTGTCCTTGTTGAACCTCATTAGATGTCTTTTGGCCCAATCCTCCAATTTGTCTAAGTCACTCTGCACCCTATCCCTATCCTCCAACATATCTACCTCTGCCCCCAGCTTAGTGTCATCTATGGACTTGCTGAGGGTGCAATCCATCCCATCATCCAGATCATTAAGGAAGATGTTGAACAAAACTGGCACCAGGACAGACCCCTGGGGCACTCAGCTTGAGATCAGCTGCCAACTAGACATGGAGCCATTGATCACTACCCGTTGAACCCGATGATCTAGCCAGCTTTCTATCCACCTTATAGTCCATTCATCCAATCCATACTTCTTTAACTTGCTGGCAAGAATACTGTGGGAGACCGTATCAAAATCTTTACTAAAGTCAAGATATATGGTGTCCACCGCTTTCCCCACATCCAGAGATCTCTTCATAGAAGGCCATCAGGTTGGTCAGGCATGACTTGCCCTTGGTGTTCCTGATCGCCTTCCTCTCCTCAAAGTGCTTCAAAATGGATTCCTTGAGGACCTGCTCCAAAATTAGTTCCCCAAATTTTCCATCTTCCCTTTTTAAAAGATGGGCACTATATTTGCCTGTTTCCAATCGTCCTGGACCTCCCCCGATCACCATGAGTTTTTAAAGTTAATGGCCAATAGCTCTGTAATCACATCAGCCAACTCCCTCAGCACCTTTAGATGCATTCCATCCGGCCCTATGGTCTTGTGCGTGTCCAGCTTTTCTAAATAGTCCTTAACCTGTTCTTTCACCACTGAGGGCTGCTCACCTACTCCCCATGCTGTGTTGCCCAGTACAGCAGTCTTGGAGCTGCCCTTGTCTGTGAAGATTGAGGCAAAAAAAGCATTGAGTACTTCAGCTTTTTTCACATCATCTGTCACTACATTGCCTCCCCCATTCAGTAAGGGTCCCACACTTTTCCTGACCACCTTCTTGTTGCTAACATACCTGTAGAAACCCTTCTGGTTGCCCTTCACATCTCTTGCTAGCTGCAACTCCAGTTCTGCTCTGGACTTCCTGGTTACATGCCTGCATGCTCAAGCAATATTTTTATACTCCTCCCTAGTTATCTGTCCAAGTTTCTACTTCTTGTAAGCTTCCTTTTTGTTTTTAAGCTCACCAAAGAGTTCGCTGTTAAATCAAGCTGGTCGCCTGCCATATTTGCTAGTCATTCCTCTAGGTTTCTTTCTGATGGCCACTGATTTCTCTTTTCTTTTTTAATCATCTCCGATTACTGTGCTATTTCTATTCCTATGTGAAGGAGTAATCTCTTTTTACTTGAAGTTCTCTAATCTTCCAATCACTACTCTCTCTCTCTCTCTCTCTCTCTTTGTGTTTTTACTTTTTGTCTTTAAAAATCAGTTTTTTGCCATGTCATACAAGCCTTTTATGAAAGGTTCCACAGATTTCCCACATTTTTGGATATTGTGGCAGACACACACAATCAAAACGTCACAATAGCTCATTGTAATGTGATATTTCCAGGTTCTACTTCTGTCTTCTACTCTGTCCACACAGACTGTTCAGAGACCTTCAGCTGTTAAACATCACCACATAGTTTATTTATACCACCTTTACTAATCTGCACAGCACAGTATTTACAACATTGGTTGCCCCTCAGTGTTCTGCTAAGGAGAGGAGAGAAAAGAAATCTCTCCACGCAGACACCTTTCTTGGTTCTAGCCCCACCAGCCTGCCTCTCTTGCCCCAGCATTTCCTTTCTGTGCCTTCTTCTACCCTCTGCATTAATGGATTAATTAGCTCTTTAGTCCTCCTTGCTCCATTCTAATCCACTAATTAGGCACAGTCGGGTCCCACCTTGGGAAGGGTGGACAGGGGCACCGGTGAAACTGGGGGAGCCATACCTCCTCTTCCCCCATTAACAAGTGGGAAGGCCATGTCCATGCACTTTTTAACATGGGCATAGTTAGGAAGGTAGGGGTCCACGTTGCCCCCCCAAACTGCAAGCCTCAGGCAGGCGTGGAGCAGCACGAGCGGAGGCTACACTTCGCAGCAGGGGAGCGGATAAGCTGAGCGGCTCCCCCGCTGTGAAGCATGGCTCCTTCCAGTGGCACCAGCCTCATGATGAGGGGGCTGAAGTGGGCCTTAGCCCTCCCCGCCAAGAAGCCTGGTCTCTCAGTGGCCCTGCCCGAGCTCCTCCTCTTGCCGTGAGTCCCTACCCCCTAGCCAGGCCATAGTCAGAACCAGGCAGTGGTAAGAGCCACCCAGGGAGCCAGGACTGCTGTGGGGAGGAGGAGCTGAGGCCACAGAGAGGGGTGGGGCCTCATGGCCCCCCACTTCTAATGCAGTTCTGGCATTCCATTGGGGTGGGGATGGAATTAGTTGGTGTTTAAACGATCAGCGTGCTGGTTCAGCTGTTGCTTTCCAGCACTCTGTCACAGGTATAAAATGATGATCAAACTTGGCCAGCACCACAGTATAATTGCTCTTGTGGTTCTCTTCTCCAGATTTAAAGATATGTTCAGCTCTCCTGCCCAGGTCATAGGCTAGGGAACTACTCTACCCCTCCCAACTCTACTCGTGAACTTTAATTGCAATGCAAAATCATGCAAACTGTTCCTTCCAGTCAGGCCGGTCTGACAGTCTGCAAACAAGGCACTTTGGCATTTGGATGAAATTCTGCAATTTCTATTGTTTTTCTTCTGACACTGTGTCAGGTTAGGCACAGAAAGACAAAGGCCAAATGGACACCAATAGCAACAACTTTATTGTAAAAATAACATAGACCGTCTCCAGCGCTCAGTTCAGATGTGCTACAGTAGACTTCACACAGCACCACCTAGTGACTAAGCGTTGTTATGCAGTTTAAGATTTCTATCAGACTTATCCTGAAGTGCTTACAATTATATTTGATATTATGTTCTCAGGGTTCCTGATCAGGAACAGGGGCTTCATGTGAGGCTCTGCACAGACAGAGGTAGGCATTGTCCCTGCCCCAAAAAGTTGTTCTAACCCAAAAGACTGTCACATCCCCCGCAGTTAGGACAAGAAGTAATCAGATTAATTTGCAGCCAGGGAGATTAAGGTTACATATTAGGAAATACTTGCAAACTATAAGGGTAGTTAAGCACTGCCATATGTTACCTAGGGATGTTGTGGAATCCCTGCTATTCAAGGTTTCTAAGAACAGGTTAGACAAACACCTGTATAAGAGAGTCTAGGTATACTTGCTCCTGCCTCAGCATGAGAGGCTGGACTCGATGATCTCTTGCGGTCCCTTCTAGCCAAACACCTCTGTGTTTCCAATATTGTATGTGCACAAAGGGAATGTTTTAAAAGATAAACTTTGAACCTTAATTCTAGCATTTCCTAACTTTTGAGTGCTTGACTTTGCAACCTTAACATTCATTTCACATACAAAGACGCACTTGCTAGTATTACTTATGTAAAGGATATTAAATATTTAATGAATATGCTAGCACAAGAATTATAAGATCAGACAAAGCCCTGCACTGTTAATGAAAATAGACTGACTGAAGTATAATTTCAGGTGATCCTCTGTGGATGTAAATTTCCATTTTTGTAATCGAACCTGTGAAATCCTTCATGTTTCCTTGTACTTCATCTCCTCAAGGTTATATATTTATTTTGGCACAAAGCAACACACATTACATGGGAAGATCAGTTGTGAATAATAGAAAGACTAAGAACCATGTGGGAACTGCATATTTCCAAACTTTACTTATGCTTTCCTGGCAAAACTGTACAAGACACATTGTGCCTCATTCTTGCAACTAATGGCGCTGTTATCTGAATCACACATGTATCTGTGTTTTCTATATGTGGTCACCTGGTGATCATCATAGAGCAAGACTTCATTTTCCTGTCATGCTTGTAGAGAACTCCTCATGCACTTTGCTAAGGGATTGTATATTTTAATGTGGAATTTATTTCAAGAGGCACAGTATAAGAAACAAGAAGTTGATATTGTTTAAATAAATTATCACAGGGACAATTTTTTCCCTTCTCCTTTATTAAAAAAGTAAGTTTGCACCGATGTGAACAGGAGGCAAACTTAGGCCAGATAGAGGATTCTGTTGTCAATTGCTCATAACTTGGCTCATAACTTGAACCATATGACCCACAGTTTTCATGCCAGGTGTCTGCCTTACACTGCATTGTTTTGGGAAATTCCAACCATGTTGAAATCGTTTCCAAGATTGAGGCCAGGGGAAAAATACATTGTTTTGCCCATGTTAAAATATTCTGATTTTTTTTCTTCAGAAGGGCTAGTGTTCCCAAACTTTGAAGTAGGAACTTGACAGGGAACTGGGATGAGAATTCCATGGAATGAAGACTGTGATTGGCTGAATGAAAAGAACAGGATTGGGATGAGGAGCCAGGGGTGAGGAAGAAACAGGACTGGGACGGGTGGGCAGAGATGAGGCAGAAGAGGTTAAATTTGGGGGTGAAAGGGGACAGGCAGAAACTAGATCCGACTCCCCTCTAGAGCCTTAAAAGAAACCTAAGATTGCTGAGTGTCATCATTCTTCTGCGTCCAGCAGATATCTGTGAAACCCACGGGCAGTGCCTCATCCCCCTCCAATGCTTGTCCACATTAAGAATGACAGCCCACTACTGCTATCAGTTACTCCATTACCTCAAGTGACAGAGGTCTGTGTGGTGGATCTAAAGGTTCGAACCCTGGCCCACTCTCAGACTGTTAACGGTGAGGGTAATTAACCATTGGAACAATTTACCAAGGGTCACAATGCATTCTCCATCACTGGCCATTTTTAAATCAAAACTGGATATTTTTCTATAAAGTATGCTTTAGGAATTATTTTGGGAAATTTGCACAGCCTGTGTAATGCAGGAGGTCAGACAAGCTCATCACAATGGTCCTTTCTGGCCTTGGAATTTATGGATCTTCTCCACAGTGCCTAGGTCCACCAGGGAACACTGAGAGCACAGGAAAGAAGGTCTCCCTGCTGTCAACACCTTCTCTTGCTTCCTCTGGGATGGTGCATCTGTACCACTACTTGTTAATGGGAGAAGCAAACCTATAGCACCATCTAGCCCTTGGAGAGGAAAAGGAAAATCAGGTAGCTTGCACTAATTAACCAGTCAGTTAAGAGTTTTATGAAAAAATTTCTGCATCCGCCATCTCTTGCAATAATCTTCCTTCATTCAAATTACTGTAATTGGAACTCAAAGAAGATCTGGTTAGAATTTTTAACCATTTATTAGTAAAGAAAATTTCAAACACCAAATCCAGATGTTTTCATAGAAGTAGCCAAGACTTTCCATTCTGATTATTATTTGTAGGCCTCCTGCTTCCTAGGTTTTCTGAATGTTTGTGTTACTTATAAATGTGCTGGCACAGTAGGAGTGTGGTTTATTAGTGCTGAAGACAGAGTTCACACACACACACTGCCAGCTTTGACAGAGCAGAGTTGACTGCCCAGCAAGCTTGTATACTCTTCCTTCTGAAACCAGCCTGATTTTGTTGTTCCAGCTGTTTAGAACCACAATTCTCTTGTCGACTGAAAAGAAACTATGTCTAACATTTGATCCTTGTCTTCTTAAGAAGAAGGAGCAAAATACCCCATTCCTGGTGCTGAAGGACTTTTTTTTGACTTCTCAAGAAAACAAATGTGTTAATACCCTTTTTAAACTATTTCCCCCCATTTTGCCATTGGAAAAGAAAAAAGGAAAAACAGATGGAAATAGGGAATGAAAGAAGGTGAAAGCAAACAAGCACAAATTTTGGGGGGAGAGGTAGCTCAGTGGTTTGAGCATTGGCTTGCTAACCCCAGGGTTGTGAGTTTAATCCTTGAGGGGGCCACTTAGAATCTGGGGGAAAAATCAGTACTTGGTCCTGCTAGTGAAGGCAGGGGGCTGGACTTGATGACCTTTCAGGGTCCTTTCCAATTCTAGGAGATAGGATGTCTCCATTAATTAATTGAATAATTTTTTTTTTCACCAAGACATTTTGTGGGACAATTAAGTATTTTTTTAATTCACATGAAAAACAACTGACATTTTCTGACCAGCTTTTTCTATGTCCCAATTTTCTTTTCTTTCAAGGAGGAATAATATTTAACTGCTTCTGTATATGACAAAATTCCCAGTGATGTAAATAGAACTGGGATTTCACCCAAGGTATTAATTTACAATTTTTGTCTCGATACCACAAGAATGATCACAGCCTAGATGGAAGGAGCTAAAAGGTAGATATGCCTCCAAAACCCCTAATCCCAGGGCAATCATATGTCAAAACATGAATACCTGGGCAGGGCAGGTGTGGGCAGGGGGCAGAGGAGGAGATTTGCCCAACAGTTTATTATTTGCATGGATTATATCCAATTGAACACATTCAATAATTACAAGTGAACAATTAACTACCAATACCAATGGTCACCATGAAATCCTCCACACAGTTACTTATCAAGTGTTACATTAAAGTGTGTCACATTTTCTCTAAAATTGATTTTTTGTTAGTAGCTACGATAACTGACAGCCTGAGCCCTGCCACACAGGGCTGAAGCCCTCAGCCTCGGCTCCAAGCAGTGGGGCTTGGGCTTCAGCCCTGGGACCCAGCAAGTCTAAGCCAGCCCTGGCTACCCCCATTAAAATGGGGTCGGGACCCACTTTAAGGTCCCGACCCACAGTTTGAGAACCGCTGCTCTAGAGCATCTCCCATTGCTTATTCTGGGCCTGAACTTAATGTTCATAGAAGTCAATGAGAGGACTTTGATTTCAGAGGACATAGAATCGGGGCCTCTAATAGCACTCAGTGCTTTATCAACAGCCAATATTAGATGTATAAACAGGGCCGCCGAGAGCGGATTCAGGCCCTGGTGAAAAATTTTGGGGGGGCCCCCAGCAAGGACGGACTGGCTAAACAGGGGGCCCCGGGCTCCCTTCCCAACTGCCGGGCCCCAGTAATTTGAACCGGCTTCCCCCCTCTCGTCGGCCCTGCGTATAAACAAACAACTCACAGGTTAGATCCTCAGCCGATAAAGCCCATTTATGCCACTCTGACAGCTCAAAGGGAGCTTGAAACTGTCCTAACTAGGCAGTTAGAGAATCCTTGTGTGACTTTCAAGCTAGGGTGACCATATGTCCCAATTTTATAGGGACAGTCCCGATTTTTGGAGCTTTTTCTTATATAGGCACCTATTAAGCCCCCCCCCCCCCCCCCCTGATTTTTCATACTTGCTGTCTGGTCACCCTACTTAAAGCTATTACAAAATGCAAATGTGAGAACACCCCTGATCAGCATGTCTGCAGGGATGGAATCTGGGATATAAATCACAGGCCTTTACTGTTCAATCTCAATTATCTTGGAGATGGTAGCAACTCATTAACCTCTGTATATGAATTATCCATTAGACTCGGACAGTTAACTTTAACGCTTTGTCCCATTCTGATAGATAATTCATATACAGAGATTTGGGCTACACAAAGACACCAGTTTGTGTATTATTTTAGGATCCTCTGTATATACCCAGCGGGGCAGGATTTTCCCCTCAGTGCATACAATTCTGGCTGGAATTTTTGGGATACATGACACCAGACATTTTTGTTTCTGTTTTATTTGCATTTATTACAACAGTGTTGTGCAAACTGGAGTGCACAAGAGGTCCCGGGGGCGGGGGCGGCACAAAGAAACTGGGATCCTGTGGGTCCCATGGGACCTTCTGCCATGAGAGTAGGAGCAGGATAAAAATAGAGTAGGTATTGTGCAGGATTAAAAAAAAAAATAGTCCTCCTGCATTGCAAACAATATGAATGCCCCGGCCAGTAGTTACTGCTCTCCGGCCGCCCAGCTCTGAAGGCAGTGCCACCACCAGCAGCAGTGCAAAAGTAAGGGATTATTTCAGATTACAAGTAATGGGGGGGGAGGGTGCAACAAATTCCATGAATACTAAGGCAGGAACAACTGGAAAAAGCACCACTCTATTGCAATATAAACTTTTTGGGGTAACTGGAGACCATATCTGAGTGGGATGATATGCCACTAACTTTGAGAACTAAGAGATCCAATGCTGGATTCCCCTTATGCTAAAACCAAAACCCAAAAGCTAAAAATGTTTCAGTGGAAACTCAAACAAGGATTCTTCCAGTAAACATAATATGTGAGCACATAATTAAAAACTGGAATACAATTCATTTACAAAGGGGGTGTGAATTAAACCTTTATGGGAACTTAGGGGGGAGGGATAGCTCAGTGGTTTGAGCATTGGCCTGCTAAACCCAGGGTTGTGAGTTCAATCCTTGAGGGGGCCACTTGGGGATCTGGGGCAAAAATCAGTACTTGGTCCTGCTGGTGAAGGCAGGGGGCTGGACTCAATGACCTTTCAAGGTCCCTTCCAGTTCTAGGAGATGGGATATCTCCTATTATTAATTAACTTTAATTTTGGCATTTCCTAACGTTTGAGTACTTGATTTATATAAAATTTATGCAATCATAAGCCCTCATATTGTAGTTGCATTTGCTATATTCATTTGCAGACCATGAAGCAGAATTCCCTTTACTCTCCTTATTCAAATAGTCCTCTTGAAGTTCATGAAATCAATTGGACCACTACCAAGAGCGATACAAGCAAGACTGGCCCCTTTTTTGTTGCTTCAAGAATCAAATGCCTTTTCTCGTCAACATTCAAGAAAGGCCTGCACATTAGAAAAATAGCCATAGACATTCATAAGAACAAAAACAAAACAAACAAAAAAACTCTGCATCATTTCTTTAAATGTTCTGGAAGGTTTTCAGTTTGTCTACACTGGATGCCAGGACAAAACCAACAGCAACTGCATTTTTCCATTGGAAAAACTTTAAACAAGACATTTTTCTACAGGAAGCCAGGCTTTATGTAGGAATCAATCGACATGTCAAGATCTAAATTGTATTTTTGAAGTGGCATTATGCCGTTCTTAAGAATGTTAGCCTTTGAGGTGATCAGAATACAAATATATCCCTACTGGTTGGAGGATCAGAATACCCTAGTTTCCAAACTAAATTTTACACAGTCACAAAATCTCATGTTATTTTAGTTTAAATGGACATTTTTATTTGAATGGGGGGAGGGAGGAATCAGATCCATGGTTTCTGACAAGTGCTCTGAATACTTTTTACAAAAGTCAAACAGAGGCTTTTCAGAAAAAAAAATACTCAGTCTATCAGAATTAAAAAAAAAAACTGTCATTTTTTGCATTCAGTTCATCACAGTAACAAGGGAGAATGAGAAGGCTAAAAAAAACCCTTAGTAACCCAAGCAACATAGAAGGTCAATGCATACACAAAGCTTGGTCACATACCTAAACCAGGCCTAAAACAAAGAAATACGAATACTCTTCTCAAGGTGTCTGTGAGCTTTTTCTCCGAGACAGTCATTCAGACTCTGTTGAAATGACACAGAGAATGAAAGCATGCAGTTCCACGACTCTACCTGGCATGCAAAGCAGGAGCAATGGTAAAATAAAATACAATAAAATAAGATAAAGATATAATGAAAGGAATTCCATAAAGATGGCAAAAAGTCAGATGTCATAGTTTACCGGAACTCCTTCCAGCACTACAGGAATGGAGTCTGTAAAGTAGTGAACCATGTTGTTCATGATTGCTTAGGAGGGGGAGGGATAGCTCCGTGATTTGAGCATTGGTCTGTTAAACCCACAGTTGTGAATTTAATCCTTGAGGGGACCACTTAGGGATCTGGGGCAAAAACAGTACTTGGTCCTGCTGGTGAAGGCAGGGGGCTGGACTCATATGACCTTTCAAGGTCCCTTCCAGTTCTAGAATATCACCATTAATATATTTATTTTATTTTTATTAGACCCAGCCAGCACTTGGAAAAAAACTAATGTGACACTAGGCAACAGGCTGTATTAGTCTAGGAGCCAAAGAGCCAGGAAGAACTTCAGATTTGTTCGTGTCCAGCAACAAGACTAAAGAATCACCTATATATTAATTACAACCAAATGAAGTCTTGTGAGGGGCACTGCAAAGTCAAGAGCACAGGGCTCTTCTCACTATACGAGCACCAATGCTGAATACAGACAAACAATTCGTGATCTTTCTGATCCTACACCTCCTATTGCTATTTTTTTTACTGTATGTTTCAATTTAGCAATAGCTATTTCTTCTAACAGCATGACATTCAGAGCTTCAAGGATTGCCAGGCAAGAAGAGACTAATATGATTCTATAGGGGCATATCTACAGTACAATCAGAGGACAAGACATACCTGAACTAGCTTTCATCCAAGCTAATTCTGATAACAGCAGTGAAGCTGCACCAGACATACCCTATGACTTTTCCCGCCAACACTAGTCATGGGATGCACCCAGTGACTACTTCATTGTGTCCAACAATTTGTGGTCAAGCTATATACTGTCTCTTAGAAAGGTATTCAATATTGATTCAAGGACTCCAAGTGAGGGAGTTTTTACCACATCTCTTGGTGAACCGTTCCAGTGGCTAATTACCCTACACCTTACCATTTTGGGGATTATTTTATTCACTGGGTAGTTTAGTATCTTTTCTGCAATCACGTCCAGATTGTCTCAACAATATACTACTTTTATTTTGTTACAAGTGAACCACCTCATATTTATCTTAATTAAACTAAGCAGAGTGAGGTTTTCTAGGTTCTCTAATTTATCTAGCTTCCGTTGTCTGTTAATTCTCTTTCACATTGTTAACCATCCCCTTGTGTTAGCAAAACTAACCAAAATACTGTATTTTCTGGCGTATAAGACTACTTTTTAACCCAGGAAAATCTTCTCAAAAGTCGGGGGTCGTCTTATACGCCGGGTGTCGTCTTATAGGGCGGGTGCTGAAACTTCCGAGCCGGACTGGAGAATCTGCGGTCGCCGCATATGGTGGGGGGAGCTCAAAAATGGCCGCGGCCGCATCCCCGCCCGATGACGAGGTGAGGGGGCGCCTCACCGGGAAGGTGTAAGTGAAGGGCGGAGCAAGCTGCAGGCGTCCGGGACGCCCGGGGTATGGAAAAAAGAGAGAGAGTGGCGCTGTGCCCAGAAAAACACGCCTCTTTCACCCGTCTGGCCCGCCCTTGTATCCTATTACCGTACCTCCTTCTCTGCCTCTCAGATCTCGCTCCTGAGGACTGCAGTGAAGCGGCGCAGGCGCGCATGTGCGAGATCTGAGAGGCAGAGAAGGAGGTAATAGGATACAAGGGTGGGCCAGACGGGTGAAAGAGGCGTGTTTGCGCTACCACTCTGATAGTCTTGGAGACAGGGAGGGCTGGGCAGGCAGGGAGAGCTGACCAATCCAAGCAGGCTTTGTATACAACAACCAGCCAATCGCCGGTAAGGTACATCGCTTGCCGTGATTGGCTGGTTGCTGTATACTGGGTACCACATACAGTACAGCACCAGTATCTGTACCTGTTCATACAGTATAGCACCAGTACATACAGTACAGTATACAAATGTCCAACAGTCAAAACCCCATCATGGCTCCACCAGCAAGAAGAAAGAAATATGAAGCCAGTTTCAAACTTAAAGTTGTAAACTTTGCCATGGAACATAATAACTGCGCTGCTGCAAGACAATATGGAGTAACAGAAAAGATGGTTCGGGACTGGAAAGCAAATGAAAAAGCATTAAAGAGTATGCCAAGGGGTAAGTGTGCATTAAGAAGAGGCACTCCACATTGGCCAGAACTCGAAAAACATGTAGCAGACATGGTGAATGAGCATCGCCAAAACGGTTATGTAGTGACACGAAATAAAATACATTTGTTTGCACTTCAGTGGGCCAAATCTAACCCAGATCACAGCAACAGATTTAAGGCCACTGTATCCTGGTGTACTAGATTCATGGGAAGGCATAATATGGTACTGAGGCAAAAGATGAAAATTGCCCCAAAATTACCTGCAGATCTTGATAGCAAAGTAAATAGTTTCCATCGATACGTAATACAACAGCGCACTAAACATGGCTATGTGTTAAGTAGTATTGGAAATATGGATGAAACTCCAATGAATTTTAATATGGTTGGAAATAAAACTGTCCATCAAAAAGGTGAAAAAACAATTTTAATTAAAACAGGACATGAGAAGTCCAGTTTTACAGTGGTACTAGGATGCACAGCTGATGGCGCCAAACTGAGACCAATGATTATTTTTAAAAGAAAAACAATGCCGAAATTCAAGTTCCCTGTTGGTTGTTTTGTACATGTGAATGAAAAAGGCTGGATGGATGAAGAAGGGGTAAAGCTATGGCTTGATAATGTATGGAGCAGGCAACCAGGTGGACTTATTCAAAAATGTAGTCTACTGGTGTGGGATATGTTCAGGGCTCATTTAACTCCCAGCACCAAGCAAATGCTTGCAAGACTAAACACAGATGCGGCAGTTATTCCTGCAGGATTGACATCGTTGGTACAGCTACTGGATGTGTGCCTAAACAAGCCATTTAAAGATCGCATTCAAGAACAGTGGAATGAATGGATGGTTAGCGATGAAAAGTCATTCACAAAAGGAGGAAACATGCGTGCTCCACAGTTGGATGTTTTGTGCAAGTTTGTCATAAAAGCCTGGAATGATATTGATGCAGAAACAGTAATCAAGTCTTTCAAGAAGTGTGGCATATCAAATTCATTAGATGGTATGGAGGACGACTACTTGTGGCAAGATGAAGAGGAAGCCGAAGCTGAGACCACACCATCTGATACGGAATTCGATCCATACGATGACTGCCTTACAAATGTATCACAAGATGTCATTGATGTACTTATGATATCAGATGACGAACAGGAGGATTTTGAAGGCTTTTAAAGGGAAACTGTCACGCCAGCAAAACCTGTAAAAATACCGTAGCTTGCAGTTATGATGGGCGTTGCTAACTCTCCAGGGACTTGCCCGGCACTTGCTCTCTCTCTCTTGTTTGTTATCTTCCTCCTATCATCATCAGTTCCAGTTTGGTTGACCGCTTAGAAAACAAACAGCATGGCAGCTCCCATGGGTTTATTGTCTTATCCTTCCTTTCAGCTTTAGAGTGAATTAGGAAAAGTTTAATCCACTTGCACTGTTTTATGTTTACATGTTTGATGACAAACAGCCTTATGTTTATAAGTGACAGTTTTCCTGCTAAGTACCTGCATGTCATAAGCATTTGAATTAAAATTACCATATTGAAATCAAATCTGATGTTTTTTTTATTTTTTTTTGGTGTGCGTTGGAAGAGGGGTAGTCTTATACGGCGAGTATATCCCAAACTCTATATTTTAACTGGAAAAGTTGGGGGTCGTCTTATACGCCCAGTCGTCTTATACCCCGGAAAATACGGTACTTTGTTACCCCTGCTTCTAGGTGACTTATGAAGATGTGAAATAATATTGGCCCCATACATTGATACACCACTTAAGACATTCCCCCCCCCCCAATTATAGAGGCTTCAGATTAGACTCCTAACTAAGTGACTCAGCCAGAGCGGAGTATAGCTGTGTAGCAAAGTTGTAATTCCAGTGCTCCCCCTTGTGGCCAGATGTAGAGATAGAGAAACTCTGCCTCAGCTTCCCCCACAGTCCTTTGATCTATTCTGGCCATAGAAATTACCCAGCCCCCCAGCCAGCCCATTTTACAGAGTCCAGCCCCTTCCAGACTCCAGAGTCCCACTACAACGTTCAATAGAAATGTATAAACAAGCACATCTTTAGCCTGGCTGGGCTCAGCTGGGCAGGGGTCCTCAAACTGGGGATCAGGACCCGTCAGGGGGTTGCAAGGTTATTATATGGGGAGGGTCATGAGCTGTCAGCCTCCACCCCAAACCCTGCTTTGCATCCAGCATTTATAATGGTGTTAAATATATAAAAAAGTGTTTTTAATTTATAAGGGGGGGGAGTCACACTCAGAGGCTTGCTATGTGAAAGGGGTCACCAGTACCAAAGTTTGAGAACCACTGCTCTAGCTTGTCCTGTGCCACAATCAAACTGACAGTCCATGTTCTAGCACACATGTCCCCTTACTCAACAGTTCAGCTCAGCAGAACCCAACTCCACTCAGGCTTCCGTCTCAGTCCTGGAGAAACCAACCCACACCTCTCCTCCCAACTATTGTGCTTCCTCCTTTTAAAATCCTGCACCCAAGCTTAACAGCCAATAGTAGTGCACTAGGGAGGGGCTAACTGAGCCTCTGGCTGCAAGTTAACCCCTTCCAGACCAGAGCAGGGTTTATACAGACCTTGTCACAAGCTGGTTGAAAATTTACCATCAAACTTTTTTCACCAACAAGAAGAATGGTCTTTCCCCGCCCCCGCCATTGGAAAATTTTGTCCTTTAATTATTTTTTTCTGGTTTTTCAGTGGAAACGCAAAACCCCATTTTTTTTTCATTATTTGTGTGTGCGTGGGTGTCTGTGTGTGTGTAAACCTGATTTTTGTTTTGTTTGTTTTTAATCAAGAAACTGGAAAATTTCATGGCGGGGGGGGAGGTAGGAGGAAATGAATACATTTCATTTTAAAAAATTAATGGAAAATATTTTCTGTTTTCTGACCAGCTCTAGTGGAGGTTGCCCGCAGCCTCTACTGAAGTCAATGAAGTTAATTGGGGGTAAAACCAGAGTAAAGTAGTAGTGAATCAGGCCTTCTTTGTATATGACTCCTCCAACCTGTTAGGTACCCATCCCCAAGTCTACTCAAATGGTGTTATTCCAATTGCTCCATAAGAGTCCCATGTGGAAATAGGTTGCATCAGACATCTGCCACCTGAACTAATTAAGTGCCTCCAAAGTACAGCTTTGAGATGGGATTTCATCAGAAAAACTAAAAAAATGGGATGTGTGTGTGTGTGTGAGAGTGAGAGAGAGAGAGAGAGAGAAAGAACCCAATTTCAATTCAGCAGTAAAAAGTACCTCCATTTATTAGTCACCCTTGTATGCCAACTACCATTGAAGCATATGTGACAGGGCCCCCGGCTGATGTACATAAACATGGCAAGCAGAGAAGACCAAAAGAAAGACAGAACGATTTCTTTGTGGTATTCAGAGCCTCTCTTAGTCTATCAAGATCACTTTCCACTGAGCTGCTGTTGCAGAGAAATTCACTCTGCGAATGGCAGATAAGTGAATTTCACTGACTCTTTTTCTATAAAACTCTGTGTTTGACTGTGCCTGTGGGTGCATAAATAGATGGAGATAGATAGCTTCAAATTAGAAGGTGGCCTTGTGCTGCAACTCTCTCTCTCTCTCTCTCTCTGATGTTAGGCTGCGATGAACAGTGGAAATGCCACCACCAGAGATGTTCAACACAGAGTAAGAAAGGTACTCTGTGATAGGGACAATACTGCATATTGGAGGGCATGGGAGTGGACTAGATAACCTGCTTAATCTTTCTCCTTCTGCCTCAGTGTTTGATTCTCCAGTCCCTGCAGAGGCAAAACACCCTGTTGATTTCAATACACAGCCTCTCCTGAGTAAGGCCTATAGTTTTGGGCTGTCGTTATAGGGTATAATCATCAACTGCTCCATTCTTTCACAGAGGTCAGGGAGGGGTGAGCTGGGAAAGGTGGATTTAAGACACCTTTGCACACTGCATATTCAGAGGCCTGTCCAGTACAAGCTACAGAATCTTCTCTAATTTACCCTCCACTTTCCAGTGTGCCCTATGGGCTCTGTGAAGTAGGGAACAGCCATAACCCAGTGAGCTCTGGCCATACCCCTTCTTCACTTGGTTCACCACTCTCCCTCCCTCCCTGACCCAGCACACCTCTCTACGCCATAGCCTGAGAGGGATTCTAGTGCAGGTCAGGGAGACCCCATGCACAGATGGTGTTCTCTGGGGCCCCTTTCATAGATTCATAGATTCTAGGACTGGAAGGGACCTCGAGAGGTCATCGAGTCCAGCCCCCTGCCCTCATGGCAGGACCAAATACTGGATAGACATTTATCTAACCTACTCTTAAATATCTCCAGAGATGTAGATTCCACAACCTTCCTAGGCAATTTATTCCAGTGTTTAACCACCCAGACAGTTAGGAACTTTTTCCTAATGTCCAACCTAAAGCTCCCTTGCTGCAGTTTAAGCCCATTGCTTCTTGTTCTATCCTTAGAGGCTAAGGTGAACAAGTTTTCTCCCTCCTCCTTATGACACCCTTTTAGATACCCTTTACATCATCCATATGGGATAAAAAGACCTTTTTGTAACAGGGAATCTGTCCCATATAATATAGGATAATAAAGCCTTCACCCACCCTTGCATTTCAATTTTAGCAAAATATTGAAGCTTGGAAAAGAGGAACCATGAAGAAAAAAAAAACAGAGTTTTATGTATTTTAGCTTCAATAAGTCCTAATAACAAAATCATACTTTGCTCTTCTGCCTTCTATGCCTTCTGCATTTCCAGAACACTGTATCCCTTTCAGGAGGCTGACTTGTCTTACGTACCCCGAGTTTCATCTACTTTATAAACTACTTGCTTACAAAATCAGTCATAAAAATACAAAAGTGTCTCGGCACACCTATGATTGAAAAATTGTTTATTTTCTCATTTTTACCATGTAATTATAAAATAAATTGTGATCCCTCCCCCCCGGTTGAGAAACACTAATTTGTTTATACTGCTCTATATACTATCTCATTGTTTGTACAAAATTTTAGTTTGTATTGACTTTGCTTGTGCTTTTTACGTAGCCTGTTGTAAAACTAGGCAAATATCTAGATGAGTACATGTACCCCTTGGAAGACCTTTGCGTACCCCTAAGGGTTCATGTACCCCTGGATGAAAACCTCTATTCTGTGGAACAGCTGGGATTGAACTGTGCACTCTAACCCAGGTTTTGATGCTCTTCATGACAGTGACTAGATGGCACTTTTTAGGAGCTTGCACCAAGCCCATGCTCCTGGAAAGGTACTGATTGTGCCTTCTACCAGCCTACTTCATACAAGAGGTCAGAAGGCTGTTTTTCTAGCAGGAAAGAATTACAAACAACTATCTCAAAAAACAGTCCATGACTCAAATAGTCTCTCTCATTGAAAGCAAACTGCATTAAGAAGCGTGAGAAGAAAAAAAAACAGATTAAAACAAAACAAAGAAGCTGAACGGAGTTAGCTGCTGAAATTTAAACTGTTGACACTTTGAAAATCTTAGCCAGCGTATCTAACCTGAAGCTGCAGAAGCTGGTCTAGGTACATGTTCTCTTGGGCTTAGTTGCAGCGAAGAAGTAAACTCTAAGATATCAAGAGGGTGCATCCTTTCTCCATTCCCCTGCCCTTTTTCCATCTGAGCCCTTGGCATAGGCTGCATCTCAGAGAGACAGGATGTAATGGTCCTCACTCAGTAGGGTGACCAGACAGCAAGTGTGAAAAATCGGGACAGGGGTGGGGGGTAATAGGATCCTAGATAAGAAAAAGACCCAAAAATCGGGACTGTCCCTATAAAATCGGGACATCTGGTCACCCTATCACTCAGGGTCTGGTTAGGGAGCGTGGCCCTGTGGTCACAGCTGCAACCTCTGACTGCGAAGGCGGCTGTGGAGAAGGAAGCCCGGGCACTCCCACTCCACCGGACTCCAACCTAGGACTTTGGGCTACCAGTACGGGAGGGAGTTACTCACCTGGAATAAAAGACTCCAGTTCACGTCCTTGCTCCCCATCAGGCAGAG
Source organism: Chrysemys picta bellii (assembly GCF_011386835.1). Taxonomy (NCBI): domain Eukaryota; kingdom Metazoa; phylum Chordata; order Testudines; family Emydidae; genus Chrysemys; species Chrysemys picta. Next base: position 131,859,903 of record NC_088795.1, read on the forward strand.
TAGGGACTTGAACCTGGTGTGCCCACATCCCATGTGTGGGCCCAAACTCCTAGGCGCTTATGGAGCTGCTCGTTTGTGTTTTGAGCAGAGAGATTCCATCCTGGAGCTGAGAAACATTCCAAACAAAAGTTTAATCAAAACCAGTACATTCCTGTGAAAAACGTTAGGTCAAAATATTCCGAACCAGCTCCATTTACTATCATGCTAGGCACCCCTAAAGGTGGCTTACTCTAGTGTCTTTGGAGGAAAGGGGCACCAGTCGGTCACCAATTTTTATTTTCTCATCCCAGTCATTCATTATTGCAATCGCTCCCTTGGCTATACAGTTTAGTTCCTTTAGTATCTTATTCCCAAGTTATAATTATTAATGATACCATTACCGCACAGTGATCACTGCCATAGGTGCTTTCCAAACACTGAGGAAGAACAGTCCGTGCTCTGAGGTGCCCCCAGTTTAAAGATGAACATGAAGACAGAGGGTAGGGAAAAGGGAATGGGAAAGAACACTAAGCAAATTGTATACAAGCCAACTTAATTCGCAGGAAGCAGCATGGCAGAAGTGAGTCTTAAGGGGGACATAAATGTGGGTAGGATGGGGGCTTTGCGGATGAGCTCAGTGAGGCCATACCATGCATAAGGGAGCCACACTGAAGGCACACAGGTGATTGTGTGAGAAACTGGCAAAATGGCAGAGCAGATGGGAATGGCAGCAGGAGCAATACGAAGCTAGACAAGGCCACAAGGGAAGACAGGAAGGAGGGTAAGGCAAGCATTTAAAGTACTGACAAGAAGCTTACAGAACTGTCTGCTCTTTCTTCAAGCTTTATGCACGTGCTTTAGCAGTTTAATTGTCAACCTGAAACTAGCTCCGTCTATCATTAAAGAGATAGGACTCCTATTTCCTTATCACCCCTCTGGACTTTATTTTTACTCATGAATCACTGACAGACTGAAGCTGTCACACCTACACACAGGGGTTTGTGCCTCGCTAAATCAGTCAGGACTCTGTACTAGAAAAACAACCTCATCCACACAGTCAAGGTCTGAAAGCAAGAGATCAACAATCTTAATGCCTATGGATCTGACATAATTCTGCATTATGAAATCTATTGCCCAACAAAAGAGTGCAGGGGCCAAGACCCAGCCCTGCCTGATACCAGATATTGATTTAAAAGCTGCCGACATCCGATTCCCAAGACATACATGGGCAGTGGTTCCATTATGCAACTCACCAATCAAGTCCAGCAGAGTGGTTGGGACACCGACACCCTTTAAAGCCTTCCATTGCGCAACTTGGTCAACTGAATCAAATGCAGCCTTGCGATTGCCATACGCTATGTGCAGGGGTTTCCCTGAACTCATGGTGTAACTCTGACAACAAGCGGAGGGCCAAAATGGCTCTAATGTGGACCTTTTCCTCGTAAAGCCTAACTGTTGGGGGAGACACTTCCAATGTAGCAGGGACTCCAAACATGCCAGCAAAACATGTGCAAACACCTTCCTTGGCACAGACAGCTCTTACATTCACTGCATGGTCCCTGGCCCTTATAAAGTGAGATCACAATACCGTCCTTCCAGGTGGTAGGCAAGGTTCCAGGTCTCCACACCAGACAAAAGATGGCCAGGCGTGATTCTGCTACAGGGTCATTTGCACATTTTAGCAGCTCTGGGGGAATGCCATCAGTGCCGGGTGCATGTCCAATTCTCAGTTTGTAGATGGCGTGCTTCACTTCATCCAACGTTGGTGTGTCAATCTGGGTCTGAAACCATAGAAGCTGTGAAATTGTCCAGCTCCTAGCCAGCAGCAGCTGGACGGTGGTTGCGGACACTGTGATAATGTTCTATCCAGCGTGAGAGGATGTCATCATCTGAGTCACGTGGACGGCCCTGGCTGTCATTCAGGATGTAGCGACTACCTCTTGACGGGTGAGGTTGCAGATTGCGCAGAACGCTGGCTTTAAGTCTCCCCTGGCTAAGCCGATTTCAACATCATCCACCACTTGGTTATAACATGCCTCATGATTGCGAAGTGTCAGGGCATTGAACTTTTGCTTAAGCCGGCTAGGAATGAGCTTATTGCTGCGCTGGCAAGCTGTGGCCTTCAATTTAATTGTCTGGAAGGCCTCTTCTGATAGCTGGATGCCTATAGCCGATTATCTCTTTGGTGGATTATTTGCATTTGTATTACTTTTGTACAGCATCTAGCACAAAGGAGACATGAGCACTGTTTATGGTTTCTAGATGTTACCATAATATTGATAAATGAACATTGCAGAAACAACACCAGATAGAAAAAAATCACGTAGTAAGCCCTGAAAATTTGTAAAAATCAATAATAGCCAGAATAATATCAAGCCACAGTCAAAATATATCTGTAAAATGTAAATGTTAATAACATTTGAGAAAATTACAGATTCAAAGTTTGAAAGACTCATTCCGTTTGACCCCTTACTTCTCAATCCCTTTGTTTATGAGACTTGCGAGTAACACTAAAAGAAATCAGCAAATTTACAGCTCAGATCAAGTTCTAGGAAGGTAACTTCTATAACACAGGGCTAAATATATTTTTAAAACATTCAGATACTCTCATGCCTACCCCTCACTCATTCCCAACCCAACATTCCCTTTTAGTGAAACCTTTGCTGTTCACCTTTCATATCTCGGCCACATGAATGAATGCTAGCTAACCCCACTTATTAAAACATTATCACACAGGAAAAAATGGACTTTCAGGTCACAATCTCAGCTGGTGCCAGCCAACATCGCAATCATCAAATCAATTGGTGGAAGACTGATTTGCACCCTGTGGGGATCTAGCCCTTCAGGTATGATGTTTATTTTTCCTTTGTCAAAAATAAAGCTTGGTCAAATATCAATGGTTTTATCTAAGCCAGTACAACTTACATGGATTTAAGTTTACATGTACCAGTGCAGGTAAAATCACATACACTATGCAAAATAGAAGGACTTTGAAAGGCAAAGTACATTCAGACGTCACCAGCCTAATGTTCAGAAAGGAAAAGGTTCTTACCAGTGCTAGCTCAAATAGTCTGCAATGCAGCACAATTTTCTGCTACTGCACCATTTGGGTGGTTACAACTTCCTTCATCCCCCTGGTTTTATTTTCAAGATATTACTTGGAATCAGAGAACGTATAAAACTGTTGCCTATGTGCAATTGAAGAAATATTGCCGAAGGCCCCTTACCAAGCTCCTTTAAGACCTAATCAAAGATTGTAGGTTACTATCTGAGTGACAGTTTTAGCTCACTACCATCCAATCAGTGTTTTACATCATTGTACTTGATTTACAGTAGTATGTCAATCAATTAAATGAAGTAGACCAACCACTTTTTTTTTTCAGGCACTTTTTTTTATAATGTTTGCCCCCTAATTGATTCTGGCACATTCAATTTTATACAGCAAAAGAAAAATGCAGAGTGTATGTTTGTGGGATGGTACTGGGAATTGTCAGAAAGCAGTGAACTTTTATTTGAGAGTGATAAAAAAGGTGAGGAATAGATGACATTAATGCATTTGCTTTAATGGGTCTTGGCACGTAGAAATCTATATAGAGAAAGTGTTTTGTGTGATGGAGTTTTTCCTCCCAGTAAGCAGTGAGGGATTAAGCGAGGCATAAATCTTGTTAACAAATAGCTTTAAAACGCTGCTGCCCGTGAAGCTGCTGTGTTGACAAAGTACATTAGTTAGGACAATTGTTAAGCGAAGCAATTCACATTTATTCTCAAAAGCTCGTCCCCTTGTGTTGAGGCTTTGGAGCATTTGATGGATATAAAGTTTATGAGAGAGCTTCAGAACAGGCAGTGAGGGGGGAAGCATTTGTACAGAGCAGGGATGAACTGAGAATAAATGCAAGAGGACGGCTAAAATGAAGCTGATGAATAATTGGCTTTGTTTGCTGGGACAGTGAAACAGATTTTTTTAAGAGCCCGTGGTGACACCCTCTCAACATGGAGAGGCAGTGTGGTCTAGTGAACAGTGCATTAACCTGGGACTCTGGAAACATGGAGTCTATTCCTGGTCCTCCCACTGGTCTGCTGTGTGACTTGAGAATCACTTCCTCTTTCCACTTTGTGTTCCTTGTCTACTTTTGACTGTAAGCTGTTCGGAGCAAGAACTTTCTCCTACTCTGTTTTTGTACAGCACCTAGCACAATGACGCCTTAATCTCTGTTGGGACCTTTAGGGCCTACTGTAATACAAAATTGGGATAGTCTTATGATACATCATAGATTTGACCCACACTATGATTGTAGAAACACAAGATAAAATAGATTAACATTTTATTTCAATGCAGTGTCAGTCACGTCCTTACTTTAATCATTTCACTGGCTTCCTGTCCGTTTTCACATCAAATGCTAATTCCTCACCTTCTTTGCATTAGGACTTTTTTTTAACCTTTTGTCTAATCAGTGACATAGTTACAGACAATAGCTACAAAATCTCAGGTACCCCAGTATGAGAACTGTTGGTAAAGGCTGACTATTTACTAAAACTGGATGAAGGGTCAAGGATCAGGTGGGGGAGTGGAATTGTGAAATTTGGTTCAAAACTGTACAAGTCCTGCCCGCCCCCCACCCCAAAATTTTCAAATTCTAAAAATTTAGGCCAGGGTCATGGTTGGATATTTCATCTATTTTTCCCTCCAGTTTACTTTTTGCCTTTTTAAATTGGAAACTTTGTCCCAATTGCTTCTGGCTCTGCTTTTCCATAGGCACCACTGCCAGTTCCAAGTTTGCCGTGGTTGGACTTTTAGTGGTTAAGTATGTGTTTGTAAAACACCATTCGCATCTACTACTGCCCTGTATAAATAATCATCTAACTGTTTGGATAGAAAATGTGGAACTCACATTAAATTGCAGTATGCAATTAGAAAGCTAAGAGCCAGCCCAGGGCACTTAGTCACTGACCCACACTGGAGGTGGGGCAGCATAATCATTCCCTATGGCCCCAACAACATGCATGCAGAGGCACTGAAGCGTACTCTCCCAGTATGCAGGCTGAAGCACTGGGAGGGGAGGGCAGATAGACTATGCACCGCTTCCTCCGCACAGCCCGATGGGGCAGAGAAAAGTCTGTTTCTACTGAGCACAACACTCTGATTGTCCTGTCTGTGCAAGCACTGGGGATAAGTAGATCCAGCCTGCAAACAAGAATTTAGTGAATAATTTTGAGATTTTAAAAATTGATTTTGCTCTGCATCGGAATGAACCCAAAACTTTTTGAATATTTTCAAGAAAGAAAGAAGAGGGCAGGGAAGTAAGGGCAAAAGAGAGTGAGCAAGTGTACATGAGTTCAGAATAGCCAATAGCCTGATCGTTAGGGCACTCGTCTAGGATGTGGCAAACCCAGGTTCAAGTCTGTAAACTATCTCATTTGGAGCAGGGCTTGATCCCCAATAAGTGCCCTAACCACTGAGCAATTGGCTGTTCCATGATCTCTCTCATTTTGCCTGGAAATTCCATCCTGGACCTGAGAAACGTTCCCAATGAAAATTGTCAGAATCAGTATGTGTCCACAAAGAGTTTCAGTTTTGACAAGCCTGCCATTTTCTAATCAAAAAGAATAAAAAAGTTTTGTTGAAAAGTTCATCCATAAGTAGTCAGTATACATTCACCTCATCAGCTTATAAAACATATTATTTCCAAACTATTGAAGGCAGCAGCAGATCTGTGCTTGACCCTTGCCTTAACCTTTTTTGATGCAGCATGATGGTATCAAGTAGAGATGGATGGAAAATTTTTCATCCGATTTTTTTAAAATGAAAAATGGTTTCTGAGCAGCTCCTTGAGATGGCAGGAACCACAGGGAATACTCTGCTAACCCCAGACAGTGGAGTAATTGTGAGCCACTCCCTGGCCCGATCCCAAACCCTCTGTTGGTGGAACGGGGGGCTGAGAAAATTCAGTTAGCTGTAGGTCCTCTGACTCCACCCCTATTCTTGGTAAAGGGAAACCTGCCATAAGCAAGCACCGGGGTGACCACCAAAATATAGAAGCAACCTAGCAGAAATGGTCTCTCACTAAAGCTGAAAAAAATGGAATTAGAAACCTCATGGAGTTACAATAATTCAGTTGCTAAGACCCTGAACCAATACTAACTGAATGTGCCAAGACTCCTGTTGACTTCAATGGACCCCACAAGAGGCAATTGCCTATTGAAATTGGTCTTTCAGTCAGGTGCACTGTAGCTATTAAAACATGGCATTTCAAGCCTGCCTCTCAAACAGAGACATCTGTTTGAGTATTAAAAGTGTTTAAAAAGGAATGAGACAGAGTAAGAGCAGCTTTAGAGCAGAGCAGAGGGCTGAGGTAAAGCCTCCTTCTCTTGCCGTTGGGGACAAAGCACTAAGCATCACTTGACATTGTGCCTCAGAGTCAGACACTGCTAAGTACATGAAAGGAGGAGGCGGCGGGCAAGGCGAGGGGGAAGATATATAGGATTTTAAAGGGCTTTGGCGCTTAGAAACTTCCTAAGGAGTTGTGGATGAGAGTTTAAAAAGAAATCCTATCAATTTGATATGTTGCCTTCCAACACTGGCTGCATTCAGTCCTTTCAGCAGCATCTTTTTGACATGCTGTCAAATTGCAGATGACTTCGCTAGTATTGTGAGTGAGGTTAGGACACTCTGTATGCAGCCATTGTCAGAAACTCCCTACCCTCACCTTGAATGAGGAGCCCATGTTTTAGGCAATCTTAGTCCTGGTCCACATTACGAGTTTAGGTCGAATTTAGCAGCGTTAGAACGATTTAACCCTGCACCCATCCACACGATGAAGGCATTTTTGTTGACTTAAAGGGCTCTTAAAATCGATTACTGTACTCCTCCACGACGAGGGGATTAGTGTTGAAATCAACCCTGCTGGGTCGAATTTGGGGTAGTGTGGACGCAATTCAACGGTATTGGCCTCCAGGAGCTATTCCAGAGTGCTCCATTGTGACCGCTCTGGACTGCACTCTCAACTCAGTTGCACTTGCCAGGTAGACAGGAAAAGCCCCACAAACTTTGAATTTCATTTCCTGTTTGGCCAGCGTAGTGAGCTGATCAGCACAGGTGACCATGCAGAGCTCATCAGTACAGGTGACCATGGAGTCCCAGAATCGCAAAAGAGCTCCAGCATGGACCAAACAGGAGGTACTGCATCTGATCGCTGTATGGGGAGACGAATCTGTGCTATCCGAACTCCATTCCAAAAGATGAAATGCTGGAATATTTGAAAAAATTTCCAAGGGCATGAAGGACAGAGATTATAACAGGGACCTGCAGCAATGCCGTGTGAAGCCTACCAAAGAACCAGAGAGGCAAACGGCCGCTCCGGGTCAGAGCCCCAGACATGCCGCTTCTATGATGAGCTGCATGCCATTCTAGGGGGTGCCCCTACAACTACCCCACCCCTGTGCTTCCCTCCTTCCCCACCTCTCCCGGGCTACCTTGGCAGTTATCCCCACATTTGTGTGAAGAATGAATAAAGAATGCATGAATTTGAAACAACAATGACTTTATTGCCTCTGCAAGGGGAGATAAAAGGGGTGAGGGGAGGACAGTTGGCTTACAGGGAAGTAGAGTGAACCAAGGGGGCAGGTTTTCATCAAGGGGAAACAAACAGAACTTTCACACCATAGCCTGGTCAGTCATGAAACTGGTTTTCAAAGCTTCTCTGATGCGCAGTGTGCCCTGCTGTGCTTTTCTAACCGCCCTGGTGTCTGGCTGCATGTAATCAGCAGCCAGGTGATTTGTCTCAACCTCCCACCCTGCCATAAATGTTTCCCCCTTACTGTCACAAATATTGTGGAGCACACAACAAGCAGTAATAACGATGGGAATATTGGTTTTGCTGAGGTCTAACCGAGTCAGTAAACTGCGCCAGCGTGCTTTTAAACATCCAAAGGCACATTCTACAGCCTATAGTTGAACTGCTCCTTACTACTGTGCAGGCTTCATGAGCCATGGGAGCAAGAGGTAGGCTGGGGTAGGTGCGATGCTGCCGACTGGGAGAGCAGCCTGAGGCAGAAGCCTCCAGCTGGCATGATATTCCAGGCAGGACTGAATCTCCGTTAGACGAAACTTAAAGAGAATGACCCATTTTTGTCCAGGCGCCCCCGACCGACCTCACCGAGGCCAGCCGGGAGCACCCACGGGATGACAACGATGGCTAGCAGTCATATTGCACCGTCTGCCATCCTCAAGGCAAGGCAAGGCAAGGGGATGCTGCTGTGTAGCACTGCAGTACCGCGTCTGCCAGCAGCACCCAGGAGACATACGGTGACAGTGAGTTGAGCGGGCCCCATGCTTGCTGTGGTATGTCATCTGCATGGGTAACCAGGAAAAAAGGCGAAAGGGAGGGAGAGAGGGGGGCCTGTCAACATGTACCCAGAACCCCCTGCAACAGTGTTTTTGCCCCATCAGGCATTGGGAGCTCAACCCAGAATTCCAATGGGCAGCAGAGACTGAGGGAACTGTGGGATAGCTACCCACAGTGCAATGCTCCGAAAGTTTATGCTAACCTCAGTACTGTGGATGCACACCACCGACTTAATGCGCTTAGTGGAGACACACACAATCGACTGTATCAAATCGATTTCTAAAAAAACGACTTCTATTAAATCGACCTAATTTCGTAGTGTAGACATACCCTTAGTCGCAAATTGTTCTCTTCAGCATTGTCCTTGGAAAGGGGAATTAATAGTTTGTAGTATATGGGCCATATCCTAATGGCACTGAAGTCAGTAGAGCTACACTGATACACAGAAGCTGAGGATCTAGACTGATATCTTGGTAGTGACCATCTACCAAACAACCTAGACTTGTATGGGTGTACTCACTCTTTTACCGCATATATCATATTTCTTCCTTGACTATGAAGACTTCATGCAGTGGAAGGCCTATTGGGGGAGATGGAGAACCCAAGGTTAATTCTAACTTTTACATCTCCATAAAGCAAAAAAAAAAAAATGCCAGATGAAGTTATATATACAAAACAAAAATGATTGCATCCTTTTGTAATGCAGACATAATGCAGGTCTCAAACCTGTGACTTTCTGTACCAGCCTCCAGTTCATAAGAACAGCGGTACCAGGTCAGACCAAAGGTCCATCTAGCCCAGTATCCTGTCTACCGACTGTGGCCAATGCCAGGTGCCACAGAGGGAGTGGACCTAACAGGCAATGATCAAGTGATCTCTCTCCTGCCATCCATCTCCATCCTCTGACAAACAGAGGCTAGGGACACCATTCCTTACCCATCCTAGCTAATAGCCATTAATGGACTTAACCACCATGAATTTACCCAGTTTTCTTTTAAACCCTGTTATAGTCCTAGCCTTCACAACCTCCTCAGGTAAGGAGTTCCACAAGTTGACTGTGCGCTGCGTGAAGAAGAACTTCCTTTTATTTGTTTTAAACCTGCTGCCTATTAATTTCATTTGGTGACCCCTAGTTCTTATATTATGGGAATAAGTAAATAACTTTTCCTTATTCTCTTTCTCCACATCACTCATGATTTTACATACCTCTATCATATCCCCCCTTAGTCTCCTCTTTTCCAAGCTGTAGAGTCCTAGCCTCTTTAATCTCTCCTCATATGGGACCCGTTCCAAACCCCTAATCATTTTAGTTGCCCTTTTCTGAACCTTTTCTAGTGCCAGTATATCTTTTTTGAGATGAGGAAAGCACATCTGTACACAGTATTCGAGATGTGGGCGTACCATCAATTTATATAAGGGCAATAATATATTCTCAGTCTTATTCTCTATCCCCTTTTTAATGATCCCTAACATCCTGTTTGCTTTTTTGACCGCCTCTGCACATTGCGTGGACATCATCAGAGAACTATCCATGATGACTCCAAGATCTTTTTCCTGACTTGTTGTAGCTAAATTAGCTCCCATCATATTGTATGTATAGTTGGGGTTATTTTTTCCAATGTGCATTACTTTACATTTATCCACATTAAATTTCATTTGCCGTTTTGTTGCCCAATCACTTAGTTTTGTGAGATCTTTTTGAATTTCGTCACAGTCTGCTTTGGTCTTAACTATCTTGAGCAGTTTAGTATCATCTGCAAACTTTGCCACCTCACTGTTTACCCCTTTTTCCAGATCATTTATAAATAAGTTGAATAGGATTGGTCCGAGGACTGACACTTGTGGAACACCACTAGTTACCCCTCTCCATTCTGAGAATTTACCATTAATTCCTACCCTTTGTTCCCTGTCTTTTAACCAGTTCTCAATCCATGAAAGGACTTTCCCTTTTATCCCATGACAGCTTAATTTACATAAGAGCCTTTAGTGAAGGACCTTGTTAAAGGCTTTCTGGAAATCTAAGTACACTATGTCCACTGGATCCCCCTTGTCCACATGTTTGTTGACCCCTTCAAAGAACTCTAATAGAGTCTTCACATGTAAAGAAAAAGTGAACTGCTTTATCTGTACAATGTAGGAGTTGGTAAGACCTGCCATTAGAAAGATGCCATGCACTGGACTGCTGTATTATGGACAAAAACTATTGTGTGCATCCAAGGTCTGTTTGACTTCAAGCCCCATTTGGGGTAGCATTTGGTAACAAAATAGGTCTGCATTCTCCTATAAAAGTCCTAGTCCTCAATGGATTTTGGGCATCATATAAGATAAAGGAGAAAGGCACTTTCCTTTGACTTCCCTCCTATCTCCCCATGTCTTTTCAACATTGTGATGTCCAAAAATATACTCTGATGTGGCCTACAGAAATAACTGTCTCATGGTGTACATGCAATTGTCCTACTATACAGCATAATACAGAACTGGACTCAATGTAAAAGAGTGATGTTGCTGACTCCTCCTCAGATCTTCAGCTATGACCGCCAGTGCCTTTTGCGTTGTATCATTGCTTAGACAGTATTTCCCACTTTCCAGATGAGTGTATTGATTACCCCTTCGTATGCAACACCTGGGTCTTTATTGCCTCAGATTTGACTGATTTCAACCCATTTTTCTAATTTATCAGGATAGCATAGTAGTTTAAGTCTATCCTCCATGGTATTCACCAGCCCTCCCATCTTCATATTAATCATGAATTTGATTAGCACCACTCTCCCCTCCATCTTTCCAGAGTTTAATGAAAATATCTAATACTGTCAGATGCTGTAATAGAAAAGTCCCCTGTGAGACCCCATTTTGACACCTCCTCTGAGCTCAGCTCTGAAACATTAATAATTACTCCCAGGTTTGATTATTTTTAGTCATTTGTGTAGCCATTCTAAAATAGTTTCACCTAATTTATGAAGAAAATCATTGAAAAACTAATCTAGTGCTTGAAATAAGAAAGAACTATCCTAATAGGCTGCTAAATACTTGTAAAGTGTTTCAGCGAAGATCTATCATAACCAAACAGTGATTTACTTCGGGAGGGAAATCAAAGATATCCCTCTCTATATAGAGATCTTAGGTAATTATATGGCCCCTATTATTGTAATAGAGAAGCACTTCACAATCTTTAATGTATTTATCCTCTCAACACTCCTGTAGGGCAGGGAAGTACTATTTCATGCACAGAGGGCTAGATCCTCAAAACTATTTAGGCACCAAACTTTTAGTGAATCAATGGGAGTTAGACACCTAAGTACTTCTGAGGATCTCAGGGACACTAAATGACTTGTCCTAGATCACAAGAAATCAGTGGCAGAGCAAGGAATTAAACACAGGGCTCCTGGTTCTTTTTTTAACAATGGACTATTCTTCTTCTTTACAATCTGATGTCCCTCCAACACTATTCATTCCATCTCTCTCATCTACCATTTCCCAACTAAGGAATATACTATTCCCTTCCCCTTGTCATTGTCTTATTTTATCATTTTCTAAACATAGATTCAATGGTGATTTTGCCACAACCCTTGAGCTAGTGGAAGCACATTATTGTGCTTCCCTGGGAGGAGCCCAGGAAGCTATGGAAGACTGTGTTGAACGGCGCGGGGGGGAGGGTGCTGAGCCAAGCCTCCACCAGTTCCCTGCCCAAATGCACAAGCATGGGATGTAGCAGCTCTATGAAAGCTGCTCTCCTCATCCGACATAGCTATCTATAGTATGGGTAGCTGGAATAGGGGAGCAAGTGCCCCTATATTAGAATGCATGATCCACCTCCTTCCACATCTGCAAGACCTTTGTGCAGTTGCCTGTCTCCTCATTTGTCATGGGCACAAAGAAATTACTGGTACTGCCGTGTGCATTTGGAAATGCCCACACTGGAATCTGCCTGTAGACAAATGATTTAGGGCTGAAGCTTTGAAAACGGTTTGCAACCTGCATCATGTTCTGCTGGCAGGGGTGAATGTTCCAAGCGATCCATCTGCTTTATATAGTTCTGTCCTCATACGTCCATACACAAATCCTTTAATTAAGCCCTTCAGTCACTCTGAAATCCCCTCCCCATCAGCGCTCAGTAGTATAGTGTTTTGGCAAACACCTGGCAATTGAGAACTGTTAAGACAGGGCATTAATATCATGTCTGCTGTTTAAAATGGTGGAAGAGAAACATTACACAGCGAGAAATAAAATGATTGTTTCACAACAAAAGGGCAGTAGAAAGGGAAGGACACCACTGAGAAAAATAGCAGTGTGGCCACTGGCATGCACAGCTTTCAGTCTGTGGCCCTTGACACAACAGCTTCTTCAAAAATCTCTTTCCAATCTTGTCGCTCTAGCTGTGTGTAACATAGTGGTGGTGGGACATACCTGAGTGCTGGGAAGAGACACAGCTTTATGTCCTGACCCCAGTCAGCTGATCTTGATCAAGATTACAGAGGTTAGTACCTCAGTCACATGACGGGGATCACATTCCGCTGACTCCAGTAGTAACTACTACAGATAGGTGAACATGGAAAGGTTTGAAGTTCAGGTTCTGTTCCAATGAGTATCCCAAAAAAGTGGGTGTTTACTCCATTTATCTAAAGAGCTGGAGTATAAAATCCCATAAGAGTAGCCTCTGTCAGCATCATGGGATTTCTGGCTCTTCCACTTGTGATCCTGGCGAGAAATATCAAACAGAGAAAAAGCTTCTCACATAATTTACTGGCACTTCTTGGTTCCATTCCCTGCCCTGACTGGAACCTGGAACTGTAAAGGCATGTCAAAATGAAAATAATCGGAACCAAAAGCTTTTTGCAACCTTAAAGGTTTGGCTGGAGTTTGGTTGTAGACCTGGTCAGTAATTCAGGGGCCTCTTAATTTTTTTCCAATCCATTTCCATTAGTTGAAAATATATACTTGCTTTTTTAAAGAATACAGCGATCATGCTTAAAATTTTTCCAATATTCCGCGACAAGGACTTGTACCTCAGTATTTGCAATATTCCCTGTACTTCTGAATCCTGCCTGCACCATAAGACATCACTTAGAGCCTGAACAAGGCTCTCCCATTGCTGAGCTGTTATTTGCATACCCTGTGTGCTATTACATTTCATACATTTTCCCTCTGCAGTGTTCAAGGGGAATTTTTTTCAGTCAGCCCCTTTTTACTTAAAATAGCACACCTACTGGTGAAAGGAGGGATAATTAGTTATCTAAGGCCTGGTCCCCACTAACCCCCCATTTCGGACTAAGGTACGCAAATTCAGCTACGTTAATAACGTAGCTGAATTCGAAGTACCTTAGTCCGAACTTACTGTGGGTCCAGACGCGGCAGGCAGGCTCCCCCATCGATGCCGCGTACTCCTCTCGCCGAGCTGGAGTACCGGCGTCGACGGCGAGCACTTCCAGGATCGATCCGGGATCGATTTATCGCATCTAAACCAGACGTGATAAATCGATCCCAGAACATCGATTGCCTGCCGCTGGACCCTCCGGTAAGTGAAGACGTACCCTAAGACAACTAAGGTATTTTAAAGACGGCCACTAACATCTTTTAAATCATAAGCGGGAGGCAAAGCAGCTAAGCAGGGCACCGGACTGGGAGTCAGGAGCTCTATTCCTGCTGCCGACCTGCAGCGTGACATGAAACAAGGCATTTCACCGCTGTTTTTCCTCCCACTCTTTCTCTGCCTCGTTTATTTAGATAAGCTCTTTTTTGGGGGGGGGACTGCCTCCTGCTTTGTGTACAGCACAAAGGGCTTAGATATTGATTAGAGCGTGACTGCATTGCATTGACAGATGTGACTGCATTGCAAATAGTAAGCAATTAAAATTAGGCGAGATGAAGCCATGTTGCACATTTCCTGTACAGATCCATGATTCCCAATATAGTATTACATAATAGCTCCCACCTAGCCTTAGACACTGTGGGGAACCATGAATCTCTACAGGAAATTTGCAATATGGATTCATTTACACACATACAAAATGAATAAAAATTCTATATTAATGAGGCGCAAAGTTGACCTAGTGGAAAGAGACGGGGGAAAAAATCTCCTCCTAAGCTTTGAGAAGGAATTCATCATTCACATTGTGTTATTCTGCATCACACCAGGAAAGAGGCTGTCAAGTGGCTTAAATAATGTAAGGAATAATTTTGCAATGAGAATGTAAGTTCACATCGATTGCATGTCACGACACAAGCCAGAGCTGACACGCCATATGGTCTAGAAATGAAAGGTTACTGTTTTATTTAGAAAACCGGTAACAAGCTCAAAAATAATGGTGTCATAATTGATGTAAAATTGCTCTGTTAGAATGATTTATGCTCATTATGCAAGCTCAAATTGTTTTTAAATGAGGCATTTGGGGTTCATATTCATTGTCTCTTGTCTAATTTTAAAAGACATTTGAAATACCTTAAAGCAGAAAATTAATTGAATAGGTCCAGAATGCAAAACCGTCTTCAAATGAAAGTACAATTTGTTATTGTGGTTTAAAAGCACTGATCAGATATGGGAGAAAACTAGAAACACAATTTAATTTAATCAAATTTTAGGGGTTCAGATATTTGGGATCTAGATCAGTTCTATATAAGGTTTTATACAATTAAATCCACCTCTTGTTTTAGTTTCACACGTAATAGAGTTACTCTGGATTTACACTTGATTAAAAAAGAAAAATTGGCCAGACATTTTGGCTATTGGAAAACATACTCCCTCCAGTCTTTCAAAAAGAGTTCCACTGAATGGCATTCATGCTGCAGTTGTCTGTCTACCGGAGGTCAAACTGTTTACCAGGACCCCACAGTGATTGCGGTACCTCATGGAATATTTTTTTGGAACTCTATCCGAAACCCATGTTATAAGAAACCAGCAATCTTGAGCAAGGTGAAGATTTCAGGAGGCTTGTGTGTGTGTGTGTGTGTCGTACATATAAACCACCAGCATTCAGATTCGATATGATCCTGCAGTTCATATTCATGAATCTACCATGGATGTTGTCATAACTATAAAGGGAAGGGTAACAGCTGTCCTGTGTACAGTACTATAAAATCCCTCCTGGCCAGAGACTCCAAAATCCTTTTCCCTGTAAAGGGTTAAGAAGCTCAGGTAACCTGGCTGGCATCTGACCTAAAGGACCAATAAGGGGACAAGATACTTTCAAATCTTGGGGGGGGGGGAAGGCTTTTGTTTGTGTTCTTTGTTTGGGAGTGTGTTCGTTCTCGGGACTGAGAGGGACCAGACATCAATCCAGGTTCTCCACATCTTTCTAAACAAGTCTCTCCTATTTCAAACTTGTAAGTAAATAGCCAGGCAAGGCGTGTTAGTTTTCCTTTGTTTTCTCAACTTGTAAATGTACCTTTTACTAGAGTGTTTATCTTTGTTTGCTGTACTTTGAACCTGAGACTAGAGGGGAGTCCTCTAAGCTCTTTAAGTTTGATTACCCTGTAAGGTTAATTTCCATACTGATTTTACAGAGATGATTTTTTTCTTTAATTAAAAGCTTTCTTTTTAGAACCGGATTGATTTTTCCTTGTTTTAAGATCCAAGGGGTTTGGATCTTGATTCACCAGGAGTTGGTGGGAGGAAGGAGGGGGGATGGTTAATTTCTCCCTGTTGTAGATCCCAGGGGGGTTGGAACTGTATTCACCAGCATGAACTGTATTCACCAGGAGTTGGTGGGAAGAAGGAGGGGGAATGGTTAATTTCTCCTTGTTTTAAAATCCAAAGGGTTTGGATCTGTATTCACCAGGGAATTGGTGAAGGTTTTTCAAGGCTTCCCAGGGAGGGAAAAATTGAAATGGTGGCAGCGGAACCAGAGCTAAGCTGGTAGTTAAGCTTAGAAGTTTTCATGCAGGCCCCTACATTTGTACCCTAAAGTTCAAAGTGGGGATCCAGCCTTGACAGATGTCAAGTGCCATTCAATTACTAGATACTATGGTGACTGGTACTCTGTGAAAGTGACTGGTAGAAGATGGAATAGGTCCAATAGCACTTACTTCCTTGTAAACTATGGGGAAATCTAGATAATCCTTCTAAGCTGAACACTCTTATAAAATAAAATTTGAATATTATGTAGCCCAACCATTACAATTCACAGCATTGTTACTGAAGGGGTTTTGGACCACTATGCTCCATTCTGCGGTGGAGATAATGGTAATTTTTTAAATAATGGTGGATGCTGTTGAATAATGCAAACGGAGGAGAAAGGAAATGTATGGTAGAATAAACTCAACTCTACCCTTACTTGGGATGTCTGAGGTTACCTACATCCAAGAAGAGCTCATATGACAACACTTCCCAAAGTTAATTCTCCTGGGGCAGATGTTTCTAGGTGGGGAAGATGTCCTTGGTGAGATTACAAATTGCTATATGAGAAATTCTTGTGATCTCCCAACACATGTCCATCAGTGGATTTTTTGAGCTAGAAAGACCTGACGGAGACGGGAAGTGCTTTCAAATGCAAATTAGATATATAATAATATTTATTTTGTCCAGAGGTGTAGCCATGTTTCTTTTTGTGGATACAGACTATGTGGAGTCCGGTGGCACCTTAAAGACTAACAGATTTATTTGGGCATAAGCTTTCGTAGTAAAAAAAATAAATGCGTTAGTCTTTAAGGTGCCACTGGACTCCTCGTTGTTTATTTTGTTGAGTACTAGTCACTTTAACGGCACATAACGATCAGAGTTTTCAAGAGTGGGTACCTGTGTAACTATTTCAGTGGGAGGCTCTGATACTCAGCACCTCTGAAAAGCCAGGCCATGTTTTTAGGTTCCTAAATATGGGTTTAGCAACATTTGAAAATTAACCAAGAACTTCTCTGTTTGAATACATGTAATTGAAATTAGAAGTCAGAATAGGTATAGCCTTTTAAAAATGTAATTTTAAAGAAATCAACACATTGTTATACATAATTTGCTATGCTTCATAAAATAAGACCTTATACTGCAGCTGAGCTTAGGAAAAAAATCAAAGAGAATGAGACTTACTGTAGATAAGTTTCTGGCTGGATATTTATACAGGCCCTACAGTACCTACAAACTGTTGGGTATAGAATCATAGAACCAAAAGAACATAAGAACAGACATACTGGGTCAGATCAAATGTCCATGTCCTGTCTTCTGATAGTGGCCAATGCCAGATGCCTCCAGAGGGAATGAACAGGAAATCATCAAGTGATTCATCCTGTCGCCATTCCCACATTCTGGCACACGCTAGGGACACCATCCCTGTCCATCCTGGCTAATAGCCATTGATGGATCTATCCTCCATGAACTAATCTAGTTCTTTTTTGAACCTTGTTATAGTCTTGACCTTCACAATATCCTCTGGCAAGGAGTTCCACAGGTTGGCTCTGTGTTGTGTGAAAAAATACTTCCTTTTGTTTGAAATCTGCTATTAATTTCGTGTTGGTAACCCCTAGTTCTTGTGTTATGAGAAGCAGTAAATAACACTTCCTTATTTACGTTCTCCACACCAGACATGATTTTATAAACCTCTATCATATCCCACCTTAGTCATCTCTTTTCTAAGCTGAAAATTCCCAGTCTTATTAAACTCTCCTCATATGGCAGCCATTCCATAACCCTAATCATTTTTATTGCCCTTTTCTGGACCTTTTCCAATTCCACTATATCTTTTTTATACATGGAGATATACCTATCTCATAGAGCTGGAAGGGACCCCAAAAGGTCATCAAGTCCAGCCCCTGCCTTCATTAGCAGGACCAAGTACTGATTTTTCCCCAGATCCCTAAGTGGCCCCCTCAAGGATTGAACTCACAATTCCGGGTTTAGCAGGCCAATGCTCAAACCACTGAGCTATCCCTTTGCTTTGCTTCCCTACCCTACCCTACCCTACCCTTCCCTTCCCTTTCCTTTCCGTCCCCTCCCCTCCCTTCCCCATTTTGAGATGGGGAAACCACATCTGCACACAGTATACAAGATGTGGCCGAACCATGGATTTATAGTGATAGGGCTTAAAAGGGTTCATCACAAGGGCCATCTAGTCTAACCCCCTGCCAAGGTACAGGATTTGTTGTGTCTAAACCATCCAAGGGATATGGCTATCCAGACTCCTTTTGAAAACCTCCAGCAAATGAGCTTCCACAACTTCCTTAGGCAGTTCATTCCATTTTCCTACTGTTCTTACAGTTAGGAAGTTTTTTCTGAGATTTAACCTAAATCTGGTATACTGTAATTTGTAATTATAGTCTCCTTTCTGCTGTACTCCAAATGAATAAAAATGTTTCAGTATCAATGAAGTGATAATGAATAGCCAAGCGTTCACTGGCAGCTATGGTTTTCTTACGATGTTCTCTGTTATGGGAAACGAACGCTCTTCTGTATAAAGTTATGAAGAGCAATACAGACATGAGGCTATTTCCCTGGGTCATTTTCTGCCTCTGAGCCCTTTGTGCTGCTTCCCTGCAGCCTGTGCTTCAGACAGCCTCCCTTTGCTTCCCAGGACTCTGACTTCTCCCTAGGTCCTCCCAGCTCCTTCTCGCTGTGATGGAGCACAGATCCATCAGGACTGTCCCTCTCTAGAGCCCACCACAGCGATTAATTCCATCCCTGCGGCCTTCTTAAGTCCGCCTTTCCCAGACCTTCCCAGAGAAAAGGAACTCCCTACCACCTCTCCCCTAGGTCTCTCTACTTGATTTCCCCTGTAGCTTTCACTTCCTTCTTTTATGAAGGCCCAGCTCCTCCCCCAGGTGGGTCTAATGACAAATCAAGTCTGGCAAACCCTGTAGGTGCAGCAGAGTGTGCTGAATCCTCAAACTCCTGGTGTACAAAGAATTAACAACGTGGGACAAACACCCCATTGAACCTAACTGGATAGAAGAATCAGACCCTTAAGCAGGGAGAAACACATTCTTTTCTTATTTATAAGAAGGGGAACTGTATAAAATACTTTTTAAATAAAGTTTCCCTCTTGATGATACCTACTCACGCACTTCATTCAACTTCCTTGTGACTATTTCCATTCTTAAAGTTAGGAATGTGCGTATTTGCCTTGCTGAACTGAAGCCTACGTGTGCATGGAAACCCCACACACTCCCAGTTGGAAGGAATCAGAATGCTTAACTGTATGTCATCATGCTATACTGCTAAAAGAAAATTGAGATTCTTCTTTTGCCAAGCCTGTGTAAGAATAACTAGAATATCTCAGTTCTACATCACTGCTGATCTCAAGTCCCAAGTTACTCCAGTGCGTAGCACATTAACAAATATAGATGAAATGAGCGGTGATTTGTTACAACATAAAGCCTGTAAAAATATGCCTGTTCTAATAATTTGTTGTTGCATTTATTACCATATTATTTAATCTATTCTATCTTGTTTTTAGCACTCTGACTGTTCTAAAAATAGCTAGAACATCAATGCAAATAAAATACTGTTGCTTTCAAGAACCAGTCAATATCTTGAGCTATTAGTACAAATTTCCAGCTGTTTCACAGACTACTTCTTGTAGCAACTTCACTTTTTTCAGCGCTGTGTCCTTATAGATTATGGTTATACTGTACAATCTTTTATTTAACTCTTCTTAATATTAAGATAAATCAAGACTTGCAAAGTTCAGAGTTATCACTGAGAAGGATTTTTTCCAGCCTTTTCCGTTTTCCCCCCACATTTCCCAAAGTAACTCAATATAGCCCTGCTTGGTTTTATGTAGTCAGTAGACAGTCTAGTGTCACTAGTAACAAGACCAGAAGGATATGACTGGAGAAAGGCACTACTGATGATGACCTTTTGTCGGAGCAAGTACAGACTACTGGGGATAAATTTTTCTTTGACATTGGCAAATTTCCATGCTGCCTATGTCCCATCCTACAAGTCCTTCTGCTGGAAAACGGTCCACCCTCCTGGCTGGTTGTGACACTGCAAGTTCACTGTGTCTCAGTTTCTCCTCTCTTCACCACCCTGTCTAACCTCTCAGACTTCTATGGACAGAACCACAGCTCAAGTCCTGCTGGATATCTTTTTTCCTCAGGCTGCCATTTTATAGTCCAATGGCAAAACAAAGCAAGTTCAGCTACTCTGAGTTGGCCTTTACCTGTTCTTTGTCCCAAAGATGCCCCCTCGTTCATGACCCACGCTATAATCGACAACTGGGGCCTCCTCAGTTTATAGGATACTTCTCTGCGTCTACCTCGAGAGCCTTCTAAGTCAAATCACTCCCCTTGACCCAGGGACCACACCTGCAGGAGGAGTGTGCAGGTCTTCCTGCTTTCTACTTCTCCAGTCCATCCTGGGCTTCTCCCTGACCTCTCTACTCCCATAAAGGGCAGAACACTCTCCCATCTCTCTCTGCCCTGCATATTCCGTTCCTTCCTGTTTATTTTTTTTCCCTCTGTCTTCACGAACAAGGTTAGCTCCCACACTGCTGCACTGGGCAGCACAGTATGGGGAGAAGGTGACCAGCCCTCTGTGGAGAAAGAAGTGGTTCGGGACTATTAAAAAAAACTGGATGAGCACAAGTCCATGGGGCTGGATGCGCTGCATCCGAGGGTGCTAAAGGAGTTGGCTGATGTGATTGTAGAGCCATTGGCCATTATCTTTGAAAACTCATGGCGATGGGGGGAGGTCCCGGATGACTGGAAAAAGACTAATGTAGTGCCCATCTTTAAAAAAGGGAAGAAGGAGGATCCGGGGAACTACAGGCCAGTCAGCCTCACCTCAGTCCCTGGAAAAATCATGGATCAGATCCTCAAGGAATCCATTCTGAAGCACTTAGAGGAGAGGAAAGTGATCAGGAACAATCATCATGGATTCACCAAGGGCAAGTCATGCCTGACTAACCTAATTGCCTTCTATGAGGAGATAACTGACTCTGAGGATAGGGGAAAGCAGTGGATGTGTTATTCCTTGACTTTAGCAAAGCTTTTGATACAGTCTCCCACGGTATTCTTGCCAGCAAGTTAAAGAAGTATGGGCTGGATGAATGGACTATAAGGTGGATAGAAAGCTGGCTAGATCATCAGGCTCAATGGGTAGTGATCAACGGCTCCATGTCTAGTTGGCAGCCAGTATCAAGCGGAGTGCCCCAAGGGTTGGTCCTGGGGCCGGTTTTGTTCAATATCTTCATTAATGATCTGGAGGATGGCATGGACTGCACTCTCAGCAAGTTTTCAGATGACACTAAACTGGGAGGAGTGGTAGATACACTGGAGGGTAAGGATAGGATAGGGAAGGACCTAGACAAATTAGAGGATTGGGCCAAAAGAAACCTGATGAGGTTCAACAAGGACAAGTGCAGAGTCCTGCACTTAGGATGGAAGAATCCCATGCACTGTTACAGACTAGGGACCGAATGGCTAGGAAGCAGTTCTGCAGAAAAGGACCTAGGGGTTACAGTGGACGAGAAGCTGGATATGAGTCAACAGTGTGCCCGTGTTGCCAAGAAGATTAATGGCATTTTGGGCTGTATAAGTAGGGGCATTGCCAGCAGATCGAGGGACGTGATCATTCCCCTCTATTTGACATTGGTGAGGCCTCATCTGGAGGGGCCCACACTACAAGAAGGATGTGGAAAAATTGGAAAGAGTCCAGCGGAGGGCAACAAAAATGATTAGGGGGATCCTATTGCGGGATTGTATGCGGTATATCCTAAGCCTTTCCCTCTAACAGAGATAGTCACCTAAGTGTGGGCTGCACGGAGGCACTTACTTCTGTGAGTGGGAACTCCTCTCCTGAAGCCAGGTGGCTTAGGCATCACTCATTCTCACAAGAAATGCTTAGAGGCATGTGCTTCATGCCCCACAGATGGACAGAAGAGGAGGTAGTGGCTGTGCTGCTGCCACTCACCTTACAACTTTTAGCCCACTGGTTAGAAAACTCACTTTCTATGTGGGAGATCCAGGTTCAATTCCTACTTCAAAGAGAGAGAGAGAGAGAGAGAGAGAATGAATTCCTACTTCTCAGGAGGGCACTCTAACCACTGGGCTATCCGATATTCTGATGTAGTGCTCCCTCAGTTTCTCCTATAGAAAATATTACACATAAATTAAGAGTGACCTGAGTAGAGGGACTGGACCTTGGGTCTCCCACCTCATAGGTGGATGCCCCAACCACCAGGCTATAAACACTCTCTCTCTCGCTCCCCCTCTCAATGACTATTTAAGTATTTATTCAAAGCAGAACAGGAGAGATTGAAGTCTATTTATAAATATTTATTTTAGTGTAACCCTTCTGCCGAGTGCCAAAGGCAGCAACAGCCAGGTACCATACACCCAGGGGTCCTCTTCTAAAATAAATAAAACTATGGTGCAAGGTGCCACCCAGAGCCATAGTCCAATAGCTGGCTCTGAGAAAATGAATTCCATTACAAAACCAAAAAAACCTACCATCTCTACGCTCATGGTGAGCTACTCACTCCAGAGCATATTGTCCTTTCATGAGTCCAGTTGCCATAATCTTTTATAAAATTAAAACAAACATATTCCAGCTAAAACAATAAAACTTCATAGGTGGGATTATGGGTAAGCAATATTATAGTGTA
The DNA here is from genome assembly GCF_011386835.1 of Chrysemys picta bellii. Taxonomy (NCBI): domain Eukaryota; kingdom Metazoa; phylum Chordata; order Testudines; family Emydidae; genus Chrysemys; species Chrysemys picta. The sequence continues at coordinate 131,882,749 of NC_088795.1, forward strand.
TGTAAATGAAGCTGCCCAAAATGGCTTTTCCCTTTCTTTCTTATAGAGGGAGCAGAGAGCTGCATCCCTCCATGTCTTTTTGCTCTAGGTCTTACATCAGATTGGGTTTAATTTTTAATGGCCTTTCCCCACACATTTATGATTGAAGGCAGGGTCTGCCTGACCATCTAATAATGATATGTTGTGGGGATAGGAGGATTTGCAGGCACACAGTACCTGAAGCTGATAGACTCCATCCACCTATGTTGAGATTCTGCTACACAAAGAGGATATCTCCAACTCTCTCTCTCTCTCTCCCCTGCTGCAAGTGATATACATTCACATTATCTGCAGTTCCAGATCACTTGCATTGATATAAATCAGGAGTAACTCAATTGTAACAAAAAGGTTGATCTTGCAGTATTCATGTCTGCTGATAAAGAGAGAACCGGCAGAAATAGCTTGGAATAACCTGTTTTGCAGAGTAAAGAGGCTTGAATAATTTGGATAAGCCCCTGAACTCCTCGATGCTTATCTGAACCAAACCTAACTCCAAAACTTTGAGGTTCTTCCAGGGGTGAAAGTAACTTAAAGGACTTACTGGTAGGCCGGAGTCCTGAGCAGGGGGCGGGGCCTCAACCGGAAGGGATGGGGCTCAACCGGAAGGGGCGGGGCCTTTAGAACCCCAGGCCCTTTGCATTGAGATTTAAAGGGCCCAGGGCTCCGGCTGTGGTAGTGACTGCTGGGAGCCCCGGGCCCTTTAAATCACCGGCTACCAGAGCGGAGCCTTGGGCCATTTAAATTGCTGCCTGAGCCCCGTTGCCGGAGCCCCGGGATAGCAGCAACTGCCAGGGGCTCCAGCAGTGATTTAAAAGGCCAGGGGCTCCCGGTCGCAAGGGAGCCCTGGGTTCTTTAAATCGCCGACGGAGCACCGGGGGCTCCCAGCTGCTGCTGCTACCGCAGGGCTTGGGGCTCTGGTGGATATTTAAAGGACTGGAGCCCCACAGCCGCTACCCCAGTACAGTGCTACTCAGTGTGTGTAAATGTTTCAGAACCCTGTCCTTAGATTTTAAACACAATCAGTGGAGAAAGCATCTTCTTGTGGTCCCAATTCTGCTGCCCTTACTCATATTGATAATTTACTCCACAAAGACTCCTACAGATTTCAAAGGGCCTATTTGCAAAGTAAGTGACTTCTCCAGCATGAGTAAGTGAAGCAGAATAGGACCCTTTGAATCTTGCCCCGCACGAAAAGCACCGCTGACAATTACACATAAAATGATGATAATATATGTGCCAACATGCAAAAGGTTTTTCTATAGTTCAGCGCTATTTTATAGCCTAACTGATGTCTTAGCTTTAGGCACAAAGGAAAAAAGCTTTAGCATGCTTATGGATGCACTGACTACTTTGTATTTGATAGTCAAAGTTTAGGAATGGGGCTTTGTTTTAATCTGTAAGAAGCAGCAAACTGCTCCCTTCTAAGATGGAAGATAGTAGCACCTTTTCAAGTCTGGGGATTTAAAAGAAGTCTAAACGGAATTAAGTTTGAACACTCTGCCTGTGTGTTCATTATAGCTCCGGGGAATGCAGTGGGAGTCTTGTCAGCTCATTAGTGGCGATTATAAAACCAGAGTAATTCAAAGAGGAAGTAACAGCTGTTTGAAAATGCTAGTTGAGAAATTAGAGCAGAAATGCAGGTAAAATATGAGCACGTTGAAAATAATAGTCGCTACATAAAATAGATGCAGTTTAAACATTATTTAAAAATACCCCATAAACCACTTAAAACTCCCAAGCACTTAATTCACTAATGAGCGATGCAAAATATGTAGCATGCTAAAGAAATTATTCATAAAAACAGCCTTCGTATACATTCAGATGGAAGCTCCTCACCCTCATCCTAGATGTTATTGAGACCCACATCCTGAATGAAATCTTTCCTAAACTTCCTCTTCCAGCCTTCAAACCACCCTCAAACTCTCCCCCTTACTCCATCCTCTTTGAAACCCCCTTTCAGGTAATTGAAGGCTGCTATCAACTCTCCCCTCACTCTTCTCTTCTGCAGACTAAATAACCCCAGTTCCCTCAGCCTCTCCTCATAAGTCATGTGTCCCAGCTCTCTAATCATTTTCGTTGCCTTCTGTGGACTCTCTCCAGTTTGTCCACATCCCTTCTGTATTGGGGGAACCAAAACTGGACGCAGTAATCCAGGTGTGGCCTCACCAGTGCCGAATAGAGGGGAATAATCACTTCCCTCCATCTGCTGGCAATGCTCCTACTAATACAGACATTGTCCTTCTTGGCAACAAGGGCACACTGTTGACTCATATCCAGCTTCTCATCCACTGTAATCCCCAGGTCCTTTTTGGCAGAACTGCCACTTAGCCAGTCAGTCCCCAGCCTGTAGCAGTGCATGGGATTCTTCCATCCTAAATGCAGAACTCTGCACTTGTCCTTGTTGAACCTCCTCAGATATCATTTGGCTCAATCCTCCAATTTGTCTAGGTCACTCTAGACCCTATCCCTACTCTCCATCATATCTACCTCTCCCTCCAGCTTAGTGTCATCTGCGAACTTGCTAAGGGTGCAATTAATCCCATCATCCAGATCATTAATAAAGATGTTGAACTAAATCGGCCTCAAGACCGACCCCCTGGGGCACTCCGCTTGATACCGCCTGCCAACTAGACATCGAGCTGTTGATCACTACCCGTTTAGCCCAATGATCTAGCCAGCTTTCTATCCACCTTATAGTCCATTCATCCAATCCATACTTTTTTAACTTGCTGGCAAGAATACTGTGGGAGACAGTATCAAAAGCTTTGCTAAAGTCAAGATATATCACATCCACTGCTTTCCCCATATCCACAGAGCCAGTTATCTCATCATAGAAGGCAATTAGGTTGATCAGGCATGACTTGCCCTTGGTGAATCCATGTTGACTGTTCCTGATCACCTTCCTCACCTCCAAGTGCTTCAAAATGGATTCCTTGAGGACCTTCTCCATGATTTTGCTGGGGACTGAAGTGAGACTGACTGGTCTGTAGTTCCCCAGGTTCTCTTTTTTCCCTTTTTTAAAGAAGGGCACTATATTTGCCTTTTTCCAATCATCCGGGACCTCCCCCGATTGTCACGAATTTTCATAGATAATGACCAATGGCTCTGTAGTCACATCAGCCAACTCCCTCAGCACCCTTGGATGCATTAGATTTGGACCCATGGACTTGTGAATGTCCAGCTTTTCTAAATAGTCCTTAATCTGTTCTTTCACCACAGAGGGCTGTTCACCTACTCCCCATGCTGTGTTGCCCAGTAAAGCAGTCTGGGAGCTGCCCTTGTCTGCGAAGACTGAGGCAAAAAAAGCATTGAGTACTTCAGCTTTTTCCACCTCATCTGTCACTAGATTGCCTCCCCCATTCAGTAAGGGTCCCACACTTTCCCTGACCTTCTTCTTGTTGCTAACATACCTATGGAAACCCTTCTTGTTACCCTTCACATCCCTTCAGATTCTAGGGCTAAGATATTGGCTTTCAAAGACCCTCTTGCGGTTGTGGAGCTGCTGCTGCTGGGCCCAGTGCTCTTTCTGCCTCAGCATCTCCTCTAGGCCAGATCCCTCACTCCCTGCCTCTGCTGCCTTGCTGGCCAGTGGCCTCCCTGGTTGCTGCTCCTTGGGGGGGAGGGCGCTACTAGCCTGCTCCTCAGAGGGGGAAGGAGGGACCCCCAACACTGCCACCACCTGAGAGGTCCCTCTCGCCTGGTTGCCAGACTGCCTGCTGGTGCTGCTGCCTCTGCTCCTTGGAAGCCTGCTGGTGTCTCAAGGAGGAAGAAGGAGCCCTCTGTTGCTGAGGGAGGGCACAGGAACCCTGCAGGACAGCTTGCGGAGGGCCTCCTGAAGGACTGAGTAACTTTCCAACTTTGCTCTTGTGGTGGGGTATCGACTGTTGCTGTGGGGAGAAAGGGGGTGTGGTGTGGAGCCTGACCCCTAGTCCATCCGCCCCACCTACCCCCACCATCACTGCCCCCTCCACTGCCCCCACTTACCATCTGCCTCTGCTACTTATTCCAGGCCTCAGCTGCTTGCCTCGCCCCTCTTTCCATCGCTTGGGTCTGTGCCTCCTCCCTCCCCTTGGACTGGCCCTTACCTCTCCTGCTGCTTTTGGCTGGTGGACTCTCATCCCCTCTGCCTTGTCCACCGGTCTCCCTGCATTGCTTCCCCCCCCTTTCCACTTCCTACCTGCCCTACCCACCTTTTGCTGCCCACCCCCCCACATTTTTTTTGCAGTGCCCCCTGGTGTCTTCAGTTTGTTTGCCTGCCCCGCCCTTTGCCCTTGGGAGTTTTGCTTGTTTACCTGTCCCACCCCAGCCCCTGGAGCTAGTCCTTTTCCTCCGCTTGCCCTGCCCCCAGCCTGTTTGCTTCCCCCCCTTTCCCGCCACAGTACCCCTGCCCTAGCTAGCCCCCTTGCTCCGTGTGCCCATGTCCCCCTCCTATGTGCTTGTAACACCCCTTTTAAGTTGAACCAGAAGCGAATCTGCTGCAAGTTGCGCAGCTGGCTCATGGTGTATGGGTGGGATGGCCGGGGGGGCTCACGGGGCAGGGGCTCCATGAAAAGGTCCAGAGGGGTGCAGGGTGGGCGGGGACTACCCTCTCGCAGGACCCGGTCGAGGTAAACCCAAGAAGTGGGTAGTAAGGCTGCCCTCACATCCTGACATACATGCTGGGGAGTATGAAGGGTGGAGAGCCCCATGTGCTGAGTGAGTGTCAGGGGATCCATCCAGTCTCCCCGGTCATAGTCCAGGAAGTCTCCGATTCTGGTGACTTCTGCCAGGACCAACCTCTGGTGCACCGAGGGGGACTCTGCCACCTGCACACAAAATCGGGGACTGTGTAGCAGGGGCTCTGCGAGGAGGTCTGCCCCCGGCCGCCATGGATCTGGTCGCTGAAACTTGACGTCAGGTCCGGATGCGGTCCTGGTAGAAGACCTCTCGGATGGAGATAAAGGAGCTGCCAGTCATCTCGAAGCCCTCGGAAGCAGCACAGGAAGGGGTGCACCGCCGTGCTCCACGCTGGACTACCTGTACCACGAAGGAGTCTCTGTAGGGGCTGGAGGCGGAAGACATGGACCTGACTTCCCTTATCTTAAAAATCAACTATTTTCTCAAACAAAGAAATCATATCAGTCTGGCATGATCTATCTTTAGTAGAGATAGTTTACAGCTTTACAGATTTTTATGGGGCGATTCCCCTATGGGTGGGTGGGTGGGAGAGCAGCATGGCATGATAGGTGATTGAGGGAAAAGTGAAGAACTAAGGCTGTCATTACTGGAAGAACACTGGTGAGTTGTTGACAACTTGATAAGTGAGTAAAGTACTTTTGGCAAGTAAAAACAGCACTTCAGGCTCTAATCCACTGAAAATGAGAGCCGAATGGTAAAATTAAGACATTTATATGTATATTTAAAAAAAAAAACGTTGATGGTGCAAATGCCTCCTATTAAGTTATGTTAATAGCCATGTATGCACTATAAAACAGATGGGAAAATGTTTTTAAAAGAACCCAAATGAGAGAAGTTAAAACAATTTTTAATATTTTATACATGGTCATGGGCTTTATTAGAAAAGATAAATATTCTGAAAACGAGTTACCGGCTGTGGGATTATTGTGTTGCTTCATATAAGTGTACACTGTTCAATATTTCACTCCTTAATTGCATGCATATTTTATGGAGGGTTCATTTTTGAATAATAGTTTTCTTTCTATTATGCATAGGTTTCCTCTTAGTGGAGATTATTCACGTTCAGCAAATATGTCCAGGCCTAAATTGGGGACATGTTGCATTAAAAAAATAAGGGCTTCCTGACATTCTGCAAGACAGCTTGCAATAGCCCAAGGATCTGCCTGCATATGCTATGCCAATCCTTCTCATCTATCATGTCACCCTGTGGGACAAAGCATAGATCCTGTAATGTGAAGGTCCTTAGGCTATTGCTGAATTGCTCATACAGTGTCAGGAGAGTAAAGTTTTCATTGCTAAGCACTTGCCTTAAATCACGGAACGCTTACTGATGTTTTTGTCCCCAAGGTCATACACAGAATGCCGCACTGAAGTGAACGCCCCTGCTTGCGGGGTGAAATGCTAAGTAACAGTGATCCAGGAATGGTGAACTTGCTGCTTGAACTCTTCATAAGCAAGTTCCTGCACTGGAAGTGTGCAGAGTGCTAACTGGCAGCATAATCAATGTCAATGTTTTGTTCTTCTAGGTCCTCATTCCAAGCCTATTGAAATCAATGAGACTCTTTCAATTGATTTCAGTGGACTTTGGATCAAGTCCCACATTTTTGTTTTTGTTTTAAACCCAGGGCTTTCTTGATTTGTTAAAAATGTATTTTACAAGTATTGTTATTATGTTTTAAACGCTGTTCCTTGAAACAGTTAATGTTAGCACAGTTAATGGTAGCATAGGCCTTGTGCTAATTGGTAACAGGACACTAGCTTTACAAACAAATATGCCTGTTTACCATCCAGGGTTAATTTGAGATCACGTACAAAATCTGCTACAATTGGAGTTGAAAGAACCAAGTGGTATTTTGTTTCCATGAAGGTCTGCATCGGGCACCCACCGAATCTTCCAATTTCATGGCCACTGAATCAAAGGTAGCATGTTTAGAACTATATATGTTACATTTTGGCCTTGCAAAAATTTGTCAGTTTCACCACACACCTCTGTGACAGCTGCTTTCCAGTAGGTTTTCCGGGGGACGAGGGATGGGGAGCAGAGGAGATAGAGAGTGCCGGTGTAATCTCTGCCTAGTGGGAGGTTTTGCAGTTCGTGTGTGCAGCCCCAGGAAAATTATTAGTTCTTCCTCTGGCTACACTTTTCACCGCCCGCACAGCCCACTTTTGAGATTTCTCTCACTAGTTTGGGGCTTAAAGCGTAGGGTTAACAATGGCCAGCTGACAATGTTAAACACAACAGTCCTTGTTGACCCTGAGGTACAGATATGTACTGTCTAAAGATGCAGATAGCTGTTTAGTCAGACTTTCAAAAGCACCTAATCAGGTTAAGCACCTAAGCCCCATCTACTTTATTGGGAGTTAGGCCCTTAACTTGCTTAGGTGCTTCTGAAAATTGCACTAGGCCCTTAAATACATGTGAAAATATGGCCCTGAGTGCTAAATCCTGCTTAACAATGTACCAATTACCATGGCCCCTCAAGATGATGTTGTAAAATCATGACAGGTTTCAGAGTAGCAGTCGTATTAATGGACACAAATCTGACATCAGGAATCATAACATTCAAAAACCAGTAGGAGAACACTTTAACCTGTCTGGTCATTCAATGACAGACCTGTGGGTGGCAATTTTGCAACAAAAAAGCTTCAAAAACAGACTCCAAGGAGAAACTGCTGAGCTTGAATTGATATGCAAATTAGATATAATCAATTTAGGCTTAAATAGAGACTGTGAATGGCTGAGCCATTACAAACATTGAATCTATCTCCCCTTGTAAGTATTCTCACACTTCTTATCAAACTGTCCATACTGGGCTATCTTGATGATCACTTCAAAAGGTTTTTTCCCTCTTACTTAATAGGCCTCTCAGGGTTGGTAAGACAACTCCCACCTTTTCATGCTCTCTGTATGTGTATATATATCTCCTCAATATGTGTTCCATTCTATGCATCCGAAGAAGTGGGCTGTAGCCCACGAAAGCTTATGCTCAAATAAATTTGTTAGTCTCTAAGGTGCCACAAGTACTCCTGTTCTTTTTGTAAAATCATCTAATTTGCTGGGGGAGACAACTTTTGACAACTCCCATTCCCTTCCACCTTTTGCACATACTTCCTCTGAAGCTAAAATAGAAGAGTCTGCAGCACCAATTAGTTCTATTATCCATGCATTTATTGAAGTGAGGAAGGCACATACTTGCCCTAAAATCTAAACACATTGTGGAAAAACCAACAAACATAATTCAGGGGTAACAGTGCTACTTTTCTCATTTAAAAATGTGAAATTAAGTAAAATGTGAAAGCAATCTGCTCTCATCAGGGATGCAAACTATTGTTCTGTGGCTGGATTAAATAAATCTTTATTGAGATTGCAAGTGTATATTGCCATTTATTTTTCCCTCCCGAGAGGCATACTGTAATATTTTCACAAATGGCAACAAATTAAAATGGGAAGAACTACAGTTCCAGCAAGCAACGTACCATGAAGCTCTTATCTCACATTTCTAGGCACCAAACAAAACAGATTGTATGGAACATAAGCAGGCTTTTCCTTCACTGCTTACAGACCAGATAATTCTGAAAGGTTTGGAATAGTTGTCTTGAGCAAGTCAGTTTCTCTTGTAATAAAATTCTACAACCAAACGACTATGCACATTATTCAATTTAATATCCTTGTAGCAAGGCTGTGGGACACCCCACAGCCCCGCTGAGGGCCGAACCTCCCCTAATCCCAACGTGGGCGGAGCCACCAGGTCCGGTGCCCACCCCTCCGAGGTCACGGCCCCGACCCGGAAGTATAAAAGCCCACCTGCAGAGCTCAGTGGAGCCCAGGCTGGCGGAGAGAGCACACGTCCGTGGCCGAGCTCCTGCTTAGGAAACAGCCGCAGGCCGTGACCGACCCGCTGACTCACTGGGCCAGTTGAGCCTGCCCCATGCCAGGTACGCCGAGGAGCACTGGCCAAGCCTGCCCCATGCCAGGTACGCCGAGGAGGACTGGTCAAGCCTGCCCCGTGCCAGCTACCCCAAGGAGGAGCCGAGCCTGCCCTCCGCTACCTACCCAGAGGAGCCAATGCTGGTGGAGAGCACCGACGACACTAAGACGGCCCAGGTACCATACGAGGGGGAGTGTGGAAGTAGCCCGGGGCTAGCCGACCCCAGTCTGGCTGCTACACTGCCAGAGCCGATGTCAGTGTGTTGCGGCCAGGATCCCCACTGACAGCAGCGAGTTTTCCGTCGCTGCTAGGGCCCCGGGCTGGGACGCAGTGGAGTGGGAGGGCCTGCGTCCCCCCTGCCACCCACTCCTTGGGTGGCAGACTCTCCCTGTTTCCTCTGGCCTAGAGAGGCTGGGTACCTGATTGACTATTTGTTTGCTGCCCCGCCCTGACCTAGGGCCTGGGCGGCCCCAAACTGACCCAGCCCCTGCTATAAGGCCTGGGCCACTGATTGACTATTTGTTTGCTGCCCAGCCCTGACGTAGGGCCTGGGCTGCTATAGACTTTGCCTCAGCCCTTGCTTAAGGGCCTGGGTTTTGGACCTCTTGACTCAGCCCCTGCTTATGGGCCTGAGCCCCTAACTGTGTGCCTGTTGACCCCCCGCTGAGGGCCGAACCTCGGCCCAAACCTACTACAATCCTCAATACAAAAAGCTTCCCTCCCCACTCTTCTTTATTTCTAAACTATATTATTGCAGTAAATTGACAGAACGCACACAATTTGAAAAACAGCTCAGATTTCATTCGAATGGCTTTGGGTCTGCAATAAGCAAACTTAGAAAATGCTTCTGTTTTCTTAGACACCTACATACTTTGCTCTTTTTGCAAATGGTTATTCAGTCAGAGTGGCTTTTGTGGAGCTCTAAGTTAATTAAAATAATTTTGGCTGAATGTTTGAGGGCAAATTTCCTAACTGGAGATACTCTGTATTTTGTATTATTTCATTGAAACCTATCTGGGGAAGAAAGATGTGACTACTAATAGTAACTTTTTTTTTTTTTTTAATCTGTGGAAACCTAAATTACAAGAAAGAAGTTCCAGTCTTGGACCCAAGTGGAACCTAGCCTAGGATATAATGTAGCTAAAATGGGGTGGCTCACAGATAACAGGAAACACAACTTTGATTCCTTTTATTTCCAAGGGCAGACACTGTGATCCACTGCATTAAGCACTGGTCTGGGATTCACAATATGTTCTATTTCTAGCTCTACCTCTGACCTGCTCCATAACCTCAGGCAAGTATTTCACCTTTCTGTGCCTCCGTTTCTCCAACTGCAAAATGAGGATGATGATACTTAACTCTCTTTGTAAAGAGATTTGAGATCTATGGAGGAAAGACTAGCATCTTCATCTCAGGGATAGAATCGTGCCAACCGGCGTGCAAAAGGTTTGAGATTATCCAGTCTACTCCTCTTCTAGTGCAAGTTGTATTCCCTCTATGCAGAATATGTACATCTTAAATCATTACTCCACATGGAATAAGATTAGTAGCCATTGCATATATAATCTGCTATAGTTATACATTGTGTCTCTATGGTCTTGTCTTCACTACTAATGAGATCAGTGCTGCTGTAATCGATGCAGTGGCTATTGATTTAGTGGGTCTAGTGAAGACGCGCTAAATTGACAGCTGAGTATTCTCTGGTCGAATCCAGTACTCCAGTTCCCCGAGAAGAATAAGGTAAGTTGATGCGAGCGTGTCTTCATCAACGTAGCGCAGCGAAGACACTGGGGTAAGTTGACTTAAACTACATCGACTCCAGCTACATTATTCACGTAGCTGGAGTAACGTAACTTAGGTCAACTTAACCCGGTAGTGAAGACAATCCTTATGTGTGCTACTGGTTAGAGCATGAAAGAGTTCAGGACTCCTGGGTTCCATTCTTAGCTCTACTGTTGACCCATCATGGGACAACTTATCTAAGCTTCCCTTTACCCCTGTTAAAAGGAGTACAGTGATCAGTAGCTATGTTACTCACAGGCATATGTTATTCGGTGTATTTTTATAAAGTGCTTTGAAGACCTTGAATGAAAGGAGCTGTCTGAGGGCAAAAGCATTATATGCTGAAAAACGAGGCTTCCTCACTCTATGTAAAATGTAATTTTCAATGTGGTTGAACTGCTGATTTAAGTTTAAAAGATTTTTTTTTTAAATAAATGAATAAATGCACCCAAACTTAATCACAATCTTGAACCATTATAGAGTTATTACATTATTAGATATTTAAAAAAAAATCCCACCCCCAAGCCAAAATCATTAATTGTACGTTTTGGAGTGGAACAACATCTGTAGTTTTTGTGAAAACAAGGTGTGTATCTGATACACTCAAGGAAGCTAAATTAGAGCAGCATAAAGCACACAGTTGTAAACCATTGGTCAGTGTGTGTCATGTGTACCCCTCTGTACTTACATAAGACGTAAGAACATAAGAATAGCCATACTGGATCAGACCAAAGGTCCATCCGGCCCAGTATCCTGTCTACCGACAGTGGCCAATGCCAGGTGCCCCAGAGGGAGTGGACCTAACAGGTAATGATCAAGTGATCTCTCTCCTGCCATCCATCTCCACCCTCTGACAAACAGAGGCTAGGGACACCATTCCTTACCCATCCTGGCTAATAGCCATAATGGACTTAACCACCATGAATTTATCTAGTTCTCTTTTAAACCCTGTTATAGTCCTAGCCTTCACAACCTCCTCAGGCAAGGAGTTCTACAGGTTGACTCTGCGCTGTGTGAAGAAGAACTTTCTTTTATTTGTTTTAAATCTGCTGCCCATTAATTTCATTTGGTGGCCCCTAGTTCCCTATATTATGGGAACAAGTAAATAACTTTTCCTTATTCGCTTTCTCCACACCACTGATGATTTTATATACCTCTCTCATATCCCCCCTTAGTCTCCTCTTTTCCAAGCTGAAAAGTCCTAGCCTCTTTAATCTCCCCTCATATGGGACCCATTCCAAACCACCTAATCAACAGAAAATGTGATTCTGTGACAGTCTTCGAGCTACAGAGTCTTGTTCTTTTAACTCAAGCTACAGCAGCTCTTGCTTTAATGCTGGAGGTTCATTGTTAAACCCCCAGCATTTTGACCAAGATGGCAGCCTCCATACTATCACAATACTATGCCTAGTCATGTGTTAATTTTCACAACATATAGTCTTAATTTGAATTGGTTTCTTTATTTAGTACAGTGAATCCATTTATTTCTCTCATGGAAGAGCACCTAATCAGGGCTCCATTGTGCCTGGTGCTGGACACAGCTATAATGAAAACACAGTTTGTGCCCCAAAGAGTATGTAAAGTATATCTGAAATGAGAAACAGGTGGATTCAACACACACTCAGGACCAGTAGAAAATTGTGTCTGGCTCCCAGACTTCCAAGCCTCAGCCTTGTGCTGGACAGTGCTGTTACTCTTTAGCAATGTAGGTGATGTGGGAAGGTCATGGTCCTTCACTATAAATATATCTGAGTTATCCATTCCCTCAGTCTCTGTAAAAGGTTCCTTTTAAAATATTCTCTCTCTTGCTTTCTGCTGCCAGAACTCATACCATGAGAACAATTTTCTAATATGGTCTACTGAATGGGACATCAAAACACCATCACACATGGTTGCTTATGTAACCCAATGTAGATTTGGATATCAATTTGGCCTGGTTGACACTTAAAACTTAGGTTGACATAGCTATGGCGTTCAGTGGTATGAAAAATCCACACCCCATAGTGACATAAAGAACAGGAGTACTTGTGGCACCTTAGAGACTAAGGTGCCACAAGTACTCCTGTTCTTTTTGCGGATACAGACTAACACGGCTGCTACTCTGAAACCTGTCATAGTGACATAGTTATGCCGGCCTAACCCTTGATAGAGATGCATCTAAGTTGAAGGAAGAACGCTTCTGTCAACCTGGCAATCATTGATCGGTATGCATACCATAGAATACTGAGGCCATGTCTATACTATGCCGCTACAGTGCCAGAGCTATGCTGCCAAACCGCTGTATTGTAGACACAAACTACAATCATGGAAGATTGTTGTTTTTTTATTCCCCATTGCTGTAGGAACTCCATTTCCCTAATCAATGGTCACCAGGTTGACAGAAGCTTTCTTCTTTCAACTTAGCTGCATCTTCAAATCCCTCAGCATGAATCTATTCCTATAGCTTTGGCTCTGGTCTGATCCAGGGGCATATTTTCTAGTTTCAGTTTAGAAATGGCTGACATACAAGAACAGACGTTCCTGGACGATTTCTACTCATGATGGACGTATTCCAGGCATGGCTGATTTGTGAAACTTGCAGCCGTCAAATTTGAACCTAAACCTTAGCCCTGATTCAGCCTTGAACTCAAAAGCCACCTGACCTGCATCAGAACACAACTCCCCACACCCATCTCCTATAAAGCCACTCATACATCAATTAAAATATGTAATATGTACGCACCTTTGGGTTTGCTCTCTTCCCTTCATGAATGTTTGTTGGAAGCTCAGATCAGCTACTTTCGTTCCAGAATCAGTTCCCCATAAATAAAATAAAAGCCAGTGGTAAGTTGAGTTGCTCCCCAGGCGTTTCTCTCTTCATTAACACTCTTCCCTGCCCTCCATTGGATTTTCAAGTTCTCCTTGGGGGGCAAACAAACAAACAAAACACACACCCCTACTTTGTTTTTCCCCATAGGTATTTAATTTAAAAATGAGCCTGAAACATGCTATGAAACTTTAAGAACTTTCATTACATTCAGTTTAAATCCAAGCCACCCTCCCCTGCAAAGATGGTTGGAAGGAGCCTGTTTCAGATTAACAGCTTCTCAGCTAAGCACCTTTGCTTGGGAATGAAGCCTTGATCAGAATGAAGAAGTCTCACAAAGGAATTAGGCGAGTAGGAACACGTAAGTTGTGTTACAGTGTTCCTAGAGCATGTCCACTAGAGTTCCCATTCATCTCTTACTCTCCAATGACCTTATATTGCACTAGTGCCTAGAGTCCTCAGCCAGATCAGAGCCCCAAAAAGCTAGGCACGGTACAACCACAGAAGATGAGGCAGTCCCTGCTCCAAAGAGCTCACAGTTCAAAACAGAAGAAACAACAAGTGGGTTGGGAGGAGTAGGGTATGTTAGGGTAACAAAATATTAGGATGTTTTAGCAGAACTATGTGGGATATAAAATGACCACCCCTATCATTTTCATTGTTTTGGCACACACAGTCTAGCTTCAGTTTTTCTTATATTGTTGGAGGGTGGCTTTCAGTGATTGAGAAAAAGTGTTTAATGTAATTTAAATTCCATTTTTGCAAATGAAATGTAAATTTACCTTTAATTCAGTTTCAATTAATTTAACAGACGCCAGGCGACATGCTTTGGACAACAAGGAGTTTGGGATCTTAATGCAAATGTGTCTGGCTTCCCTTTCTGCACAAGCCATGCACCTAGACCTCCATAAGACCTCCATAAGACCTCTACCACCAGTGCAACCAGTTTAGCTGAACCATATTTTGAAGTGTATGGATTAATGTTTTAAATGCTCAGTTGTTTGTCTATTTTCCCACTGCCAACTGATATTATTTCTGACTATTACCTTATGGATTACTATCCATAGCTAAGTCTGCAATTAATTTTACTGAAGAGTTCATGTATGATCCCTCGAGATCTCTGCAGACCCATTTTGCATTGTGGAGTGGGTATTTCAGCTATTGCTTTTTATTAGGACACAGCATGATTTCCCACCCCAGTCTAGATAAATTTCACTAGAGAAAGGAAAATAGCTAAGAATGACCAATATAAAATCGGCGTAAGAAAGAGAGCCAGTGAGACAGCCACCATCTTGGCTGATGCACTGGGGATTGAATTGGGGACCTCCAGAGCTAAAAGCATGAGCTGCTACAGCTTGAGCTGAATGGGGAAGAAGGCTCTCTCAGTGTGGCTGTGTCAGACTTTATCTTCTGCAGGTTTGGCACAGATGGGGGCATGTAACACCCATCCTCCGGTGGGTTATATGGGCATTCTGTGACATTCTGCATCTCAGCAAACGCAAAATGGCAGCTGCTCCAGAAGATTCCTAGACATTTAAAAGGTGCTGTACACAAATGAGAAACATTACCTAGCTACTTCCAACACACTTCCCCCCCACACCCCGGATTAGCAATTAATCAGTGTGTCTTCAATAGTGTTAACTTATGTAAAGCTTTTCAAGGTTCCTAGCCCAAATTAACACAACACAGTGGGAAGCAGTGTGCACTAGTAGATGGAGCACTGGCCTGCGACTAAAACCACCTGGGTTCTGTTGCCAGCTCTGCAGGGACCTTGGGCAAGTCACCCCACTTCTCTGTGCCTCTGTTTCCCCATCTATAAAACAGGGGCAACAATACTAACCTCCTTGCGAAGGTCTTTGAGATGCACTGTTGAAGAGGGCAGTCTTTAACCCTCATGCTAATACCAGTGCTAAGCCTCTGAGCATGCTCAGTATGACATGGATACATCCAGAAGCCTGAGAAAGCTCAGATCGAGCTGGGTACTCTCACAGGTGGTCCAGTAGAACCTCAGAATTATGAACACGAGAGTTACAAACTGACCAGTCAACCACACACCTCATTTGGAACCAGAAGTACCTAATCAAGCAGCAGCAGAGCAAATATATATATATATAGTGCAAGTGCAAGTACAGTGTAGTCCTGTGTTAAACAAACTACTAAAAAAAAATAAAGAAAAACAGCATTTTTCTTCTGCATAGTAAACTTTCAAAGCTTTATTAAGTCAGTGTTCAGTTATAAACTTTTGAAGCAACCAGTATAGTGTTTTGTTCAGAGTCACGAACAGCCTCTATTCCTGAAGCGTTCGTAACTCAGATGCTACTTAAAAGTAAAATGTCTTCTCTGAGACCAACTTGGATCCTGGGAGCTTATTAGACATTACAGAATGCATGTCTACGGGGCTGAAGTAAAAGAGAGCGGATGGGAGAGACTCTTAATATTTTAATTTTAGGTGTGTGTGTAAGTGGAGGTAACAAAGTTCAGCGGATGCACTTTAAAAGTTCATTCTGTTTTTAAGAATATTACCAGTTCTAGAGGTATTCCCTAATTTAAATATAGGAATATTGCTGAAGCCCAAGCTTGCCAACACCAAGCATTCAAAAAAAATCATGAGTCAGGCCACAAAATCATGAGATTATGAAGGTAACAAAAGTTGGGATCCTTTTAGTGGCCGTCTGTTTTTCGAGGTTTCATGATTACAAGCTTTACCCTGCAGTCACAAGGGCTAGAAATTTATTTAAAAAAAAAATTAAAGATGAGATTGTCACAAAATAACATAAGTCCAGGATGAGGCTTTCAGAAAAATGTTCAAATATCAGGAGGCTCATTATAAAGGGAGTAATGCTGGGAACAGGTAATATCCCTAATATTGGAATCAACTTTCGAAATGTATTTTGCAATCCTTTGTCTCTCAAATCTATTCACAATGACGATGAATTTTCCTGACTTTCCTCCTTGACCACACCACTCCTCTCTTTAGTATCCTACCTTGGCTCCTCATTTTTCACTATGTCATTCATAAACTATTTCACTCCTAAGGTTCTTCATGGCCTTTCCTCATTCCATCTCTCATCTCTTAGATGCTATCAAAATGTTGACTGCTGCCTTCTCTCCACCAATGATGCCAGCCTTTCTTACCTACTTTTAAACATCTTTGCACTTTCTTTTATGCCACTCCTTATATATGGCAGGAGCTGACTGTAACTATCTGCAAGGCCACTATATTACCTTCCTTCCAGTCCCTCCTAAAAACTCAGTTCTTCTGTGATGCCTACAAACTTATTGACTATGACTAAGCAGCTGGCGTGCTATGACCAAAGCTTGTTACACTCAGCATGGGATTTACTTCTGCAAGAGATGTGAATGACCATGAATATAGAATCATAGAAGATTAGGGTTGGAAGAGACCTCAGGAGGTCATCTAGTCCAACCCCCTGCTCAAAGCAGGACCAACACCAACTAAATCATCCCAGCCAAAGCTTTGTCAAGCCAGGCCTTATAAGCCTCCAAGGATGGAGATTCCACTATCTCCCTAGGTAACCCATTCCAGTGCTTCATCACACTACTAGTGAAATACTGTTTCCTAATATCCAACCAAGACCTCCTCCACTGCAACTTCTGTAGTGGCGATAACATGATGATGAGTGCAGTATAAAATATACAAACAGATGTCACTATACAGATCAACAATGGGAATTGAAAACAGTGAGCTGCTTTTCAGGAGTGAAGAGACAAAAGCGATTGGGCAAGGATTCTTTTATATGGGAATAGTATTAATAGTTAAACCAAGCTAGAGCTGTATAAATGTCTTCTCCCTACTCAGGTTACCCTGAACTAGAAGATAATCCACATAAGGTTTGCAACATGCATTGCATAGATGCATAGATAATTATAAACCTAGCAAGAAAATAGAGGATCCTAGTTGGGTACCAGATGCCCTGAATTCTTCACAAAAGCAAGAGTATCCATGAATCAGTTCTGGTTCTACTGTATAGGTCTAAAATTGTGTGTGAAATCCATTCTGATAATTTAAGGTTTTGATGCTAAAAGCCGACTAGAAGATTTAATGGGAAGTAGGCATACAAATTTCTTAGCTAGCTTTGAACACCTGAGCCCTTAGTGTAAACACGTAGCTATGGCATGTGTGATAGCCACCATTTTAGCCAATACATCAGGGATTAAATCAGGGACCTCCAGAGATATGTGTGCAAGCTGCTATAACTTCAGCGAAAGAGTCGCATTTCTGTAGGTGGGACTGTTAGCAGTTCATAACCTCTGTGAATTGAGTTACACACTAATGGGTTACAAATGCAGACATCAACCTGTTAAAAGATGGTCAGTCTGATAACTTTGTCTGCAAATTATGGCATATTTAGCAACTTTAGGAAAGAAGGAAAAATTGCAAGACTAATTATACTTCCTCCTTGTTACAAGAAAGTAGGGACTGTATGAGTGATTTAATACATTTTTTTCTGAGTAGGGGAATTGAAAGGAAATTCATATTAAGACACACTGTTCCAGGTCTTCCTTCTTTCACCTCACATGGTTGGAACTGACATTTCCTTTGCTCCCTAGGGAGTTCATTCTTCTGCTGAGGCCATAAGCTCAAACAGTGGCTGCTCTGATATTTCTATACATTACCACAGCTCAGGAGGCATTTCACTTTTCTCGGCTAACCTTGTCTTCAAATTTAGCACACAGTACAGGCACGCTGAGAACTGTAACCTAATTCTAGCCCTATATTGAAGAGCTTAGTACTAACCTGTTGAATAGTGTTTGTTCAATCTCCAGCTAATTTTTTTTCCTCATTTCAAGTTTTGAGTGAATCAAACCGATCATGGGCCAGCTTCTAAAATATGTAATTTCAATGGGCATTTGCACAAGGGATGAGATATGTGTTTATTATTCTCCTCTTCTAATAGGCAAAATTTCAGAAGCTTCTCCATTATAATCTTTAAAGGTCTTCTCAACTAGAAAACAAAATTCTTCTACTGAATTTGCTACTCAGGAATAATAGACCCATTTTGGATTTAGTTGGAACAACCTGGTAAGCTCAACAGTTGTGTGTTTAAATTATGCTCAATGCCCTCTTATTGGCCTAGATTCTCAACTGCAGCTGTTGCCTGAGGGGGGTGGAGAGTGTATAAAGGTCTGGTTCCTGCTTCTACTATGGTCCCAACACATTTTACAGAAGACCTAGAGCTGTTCAAAAATATGGTGGCTGCTATGGCACCACAGAACCCCCTATGTCAGCAGAGAGTAGGCAGAATGTAGTAATAATCTAGGTCAGTGGTCCCCAGACTTTTCAGGGTCATGCCCCCTTTACCTCTGTCCACCAACCCCCTCCTGGGTCCGGCAGCCGGGGCCAGGATCGGAGCTGGGTGGTGCTCCTTCCCTGCCCCCTGTGGGGGCTGGCTGGGACTCCAGTTGCACCCCTCCCAAACATTCTTCTGTGCCCCCCCCCAGGTGGCATGCCCCACAGTTTGTGGACCTCTGCTCTAGCTACACTTCCTTCTGCCCTGACACTACTGCTCAGCCAGGGGCTGACAGGAATTAGCAGCATTATTATTTGGATTACTGTTGCACCTAGAAGCCTTAGTCATTGACCAGGACCCCCATTGTGCAAGGTACTGTACAAATGCCAGAGCTACCTATGTTTTCTCAGTGACAGCTGTGGACTTCTCCACACTGGAAGAAGTCCCCAGCTTGGGACATCTGGAAATGTTGCATCTCCTGTTCTGGAGTGGCACAAGAGGGCTAGGTCACAGACATAAATTTGGTCCAATAGCAATAGGAGTCCCTTTCTATCCTGTACAAGAGCTTGGTGTCCTTCTGGTTCCTACATACTAATAGCTGCAGCAAAAAAAAAATGAATTTGTTTTTTTTTTCCATGAGCAGTAAAAGGGAAATTTGAAGACGGCACCACAAGAAAACAACCAGACACACTAAAATGTTAGGGCTGAATTTTTTTAAAGGTGCTTTAGGTATTTCCCCAGTCAGCTTTGAATTTCCCAGACTAAATATTAACAGATTTTAAGGTGAGAAGGGACCATCCAACCTGATCTGCTGCATAACATAGGCCATAGAACCTCACCCAGTGATTCCTGCATCCTGCCCATAGCTTGTGGTTGAGCTAGAGCAGATCATTTAAAAAAAAATTGGACATCTTTCTAAAGAATTCAAGTGATAGAGTTACAATAAGCACTAAAAGAAAACAAAGGGAAATGGAGGAGGAGGAAGAAACTAAAGAGTTGGATGAGGACATGAGAGAATTCATGCTTGTATCTATATAGTGTAAAAGATTTTACTTTAGGGCTATCATTGTCAATGGACCCCTATGCCTGTTATTGTCAGCTCTTGAACCAAGAGTGTCATTTTATCCCTGAATTTTTATACGAGAGTGAAATTTTTACACCCTACAGTTCACTTTTAACTAGCATGTCCTCACTGCCCTCTGACAGGGGAGGTGCTGTAATACCATCAGGTCGGGTGGTTGTTAGGGTCTACGATTCTGTATGCACGGCCTGGACCTTTATTCATGTCTTAGAGTCATAGACTTTAAGGCCAGAAGGGACCACAAGATCATCTAGTCTGACCTCCTGTGTATCATTGGCCACCAACAGCATCCGCACAAAAAACCCAACAACTAAGATTAGACCAAGGTATACAACTCTTGCAAAGAGCAAAGACTCATTACAGGGTATCAAAATAAAATTAAAATAAAAAGACAACTTGTTAGGAACTAAAGTTTTCTAAAAGTGACTAGCAATTTTGGGTGCCTCCAATTTTTGGGTGCCCAACTTGAGACACTTTGGGCCCAATTTTTAAAAAGTTCTGAGAATCCACCTTCTGTAAATCAGGTCCCTAGAAGAGTTCTCCGATTGGGTCCTCAAGAACTGAGGCACTCAACAATCACTAGTCACAGGTGACAGTGCCATGAAGATGCTACAGTGATGGTAGGATTATTGATGGGACTTCAGCTCTTAAGTCACTCAGGCACTTTTGAAAGTCTTACTCATGATGGATTGTTATCCGAAGACTGGGCTTCATCTATTTAGAGAAGACTTTTTCCCTTTTAGCAAAGGGAACATTTTCATATCTCTCCTAGGATATTTTTTCATCTAAAAGACAAAAGGAAAATCAATCATTCACTGTGCACCACTTGTATACATCTCAATAAAGATTCAGTTAATAATGAGGATCCATCCATTCGCTCTCTGGATATACTTGCTCATTCTGACATCTCGTGTACAAATGCAAAACAAAAGACCTTAACTATGAGTCTAATTCAAAGCCCATTGAAGTGGATGGGAGTATTTCCATTGGTTTCAATGGACTTTGTGTCAAGTCCTGTTTGAGGTATTATTTCTTCTACTCATATATACAGAAAAAAAGACATTTTTACCTTTACTCTAATCTGGAGATTGTATCACACTGACCAAGATAGAAAGAGTGAGAGAGACAGATAGAGATCATTTACAGCATAATTTTGGGGTAGAGAACCAAATCTATACAATAATTTAGATGAGTATGTTTTGACTCCTTATCTTGTTTCCCTTTTGTAAGCTCAGTAAATGGGAATTGCAATGTCTTTGGCAATATACTGTATTTTGGAGGCAGGAAATAAGCAATAATGGAAGACTGTGTGACATTGACCACAAAACGGTGTGAGCTATCACGATGTATTTGACTTAACCTGATTATTTACTGTATGACACCACTCTCAACTAATTGTCCTCTCCAGCCTATTTTTGGTCCAAATCCAGAGCTGTTTGTGATGGCTTTGCTTCCTTTAGCATTTCCCATTTGGGAATGTGATAGACACAAGGGTTGGCATGTTTTCAAAACCACTTAGCTTTGATCTGTTTCCAGTGAAAGAAAGGGTAAAACTCCCATTGATTTCAATCGGAGCAGAGTTAGGCCTATGCTAAATTCTTAAAAAAAAAAAAAAAACAGTCCTAGAAATGTATAACTAAAGAGAGATTGGGAGAAAACACTCTTTTGTGCTAATTTATGCTGCTTGCCTCTAGTTAATGGTAAAGAGAAGTGGACAGGTCACATTTAAAACTAGCAAATATGCAAACATAAGTAGCACCGATAAGGCCTATTAGCCTAACAGCAATTCTAATGATTAGCATGTGGGGTACTTTATCAGTTTGTCAGTATTAAGTGTTGTTTTAATAGTCCGCCTTTCCCATTTAATTGCTTTTGTTCAACACTAGCAAAGGATGAGGCATATTTTAAAAATATGGTATCACTTTAAAATGAATCAGTAATATATAATTACACTTAAATGAGAAGGTGATTACAAGAACCCTATGAAGCAAGGTCTGTTTAATTTTCATAAGGAATCATACAACAGCTTGAGTTTAGGTACATATGAGGAGTACACACTGAGGCTTGGTCCATATTACAAAGTTAGATGGACATAAATCGCATTAATGTTGATCTGTTGGTGCATGTGTCTACATTTAAGATGTGTCTCCCACTGATTTAAGTGGCACATTACAGTGTAACCCTTCTGCCTCTCTGAGTTGGCAGCAACAAGGGCAGTGTTCAGTATCTAGGGGTTCTGTTTCAATAACGCAATGCAAAACCGTCTCGAGCCCCCACCCAGTGACCTGGGACAATTACATACCACCCCCCGGGCGCCTCTAGGAGGCAATACTTCCCCTCTCGCAAGCACAGAGTCTGAGTGTAGCAAAAGCCTTTTAATAAAGGAGGGAAACAATGCGGCATTATGTTGGGGAAACACCACAAACAGGATTCATAAAACAAACCATAAGCAAAAGACCCACGTCCAAGTAAGTTTGGCAGTGTCCTTTTCCTCTCAGAGTTAAGTCCAATCACCCAAAAGTCCAACAACCCAAAAGTCTCTGTCCCTGGTCAGTGCCGCCCCAGAGTTCAAAAGTTTATCTGCAGAGTTTTACCCTCCCCCCAGCCTGGGAGCAATGGGGGGGAACACACGGGGTGTTAAGGGGCACCTTACGTGGTCCGAGGCCGACTGCCCCGCCTCTCCGTGGACTTCTGCTGCAGCCTTCACCACGAATGGCTCCACTCTACCAGCTGCGCCGCTCCGCTCCAGCCGTCTCCGCAAACTGCTCTGCTCTGCTCTCTCGCTGTTCTGTGGGCTGCTCCAACTGTCCCACAAACTTCTCGGGTTTTCCAGCCATTCCACTCCACTCCACCAGCCGTCCCACTAACCGCTCCAGCTGCCCCCGCAAACTGCTCAGCTCCACTCACTGTTCCATGGGCTGCTCCGACCGTCCCGCAAACTGCTCCACTCTGCCAGCTGCTTAGCAATATATCTTCAGGCTCCCCCACTAGTTAACACAGCACTCAGTGATCTCAGCTCAGCAATTTCAGCTCTTAGTGATTTCAGCTTGTAGTAGGGGAGCCCCAGTGCTGGTGCACCATTGGCCCAAAGTGAATTCAGCTTAGCAACCTCTAGCTAGACTCCTAATGGAAGCAAAATTAGCTCTGCTATTCAACAGTGGGGAGAGGGGGTTAGTACAATTGGTGTTCCAGGCCCTCAAAGGGTGGGGGAGGGGGCATACCATCAGGTACACATACCTCTCTCCATTCACTGGGAGTTGGAACCCATGTCCCTTGTCTAGCGAGTGCTACTTAGGTGATGGTGAGACCCTCTGTCATAAAACAGTTTCATTGTCCTTGATTCACATAATCAGGGTAACAACACTTTATTCCTCCTGCCCCAATAACAGAGAAACTGGGGATCCTACAGCTGCCAAAGTGACCATTTTGGGCTGCCGTGGGCTCATGCTAGGCGGGGTGGGTGTGCCTATGCAAATAAGATCAGCCCGTAAAGTTTTTTTCCACACTCGCAATAATTCACCACGAGATGTCAGGGTAGAGCTCATCCTGACTCTGCTTACATCAGTAACGCAGTAACACCACCTTCCAAAGCAGCATTGAGCCATGGTCAATGTATAGAGGTCAACACAGTGCAAATGAAGATGCTGCATTAGTTATGTCGATCATAAAAGTCCTCCAGCAGCTGTCCCACAATGCCTGACCCTGACCACTCTGGTAACAGTTGTATACTCCACTGCCCAAGGGTCTCAGAGACCAGAAGGCCCCCTCTTCTTTGAAGCCCCCGACATTTTTGGAGAGCCTTTTCCTGATTGTCCAGTTTGGCGAGCACACTTAACATCTCTCCATTGTTGTGTGTAACTGCCCAGGTGACCTTGCCGGTTAAGGAACTGCATTAGGCATAGCAAAAGGCCAAAGAGGCCAACAGTCATTCCAATGCCAAGCCACAGACCTGCATGCCATACTTGGGAGAGACCCCATTACTACCCCATCCACCACCACCATGGATACTTATGAGAAGCCTGAGACCTCTTGTGTGAACAGTGAGGGTGAGGAGAATGTAGGAGGAGAAGGAAGTGGGACATGCGACTGGTGTGGGGGCAGCTATTCCACAAGCCAAGACCTGTTTGATACCCCCACCACAGTCCAATCAGTCCCAGCAGTCGAGCACAGGGGAGCCCAAAGCAGGGGAAGGAATCTCAGGTATGTGTGTAAATGTATTTTCCATTATAATGATGTACTGTCCCCAGCTTAGCAGGTCACCGCTATTGACTTTTCATTAATTTACTCATAATGGAAGAGGTAACAGTTTAAGACAGAGAGGTAGCATTATCATCTGCTTTTCATCCCCTGGTGGAATTAGGGGGCATGTGGAGCAATTTATGTACTCAGGGATGTCCCTTGAATCCTCCGGAGAGATCTTGGTGAAACTTTCATGGAGGTACTCTGAAATCCTGTCCCGAAGGTTTCTAGGGATGGCAGCCTTATTTCTTCCTCCCCAGTAGATCACTTCCCCACAGTCAGCCAGCAATAACTTCAGCAGTAAACAGGCTGGCAGCATACAGACCTGAATGGCTTTGGGACACCAGTAGCAGCTGTGCTTTCAGTGCCTTTGTTACCCTCAGGAGTGAGATATGAGCAAAAATCACCATCTCCTGTGGAAAATGATGTCAGTATTCAGTGCCATTGTCATTTACTCATAGTTTCAGGTAACCGACCAATACCCTTCTCATTTCCCTAACCCCTGGGGAGCCATACTCAACATGGCTGGTGTTGTGAGTGGCACCATGTACAAGTGCTCTGAAGCAGAAGAGTCAATAAGCATTTCTCGTTGAGCACTTTTTTGGGGGGAGGGAGAAGGGTAGGACAAAGGAAGTAAGTTCTGAATCTTAATATAATCACAATGGAAAGTGAAAGTTGACAACTCTGCCCCTCTGTTTTACCTGCACCTACTGCCATTGTGGTCTTCAGGGATTCCCCCTCAACATCCATGAAATGCCTGAGCCAGATGAGGAGGAGAAAGAAGAGAACTTGGGATGACATGTGCAATGAGATCCTACAAGTCAGTGCTGCATCAGCCCCTGAGCAAAGGGCCTGGAAGATGAATATTGCAGGCAGCCTGGAGAAGGAAAGAGTGGACAGGAGAAAGGCCCCAGAGTCCCAGCAGGAAAAGGAAAGGGAAATGCACCAGCACATAATGGGGCTTCTCTGGTAGCAAACACAGATGCTGCAGACTCGGGGACCTAACAATCATGGGCTTGCCTTCCTTAGTGATCCATGGACAACTCTGTGACACTGCACCTCATATTCTTCACAGTGATATTATGATAGGATTATGACATATTTTAAAGATGTATTTTATGCAAGATAAGTCATCTGAGGCGTCACTGCAAAAGTTAGGTTAATCATAGTCAGAAAATCATATCTGAATGCATGTATCATTTTTGTATCCGAAGTTATGAATATTAACTATGTATCTGTATTTCAAATGGGTAACGCCCACTAGACAAGATGCTTTCCATCTAGCTAGTGGGTGGGTAAGAGCCTATTCAGGGCCATTAGGAGAAAACAACAGGCCTTAGGAGAAGCTTATCTCCTACCTGGTGATGAGCCTTCCTGAGAACACTCCGAACAGCCTGTGAACAATGGCTTCTATCCTAGAACTCTAGAACAACATGTGATCATATCACATGATGCTGGACTCCATCTTGGGATGTCAGTATTTTTCCACAGACTGGTCTGGGAACCAAGCTTTGAAACAAAGGTTCCCACCATTTGCAAAAGCTATATAAGGGAGGGAGTGACATCATCAGGTGTTCTTCACTCCCCACTCAAGAAAACTCCTGGAAATACCTGAAGAAAAAAGACTGAACTGGGGGAAGTACTAGACCCAGGCGAAAGGGATTTCTAGCCTGTGAATGAAACACCTGGAGATTCCAAGCTGTAAAGCAAGTGCAGCTTTCCCCTTAAGAATCTGCAGCCTGCTTCTATCATCTCTTAGGGTGAGAATCTGCTAATTCATATCCAATTTATTTAGTATATTAAGCTTAGTTTGCATTTTTGTTGATTTGCTAGGTAATCTGCTTTGATCTGTTTGCTATGACTTATAATCACTTAAAATCTATCTTTTGTATTTAATAAACTTGTTTTTGTTTTATCTAAACCAGTGAGTTGAAGCAAAGTGTATGGGAATCTTAGCTCAAGGGGCAAATATTGTTTCATATTCCTCTCCACATTGAAGGAGGGGAAGAACTTTTTGAGCTTATGCTGTATAGTTCCCTGAACAGCGCAAGATGGTATAATTTTGGGTTTATACTCCAGAGGGGGTTCATGCCTGTGGATTTGCCTTAGCTGTAGCCTTTCCGTTGTTGGTTCATTGCAGGGGCTGGTCAGAGAGCCTGCATGTAACTGCAGCTGGGTGTGTCCCTACCTGTATGTATGCTGGTGAAAGTGCAGGCTGGAGGGTTTTGTAGCTTGTCACAGCAATACTGTATGAGAGGGAGCCAAGGCTCAGTGGTACCCCAATGGGAACCCATCAGAAACTGCATTTCAACACCCCCCTCACTTTCTCCCCCCTGCCCACTTATCATGCCACATGGCATTAGGGGCTATATCCCTATCACTTCCATTCCACCCCAAGGGACATTAAGGACAACCACAGCTTCACATACACAGACCTCTGAACGCTATAGTTGTTGTATTGTAGGTAAATTGGACATGAATGTTCTTTCCACTTGTTAATTTCTGTTCCATTATTTTTTTAAAATGTATTTGCTTTTAAATTGCACAGATTTTTCTTTGCCCTGGTTCTGTTACTGCATAAAATTCAATAATTTGGAAAATAATTCATTTTTATTAATTCCCAACATATGTTGCAGAGGGCCTAGAAGTTCTGAAAGCACCCACTTAATATTGTGCAGCGTGAGACAACGTGTAGGATCAATGACAGTGTAATAATCACAAATGTACAGCAAGCACTGCAAAATTAATAGATGCATTAATAGTGTTATATTTAGAGATGTACACTGAGCCTAACAGGCCCCCAAAACAGCAGAGCTAGGTAGAGCATAGTACATCAGAAAGTGTCTCTATGGCTCATTGTTCAAGTGCTTTTTCAAAGTCTCCCTGAGCTGTACAGTTCCACACAGAGCAATTCTGATAGCCCTTGTGTCTGGATGTTAACACTCAGACAGCAGCAACTTTCCCCCCTTTGCCTCACAGATATAATGCACTGTTTGAATGGAAAATGTGCTGGGAAAATGCTGGTGCTACAGAAAGCTCTTATTCCCATAAGTAAGACCATCATCCATATGGTCCAATACCAGACCATCCATCAGCACTCACTAACATTACAACCGGTCCCTGGTTGTGCGGAATTGGTTTTGATGTATGGGTGTGAGCTGCAGCTATAGGTCTAGCAGCATTGTCTCTAATGGAAGCATTTTAAACATGGGGAGAAGATAACAGATGAGGCTCATCTTAGAAAATTGCAGCCTAATTCACGAAGGGAGAAAAAAACCAGAAATCCACATGCTCAATGGGAGGGAGAAAATCAGGGAAACTGATGTTACAAGGAATTCGGGAGTTAAAAATAAAATATAAATAAATAAATTAAAGCAAGCTACATATAGCTGATGTATGTAAAATACCAGAGCACTATAGTGCTTGGGAGTCCAGCCTGATACGAGACCTTGCAATGCTCTCTGATATGCTATTATTTTCACACAGTAGCATGAATACAATAAAATGATACAAGATCTACTGATCATTACAACTGGTTAGAAATGCCAAGTTTTCCATGGAATTCTCTTCCTTCATTAATTATTTTTCTAAAATTTCCCATAAAAATATTTTGTTTTATTAAAATTGAATGCAGGTTTTTAGTTTTATAAAAACTGAAATATGCTTGGTTTAGTTTTCATTCTCTCATCATGTAACCCTTCTGCCGGGTGGAGCCAGCAGCACCGAGAGCCAGGTTCAATATCTAGAGGTTCCTTTCCATTGATACAACACAGAACTGGCTCGAAGCCCCACCCACTAACCGGGGAGAATTACACACCACCCCTGGACACCTCTGAGAGGCAATACTTCCCCACTCGCAAGAAACTTTTAATAAAAAGGAGGGAAGTAACTAGGTGTTAATTTGGGAAAACACCACAATCAGGGTTCATAAACATAAACCATGAGTTAAAGACCCACCCCCAAATAGGTTGGGCGGTGTCCTTTCCCCCTCAGTTTCTTAAGTCCAGCAACCCCAAAATCCCTTTTATGTGGCTGGCCCTTCTCTGCTCCCCACTCACAGTTTCTGTCCTTGGTCAGTGCAGACCCAGAGTTCAGAGCTGCATCTGCAGAGTTCACCTCCCACCCTGGGTGGAGGGGTGGGGAGTAAAGAGGCACCTTACACCCGCCGCTGCTTGAGCACTCGCTCGCCTTGGGGCTCTGTTCTGGTCCTCTCCGTCAGCCGCCCTGCTGGCTGCTCGCCGTGTCTCTCTGCCAGTCTCATGCTGCAGCTCTCCACCTCACCAGTCTCTTGGTCGCTGTCATTTACCTTCTGCTGCCACCTTCCTCTCTGCTGTGACCTCTGCACATCAGTCTCTTCGTAATTTTCAGCACTTTGCAAACTGGGCAGAGACTCTGCCCCATCTCAGATGATTTCAGCTCTCAGTGATTTTTAGCTCTTAGCGGACACAGAAGAAACAGTCCAACCACAATATGGTTTCAGCTCTGATTGAGCATTTAAAATAACAAAGAGTCACCCACTGAAGCCTATTTGGCTCTTTCTTTGAACAGTGGGGAGGAATAGGTTTTATCAGTCCATGGAGTACCCTTGGGAGGGTTCGCAGCCGCCTGGCTTGGACACCCAGCCCCACCCCTCTTACTTTCACAGGGCTCTGGCATTCGAGCCCCTGGCTTAACGAGGCTCTTTCAACAGAGGTGACCCCCTTATTTGTGACATGTTAAACACAGTCCTGCTTTCCTGTATTTTTACAATAATTGCAATATTGGTAACTGTATTTCACTACTCCTGCATTCAGTACTAAAGTGATTTGTAATCCAAACCAGACAAAGTTGATTTCTTTGACACCACTCTATCTGCTGAATATCTAAGCAGGGCCAGAGCAAACTGTATTTACATAAACACACCCAAAGTCTCTCCCCCTCCCAGGTAGCTGTCAGGGAAGCATTCATTCAGATCTTGCTTACAATTAGAAAACTAGAACAATTTAAAAAGAAACAATTTCACTGAGAGAAAAAGGCCATTTTCCATCAAAACAAAGATGCAACGAATGTTTTTTTCTGTTGGCCCTATTGATCACACTACAAAATGCAATTAAACCTTGGGCTAGTGTTATTCTTCAGTCAAAAGGCAAGGAAGACTTTTGCTACCACATGTTCAAGTTTTGCACAGATGGTTTGTGATGGGATATATAAAATCCAAATTAGCATGGAAGGGGTTAAGGAGCTGCTTTGCGCTGGAGTGGCCCTGTCCCATCACACCTGCAAATCACCAGTGCTTGGAGGAGAGGAAGGTGATCAGGAACAGTCAACATGGATTCACAAAGGGCAAGTCATGCCTGACCAACCTGATTGCCTTCTATGATGAGATAACTGGTTCTGTGGATATAGGGAAAGCAATAGATGAGATATTTAACAAAGCTTTTGATACGGTCTCCCACAATATTCTTGCCATCAAGTTAAAGATGTATGGATTGGATGAATGAACTATAAGGTGGATAGAAAGCTGGCTAGATTGTCAGGTTCAATGGGTAGTGATCAATGGCTCGATGTCTAGCTGGCATCTGGTATCAAGTTGAGTGCCCCAGGGGTCGGTCCTGGGGCCGGTTTCGTACAACATCTTTATTAATGATCTAGATGATGGGATGAATTTCACCCTCAGCAAGTTTGCAGATGACACTAAGCTGGAGGGAGAGGTAGATATGGTTCAAAGTGACCTAGACAAATTGGAGGATTGGGCCAAAAGAAATCTGATGAGGATCAACAAGGACAAGTGCAGAGTCCTGCACTTAGGAAGGAAAAATCCCATGCATCACTACAGGCTGGGGATTGACTGGCTAAGCAGCAGTTCTGCAGAAAAGGACCTGGGGATTACAGTGGACGAGAAGTTGGATATGAGTCAGCAGTGCCAAGAAGGTCAATGGCATATTGGGCTGTATTAGTAGGAGCATTGCCAGCAGATCAAGGGAAGTGATTATTCCCCTCTATTCGGCACTGGTAAGGTCACACCTGGAGTATTGTGTCCAGTTTTGGTCCCACCACTACAGAAGGAAAGTGGACAAATTGGAGAGAGTCAAGTGGAGGGCAACGAAAATTATTAGGGGGCTGGGACACATGACTTACATGGAGAGGCTGAGGGAACTGGGGTTATTTAGTCTGCATAAGAGAAGAGTGAGGGGGGATTTGATAGCAGCCTTCAACTACCTGAAGGGGCATTCCAAAGAAGATGGAGCTAGGCTGTTCTCAGTGGTGGCAGATGACAGAACAAGAAGCAATGGTCTCAAGTTGCAGTAGGGGAGGTCTAGGTTGGATATTAGGAAAAAACTATTTCACTAGGAGGGTGGTGAAGGACTAGAATGGGTTACCTAGGGAGGTGCTGAAATCTACATCCTTACAGGTTTCTAAGGCCCAGCTTGTCAAAGCCTTGGCTGGGATGATTTTGTTGGTGTTGGTCCTGTTTTGAACAGGGGATTGGACTAGATGACCTCCTGAGATCTCTTCCAACCCTAATGTTCTATGATTCTATGACAAATTATTCAGATTTCCCAGTTAATTTAATGGCACTGGCCACCATTCATAGTCAATCAACTACCCAAACACACATGACCAATATCTTTCCCCTTAAATCTGCTAATTTCCAGTCCTTGGGAAGCTAATAATGCATTAAAATGTCAAACCCTTTACCCATGAGGCAACAAGGATAACTTGACTACTAGCCCCTGGGGATGCTGCTGCTTGGCTACCACTATTACTCTTCCATCTTTGATATTTCCATATGTATGGTGGCTGGAAAGATAGGGTGGGGAGAGGTAGGCAAAAGCGCTCAACATTGGCCTAATTGTGCTACCATCGAAGACAACAGCACAACTCCAACTGACTTCACTAGGAGCAGAATCAGACCAGCGCAGCATGCTTTTGAAGAGCCCATCCTAAACCCTGATAAAAATACCATTAATGGCTTTCATCCTCTCTGGAGAAACAAAACACTTTGCTGACCGTAAGAAAAGGCACTGTCATATTGCCAGCACATCTGACTCTGTACCGAGTCACAGTCTTTTAACAATACGTTTAAAAATGAAGACAATCTCAAAAGTTTAGCTTACCCAAATGAGTACATCTCTGGCTCTTGGCATTGTATTTATATATGTTAATATATTCACCCTTAATAATAGAGATATATGTACAATTCACTTACAAAGAGAGAAGCAGCAGGCATCCATTATTTACTTCTAAATTAACAAACTGTAATCAGACACAGACCCCTGGGCACACACCACTTTGTTAGTAAAAGCCTCTTAACAGAGTTTTCAGTAGTATAACTCCAACAATGTTTATGCTCTACTTAGTGTGATTCTTTTAAAACTTATTCTCAATTTTCTTCTTAAGGTTGCAGAACTTAACGTATTATCAGGATGATACACCAATATCTGTAAGGAGGCAGTTTTACATCTCTGTATATAGAATTAGTGAGACAGACACTAGAATACTGCATCCGGTTCTGGTGTACAGAATTGTTTTCAAGAGGTTTCTTGATTATAAGTAATTTCATGGGAAAAAATATCGAGTACTGTATGGCTTTTTAATGTAATGGAGAAAGGCATAACAAGAACCAATGGCTGGAAGTAAAAGCCAGACCATTCAAATTAAAATTAAGCCACATTTTTTAATTGCATGGGTGATTAACCACTGAAACAAGCTACCAAAGGAAATGGTTCATTCTCCATCTCTTGATGACTTCATGTCTGGATGCCTTTCTAGAAGGTATTGTTGTGTGCTGGGTTAAACCTTGTTATCGGTTGAGTTAAAACATCATTGAAACTGATGGCTGTGAATGCACCCTTCATTTAATGTTGCTATAAGGGACAGTAAAGGGGCCTCACCTAAAACAAGGCCTAAGAGTCTGGCCACAAACTAGGACCATGTGGGTGAAGGGTTCCACTGGTTATTGTGATCAGGTGGGGGTGTGCAAAAGACTTGCCTGATAGGCAGACAAGAAACAGAGACTCAAAAGCAGAGGAAGAAAGCCAGGCAGCAGCCTGTAAGCAAAGCGGCTCTTGGCGAAGCTTAGAGAAAGGTTGTGGAGGTCAGGGGTTCTAGCTGAAAGAAGCATGGGTCTGTAAACTAAAAATATATATATTTTTTCCTTTTGGTTTTGGTTCCTCCTACATTTGCAGAAGCAGGACTTTGTACATTCCTTGTAAATAAACAAGATTGCATCAAAGAAAATACCAGACTTCTGTTCCCAATTGGAAAAACCTACAAGATCCCAAATTTTATTTCCGTGCATCAAAAAGGGGCAACAGTGTTCCTTAGTCAAACGCAACTTATTAGACTCGATACAAGAGTAACTGGATGAAAATCAGTGGCCTGTGTTATACAGGAGTTAAGACTAGATGATCTAGTCTTCTAGGTCATCTCCTGATCTTAAAAATCCGTTCATCTTCATTATAAAGAATGTACACAAGTTCACCAGTCAAATTGCTTGATGGGCAAAGTAGCCTAACACCTGGTTTGTTTATTTTTTGCTCCCTCTCCTCCCAGGGAAGAGGAGTATGTTCTTGTGGTCAAGGTACTAAATTGACTCTTAGAAATGGTAGGTTCAAATTCCCCACTTTCCCACAGATATTGTGGGGACCTTGAGTCACAATTTCTCTGTATCTCATCTCCCCATCTGTACAGTGAGGATAATCATATTTCCTTTCTCCTAACTGTCTGTTTAGTTCCTGATTCAGGAAAGCATGTCACTGGCCCAAATGGAGCTCATGCACACCAGTCTCCCACAATTCAAGCTTAGAGCACAAGTTAATGGATAGTGGAGGTAAAAGAAATGAGAGAAAATAGATATAGTGGAGAGAGGTCTTTATGTTTCATTGCCTTGTACCTCATGGAGTCATTTACACAAGGGAGAAAGGAGCCCAAAGCAGGTGTAAGATGATGATGATGATGACTAGTGACTAAAATATGCTACCAAACCACCTTTTGCACCCACTTCATACTCTCTTTACACTAGTGCAGATGACTTCACATTGTCCAAGGCATTTGGGAATCAGGTCAACTCTTGCAGAGACAACAAATTCTTAGCAACCTGGGTCGGTGGTTGGACCAGAATATAGAATTTGTGGACCAGATTTAAGCAGGCAAATTTCCTGCCAAAGCAAATGGGATTGCACCAATTTATGCCCAGGACTTGTTCTGGACTTTAGGCTGTACCACACATAAGCAATTTGTAGTTAAGTTAAAGGAATTAGATGCTTTCTTCCTGGCCCCATCCCACTCTTTCTCCTGCTATGTTTAAGAAAGCAAAGACCAAGATAACAGAAGGACCATTAAACATGGTCATAAAGTGTGGCAGATGTTCTCTTCTAAGATGAGTATATCCTATAACTTATACGACTGAAAACAGCTATAACTATTTATGTAAAAACGTAACAGTGAAATAATATGCACTCTAGCTAATAAAATTCTGAAGGAAGTTGAGAATATTTATTACCAAACAGAAGTGCGACGTTAATATGCTTGTTATTGCAACGGACAAGTGAGGTGCAAACCTCATAGGATTTGCCTGTTCAGTTTTAGATCACTTCCAAAAGTTCTGATAGTTATTGAAGCATCTCCAAACTGTTACAAAAACATTTTACAGTGCAAATTCTGAGAGCAGGCCTTTTCTCAATACACTAAGACCCTGTTTATCTACCCTCCATTATCCAGCAGCTGTATTAACAGAACAACCAGCACCCACACAGGAATATGGGACATCGATGTCACTTCCGCTACTGAAATAGTCTAATCATTGTTTGCAAGAATTGGCTGTTGGTATATTCTGTTAAGTAGATAAGAAGGGGGTTATGTTTTTGTGCTTTTCCGGGAGGGGATTAGATAGTTTAAAAGCAACTCCGCATCTTAAAATAAGAGACAGAAAGCTCTTCGCCCATTCTCCTGACTATTTGAATTTTTGATTATCTGATCTGGCCTCGGTTCCAATTAGATTTGATAAATGGGGTTCTACTGCATATAAGGTTACCCAAAATGACATGAAAACAATAAGGTTGCAAAATCAAGTATTCAAAATTAAAAAAAAATAAAAGCCAGTATTTAGGCTGTCTGGATAATATTTTTCCCCACAGTTCCCGCACTTCATTCAGTGCAAAGAATGGACAGTGATCACTGAATGAACAGAGATTCTCTATTGTTTTCTCTTCATTGTTCAAAGTGTGCCCCTAAGCCTCATTTACTGCACACTATTCAAAACTGCTCTGGAGACAGAATTATTAATTTCCTCACCGATCTCTCTGTGATGCTCATGCCTACAGTATCTTAGGGCTTTTCAAATATTAAAGCATTTATCTTCAAAAACACCCCTTTGAAATGAAGGAGTATTATTATCCCCATTTTACAGGTGGGGAGCTCAGACACACAAATTAAGATCAAATGTATCCATTAATTTTGGGTGCCCAATTTGATATGATTAGGACCTGATTTTTTAGACCACTTAGTATTCTATAGTAGTTTACATATTCAAAGCACAGCTCCCACTGAATTCAGTTACACTGATGAGTACTCAGCTCTTCTGCAAATAAGCCCCAAGGGCAAAAATCAGGCACCTAGAAACTGATGGACAAACAATCAGTGGCCAGTTTGATTTAAGTCACTTGTCTAGCACCACAGAGGAACTCTGTGGTAGAGGCATAGATAGGATCCAGTAGTTGAGTTCGTGTTAAAAGCAGCACACAGACATCTTTCTTACAGGCCCTTTGACTCATAAAGCATTTAGTTGTTCTTGGGGCTGTAAAGACATAGACAATTCTGATTTGGTCATGTTTCACACCCACTTTTCACAGGTGCAAGTGACTACACAAGGTGCAAGATACTGGAGGGCGATGCCCTATGTGCCTACCTTGAAAAGTGCAATTATTAAAAAAAAAACATTTAAAAAACCCCCCCACACACACACACAAATAAAAACCACATATCCACACTGGGGCCAGTGTAACCCTGTTGGGACTCAGACAACACAACTGAAAGTGGTCTTAATAGTTGTTTGTCTAGATATATCAGAGTCGGATCTTGGAGCAATGTTTGTCAACTGTGATGCAGGTTGTTTTAGATGTTGTGCATATCCCCAGTAAGTCTGCCCAATCTGAAATATTTTAACATCATAAATCCTTTTCTTATATGATATGATCCTGTATGCGGCAGCTAATCTCCCCCCACCCCTGCAAACCAATAGCATTTCAGCCATAGTGTTTGGGGAAGGAAAGGATTGAGATAAAGCATGGAGAAAAGGAATAAAATTAAGAGGTCTTTGTTGTTTTGTGTGCAGGTTCATAGATAAGGTCAAAAGGGACCACTGATCATCTAGTCTAAC
Organism: Chrysemys picta bellii; assembly: GCF_011386835.1. Classification (NCBI taxonomy): domain Eukaryota; kingdom Metazoa; phylum Chordata; order Testudines; family Emydidae; genus Chrysemys; species Chrysemys picta. Next base: position 131,917,913 of record NC_088795.1, read on the forward strand.
CTCCTGAGAAATTAGCACTCTTATGTTTAAAGGACCCAATGAAATTTGAACTGGCAACTTGTGGTTATAAGACCAGTATGCTAACCCCTGAGCAATGGAGCCAATCACCCATAAGTCACATGCCTTAAATTGACCATGTTCCTGTATTTTTAATGCTATGATTCATCTTTCATCACACAAGGACACACAAGTAAGGCTGAGTATTGCAAAGTTAAGCGGAAGTAATATGTTTTGAGAAAAGATCTGGAGGTTGCTTGATGCACAGGAAAAGGAAAAGCTTTGTATTTGCATAAGGTGTGGTACAGCATCTTAGTAGGAGAAGGAGACAAAGCAAGGTGGAAGACGAGAGGAGATAGCAGAGAACAAACAATAAGAGGGAAAGTAGGAAGAAACTAGAGAAGAGGTTTAGGCAGGGCAAAACTGTTAGATGGAGGGGGAACATGGAGAGCATCTGAGTAGAGTCCAGAGTCCAATGCGGAGAGAAACCAACATGGTGTGTAGGCACAGGATTCAGACAGAAGTGTTTGGCTAAGGATAAGTTGCAAAATGAGAGTTAGGTCAGGTATTCTGCACGGTCCCTGGATCTCCTTCAACTTTCTGCAGCTTGGGAGCAGGAGTACAGGAAAGAAATGGAAGGGTCTCTGACAAGGTAAAGTTGCAGCCTGGAACAGGCTAAAAGAGCCCTAAGTATTATATGGCTGGGTAGGGTGCATATAAGGAAGACAAAGCAGATGGTGATAGAGTACATACCTTCCCCTTTCTCCTAGCTGGTGGAAGCAGGGAAAAGCTGCTGGGGATTGTGGCCAGTATTTTTCAGTTGGGGTGTTTTATTTTGGGTTGTTCGAGTCCTTTGTTATAAACGTGCCGGGTGGATAGGGCCTTACAAAGATGTGGTGGTGGTGGTGTCTGGTACTCTTGCCTGGCTGATGAAAGCCCACCAACCTACAGGTTAAAACCAGATTTGGAAAGGAAGGATGGACCCAGGTCTCAGCTTCTAGTCCCTTGTCTCTAATTGTAGTCCATTGCTGTACCTACTAGGCTTCATTGCCTCTCAGTTAGTAATTGATGGACATCACTGCTCCTCCCTCAAAACCGTTTAGATCCATCTTTACCATGTATGGTGTTCACCTGCAAAGCTTGGAGGCCCACTGTATAAAATGGAAACCTCGTCTGTATTCTGCAGCTCTCCCCTCCCCCACACCACAAATGCTGTAATATCACTATTATAATTGGCTGTGTTCGGATGATTGCTGATTAATTGTGTCACTCCTTTTTGACCTGAGCAGTTAACCAGCAGGGCCCTGAACTTTGGCTGTTTCCATTCAGAAGAGATATTAATGATGGAGTCAGGTATCCTTCAAGGCTATGGGCATTTCTTACTGTTTGTTTCCAAATAACGATCAAAGTCCTATTTCTCTGAACACAGGAGGAAACAAACAGCTCCTAGCTCCAAGCCTGTTTCAGCCAGCACTGGGCCCAAAAAGCTTTCTCTAGGCTTTTACTCAGGGCCATGCTACCAGTGATTCCATCGCTGTGTCTTGACTGGTGCTTCTTTGTCTTTCTGGTTTTTTGCTTTCCTTTCACAGATTCACAAAGCAATCACCAGTGAAATTCATCTGCCCTTGTGTGACTATGTTTGGGATAGGGCCATTATTGTTTCAGTTCACAGCTTATATAAAGGAGTTTACTGGCTATTTTAAATGTAAGATGGTGGTTACACCCCTCCAGTTTCAAAGACATTTAACTCAACCCACAACAGCAACATCAGGCTTCCCACTATCCCCATAAAATAAGACCCTATATATGTTTCTTATTGCTGTATTAACTACAACAAACAACTACCCTAACCATCTCTAAGAAATGCACATTTTCCTGGTGCATTCGACCTTGAATAACCCATTAATTTCAAAGATTATCTAGCAAGAAAGAGTAAGGCATATGAGTGAATTAAACTGTGAATAGGGAGGACTGAATTTGCATAACTGTACATATGCAAAATGAATACATCAATAATTCTATAATTTTAATCTCATTTTTTTGTAGAAAGTGTAAAAGTTTATGGAAAGATTAATTTTACCCCAGAAGTACATATCAATTAAATGCACAGATACAGGGAACAGACATTGGAATTACACTATTTTGTAACATTCAGATTTCTTAACTTCAAGGCCAGTGCACAGGATGCAGTTTAACAGCAATTAAATAAATTGTCAGTTATAAAACTTGTAAAACCACAGTAAAAGTTTGTAAGTCATAATCCTAATGTAATTCAATTATCAAGGGCTATGTATAACCAGGAGTTATAGAGAAAGAAAGGTATGGTTGAAGTGTCCAATATCTACAGATATGGCAACATGACCTAGAGGATAGGGGACTTGGTGGAAGTCAAGCGGTATGGGGGTCTGGTCCTAGCTCTGCCACTGATGTGCTGTGTGACCTTAGGCAAATCACTTTGCCTCCCTGTGCCTATTAGATTGTAAGTTGCAGAGACCATCTCTCACTGCATGTGTGTACAACGCCTAGCATCAGAGGGCCATGATCTTAGCGATTGCCTCTGCGTGCTACTGATTTGCAGCTTGGCTACCTTAAGCTCTGTACACTACAGAAACCTTCCCCTCCAGTGGCAACCAGTAGGGGCACTAGTGTAAACTAGTCAACACTGTCTTCACCACTCCTGTTGTCTAATCCTGCTTAGATCAAGTCTAGAAGGCATGGTAATGCAAGTGTCAGTGGCCAGCGGCAGTTTGTGTAGACTAGGGCTCCCCAGGGTGGAGCTGCACAGGTGGCAGCAGTGATCTGAAGCTACAGGAAAAACAGTAATGGAGACATGCACTTCCTGATGAACTAGCAGTTCAAATTAGCTGGGGAGCTTGAACTAACTGTCCCCTTCTGAAAACAAGAGAGGCTGTAGGCAAGTCATTCTTGGTTTGGGGGCTTCAGCTCTGGAGTTTACTTGCCCCTCCTTGCTCTGCCAGAGGCCAGATTTGAGGACCGTCAGAGTATACATGAAGTGCTAATCACTCTACAAGGCAAATTTATTTTTCAGGCTTTGAACAAGGATGTGGAGGCTATCCAGAGTTTTGTTGGGTGGATGGAAGGGGAACTGTTAATTTTGGTAGGTGGGGAGGTGTTTTGGAATGGACGTACTGAATGTTTTCTATAGGGATGGGAGATCTGGATAGGTAGCTTTATAAACTAAAATAATCTTTGTGCTCAACTGATTCTTATACTCATAACTACCCAATGTGTAATGATGCACCTGCATGGGTGATCTCTAGAAATGGATTGAGAGCTCCTGGTTAAAGAAAAAATTGAGCTAAAGGCAGTTAGCTCAAGGCCCTGGCTGATTTATAAGCCTGTTTATGAGATTCGAACCACTAGAGGGGGACAGAGTTATCCTGGCAACGTTACATTTGCATGTGCATCTAGCTGGCCATGTGCACATAAACTGTCCTGATTTGTGTGAGCACACAGACGGTGTTGTTAACACAATGGCCAAGTGTGTCCCATCCTGTGGCTGATCATGAGGAGAGCTGCTTCTTGTTTTCCCACGTAAGAGCTAGTCCTCTTGCTTAAGTGACAGAGGTCTGTATTTGGAAGCCAAGTTCAATGCCTACAGCTGACGACAGGGGCCTCATACATGCACAGGTTAGGCCAGCGGTTCTCAACCAGGCATCCAGGGCCCTCTGGGGGGGCCATGAGCAGGTTTCAGGGGGTCTGCCAAAATAAAACAGAGAGCCGGGCCAGTGTTAGACTACCTGGGGCCCAGGGCAGAAAGCCAAAGCATGAGCCCCTCTGCCCGGGGCCAAAGCCTTACCAACTTGGCTTTGCAGGGACCCCTATGACATGGGGCCTTGGGCAATTGCTCTGCTTGCTGCCCCACTGGCCTCGACCTTTAAACTGCTGAAAAACAGTTGTTGTGGCACAGGTGGACCATGGAATTTGTATAATGGGGGCGGGGATAGAGCTGGGCTCAGAAAGAAAAAGGTTGGGAACCCCTGAGTTACACCACCCTATTTATATTTTGGCATGGATATGTGCCCCCACTATGGAAAGTTTAGCATTAAAAAGATCCCCGTATTTCCTAAAACTTGTTGCAGTTCTTTTATTTGTTCACTCACTTCATCCATCACCCCTGCCAATTAACGCACTTAAATCAAAGCGCTATTGCACTATAGAGCTCTTGTAAATGTATATGTTTTTCCCCCCCAGACAATTGGATATTTATGAATAATAATTTCAGTGTCAGGCTGTCATTTAGATATACCACTTAGAAAGGCCTGCAGAGGCAAACTAGCCAATATTTCCGTGAATATGGAAACCATTAATTGTCTCAAGGGGGAAAAAAAAGAAGCTATCAGATACTTCCATCATTTTAATATCTGTGAAAATGCCCCTTTTTTCTAGGGGTTTTTCAGCAGACAGACAGGAAATGAATTAGAAAGTCTCAGTAAACGTTAATAAAACCTGAAAAAGACAACCGCTCCATGGGCTATCCACTGAAGTAGAATGTAATGGATGCGGCTGTTTCCACTATTCAGTCTGATAGGAGCATTAGAGGGATAAAGCATTCTGGGCTGCCAGAACAAGCACAAAGCTGGGAGGCACATGACCCTGAACCCTCCTCCTGGCTCTGCCATTGACACTGCTGGGTGGCCGTAAGCAACTGATGTCACGAAAGAGCGAAGTTTAAGCTGCATTTCTCCCTTCCCACAACAGAAGGCGCGCACGACAAGTCAGAGATTCCCAAGGCACATTCATACACAGATTTGCAAACCAGACCAGTGAAGCCTTTACAGCTCACCATGCTCGTGTGTTTGTTTATCTGTGTATATGAGAGAGATCTGTACGAGGCTAATGTGCCAGGCAGCCACTATTGTGCAGTAGCTGAATCAAATATGAACAGCAGCAAAAGGGGAAATGGGATGCACGCTTGGTACTGTAGTCCAGGTAATCACTGTGGATAAATCGTTACTGTAAGAATGCAGCTTCACTCTCATCACCTTTCTGTCTGCTTCCCCTCTGTAAATTGGGGATAATAGTAAGGAAAAGCTTACTTGGTTTGGAGCCATACAACACTTTGAACTTGAAAAACTATAAATGCTGAGTTTTGTTATTACAGATATGGGAAGAGGGGGCTGGGAGTAGACCATTTCTGGGAGATGGAGTCACAATGAGCTCAGAACCACAGACATTTGATATTTAGTGGGTTACTTCCCATCAGCTGTTCGTCTTCAACATTGCTCTCCCCCTTCTTCAAAAAGCGCTGAGAAATAAGGCTAACACAGTTCAGAAGAACTGCGCCTTCAGCCCAAATCCAATCCAACCCCAGATGAGAACACATCTGAAACTTAGACGGAGTTAGATAAAAACTTTCCCTGCCTGCCCCTTTGACCTTTGTGTCTGTGCTTCAGGCTCCAGCCTGCCCTGAGAGAAAGTCTGGTTATAAGATTGCCTCGCTGATTTTGAAGAGCCCAGAGATGCAGATGGGATATGCATCCAATCACCAATTGATATTTATCCATATTAAGTCTCCCAGTCTTTCAAGACTCACCTCAAATGAGCCATGACAGCATAGAGATGCAACCCACAGTCAGTCAACAGCAAGAATCAAACTCGGGAACGTCAGGACCAAAAGTACAGTCCCCGTCTTCATGAGCTAACGGAGCTGTTTATTTTTTGGTGTATTATCGTAGTGTCTAGGAGCTCTGTCATGGATCAGGACTCCATTGTGCTAAGCACTATCTGTACAGACAACAGACAGTAACAAAAAAGGAGACAGTCCCTATCCCAAAGAACTAACAATCCAAGTAACTTTCACAGCTCGGCCAGTGAACAAGGTGTTGTAGCAGCTGAGATGAGCCACTAGAGGGAGACATGATCGCATGTACTAGGCCAATGTGCTACTCAAAAACATGTCACTCTTTAGCATATAGTTTTGAAAGTCATAAGTGCTCGAGGCCATAAGATATGGTTGTTACTGACAGAGTATACCACCTAGCTTATAGAGCACTTTTCACCAGTAAATCTCAGAGTGAAGGAGGACAGAATACTTCTGTCACTTTGATAAGTGACTTGCCTAAGGTCACCCAGGAGCAGACCTGAGAATAGAACACAGACCTTCTGAGTACTCATCCAGTGCTCTTCCCACAACACCACACTATAAATCAGCAGCAAGTCCCTAAAAGTGGTTTCTCCAGCACCGATATCTGTCTCTCAACCTTAATCTAAGAGGATAATCCCTCAGGTCTGCATCCTTATTCAATTCTTCATCTCTCTGCCTAGACAGCGTCTATTTGCCACTTGGTTGGTGCTTTCTTGATCCCTATGTACTGGGAGCTAGACTGAAATCAACCCCAAACTTACATAAAATTACAGTTTAGCTATCAAAACTGTAGCAAGCTTCAGTCACTACCAAATATATTGAATTTGAACCAGCAACCTAGATCTGGAGAGTGCTATAGTCTATTACCAACCCTCAGAGACAGCAAGCACCCAGATACCTGGTTATTTGTGAAACAGATACCTGTTCAGACACTCCACACCAGATGTTTGGTATCTGGTATAGCTTAGAGGTGGATAAATGGGCAAAGTGTCTATAAACCACTTTTAAACACACAGATTGTACTCTATCTGCCAAACCCCATCCCATGAAGGAATATAGAGCAAACTCAACATTTCTGAAAAATCGCACCTCTGGAGGCTATTTTGGAAGCTGGCAATCTCCCCAAAACAAGGGCTCTTTGGCCACACCCAATGGTATGAGACTGATGTAGAACCAACTACACTGGCCCTACCTAGCTGTTAGATTATTATACACCACATGAATCTGCAATTGACAGATTACACTCTAATGATTCCTTGCACTGTTGCAACTACGAGCGGAGCCGAGAATCTGGTCCAAGATTCAGTCTGATATCTAGGATCACAGTCTGCCTTCTGTTGTGGACAGGCATATTTTTAAACAAAAATAAGAATCCTTCTTTAGTCAATGTCCTTGAAAGCAACAAGAGTGCTATCTTTAAGATACAAAGCACACACACTGTTTCTAGAATACAACTCAAGTGCGAATCTGGGTAATACTTGGTGGCCTTGATTTGAACAGTTATGAAAAATGACTGCAACTACCAAAGCAATTGAAGAGATGAAGTAACAGCATAATGCACATGGCCCAATCATAACTCTGCTGGATTTCAGAGTCATACTCCCTTCCCCTTCCTTTTCTTCAAGCTTCTTTCTGAAGCCTGTTTTGTTTTTGTTTCTGTTTCTCTCGCTTGCTCTTTTCAGATCACTTTGTTTTGTTTTCAAGTTGCTTGAGAAATTCCTGGCATGAACTCCCAACATAAAAAAAAAAGTAAGGTAGAAGATAAAGGCTGTGATATATGGAACTGTGATGATACTGTGAGATACATGAGACTAACTACCTAGTCATCTGGTGACAAAGTAACAGCAAGACATATATCAAAGATGCTTAGAACTTATGCAGAAGGTCACTTTATGGTCCAGAAAATAGAAAATCCAACCAAAGGAAAAAGCCAAAGCATCTCACCTACTAAAACCACTTGGCTGTTACTCTGCAAAAGAGTGAAGGCCCTCCACCCCCATGCAGAAGATTGCAGTCTGGAGTGCAAGAGGCAGGTGAGGTGATTCATAGACTCTAAGGTCAGAAGAGACCATTATGATCATCTAGTCTGACCTCCCGCATGATGCGGGCCACAAAAGCTGACCCACCCACTCCTGGAATAATTCTCTCCCTTGACTCAGCCGTTGAAGTCCCGAAATCACGATTTAAAGACTTCAAATCGCTGAGAATCCTCCAGCAAGCGACCCCTGCCCCATGCTGCTGAGGAAGGCGAAAAACCTGCAGGGCCTCTGCCAATCTACCCCGGAGGAAAATTCCTTCCTGACCCCAAATATGGTGATCAGCTGAACCCCGAGCATACGGGCAAGATTCTCTAGCCAGACCCTCTGGAAAAAGTTCTCTGTAGTAACTTTTAATATCCCATCATTGACCATTGTTACTAATTACCAGCGATGGCACGTTATTGACCTATTGACTAAAATCACTTTATCCCATCAAACCATCTCCTTCATAAACTTATCAAGCTTAATCTTAAAGCCAGAGAGGTCTTTCGCCCCCACTGTTTCCCTTGGAAGGCTGTTCCAAAACTTCACCCCTCTGATGGTTAGAAACCTTTGTCTAATTTCAAGCCTAAACTTCCCAACAGCCAGTTTATATCCATTTGTTCTCGTGTCCACATTAGTACTGAGCTGAAATAATTCCTCTCCCTCCCTAGTATTTATCCCTCTGATATATTTAAAGAGAGCGCAATCATATCCCCCCAGCTACTGGATATATTTTGATAGATCTTTGGTGTGGGTGATGGAGGAAGAAGTGGGGTGTTTGTTAGATGTGAATAACTATTAGAAAAAGCTTGGTCCCGTGCCTAATGAATAGACCTAGTTAGGATTCCCCCCTACCCACCCCAAAATGGAAAATGTCAACTTGTCAAAACATTTTTTTTCTGGAAACAGTTTTTGATGAAACGTGTATTGGGAGGGTTCTTCTGGTTCAGAATGGAATTTACGGTCAAAATAAAATAGCAAACACAACCCTAAAATAACCGGTAGCCTGGTGCTTATGGCTCTCACTGAGAATGCAGGAGACCCAGATTCAAGTTCCTGCTCTACCTCACTTCGGGGTAGGGCACCCGAAGACTAGTTCATCAGCTGGTATAAGTCGACAGCTAAATATGAGTCAACAGTGTGATGCTGTTGCAAAAAAAGCAAACATGATTCTGGGATGTATTAACAGGTGTGTTGTGAGCAAGACACGAGAAGTCATTCTTCCGCTCTACTCTGCTCTGGTTAGGCCTCAGCTGGAGTATTGTGTCCAGTTCTGGGCGCCGCATTTTAAAAAAGATGTGGAGAAATTGGAAAGGGTCCAAAGAAGAGCAACAAGAATGATTAAAGGTCTTGAGAACATGACCTATGACCTATGAAGGAAGGCTGAAAGAATTGGGTTTGTTTAGTTTGGTAAAGAGAAGACTGAGAGGGGACATGATAGCAGTTTTCAGGTATCTAAAAGGGTGTCAGAAGGAGGAGGGAGAGAACTTGTTCACCTTAGCCTCTAAGGATGGAACCAGAAACAATGGGTTTAAACTGCAGCAAGGGAGGTCTAGGTTGGACATTAGGAAAAAGTTCCTAACTGTCAGGGTGGTTAAACACTGGAACAAATTGCCTAGGGAGGTTGTGGAATCTCCGTCTCTGGAGATATTTAAGAGTAGGTTAGATAAATGTCTATCAGGGATGGTCTAGACAGTATTTGGTCCTGCCATGCGGGCAGGGGACTGGACTCGATGACCTCTCGAGGTCCCTTCCAGTCCTATAATCTATGAATCTATGACAGAGCTCTATTGACATTGAGGAGGTATGCTTACTTTCACCAGCTGATGATCTAACTCCGCAAGTGTTCAGTGGACTCTGCTGACCTATTGACTCCAATTTGCTAATACATAGCAGAGAACATGCAGAGTTCTATTTTTTGCCAAGGTAGCTATATTGATATTTTCACCTATTTTTTCTAATGCATAGAATTCAAGGATGGTGGTACTCTGTATCTCATCAATCTTTCGCCATGCTGAGAGTAGCCACCCACAGTGGTGATTTTTATTCTAATACAGGATGGTCAGGGTCAGTCCCTGAAAGGTTACCGACATTTGGGGAGGATGGCTACTATTATAAGTAGCGGAGTCAACTGCTACATAAAGAGAACTGATGTAATGATGTGATCCTTCCCGTCATAAAATGACACAATGATGCATTAGAGCAAATAAGAATTATTGTCATAGGTCATTGAAGCCTATCTATCAACATATGGATTTTCCTTTCTGTTTAAGAACTATCAGAACTGGAAGAAGACAGTATAAACTTGGGCAACTGAAATGGTACTTTGGGGGTGAAAAGACATCTTTCAAAATGTTGAGTCCCCGATCATTTAAAATTTTAAAAAGTTAAAAGAAAAACAAATTAAGTTTACAAAATTGAAAACTGTGAGCACCAGCTATGAGATGGCATTATTAGCCAATTGTTTCTAGTATGATCAGGACAAACAAGATGAGATTATTAATAATTGTTATTTAGGAGACTAATTATGGGGGGAGGGTGATATCACATTGAATTGCCAAGAGCTCTTCTCAGGCATCTGGGCAAACCAACCCAAATTCAGAGACGCTTTCTTTGAAATAAAGAAGTTGTTTAATAAAGTGGTGGAAAGCAAAAGACAATTAATAAAACTAATCAATAAAAATAAATGCAAATGGCAGTATAAAAAGGTAAATGAGCGATAGAGTGTAGTAATGCTTAAAGAGCCACCGCAATGCTGGCAGATCAGGCGGCAGCTCATGTCAAGGCTTTTGCCTCAGCCGATACATACACAGCTGGAAACCTGTCTGGCTCATCCCTGTGTTAGTATTGGTAAAATAGAGATTGATTTATAAAAGTGTTTAGAGGTTATGAAATGGTTATAAGTTGCTGCATGGGTTAATTTCACTTTTAACATGGGATACAGTTATTATAAGGTAAGTGTTTTCTCTTTAACTGTAAACCAACAGCCAGAGAAGCATTACCAAGTGTGAAATACTTAGGGTACGTCTATACCCAGCCGCTAGTTCGGCGGCTGGCAATCGAACTTCTGGGTTCGACTTATCGCGTCTTGTCTGGACGCGATAAGTCGAATCCGGAAGTGCTCGCCGTCGACTGTGGTACTCCAGCTCGGCGAGAGGAGTACCGCGGAGTCAACGGGGGAGCCTGCCTGCCGCGTGTGGACCGAGGTAAGTTCGAACTAAGATACTTCGAACTTCAGCTACGTTATTCACGTAGCTGAAGTTGCGTACCTTAGTTCGATTTGGGGGTTTAGTGTAGACCAAGCCTAAGTTACCGCAGGTGGTATTATCTCCTGCCCAGCCAAAGAAAATGCATAGACACCAGCCAAACCATTGTGGAACATCAGAAGACAATAGACTCTATTGATTGCTCTACCCCACACCCATGAAGAGGAGACATCCCATCAGCTTGAACTCTAGGGGAAGAGAATAAAAAAAAATCCTTATGAGAGTGAAATGTACCTTTATGCTGCTTGGGCTCTGGGGGTGAGGCGCAGGCAAAGATTACTAAGCATAAGCAAAAGAGCCCCAGTGCTTGGCCTGGGTTAGCCCTAAAGGCCATAGAAAGCTTGCTTATTTTAGAAGCTTCTACCACCTTTTGGAACCTAAAAGTAACTCACTTCTGTGTGTATGTTTACCTGCTTTAACCTTGTAAATAACTTATTTTTTCCATAGCTAACAAATCTTTAGTTAGTTTACTATAGGATTAGCTATGAGCATTGTCTTTGAGAGATCTAAAGTGCAATTGACCTAGGGTAAGTGACCAATCCCTTGGGACTGGGAGTATGCTGAATATTGTTGTGATTTTTGGTGTAAGAGATCATGTATTACAAAGGCAAACTTGCCTAGGTGACAAGGTAGACTGGAGTACTCAGGGGGTCTGTCTGTGTCTCCATGTTAAGGCAGCTATAGTGCTTGAGGAGTTCACACTCGATGCTTGGTTGGTAAACTCTACATATAGAGCTCAACCAATTTGAGGTTTGTGCAATGGTTTGTAACCGTCTGCTCTGAGGTTGGTATTCTTGCACTTTAGCTACTCCAGACAGTTTGACTGCAACATTCTAATCAAGTATGACATTTTAGAATACAAGATAAAATTTAAAAAAAGTTTGGTTAGCTACGTGTTAAGGGCAAATATCTTTGAATTCTATTGTTTATTGAAGCTTATACTCCAATTAGTTACTTAGAACACTAAAAGTACAAAAAGGACATTCTTAATTGTGATAGACTAATAATCAAACATCTTCAGTGGGATTCTACCTGTCCTCAGAGGAGGAGAGTGAAGATGAAACAAGATGAGGATCAACGGATGTCTCAGGCAATGGTGGTATGAGGAGGGCTTTCAACCACTGGGAAAAATTCATGGAGAGAGGACTGTTCTCAGGGGATGGATTCCATTTGAGTAGGGAGGGAGGGTGGCACAACTGATTACAAGAGCTTTAAACTAGGAACTTGGGGGAGATTGATAGGAGATGCTCAAGTGATCTCCACACCTGATTCCCATATTGAGCCGGGAGAAATCAAATAAAAGGGAGGATACAGCCATGGGGAAAGGTAGGTGGAGAATGGACAAGAGGAAAAATCATGTCAGTAGTATTGGCACTAACTGTCAGGTAGGTGATAATGGCAGTAAAATGTCTGTGCCTAATCCGGCAAGAAATCTGGGTGAAACCAAGCAGATACAACTAAGATGTCTGTACACTAATGCAAAGAGGGTGAGTAACAAAATGGAGGAACTAGAACTACTGGTGCAGGAAATGAAACCAGATATGTTAGGGACAACAAATATGGTGGAATAGTAGTCATGACTGGAACACATATTGAATGGTATGTGCTGTTCAGGAATGACAGAAATAAATGTAAAGATGGTGGAGTAGCATTGTATATTTAATGATGGGGTAGAAGTAATGGAATGGATGAAACAATCTTGGTGAAAAATCACTTTGGGGAAGAAAGCTAACAGAGACTCCACTGGAATAGTGCTTTTCGTATGCTAGATCACCAGGATCTGATTTGAATATGGATAGAGACCTGTAATATTTTAATGAAATAAATACTAGTGAGAATGTATGATTATGGGAGACTGATCTTCCAGATATAGATTGGAGGACAAGTGCTACAAATCATGATAGGGCCCAGGTATTCCTGAATGTGATAGCCAATAGGTTTCTTCACCAAATAGTCACTGAACCAATAGGTGATGCCATTTTAGATTTAGTATTGTTAAGTAGTAAGGGCCTCATAGAAGAGCTGGTTGTAGATGACAATCTAATGCAGCCATGAAAAAGGCTAATGCAATCCTAGGATGCATCAGGCAAGGTATTTCCAGTAGACATAGGGAAATGTTATTGCAATTATACAATGCATTTGGTGACACCTCATCTGGAATACTATGTGCAGTTCTGGTTTCTGATGTTTAAGAAAGATGAATTCAAACTGGAACTGGTGCAGAGAAGGGCTCCTAGGATGATCGGAGGAATGGGGAACCTACCATAAAAGAGGAGACATAAGGAGCTTGTCTTGTTTAATCTAAAAAAATGAAGGATGAGGGGAGTTTGTTCTCTATGAACACACCAGCGATGAGGAATAAACACCAGGAAGAGCAAAGAGTTATTTAAGTTAAGGGCCAATGTTGGCACAAGAACAAATAGGTAGAAACTGATCATCAGTAAGTTTAGGTTTGAATTTGGATGAAAGTTTAGAGAAGTGAAGTTCTGGAACAGCCTTCCAAGGGGAATAGTGGGGACATAAAAACCGAACTTGTTTCAAGACTGATATTGATAAATTTATGGCGGGGATGGTATGGTGAGATTGTCTGCAATGGTATATGGCCCCATATGAAACTATTAGAAAATATCCCCAATGGCTCGAGATGGGACACTAGATGGGGAGGGCTCTGAGTTACTGCAGATAATTCTCTCTCAAGTGTCTGTCTTGTGAGTCTTGCCCACATGCTCAGGGTCTAACTAATGGCCATATTTGGAGTTGGGAAAGAAATTTTCCCCAATGTCAGATTGGCAGAGACCCTAGGGTTTTCTTTTTGCCTTCCTCTGCAGCACAAAGCATGGGTCATTTGCTAGCGTGAAGTAGAGTAAATGGTCAATTCTCTGTACATTGAAGTTTTTAAGTCAAGATTTGAGGACTACAGTAACAGTTAAAGATTATGGGCCTACTACTGGAGTGGTTGGGTGAAATTCTGTGGCCTCGATATGCAGAATGTCAGACTAGATGATCCCATCTGGCCTTAGAATCTTAGTCGATTAATATAATTCAGCGTAACAGATTGGACTGTGGGCAGTCAGGCTCATTGGTTGAAACAAGAGTTCAGCCTGTATAAATCAACTTAAGATACAAAACTGATTAGCTAAATTAGATACTTCATGTGTCAGCCTAAACAATTGTTAGTAAAGCAAACTAGGTAATTCCTTCTAGTACTGTTAAGAAAACTTCTAGAATTAAGCATAGGTTTGAGGGTTTCAAGAGCATGTGACAACTGTAATTCAAGGGTATGCAGTGTACATATGCCTAGGTGAAGATTGTTAACACGGTATGAGATAAGTTTGTTACAATAACCATATACAAATCACATTTACAATGTGTGTGGAGTTATCCCATTGTTTGTGTGGCATTAAGTGTGTTTACAATTATGTAAAATAGAGCAGTTCAGTCCAGTAATGTGTAGATCAGTGGTTCTCAAACTAGGGCCGCTGCTTGTTCAGGGAAAGCCCCTGGCGGGCCAGGCCGGTTTGTTTACCTGCTGCATGCACAGATTTGGCCAACTGTGGCTCCCACTGGCTGTGGTTCGCTGGTCCAGGACAATGGGGGCTGCAGGAAGGGCGGCCAGCACATCCCTCGGCCCACACCGCTTCCCACAGCCCCCATTGGCCTGGAGCAGCCAGTGGGAGCCGTGATCGGCCGAACCTGCGGACGCGGCAGGTAAACAAAATCGGCCTGGCCCGCCAGGGGCCTTCCTTGAACAAGCGGCGGCCCTAGTCTGAGAACCACTGGTGTAGAGGAAAGTAAAATGAGACGTATATAGAAAAGCTTGAGCTGGATGCAGTGGGGGTTATGCCAGCCGAGTTAATTTGCACAGGGGAGAGAGGGACTCTGAAAAGATTGTATGAGTTTTGTGTTTGGCAATACTGTCTAAGCACTGACAAAGCGGATATACAGAACAATCCATCAGTGTAGAAGGGTATTTTGGTGTTTGCAGCCTACACATATAAAAATAGAAAGGAGGTTAGGTGTTATGAGGTATTCTTTGTCAGTCAAACACCATGCGGCTGTTGTGAATGGAAAGAGACCTGAAGTTTCTACCCTCACAAAGGCAAACACTACCTAGCTGCTGAAACAGGTGGACTGATAGCATTACAAAATGCCACTGTCTTGCAAATAAATTCTCAGTTTTATTATAGGGATTAGTTTTCGCAAGACAATAGAACAAGAGGTAAACAAACAAACAACTCCACAAAGGTATGATGACACAAATAAGCACAGTTTAAAGATTCTTGTTCATGAATCTCCTCTGTTTAAATTTAGCCTTTATATGTCCCAAGTTTGTACTTTGTCTTTTGGTCTTTGGAAAAATCCAGTTTGAACCAGTATATGCAAACTATCCCAGGAGTGGTATCTCTCTGGAGCCATTTACAGTCTTAGTGGCTCACCTGCCTTCTCCCAAGCTTCAGTTTTTTTAATTTCTGGAGGAGTTGTGGTAATCCTCCCTCCTGGATTAGAGCAAAGTCATAGATAAGCCATTCATAAATTTAACACAATGGTCCCCAAAGATACTACAAGGGGTTGCAATTTGTCACAGTTATGTCCTACCAACACAATATCTGAATTCCAATTTGTTCAATAGTCTAGGAGAACAATATTTTCAATCTTCTTTTGAAGCATAGAATTTCCCTGTGGAGTTGTTTAGCTGTAAATGTTGATTTTCCCAATTCCTCTACATTTTCAACAGAGTGGAACAGTCTCACCCCTCACTCAGCTGTTATTGGAGTCTTTTCATTGATTGATGGTTTCTACTTTGCATCTTTGATCTTCAGGAAAGCATCCTCTTTCCCAAGGTGGGCTTATGTTTGGTTGCTGGACCCAAAATCCCAAACCCCAATGGTTGTTGTCCAAAAAGGATCCTTAATTAAAGAAAAATATCACTCCTTCTCTCTGGAGAGGAGAATCAAATGAGTGGTCACTCCTTGTTGGAAGAAGATAGAGTCATCTTTGGATTGGATCAAGATGACTCTGCACTCAGGATCTTTTGACCTTTAAGAGATGTTGCTACCACACATATATGGCCAGGAATCTTATGCGTCATTCTTTCCTTCAGCTGTATTGATAATTTGGCTTATTCCCCAGAAGGGTCAATTTTTTGATTTTGGCACTTTATCATTGGACATCACAAATTGGGGGGATGGGAAGAATGACCCATTTTCAGTGACAGGTGACAAATCCATCATTTAGACAGGCAGGGGCAGCTTCAGGCACCAATGCAGCAAGCATGTGCCTGGGGCGGCAAGCCGCGGGGGGCGGCGTGCCGGTCGGCATAAGGGCGGCAGTCAGGCTGCCTCCGGCGGCATGCCTGTGGGAGGTCCGCCGGTCCCGCGGCTTTGGCGGCAATTCAGCGGCGGGCACACTGAAGGTGTGGGATCGGCAGATCACCTACAGAAATGCCGCCAAATCTGCATGACCAGCGGACCTCCCGCAGGTGTGCCGCCAAAGGCCGCCTGACTGCCGTGCTTGGGGCAGCAAAAAACATAGAGCCGCCCCTGTAGACAGGTCAGGTGTTATTGCATTGTTATTACCCATCCAGTAGGTGGAAGGCAAGCTTCATAAAAGTTATCTTTTTCACATAATTTCAGTTCTTCCTGAAATTCTTTAATTCTTAGTATTATATGTTTTAATGGATAATGCCAAATAATAGCATCTTTTGAGACCTCTTTAGTTCTATTTTCTGTTAAAATATTTAATGGGGGTAAGAAGAATTTACAGTCCATCTCATTCTGTAATAAATTGGGTGTTATTGAAGTTTCAAGCTTCTTACTATTACTTTTAATATGAGGAGAATTTATCCCATCCTTCCTTCAAGCATGGGAAGGTTTTATATCCCAGTTTGATTCTAATTTCAAACAGCTTTCAGGGCCTATTGCAAAATTAATATTCCAAGTCCAAATATTTAGAGTTCTCTGGATATTCTAGACAACTTCATAAACATTACTAATACAGTACAAACAAAAGTTAATGTCTTCTAATATTATAGTAACAATTACTATTTTTAATTTCTGTATAATTCCTATATTGAATAATATGTGAACATGCTTTTAAACACTAATAGTCACTTATACTAGTATCTTAATTATAAATTCCTTCAACTGTAAGAATACTCTCTTACAAATAAGATACCTAACACATTTAGCTACATATTTATGCATATACTATATTTAGTTCAAAGTTTCAGGCCTTGTTACAAGAAAGGAATTTATATTTGTCACCACCTCTTAAACAGGACATCCATATGATCCAATATTCTGTTGCCTATTGCACAGGATGGCAAGAGACATTTGTTATGTATATCTAATCCTAAAATCTGGGAACTGTCAAAGGAAAACCCGTATGCAAATTTACTTCCTAGCAAATGTCTCTAATGATTGTCTAGATTTCAGGAATAGCACCAGATGGTTTGGATGTTTACAAATACGGAAGTTTTCCCCAAAACTCCAGGACCCGCCGCCAAAGTGCCCTGAAGACCCGCGGCGGGGGGAGGGAGTCCTTCTGCCACCGCCGAAGATCCCAGGCCCCCTGAATCCTCTGGGTGGCCCTGAAGGAAGGCAGTTGAATACATATTGTACACGACTCCAAAAGAAGAATGCAGTGTAGACATAATCTGAGTGTAAATCTAACAGCCTTCCATAGTGCTCCTGTGTTCCGCAGCCCTTTCCATCCTCTCAGAAGTTCTCCAGACCTTGCAAAAAGTGTTGACTTTTCATAATTCAAAAAGAAGCCAAAAACTGAACATCGTTACAATTAACAATGTTATATATATTACAAGTTGGAGGAAAGCAGATACTTTCTGTGAAAATTTTAATGTAATTGAAAACTTAGCCCCTATCTAATGTAGCCAAAGGTTCAGTGTGCTTCAACAGCAGCCCAGGGAACTACAAGTTGTGGACTACAAACTGCGGCATAATGGGAGAACTTCCTGGTTCCTGCCAGGATGTGCCCTCTGCTCTTCCCGGAGGAGGTCTCAGCACTGACTGAGCTGGGAGCATGTAGCAGACAAGCAGAGAGGAGGCTGCAGGACTGTAATCCTGTTCCATGTTCTTTACAGAATAAAGACTTGTTCATGGTGGTTTGTCTGAGTGGGTCTGGCCTGAGGTGAACACACACGGACACACAACAGAGAGCCCACAAAGGAGCCTCATTCCCAGTTTCCCAAAGTTGTGTAAAAAGTCACAAGGCAGGCTTCCCCTATCTTGAACAATCTCATACTGGGCCTGTGAATAGGAAGGTGGGGCTACATTAAGATTAAATAAAGTTCTATTATAGTCTTCTATCATTTTTATATAACATACCATTTTAAAAATCTGACGCCTATAAATTTAAAGGATTGCAGCCCTGGTTATCGGTGTCAAGACTCACACCCATCCCTATTGTTCTCTTCCTTGTCACCAGTGAGAACATCACAGAACCAAGTTCTCAGTCAGTATCACACTTACTTGGTTAGTCTCTATTCTTGCAATGTACAATGCATGGGCAGATTCTGGTGTCCACTGACACACCATGCTTTCAGTGGAACTCGGTGCAGGGGGTCTCTTTTGCATGTTGTACCTGGCAAGAGCGGAGTCTTAATGTGGAGCTGGAGGTGAACATGCAGATGTTCAGAGGCCAACGGGGACACACAATGAGAATTACTCATTGTGGCTGGGTATGTTGTTGAGACACAAGATCTGAAGTGGTGTCAGCTCAGATCAAAATAAACTATATTGTGGAGTATGCTTACTTACACCTTAGACAGGTTTCAGAGTAGCAGCCATGTTAGTCTGTATCCGCAAAAAGAACAGGAGTACTTGTGGCACCTGCACATCTACCAATGTGATATATGCCATCATGTGCCAGCAATGCCTCTCTGCCATGTACATTGGCCAAACCGGACAGTCTCTACACAAAAGAATAAATGGACACAAATCTGACATCAGGAATCATAACATAACCAGTAGTAGAACACTTCAACCTCTCTGGCTACTCAGTAACAGATTTAAAGGTGGCAATTTTGCAACAGAAAAGCTCCAAAAACAGACTCCAACGAGAAACTGCTGAACTTGAATTAAGATGCAAACTAGATACTATCAATATAGGCTTAAATAGTGACTGGGAATGGCTGAGCCATTACACACTTTGACTCTATTTCCCCATGTTAAGTATCCTCATACCTTCTTGTCAAACTGTCTTAAATGGGCCATCTTGATTATCACTACAAACATTTTTTTCTCCTGCTGACAATAGCTCATCTTAATTAATTAGCCTCTTAGAGTTGGTAGGGGAACTCCTACATTTTCATCTTCTCTGTATGTATATATATCTCCTCACTATATGTTCCATTCTATGCATCCGATGAAGTGGGCTGTAGCCCATGAAAGCTTGTGCTCAAATAAATTTGTTAGTCTCTAAGGTGCCACAAGTACACCTTAGCCAGACACTTTAAAAACGGAAGTCTCTGTGCCTCTGTGCTCTTCTCTCTACAAATGCACTGGATTTCCCCATTTTAGCTGTTCCTATTACTCATCCCACTTTGCCTCCTTAGTTCACTTTCACTGGCACTTGACAAAGGAGGGGCTCATGTCAGCACTTTCTGATTTTTAAGCTCTTGTCCATAGTACTCCCCAACTCGCCAACCAATCCCATGAACTAAACATGCACTCATCCTTCACAAAATTGGCCAGCTATAGCTGATGTGAAGTCAGATCAGACAACCTAGTTAGAACGTCAAGGTCCTTTGTACAGTTTTCTGATTTAAGTTCAGTTTGGTTGATTTGCTGCTTGTTGTTGCTTTGCAACCCAACATTCAACACTTTACATTTGTCAGCATTAAGAGTTAATTGACTATATGTCAAGGTATTTACACTGAAATTCCCAATCCTCCTCAGTGTTGCCTACTGTTGTGATTTCAGTCTTCTAATCACTTGCTATTCTTGCAGAATTAGCATAAAAGTTAACTCATGCAACAAATGTGAGTTTGCTTGGCCTAAAGTAACAACGGAAGATGATAAAATTCCATGAATTCTTGCAGACACTAACGTTATGGCTATACAGCAATAAAAGACTCATGGCACGGCTGTGGCTACCCCAGATCAGCTGACTTTTGCTCGTGGGGCTATTCATTGCAGTGTAGACATTTGGGATTGGGCTGGAGCCTGGGCTCTGAGACCCTCCCCCATTGCAGGATTTCAGAGTCTAGGCTCCAGCCAGAACCCCCGCAGCTATACTGTAATTTTTAGCTCCACAACCTGAGCTCCACGAGCCTGAGTCAACTCTGAGACTTGGTGCCACGGGTTTTTTATTGAAGTGTAGACAAACCTGAAGGGTGTCTCTACACTGCCCCACAGTTCAGACTTTGGGGGGGTAAACAGCAAAGCACACACAAGTGCTTCACTGTCACGTCCCCATGTGGATGCTATGGGTGTGAACTTAAAGGTCCCTAGTTCACATGAATGTAGTCCTGCTAAATCCTGTGTATTTCCTATTACAACAGATTTGGGTACTTTTGACCATTGAGAACTAGTAGGGACCAATAAGCAGTAGCAGTAAACAGTGTGCAATGGGGTTGGTACAATGCACGTCCTTTCTCTGAATGCTGCTTATGAAATGAGAGATTTTTGGAGATCAGTTTTCTCTGTGTTACATAGACAGGCTGCATAAACCCTGCAGGCTGT
Source organism: Chrysemys picta bellii (assembly GCF_011386835.1). NCBI lineage: Eukaryota > Metazoa > Chordata > Testudines > Emydidae > Chrysemys > Chrysemys picta. The sequence goes on from NC_088795.1 coordinate 131,938,506, forward strand.
GCATATATTATCCTTTGAATTCCTGTGACATCTAGCCATTTACTTATCAAATTCTCTGAGGTACAGCCATCCAGAATTCTGCATTTCTCCGTCACAGGAGGTGGGATGGAGACATTTGGCTGCGTATTCCTGTGAGTGTCAGGTTCAAATTAACACAAAATTCAAAGCAAATCTTGATTTGAAACCTGCGACTTTTCACTCGGCTTCACATCAGTTCCACATGAAACTGCACATTAGGCATCAGTCAGCCAAGGATGGGCTAGACTGGGGTGTAGAACAGCAATGCTTTTTAAATGATCTTCAACCAGCAGGTTGCGAACCTGGCTAACTTAGGTCATTTTGTGAACTCACGGCTGTTATCCTTGTCCTGCCTCTTGTTTAACACAGCCATTTTGTTTTTATCTTAAAATTAATGTTTAATCTCTTCAGGGAAAACACTGTGGAAGCGTCTCACCCCTGCTTCAGCATCTTTATGCTGGGCTGGAGCAGCACAAAGGGACTATAAAAGCCCCAGATACAACTAGGGTACCTGAGGACCTCCCTGCAAGCCCGAGCATAGAAGTCATCTGGGGGCGGATGAAAGATGATCGGGGGAATGCGCGTGCTGGGCTGCAGTGGCAGTACACAGTGCTGTGGATAGTCTAGGCTCCTGCAGCTTGACTTAGCCCTTAAACGTGCTTTATGCCGGGCATGGCTTCAGCCCTTGATGCAGCCTAGAATCAGGAAGGCATGAGGGTGGTTTAACACCACGTTAGCATCACACACACGCCTTGAATTGCTAGGTCCGTACTGCACCTCTTAAAGGCACAGCATAGCATTTCACCTGGTATTTTCTCCATCAGGTCAGCACTTTGCAAAAATGAGGCCCTGATCCTGATTAGAGCCTTTGGGAATGACTAAAATATGAACAAATGATCATACATATCAGCTAGGTCTGAACCAAATCAATGGATTGAACTTCCCTCACCTGAGAAATTTCTGGTCAAAATGTGAAGTTCGCACTTCAGGTTCTTCAGTTAAAATATGAAACAGCCAACTTTATTGGGAACTTGATTGGCTAATTACTTAGACTGGAAGCTCTTTGGGGCAGGGATCATCTTTCTGTTCCACAGTTGCACTCTACCTATCACCACGGAGTTCTGGTCAGTGATTGGGGTTTCTAGAGGCTGCCATACCACACCTAATCATCATGTCAAAGTAAAAGTCAGATATTGTAAAATATCCAAACTGAAAAAGAAAGCATGAGTTAAGAGCTCTTTGAAAATTTACTGTCCAAACTGGTTTCGAAATGAAGATGCATATGGAAAAATGTTGTGTTGGAATGCTTTACGTATCCCAATGAAAACTGTTGATAAAATAAGAATGCCAGGGAGAAAATCCATCAGATGGACACAAAGTACCATAGCTAAAAGCATCATGCATCCTATTGCATATAAAAATCTGATCCTGAATGTCAAAACAACTAAAAGGCATTAGGAAGTTCTAAAATCATTTTGCTTAAGTGGTTTGCCACTGCAATTTTCTTTAATTCAATCTCAAAGCCACTTTCTTAGCTTGCTCGCTGCAGTGATACATTAATTCCCTAGAGGACTGGCACTTGCTCTAACCCTTTCTAGAATGTTTGAGCTAATCAGTGTATTAAAGATGACACTTTTTCCTTCTGCTTTTTCCAGAAAGGAATTTTTTTTTCTTTGCTGAATTCTTCTCCTTGCTTTTGCTTAGTTCCTAAGAGCTGCAAACGGATTTGCTCCCCAGATCACCTTATTGTGAATTCATTGCTAAAAGCTTTGTCAAATGAAATTGGTTATGCTAGGTAGTTGCAGTACTTCACTCAGTTTGTGCTAAAAATGGTATAATGATAAAAATACGAACAGCTACCACAGGTGTTGCTTTCTTTTCAAAAGTACACTGTGCCATACCTAATAGTCTTAAAAATATTTAAAAAAGAGACATAAGAACAGCCATACTGGGTCAGACCAAAGGTCCATCCAGCCCAGTATCCTGTCTACCGACAGTGACCAATGCCCGGTGCCCCAGAGGGAGTGAACCTAACAGGTAATGATCAAATGATCTCACTCCTGCCATCCATCTCCACCCTCTGACAGACAGAGGCTAGGGACACCATTCCTTACCCATCTTGGCTAATAGCCATTAATGGACTTAACCTCCATGAATTTATCTAGTTCTCTTTTAAACCCTGTTATAGTTCTAGCCTTCAAAACCTCCACAGGCAAGGAGTTCAACAGGTTGACTGTGCACTGTGTGAAGAAGAACTTCCTTTTATTTTTTTGAAACCTGCTGCCCATTCATTTCATGTGGTGGCCCCAAGTTTTTATATTATGGGAACAAGTAAGCAACTTTTCCTTATTAACTTTTTCCACACCACTCATGATTTTATATACCTCTATCATATCCCCCCTTAGTCTCCTCTTGCCAAGCTGAGAAGTCCTAGCTTCTTTAATCTCTCCTCATATGGGACCCATTCCAAACCCCTAAACATTTTAGTTGCCCTTCTCTGAACCTTTTCTAATGCCAGTACATCTTTTTTGAGATGAGGAGACCACATATGTATGCACTATTCAAGATGTGGGTGTACCATGGATTTGTATAAGGGCAATAAGATATTCTCTGTCTTATTCTCTAGCCCTTTTTGAATGATTCCTAACATTCTGTTTGCTTTTTTGACTGCCACTGCACACTGCGTGGACGTCTTCAGAGAACTATCCATGATGATTCCAAGATCTCTTTCCTGATTAGCTGTAGCTAAATTAGCCCCCATCATATTGTATGTATAGTTGGGGTTATTTTTTCCAATGTGCATTACTTTACATTTATCCACATTAAATTTCATTTGCCATTTTGTTGCCCAATCACTTAGTTTTGTAAGACCTTTTTGAAGTTCTTCACAGTCTGCTTTGGTCTTAACTATCTTGAGCAATTTAGTATCATCTGCAAACTTTGCCACCTCACTGTTTGCCCCTTTCTCCAGATCATTTATGAATAAGTTGAATAGGATTGGTCCTAGGACTGACCCTTGGGGAACACTATGTCCACTGGATCCCCCTTGTCCACATGCTTGTTGACCCCTTCAAAGAACTCTAATAGATTAATAAGACATGATTTCCCTTTACAGAAACCATGTTGACTTTTACCCCAAAATTTATGTTCTTCTATGTATCTGACAATGTTATTCTTTACTATTGTTTAAACTAGTTTGCCCAGTACTGACGTTAGTACCATTAACTAATCTCCTCATTTTTGCATAGTTCCCCTTTCTGAAATTAAATGCCACAGTGTTGGGCTGTTGAGGTGTTCTTCCCACCACAGGAATGTTAAATGTTATTATACTATGGTCACTATTTCCAAGCGGTCCTGTTGTAGTTATCTCTTGGACCAGATCCTGCGCTCTACTGAGGACTAAATCAAGAATTGCCTCTCCCCTTGTGGGTTCCTGTACCAGCTGCTCCAAGAAGCAGTCATTTAAAGTATTCAGAAATTTTGTCTCTGCATTTTGCTCTGAGGTGACATGTACCCAGTTAATATGGGGATAATTGAAATTCCCCATTATTATTGAGTTCTTTATTTTGATAGCCTCTCTAATCTCCCTTAGCATTTCATTGTCACTATCACTGTCCTGGTCAGGTGGTCGATAATAGATCCCAACTGTTATATTCTTATTAAAGCATGGAATTACTATCCATAGAGATTCTATGGAACATGTGGATTCATTTAAGACAAGGCGGATGGGGTAATAGTCTGTACAGGATCAACTTCTGTTGGTGACAGAGACAAGATTTGAGCCACACTGAGCTCTTCTTCAGGTCTGGGAAAGGTACTTCAAGTATCACAGCTAAAGGGAAGGTGGACCAGATTGTTTAGCATAAGGAGTTAACACGTTCTAATGAGCATTTAAGGAGAAGTGGTGTCAAGGCAGAATCCCTATGCTGTCACTCCGCATGCAGGAAGTGGGGGCCCGCAAGGATTTTAAAAATTAATACTTGCCATTCCAGGCTTGTATAAAACTCACAAAGTTACAGCTTTTCTCTGACATTGGCTTGGTAAACGCTGCCACAACCCAAATGGACCCAGGAAGGAGTAACTTGGGAATTCCTCCCTATGGGGTACCCACAAGCCCTTTCACCTCCCCTTCCCGGGAAGAGCTGAGAAAGAAAACAGGAAATTAGCTGGTAACAACAGCTAATCAAACATGATGCACAAACCTCTTAGGACACCAAAAATCCAATCCTGTTCTTAAAAAAGGTAAATTTTATTAAAAACAAAAAGAAAGAAAATACATCAGGAACTTAGGCTTTTGCTAGATTTTAAAAGAGCAATTCCAAAAATCAAGCACCCAAAATAGCTGTCTTGGGGGTTTAGCTTAAAGGTCACAAGCAAACAAAAGCATCTGGGGTTAGCACAGAGGAGATCCACAAGCCAAAATAAGAAATAAACCTGATAGCGTCTAACTAAACATTTCCTATCCCAATTATTTTTTCTAGGTATGGAAAATACTTTTTCATACCTGGTTCAAACCTTACACAGAATTCCTGCTTATAGAATTGCTGCTCCGTCCCTGCAGCCCAGAGAACGACAGACAAAAGGGAAAGTTTCTTTCCCAAATTTAAAAGGTCTAGCTTTCCCATTGGCTCTTTTGGTCAGGTGCCCACTCCTTTCCTTTTACCTGTGGGCTTGTTAACCCTTTACAGGTAAAACAAGCAGAGAACAGACACCAAGAGGGATTTTACACCTAACTGGCTGGCTTGGTGTCCAAAGGGGAGCTCCTCCTCTTTCAGTTATCACAAGTGGGTAGTTAGCACCTCTGCAATCATAGGACAAAGGAGGGGTAGCAGGTTATAGAGACTGTTGTAATAAGCCATAGATACAGTGATTTTATTACATCCATGATTTTTAGTGTCTAACAAAGTTAAGAATTTAATCACCTAGGCTCATCCTTCGCAGCTGTTATGCCCGTTTCCTTTTAGGATGAGGATGACTTTGTGAAGAGCATTTCCCTACAGGTGATATGGTGTTTTTGTGAGTGGTATTATAGATATTATTTTGATAGTGACTTTAATATAACGAAACTTTTTGATATAGTCACTCTGAGGGATAATCTCAGAATTGTAATGCCTGTTTCTTCTTTCCAAGACAGTTTCCAAGCAACTTGTTTATCTTCAAACCATGTGAAAGATTGACAGCTATAATTAGGAGGTCAGACTAGAGGATCACAACAGCTCCTTCTGGCCTTACAAGCTCTGAATCAGCGGGCCAGACCCTCAGCTGGTGTAAACAGTCATGGCTCCAACTGAAATAGGTGCAGCTGTGCTGATTTATAACATCTGAGGATCTGAGTTGATGTTTATAACCTTGTATATTATGAGAACCAATTGAAATGGACCGATAAGGACAGCTGCTGGCAGAAGTGAAATGGCGGAGCCCTTATTTAATAACCTAAAATTAATATTTAACTGAATCCCACATTGTGAGAGTTGAGTTCAGTTAAATCTCTGGTGAAATTGTATGACTGGTTTTGTGCGTTTAATGTGAGATCAAACACCTGCACCATCCCTCCAGAGATTTAAGACCACAGGGATTTTCTAAGCCAAGATGACTTGTGCAATGCATATTTTCCCCAATATAATTCTCCCTTCAGGTTTTCTTCCCTTCGGTTGTATGTTATATTTGCCTCTTTCTTGAATGCTCTTTCTTCTATTGCCAATGCTGTCATGCCCTTGTGATTCCAAGCTAATTGTACAAAAAGCATCACTGTCTAGCTGGTAAGCCCGTGACACGTGAATGCACACAGAACAGGACAGAGGAACAAAAATCAAGGCCAGCCTAAAACACCACAGTAGCAAAGACTCAGGGAGCTGTATGTCACGGCTGCTATGGATAATGATTCAAAAAGGTTTCCTTTACATTGAACTCCATAATTATTTTTCACATTTTCCATCACAGTATAAAACTACTACCACCAGATGGAGCAGAGCTGTAGATCATTTTGGTCTAAACATCAGGGATGTACCAAATAATGAGGGAGAGCTCTGAGATGTTGAATCTATCAATGGTTTTGAAAAAGAGTGTCTTATGCTACTCCATATTTGCAGATATCTGTGCTATGCATAAGGGAGATGTTGTTTTCATGGATATTACCACTACACATCAATGCAAGGACAATTAATGGGCTTCAAAAATAAAAAATAAAAATAACACCCTAAAATAGCATCCTCTGGGGAGGGAGCCAAATCTAAGTCATAAGAACATAAGAACGGCCATACTGGGTCAGACCAAAGGTCCATCCAGCCCAGTATCCTGTCTACCGAAAGTGGCCAATGCCAGGTGCCCCAGAGGGAGTGAACCACCATCATAAGTAGTTTTGCTTTATCCACCTATGTTCAGGCACTAGCACTCAGCTGAGGGGAGAAGTTCATCATTAAGATGGGACAAGGGATAAGTTGGTTCTGGTGGGAGCCCCTCACTCAGGATGATTGACAGGAGGGAAGTTTCCCCCTGCTTTGGTCAAAAGAAAAGGGGGTTGTCATTGGTATGTCTAGGTCAAGCCACAATCCTCTTTGGGGCATAAAATAAGTTATTCCAGAGAGTCCACAATTCTTCAGAGAAGTAAGGATAAAGAAGAGAAGAGTAGCACTGTGATCTCAGCACGTATACTGGCATTTTTGAGTCTCACATTCTGTGGGCCTTTGTGTATTTGGCACATCTTAGAACACATTGCAACAGATCTCAAAATGGAAGCACCTGAGCCTGTGGCTCCCAGACAAAGGATCCTCAGGTATCTAATAAGTGTTAGGTAGCATTGCCAATCTCAGCCTTCCCAAAATCATGAGTCAGGCCCTCAAAGAGCTCACATGGAGTTCTCTTTATTTGCTTTCTGGATTCTGAGCCTTTAGCAGGCACTTGGGACACATTTTCAAACTTCTCTCTGCCACCATGAAGGTTAGAAACTTTTTCATTATTATTTTAAATGAAAGCAGGAAGCCACAGGACTCCAGGAGCTATGGTTATAAGAAAACAAGTAAATCACGCAAGTCAGCAACACCAGGTTGGGGTAGGAAATGGGAAGAGTCTTAATAATGAACACAGTCTGGTCTTCTCCACAGCAGATACCAGTTGTCTGGTTTATTGGAACTTGGGAGGGTAGGGGAAAGGATCTCTTTCTTCCTGTCTGTCATTAAGGGAGAAGGGGAGTTCATGCCACTTTTGTCCTGGAAGTGATGGGACAGGTGTGAATGGGGCCGAGAGAGGAATAAAGTGGGGATAGAAACAGAGGTCTAGTGTGAATTGGCTTAGCTACATTGAACTATGCCAATTTTCACCAGCTGGGGATTTTCCCCAGAGGCTGAGAAGGGATAGCAGAGGAGAGAGACACTAGGGGCAGGGCTCAGGACCTGTTTGACTTGGTGCTTATTGAAGCACAGGTGTGCCATCTGGTTCCCTAGATTTCATTCCCATTCAGTTTATGTGCCAATTCCCTTACACTGCAATCTAGTGACTTTATTCATCTGCTTAAAACACATGGAGATGACACACTGATATTGTTAAGATTAATGAGTGACAGTTTAGTACCACGTTTGGAAACAAAATGTCTGAAATAATCGCAGCAGAAAACCACATAAAAATATTTTAAATAGCATGCAACTTCCTTAAGTGACTTTTTGCTTTTGCTAGAGCACTCGCAACATTATTTTCCTGTGTCCCCTGATTGATATAAACTGGCCATCAGGAAGTTTAGACTTGAAATTAGATGAAGGTTTCTAACCATCAGAGGAGTGAAGTTCTGGAACAGCCTTCCAAGGGGAGTAGTGGGGGCAAAAGACATATCTGGCTTCAAGACAAGCTTGATAAGCTTATGGAGGGGATGGTATGATGAGATTGGTCTTTAACTATTAGCGGTAAATATGCCCAATGGCTTGTGATGGGATGTTAGATGGGGTGGGATCTGAGTTACTACAGATAATTCTTTCCTGGGTGTCTGGATGGTGAGTCTTGCCCACATGCTCAGGGTTTAACTGATTGCAATATTTGGGGTCGGGAAGGAATTTTCCACCAGGGCAGATTGGCAGAGGCCCTGGGGGTTTTTCACCTTCCTCTGCAGCAGGGGGCACGGGTAACTTGCTGGAAGAGTTTCTGCACCTTGAAGTCTTTAAACCATGATTTGAGGACTTCAATGGCTCAGATACAGGTTTGATACAGGAGTGGGTGGGTGAGATTCTGTAGCCTGCGTTGTGCAGGAGGTCAGACTAGATGATCATAATGGTCCCTTCTGAGCTTAAAGTCTATGATTTCTAGATATTCTGTGACTCCAGCAAAATCTGAGAGAATCATAAAGCAGGTCAATAGAGCGTATGCGGATGTTATTTACTCGGCTAACATCAAAAGAAATATTAGGCCTCAAATTCAGGAAAGCACTTAGGCACGTGCTTGACATAAAGCATAGGCCTACATGCCTTTCTGAAGAATATTTATTATTTGTATTATCAGTAGCACCTAGGAGACCTAGTCTTGGGCCAGGCCCCTGCTGTGCTAGGCGCTGCAGATATACAAAACAAAAAGATGGTCCCACGATCATCCTGTCCTGAACTGGGGTAAATACAATAGCTATGAGATGAGGAGGAATCCAAATGACCCACTTATTTCTGAAGCCACCCAGAAAATACTCACTACATGAAGCTGACCTAACTTATAGACACTTTTGAAATACCTCCACACACATTCACATTGGCTGGGTTAAAAAAAAAAAATGTACTCAAAAATAGCCACAGATCTGACCCTGTCCACCTTTATTCTGCTTAGGAGCACCTTATTTTGAAAGTCATCGCATTTATTTCAATGGGACTATTCACAGAGTGAGGGAGACAGAATCTAACCCCCTGGTTGAATTAGGTTTAGGGGAGGCATGACTGACATCTTTTGCTGATGATTGTTAAGACCTTTCCAAAAAGCCTGCTCTGAAAAGCTGGGAGATATTGTCTTAGCCATTTTGAATTGTCCATTCATCCCTAAGCTCCCCAGTGTGTGTAGTCACTGCTCACCTGCAGCATAATTTGATTTAGGAATGTATTCAGTCAGGAAGTCTGGCCTTCTCAGAGCATGAGACTTAACAAGTAGTTTGCTGAAAAAACTATCATAAGGTTTTTTTCCCTTTATTCCCATTTCCTTAGACCTCACTGCAGGATTTATACCACATTCCATGAAATTTCACTCAACAGTTTGAGCCCTGGGATGGAATTACTTCCACTGCACACAAATGGGTCCCACATTTATCTACCAAAGCATAAACAGTGTTCACATAAATAGTGTCACAGCATTTATGCAGAATCAAACTCCTGAAGCCCTACAGAGCTCAGTTTGGGGATTTTTTGTTCATTCTGATTTATCTATTACTGCTGAATAATGTATTTTGCCAGTGCGGTGTTAACTTTCATATGAGCTGAGGGACATGCAGTTTAATAAAATATTTTGATAAATCCTGAATTTACTAAAACTGTTCCATCATTGCTGGAATCAGCCAAAACAACCACAACTCACTTCGGCTGAATGGATGGAAAGCCCAGGCTGTCAGGATAGCTACTCAAACCTAATTGACTTCAGACTTAGTCATGACACTCATGTCAATCTGAAATAACTTCATTGGAGCAAGTAGAATTACCCTGAGTAAAACTGATGTGAGCTCACAACCAAGCTCAAGTTTCTAACATTAGTGGGCCCAATTCTTCACTATTTTGTCCCTGTGTAGTCATTCACACCTCTGTCTTCTTGCTGTGGTTCAACAGTACAAGAGACAGCATGGTCTGACAAAGCAGAGGCTAGAGAACAAATAATTAATCCCGGATCTATTACCATCTTTCTCAGTAGCCTTTGTCAAGTCTCAGAGGCCCACATTTTCAAACATGGCTACGTAACTTAAAGAGAACTTGTGATTATTAAGCAGTTAATATTTGTAAAATGTTAACTCCTTATATGGAGGAGAATACACACTACTGCTTTCAGACCACAGGAACAACTGTTAATTGCTAAACTTTTCTAAACATTGGCAATGGCAAACAGAGCCCAGGAAAACCAGCTAGATTCCATTTATTTATTTGAAGGCAGGGGGATGAAACCTAAACTTTCCACCACACCCGTTACCCGGCTCTCTATTATTAGGGGTATTATTTTGTGTTATGGTGGCACTTACAATTTTTTAATCAGTAGCCAAATATAAAAACTATAGGCCCTCCCTCAAAGGGTTGATGATCTAAGATAAAAAGCAACAAATAAAGAGTGCAGAAAGAGAGTAAGACAGACACTAATTCATGTTTGAACTTTCCCCCAAGTCCTGAAAATATCAGCTAGTTACAATTTAGCTAGTCCCCCCAAATGCATCCTGGTAGAAACAGATTTTGAGAAGGGATTTGAAAAAAAAAAAAAAGAGAGAGAGAGAATAGATCAGGGAAAGGGGGGTGCATTTCCCCATGTAGGAGAAGCAGAAAATAAACCACAGCATGAACAAAGAAAAGTCAGGACTGGTGAATCAGACTAAATGGAAGTGGGTTACAACAAGAGACAGGAATAGGAAAAACAGAAGCTCTCTCAGGGTACATCTACACTACAGGGGGGAGTCGATTTAAGATACGCAAATTCAGCTACGTGAATAGCGTAGCTGAATTCGACGTATCGCAGCCGACTTACCCCGCTGTGAGGACGGCGGCAAAATCGACTTCTGCGGCTTTCTGTCGGCGGCGCTTACTCCCACCTCCGCTGGTGGAGTAAGAGCGTCGATTTGGGGATCGATTGTCGCGTCCCGTTGGGACATGATAAATCGATCCCCGAGAGGTCGATTTCTACCCGCCGATTCAGACGGGTAGTGTAGACCTAGCCTCAGAAACTAAACCTACCCAGAAATAGGCTCTAGGCAGTTTGTACCTTCCATAGACTAAGGTATAGGCTAGCTAGTCTTACTCACTAATAGAGTTGGGGAAGGGAGCCCTGCCTATTAGTATCCCCTAGTAAAGCATTCTGGGAGTGGGAGGAGTCTGGCACCCTATAAAACCAGGCTTTTACATCTCACTGGCTATAAAGAGAGGAGGTATTAGAGGAAGCTGAGCAACTGCAGGAGTGCTAGTAGGTCACAATATGTCAGCACAGTGAGGAGAGACAGCACCTAGGAATGAATGTAGTGAATTTGGGACTTTGGGCACAAAGAAGGTAAAGAAGCTGTGGGCTCCTCAGAATGGAGAAGACTTTAGGTAACTTGGGACTGATGGAAAGCTTATGAGAAAAGAGGACTGAGAGCAATAGCTAGTGAATTAAATACATATGTATTGTCTTTAAGTTCTGTTCTATCTGTTTTTCTTTTTCTCACTCCATCTAGGACTGGAAGGTCTTCCTAGTTCATAAGTAAATAGTTGTTGTCCGAGTCCAATGAGAATAAGTGGTTAAGGGACTGTTAATCTTTGGGTATGTCAAAAAGAATAAAGAACTTTCCCCCAAGTCTTCTAGGCAACCCTTTGTAGAGTAATCAGAGTGGACAGATGTCCTTTAGGGTTGGAAGGTGGCAGAAACAGTTCACAAATCCATCTAAAAACTGCTAAACTTGGCTCTGCATTGTGGCATCTAGCAGCCTGAGCTGTATGGGCTAGAAGCAGTAAATATAATACAGCTGCTTTGGGGGAGAAATAGCTACAAAAGGTTACCCCGGGCACTAAAGCTGTCCTGAGGACAATTGACAGGAGGGCAGCAATTCTGTTGTGCAGCAATCTTGGAGGTTTTCATATCTGTTGGGGGTGAATGGAGTTGTCAAAATGTCCAGTTCATGACTGAAACCTGATCTGTTTAGGTTGGGAAGAGGAATGTGTAGCCTGGTGCTTAGAGGAATGGCCTGGAATGTAGAAGACCTGAATTTGACATCTCTGCTCAACTCAAGGATTTTCATCCAAGATTGCTCTAAACCAGGTGGAGTAGTGACTTGAACATAGTCTTGCACATTGTAGGTAGGCCCCTAACCACCTGGCTATGCAGGGGAGAGACCATCTGGCATGCTTGCTTTTCCCCTCCATTCCTGACAAAAACTTAATAGAAACCAACATCTCCAGTAAAGATTTTGTCTTTGATGAAAGAGTATATTTTTTTAAAAAAGATTGTTCTTACTATATCTGTGCCTGAGATGATGAAATACCACAATTGCTGTTATGTCTCCCCAATGTACAATTATTACACTTTTCAGTTTGCTGTTTACTGGAAGTGGTTTAACACAGCTCCTATGAGAGTTATTTAAAGTGCAGTGACCACTTCAAATTTGAAAGTATGCCCCAGCAGAACATATCACTAATCAATTTACTTCTTCATTGAATTGGCTGATAGCTTCCCAGGCAATAACAAAGGATTGCTTGAATATTTCTGAAATTATTTATTCACAAATGTACATCAGGGTGAGGTCCATAGGGTAAATTACAAAGCCATCTGATAAATAATACAATTGTTTTTACAGCTGATCAAAGAATGGAATCGGATTTCATGTGGAACTTAGAAATTTCGTTCCTAAATAAAATGTTCAAATTTCACACAAAGTGAAAAGCTCTGACTTTTGAATTAAAAACTGTTCAAAGGAAAAGGGTTTGACATGTTTTCTTCAGAACAAATTAAACTTCAACTCAATTTGGTATGTTGCTATTTCAACCCTGAAGAGGTAGTGTCAGTCTGGTTATTTGGAGCTTGTTTTTTAATTAAGTGTGTTTGTGGGTTGGGTAAGAGAAGAGAAGGTTGTCCTTAAGATACACACACTCTCCCAAAATCATACTTTCAATAAATGGATTTTTACTAAGGTGGTCCTGTCCTTCAGGTGGAAATATATGAAGAATGGTCCTAGAAACGCTTTTTGATAAAATCTTGTAAAAATGTTTACTTTTAAGGAGACAGTTGAAACAAAATTAGAGACTTCTTTATCCACTTAAGTTTTATACCAGACTCCTCACTGTGGGAGGTGGACAACTTCAATATCCACCTGGACATGATGAGCCAAATTAATTTCTAACTTAACACCAAAGAAACCAACAGCATTATCCCCCCCTTAAGATGCAAGCCTGTCAGCAGATGGGGCACTAGAATAGGAGTCAGAAAACATGGGCTCTATTCCTAGCTCTGCCAGTGACTTCCTATCATACCTTATGTAAATCATTTAATTGTTTTGTTCTCCTGTTCTTTCTCTCCCCACCCCCCTTCTGTCTGACTAGTCTATTTGGACTGTAAAATCTTCTGGGCAAGGTTTTTTATTAGGTCTCCAGCCCCGGTACAGATTTGCTAAACATCAATATGTCCCCATGGCTATGCCTATTACATTAGTTTCTCTTCACATTGTATGCCCCATCCTCTCAGTCAGCTACAGTGTGTGGAATTCTCTCTCTCTCTCTGTGACCTGGAACTGCAGATTTTGACCATTCACGTGGCAAAGTTGTCATCTGAAAGTCAAGCCCATCTCTGAATAAGATTTTTCCATCAGTGTCATCTGGACATCTGAACATAACGGTGGCTGATATCTCTCCTGGCTGCAGCACAAGTTTGGCAGGTGGCTGGGAATCTGTCCATGGATAAGGTCCTTTTAGATGTCACTTTTATTCTCTTCACCTCAGGTTATAAAGAATGTGTTCCAGTTATATGTAAATAAAAGTTCCACAGCAATTCTCATGTATCTGCCACATATCAATTTCTTCCACTCTTCCAAATCTGCCATTCTGATGTTTGTGTTTTTCACAGATGAAAAGAAAGAAGTTTGAAAAAGGAAGCACAGATTTGGCTTATAAAGGGGACAACAAAAACTGATTCTACCTCTCACTCCCATGCTTCTATCTACCTAAACTATCACTTCAACATCTTTGAGAGACTAGTTACATAACAAGGTACAGTCTGGTTCTATTATATAACATAGATGGGAACTTAACAGTCTTTTATCCCTGTCCTCAGATTTCGCAAGAGCACATTTCACTATTGCCCAGCTATCAAGTGCACCAGGGCAAAGTAAGCACAAGATGCTTGTTTGAGTGACTTGACAAGGTGCAGTGAACTGAACACGAAAGATTTAGTAGGTTTCAGATTCACTGCATATTTAATGCTTAGTCCTCACTCCAGTAGTGGAGCTGCATTTGAACCATGTAATGGGGACAGCTGCGTTGTGATTGGTCCCTTCTTACATGGTTGAAGCTGTAGTGATCATGGGCTGTTATGCAAGAACAAGATATCACTTGGTTAAATTCATGAATGACCTTATTAAGATAATTGAGAATAAATTAAAGGAATATAGGTCACACTGGGAATGAGCAAACTGGTATTTTCTATTGGAGGAGGTCATAGATTCCAAGGGTAGAAGGGACGACTGTGATCATCTAGTCTAACCTCCTGTGCACCACAGGACATACAATTTCCCCAAAATAATTCTTAGAGCAGATCTTCTAGGGGAAAACATCCAATTTTGATTTAAAAATTGCCAGTGATGGAGAATCCAGCATGACCCCTAGTAAATTGTTCCCAATGGTTAATTACTCGCCATTATAAATATACACTTTATTTCCTGTCTGAATTTGTCTAGCTTCAACTTCCAACCAATGGATTGTGTTGTACCTTTCTCTGCTCGATTGAAGAACCCAGTATTATGGCTGCATTCTAAAAGGGACTGAAAATCTCATGATCATGCAACAGCTGCAATTAGGAAAGGTAAAGTGGGAGTGAGACTATTATAGGTAGAGCTGGTAGCACAGTCTATAGCTGTTTGCCTGACACTTCCCATTATAAAACCCCATTTTCAGTTGTTTGTAGTTTCACAGCGACCTTAATTCTGGCACTTCCTAACTTCTGAGTGATTGACTTTGCAACCTTAATGTTCTTCTTTACACAATTTCTTTTTAATGTAGTTACCTATATGTTGCCAACGGGGGGCAAGGTGCTCTACAGACACCTACATTGATTGTTGCATCTGTGAACCACAGTAATACAAATAGGGCCAAATCATGGCTTTGCTTTCTCACCCATGACAACTCTTTACTTGCCTGTGTGGAACCCATACTGTGAATTCCTGCCACCAGGAGAGCGCAGACTAAGGAGGACTGTGTCATTCTCCCTCCTGCCCTGGAATGTGCATGCAGGTGGGAAGGGACAAGAAACTTGGGGACTCTTGGTACTGCCCTACTTCAAATGAGCTGGACAAACTAACTGTGCTATTACTCTGGGGTTGTCTGTGATAGGGATAGACATGATGTAGGATATTCCCTGCGCCTCCCTGCCACTTGAATAAGTGGAGCAACATATCTGTACATGTGGTCTGATGGTTGGGACTCCCAGCAAAAACGTGATTTACCCAGTAATAAACAATAATTAGTCTAAGAAAACACCTGAAATCAGCCCCACTATCTTTTACTTAATTAAATCTAAAACATAACTTAGAACATCCAATTCCACTTGGGGAAAGAAAATAAAAAAAGATGTAGATTGATAAATTGCAAGGTGGGTGTCAGCAGGATGTGGTTTGATGAGCTATAAACCCCTGAAATATCAAAGTTTATCCTCAACACAGCAACTGACCTTTAATTATATCATCATAAATGTTATATGGTAAGGGTGTGTGTGTGTGTGTGTGTGTGTGTGTGTGTGTGTGTGTGTGTGTGGAGGGAGAATCAAAGTGTGTACATATCAAATATAACATCAGGAAGGATGGGGCAATAGCTTATATAAAGTAAGAACTACTTAAAACTTCAGCTCCCGGAAAAAAAAAAAAAACGAAAGCTCTGCATTTTTATTTTAAATTACAGTGTGTTTGGTCCTTTTTCACCAAGCAGTTTCAGATGGGTAGAGAATAGTAGGTATGACTTTGACAGGCCTGCTCCTTCTCCAGGGAGGTCAATAGGAATTGGAATAGACTTAATTTCCCCATCTGATAGAGGTGGCGTGTCTGTGAAGTACTTAGAGATCCTCAAATGAAGAGCATGGTAGAAGTGCAATGTCCTGTCAGTGTATTTTAATAATTGGATTTGTACTCTCTTTACTCATGTACACATGCACACAAGTAAGGGTCAGACACCCTTTCTTAGGCTGAGTAGTACTTTACTCAGCAAGGAGATCCTTAATGGTACAGTGGGGGAAAAGACTGATCTCGTACTTAAGGGCCTTGTGACAGAGTGCTGGGATTTGACAGGTGGGTCAGCACTCTGATCACTGTAGGCTCAATTAGTCCCACCCACTAATGGCTGATTGAATAATTAATCAAAAAGAGAGGCTGGGGTGGTAAGAAACTAATTAGTCCTCAGCTGAACAACCTGATCAAAGCCAGGAAGGAAGCCTCACCGAGGAGGACGGGGCTAGCTGAGTTTGGAACAAAGGTGCTCCCTAGAGAGACAGAGATCGCCTTTTCTCCAAAGGATCTAGCAAAGGGCTGAAAGAAGTAGAGGTTCAAACTGTGATGTACTCGTATTGGTGGATGGGTTTATAAAATGCAGCCTGCACACAAGATGAGAGTGGGTCTGAGCAGCTTCTGGGGCGTCAGAGGAAGGGGACAGGATGTGTTACTATTTGTATTACTGTAGTTCGCAGATGCAACAATCCCCCTCTAAGGGGATGCAGGAAAACTAGGTTTTGTTCCTGGCTCTGCTACAAGCTACCTGCATGACTTTGGGCAACCGCATGTGCCTTGAAATCAATGGAAGATAGGAACATCAATACTGTTGAGGTTCGGGGCCTTACTCTCTGTGCCTCAGTGTCCCCATCTGTAACGTGTGGATGACAGTATTTCATTATCCATTTAAATTGTAAGCTTGTTGGGGTGGGGACTGTCTCTTGCCATATATATATTCAGTGCTCAGCCCAATGGAGTACTAACTACTATGATATAAATACTTTGATAAAATCAGACCCTTTGTAAGGAGGGTACCGAAGGAGTAAGGTGCTATTGAATATACGGCTGGCTCAATCCATGGCATAGATGTCAAACTAGCAATATGTTTCAATGTATCTCTATGAGCACCTAGCTTGTAATTGGATGCAATCGGATACTGAAATAAAAATGGCAGTTACACATAACTAGATCAATAACTGTATTTCAGGGATAATTCTGATGCTGTTAATTAGGTGTTCACACTCTGGCAACCATAAGAGGTGCCAGTGAAACTTGCATGCCGGCATCAAATCTCAGTCTCTGATAAACAGTGAAATATGTAGGGTTGGCAGAAGTCAATTTTTATCGTTTTATAATTTTGACAGGTAATATCAATGTCCATTTAAAAAAAATCTATTTTTTATCAATGTAAGTTTTCAGAGTTGCAGAAAACTATGGGGGGGGGGAGGTGTCAGACAATAATTATTTAATGACAGTGGATGTTAAGATTTAAAAAGTTAATGCTTTATAACAGCGGTTCTCAAACTGTGGGTCAGGACCCCAAAGTGGTTTGCAACCCCGTTTTAATGGGGTCACCAGGGCTGGCTTAGACTTGCTGATGACCAGGGCCCAAGCCCAAGCCAGAGAGCTTCAGCCCTGGGTGGCAGGGCTCAGGTTACAGTCTCCCTGCCTGGGGTGGAAGCCCTTGGGATTTGGCTTTGCCTCCACCCCACCCCAGCCTCAGGAGGGGAGGTTTTGGCTTTGCTCTCCCCCCTCCCACACAAGGTGGCAGGGCTCGGGCGGCCTCAGGCTTTGGTTCTGCCTCCTGGGGTCATGTAGCAATTTTTGTTGTCAGAAGGGGGTTACGGTGCAATGGAGTTTGAGAACCCCTGCTTTATGATGATTAAAACGCAAATTGTCACCAACACGTGTAAAAATATACAGAGTATGTATCCTAAAATCAAACTCTAATAAGATCTCAAGCATTATTTTTCTTCCTCTGGTTATCTTTACCTTTTGATGATTATTGAGGGAAATATTTTTGTTGGTTTGTGTGTGTGTATGTTGAAATCAACATTTACCAATTAAAAACAAACTAACAAACAAAAAAACCTCAGAAGCTTAGAAATAGGATCACTTAGCCATTTCATTTGTAAAGGGCAGACAAACTGATACAGTTGCCTTACTGTCTGGGCCAGCTTTGTATTATAAAATGACCAGGAGCAAATATTTCCAGTCAAGATATGGAAAGCAAAATATCTGAATGCTTTGCCATTAGAAGTCAGTCAAAAAAGCTGCTGACTTCAATTTCTCCCCCACCTCCCCATATCACTCCTTTAGGTTGTGAAAGTTTTTAAGATAGAAGTAAGTGAAGTTTCCAGTCCATTACTGCAACCCTTCCTTCTCTCACTTCTACACTGGAAATACTTATGAGACCATCTGCTATAGCTAAATAGGATTAGATGGTTCTTAATACACTATGTGGAGGAATAAGCATGCCCTGAGAACCCCTGCTTTGAACCAAAACTAAGCTTAACCACTGCTTCCTCATCAGCCAGAGATTCCCTTGTATTTCTCCAAGTAGGTAGGTCATTTTTCCGTGGGTCCCCATCCCTCCCCTTTGAGAGGAATTCTGGGTGGCCATTGGAAGGATGGTCTAGTGGTGAGGATGCTACACTGGAAGTTGGGATAGAGGAATTCAATTCCCTGGTCTCTCGTAGACTTTCTCTGTGTCCTCAAGTAAGTGTCTCTAGGCCTAGGTTCTCCATCTGTAAAACCAGAACAAAAGCTCTTCATTGCCTCACATGGGTGGTTTGAGTAAAAATATGTTAAATATTATGAGATGCTAAGATACTACATCAGGGGGGCCATATGAATGCCTAAAATCCTGCACTTAGGACGGAAGAATCCCATTCACTGTTACAGTCTAGGGACCGAGTGGCTAGGCAGCAGTTCTGCAGAAAAGGACCTAGGGGTTACTGTGGACGAGAAGCTGGAGATGAGTCAAGAGTGTGCCCTTGTTGCCAAGAAGGCGAATGGCATTTTGGGCTGTATAAGTATGGGCACTGCCAGCAGATCGAGGGACGTGATCGTTCCCCTCTATTCGACATTGGTGAGGCCTCACCTGGAGTACTGTGTCCAGTTTTGGGCCCCACACTACAAGAAGGATGTGGAAAAATTGAAAGAGTCCAGCGGAGGGCAACAAAAATGATTAGGGGGCTGGAGCACATGACTTATGAGGAGAGGCTGAGGGAACTGGGATTGTTTAGTCTGCAGAAGAGAAGAATGAGCGGGGGATCTGATATCTGCTTTCAACTACCTGAAAGGGGGTTCCATAGAGGATGGATCTAGACTGTTCTCAGTGGTACCAGATGACAGAACAAGGAGTAATGGTCTCAAGTTGCAGTGGGGGAGGTTTAGATTGGATATTAGGAAAAACTTTTTCACTAGCAGGATGGTGAAGCACTGGAATGGGTTACCTAGGGAGGTGGTGGAATCTCCTTCCTTAGAGGTTTTTAAAGTCAGGCTTGACAAAGCCCTGGCTGGGATGAGTTAGTTGGGATTAGGTCCTGCTTTGAGCAAGGGGTTGGACTAGATGTCCTCCTGAGGTCCCTTTTAACCCTGATATTCTATGATTCTAAAATAGACAGCTCCCCTGCCCTGATTGGTTCAGTAACAGGCATGGATGGTTGGATAAAAGCTGTGAGGTCCAGGGAAACTTACATCAGGAGTCTCAAAGGGTGGAGATTTAGGCATTGCAATGCTGAGCATCACAGCACCTATCTTTTAGGTGTTTAGAAAATCCCAGGAGCAACACTGCAATCCACAAAGCTGAGTTAGGTGCCTAGGCTATATGTACAATGAATGGGGTGTGTCAGACAGGTGCAGGTAACCACCTCCTGGGGAAATTCACATATGCTAGTTCAAACTGGGTTCAGGAGACAAAGAAAGGACTTTTGGATAAATCACCTGCATTTAAACTGACTCAGGGTCTTCTTTCTGATCCAGCAAATGGATAAGATCTTCTGTCCAAAAGATGGGAGATGGGGCAGGCAGGGGCAATCCTTGTAAAAGGGTTGGAAGAACTTGACCTACTGAAGTCCCATAAGACTGATGGTTAAATTAATGTGCTTGCTTATAAAGAGCTGTGTGGTGACTTATAAGGTGAAAGCATTGCAGAGCAAACATATTAAAAACCATACAAGAACCTACACTCATGCTAAAAAGCTTTCCAGAAGTTAACCATCAGTCTTATGGGACTGCAGTAGGTCAAGTTCTTCCAACCCTTTTATAAATACACTGGTCATACACTGTCTCTGGAGAGACAGCAAAGCATGGACACTGGTAAAGGCAGTCTGACTTGCTGGAAATATCACACTATCAGCAGGTAATTGTGCAGCCTATAGAACCCCTGTCAGGAGGGAGAGAAACGCAGGACTCTGCCCAAGAGAGGTGATGGCTGAGGAGCCGGGGGCCTAGAGTGGGTGTTTGTGATGGACCATGAGGCAGGAATATGAATGCAGTGGCTCTGAACTGTGACAATAGGCACCTAAGAATATGGTCCACAAAAGCCAGCACGCTAGGTGGGGAGACGCCTAAGTTAGCCAATGGGAGACACTGATGATAGGTGTATGCTAAGTCCCACCCCATCTTGGAGTTAGGCACCTAGTTCTGCTTGGTGATCTGCAAATGGGAACCTGCTCCCTGGAGTCAGGCATCTTAGCTGTCTAAAGGCGTTCCTCGAGGGAATGAGTGAGATGTCTGCCTTGCTCCATGCAAAATGGCTCATGGGACTATGCTGCCAACATTGTAACTTTTAGACCAGTGGCTAGAGCACTGATATGAAATGCTCTATGAAATGTTATTGTATTATAGGATTGGCAATGAGTTTAACCCAGCCTCTAGATCATCTTCTTACTGACTTTTGCAGCTGTACTTAGCCATCCTTGCAAGTTGAAAATGCAATTATGCTATGATCATTACTATTTATATTAATAAGTTTTAAAAAGGGGGGGGGGAGGGAATAGTGTAAAATGGTATTTCTGAAAAACTAATCAATTTCTTTCTTTGTCCAGCTATTCCCACTGAGATAGCAATCTCTCTCACCACAGAAAACTCTCTGAGGACCAATGGCCTGTTATACAATATTCTGTGCTATTAGCTCGGGTATGGCTCATTAATTCAAATGGAGCTATTATTTAAAAATTACATTCACTAGAGGAGACTACAGGGAGCCAGACTGGGTGAATGCCATGATCTCTCGGGAGATGGTAGAGAATACTATTATGCAGGAATTGTTTTTTTATACTTCCTGTTAAAGAATGAAAATACTCTTTAACCAATTCTGGAGGAACTAAGCAGAGGTGGGCCCGATCCAAACCCAACTGAAGTCAGTGGAGAGATTCCCTTTGGCTTTAATGGGCTTGGATCAGTCCCTTAGTAAAATATGCTTTTTTTCCCTACCAGATCTGCTCTAGCTCAACCAGAAGTTCTGGGCTTGATGCAGGAATCATGGAGTGAAACTCTACATACTGTGTAATGCAGGAGGTCAGAGTGGGTGTTCACCATGGTCCTTTCTGGCATAAAAGTCTATGACATCTCAGACACTGGAGAAGGGGAAAAATTGTGATAGCTCAGAGCCCAGTAACAGGCCAAGCCCACTGCCCATAGCTGGAATACCACTTGATATGCTTATTGCTGAAAGCAGCTAAAAGGAGGCCTTTCTGAAACCTGAGCACAACCAACAGACCAGGAGGGGAAGGGGAAGTAAGTGACCACAGGAGTAAACATGACCCTGTGCCCTCTTGACTTGAGCTTTTTGCTGAAGCATGCAGTTGTGCAAGATGAAAAGTCTGGCAATAGTTAACTATTGCTATATGAAAACAGCTGGTTAACTGATGGAAAAATTACCCGCGTGATAGGCTAGAAAACGCCACACTTAGCTTCTGCTCAGCAGCTGTTGGATTTTTTTTTGGAGGGGGATGGGGAGTATTGGATGAACAAGCTATGCAATAGTAACAAGTTGGGTATAAAAAGAGGAAGACATCTGAGTTTGGCGGATGCTTGAATGCTTGGACATCCTTCAAGTTCCCTGCAGATGGAAGGCTGGCCACTGGACATCAACAGTTTTACTAACTGGGGTGTTTTACTAACCTGTTGCGGACGTGTGTAAGTGCTTGAGTCTAAATAAAGTAAAGTTTTAAGTGAAAGCACTCTGGTATTGTACTGCTTGTGCCAACCATCTATCGGTCGGACAGCTGGGTCGCCATTGATTTATTTCCTGCCATTGCCTCATCAAGAATAAAAGTTACCAAGAGCTTTGGGTTCAGAAACCCCAGGTAGCAACACCAGTGTCCAAGTGTAGCAAGCAGATTTTTGATAGCCCGGAGCCCAGTAACGTTTAAACCACTGGCAACAGCTGGAATACCAATTGTTATGCTTATTGCTGAAAGCAGCTAAAAGGAGGCCTTTCTGAAACTTTAGCACAGCTAACAGACCAGGAGGGGAGAGGAGAAGTGAGTGACTTCAAGGAGTAAACATGACCCTCTGCCCTTCTGATTTGAGTTGTTTTTCTGAAGCATGCAGTTTTTGCAAGATGCAAAGTCTGGCAATAGTTAATTATTGCTATACAGCTAGTTAACTGATGGAAAATTCCCACCTAACAGGCTGGAAATCGCCACACTTAAATTAGCTTCTGCTCAGCAGTTTGTTTGTTTGTTTTGATGAACAAGCTATGTAATACTTACAAGTTGGCAATAAAAAGAGGAAGAAATCTGAGCTCAATGGACACTTTAACACTTGGACACCTCTCAAGTCCCCCAGTAAAATCAGGGGCTTGTAGCCAATGATTTTAGTTTATTATCCATTTATTGTTTGATGTTATGATGAATCAACATGTGATATTACATATATTCATTATATGTTAATGAGAGTTAATTTGTAGGATTATAAAAGTATAAGATTGATCAGTATTTAGAGGAACCAAATATTAGACAGCTGAAATGCAAGAACCTGTAGGTTGAGGCCTGCAAGACTTTAATTTAGCTATTTTAGGCCTTGGAGACAAGAAATGATGATTCAAGTGACCGGAAAATAACCTGATGTCCTAAAATTATGGGAAAAGAGGTACCAAGTGGTAATATTGTGCAAAATTACCTAGAAGACTAATATTAGATCATAAAAATACTGTAAAGGTGCATCTGTCTCAGACATGTGTCTTAAGCCACAGGATACAGGTTATGCGTCATTGCAAATGAGAATAAGGGAACTTACACAGCCTATAGAAAATGTGGGTCCCTTAAGTTTCCAGGGGACACAGACCAATAAGAGAAAAGAGGGGGGACACATTTATGGACATGCATAGAATATAGGTATAGACAGAATGACATTATAAAAAGGAGATGCCCAGCACGGGACAACTGAGCTCCCTATGGGAGACTCCAGCACTAACCATCCCTCCACTGATGATCAAGCCATGAGAGGCCCATCAGACCTTAACACAATTGTTAAGGATGTGAGTATAATTATATTTGTAATTTGTGCATAGGTCTGCATAGAATTTCTATATGCTTGGATAATCATAACTTTAATTGTAATTTAAAAAAACTTATAAAATAGACCGGCCTTTGTACTGGTAAATGTATGTGTGGTCACTACCTTTGGTCTTTGTGTTCTTAGAGACTCTAATTCTGAAGGAAATAGCAGAGGTGACTTTCACTCTGTTAAGCTTGAAACTGTAGCCGCCAGAGCCGAACCCACGGTGGTGTAATACCACATTACAAAATTATTTTAAAATAAAATAAAAGGCTACAGGCTATATGAGTAGGATGACACCTGTAGTAAACTGCAACTTGCCTTCCTCTTTGTTAACATGTTCGACAGTAAAACACACATGGAAAGTTGGTTGTTGTTATCAAAATTGGTGGACTTTCCAGAGTGAATGTGGTGCAAATAATTTAAATTTCAAGGAAGCAATTGTCCCTGAGGAGTTGGGTACTAAAAAGCAGGGAAGTTAAGAATTCTAAACAATCACCCCATTCTCCTGGGCTGAATCGATTTCAGAAGACACATTGCAACTCTTCCTGGAGAAGGTTATACAGAAATTAATTCATTTAATTAAACCTGGAAATCAAGCCCTGCTAACTGACAAACCTGGCTGAGGTCACATTCCAGAAGAAGTTATTGAGCAAGCTGGATATAAATGCTTTGCCATTGGGATTGCATAAAGGACAGCTCAGAAGCAAACTATTAGATGTAGTCCTCATGCTGCCATTGCATCCTTTAGTGTAATCAGATATGACCTATAGAATTCTAGTTAATGTTGGTACTTTAGATATTTGAGCTTGGAACTCAAGCGTAGGGGTTATGTGATGATCTCTTGGCATTTTGGTGAAGTCTGATAAAGAATTGCAAAATCTTAGTGACTTATTTTACCCTTTGAATCTTCTTCTTCTCTCTTTTTAAATAAAAGTAGAATTATTTTTAATAATTCAGCTAGTCTGTGACATTTATTTTAGTACTTCGAGACCTTGAAGGAGGTCACAGAACCAATATTGTTACAAGTTGTGGCACCATCCATATTTAAATAAAAATATGATTGGAGATTTGAAGGGCTTTCAGTAGAAGTGCAACAAATTGGCTGATCTCTAGTGATTGGAGAAGGGAACTGAGACTAAGGACTGTGCTTTCTGTCCACAGCTCTGTTACAGTCTTGCTGCGCAATTCTGGGAAATTTGCTCAACCTCCCTGTGCTTCACTGTAGCTATCCATACAATGGGTTCCTTAATAATAATTACTATTCGGGGGTGGTGTGAGGCTTACTTAATATTTGTAAAGTGCCTTGAAGGAGCATCTATCTCAAGGGGCAATATGACCTAGTGGGTAGTGAAGTGGAGGGGGATCCAGGAGTTCTGTTTTCTAATTCCCAGTTCTACCAGCGGCCTGGCAGATTACTTTAGACATGTCACTTCACCTCTGTGTGCCTTGTTTATTTCATCTGTAAAATGGGGGCAATGATTCTGACCTCCTTTGCAAAGTGCTGTGAGATCTGCTGATGAAAAGCGTATATAAAAGCTAGTTATTATCATTATATAAGTGCATGCTTGGATTATAAAAGACATGAGATGGGGCAATGAAAGATGGAGTTGAAGAGTGGGTGCCAGGTCATTGAGGCCTCAATCCTTCAATGAACACACCACACGGGTGGCCACCTGTTCCCACATGGAAGCCCAATAACTTCGTTGTTCCACCTGTGGACAGACCAATTTTCACTTCTATGCAGCTTGACTTCGCTGGGGCTCTTTGGGAGTCCAAACAAAGTTCATTGCTAGATCCAGGTCCTAATTTATATTAATTGTTATGTACTCCTTGATCCTGGCCAAGACTGGAGGCAGATTTACCAAAATGTCATGAGCGAGACTCTATTCATCGTACTTCTGCTCCATCAGAATGAGAAAGTATTGCAAACCTTGTCCAAAAGACTTGTTCTTCAGACAAAATATCCCGCTTGTAGTCTGTATCAAAGAAATTTGGAAAGTCGGGGAAAGGGTTCAGAGCCTGGGCTCCAGTGCAAGTATACGTGTCTACACAGCAGTTAATCAGCCCCATAGCCTGAGCCCTGTGAACCCGAATCAGCTGACACAAGCCCGCTGTGATTAATTGCAGTGTTGGTTTGCCCAGGATCTCACAGGAAGACTGGAGCAAAGTAGGAAATTGAACTTGTTACCCAAGCTAACTCCCTACACACTGAACTATCTTTATTCACCCAGAGTAATACCTGTAAGGATCCCATTGATTTCAATGGCACTATTTGTGGAGTAGGGTACAATTCAACATGAGTACATGCATCAGAATCAGATGGAGAGTTTCCAGGATATCATACCTTTCAGTGTGCGTGCAGTACCTGGGGAAGTTTTGGGCCCCACACTACAAGAAGGATGTGGAAAAATTGGAAAGAGTCCAGCGGAGGGCAACAAAAATTATTAGGGGGCTGGAGCACATGACTTATGAGGAGAGGCTGAGGGAACTGGGATTGTTTAGTCTGCAGAAGAGAAGAATGAGGGGGGATTTGATAGCTGCTTTCAACTACCTGAAAGGTGGTTCCAAAGAGGATGGATCTAAACTGTTCTCAGTGGTACCAGATGACAGAACAAGGAGTAATGGTCTCAAGTTGCAGTGAGGGAGGTTTAGGTTGGATATTAGGGGGGGAAATGTCACTAGGAGGGTGGTGAAGCACTGGAATGGGTTACCTAGGGAGGTGGTGGAATCTCCTTCCTTAGAGGTTTTTAAGGTCAGGCTTGACAAAGCCCTGGCTGGGATGATTTAGTTGTGGATTGGTCCTGCTTTGAGCAGGGGGTTGGTCTAGATGACCTCCTTCCAATCCTGATATTCTATGATTCTCAAGCTCTTCTGTTGTAGCTGTTCCACTTTGTATAAACACATACATATTCAATGGCTCAAATAAATGAAAACAACTCTTTAGTCTGGTGATTCATGCATTCCCCTGGGAACTAGGAGGAGTGAATTCAAATCTTGTCTCTGCCTGATTCAGAGGTCTCTTACAATATGCTTTAACTATGGTAACTATTAAACATCTGTAGGATGGCCTGTCTCAACTGGCTTTTTATGCTGAACAATCTGTTCCACCTTGTATTTAGCTGTGATGCTGGGTGTACCTTTCCCAGACCTGAAGAAGAGCTCTGTGTAGCTTAAAAGCTTGTCTATTTACATAAAGTGGAGCATATTGAGTGCAGAATAGCCTGACCTAAGGCCTGGCAGTTAGGAGGAAAGGCAATCCAAATTCCTGCTCTAGAGCGTGGATTCAACTTCCTACCTCCCAGGCACATGCCCAAAGCATATAAAGGGGATGGA
Organism: Chrysemys picta bellii; assembly: GCF_011386835.1. Classification (NCBI taxonomy): domain Eukaryota; kingdom Metazoa; phylum Chordata; order Testudines; family Emydidae; genus Chrysemys; species Chrysemys picta. The sequence goes on from NC_088795.1 coordinate 131,965,228, forward strand.
TGAATGCATGGTTTCCTGAAGCTGACTAGGCTGTTCTGATTTGCTGACAAATTCCAAACGTTTTTGGAAATGACCCAAATATCTGATGGAATTTTTTTGGTTTGCTGGTCAAACTGGAAAATCATTTGCCCATCTCTATTTTGTGTGAAATTCATATCACCTGCGTAAAGCCCTAGGACTTTTTGAGGACCTTGCACTAACTGTCTGCACCAACAGATTGTTCCATATCTATTTGTGTGAGTGATATGCAAGAATTTGCTTAGAGAACTTTGATCCAAAGCCTATTGAATTCCATGGAAAGACTTCCATTGACTTTAATGGCTTTTGGGTCAGGCTCATGTTATGAGAACATCAATGGTTTCTTTTAGTCAATGAGGGAAGAAGAACTCGTGGGTTTGACATGCAGGAGGGGAATATAGGTGTAAACCAGTAAAAACTTTGTGACTGCAATTTAAGAAATATTAGGACAGTGAGAGAAGCTGTCAATGGAGATTTTGGAATTTTACTAAGCATAGACAGTCAAAGCTAGATTAGACAGCCATCTATCAGGATGTTTAAAAGAGAGCAAAATCAATTCTAACTTGATGCAGGGAATGGAACAGATGACACACTAAAGCTCCTTTCAAACTCAAATGGGCCTGTAATTCCACATGTTGACTTGCCAAAGAGCAAATGCTGGGCCACCCCTGTAAGATGGTTTGGTTTTATGTTTCACTGCTGCTATTGGAGTGTGGCAGGTTTCATAGGACACAGAATTGTAAGGGACCTTCTGGGTCATTGAGTCCAGTCACCTGCTATCTCAGGTAGCCCCAAGGTATAATCCCATTCATAAATTTATTAAGCTTCATCTTAAAACTAGCTAGTCTGTTTGCACCTCCCCCAATCCCCACCAACTGCTCCTATTGGAAGGTTGTTCCACAACCTCACTCCTCTGGTGATTAGCAACCTTCTTCTGGTTTCCATTTGTTTGTTTGTTTGTTCTTGGCTGAAACTTTAAGAGCTTTTCTGTTTGCCAGGAAGATTCTGAATGCTGATGAGCACTCCGACAACTTGGACTATTGTTCAAGCAATCACTGGCCCTGCATTTCAGATAAAGAAAGACTACTACAACAACCTAGGCTATTATAGAAACTAAATAGAAACCTAAAATGACATTTTTTGGTCATTTTAAATTATTAATGAATATGTGGAAATATGTTCTATCAGGCTGAAGGCAATGGCATGGATATTTTCATGAATAAGAACAGCATCTGCCATTATACTGCCTGGGATAAAAATTTGCAAGGGTTATCTCTTCTCATTCTTCAGATAACACATTGATCACCAGCTGGAGTCAGCTGCTGATTTCCCCCCATGGTGTATTATTGCCCAATTAGACACATTATGAGGTTTTTTTACACCCTTCAGAAGCATCCAACACTGGCCACAATCAGAGACATGGTGCTGGATTAGATGGGCTATTGCTCTGTTCCGGTACAGCAGTTCCTACGTTCTTATGTTTACGAAGGGAAATCATGGGCTATGTTCAATGAGGCTGAAGAAAAGAATCAAAGTCCTTGAAAAGTATCTAGCTCGAGGTCGTCCTTCCCCTGCCCATGACTCTTGCCAAATTGTTCTCTGCTAGAACAAAGCTAACTCCTCTTCTTTTTTAATAATAATAATAATAATAATTAATAATAAAAAGCAGTCTTTTTGTCTTAAATGCAGGCTACAATAAAACAGACCATCTGTTGTCCAGTTTACTGAGGCCTACAAAGGGGACTGTCACCATTCTGGTAAAAGAGACACTAGAAAGTGACAGGACTGCTGAATGAATAGATAATCACAAAGTGTTTGCCTTCTTCTATTACTAGTTATCGGAGAAGGATGATTAGTCTACTGAAAAATAAAATGTCAGAGTGTATCAGCAGAGCACATGCCCTTCCATTTTTTCAGCTGAGTGGCTGACTGGATGCTTAATCTGGCTGGCCTGAAGGAGGAAAACATTAGACTTATAACACAAGCCAAGTCTAAAGTCCCTAAAGCTGCTCCCTAAACACATACAAATCTTTTTTCGATTTAGGATTTGTCTCTGCATGGAGGTACAGTATTCCGTGATAGCTATGCAGGAATATTCTACTCCTGAATAACCTCGTGTGTGGACACTTTTATTCTGGAATAAAAGTGTACACACATGGAGTTATTCTGGAATAGCTATTGCACTTTAAATTCATACCCTGCCTCAATCCAAATTACCTTTCAAGTGTAGGTAAGCCCTTAATCATTCCACAGCTTGTAGACACCAATGAGCCAAATTTACCCCTCGTACAACTCCAGCAAAGTCAATGAAGTTGCCTGAAATGTCAAGAACTACAGTGGCATTACACCATGAATGAATATGACCTGTAATATGACTGATTGAGAAAGATACTGAGCACCTACCAAAAGTCAATGGGAATTAAGACCCTTTTTCATTTGCAAAGGAAGATGCTGAATTCAGGTTAAGTTGAACAAGTGGAATGTTATTAAACCCTGTGCACTGCAGGGCTCTGTTCATGTGGCTGACTTGCTTTTCAGCCTAACTTCCCAGCATTCCCTATTCCCCCAGTGTCCTATCAATAATAGTCCCTCTAGGGAACATGGGCCCTCTGATTCCAGTTCCACTGATCAGGATGCATCTTCCCCATTTTACAAACATTTTAACATTAAAAACAAATATTTGATGCCCAGATCCCCACCCTGTATCCCTTCAGCCAGAGCTTGCTAGAATATAACTGAGTTGGAGTCTCGTCTTTATCACAGACTCAGCTGGTTACATAGTCTTTGTGGTAGTTTGGTGTTCTCAACAGTTGACCACACCAGGAGTGTCCTACCTCTCTCTGTCACCTGTCTGCAAACTATCTCTCTGTAGAGTCTTCTCCCTCTCTGTAGTGTTGACCTAGAGATGGTTATTTGTCTCTCCATTCTGTGGTGATTGCTGTATCTCTGTAGGCTCTCTCTCGGTGTTGTGACAGTTGGATCATAAGTGCCTCCTGTTCCTTCAGATCATTTGTCCCTCTTGCATAGTCACCTTTTATGACTTGGGTGCCAGTACACTCCTCATGACTTCTTAAGTTCACTCCTTCTGGTGTCTTTCTAATGGCAGGATCCTCAAAACAGTGCCTGTGTAAGGCACAAGTAGGTCCTTTTCAGACCTCACATAATCTAGTGCCTAGTATCTCTGATTGCTGGCCATGTCCTATTAGCAGTGTCTCCATCCTTCTGGCTGAAACAGGTCTCCTTACCTTGGTAGCAGGGTTTTGGTCCTTCGTCCTATCAGTGCCTGCATAGGACTGCTTTGTCATGCTGGTGATAGAGTATTCCTATGTGGCAAAAACAAGTGGTTAGAACCAGAAGAAATAGCCATTTGTAACAGTCTCGGTTATTTGCACCACTGATTCAGCCTTACCATTACTCTGTGGATATACTGGGGAAGAGGTGTGGTGGTCAAACTCCCGTTTATGTGCAAAATCCTTGAATTCTTCCAAAGCAAACCAGGGTCCATTGATGGTGAGTGTCAGAAGACCCACTTTGCTAGATATATTTGCCAGTCACTGACTTGTTGCTTGTATCAGATAGGGAATTAAGCTCCCAAAAAGTTGATTTTAAGTGATTATAAGTTATAGGCAAAAAGTCAGAGTTAGTTACCAAAGGAAAATAAGATATGAGCATGCAGTCTAAACTCTCAGTCCTATTAGACTAGGCAACATCTAGATTAAGCGTTTTTTCTCACCCCACTGGATATTGCAATTCATAGTACACAGATTTCACCCTTGAAATCTGGGCCAGTCCCCTCAGTTGGAGTCTTCAGAGTGTCCTTGTTGCTTCCAGCATTGGTGGGTTAAGGAGAAAGGCCAAACCTGGGCCCCCTGTGTACAGTTTTATATCCTCAGTCCATGTGCCTGTAGAACACAAGTCCAGGCATGTCTGTGGGCATTGATGAGTCTCCAGGAAAGGCTGAGCAGTTCCCCTGGTGTAGCCTCATGCAGGTGAGTCATTGCATTGTAGCTCCCTTGCTGGACAATGGCTGTTGATGGGTTGTTTGATACCCCGCCCGGGCGTTGGTTACTTTCCTTGCTGCTGCCTCCGGGGAGCTAATATCTGGCTGAATCCTCAACTTACAGTTTGTTTTAGTGACAACCATACAACATAATTCTCATAACTTCATATGTGTAATGATACACATATATGGATAGAGAAATGACTTTCAGCAAATCATAACCTTTCCCCTGATACCTTACAAGGCATGTTTTATATGCAAGACCACAATTCAAGTATAAATGAGGAATATGGGGGTTACAGGGTACCCCAAGGTTTAGAATGTCACAGGGTATTCTAGATTTGATTTTGACAAATAGGGAGGAACTGGTTGAGAATTTGAAAGTGGAAGGCAGCTTGGGTGAAAGTGATCATGAAATGGTAGAGTTCAAGATTCTAAGGAATGGTAGGAGGGAGAACAGCAAAATTAAGACAATGGATTTCCAGAAGCCAGCCTTTAGCAAACTCAGGGAGTTGGCAGGTACGATCCCATGGGAAGCATGTGTAAGAGGGAAAAGTTGGAGACAGTTCGCAGTTTTTCAGAGAGACATTATTAAGGGTACAAGAGTAAACTATCCCACTGTATAGGAAAGATAGGAAATATGGCAAGAGACCACCCTGGCTTAACCAGGAAATCTTCAGTGATCTAAAAATAAAAAAAGAGTCCTACAAAAAGTGGAAACTAGGTCAATTTACAAAGGATGAATATAAACAAATAACATAAGTATATAGGGACAAAATTAGGAAGGCCAAGGCACAAAACAAGGCCAAACTAGCTAGAGACATAAAGGGTAACAAGAAAACATTCTACAAATACATTAGAAGCAAGAGGAAGACCAAGGACAGGGTAGGCCTGTTACTCAATGGGGGGAGGGAACAATAACAGAAAATGTGGAAATGGCAGAGGTGCTTAATGACTAATTTGTTTTGGTTTTCACCAAGAAGGTTGCTGGTAATTGGACATCTAACATAGTGAATGCCTTGTTCAGAGGCTAAAATAGGGAAAGAACAAGTTAAAAATTACGTAGCCAAGTTAAATGTCTTCAAGTCACCAGAGCCTGATGAAATGCATCCTAGAATACTGAAGGAGCTGACTGAGGAGATATCTGAGCCATTAGCGATTATCTTTGAAAAGTCATGGGAGACGGGAGAGATTCCAGAAGACTGGAAAAGGGAAAATATAGTGCCAATCTATAAAAAGGGAAATAAGGACAACCTGGGGAATTACAGACCAGTCAGTTTAACTTCTGTACCTGGAAAGATAATGGAACAAATAATTAAGCAATCAATTTGCAAAGGTCAAGAAGATAATAAGGTGATAAGTAACAGTCAAGAACAAATCATGTCAAATCAACCAGATAGCTTTCTTTTACAGGGTAACAAGTCTTGTGGATGGGGGAAAGTGGTAGACATGGTATATCTTGACTTTAGTAAAGCTTTTGATACTGTCACACATAACCTTCTCAGAAACAAACTGGGGAAATGCAACCTAGATGGAGCTACTATAAGGTGGGTGCATAACTTTTTGGAAAACCATTCCTAGAGAGTAGTTATCAGTGGTTCACAGTCATGCTGGAAGAGCATAACGAGTGATAGACCTGGAATAGAGGTCTCCCTACGGGTTGGGGAGCAGGCAGATACTGGACACAGTGTTGGTATATAATACTCCAAATGCTCTTTATTGATTACAAAACAAACCTTACTCACTCCACATTCACATCCCAAACACCCAAACATAGTATATCAGAGTCCAAACGTCAGAATGGTCCCGATGGCCAGTCGAGATTCCTTCTGATTATAAGATCATAAACTGCGGGGAGCTGGCGAAAACCACATCTATATCCACACGGGACTTTGGATCAATAAATGACTTCCATTTGCAGAAATAACTGGCAACCATTTATAGTCCATTCCTTTGCATCATCGGTTCTTTGCCTTTGTTTACTAGGCCTTCTACCCACACAATTCCAAAGAGACAATCCTGGGTGGGCTGCCATGATCCAAGGTGTGCCATTTCCTCTAATTCTTATGTGACTTAATATCAGTCCAACTGATGTTGTTTCCTTTTCTGCTGATTCTCTGTATTTTTCCAGGAACATAACAAGATTGGTTTTGCACAAACAGTTCTAATAGTTCTTGACCTTAAGTTCTTGCTTTGATTACCAACTTGCAACCCACGTCAAGCATGCCTCATTCATAGCAGGTCCCAATGACCTATACAATGTTACATGGATATATGAATCATAATGTGTGTGTGTGTGTGTGTATATATATATATATATATATCCATCACAACATTCCCCCCTCTTGATACATGATTAATGCCATTAGTTATTGTATCACTTTACAATTTCACAAGCAATCCAATTTTATATATCACTTGCTCCAAAACTTCTTGTTGCTTTCTTATTCAGCAGTATAAGCGTAGCATAATAAAGGTTAACAAAATCATTAATGCAAATAATATGACAGTAGGATGTAGCATTAAATTTAGAAGAGCTGTGACACTGGGAGGCCATCCTTTAAGAACATCATGCCAATGAGAAATTGCCAATTCTTCTCCTTCTTTCCGCAATTTTAATATTTGACCATTGTGGATCAAAATGTTCGTCTCCCAGCTGAGCAGATTTAGATACATCTTTGGCACATTGCCTGATTTTTTTTTTTTTTTGCTTTCATCAATCAGTTTTTCCCATTTTTCCCAATATATCCCCAAATCAAAGGACCAGCCCACATCTTTTGGTTCCCAAACAATTTTCTTTTTTAAAAATAGAGGACCTCCTTAAATAATTCCATTAATAATGACTTCTGTTACATTACATTTACATGACTCATTTGGTTCTTTTTCTGTCATACTTCCCCAAAATACGTGTTTTTTAGTGGTTACCACACAAATATGCCCATGGCCTAAATCAAACACTCTTGTGCCATTAGAGGCTAAATATTGCATGGTACATTGTCCGCTTGAATGGTTCAAATGACATCCCTCTATGGACCCAGTTAGTTGTGGGCACACCCATTTACTTCATCCCCACTCTTCACAATGTTTTGTTAATTCTAATAATTTATAATCCCCTTCATCTTGAATCAAGTGTGTCCCGCTTATTTCCATTTTTCTTAATTCTTCTTGATGGAATATGGTCCAACCCATCTAGACTCCAGGATATGATTTTTTGATGTTAATTTCAAATACATTACTCTAACTCCAATTTTCCATAATTTACTGTCCTGAGCCACATGAGAATCCACATAGTCTCTAGTTTTTTTCAATGGCATCAGTCAGTTTAAATTCCATTTTCTTAAATTACATGGGAAGTGTGAAAGTGAAATGAATTCTATTAAAGAAATAGAATGAATTAAAGAATGCTGTATGTACCTTTAAGTAGAAATGAGAAATGCTGCAGTCCAGGTGTCAGGAAAGCAGACATTAACTGTTAATGAATTGCTCCATTTAAGGGCGATTGGTGAAGCATTAGCCTTAGATCAATAAAAGTTAATAAGGAAGCAGGATATGCATATTGTGCCCCAGGCAAATTTTACAATTTTGCTCTCTCTGTCCCTTTATTTAGTTCACACCCTTTTATCTGTATAAATAAGACTGTTTGAATCCTGCATGGTGCTCATATTATCTGGGTGTTATTAGCAGAGTGCTGTGCTAATAAAACAGAGTGGTCTGACAAACTATGAGTCCTGAGTCTAACTTTAACAGGAGGGGTAGCTCAGTAATTTTGAGCATTGGCCTGCTAAACCTAGGGTTGTGAGTTCAATCCTTGAGGGGGGCATTTAGGGATCTGGGGCAAAATTGGTACTTTTTCCTGCTAGTGAAGGCAGGGGGCTGGGCTGGACTCAATGACCTTTCAGTGTCCCTTCTAGTTCTATGAGATAGGTATATCGCCATATATTTATTTTATTATTTATTTATTGGTAACTGGCTTACCCACTAAATAACTGGTACCTCCTCTTCTTCTCCTGGGTATAATAAAGGGCTCCAAAGAGTACCCAATCAATCACTACTTTGGATGGCCGCCAACACCATTGGTAATTTATCATCCCAATCTTTGCTAGTTTCTTTCACTACTTTGTGTAGAGCTTGTTTAATAGTTTGATTAATCCTTTCTACTGTCCCTGACAAATGAGAATGATAGGGGATAGTTGTTGCTTTATTCCTAAAGCTTTTAATAAACTTTTAATTACTTCTCCTACAAAATGTGGTCCATTATCTGAATCAATTACTTTTGGAGTTCCATATTTACTAAATACTACTTCCCACAACGTTTTGGCAGTGGTCTCTGCAGTATGCTTTCTGGTGGGAATCGCCTCCACCCATTCAAAAAAGGAATCTACTATCACTAATAAATACTGATTCCCCCTTTGGATCTTAGGCAATTTATCAAAATAATCAACCTGTATTCTACTCCATGGCCCCACAATTCTTTGGTGCAACAAGGGTCGTGAATTTGGTGGTCTATTTTCATCTCCTGCACACTTTATGCAGTTTTTAACAAAGTTTTCTACGTCCTTTTGCACTTTAGGCTATATTCCAATTTGTTTTACCTTACAAAGAGTATTCTCCATTCCTTGGTGGGCCATAGAGTGACACGGGTTAATAATCTCTTCTCTTTGAAGTTTGTCAGGTACCCATTTTACCTCTCCTCTTTTCTTCTTCACTGAATATCCACCTTGTATATTCCAGTTTCATAGAATATCAGGGTTGAAAGGGACATCAGGAGGTCATCTAGTCCAAACCACTGCTCAAAGCAGGACCAATCCCCAACTAAATCATCCCAGCCAGGGCCTTGTCAAGCCTGACCTTAAAAACCTCTAAGGAAGGAGATTCCACCACCTCCCTAGGTAACCCATTCCAGTGCTTCACCACCCTCCTAGTGATTTTTTTCCCTAATATCCATCCTAAACCTCCCCCACTGCAACTTGAGACCATTACTCCTTGTTCTGTCATCTGGTACCACTGAGAACAACCTAGATCCATCCTCTTTGGAACCCCCTCTGAGGTAGTTGAAAGCAGCTATCAAATCCTTCGCTCATTCTTCTCTTCTGCAGACTAAACAGTCCCAGTTGTACTGCTGCTAGACCCTGTTGGGTTACTGCCAACTTAATCACAAACTGCCTGTTTATCTTAGGGAATTTCAGTTTCAGTGCCGGGACTTGCACCAAGGCTTGTTTTAAATTACAGAGAACTTTTTCTTGTTTGGGCCCCCACTCTCATTCTACTTTCTTTTTCGGTAAACGCCACAAGGGTCCGGTTATAATGGCAAAATTCCAGACGTGTTTCCTTAAATAGTTAAACCCTCCCAACATCACTCTCAATGCACGAAAATCCTCTGGTCTTGGTAAATTCATTAATGATTTCACCTTTTGTTGATCTACCTGAATTCCTTTTTCCCTTAGTGTCACCCCCAAATAATTCATTCTCCTCTGCACTAGTTTGGGCTTTCTCTTTATCAGCCTTGAAACCCGTTACCTGGATGAGTCTCACTCTTTTAGTCTGCTCAGTCACCTCCTTTTCAGTGTCCCCCCCCCCAAACTAATACGTCATCTACATATGAGGTGACATTCTCCCGATCCTCTTTGGATAATTGATCCAGCATTCCCATCACATGTTGCTATGCAATAGCCGGAGCACAGTGTAGGCCCTAGGGAATTCTTTTAAATAAGTGCGGTTGACCCTGAAAAGTAAACGCAAAGCGGGCCCAAGAATTGGGATTCAATGGGATGGCAAAAAAAAAACAATTTGCCAAATCAATGACAGAGAACCATTTAGGAGGCCATCTTGCCATCACTTGTCGTACCGCTACTATTGGTGCCATGGAGGGAGGGGTGTTAGCTTTATTAATTTGTCTAAAATTCACTGTCAATTTCCAATTTCCTGAGGCTTTTAGTATGGGCCAAATTGAGGTATTGTATGTGGAATTCCCCTTTTCAATCACTCCCTGTTGTTCTAATGATTCAATTATTGTCTCAATTCCTGCCCCTGCTTGCACAGGAGATTTATATTGTCTCTGTGGTGGCACTTCGTCCCCCACGATTTTAACACAGGCTTCGATTTGACCACATTCTGCTTTATTCTTAATCCATCCATCAGGAAACTCCTTTACCCACACATCCTGTTGATCCACTATAATCTCCTCCACTGCTTCTGCAGCACATATTCTTGGCATGTACCCTGCTGTCAGGATGCTTTCCGTCCAGCCAGGCACACGCCACAGAACTCCATGAGTTAAATCTCAAACTAACCGATTCCTCTTCAAAAAAGGAGTCCCCAATATGACTGGCTCAGCCACCTGATCTATCTGAAGCACTTGTTCTTTACGACAAAAATCCCCCACTCTGTCTCTCTGGGTATAGCTATTTCTACTGAATGATACATTTGTTCCTGTCACTCCTTCCCCAATAAAGGAGGCTGCTGTAATGATCTCTGACACATATGTTGTGAAATCACAACTTATTTACAATATTTACACCAGCCCCACTATCCAGTAGGGCATCTTTGGGTCCATTGTCTCCCACAATGACAGTTGTCCTAGGCCTCCCGTTTGAATCCCATCGTAATCTAGTTACCATCTCCCACTCCTGGGGACCCATTTCCAGGGGGAGCAACTTGTCATTAGGGCTTTCCTATAGAGCAGGTTTCTCTGAACCCTCAGCTTGCATAGCTGCAACCTTTTTCTGCTCCTTAAACATTTCTTCTCCCATCCTTTGCATTTCTTTGATGAATTCATCAGTACATCTCCCATTCCACTTATCCATATCTACTCCCCTCAATTTCAAATACCTCCAAGATTCCGAATCACAAGTACTCCCTTCTGGGGCGCATTTCGATTATTCCATCCTCTACCTCCTTAGGGTGGGGTGTTTTGTCCTCTACTTGGCCTCTTCCTCTCTCATGGTATCCTGATCTATAAGCACTGTCATTAGAATATGTTATTGCTTCAACAAAAGGTACTCTGGGTTTCAATCCTTCTACCTGGCTTCCCCCTTTCATCATTCGTTTGCATACTATCCAGTGCTTCAGTGCATTCATAACAGTTAACCCTTCATCCTGGGCTGCTTGGGTCACCAAATGAGTAGACATTGCTAATACATTTCTGTCCAATCCTTCAAACACATAATTCCAAAATTCCCCCTGATTCAAATCAACTGCTATCAAAGAATCAGCTGTGACATTTCTGGTGACCTCTGCCCTGGGATTAGACACCGGTTGTATTTCTCCAGCAATGATCCCAGTGTTATTCTCCTTAACAGGTAATCCCTGTGAATCTCCAGGCTTCATGTAATCTGCAATGGATAACACCTTCATGGGTCTTTGACCTATCTCTTTCCCTAACAGCATAGTAAATCGTGGTGCCAGTTGGTGTGCTTCTGGCTACCTGTCCAAAGCATTTTTCACTCGATCTACTGCCTGTCTAATCTCTCCCGTGGTAGCTGCCCTGATTAACCTAAAAGATTCACTCATATATAAATTTTCTGTTCCTCCTAACTCTGCCCACTGTACTAGGCATGTGGCTATTTTTTTTTTGTCATATTCACTGGACCTAATGACTTTACCATCAACTGTAAGTCTGACAAACTCGCAGGAATAATTTGTTTCTGCTCTGACTGTATCTCCCCCACTGCGTCCTTAATGGTCGATCTCCGTTCTGTCACTGCTACAGACTTTTCTTGCTTAGGCTCTCCTGGCCAGATTCTTATTTCTTCCCTCAACTTAGTATAAAGCCCATCTCAAGGTTGGTCAAGTTCCCTTTTCTCTTGATCCTCTCACAGATCCTCCCCATGCCAAATATCATTGGAATCCAAATCCAAATCTCTCTTTTTTTGACACAGCCACAATTTACAGCTCCTCTATTTTCATTTGCTTTTTCAGTGCTTCTGTAGTTTTCTGGCACCAACTGTGAGAAACACTTGCAATCTCCTCTTCCTTTTTCTGTAGTCAAATCTCAAATTAACTGTTTCATTCCTATCACTTGATTATCTAATTTATCTTTGTCTGGTTTAATCTTTTCCCAATCCATCATTCCTTTCTCCAGTTCCCTATTTTGTTTCCCCATTTGTCCTAACTGAGTTTGCATTATCTGTGTCTGCATCACTTCCCGCTCCAGATTTTCCTGGCAAGTTTTAAAATTCTCTTGTAATGTTTGTAATTCTGCACAGATTTTCCCCTTACATGCAATTGCCTTTTTTACAGCTTTCCATAACAGCCATACTACGGCCGTTTGCTTTTTACTGGCATTAGGCTTGTACAGCTGTACATATTTCTTAAACATGTTTTCTAAGGTATCAAATGTTACATCAGGTTCCACTGCACCTTCCATCCAGGGACATGTCCCAAATGCAATAATCTCCTTTTCTAACAGTTCTAATAGTTCTTAATCTTAAGTTCTTGTTTTGGATGCCAACTGACACAGCACGTACTCGTGTCAAGCACGCGTCATTCATACTAGGCCTCAATGACCTATAAGTTATTACATGGATATATGAACCACAATGTATCTTGATATATGTATCTCAACACGAATGGGGATACACAGGGATCGGATCTGGTTCTGTTCAATATCTTCATCAAGGATTTAGATAATGGCATAGAGAGTACACTTATAAGGTGTTGGGATGATACCAAGCTAGGTGGGGTTATAAGTGCTTTGGAGGGTAGGTTTATAATTCAAAATGATCTGGACAAACTGGAGAAATGGTCTGAAGTAAATAGGATGAAATTCAATAAGGACAAATGTAAAGTACTCCACTTAGGAAGGAACAATCAATTGAACACATACAAAATGGGGAATGACTGCCTAGGAAGGAGTACTGCGGAAAGGGATCTGGGGATCATAGTGGACCACAAGCTAAATATGAGTTAACAGTGTAACACTGTTGGAAAAAAGCGAACATCATTCTGGGATGTATTAGCAGGGGTTTTGTAAGAAAGACATGAGAAGTAGTTCTTCCGCTCTACTCTGTGCTTATTAGGCCTCAACTGGAGTATTGTGTGCAGTTCTGGGAAACACATTTCAGGAAAGATGTGTACAGATTGAGAAATTCCAGAGAAGAGCAACAAAAATGATTAAAGGTCTAGAAAACAAGACCTATGAGGGAAAATTGAAAAAATGGAGTTTGTTTAGTCTGGAAAAGAGAAGATGGGGTGGGGGGGCATGTTAACAGTTTTCAACTAAATAAAAGGTTGTTACTTTGAGGAGGGAGAAAAATTGTTCTTCTTAACCTTTCAGGATGGGACAAGAAGCAATGGGCTTAAATTGCAGCTAGGGAGGTTTAGATTGAACATTAGGAAAACACTTCCTAACTGTCAAGGTGGTTAAGCATTGGAATAAATTGCCTAGAGATGTTGTGGAATCTCCATCATTTGAGATTTTTAAAAGCAGGTTAGACAAACACCTATGAGGAATGGTTGAGATAATACTGAGTCCTGCCATCAGTGCAATAGACTGAACAAGCTGACGTCCCAGGGTACCACCCAGTACTATGATTCTAGGATACCATAACTCTCATCAGAAATTACACACTAATCTCCCCAACTCACTGTTGTCATAATCTGTATCTAAAAGGTATCAGGTAAGGTATCATATGCAAATTCCTAACATGATAGTAATTAATATTATTGTGTGACCTCTGTACGGGAAGTATATAAATAATAGAGGTGTACTGGAAATATGTTGTAAGTTAAATATGTTCCTAGTTAAAAGAATGTTGTTTCACCAGCTAGACTCTGTCTTCAGTGTAAATTAAGAAAGGTGAGAGCAACAACAATGACAAGGACAATTACGTGTAAGATAAACAAAGCCATAAGATGAAAAGTGGGGGAAGATGACCAGTTAATAATATCAACAGGGAATGTAAGCTTGACCTCCAGGAGGACTTTCTGCCTCTTATAACAGGATAAATGAACATGGGGAAGATATAACTAGAAGCAAAAAGCCGTTTGGTTATTGACTACTGGATGGACACAAGTCCCTTCCTGCCAGCAGGTCGAGCAAAGAGCCCAGAGAGGGGAGGAAAGGAGTTGGCCAGAGCCTCCACCTGCCCCAGCTGGGCTCTTGCCTGCTCCCTGCCAGCCACTCAGCCCATCTGGTTTTCTCATTTTGGCCTTTCCGAGCCCTACCAGTCAGCCAAAAGGGGAGAAGCCACTCTCTCCAGCCAGGACACGGAGTGGCCAGCATAGGGCTCGAACCCATGACCTTGGTGTTATTAGCACCACGCTCTAACCAGCTGAGCTAGCCAGCCCACAGGCAGCCATGCCTCTCCTGACCCTTTTGGAAGGAGTCACCGGCTGGCTCAGGGAAGGCGTGGCCTCCGGTATGGCATGGTTGGATCAAGAGGCGTGCTGGCAAGCCAAGGGAATTAGCTCAAGTGGTAGAGCGCTCGCTTCGCATGCGAGAGGCAGCAGGATCAATGCCCATATTCTCCAGGGAGCCATGGTACCTTTGCTTGCCCTGCTTTTAGAAGCCGTTGACAGTCAGTGGGATGAGCTCCTCCAGTGGCCTCCATCCCTCTCCTCGCTTCGCTTGGCCTCCCAAGAAGCCAGGCCTTGCGGAGCAGGAAAGCTCTTCGTCCCCAGCCCTTCTCCCCCTTGCGCTAGCTGGGAGGCCGGAGACAGTCAGCTCAAGTGGAAGAGCGTGGGAGAAGTACCGAGATCGATACACATCTTCTCCAGACTGATCTGCTGTAGTGTGGGACCTGCCCCTTTCTTGCTGAGCTGTCACTAGAGCACGATCCCTTTCCCGCTCCCTGCTAGTCTTCACAAAGCTGATTGGCAGGGAGGGAGTGCCACTCAGGTACAGACTTACTCACATCCCAGGGGTCCATGAAGGCAATGAGGAGATGGGCGGCGGGGGCAGGTGATACCAGCTCAGCTGAAAGCATGAGACCACACAGCCAGCATGGCAGCCATGGACCAGAGCACACAGATGGCTTGGAGAAAGCCACAGCGGGGAAGGGCTGCGTTGGTCTGAACAGGGAGTCTGTGGGTGTCTATCCTGGCGGAGGCAGGGTCGTTTTGCTGTATGCTGTGCCAGGGGCCAGGGAGCCCGTGTGAGCCCCGCTCGAGTTCCTGAGCTGGGCCTGCTCCTGGCTTTGCTTGGGTTAGAGGAAAGTGGGGAAGATAAGAACGGCCCTCCTAGGTGAGACCACTCATCCATCTAGCCCAGTATCATGTCTTCTGACAGTAGCCGATGCCAGGTGCTTCAGAGGCAACGGCCAGAGCAGGCAAGCATCAAGCGATCTATCCCTGCGTTGTCTTCTGACGTTTGGTGCTCGTTCCAGGGTCGAAGTCTCACCCCCCGACACACTCCAGGGAGGGAGCGTTGGTATTTGTGCTGAGGCTCGTGGCTGGGACTCGGGCCCCTTCCCCAACTCTGGGTAGCCCCCCATCTCAGGCTGTGGTCTGCTTAAGGCCACAGAGGCCTGGCCTTTTTTGCCTGGTGCCTAGGAGGCAGGCCAGCCGTGGGGAATTAGCTCAAGCGGTAGAGCACTTGCTTTGCATGCGAGAGGTAGTGGGGTCGATGCCCACGTTCTCCAAGCAGTCGACTCAGGGTTCCTGCTGGGCGTGCCAGCTCACTTTTGGCCTTGCTGACCGTAGCAGTCAGGAAGAAAATCAAAAGCCACCCTCCCCAGGCCCACAGCCACCCAGGGGCTCCATAAGCGCCACACTCTGACCAGCTGAACTAGGCAACCCACGGGAAGCTTCTGAAGGTGTGCCCCTGGTGCGGGCTCGGAGGCGAAAAGCACCTGGAAGTTCATCAGCTGTCGCGTGAAGAGTAGGAGTAGGGAGGGGGCCGTAGCTTTCCACATCATCGCAATTTGGGCAGCTTTCCATTCCCCCTTTCTCTGTAACGGCCCTCCCACTGGTTTCATTTGCGGAGCTGTACAATTCTGGCAGGGTAGCCATTTAGAAATCTTTTCCTTTCTTTTCTTTTTAGATCGGGAGCGTTAGGACGCTTTGGGTGCTTCGGTGTGTGTGTTTTCCCATTCGGAGCCATTTGCAAGTTTGGAAGGCTGGCCGAAAGAGGAGTCTTTTTCACCAAAGAGTTGGCTTTGTGCACATGTAGGGCCCTCAGAAGTAAAGTGTAGCTAGGTGACTGCGTCTGAATGGGGTTTCTACAGTGCCTCAATAACCTGTGCTCAACTCTCGGTATGCGCGTTTGTCTGCGGCTAGGTCGAGTCCCGTGCCTGCGTCTTCCCTGTGTCCCAGGGATGGCTACTGTGAGGCCAGCAGAGTTTGTGAGAAAAAGGGGTAGAGGAGGAAGCACCTCAATCTGACTTAGAGTGGTGGTGCCCCTGGCCAGAGTGCTCCTCCTGCTCCTTCCTGCGTGAGGTCTGGGCTCCAGTGTGGGCTTGGGGGGCTGGAGAGCATGATCGGCCCTCGGGTCCATTTGGGTGGAGATGGCGGCCAGGAAGAATTCGGGCCATCAGGTCAACCCATCGGGGATAATGAGGGCCATCCAGCAGTCCTGGGATGCTGCTTCCTGGGCTGCCAGCTCAAGCCTCGTCTCCTATGAGCTGGGAAGGCAGCTGGCCACGCTCACCCTTCTCCTCCCCTCCAGGGGCCCAAGTCACTTCCGGCCAGCAGGTCGAGCAAGGAGCCCAGTAAGGGGAGGAAAGGAGTTGGCCGGAGTCTCCCACTGCCCCAGCAGGGCTCTTGCCTGCTTCCTGCCAGCCGCTCAGCCCCTCTGTTTTTCTCATTTTGGGCTCTCCGAGCCCTAGCAGTCAGCCAAAAGGAGAGAAGCCACCCTCGACACGGAGTGGCTAGCATGGGGCTTGAACCCACAACCTTGGCGTTATTAGCACCATGCTCTAACCAGCTGAGCTAGCCAGCCTACAGGCAACGGTGCCTCTCCTGACCCTTTTGGAAGAAGTCACCGGCTGGCTCAGGGACGGCGTGGCCTCCGGTATGGCATGGTTGGATCAAGAGGCATGCTGGCAAGCCAGGGGAATTAGCTCAAGTGGTAGAGCGCTCGCTTCGCATGCGAGAGGCAGCGGGATCAATACCCGCATTCTCCAGGGAGCCACGGTACCTTTGCTTGCCCTGCTTTTAGAAACCGTTGACAGTCAGCGGGAAGAGCTCCTCCAGTGGCCTCCATCCCTCTCCTCATTTTGCTTGGCCTCCCAAGAAGCCAGGCCTTGCTGAGCAGGAAAGCTCTTTGTCCCCAGCCCTTCTCCCCCTTGCGCTAGCTGGGAGGCCGGAGACAGTTAGCTCAAGTGGAAGAGCGTGGGAGAAGTACCGAGATCGATACACATCTTCTCCAACCTGATCTGCTGTAGTGTGGGACCTGCCCCTTTCTTGCTGAGCTGTCACTAGAGCACGATCCCTTTCCCACTCCCTCCCTAGCTCCCTGCTAGTCTTCACAAAGCTGATTGGCTTGGAGGGAGTGCCACTCAAATAAAGTATTATTCACATCCTAGGGGTCCATGAAGGGAATGAGTGGATGCTCTCTACAGCTAGATTTGAACAGCTTTGTGTGACATTGTTTGGGCGCATTCAGAGCACTGATCTAAAGTCCTGTATCCTGTCACACATTAGATATCCCCAAGCACTCAAAGAAGGACATGGTCTGTTCACTATTGTGGCTATAGAGAACAGAGAGCACAATCTCAGCTCCACCACATTATGTGGTATGCTCCCCACATTTGGCCCAAAGGGGTTAACATAGGCTTTATGGGCCAAGTAACCTACTATACTGTAAACCAGTGGATATTTAGGCTGAGAGGAAAGCCTTTAGCAAGTGAAGCTCACCTTTCCTGGAAGAGGTCGGGGTTTCTATATATGCAGGGAGGAAGGCTGTAGTCACTCTCCTTGCGACACAAGGGAGAGAAAAGTATTTGGATCGAAGGGGAAGGGTTTATTTAGCAGACCTAGGAGATAGGGGATTAGCTAGAAGGGTGGAGAATGTTAGCCTGGGATAGTCAAGTTGGGAAGTAGTGCTGGGGAGTTTCAGAAAGGCCTGTGTTGGTATATACCTTAGCTGATGGATATGGGGCCCCTAGGCTGGAACCCAGTGTAGTGGCCATGCTTGGGTTCCCCTACCAAACACTGAATGAGTGGCACAATCCAGGCAGTGAACTTGAAGACTGTCCAGGACCATTCATTGAAGTCACTAAGTGACTAGCTCAACCAGGGCAGCGAACTTAAGGACTGTCTGGGACAGCCTGAAGGATTTTGATAGCATCCCCGGAAGGGGACGACTATTGGGATTTGGCTGGAGGGCTAAGCCATGAAGATAAACCATAAGGAGTAAGAAAAGGACCACAGAGAGAGAGAGAGAGAGATGATGAGCTAAGGAACCGAGCGACATGGGCATCAAGCTGGCAGAGCTAATCCCCAAACACGGCCAGAGGGAGATGCTCTGGTGGTGAGTAGAGGGGTCTCTGTGACATACTACCATAACATACTCCTTCCATGTAACTGGAATATCACTTTCTCAGCATCCCAGTACTGAAATGGAGGGAGTTGTCTGTGGAATTCCCACCCCAGAGTGCAGCAGCAGTGAAGACTATCACTTCCTGAGATTTACTCAACTGTCTCTCCATTGATCTTGCAGAAAACCAATGCTCCCATCCCTGACATAATTGTTGAAATCAAGACTGAATGCCAGCTGATTACCCAAGCCCTGCAAGAAGAATGCAGGTGGCTTGAACAAGGAAGGGAAGGAGCAAGTCTGGATACCTACAGTGGGGTTCAAGACATTTCCTAGGCAGCTTACCATATCAGCAAAGAGTCAGAGTCAGATTTCACCCCAGCCATCACTGTGCTTCTTCTGTCGTTCCAGATGACTCCATGTCTGGGGCAATGATTTCTCATGGTATGGATGTGATAAGAAATGCTTTACACCACCTAAACCCATGCCAAATGCCCGTGATTACGGTGGATCAGCCCCTTTTCACCAAAACCAAAACAGATACAGCGGCTCTGGCCTGCTGGCTGTGGAGAGGAAAACATTGTCATTGTGCTGGGTGGTCTTCATCTGGCAATGAAAAGTCTAAAGCTGATTGGAGATTGACTAGAAGATAGTGGATAGATGGAAGATAGTCTCCCCAGGAACAGCTGACTACTTCTTGAAATTATTTCATGTCATCCATACAAGGTGTGCTCAGCAGTCTGTAAACCTTGCTCCAGAATTCATACACACAGTATACCCAAGGTGTCAGGGAAGATGAGGTCTCCATGGGGTATGATAAATGCTGTGACAAGAGAAAACTAGAAAACCTAGTGTTCTGCTTCTGGGCATACCACACTTCATCTGGAGCTTCTTGTATTGACTTATTTGTTTTCACTCCACCAGGCAAACTTGGCTCTCTACATTGAATTCCTTGGAAAGCTGTCACCCTGGTTCTGTGTTTGATCGTATGTATTATGCTCATTGTGTGTCGGTTCACCTCCGAGACATGGCAAACCTTCATACAGTGCATCCAGGCAGAGCTAGAGATTTCCTAAAGGGGGACTTCACTGTTTGGAATAGACAGCATGTTTTCTCTGCAATTGCACTTGACCCACAAAATAATAACATAATCAAAGGGAACGGTGGATCTATTGGTCTAACACAAAATCCAGAGACCCTTCAGTGCTGGATGATAGCAGGACCAGAGGTGGCCAGGTTCACAGGAAAATTTGAAGCAGTAGCAGAGAAAGGAACCACCCAAAAAGGTTCTAACACAAAGCACAGTGAGCAGGTGCAAGGTGTCCAGGCTTCATTTGTACAACATATCCAGGCACTTGCTGAGATCATACAACCCCTTCTCAGAAGACAGTGTAGACTTAGGCCAGGTCTACACTAACCCCCTAATTCGAACTAAGGTACGCAACTTCAGCTACGTGAATAACGTAGCTGAAGTTCGAAGTACCTTAGTTCGAACTTACCTCGGTCCACACGCGGCAGGCAGGCTCCCCCGTCGACTCCGCGGTACTCCTCTCGCCGAGCTGGAGTACCGCAGTCGACGGCGAGCACTTCCGGGTTCGACTTATCGCGTCCAGACAAGACGCGATAAGTCGAACCCAGAAGTTCGATCGCTCGCCGCCGAACTACCGGGTAAGTGTAGACAAAGCCTTAGTCAAACTGAACACCAAAGACATTGCAGTCCCCCTTGTCATTGTCTCTGGTAGGGAGGTTGAGAAGATAGGGCAGCAGAAGTTACCACATTTGTAACAGAGACTGCAAGAGAAAATTAAGCCATTCACAGAGCCTATCAAGTGAAGTGAATTCCCCTTGTTGAGGCAGACCTCCTGCAAGGGAGATCTCTGAGACCAAATTGCAGCTCTCCTCCTTGAAAAATGACTGCTCCCTCTTCTCAAAAATGTATATAGCTTGCCAAAAACATCATGGCCACCTGGATGATATCTTTCAGCATGAGAATCAGGCATGACCCCCTTCATTGTCTCAGATGAGAAACTATGCCTTTGGAAGAAATCTAATCTGCTGTCTATTCTGGAGTGCTATGTTAAACTGCAAGCTACAACTCCAGCAACTGATGTCATATTTTTTGATGGGGCAGCTCTTGCAAACATGTTGAAAACTGTTGCTAGCTGTACATTTGACTGTGCTATGTGTTTTTTTTTTTTATTCCATACCTCAAGACACAGGTGTGGCATTATAGAAGGATGGACCTAGTGTAGGATGTTTACATTGCTAACAGTTTCAAGGCCCAAACCATAAATAGGAGAGGAAATGGAGTCCAGGAGTGCCATGCCTTACATCCCTCTACCACTAAACTGGGAAGAGTTTCTGTGCATCAATGAAAATGAATTCTTCAGCTTCCCTGCAAAATATATTGCAAAGTTGTCAGTAGAAGGCAAAAAGGTAATCTCCACAGGTCATCAAGATGTAAGCTGCAACCCTGAACATAATACTAGCCTTTCCTCATGAAATCATGAGGAAGCAGATACCAGAATGATACTGTATGCTGCTGAAGAATTCAATCAAGGATGTACTAAAATTCTTATATACGCAGTTGACACAGATGTGGTAATCCTTGCTGTTACATATGTGCAAAAGCTTCAGATACGTGAACTGTGGATTGAATGTGGGATTGGTCAACACTTAAATATACACCTCTACCCCGACATAACGCAACCCGATATAACACGAATTCAGATATAACGCGGTAAAGCAGTGCTCCGGGGGGGCAGGGCTGCGCACTCCAGTGGATCAAAGCAAGTTAGATATAACGCGGTTTCACCTATAACGTGGTAAGACTTTTTGGCTCCAGAGGACAGCGTTATATCGGGGTAGAGGTGTATATACCTGTTCATAACATAGTTTATTCTCTTGGTCCAAGCAAGTCAAAGCT
This sequence comes from Chrysemys picta bellii, assembly GCF_011386835.1. Lineage (NCBI taxonomy): Eukaryota > Metazoa > Chordata > Testudines > Emydidae > Chrysemys > Chrysemys picta. The sequence continues at coordinate 131,986,588 of NC_088795.1, forward strand.
TTATCAGTGTTACATGACTATACTGCTTGTGATACAGTGTCTTCCTTTGCTGGAAGAGGAAAGAAAACACTTGGAAGGTATTTCTGCAGAAATGACCCCTGCTTTCATGGGTTTGCTGGCTGCACCGTAATCTAGAGCTGATGGAACTATGTCTCTACTGGAGTGCTTTTTGGTGCTTCTGTATGATAGGGCAAGTGGCACAAACAGTACTGATGAGGCCTGGAAGTGGCCCTTCAAACAGAAGGGGAGAGCTATAGAATCCCTTTGTCCAGCCAAAGTTACATTGGTTCAACACTGTAGGTGAGCTGTTTACCAAGCAGGATGCTGCTGGGGTCAGGACTTGAACCAGCTCCTAAACTGTCTTCCCCTAAAAGATGAGATGGCATGGGTTGGGCTGAGGGCACCAATGGATGGAGTCCACTATGGACAACTGTTCCAGAAGCCAATGATTATTTTTGTAAACTCCTATGATGTGGCTGCAAAATGGGGTTTGAGGCAAGATCCAAGTGTATCAAGGCAGTTTTGAGTTGCACTGCCCTGTGCCACTGTGGTGCAGAATGTAATGTTTAAACATACTGAAGACCATGAGAGTCTTTCTTGTTTCTTATTTTGTTTTAGGCTCGTGTTTACGTAAGCTGCCTTTTCAATCTGTTTGAGACAAACAAATACTCTTTTATGTATAGATCAACCTGAAATATCATTATTAGCGATGAGAAATGTAACTTTCTGTTCATGAACAGAAACTTGTACACTTAGTGTGATATTTTGCTATATAATTAATTATTTTAGTAAATACTCCCTGGTGACACACTACAGAATATGTTAATTCTTAATATTTTTGTAAACTCTCAAGCCATCACAATTCATTGCTTACATTTTTAGGACACCTAAGACAATATGAATATAAATGTACATTAAAAAATACCACTGGGATGGTTTAAAACCATAAACAGTCAGTATCAGAAAAGCATCAGTAACAAAAATGCAGTCTGAATTTAAACAGGTCTGCCACAGACAACAGGGCAAGCTTGGGCAATGGCCCGTGTCACGGGACGCCTGGTGTGTCGAGTGGGGCTGCTCCTGTTGGCCCAAGCTGGGGGTGGTACACCCTGTCACACGATTGTCAGGATTCCCTGTTGGGTCAGGCAATTTCCATAGCGGTGACCCAGGGTCCCGGCAGGGCGGACCAAACACCCAGTCACTAGCCCCCAGAGCCCCTTGAGGTGGAACGATAGCAGTGGCAGGGCCTCTGACCCTCTGTGCAGGGCAGAGCAAACAGACAGTCTGCAGCCCTGAGGTGGGGAAAAGTGAACACTCAGTCTCTAGTTAGGGCCCCTGGGAGCCACATCTAGTGGCAAGTGTGGGGAAGGGGAACCTGGGCCCACACTCAGGGCAGTCCTTAGGATTTATGGGGTCTATGCAGTATTATTAAATTGGTGCCCCATGCCTGACTTGCTCTTAGCAACACCTATCTCCTAGAACTGGAAGGGACCCCAAAAAGGTCATTGAGTCCAGCCCCCTGCCTTCACCAGCAGAACCAAGTACTGATTTTGCCCCAGTTCCCTGGGTGGCCCCCTCAAGGATTGAGCTCATAATGCTGGGTTTAGCAGGCCCACGCTTAAACCACCAAGCTATTGGAAAACTTGCCACATGCATTTTATTAAAAACAGTTTAATTGTGCTGCCTTCACCCCAACCCCTGCACTTCCCTCCCACCTGTGCCCCCAACCCCAGCCCTGTGCTGCCAGCATGCCCCAGCACACTGCCCCCCTGCCTGGTATCCCCCACCTTATACCTAGCAACTCTCACGCCCAATGGCCCCTCACCCAGAGATCTCCACCACAGATCCCTATGCCCAGCGATCTGCCACCCACAGCCCCCCCCCCACTGCCCAGCGCCCCGCTCACAGCACACACACCCCTCAACTGCCCAGCACCCCATATTCCTGAGGGAATTCAGCATCAAAAAAATAAATTCTGTGCACAAAATTTTAAAATTCTGCAAATTTTGTCAATAAATAAATGTGGAGGCTCCAACACAGCAGTGGCAAGCACAGGCCACTGGCTGCATGGAGGTGGGAGATCACCCTGCAGCCTCCCCCCCCTCCCTCCTAGGATAGGGACTTGGCAGTGAGATACCTCTGTGTGCATGTCAAAAGGCCACAGGGAAGCGTTTTACATGATGGCCGGGATGTCATCCATGACCCAAAATCCATTTGAATGACAAAAAAGAAATAGCTGATACCAATGGCTGAGTCCAGCCCTCATCCAGGCCCTTGCCTGCCACTGCTCTGGGCCATCGACTCCCAAATGGCCTTTTTGGCCTTGGCTACACTGGCGCTGTACAGTGCTGCACCTTGCTGCGCTCAGGGGTGTGAAAATGCCCCCCCCCTCCGAGCGCAGCGAGTACAGCGCTGTAAAGCGCCAGTGTAATCAGAGCCTGCAGCGCTGCAAGCTACTCCCCTCAGAGAGGTGGAGGACATACAGGGCTGCGAGAGCGCTCTTGCAGCACTGGTGGCGCGACTACACTCACGCTTCACAGTGCTGTCGCGGCAGCGCTGTGAAGTCCCGAGTGTAGCCAAAGCCTCATTCTCTCTAAAATAGAGCATTTCCCTCTAATCCTGAAAATTAAAGAGATGCTTGGGATGTGCAGTTTAATAAGAAAAGGAATTCTATTCAGGGACCAGTCTTTTTTTCTGCCCTGATTTACACACCTGGTTGCCATACACAGCTCAGTGGGATTGTACTGGGTATAACTCAGGACGCAGTTTCAACAATGCCTCAACAGTGGGGCTGGAGCTCTAAGCAGTGGCTCTCGTTTTGGATTATTTAAGGCAGTTTTTAAAGGTCTTTCCCACAGGTGAGGAAGAAGGTGCTGCATTCTTGAAGGGACCTTTAAAATCCCACTCAATTCTGCACTGTTTAGTACTCTCCTTCGTTCAAAATGCTACCAGCTCGAGAGACAGCCCTGCAGATACTTGGATCCAAAAGAAAAAAAAAATCATGTCCCTTTTCCCTAAATAAAAGTTTTCAGCTACTCCGGCCTTGTCAAGAGCGAGTCCATCTTCCTCCCCAGCTAAGAGGACGCTCCCTCCCTTGCATTCTGCAGCACTGATTGCTGCTTTTCTGCTGCAGGTACATCCCCCTCCCCCTCTTGCTTTAGTGTCCATTTCCTCCTGTTGACACAGGAATATTGTGAGTGGGCAGGAAAAGCAAACGCCAGCTTCTTTTATTTTCCTTTCACTTTCCCTCCTCCCCAGCCTGGTTGTGTGTGTACCTCTCCCTCCTCCCAGCCCCTGTTTGCTGCTGATCCCTGCTGGAGAAGGGAGGAGAGGAAAGGTGAGGGTCCAATGAGGTCCTCGGCGTCTGGGCTTAAACTTCAGAGAAGAGGGAGGTGGAGTGAAAAGGAGACTAGAAGAGAGATTGAAGGGAGTTGCCAGGGCAGGGCATGTGGGCAGAATAGGGGAGAGGTGCAGGTACAGTGTGGGGCTGCTAGGAACAACTGCTCTCCCCTGGGGCCACCAGCCTGCTCCCCAGGAGGCCCTAGCGCGTTCCCTCCAAGCCCGGTTCCTCCGCCGCTCCCCCAAGTCCCGTTCCCAGCTCTACCCCCCAAGCTCAGCTCCCCTGCTGTCTTCCCAGCCTTCCCGGGTATCCTCTCCCCATCCCCCCCCGCTATGTTCCCAGCCTTGCCCGCCCTGCCTGGCCCAGTCCCTCTGCTCACTCACATGCAAACTTTCGCTACTGGCCCCGTGAGGCCTGGCCCGAGCTGAAGCCCTCAGCCGACCAGCTGCAGAGTGAGTGGGCAGAGGGGAGGGGCTGGGGGGTCAGGTCAGGGAGAAGCTTGCCAGCCCAGCACAGGGGAGGGGCCGGAGAGGAGAGGAGTCCACGCCACAGCCAGTGAGGGTGGTGCCTCAATTTTTCGGGTGCCCAATGCAGCCGCGTATACCTAAGGAAGGCCCTGCCCACACTACTCCATCGGGTTCCGACCCAGGGCCCTAGGAAGGCAGAAAATTTCTTCTTAAGGGTTCATGCACTGGCTTCTAATACATTCCCTGGGTCAATTCCTATCACATGGCCCATCTCGGGCAACTCCTCAGCTGGCAGCAGCTCGATGTCCCAGTCAGTCGGCTAGTTGTCCATAGTATAGTCCATGTCCCCAGTCCCAACAGCCTGGAGAGTCACAGGTTCCTCTGCAGAAGCCTGCAACACATGTCCTTCCTCCTCCTCCACCAGCCCAGACTGAGCTGGGTTTCCTTCTTTATCTGTCCCCTCCACCTGGAGCATGCACATCAGGGGCGAGGGGGCATGGTCTCATGGGCCCACAGTGATTGGTCAGGTTCCATTGGCCCAGTGCGGAGTTGCTATACCATGTCATAGCCCTGTATCTGAAAATCTTTATCTGGTCATGCCCTAAGACTCCAGCAAATGTCACGCTTTTATCATAAAACCCACACTTCTTTCACAAATCTGATTGGCTACTCAGAGAACTTACAGCTAAGATGCTGCCACCATGTTTCACTAGCAAAGAGAGATGCTGAATGCAGGTTAAGTTGAATAAATGGAACTTTATTAAACCCTTTGGACAGCTGAGTCCATGCTGCTGAGTTGCTTCCAGCTTAACTCCCTGTGTTCCCTGTTCCCCGGTGTCCTGTCAATAACAGTCCCTGCAGGGAATGTGGGCCATCTGACTCCATGGGACAGACCCCAATCCTGCAATATATGATGCACAGGATAGCTGCTGAACATGTGCAGGGGCCTGCTGAAGTCAACAAGGCTCCATGTGGGTGCAGACATCTGCTTATGCATTGTAAATTGAAGGATCAGGGCCTACGGTTGCTTAGCACCTCTCAGGAGGCACTCATTATCTGTACTTCAGCTGATGAGTTCTCCTAAATATCCCAAATGTTTTGGCTGCAGGGATAATACTAATAAATTACCAGTCAAGAAGAAAAGAAATCAGTAGGTGGTTGTTGTTTCATACAACATGATCTCTTTAATGAAAATAGCTTTACAACAAAAATGTGAACTTCCACAGCAACTTTACCTCTTCACTGGAGAGAGAGGAGAGAAAGCGTGTGACATGGTTACCTTTGAAATTAGGATTTGGATCACTGAGAATCTTATTATTGGTACTATTATTTTTTGTGACTGTATCCAGCTGCTCTCTTCTAAACTTGAGGACAGAGAAATTATACATGATGGGAAGGTACTTCAACTCCAGTTATAAATCCCTGGGGAAACAGCCTTTGGAAATTGATAAATTGTGAAGAAGCTTTCTTGGTTAGGCTGAGTAAGAGTCACATAATGAACAAATTTGTCAGCTTTTTACGTAGGCTAGAAAGATAAAACTATATCAGCTTAAAATAATGTGCAGTTCTGATTCCCATGAAACAATCATTGTTACGATTTCCCTCCTGCACATGTTACCAAGAGGGCCTGTGGAATCCCCATCACTGGAGATTTTTAAGAACAGGTTAGACAAACATCTGTGCGGGATGGCCTAGGTTCACTTGGTCCTGCCTCAGCATGTGAGGGTGGACTAGATGACCTTGTGAGGTCCCTTCCAGCCTTATGTTTCTATGATTCCGTGCTTGGATGCAAAATATATTCCCTTTATACAGACATAGTTAACTGTTCTCCTAATATAAATTTTCTTCTTGAAATCTCCCTTTGAACATTTTCGTTTCTGTATAATAATGTCTTACTTTCATCTTATTTATTACATGCCCTTTTATTTTACCTATCACACCATCTGTTATAAATTTCAGGTTTTAGTTAATTGGGTTATATTCATATCTATACCCCTAACGTCCAGCTGTCCCAGATCTCCCAACAACAAGGCCAACATCCTAACCACTAGACCATACTGTCTCCTTTGTATCAATACAGCTATATGATTACATTCACTAGCCACATGCACCTGTTGGTGGTTCAGTTATTTAATTTTTGTCCCCTTTAAGTAAAGATATGAGAGTGGGTGCTTTCTGTGAATGACCCTCAACTGTTTTTAACTAATTGGGTCAATATTGATCACATAAGGCCTTAATGATGCCTGCTTTAGTGTAACACCAACAGACCCCGGTGGTCAGGTCAGACTTTTAGAGCTTAGTGCACGAGCCACTACAGCATGAGCTAAAAGCTACGTGGCTATTAGCTAAGGCTGTAGAGCAGACTCATTAATCTCTCTCTAAGTGGTCTCAGTGCCACTACATGGGACGGAGCACCATACCCAGGAAGCGTGTGGGTTATACTAACACAGACCTCTGCACCTACACAGACTCCCAATGAAGTCAGTGAAACTCTGCAGCACCCCAAGGTAAATGCTAGCAGATTTCAATCTGGGTATAGAGGAGGTAGAATGTATGACAAGTTACAGTCAAAGGTCAATGAAAAATGTATCAGAAGTCCCCTCGCCCCATCTATTAGCAACGGACGCATTCTGATATGGAGTTTCTATTTGAACGGATCACAAATAGGTTTACCTACCTGTGTATTTCATTTAACTCTCATCCCCCCATCCCCTATCCTCACAATGATCAACACTTGGAGAATTATTTGAAATGATACTGATCATGAGCAAAATAAATAAATGAAATGAGATTTAGAAAAATAGCCACAACCTCTATCCCTCATAGGTAGGATATTTGTAATAAAAACAAATGTTCTTCCTAGCCGGCTTTATTTAATTCAGGTACTCTCTCTGTTTCCTTGCCCAGAGAGTATATTACAAAGATGAACAGATGCACTAGTACATTTTTTTTATAGAAGAATAAAAAACCTAGGATGCAAATGGGACATCTTAGTCTTTTTAATAAGTTAGGCAGCCTAGCATTAGTACATTCAATTTAGCTTGTCTGGCCAGGGGAGTCTGTGGATTGATTACACGAGATAGATAAGTCCTCTGGCTTGCAATTTAACAACTGCAGTATCAAAAACTTCCTCTCTGATTAATTCGTTAATGTTGGAAATAGCACTACACACAAAGTTCCTATATAGTGGCTTCGAATATACCAGTCTAGGGAAAAGCTAAAGGCAAGTTATTAAGGGTCTTCTCTGCAGTTTAATCACTCAGGCTTGCCCTGATTTCCCAGAAGCTGGGCAAAACGATCAGCTAAAGTTTCAATTATGGATTGGGAGAAATTTGAAAGGCTAGCAAAAGTCTTTCTGTACTCTTCCAGATGATGTCTTTCTACATCTACAGTTCCTGGGGTATCAAGGAGGTAGGTCCCACCCTATCTCAAATATATCAGGCTGCATTTAAATACTCCATATGCTTTCATCCTCATTAATCTTCTTTTGCTAAGTTTCCAGGAATGCTTCCCTCTGTCACACAATCAAGAAGGGCAGAAGGTGAAATAATCAAAGGCCAACCCATTCTTGGATAAAGCACAATTTGTTTGCTTCTTCCTTGTAACAGATTATTTATGTTGAATGGATTATTCATGAATAACAGATTTTTTTTTCATTGAAAAACTTAAATCACACCTGCAGGTCCTATTTGTTATGCCTTTTAAATTGCATGGTTCTTATGTGACTCTTTGATGTGCTGTTTATGAGGTCAAGTATCAGAGGGGTAGCCGTGTTAGTCCGAATCGTAAAAAGCAACAGAGAGTCCTGTGGCACCTTTAAGACTAACAGAAGTATTGGGAGCATAAGCTTTCATGGGTAAGAACCTCACTTCTTCAGATGCAAGTAATGGAAATCTCCAAAGGCAGGTATAAATCAGTATGGAGATAACGAGGTTAGTTCAATCAGGGAGAGTGAGGTGCTCTGCTAGAAGTTGAGGTGTGAACACCAAGGGAGGAGAAACTGCTTCTGTAGTTGGATAGCCATTCGCAGTCTTTGTTTAATCCTGATCTGATGGTGTCAAATTTGCAAATGAACTGGAGCTCAGCAGTTTCTCTTTGGAGTCTGGTCCTGAAGTTTTTTTGCTGTAAGATGGCTACCTTTACATCTGCTATTGTGTGGCCAGGGAGGTTGAAGTGTTCTCCTACAGGTTTTTGTATATTGCCTGATATCTGACTTGTGTCCAGTTATCCTCTTGCGTAGTGACTGTCCAGTTTGGCCAATGTACATGGCAGAAGGGCATTGCTGGCATATGATGGCATATATAACATTGGTGGACGTGCAGGTGAATGAGCCAGTGATGTTGTAGCTGATCTGGTTAGGTCCTGTGATGGTGTTGCTGGTGTAGATATGTGGGCAGAGTTGGCATCGAGGTTTGTTGCATGGGTTGGTTCCTGAGTTAGAGTTGTTATGGTGCAGTGTGTGGTTGCTGGTGAGAATATGTTTAAGGTTGGTGGGTTGTCTGTGGGCGAGGACTGGCCTGCCTCCCAAGGTCTGTGAAAGTGAGGGATCATTGTCCAGGATGGGTTGTAGATCACTGATGATGTGTTGGAGAGGTTTAAGCTCCAACTTATGAGGTAAACATCAACAATAAGCATCAGATTCCCCCCCAGGTGTAGTGCTGCATATTATTCTTTATTATTTGTTTTATGGAAGTGCCCAGAATGTGCTATGACACTTTGCAGACATTTATGAGGTAAACATTAACAATAAGCATCAGATTCCCCCCCCCCCCAGGTGTAGTGCTGCATATTATTCTTTATTATTTGTTTTATGGAAGTGCCCAGAATGTGCTATGACACTTTGCAGACATTCAAGAAGGGGCAGTCCTGCCCAGAGGAGCTCATAGCCAATTGACTGATGGAGAGGTAAGTAGACAGAAGTCAGGGAAGTGAAACAAGGACATTTTCTATACAAATTAAAAGACTCATGGCAGAAGTGGGTTCTTGCAAGGGAATTAAAAGTGAGCAGGGTAATAGGGGTCATTCAGAAGAGTTCAAGGAGGCTATACCATGTATAGGGGTCAATGAGGAACAACCAGTTCTTGAATGCTGATGGAGCAGAGGTAGGCAAGGTGTGATGAGAAGCTTGACAAGGGAGAATGTGTAGAGAATAGCAACGTTATGTAGAGGCTTGAAGGAAGTGAACTGTTATTTAAAGGTGAGAGAGCAGATGGAGACCCAGTGAAGGGATTCAAAGAGGGCAGCCCTGTAATCAAATGGACAAGCCCGGAAGATGACTTTGGATGTTGCATTTATATGAACTGGAGGTGGGCAATGTGTGTATGTTTGTGTGACCAAAAAGGTTGCAGTAGATGAGGTGGAATACAATGAGGATCTGCAAAAGCAGTTTGGCTGTGAGGATGAGCCTAATGGTGAATATTAATACTTTGAACTTTACAGTAATTTCTCGTGTGCTTTTTTAACAGTGTGTGTACTTCTGTAATGAATAAGAATTTGATCTGATGCAGAATTGATATTTAGGGCTTGTGTACACAAACATTTAGTTTACAGCAAACTGGGGGGGGGGGAGGGGTCTGTGAAACTACCCTCTCCTAGTCTGCTGCACACTAACTGTCCATGTGGACCCTGCTGACATGCATTAAAAGTTCATTAATGGGTTTTGATCTAGTCCTGTTTCAAAGAGGACTAGGTCAAAGAGTATTAACCCATATCTGGTGTGTTGGCCAAGATGGTATCCATCATGTTAACAGGATGAGTCTTGCATGATACTGGTTTAAAATTATTAATGTATTTCAAAATAGATGGCTACAAGTAGACTAAAGTTTTCCATAACATGACATTAAAATATATGGGATTGAGTCACCATTGCATTGCTCCAGTTTTGCACACCAGTGAACACAATTGATTTTAAGAGCAGTCAACTGATGAAAAACTGAAGTAACACAGGGTTGGATCAGGCTCATGTGTGTTTTTCTAGGTGATGAGTATTGAACTGTATGTGGTAAGTAGGAATAGAGCACTGGCATAAGATGTACTAACAAATTACCACTGAGAGTGTTGTTGAGCTACTGAAAGCGCCAATGCTGGAATCTAATTCTAAACTCCCATAAAAGAATATTTTTTACTATCAGTCTTTGTTACACTTCATCTGCAGTGTGTTCCCTAAATACAGTTTACTGAGCACTTCTTATAGAAATAAATTTCTTGTTTGTCTGGGATATACAGCATTTATGTATTTTTTTATTTGGATTTATAAAACATGTATAAGACAGTGCCTGCTCTGGGCTCAAGGACTCCTTGCCATGAATTAAGAATATAGCACTTAAATAGGGTTACCATACGTCCTCTTTTTCCCGGACATGTCCGGCTTTTCGGCACTCAAACCCCCGTCCGGGGGGAATTGCCAAAAAGCCGAACATGTCCAGGAAAATGGCGGCTCTGCTCCTCCCCTGACTCTTCGGCTCTGTTTAAGAGCCGAGCTGCCCGAGCGCTATGGGCTTCAGGCAGCCCCCTTGCCTCCGGACCCCAGCCGCCGGCCGGGCACTTCCCCTCCCGGGCTCCGGTGGCGCAGGGTCCGGAGGCATGGGGGCTGCCCGAAGCCGGTAGTGCTGGGGCAGCTCGGCTCTTAAACAGAGCCGAAGAGTCAGGGGAGGAGCAGAGCCTCCAGCAGTGGCGGCTCTGCTCCTCCCCGACTCTTTGGCTCTGTTTAAGAGCCGAGCGCTATGGGCTTTGGGCAGCCCCCATACCTCTGGACCCTGCGCTGCCGGAGCCCGGGAGGGGAAGTGCCCGGCTGGGGGCGCAGGGTCCGGATGCAAGGGGGCTGCCCGAAGCCCAAGCGCTACCAGCTTCACAGTTTGCCGGGCAGCCTCCAGACCCTGCGCCCCCGGCTGGGCGCTTCCCCTCCCGGGCTCCAGCTGCGCTGGGGAAGCGCTGGCCGGGGGCGCAGGGTCTGGGGGCTGCCCGGCAAACCGTGAAGCCGGTAGCGCTCGGGCAGCCCTTTCCGCGTGGCTGGGAGTGGGAGGGAGGAGGGGGCGGAGTTGGGGCGGGACTGGGGGTGGGGAAATGGGTGGGGCCAGGGCCCGTGGAGGGTCCTCTTTTTTTATTTGCTAGATATGGTAACCCTAACTTAAAAAATAGACCAGGAGCCACTCCTCCCAGCAAAACACTGTGAATAATTAACTTGAGACCTGAAAGCCTAAATGATACACCCCTCTTACCACAAATATCAGCTAATATCACATCTGTTCTTTCCTATATATCTGCACAAAGAGATAGGCCTTACTGTAGGCCCTAAATGTCAGCAAAGTTTGGATTACATTGGACCAAAAAGGAAGTGGGAGGAGCAGGTTGTAAAGCTGAGGGCGCCTCATGGAAAATATCCCTCACTCTCTCTGGGAAGTGGCTGCAGCTCAAGCGCCCCCACTGAAGCTATGGTTCTGTGACATGGGGATAGAGGTGACACATGAAACTCCACCCAGAAACAACAGGCAGCTGATGCAGATTCCAAAGTCCTTCTGTCAGGTTCTGCCATGGAGATACATTGCTTAACAAATGGGATCCTGCATTCTTCACCAGCTTCAGTTTCCAGCATTGCATTATGATGTACTTCTAAAGTACTCCCCCCAAGGACCTCCAAGTACTTTACATATATTAATCCTCATGTAAAACAGCCCCTGGATGTGCTCTTGGCAGAAGGGATTGAAGCCTGGCCTCTGGATTTAAAAACAAGAACTGTCACTGCTTGAGATAAAGAACTCAGGCTCCTTAGCTCAGCCACTGTAGCAGGTTCATAAACCGCTCTCTGTGGGCCACTATGGTTCAACAGAGAGTTCTGCTGTGCCAGCATGGGTTTCTCTCAGCGTGTGTGATGGGTAAGCAAGTACTATTACTATTGTGCAAAGAAGCACAGAGATCTGAAGTGTGTTCCCAAGGAAAGCTGATGAATCAGGGCGAGAATGGGATTAGAATTCATGAGTGCTCAATTCTTCATGAAGCTACATATTTCTTTCTAATGTTGTAGAAAAAAAAAGGTGCAATATTGCATTTTATTAACTGAGAAAACGTATATGCTCATAATCAAAGTTTGCAGCACAGGGCCTATGCACAAGGAGGCAGAGATAAAGTTGTGCATTACATTTGTATATGTTGTAGATTTTAAGGCTAAAAGGGACCATGATGATCATCTAGTCTGACCTCCTGGGTAACAAGGACCAAAACATATCTGCCACATATTTGTAGGTTTCCCAATTTCTGACTTCCGAGAGTTTCACTGCCTGGCCAAAATGTTGTAATAACATTATTTTTATATGGTATTTCCTAGTTGTTTTTTTTAAAGAAACCTCAAATCAGTATAAAGACGTGTATACACAAATAAAAATAGATTAAAGGTAATGAAAAAGCAGCACTGTAGAGATTTATAAGCTCTACTGCTTGAGACAGTTTTTCCCCCCCTTGGAACAAGGAAATATTTTGAATCTCAGTGAGGGTTAACACTATACTAAACTACATATTTTAATCCACAGTTGATTTGCATATGGGACTGTTCAAAACAAATTACATATTATATGATTATACTGGGAAAAGTTTATTTCTTTCAATTTCTTCTTGCTCAAGGATGGCTGAATAATTTTGTTTACTCAAATATACCAGGGGGGAAAAAAATCAACTCCGGCAGGGATCAGCCACAGAAAATGTTAGGAAGTTGAACGTTTCATAAAGATCTTGGTAATTGAAAACTATGGGTTGTAATAAAAACAGTTATGCATTCTCAAATATAGCACGTCATAAAGAGTAACCAAATTGGAATAAACACTAATGTTTCTTTAAATTCTTGGGAACTAAAAAAACAGCTGAGAAAAAGTTATTAGGTCTTATCTAACATAACCAACGTAAATGGTCAAGTAGGGAGGTGGAATTACCTTGTTGCACAGTATTAATGACACCATTACTGAAGTACTGTGCTCATTTCTGGTGTCCATATTTCAAAAAGATGTTGAAAAATTAAAGAGAGTTCAAAAAAGAGATCCAAGAATGATTCACGTTCTGGAAAACCTGCCTTATAGTAAGCAACTTAAGAAGCTCAATCTGCTTATTTTATCCAAGTGAAAGTTAAGAGATGGCTTGATAACAATCTATAAGTATCTCAATGGGGAAGACATTTCTGAAAGTAGTGGGCCCTTTAATCTAGTAAAGAAAAAAAAAAAGCACAATGAGATCCAATGGCTGGAAGCTGAAGCTAAGAAAATTCAGACTAGAAATGACTCATTTGTAAGGGAGGGTAATTAGCCATGGGAAGAATTTACTTCCAGATGTGTCAGATTCTCCATCAAGTCTTTAAATCAAGACTGGATCTCTTTTAAAAAGTTACGGGCCTGATGCAGAAATTAATGGGTGAACTTCTTTGGCCTGTGTTATGCAGGTAGACAGGGTAGATGATTATAATTGTCCCTCAAAATCCATGAATCTATGATGCATGTATAATGTGTCATTTCATTAATGGATCAAAACATGCAGTTCACATAGATTCTGGAGAAGTAACACTGGATACAATCTGCCCATAAGAGAACTGAAGCTATCATGATGTTCATAAAATACTAATTATACCTGGTGTATTGTTTTAATGATGATAATTCAGATTCTGTTCATATACTGTTCATTTTTAACATGCTAACTCCCTGTTAAAATTATATTGTCGATGCAGGACATGGCTAGCTCATTAATCGTCCCTTCAATGATAAATTTTTTCATCTAGTTGGCCAAGTCCCATTTTCCTTGTTTTAATCAGTGGTTTACATTTTAAATTCATTCATGAGGTAATAAAAAAATCTTTAATTAAATATCTAATGTATTATTAATGATTTTGGGTCTTGGTGATATAAGTTGAAGAAAAGGAGGAAAAAAGCCTCTAGGGATTACTTTAACCAATTTATTAAACACAGCAATAGTTCCCTGTGACATCTCCAGTAAAGCTGCAGATGTGATCAGTATCATTTTTGTTTAATCAGAAAAAGCAAATAGTCCATGCCCCTGCAGTGATACTAGTTTCCTTTGTTAGTAAACATTGATTAGGAGAGTCACAGCGAAATTATAGGAGCTGAAATGACTCTAGATGCAAGTTTGGATAAAGTACTCCCAGCTCTAATCAGAAATGACCTGGCTAAGGGTTAATTATTTAACAGCCTTTCTTTGCCACATGAGATGAGTTGCAAGTGGTTTTGGAGAGACATGGGGGGAAATAGGAATGGAAACAAAGTCATTCTTATGGTTTATTAGTAGTGTTATTAGTAGCACCGAGCCACCTCCGTCATGGACCACGAGTTCATTGTACTAGGTGCTGTGCAAACACATAACAAAAAGACATCCCATACCCTAAATAGCTTATGGTTTAAGTATAAGCCAAGAGACAACAGCTGGAAACAGCTGAGGAGTACAAGGAGACAATATTGCAATCTGTATTTCACCCTGGCCAGCTTAGGTGGCCCCCCACTCAGCTTCAGCTGGCTTTGAGATTCCTTTCTGAGGCACCGCAGCCTGGCGCCTAACTTGGGGCTGTGATTCCCACTGAGTGGTGAGGCACTTAGGAGTTAGGCCTTACAACGTCTACGCCGCTTTGTGAATCTAGCCCTTAGTCCACACAATATAGGAAAAGTACTTACTAATAATGAGCTAGATTGTGCCCTGGTTATAAAATAGACATGCACAGGTGGGGTATGGTGTGGTGATGGGGTGGCTGTAAGGCCTGTCTGTGGGTGAAAGAAAGGTCTGCATATCTGATGCTGTGACTGTAAATGGGCAGAGAGCCCCTTCCTCAGTGCTGGGCCTAAAGACACAATCTAGTCCAGTACGTATAAATGTGTAGATATCCTTGGCCCAATTCATGAGAAGTGGTAATTTAGGGTTGATGTTGTTGTTTAAATTCCCAATCAGCCTTTCTAAGCATGATTTATCTACTTTCAGATTCTAAAAAAGAATTCCAGAGATACTTGCCCAATATTTATAGAAAATGGGTACATATGTAGGTTGCACCACAAGTGAATATTTATGAAATAGCAGTTCAGAATGAATATCAAAAATCAGAAATTATCTCTAGAACGATTCATTTGAATTTTAAAGCAAAGTGTTGTAAATAACCATTACAACTGTCATTCATTTGACAAAGTTTTTTTCAGTTATCTCTTGCATGAATCTGGCCTTGGCAGCATTTAGCAGAGAGAGAGACTGAGCTCACATCCATAAAGTTTTGCTTCGTTGCTGAGTGACATCTTGAACATCTGGCTGGAATAAACTGTTACTTGATTTCTAATTATAATTGATATTTGAAAACTGTCACAGACAAGGACTCTATTGTGCTAGGCACTGTATAGACATGGAAACAAAAGATCATCCCTGCCCCAAATACTTAGGTATGTTTTGAGGTTTTATCAGTTTGATCCAAACTTCTTGGCAAAAGTGTATCACCCCAGAGGAGCAAGAATCAGCGCTGTAACTTGTTCATAAGTAGGCTTGGAAGGATTCAATTTTTGTCAATAAATGTCAATTCCACCATAAAGACAAAAAGTGATGAATGAATATTTCCCTCAATAATAAAAATTTATAGATAGGCAAAGTAAGAAAAATGCTGCTTAAGAACTTATTAGAGTCTCATTTTAATGTGAATAAAACATGTTGCAATGCTGGCATTAGTGGAGATGAAGGAGACCCACCATTTCGGTAGCTGTAATTTTTGAATCTCAATGTCTGGTGTCATTAAATAATCATTGTCTGACTGTCCTGCCCGCTCCCCCCAGACCCCTGAATTTCCTGGAACTGTGGAAATTTCAATCAATAAAAATCAGAAAAAATACTTACAAATAAACACTATTACCCATCAAATGATTAGATAGATAGATAGATAGATAGATAGAATTCTGCCAAGCATATCCAGAAACATCCTGAGTGTCCTGTGTCACTGGAGGTATATATATAAGACATAGCTATGTATATGGGAACATACTTATAGAGTTAATATAAGAATGTAACATTGTTCATAAATTTGTAGGGTCAATAAAGTTTTTGTTGTGCACTGCAAATGCTCCTGAAAACAGCTCTGAACACCCTTTACTTAGGCTCATAGAGGTTCTCTTCTGAGTGCCTATCTGCCACCCCCCCACCCCCCCATCCAGTGAAGCTGGGGGCAATGTCATTTCCACTGCCTCATACCCCCAGCAAGACTCAGAAGTCCTCCACTGGGGTTGTGCATAGAAGGAGCTTTAGCTTGGGGTTTAGCTGAGAAAAGGTGTGGAGGACCAAATGCTGCACCATCCCTGCTCAGCTCTTGGATGTTTGTGTAGAAATCCATAAAGCTCAAAGCTTCACTAACTCCCTCTTCACCACCTTCATCACTGGTTTTTGAGCAGCTAAAAATCCAGCTTCTGGCAGAGTGACACCTACTGGATCTGCGTAGCTAGGGGCGAGGAGCAATCAGAGCAACCTTAGGGAGGCTGTAGCTAAATAGGGAAATGGCTCCTGCCTCCGCTGATCTCGGGGATTGGGACTCCTAGTAAATACAGGGTCAAGGCACTTCTCCCTCTGTGAATTCTGCATTATCCCAGGGCCTCTATCTTGCAGGAACCATTACAAATAGCGTCTTTTGGGGTGTTTTCTCATGGGACGGAATTACCCTAACACAGAAGTAATGGAAGTAGAATCAAGGTCTCCTAAATACTAGTTAATTAGGGTGACCAGACAGCAAGTATGAACATTTGGGACAGAGTGTGGGGGGTAATAGGTGCCCGTATAAGAAAAAGCCCAGTATATCGGGACTGTCCCTATAAATTCGGGACATCTGGTCACCCTATAGTTATCTATTCCTACCATAAGACTTCTCCTGTGTCCTGTGATATTAGGCGTTGGGGAATCAATCGACTCTGTCCACTATGGTATTTAATACTGACCCCTATAAATCAGTATTAATGTTTGGAAAAATCTCTATTTTTAATTTTTGCCCTACATTGTTCTGCTTGTTAAACACTTCTAATATGTCTAAATGGCAGAAATGTTTTGGAGACTGCTACAAAGAGTAGGTTAGATAAATGTCTATCAGGGATGGTCTAGACAGTATTTGGTCCTGCCATGCGGGCAGGGGACTGGACTCGATGACCTCTCGAGGTCCCTTCCAGTCCTAGAATCTATGAATCTATGAAAAATCACTAGCAGACACCTGACACTGCATACACATGCACAGACATTTTCAACTGAAAGAGACATCTGTCAATAGAATGACTTTTACATTTTACAATAAAAGCCCTGAAAAGATGAAACACAAAGAATTTGTTACCATCATTTGAAATAAAAATGTGATAATCTTTGCTTTATAAAAAATATATTTTCAATTTATATTCATTGTTTCTATGGTGACACCTTAGACAAGTGTGATTGCTTCATCAACTGAATCTAATATTAACCGCAGGGGAAAAAATATGTATCTGAAAATAACTTTTACTGTGATTTTCCCCTAAGACTTTATATGCATGTCTTGTTTTTTATCGTCTCTTGTTTATCAATATTCAACATCCATCTCACAAAACTATTTATGGAAAGTTGTCTTTTCTCAGATGAGTGTATTTTGTGCATACTCTTTAGCCAGTGGAAACAGTCATAGAAGAAGAACCATGGAAGATTCCATGAACAAAAACTCAAACAGATCACATGTCGGTTTTTGATAGCTCATATGCAAGCAAAAGTTAAAGATGGCTTCAGAAGAATCACACACACTAGATTTTCATAGGCATTTTCAGTTTAAGACCACAAATTCTCAGGCCCCACCCTTCTGCTGATGTAGATCAGTGGCCTTCCATTGATTTAATTAGACCTACAGTGATGTTCACCAGCAGAGGAACTGGCCCTGAGTCTTGAAGTGGAAGCTAATAATTTACAAAGAAAATAAATCCTAAGACATGATACAACTGGGAAACCTAAAACTCGGAGAAGTTACTTTGGCTGCCTTATATCAATGCAGCAATTTAAGTAGATCAGCTGTATTGGAAGTGACCATTACCAATTTCTGCATATTGGTCAGGGGAAAAATGCTCATTATATTCAGGGTTGTGTCTGTGATGTCCATTTAAATTATATCAAAGGCTTCTGAGTGCATAGTATATTCAAAGCTTGTTGATAGGATAAACAGACAACATAGAAAGAACAGGAGTACTTGTGGCACCTTAGAGACTAACAAATTTATTAGAGCATAAGCTTTCGTGGACTACAGCCCACTTCTTCGTATGCATCCGAAGAAGTGGACTGTAGTCCACGAAAGCTTATGCTCTAATAAATTTGTTAGTCTCTAAGGTGCCACAAGTACTCCTGTTCTTTTTACGGATACAGACTAACACGGCTGCTACTCTGAAACCAGACAACATAGAGAAACCTATAGAAGAGTGGCATGCCATAAAACACAGTGGATCAACTTCTGTTCTCATTTGAACATGTGAAACCCCATTGATTTCAGGAAGTGAGTGAGAGGAATCCTTTGACCCTCTACTTTCCTTATACCTTGAAAGTCTTTTTATGGAATGGGCAGAGAGCATCCCACCGATCTTGGGACATTGTAGAAGGCTGGGATTTCCATATTCAGGCACAGTCTTTCTGTGGTATGCCTGGGTTCCTGTTCTTCGGGGCACCAGAACAATCAGACTTCCCTGTAGAGGTGCAATTACACACAGGAAAGTTGGGTGGGAGCAGAGATGGGAGTGAGGAACTATAAGTTCTGCAGCTGCAGGATAAGAAGTTGGTGGTGATAATATTGCCCTTATATATCCCCGTGAAGGAAACATAAGAATGCCACCAGGCAGGCATCCAGCTCAAAACATGCTCTCAGACACAGAGTGTGAGTTAATGCTGAGATTAGAAAATTCCCTCAACTTTCCTATGGAATGATGCTAAATCAAGATTATTAATAGCGATTTAGCCATAGGCCAAAGAGCCAAAATGAAAAGATAGTACAATAAGACTTAAAACTAAATCCAGAATTCTAAAATATTTAAATACATATATAAGCAAATAAAAAAAGTCCATAAACTCATTAAACTATATAGAATCACTGTGCCGCCTGCCTTTTCCTTATTTTAGTGGCTGACCATGCAAATAGGGGAACCGCTAGGATTACAGGTACATTGTCAGAGCCTAACTGAGAAGTCATAGCAAAAGGCATCTGGGACAAAAACATGGAAAGCCACTTTGACCTCAAGTGGCAATACAAACTGCAATATAATGAATAATGGGGTAGATCTGCCATCTGCCCAGAGCTGCATGGAAAGAGGCAGTTACGTTTCTCAGTGCCAGTGTACCAGCCTTCTAACTAAACTGACTTCATGGACTGAAAACAGAGAGCTGTAAAGGACCTCAATTTGTTATTGGACAATTGTCTAAATATTTGGCATACCCTTGAGTCTTTTTAACAAGGGGGAACCAGGGTGACATATTTGTAATGGAAACAAATGCCATATTTAGTTGCTTATTAATATCCTCTAATCTCAACTTGGTTAGGGATTTCACATTTGTAAACTGAAATCTGAGGAACGATGGCATGAAGATCAGTCCTGAACTCCTCTCCTCAGATTTGTCTATATGGAATCCGCCTGAAGGGTCACAGGAACTTCAGCTTGATGCGGATGTCATATCACCTCATCCTCACCCCTGCCCCACACATTTTGTCTTCCGGGGGCAGGCGTTCTGCTTCTTCAATCCCCACTGCACCTGTTTCCCTTTCTGCATCCTCATGCAGAATTTTGCTCTTAAATGTCTGGCTTACCCTATGTTTGTCAGGCTTATGTTCCCTTTTGTTGTGGATAAATCTTCTGTACGTCAAAGGCAAAGACAGGAACTTCTCCGTGGCTAGGTAAAAATGATGGCTGCTCATTGAAAACTGTGAACCAATTAAAAGGGAAATTACCAAAATATATGACAGATCCGCAAGTGCATTTGGGATGAATGCTGAACCATGATCAAGGGACTCTCAGTTAATTGCTTCATGTCTACACCTGCAGCTTGTTAGCATTGCACCTGGTTTCAGCATCAGAGGTACCTGGGTTTATGGCTATAGCTTGTTATGCAGTTTTATAGGCCTCCATGAATATTCACACAGCTGCTTCTATGACTGGATATATCTACTTTCTCTGTAATATGATATAGAAATTAGAAAAAAAATCTAGCTAAATAAAGGACGGGTAGGTGGGTCATGGTGCTGTTAGAGCTTGTGATACAGCCTATCAGGCCCATTGTGGCCCCCTGCTGAAGGCCCCACGGACCTATTACACCCTACCCTAGGAAAGGAGCAGTGCTGGTGGGTCCTCCAGGCCTGCCTAGAGAAGCCTTTCAGAAGCAGCCAATTAGAGTGCTGCAGGCTCAGATAAAAGGAACTGCAGGGGGTAACAGGTCAGTTTCTGGCTAAGACTGGTTAAGAAAGGGTACCCTGCTGTAGCCAAAGGTGATTGAGGGATAGCTAGAGTTTGGTTCTGGAGGCATTTGCTTAAGCTGAGAGAGAGAGAACCTGGGAACCCTAAAGTAAGGGGTGAAGATTATGAAGTCAGGTGGGAAGAGGCCCAGGGAAATAGCAGCAATTAATTGAAATAACTGGTATGGCTTCTGTTTGTAGGATCCAGGGCTTGGAACCTGGATGAGTGGGCCTGGGTTCCCCCACCAGTGAAGTTGGGTAAACACTGAAAAAGGTACTAGGCTTGCTGGGAAGTTACATTAAATTTAAAAGGCCTGGAGCTGGGTTTGTTGATTCTTTTCCAAACTGGAAGGGGTTTGTTTTGAACTTTGTGACTTAGCTGGAAGGGTAGGCTACAGAAGGCTTAAAGCCACTGAAGACACATGAAGCAAGGCTTACAACCTACAAAGGATGCCAGGAGGAGGAAAAGGCCTGCAGTACCATGTTTAGCAGCAAGAGATGCTCAAGTGGGGTGTCTCCCCTGTTACAAAGGTATTCATCAAATCCAGGCTGTGGTAAGTAATGGCCAGAAGTTATTGCCATCTGATAACACTGCCTAGGCATATATGGAACTTTATGGTCTGTGTGAAATGATTGGATCTAATTCCTTGTAACTTCACTGGTGTACATGAGCAGAAGCCTAGGGAAAGGGATCTGGGAGGGAATTGGAGGAGTGGTGTTTAAGGCAAGAGTTGTAAATGGCCATTCTATACTTAGCCTATAAGCTTTTGGGGACAGGGACCATCCTTGTCAGTCACTGGACTCCTGGGTGCTACTGCAATACAAACTAATAATAATTAAGTTGCTTAGATGATTGAGAGGAAGGGAGATCGGTGGGGTCAAGGACAAGATGAGAGATACTGATTTTGTTTTCTACGCTGAGGGGAATGTCATGACTGAGATGTGGGTGGTCTGATCATTTAAATTAAATTATGGAGATATACCTATCTCATAGAACTGGAAGGGACACCAAAGGGTCATTGAGTCCAGCCTGCTGCCTTCAGTAGCAAGACCAAGTACTGATTTTTGCCTCAGATCCCTAAGTGGTTGCCTCAAGGATTGAATGCACAACTCTGGGTTTAGCAGACCAGTGCTCAAGCCACTGAGCTATCCCTCCCCCCTATCATAGCCGGAGTCAGGCTGGGTCAGATACAGTAACTCCTCACTTAATGTTGTAGTTATGTTCCTGAAAAATGCGACTTTAAGCGAAACGATGTTAAGTGAATCCAATTTCCCCATAAGAATTAATGTAAATGGGGGGGTTAGGTTCCAGGGAAATGTTTTTCACCAGACAAAAAAAATTATAATATAAATGTATACAGTGTGTGTGTATATATACACACACAAACACACACACACAGTATACATTTTAAACAATTGAATACTGTTAACAGCTATGATGATTGTGAAGCTTGGTTGAGGTGGGGAAGTTAGAGGGTGGAAGAGAGTGGGATATTTCCCAGGGAACGCCTTGCTGCTAAATCAGTGGTTCTCAGACTTTTGTACTGGTGACCCCTTTCACATAGGAAGCCTCTGAGTGCGACCCCCCTCATATAAATTAAAAATACTTTTTTATATATTTAACACCATTATAAATGCTGGAGGCAAAGCAGGATTTGAGGTGGAGGCTGACAGCTCGCGACCCCCCAAGTAATAACCTCATGACCCCCTGAGGGGTTCCGACCCCCAGTTTGAGAACCCCTGTGCTAAATGATGAACTAGCACTCGGCTGAGCCCTCAAGGGTTAATACATTGTTCTTAATGTAGCCTCACATTCTACAAGGCAGCAAGAATGGAGGGGGGGGGGGGAGATAGCAGAGCAGACAGACAGACATACACCTTGTGTGTGGGAGAGAGAGAAAGATGCACATTGCCCCTTTAAGTAAGCTGACCCACTTTTAAATGCATTGTCTTTTTAAGTGGATCAGGAAGTTGAGACAGCAGCTGCTGTCCCAGGCTCTCTCCATCTGTGTCCCCACCCTGCTCTATATGGAGAAGGGGTAAGTGGGGTGTGGGAGCAGGGGGGAGAGGGACACCCTGACATTAGTTCCCCCTTCACTTCCCCTCCCCTGCACAGCAAGCAGGAGTCTCGGGGAGCAGCTCCAAGGCAGAGGGCGGGAGCAGCACATGGCAGTGGGGGGAGGGACACAGCTGAACTGCAGACAGCTGCTGCGCAGGGAACTTAGGGGAGCGGGGAGCTGATAGGGGGGCTGCAGGTCCACCCTGGTTCCAAGCCCCCACCAGCTAGCTGCAACAGGCTGCACTTCCTGCAAGCAGTGGACAAAGCAGGCGGCTGCCAAAGGATGTTAGAAGGGAGCACTACACAACTTTAAACGAGCATGTTCTCTAATTGATCAGCAATGTAACAACGAAACAACTTTAACCAGGACGACTTTAAGTGAGGAGTTACTGTACCAGGAAATCAGAACCAGAGACATGCAGAGGGCAAACCAAAAATCAAGTGTCTGGAGGTAGGTAGGGTCCAGGTTTCCAGGAGATCAGAAGAAGGAGACAAACTTGAGATCAGAACCACAAATCATTAACTAGAGTCAAGATACCAGGAAGTCCAATTGGAGGAGCAGGAGCAGAAAGCACAAGTCACACAGTCCAGAGCAGTAGTGGGCAACCTGTGGCCCATCACGGTCATCAGCTGGCGGGCCACAAGACATTTTGTTTACATTTGCACGTCCACCCGCAGCTCCCAGTGGCTGCGGTTCACCATTCCCGGGCCAATGTAGACAAACCGTCTCGCGGTCCGCCAGCGGATTACCCTGACGGGCCACGTGCAACCCGCAGGCTGCAGGTTGCCCATCACTGGTCAAGAGCAAGGTGGATCCCAGTTGCATGGGCAACTTCCTGTTACTATGCTCAGTTTATATAGATGCTGTGAATGAATCAGCACCCCCCCCCCCCCACGCATTCGTCCAGACCCGTGGACTGAGCTCCTTTGTTGGAGTTCAACTTCTATCCTAGCAACTGTTAGCAGGTCACTGGGTGGCAGTTTGGAACCTACTAGCTCCTAAGCGCCTACTTACCAGGATTCAAGTCCATGGTCCCTGGTAAGGAAGGAGCAAAAAGAACAGCAGAGGCTGAAGAGTTACAATTACAATTACTCTGGAAGGAATGGGTTACAGGAGAGAGTGGAGGTAAATGATAGCAAGTCATCTCAGAGTTAATATCTGGGATATTTGTAGTCCCTACAAATGCTGAATATTCTCCCTCCCACCTCATTCCTGACTCTCTCTTTGAGAGTAAAGAAGCATTGCAACTATTAACCCCACGACTTGGTGCTGAATTCAATGTTCTTATTTCTGTCAGTGAAACCCTATAAGGACTTAATACAAATACATTGCTTTTTTATTGTCTATTTCCTGATAAAAATCAAGCATGTCTGATCCATGTTTCAAGGTCAAAACTGATGCCGTACTTTCAGCCATTGATCACTGGAAGGATTTTTCTTTAAGCAAACCATAATAGACCAAGTCAATATCCACTTCAGCCTTCTCACACACTAATGTTGCTTTTGTCAGAACTGGAGATAAGTTGAAAACCAAACAGCAAGGGAACCCTCTATCAAAGAAATCTATTTCCCAAGGAAAGTCAAGGAGCTAAACTAGTTGGAATGCTACAATAGTCTCAATGTTTTTCATAAATATTCAAAGTGAGATTTTTGCCAGAAGTGAGATTGTACCAAAAATAATTGAAAGAATTAGAAGCAATTTGGATTGCAGCTCTTCCCCTACACTTTGTGTCAGTCAGTAAAGATGGTTGAAGAGTAAATAGTGATCAGTTTTGTGAGTCAAAGAGCTAGTTTGCTTCATGGTGATTGGCGTGGTCATGTTGGTGGTTGGAATATTTAGTTAACCAGGAAATATAATCTCCTGTTTAAAAAGTTTCCATCACTTAATTGGGTGGGCAGGCCACAGGAAAAATTATGAATAGCAAAAAGATAAAACAAACACAGACATATGTGTGTCCTTTTCTCCCCCCCCCCCCCCACTCTCCCCAGACTGACACTTTGTAATCATCCAAGGTACTAAATGAATATTGGAAGATAATTAGGATCAGTCACAAAGGAACCATAGGTGGGGGAGGGGCAGGGCAGCTAACTTACCGTAATCACAAAAAATAGTCAAAATACATAGTTTGACTATTTCCATTGTTCTCTCAATGCACACGTGCCGTAGAAGTTGGAGAAATACCAGTATCTGATCATCATGTCCACCCTCTGCTAGTAAAATTTTGTTCCCTACAACCTATTTTCTAATATCAGGTCTTGAATTTAAATTGCCAGGGACCAATTTTGTCAGATCAGTTTCACACTAGTGTAGCTAAATCAATGGAGTTTCTCTTGATTTATATTAGAGCAGAATCATGGCCCAAGGTCTGTAATCTGATTCCACATAGATGTGATATGGTTTGGAAATGTCACAGACCTCTTTTTAAGAACTTGAGTAGTGATAGTTAATTTACCAAAAAAAAAAAAATCAAAGTAACTCTATTCATACTCATTTTCTCAAGCTATATTTAAACTGCTGCTGATCATGAAAACAGCTGCAATGTGTGACCTGGCAAATGCATAGGGCTAAAAAATTATCTACATGAAGACTAGTAGTTCTGGGTTAGAAAAGTTATTTTGAAGAAAAACACATACATATCAACATTCCGACTAACTGAAAAGAGACTGTAGGAGGGATTAGATCCACAATACATTGCAGCCCTTATGGAAGAACAGTAGTAGCTGAAGAAAGCCATGTTTGGAGAAGATATTTTTTTATTACGGGGTAGGCCTTTTTGTCTAAGGGGACACTTAACCTATGCAGAGGGCCAGCATTAGACCTACCAAAGCTTTAGGTTCCAAATTTTCAAGAGTTCAGCTTTAGGTTTTCCAATGTTCAGAACATAACTTCTTTTTCGGAACTCAGCTCCTTCTTAAGCACCTGTATAAGGGTCAGAATCCCCAATGTGCTAAGCACCCAGCAACTAACAATGTTATTATTTTATGTGTAATGACTGAGGTAGTAACGAGGGCCCCCATCCACTTGGGAGTTAGGCACCTTTGGGAATTTGGGCCTAGGAACCCCAGTTATAGACCAGGACCCATTTGTGCAAGATGCTGTACAAACACAACATAAAGACAGTCCTTGCCCCAGAGAACTCGCAATCTATAAAAGAGGAGAGAACACATAGAAACGGATGGGGGAGTCCAAGGAATCAGTGCAATAATACCGGTGAGCATGACAAAATGTGGTTTGAGCACACCTGCTACCTAACCATTGTCAAGTTTTTGGTGGAAAACATTTTAAGGAGGACAATGGGGTAGCTTTATGTATGTTTACAGGGAGGTCTTCTCAAGGGTGAGAGGTAATATGGCCAGATTTTCAGAAGAGCTCCGTACTTAATGTTAATGATCAGCCTTAACAATCTTCTTTGCAAATCTGGCCACTTACTCTGCTGCCAAACTGGGAGCTGAGCATTTTTTAAAATCTGGCCCTGAGCATGGGTGCTGAAAGGTTAGAAGGACTGATGTGACTTTGTGCTATGCAGATTCACAGGGGTGAATTTCACTCTAACCAGGTAACTGAATGGCTTCAGTCACTTCTATTAGTACTGTACTTCTGATTCTAATATCTTAATAAAGCAATATGCTAAAAAATGGAATACGAATTGGCTGTGTTCGACTGCTGTAGCAGCAGTTATTCATCCACCCACCCATCCATCCATTTAATTAAAATAACTGAAGTTTCCCTCGGAAATAGTAAACAAAATACATCCTTCAATTAGTTCAAACATTTCAAGATGTCCGTTTCATTTTGCTGGGTATGGTAATTCAAATCACTGCTTCAGTGCATTGCAGGAAGCTGGCTGGCAAGAACTCTGACTTATTAACACTCCATGTACATTAAAAAATCCTGTATGCTCAAGAAATTCAGTATATGTATCAAACCTGAAAATATATGGGTAGGTGCAGCAGCTGATTTTCAAATACAACAAACTTCACACTTACTTCCTTTCCACGTGACCAAATCCTAGTAATACTCCTGGAAGTTTGGGCTATTTGCCCAGTGCAAGAAAATTCCTGCTATCTCAGGTCAGGAAGGCACATACATGCTCCATATGCTGTAGAGTGCTTGTTACTGGACCAGTGAATTTTTTAGGCACAAAACACTCAGACCTAGATCCTCAAAGGTATTTTGGCATCTAACTGCCATTGAAATCAATGAGAGACTGTACATAAGCTCAAAAGTTTGTAGCTTTATAAATAAAATATGAAGATGTCGTCTCTGAATACAAAACATTTCCTCATCCACCTTGTCTCTCGAATATTCTGGGACTGATATGACTATAATAACACTGCACACAAAAATTGAAATCAATGGCAGTTGAGTATCTAAATATGTTTGAGAATCTGGGCCACACTGGTAGTGGTAGTATCTATACTTGTTACAGATGACAGATGTGTTCACCAGATTCCAGTCCCTCTACAAATACAAAAGTCTGGATTCTTCTACAAACTATCTGAGACTCTTGGGTCTGCAATGTGGGCTAGAAAATCGCAAAGGGATCAGCTTTCTCATGGGACTTCAGGTTCCAACATTCTTCTTTGTCAAGTCAGACATTCTGTGAGATCAGCTTCTTTCACAGGATGCCAGTTCTTCCACTTCGACATCATATAAAAACACAGAGAAAGGTATAAAAAGAGTAATCTAGGGTAGAAAAACCTGCATTATGTATCACTGCCTTTGAATCATAGAATATCAGGGTTGGCAGGGACCTCATGAGGTCATCTTGTCCAACCCCCTGCTCAAAGCAGGACTTTTTTAACCGACTTTTTGTGTAAAGTCGGTTAAAAAAGGAGTGCTGATGGAAAATAATAAAAGTACTATGACTTTAAGATCAACTTACATTGCAAGTCTCATCCTAGGCTTAAACACTGAGTGCTATGGAGTGCAGCTAGTCAATTTTTCATTCAACCCTTTTTTAAAAGAAACTAAACATTTAGTCCTCAAAACAATTTTCACTGAAGTTTAAGTTTGTCAACAGTTTTCAGTTTCTTAATTAAGAATATTTTCAGTTTTCAGAGTTTTTCATGAAAATGTTTAAGGGTTATTTTACATTATTATTTTTAAAATACCATTTTCTGATCAGTTCTACTATGGAACTGCACATGCTCTCACCAGGTTTCAATGTGGCTGTAAATGGACTTAGAATCATAGAAGATTAAGGCTGGAAGAGACCTCAGGAGGTCATCTTGGTGGACCCTTATTTCATGTGTGAGTATTTTTATAGCTTAGATGCATTGCAGTATCACATAGGAACCCTGATCATAGACCAGGGCCCCACTGAGCAACATGTTGTGCAAACACAAACCAAAAAGATGATCCCTGTCCCAAATATCCTTAAACACCTGCAGGCTGAGGGAAGCACCTCTCTCTCTTCCCTGGTTAGCGTAACAGCACTCCTCTACAGTAACCTATCCTCTTTGGTTGGTGAGGTGAGAGCATGACCTCTTGTTTTAGTCTATTTTAACTGCTGCTTCTGTGAACTCAGCCTGCACTATTGGCTGGAGCAGAGAGGTTGCAGAGCTAGGCCTTGCCTCCTTCAGGATGCTTTAATGGGAGAGGCTTGCACGTATGAAGGAAGTTGTTAGGTGGCCCGTAATGGAGCCCAGGAACATAGAAGGGAGTTTCTTTGTGCTTTCCCTTCTTGTGCATACATATTCAGAAGTTGATGATGCTCTAGCGCACCGTGTAAAGCATAATCCACTAACCAAAGCTTTCCATGAATGTCTGCACTTTCTTCATGAGTCATTCATAATACCAAATGCTCATAGGGATTCAATAACTAGACAAACATCTACCTAGTACTACTCATGGAACTTTAAGGCCCAATGGCTGGAGTCTATGGACTCGCCTTGTTCCACAGGACAATAGGGTCACGTGACCCACATCCGGGAGATGGGCCTTACTGCCGGGCAGAGAAGGGCTAACGGCCAAAGTCAATAGAGATACTCTGGGTGTACAGGGCAGTAATGCCTACTGGCCAGAGTCATTAATGATACTCTGGGTTCACCGGCAGCCAGGTCTGGTGGCCAGAGTCAATGGAGATACCCCTCTGGGCATGGCCGTATGGCCGAGTGGCTGGAGTCACTACAGTCACCCTCTCGGCAGGGTTGTATGGCCTAGTGGCTGGAGTCTCTACAGTCACCCTCTGGGCAGGATTGTATGGCCTAGTGGCTGGGGTTGCTAGGGTCGCCCTCCAGGCGGGACTATATGGTCAAGTGGCTGCTTGCGGGGCGGGGGTGGGGACAGGGGCACCACCCAGGGAGGGTGACACCCAGGTAGGGGGACCTGGATCCTCCCTGCTCCACCAGGTCCCAGCCCAGGGCCCTTGCAGTGGCAAGTGTGTCTGCCACTGGGTCAGCGGGGATCCGTCTGCAACACACTAACCGGCCTCGGGACAATGGCTAGTCCCCCCCCCCCCCCCGGGGCTACTTCCTACCTTGTCAGCCCAGTCAGTGATCTGTGCATCTTCGGGGGTCTCCGGTTTCTTTGGCCGGTGCAACCCCCTGTAGCTCAGACCTCTCCGGGGTATCCACATGTAGCTGGGCGTCTGTTCAGATCTCGGCGCCTCTGGCCTCCATGGTCCGGGGCTCCAGTGGTTCCTGGGAAGGAGCCGTCAAGGAGCATACTTCCTCGCCAGCGGTTGGCCCAAACTGAGCTGGGCTGCTCTCTCTTATACTGCTGCTATACCTGGACCAGGCCCAGTAGGAATGTGGGGGCATGACTTCCTCACCCACAATGAGGAGTTAACCCTTCCCCATCCAGTGTGGGATGAGTTCACCCCATCACACCCACCAATATTAGTTGTTATCTCAAACTGGGATAAAAAGCCTACAGTTTTTAATTTTTTGGTGTAATGGGTGGGGGCGGGGAAGTCTGTTTGAAATGTTTCATTATAATAAACTTGAAATGTCTGGTTTTGATTTCAGTCTTTTCAAAAAATTGTATCAAGTAAGATAAATTTAAGTCATTTTTTTTAACCAAAAAAATAAACTTTTTTCTGAGTATCAAACGGGGATGTTTTGATGTTTGTTTCATTTTTTTTGACAAAACGTAATCAACATTAGTACCATTTCACCATAGATTTTGGTTTTATTGAAATGGGATGTTCTAACCAGCTCTACTCCCAGTATCTGTGAGGTAGGGCAGGCCTATTATCTGCCTTTTAAGAAGGGGAGACTGACTCACACAATAATTCATCTAAGGCCACACAGGCAATGACAGAACTGAGATTGGAGCCCAGCTCTCCTGAGTCCCAGTTTAGTGCCCTAACCACTGGACTACCCCTCCTCCTGAGAGGCTCAGACCTAAGTCTGTCTATGATCATCATACATCAAAATCTTTCTCACATTCTGAATGGCCTGCCCAGCTGAATAGCCTGACTTATCTTTCATTATTTTCCCTTCAAAGGGAGAATACAATCCTTCTGAATGTGCCAAACTCTGGGGAATTTTTTTATTATAATGCTTAATAAGCAAGCAGTCTTTTCAAAGATCCCATATCTGTGTTCCTAAGTCTTAGTAAATATTTTGTGTTCAAGCACTGACTTGCACAGTGGGGCCTGGAATAGTTTCTGGCATCATCATCTGAGGAGCTCATTGAAATAGTGTTATTACACTGTAACTATGGTACTTTGGAACTGCCTATTTAGAATAAAGCATAATGCCTGCAATACAATTTTACCTTTATAGCATTTGTTGTGCTTCTGGGCCTTACCAGCAGTTATGTATTCACCACTTACCTCAGCATGCATCTAACTAGTCAGTCTGGATGCTCTCCAAATGCTAATAGAGCTAAACAAAAACGTAAGGAGATTGGTAGATAGGTTATCTCAGTTCTAGTCAGGGTTCTGCTGCAGACTGAGGGTCAAATTTCCATTGTCTCCAAGAGAACAAGGATTTGGCCCCATTGACATAAATATTCCCACATTCCTTGTAGGTGTGGATTACTCCACCACACCTAGTGGGGAAAGAGTTCTCAAGAGCTCAAACACAGGGTGTCTTCACAGCACAGTTAGCTGAAATTATAACACAACTGTTACCCCTCCCCCAACTCAACTCCATCCACACAAGTCTCTAGCTTGAATTAAATGTTGGCTTTAAGCTTGAGCTAGCTAACACATAAGGGTACACTGACACAGCATGTGCCAGGGAGCCTCCCAGCTTGCCTTGGCAGAGTCGGGCTTTAAAAATAGTTTTGTGTAGACAGCACTTTGGAGATGTGACTTAAGCTTCAGAGGCAAGGTCCAGCCCAGGGTAGGGGGGGTTGGTTTGAGTCCAAGTCGCAGTGTGAGGTGCAACTTCAAAGTGCTGTCTACACAGCAATTTTTTGTTTTGTTTTTAAGAGTACTAGCACAAGACAGAGTATGACCTAGACTGGGAGACTTGCTCACGTGTGCCGCATAGATGTACCCTATTGGGGGAGAAGAGAGCTTTGGAAGTTCAAGTGATGCTGATGCTCGAATTAGCTCTCGCATCCCCATTTAATTACTAAATTACAACCCATTAGCAGCTACTCCAATCACTCCATGTAACTGGAGTGTTTTGAGGTGAGTGCTTTCACTCTCTGTGAAGCTAGGCTAGCCCAAGTGCAGTTAGCTCAAGTGTGGTAACTGTTGTGGTGAAGACAAGCCCCGAGAGTCGGTATTTCCTTTGCACTCTAGACCAGACCTCAAGAGCAACATGCAAATCTTAAGGGTGGGGCACGGTCTGGAGTCAGGACACGGGATCTCTGGCTATTCTGCATCTTCCTTTGACACCATTGGCATCCCCAGTGTCCAGCTGGGTTTTTGTGGTTTGGTGCTGGTAGAAGAGATGTTCAAAGGGACCTAAGAAAGCTAGTTGCTTTGTTCCCGCTGAATTTTGGTGTGAATTAAGGGTACAATTAACTCCCATTTGTGCCTTTTAGAATCTTCCCGTAATAGTCTTGCAGTGTAAACTTGCCAACTTCATCTTTAAAAACTTTCCATTTTTTTAAAAAATGCTTTTTAAAAATCCAACTCTGC
Source organism: Chrysemys picta bellii (assembly GCF_011386835.1). Taxonomy (NCBI): domain Eukaryota; kingdom Metazoa; phylum Chordata; order Testudines; family Emydidae; genus Chrysemys; species Chrysemys picta. The sequence continues at coordinate 132,017,930 of NC_088795.1, forward strand.
CATTCTAGTTCAAGTATAATTAGCAGGAATAGGGCAATGAGCTTCCCATTAGAGCTGATGGAAACTATTGCTCGACCTAATATGCAAATCATCTCTTGGATGACAAAGAGCTGTTGGGATTTCTTCTACTGTGTGTAGTTATGCACTGCCTTCAGAAGGAGGTCCCGTTCATTAAAGAGATCAAAAGGAGTATGGGAGATTCAGAAAGGTTTTGTTACCTTTAGGGAAAGTGTTGGAAAGTAGGTCAACCAAGCAACTGAGCCAAGAGGAGAGGGAAAATGTAACTTTTATAAACACAGAGATGTTTAGGCTTTGGTGCTTGTTACAAGATCAAGACGTCAAAGTCTTTGAAGTTCTTGTGTGTGTGTGTGTGTGTGTTTATATAAAAAAATAACCATCCACAAACAGCCATGCTTAATTGCCTAGAGTCTCAGAGGGTGTAAACTGGTGCCTACACATAAACTTCAATTTATACCAGCTGCGGTCCTATCTCAACATGCTTAAGTCATTTGCCATTGTGTAATGTCAGTGCGGTACATTTGGCTAGGGTAGGCATTGTGGTCCAGTATATAGCCTTAACCAGCCTGCTAGCATCATCCTTATCAAACCCAGATTAAGCTTCACTCCCCTCCAACAGCCGCTCTTGGCCAGACATTGGAAAAACAAAGTCACCACACTATTTGAGTCTGGGAAGCAAGAGCTCGAGGGTGAGTCTGTAGTTAAGGCCACGGTGTGGGACTTGACAGATGTGGGTTCAGCTCCAGGCTTTACCCCAGATGTCCTCTGTGATTTTTAGTGAGTCATTTTTTTGTCTGTATATCAATTCCTTTTCTATAAAATGGGGGAAGAATCTTTTTTCTTCTCCCTGCTCTTGTCTATTTAGACTGTACATTCTTAAGGGCAAGGACTCTTACTGTATGTGTGCAGTGCCTCACAATAGGAACCCATCTGAATTGACTCCTCTTGGTGCTACTGTAATAGAAATGATGAAATTATAGCTGTGTGATATCCAAATACTGAAGAGACAGCGGGCCAGATTCTCCCAATATTTCCACCCAGCAGCTGCATATAAAAGCTTGAGCTCCAGTGGGACAGAACAAAGTTTTGTTGCTTCGCCTGAGATACCAATTAAGCAAACAGTGCTCCATGTCAAAAAGAATCTGTACCGGTTATGAGTGACAGTCGACTGTAGCTAGAATCTGCAAGTCTATCAATAAAATCTCATGTCTGATGGTAATAAAGGCTATTCAATCAGACAATCAAGTGTCTAGCCTAATAACCCAGAAATGTAGCACAGTACAATGATCTAATGCTTGACTTAAAGGAATCAAGAAAATAAAAAAAACCCTCAGTTATAATAATTGTCTTGTTCAGAAAGCTGTTAAAATGGAAGACTAGGGCAGGGCAGTTATGAGAATTATAGAAATGTATTGCACGGTCAGTTAAACCATGACAAGTGAGACTGCCAACACGAAGAGATGCTTCTTGAGCAAAGCCTAGAACTGTGTGAATAACAGATTTTTTCAGTTTGCTGGGAATTCTGAAAAATAAAAAAAAAACACGCCATATTCAAGCTGAAATGAAACACTGTTTCGATTTTGAGCCCTTTCTTACATTTTTTTTTAAACTTCTTAAATACATTTGAAGAAAATTTCAAAATGACTTTGTTTGGAATTAAAAGATGTAATGTTTTTTAGTCTTTTGGGGGGTTAGGAGCATGGGTGGGTCAACACAGAGAATTAATGGAAAGTGCGTAAGGCCCAGTTAATCTCAAACATGGGCCTGCAGAGCTTCCAGGCAGCAAACACTGCAATACTGCTACCCGGCAGCAGGATGAACTAGTTTTGTACTACATTACTCATCTCCTGCTGCAGACACTGCCTCCAAGAAGTCCCACCTCAAGGGCTTTGCCAGGCAGCATCTCATGGCTCCTGGGTGGATTTATATAGGGCAGAGAGCCCAGGGGGTGTTCCAGGAAGTGTCCGGACATTATGTGGATCTTCTGTAGCTGCCATGACTACTTCTGTTCTTGAACTCCTGGTTTAGCTCATGGCTTGATTTGGGCGTTGCTTCCTGACCTAGACCCTGAAACCTAACTTGGATTTATGGACCCTGGCCTAGAGCTTGACTATGAACTCCTTTGCTACTCTCAGGGTCAGGTTTGACCCTGCCCTGACCCTTGATCCTGACGGGCCTTGTCAGGAGCCTGACAAAGTGACACAAACTTGCAAAAAGGTTTGTCACCAAATCTGAATTTCTCACCAGGAAACCTTTGTCTGAACTCTCTTCCAGCTCTAGCAAGATTTATCCATCACACAGGCAGCACAATGTCCTCCATAGAGATGTTAGATTTTAATAAACAATGGCCTACATGCTCATTCACACACTATCTCTATATTATACCGCAGGACAGATAGCATTGTGAGATCATGTCAATTTCCATGGCCCCAGTGGGATATCAGTGAAGATTGCCCTCATGGAAAAAGGCAGTTAACTAAAATGGTGGAAAGTGACCAAAGCCCAAAGTGACTGCTGATTTTATGTGCCCCAACTTTTTGGCGTGAGACTCTATAGGCGTCTGATTATTTTTTTTTTTTTCAGATGTTAGTACCCACCACTGTAGTGTCCTAGGCCAAAACATTCATAGAGGACTAGCAGTTTTTGGTGCCTCAGTCTAAGAGCCCAGTTAGAGATGCCTCAAAGGGACCTTATTTTCAGAGGATGTGTTCTTACTTCTCTATGAAAATCTGGTCCCTTTTTAAAGTACCTCATGTAGGGCACTTAAAGAGAGGCATCCAACACCACTAACGACTCTTGAAAATGTAGGCCCAAACATACAGAATCCATCATTACAGATAGGATGTGATATATTTGTTTTGTTGTCAATGGTTAACTGAAAAGCTTTTTAGCTCCAAATATACTCTGGCAAGCACAGTGATCGAGAAGTGTGGAAAAAGCTGTGATGGAAAACTTGAATGTGTAAGTGCTAAAAGTCAAAGCAGTTCTTTTAATTTGTAGCTTCTTGCAAGGAGACATCCCGGGTAGCACATCTGTTTCACTTAAGTGATTGAGTGCCAGGTCTGATAATGTAGCCCTTACAAACAACTTGCAGAGACCAGCATGCTTTCCTCTTACCCGGAAAACATTTTGAGAATCCAAGAAGTAGGCTTAAGACAGCAAAAATGTCCACTGAAACAAATGGGAAGCCTCTGATTTTTTTTTTTTATTATTTTATTTTATTTTTTTGATCAGTGAAAATGGCAAAATCAGTTTTTTGTTCTTGTTTGAATAACAATTTCCCGAGATCCAGGGAAACTGAAAATTTTCCAAGTGTAGACTAGTAGCGATTGGTTGCTGGGAAGAAAATGATTGTCAAGGGCTGTTCTTTTAAAGAAGCTGCTATTGTGTAAAGGGATTTCTAGGCTAGAATTTCTTAGATATTCGGACAGAATACAGAAATATTCAGTTTACCACTTGAAAGCATGACCACGGTGGAGACTTTCAAAACAGCTAACAGATCGAGCTACTAGGAATAAGTGGGAAGATTCCAGTAAAACCCACTTTTCCCAGCAGTTTTGTTATGAAAAATGGCACTGAATGCCACTGCTCTTCCTTAGGACAAACTGCATAGCTTTCTACTGAGTCCTGAATGGTTTTCACAGCCCCACCTGAAATCCATTTCATGTGCTCTTATTCAGTGTGCCATTATTGCTGGGTGATCTTTTGAATCCTTTTAATCACTTAACTTTCTAGTGAGGGATAGCTCAGTGGTTTGTGCATTAGCCTCCTAAACCAAAGGTTGAGAGTTCAATCCTTGAGGGGGCCACTTAGGGATCTGGGGCAGAAATCAGTACTTGGTCCTGCCTAGTGAAGCTAAGGGGCTGGACTCAATGACCTTTCAGGGTCCCTTCCAGCTCTATAAGATAGGTATAGATGTAACCAGCCTATATCCTTTAGGAGCATTATGTGAATATCTGATCTGTGTTGCTAGTATCTCAGCTTTTCAAAAATGCACCATTATTTGGCTATCCCATCACTTTAAATGTTCTCAGCTTCGGCAGGTTACGTCCCCTCTATTTTGTTTCTATACCTGTTCCAGTTTTGACTGAGTGGCTGGGGAAGTTTTCATGATCTGTTCTATGTACACCTTGGCTTCAGTTTCCATTAGCTGTCCTCCTTTCACCAATAGTCTACGCAGGAGAGCTCTGGGGAAAGCTTCCATTCTCATACTGTTTGTGTGTTTTTTAATCAAAATGTCTTATTTATGAGTACTTCTATTAATTTCAGGGACATTGCATTATCAGACAGTCTAGCATTAAAAAATAAACCACTCGTCAACTTCCATAATATCTTGCTAGATATTTTATAGAATCATAAGGGCCAAATGGGATGCTGACTTGTACATGCCTAACATGTTAGCATGTAGTGCATCATTAAGCCAACACCCACCTCAATCCTCTTTTCTCATAAAAGCTTGGTAATTTTTGTCATGCCATCCTGTGCAATACTCTGAAGTAGTAATAATTTTAGGGGGTATTTGAGAGGCAGTGTGGTCAGTGACAGGGGTACTTGATGAGGACTTGTTTGCTATGCTTAGGTCTGCAAATGACCTGCTGTGTGACCTCAGGCACCCGTCTGTGCCTGTGTTTCCAATCCCTGTGACTGTAAATTCTTCAGGGTAGGGATTGTTTCTTAGAATCATAGAACCATAGGGTTAGAAGGGACTGCAAGGGTCATCTAACCCCCTGCCAAGATACAGGAATATTTCTGACTAAACCATCCAAGACAGTGGGCTATTCAGCCTCTTTTTGAAAACCTCCAGTGACAGAGCGTCCATGACTTCCCTAGATAGTTTAAGAACAGTAGGACAATGGAGTGCAGTTAGGAAGTTTTTCCTGAGATTTAATCTAAATCTGCTATGCTGTAGTTTGAACCCCTTGCCTCTTGTCCTGCCCTCTGCAACAAAAGAGAACGACTTTTCTCCATTTTTTTATGGCAGCCTTTCAAGTACTTGAAGACCACAATCACATTCCTCCACCCTTAATCTCCTCTTTTCCAACTAAACATATCCAGTTCCTTCAGCCTTTGCTCAGATGGCTTGCATTCCATCCCTTTAATCATCTTTGTCACTTGCCTCTGGATCCTTTCCAGTTTCTCTACAATTCTTTCTATATGTTGGTGACCAACATTGGATGCTATTCCAGCTGAGGTCTAACCAGCGCCGAGTAGAGTGGTACTATCAGCTCCCATGACTTGCATGCAACCCCAAATTGTTTATTTTATTTATTTTTTTTTGGCAACAGCATCACATTGACTCATGTTGAGGGTCTTGTAGTGGGGCAACGACTCACTGCTGCAGCGCCTCTGCTGGTTGTCCAGGGAATTAGCTCTTTCCAGCACAGAGCACCCCCTGCAGGCCGGTGTCTCGCCTGCCGCTGGCTCCGTGTCCCTCCCAGACCCCGGTGCCCTTTGCCCAGGGGTTCTGCCCACCACAATACCCACACTCTGGGTCTCCCCACCCAGGGGAACCCCCAACCCTCTATCCCCACCTTGCCTCACTGGCTACTGTCAGTCACTATCTAGCCCCCATTCCCTGGGGCGGACTGCAGTCTATAAACCACTCATCATCGGCAAAGGGGGTTGGACCAGCTGTCTCTGCCTATCTCTGGGCTGCCTCTCTGCTGCCCCAGTACCCCTTTGTGGGCCCTTAACTAGGCCTGCAACCTGGGGCTTTGCTAGGCTGGAGCTTCCCAGTTCCCTCTGCCCTTCCCCAGCCCTGCTCCACCTCAGCGTCCCAGGCAGCCAGGTCCTTCTCTCTCACAAAGCTAGAGAGAGAATGTGTCTGTCAGTCTCTGGCCCTGAGTCCTCTTATAGGGCGTGGCCTCACCTGTGGCTGCATCCCCCAATCAGCCTAGCTTTTTCCAGCCACATCTCTCTCCAGGGCTGCTTTAACTCCTTCAGGGCCAGAGTGTGTGATCCACCACAACTCCCAGATCCTTCTCAGTAGTGCTGTTGCCAAGCCTGTTTCCCCCCATTTTTCTTCCCTAAGTGTAGCACCTTACATTTTATCTTTGTTGAATTCCATTTTGTTGTCTATAGTCCAGTTCTCCAAATTTGTCGATGACACAAAGTGGAGGGGAATGGGGTTGCAAACACTTTCAAAAGGCTCTTGATAAATCGATCAGTGCGCTCTTTATTCCTACATCCAGGTCATTAATAAAGATGTTAAATAACACCGGACCCAGAACAGATCCATTCAGAACCCCACATAAGACCTTCTTCCAATCTGACATCATTCCATTAATACTTACTCCTTGTTTGTGATTGTTTAAACATTATGCATCCACTTAATGGTAGCTCCAACAAGCCCATGTTTCTCCAGCTTACTTATGAGAAGGTCATGTGGGACTATGTCAAAAGCCTTGCTAAAGGCCAGGTATATTATGTCCATCACATTCCTCCTATCCACCAAGCCAGTTACCTTGTCAAAGAACGAAATTAAACTGGTTTGGCATGTTTTGTTATTAGTAAATCCATGCTAGTGAGTCTGCTAGTGAACACCCCTTCATCCTCCATGTATTTACAAATTGAATGTTTTACTACTTCATTGAATGTCTTACCAGGTGCTCGGTACGGTGTAACGAAGCACTAATTTGGGCCCTATAGGTACAACAGCAATATGAACAAAGGTTTCTGATTCTTCAAGACCGAAATTCATCCCAGTGTGGGGGACCGAGCATAAGGATTATGTGCCACTAAAATCTCCTGCCACGAGACTTCAGTGGCAAAAACAACTTTGCATCAGCCCCTGCCCACCAGTGAACTTCATCCCAGAAGAGTTTACATTTTAGACTTTGTGCCACTGGAAGACTATTAAAAATGAAGAAACCTTGCAAGGAAGACTAGGGCTTTAGAAAATAAGCATAATCATCTCAGGCAATAGCAAAGACACTGAAAGCTTTATCAGTGTGCTCTCAACTCATTTGGAAGAATGTATGCAAGTGCTGAAATTACTTGTTCCAGTATACAAGTAAATATAGATAAAGATTAAAAAAAATCCAGCCAATATTAAATTGAATCTCACATAGATGTAAATAAACAGATCTGTATAGCCATATCATCAATCAGGTGTGTCTACAGCTTTAATGTTTATGCCCAAAGGAATTACACTTCCTTCTCTGACTCTCCCTTTATAAATCACTTACTGGCTGGAGGCTGAGGGAAATGGAGGGAACAAGAGTCAAGAAAATAATCAGCTCCTTGCATACAATTTTGATTTAAATACATGCACCGTTTACACTGATCTCTGTACTGTTTTTAACTGCACAGCTGTACCACTCCTTAAAGTCAGGGGAGACTATGCAGCTTCCCCTCCAGCCAGCATTCACAGTCAGAAGTGTAAGTCTATCCTCATATTGAAGCAGCCTGGGACATTTTGAAGATAACTGCAGTGTGGTCAGTGAGGGCCTTTGAGAGAACCAACCCTGCTCCTCCAAGTGTGTCTGAGTAGCTCTGTGGCCTGGAATAATGGGGGAATAGTGCCATGGCTCCATCTTCTCCTTACTTCCTTCTGGGGAGCTTTCTACACAAAGGGAGAATTCCTTAGGCCTGGTCCCCACTAACCCCCCACTTCTGACTAAGGTACGCAAATTCAGCTACGTTAATAACGTAGCTGAATTCGAAGTACCTTAGTCCGAACTTACCGCGGGTCCAGACGCGGCAGGGAGGCTCCCCCGTCGATGCCGCGTACTCCTCTTGCCGAGCTGGAGTACCGGCGTCGACGGCGAGCACTTCCGGGATCGATCCGGGATCGATTTATCGCGTCTAAACCAGACGCGATAAATCGATCCCAGAACATCGATTGCCTGCCGCCGGACCCTCCGGTAAGTGAAGACGTACCCTTAGATTCACTGTGTAATGGGACTTATAAAATGTATTATGGTAGCACCTGGAGGGCCAAGCCGAGGTCAGGGTGCCATTGTGTACACACACAAGACCCTGTTCCAAAATATTTAAATATAAATACCCTGAGTACTATTCTTCCTAATTTTATAGGGCAGAGGCACAGACAGATTCAGTGATTTACCTGAGTTTATGCAAGAAGCCTGTGACAGAGGCTGGAATTGAACCCAGTGTGTTAGTCACAAGGCCATCTTTCTTTAAGCAGCAATTTTCTGGCTAGGAACAGATTTTCCCCATAATGAGGTTTCTTCTACATAAGTTAGAGCAATATAATATTGTAGACACAATTAGGATTGGTTAGCATGTTTTCCTCCTTTGTTGGCAGGTAATACATTTTCTAGCTCCCAAATAAATATATATAGTGTGAACACACTGACAAAAAAAAAAAAATTCTCGCTGTTGTTGGTGTTCTTGTCCCTTTTAATTTTACCAATCTCAGGTAACAATGCACATTTTTAGAAAACAGTGTGATTTCAGTACCAGGGCCTAGATTAGCACAAAATTCCTTTTGGCAATCAGTTTATGGCTATGAAAAAAAGGCCAAGTTCAAAAGCTAAACCAAGATGAAAATATTTATCATAGAGCACTACAAAGATATCTTTGAATATATCCAGATCCTCAGTCTGTGGAAATCCATCGGAGCTAGATTGAGTTATGCCAGTTGATGATCTAGCCCCATGTTGCTCCTCAGTTCTAGATGAAATACACTTTTAAGTCTGGGCAGATCACCAAGGGAAAGATTTTCAAAGACATGTTGGACAGTTAGTCACTCAACTCCCATTGAAAGTCAATAGAAGTTTAGTACCTAATTCCCATTTTTTGCCTTTGAATATCTTTCCATAAAGCTACTGCTTCAGATCACCATATTCCTGTGTTCCTAAGAACTGGCTTTTTTTTTTCCTAGAACATTTCTTTCCAAAGGAAGAATGTACTTCCACTGCATCAGTCTTCAAATTTTCCCTGGGAAGAGTAATTTGCTGGAATTTATTCCTGCTACTCAGTGATTAATGTCTGATCACACATCTACTTTTCATGTGTAATCACCCATTGGATTCCAACAATATCCCTTTTAATTTTACATAACATCAAGGTTTTGGGGTGAGAGGGGGCTGTGTGGTGCTTAGTGTTTTTTGTTTTTGTTGCAATACAGTGAGTTGCAAAATGGTTAGAACAGAGCAATGGAAGTAAGAAACTAATTATATAACTGTGCTAATTTGATACAGCAGAGGAGGACTCAACAGGAATACATAATTCCTAATTGCTTCTCATTCAGAAGTCTGATTAAATAATATAAGCATGGAAGTAAAAACTAAGAGTGAAAAGGAACAATATAACATTAGCGTTAAAACAATCTAGGAGCAATGGCTGAGACAATGAAAACTAAGACCTTATACTTCCTTTATTCATTTCTGCAGAATTCCCCTTCCATCCATGAAGAGCAAGTAGCATGGCCCACCTCCTCAAATGCAGTCACTGGGAGTTAAGTCCCTAAATCCTTTGAGGATCGGGGCCTATGTGCCTGTAAACTTGAGCCTTGATGGGTCTGTGCTCATAATGTGGGGATTAAAGGAGATGATTGCTATGATACTATCTTCAGAGTCCCCAGTCATGGATCGAGACCCCATGATGCTAGGTGAAGTAGAAATGCTGAACAAAAAGATGGTTTCTCCCCTAAAGAACTTAGAGTCTCAGATAATGGTGGGATACAGACAGAAGGGGGAGCACAAGGAAAAATTAGTCAGTGTGATTGGCAGTGGTTTCTGCACACCAGTAACTTAATCATTGTCAAGTTTTTTTGTAGATCTCTCAGTAAAGGGGAGTTTTAAGAAAGATTTGAAGAAGGATTTCAGTGCACCTTTTATGGGAAGTGTCCTTCTTTGGTGCTTTGCCCCAGGCTCCAGGAGGAGGCTGCGTGCTTCCTTAGGCAGAGTGGTTGCCAGCATCTTGAGGCAGGGGAAAGTAATCTCAAGGGGCCTGATTCTCTTACATACTCTGGTATGGATCAGGAGTAAGTCCAGGGAAGCCAGCAGAGTTACTCCAGTAGGCCTCAGGGTCAGGCTAGTAGCCTGTGGCTGGCAGGAGAAACCATTTTATAGAGTCCCCCACAGCAAAAAAATAAAGGAAACAAAGGCAAGAGCTAGTGTCTTCAGTAGTTATGTTGGAAGAAGCCATGTGTGACTGGCGAACTTTGAGGTTGCTATGTCAGGAATCAGTGTCATGGAAAAATCCCCTGTGAATATTAATGACATTAGCTCATGACGTATATGGTTTCATTTGTATAACAGGAAGACACAAGTTCTCTGTGCAGGAGCATTTGGATCATACATCAAATATCCGTTGTACCATGCAAATGCTGCTGCCGCAGGTGAGAAAAATTATGTTGCATTAACCTGCAGGCTGGCTGACAGACCAGTGAGAGAGCCTCAGAAGAAGAAAACAAAGAATCTCTTGTTAAAATTATATTGGAGGACCTTTCTTGTAGTCTAATTGATGTGCATCATTGTGACCCGAGACATTTCTGTATTCACACCATAGACACTAATGCAATGTTTGTACAAAATATGTCTTCCGAGGTATCATATGAAAGCTAAGGTGCTGATTATTGTAAAATGAATGTGCTAATGGTATATGTGAAGTTACTAGAACATGTGTGTCATAAACATACAGCTAAGGGTAGCATACAATCCCTCCTTTACCTGTAAGGGGTTAAGAAGCTCAAATAACCTGGTTGGCACCTGACTAAAAGGACCAATAAGGGAAGAAGATACTTTCAAATCTGTGGGGAGAGGTTTTGTTTGTGCTCTCTTTGTTGTTCTCTCCGGGACAGAGAGGGACCAGGGCAGGAAAAACATTTCCTAAAGACCAACCTGAAATAAGCATCCATGATTACAAAAATTATAAGTAATAGCAAGGAAATGCGTTAGCTTATCTTTTGTTTTAGCTTGTGGATTTTCCCTAAGCTAAGAGGGAGGTTTATTCCTGTTTTCTGTAACTTTGGCATTTTGCCTTGAGAGGATTCATCTGTGGTATAAATCTTATTATCCTGTAAAATTAACTTCCATCCTGATTTTACAGAGGTGCTTCTTTTACTTTTTTCTTTATAATAAAGTTCTTCTTTTAAGAACCTGATTGGTTTTTAGTGTCCTAAAAACCCAAGGGTCTGGTCTGTGCTCACCTTGTTTATCTATTTGGTTGGTATATTATTCTCAAGCCTCCCCAGGAAAGGGGGTGAAGGGGCTTGGGGGGATATTTTGGGGAAACCGGAACTCCAAGTGATCCTTTTCCTGAATCTTTGTCTAACTCACTTGGTGGTGGCAGCGATACCATCCAAGGACAAGGAAGAATTTGTGCCTTGGGGAAGTCTTTAATGTAAGCTGGTAGAAATAAGCTTGGGGGGTCTTTCATGCAGGTCCCCACATCTGTACCCCAGCGTTCTGAATGGGGAGGGAACCCTGACAATATGTAAGACTGGACAGACTAGCCTAGGAAAAAGTGATAAACTGATCTGTCTTAGACAAACGAATGTGGGTAAACAAAGCCATTGAGCTAAACTATCCAGTGTTATCCTGACTCTGAACTCAAGAGACAGAGAATTAACATAGCTCCTGCACCCCAGAGAGACCCAGGACATTGAATCCCTAGGAGGCCCTCCTGACTTGTAAGACATTTTTGGGCTATAAGAAACAGAGGGACTCCATTTTTATTGTTCACCTGAGGAGACAAAGAAACCACATGCTTTGATCTCTATAATGGATCCTGGCCACGTCGGCCAGTAAAAAGTTAGAAAGGAGACTGGGGTTGAGAGAAACCATTTTGAACAAAGACTGTATCTTGCTAAACTGAATTTTAGATGTGTTTTTTTTTTCACATTTATTTGCTTGTAACCATCTCTATCTTTATCTCTTTTACTTGGTATCATTTAATCCATGCTCTTTTAGTATAAACAAATCCAATGCTGTGTTTGAAAGGAAGGGTGTATTTACCTCAGTTAAATTAATAAACTGTGATGTACCGACTCTTTACCAGCGCAGCAAACCTAATAACATCTGTTAACACACAGAGGTAGGGTCTGTGCGTTGCCAAGAAACCTCTCTGAGGAGCTCAGGGGCTGGAGCTAACTGATTGTTACCTGTGAGGTGAGGTGTGGGCTGGAAGAGCCTTGAGGAGTATACTAGTAAAGAAGACAAACTGGTGTGGCAGGGAGCTGACGCACAGACTAATCTCCAGCAAAACTCCCTCTCCCTGAAGCAAAGAGGTAATGCAGTGGCTCACAGCTCTGGGCATCCCCAGCAACATGCTCATTGTATTGTACCTGAGGGATCCAAAAAATCAGTCTTTAATTCCCCAGCTTTGCAACATTGCATATCCTTTCAGTGGCAGAATTCTAGACTGTAAGCCAGGGGCTGCCAAATTTTTGCCAGCACAATTCCATTTTAATGAAGTATTTCTGTCTGGGACCCCAGACAGCATGGAGGACACCATTTTGAAGAGCAAAATGGCCTCCTTTGCACAGCATGACCTCACACATACCATATAGGTGAGGTCCCAGCATAAGGAGGACACCATTTTGCTCTACAAAATGAAGTCCTACGCATAGTGTCACCTCATATGGATGGTGTGCACAAAGTCATGCTTTGTGGAGCAAAATGGCATCATTTGCACACTAGAGTTCACCGAAACCCTGTCTGCTGATGGTGTGATCCCATATGGGGTCGAAATCCAGTTTGGGAACCACTGCTGTGAGCTTTGCGGGGCAGGGACGGTCTTTTTGTTGTGTTTGTTTATGTACCTAGTGCAGTGGGATCCTGGTCTAGGACTGAGGCTCCTAGATGCAACCACAATACAAATAATTACTAAGCCACTGATTAAGCTCACTGAAGCCGGAGGTATCACTAACTGGGAACTTGATGCTGCACCAACATTCAGTACTGGAAAGATCATTGATATTGGAAGTACCTAGAGCACATATGTGCTTTAAAATAATGAATGTGTAACATTCAGTAGATTTACCGCTCATCTTTGCTCAATAAATTGACACTGAAGGTGCAGAGCAACAGTTCTGCATCCTGTATGGGTTTGTGTATGGCATGGTAATGCTTGTGCATCCACTATGCAGCAGTTAGCTACCCTTAGGCACGCACTTAGAACACAGAGCATAACCAGGGGCTGAGGTGGGAATGTCTGGGAGGACATTCACTATGGATGAAATTCATCCTAGTGTAGAGGGCCACATGAGTTCCATTATTTTAAGGGTTTATGTGAAATGTAGGTGGTGCAGTAGGGTGACTTTCACTCTGTATCCCCACCTTCAGCATTTCTGTGCACCCAACAGCAGTGGGGAGGAGAGGGGAATGCTTCCTTTCCCGCTCCACAGCTATTACAAGTTGAAACCCACATGTACCTTCATTAGGCTCAGGTCATCTCCAAAGTAGTGCTGGTTCTGTTGTTGTCCCACAATAAATGTTCAGCTTTGGGCCTGATCCTGCTTTCACCATCAAGACACTCATTCCCTTCAATGGGGGCAAAATCAGGCTTTTTCTTCATAACAAAATGTGAGGGCTGGGACTGACTGGTCACATGTGTGAGTTGAGCCGGCTTCTCAGCTGGGGAATATTGGTGTAGTACTATGGAAGCAACTAACCTGGAGTTAATGGAGCTATGGTGATTTACACCAGCTGAAAATTTTGCTTGTTAGAAACCTGTTGTCTCCCAAGGAGACAATCGCAAAATCCCTCGTGATTTCAATAGGAGTAGGATCGTATCATATATCGCCGTTGCCCAACCTGACTCAAACCCATCTCAGAGTGAGATAAATCACTCCGGTCTTCTTCGGCCAGTTCTGTGGCCCAGTCCACTTACTGACAATTTTCAAGGATGTAGGTCAATTAAAATGTTAGGATGGGATTTTGAAAAGCTTTCAGCATTGACCCAACTCTGCTCTCATTGAAGCAACAGGGAGTTTTTAGTTGCCTCTGTAGGTGTTTTTTTTTTTTTTTTTTTTTTTTTTTTTTTAGGGAGGGTTACATTTTTATTTGAATCTTTCCCCTCTTGAGATTATCAAGTTTGCTACTGGTGCAAATGGTGTAACTGTAAAACACTTCTGTGCAAACCAAAGCTAAATAAACCAGTCACTGCAAAATGAGTGAAAATTGACAGAGCATCCAGATGGAGCATTTTGCCCATCAAAAAAAGGTAATCAGCATTTTGCTTAGCAACAGAGCTTTAATTATGCTAGTTAATCTAGGAGGTGAAAACAGAAGAGGAAGGTCTGATTGCTTAACTAAAATTGATTGACTTCACAATACGTCCTTGAATAGAAGAAGAGAAATAACTTGACCTTTGAAAGCTATCAGACTAATAAAGTATTCTTAAAACTGTTTTGTCATCTTGTGGATATTTGATTGATCACTTATAAGTACACTGTCAGCAAGATGTTATAATTTTCCAATAATTCTGAACTGCTTCCTCTAAGGGGAGATATTGGGGGAGGCGGGAGGGATAAAAATAATAAGGTTGTTGCAACCTCAGGTGAAGGAAAGGAATAATTTCCAATTTATATGCAAAACAACAATTTAGAAAACACATTGGGCTACTCACCATCCACTTCTTCTAGCTCAATTCATTTTTTTTAGAAACCAAGATTGGCTACAAGGCAGCACTGCCTTCCTGGAAGAAATTTCATGGCTCAAGAATGGTCCACTCAGCTAGCTCTATGAGCAGACCAGATTTGGGTAGTTGATGCAAAACTTTAGTGGCTAATTCCCTGATCCTGCAAAGAAGTGTGTGCAGGGATTTACCTGTATGGAGCTCATTCCAGAATCCGGGTGTAAACTTGGTGAAAGGTACAACTTACCAAGAGCAATCAGCTCTTTAAAACAAGACAAGCAGCCAGTGACTAGCTGTCTGCAGATCTGCAGCAGGTGATGAAGCTAAAGAAAAGAGGGATATAGCTCAGTGGTTTGAGCATTGGTCTACTAAACGCAGCGTTATGAGCTCAATCCTTGAGGGGGCCATCTAGGGCAAAAATCAGTACTTGGTCCTCCTAGTAAAGGCAGGAGGTTGGACTTGATGACCTTTCAAGGTCCCTTCCAGTTCTAGGAGATAGAATATATTTATTTATTAATAGATTTTAAGGTGAGAAGGGACCATTGTGATCATTTAATCTGACCTCCTGCATAAAACAGGCCAGAGAACATCCCTGAAAAAATTCTTAGTACATAACTTATAGGGGGGAAAAAATATAATCTTGATTTTAAAAACTCCCAGTGCTGGAGAACACTAAAGCCCTTGGATGCAAGTTAGCCAGTCCTGATTTTAAATGTCTAACTTTAGTAGTTGCTATTTAACATCCTCCAGTGGAATGGAAAGACTATTATCATATGATATGATTACATTATCTGTTTTTTTCCCCAAATACAGAACAGAAATATGCATTGGCCTTTTTTACCTTTTCTGCATTATTACTGATAACTACCATTTTCATCTAGTAATGGACCAATACCATTATCAGGATTATTTTTGTTCCTAATATACTTTAAAAAACCTCCTTATTGTGCTTACTCTGTTGGCCATCTTCCCCCCCCCCCCCTTTTCCTTTCTGTCCCTTTGCTTTCCTTATAAATTGTCTACAATTCCTAGCTTTTAATTTATATTCATTACTATCAACTTCCCCGATATATATATATAACTTTTAATTTTTATAGCTGCTTTCACTTCCCCTCTAAAACAAGATTGTTTTAAAAACAATGTGAGAATCTTCCTCAATTGTGCCTTTTGTGGCTTCTATTAAAGTGTTCTTAAACTATTCCCAATTACCATTCACATTTTTCTGATTAAATTCTTCATCCCAGATTATATTGCTTATAGTTGTTTTCAGTTTTGTGAAATTAGCCCTTTTAAAGCACCAACTTTATATATCATTGGTCCAGACTTTATTCTGTTTGCACATTATAAATGTGATCTAGTCATGATCACTTGTACCCAAGCTATCCTTAACTTTTAGTTCTGTTATCAGCTCCCCTTTATCTGTAACAATAAGGTCTAATATAGAAACATCTCCCCTTCACCCCCACCCTCCATGTTGGTTGCAACACTTTTTGAGTTAGGAAATCGTCATCTGTAATATCTAGAAATTCAGTGGCATGTATCTTGTGCACCGTGACATGGTTTTGTGATTAACTTTCATGTTTCCTGTTTTTAAGTAAAATATTTTTTTTAAAAAACCTTGCAAATATTTAATTAGAATTGCGAAAGCTTGGGAAATTCCTTGTGGCATTCACACTCCCTTTTTATTGACAAACCACAACAACAAGGTGATGGAAGAGTTTAAACAAAGTTAACAGAGACATTAAAATAAGGAACATTTATGGCAGATAGCGCCACTCCCCAATCTCTGCAGGAAGTGCAAGAGGAATAGCAGTAAAAATTGAACAACTGGGAGAGAAAATTGTCATCTTATGCTGTGTATCCTATTCCCTCCTCCCTTCTAGGTAATATAAAACAATGTGCTACTGTTTTATTTTAGGTATAAAGGTTCAAGTCCAAATTACTATTTTTTTTACCTAGTTTTCACTTGTACTTTACTCAGGGAAACTCCCAGGACAGGATAAAAAATTTCAGAGAGCTTCAGAATTTGTTCCATTATCTTAAATTGTAGATCTTTGGGACAAGGATTTTCTCTCTTTTTTACTTCTCTTAAGGTACTTATATGGCCCTGAGGCAGGGCAGGGGTAAATCCCTTGAATACCCTGCTAAAATGCTGGCTAAAGCCCTAATGATGTCTGGTAAGGAGGCCAGGTTTAGGGGTCCAGGTAGTCAACAGAGAGCCCAGCTGCAGACCCTAATGAGTGCTGGCTCACTGCTATGAGTTGAGTTAAGTAGCGACAGCTGGGCTGAGGAGGAGGAGGGCTATAAAAGCCCTGAGGAAAGCTCAGTGAGGAGGCTAGCCTGTGAGGGGATAGGAGGGTTACATCTTTGTCTCCTCACCCAAGGAAAGGCGCCTCAGGGGCCAAGAGACCCAGGGAGGGTCTGACTGGGGATAGCCGCTGGGGGAGAAAGGGGGATAACACTGTTGCACTGTAAATAAAGACACAAGGGTGAAGCACCAAAGAAGGCGTGGAGACTCTTTATTTTAACCAGCCAACACAGGGCACAGGCACGAGAGAGTGGAAACCTGTGCGGACCCTGTGGCAGGCCCCCATTCACCATAGTATCTGAGCACCTCACTGTCTTTTGATGTATTTATCATCACAACAGCCTGTGAAGCATGGAAGTGCTTTTATGCTTGTTTTACAGTTGGGGAATGGAGGCCCAGTTCCAAAGCCCCACTGAGCCTCTAGGCTCAAGTTACTTACTAAGAATCACACAAGAAGCTTTTAGTGGAGCAGGCAACCCAGGTTTTCAGTGGTAGAACCCAAACCAGTGGACCGCCCTTCCTGCCTGTATTACATTTAGGGCACTGCCTATGCTATCTAAAGGTTGTATTATGACTCTCTTGCTCACACTGAGGTAAAATTCAATACGGGCAGAGAGCCTGCTCAAGGCTTATCTGCTTCTTGAGTCCCACTATGATCTATTTTGAAAACTCATGTTTAATGGGCCTCATTGTAGAGTTTATTTACAATTATGTTCATGGGATATCCTCCAACTATGGGAATTGGCTGCAGTGGTGGCCTCTCTTGGGCCTGCTAAGTCATGTTGCATCATTTTGACACTACAATGTTTTGCTTTCTTATGTGAGTATAACCTGTAGGCAGCTGTTACCTTCCCTAGAAAAAGAGCCAGTTAGAGAGTGAGGAGGAAAGTTGGACAGAATGGATTTTATTGGTGATATGCTCAGCATCCAGAAATAATGAATGCATCAAGCATTCTGTTTTCATCTATCCAAGATCTAATCCCTATACACTCAGATAAACTGAACTACACTACCAAGACCATCTGCAAAAGCACTATCTAGTGACTGCCAATAATGTTACAGTACCTAGGCCTGATAAAAGCCAATTTAACTAATTAATGGATGTGTTCCTATAGGGGCTGCAGTTGTTTTGTGTATCTCCTGAATACTACTGCAGATGAGACTTGAACCAGAACCCTTGAGATTGAAACAGTGGTGCAGAGACATTCTAATAGCAACCAAAACAAAACCTCCCTCTGTTTCTGACTATCATTCTTCTGTATCACTACTGAAGAGTTTGTGTGTGGCACAGCCCATCTGCCACATGGCAGGCCTCCATTTCAAAGACATATCCTTGAAAGACAAGCCATCCATCCAGTCATGCTCAGGCAGTTGCCATTCCAAATTTCATTTCAGAAATAACTACGTTTGGTTCTGGACTAACTGTCAGCCAGAACTCTTTATATGTGTAAAGCACACTGGTACTCCTTCACATCTGCTCTAGGGAGGAAAAAAAAATCCTGGCAACCACATAACCTATAGTTCCCCTCAGCAATAGAGGCTTGATCCAAAATCCATTGCAGTCAATAGAAAGATCCCCAGTGACTTCAACAGGCTTTGGATTGCTTTTCTTTTCAGCACACCTCTCAAAACATCCAGCACAAGCTCAATAGAGAAGCTGGATCTACACCACCTGGTCCCCAGAGAGGGGGGTATGTCAGGGGTACTTCGGGGGTACCCTGGGGATAGGAGTGGTGTATGGCAGTCTGCCTGATCTTCAGTCAGGGAATAGCTCTCTGCAGCCCTTAGCCCAGGACAAGACCCATGCACAGCTTCAGTCCCTCTCCAAACAAGTTCCAAATACTGCAATAGCCATTGGTTTCCAATCATGGCCATTGAAAGTGAGAATGGAAAGGCGGTGAGTCCTCAGAGCCTTAGCTCTACCTTTCATGCACCAGTCAGCAGAACCACAGTACATCTCTTCTTAAAGGGGTGCAGTAATGGACGGTGGGCATGCTGAGAGGTATTCCCATTCCTCTAGTCAGTAAACCTCTGCTCCCCTCCTCACTATGGTGCTAGTGCGCTCTAAATTATCTATTTAAAAAAAAGAGCGATACCGCAGTCCTGACCTCCAAATACTCAACACAGCAGACACATTTCATATTGTTGATGTCCTCCCGCATCCCCCATGTGGAGTTACCTTGTGTGATAAGTAAGATTAACTGATGCGAAGTTCTGTAACATGCTGACATTATTTACTGCACAGAGCTGCATCAATCATCACTGCCTGATGCAAATGCAGCCCTGTCATGGAGGAAATTTGAAAAGATATCCCTTTTCCCCAAAGCACTTTGTACGTGAAGAGGAGAGCTGTGTAATTCAGATGTAACTCACATAGAGAAACTATCACAAAGTCAATGGGATTATACTAGTGTTAAACCAATGTGAGTGAGAGGAGAATCAGGTCTTGTGCACCAGATCATGCCATCACTTACCTCCCTGCTAATCTGAATTAACTCCACTGATATCCATGGAGTTAATCCACATTTACACTATTGTATCTGGCAGCAGAATTTGACCCTGTGTGGCACCATTAAAGCTGGTTGGACATTTTCTGATGGAATATATTTTCCCATCAGAAAATGTCAATTTGTTCAAATCAAAATGTTCTGCAGGGATTTATCAAGTTCAACTAATTTCTGTCAGAAACCGCCTGGTTTTGTGCCAGCTCGCTTGTGTAACTTTGGCTTGCCAGGAGGGCTGGAAAGCCTGGCATTAAACCAACCTGATCACTGAATGAGCCCCACCTAAGGGAAATCAGACTAAATCCCTATCAACAGCAGAAGGTGGTAGCAGTAGCGAGAATGAGAACCAGGCAAAATGGATGATAGGGAGAGCCAGCTAGGAAGCTCAGAGCAGGAAGGGAAGCTGTGGGGGAGTTCCAAGCAGGGAGAGAGAGTAAAGAAAGCTCTCTAGGCTGGGAGGCATGGCTGAGACCCTGACTAACCAGGGAAGTGATTAGGAGATTGAGAGGGGAACTTGAGAAGAAAGTAGGAAGTGGCCCAAGGAATACTGCAGCAGGGGTAAAGAAGCATACTGAGCTGTTTGGTACAGGGCCCTGGGGCAGAACCTGGAGTAGAGGGTGTGACTGGGTTCCTCTGTCAGCTCCAATGAAATGGCCGTGCAAGCCAATTGTAAGGGGGTAGCAAGCTGAACTGCAGACTGGCTGACGAAGAACCGCAGAGAGTGTGGGAGGATTTCTGTGTCTCTGACAGGCATCTCAGCATGGGACAACTGGGAACCTGGAATGGGTGCACTGAAGACAGTGGCCTGGATGGAGGGCAAAGTTCCAGTGCAGAAAAATGGCCCTAATGCTGGAGCTGTGATGTCACACTTGGCCACAAGGGAGCAACTAGCGATGAGTGAATTCAGTTACTGCTCACCTCCCCAGTAGTCCACCTGGTGGTCTGCCATGGTGCTGGGGTTGCCAGTGTTTCCAGGTTCCCTAGCTCCTGGGTCAGCTGCTTCCCCAGGGTGCCTAATGCCAGGCAGCCAGCTCCCTGGGATGATTGTCCAGAGAGTAATTAGTCCCATTCACTTCAGTGGGACAATTCACGGTAGTTTGCAGGGTCGCACTCCAAAGAAACAGGGTGGTGTATGTCAAACATTTCTTCTAATGTTTTAAAGTCTTCTAGTATTGAAGTGTTTATCTACTTATAGATGTGATTATGGAAATAGCTATTTGGATATTATTTTTAAAAATGTAAGTATCATTTGTTCTAAAAGCCATTTCTCAATTTGGGATTGGGGATAGAAGAAACAAATTTCACTTATACTGTCACTGCTGGAAGTAGCTTATCAGTTTGCCTTTAAGACCAGTAATAATGCAGCAGCAATCGTGTCAGGTTTTTTTTTTTTTTTTGGTGGTAGTTGAGAGATGGGTAGAGGATTCATTGCCAGTATCTATAATCCATGTAATGGTCTTTGTTGCATCTTGCAGTATATAAAACTCTCCGTGGAGACGAAATGTGACTGTCCTTCAGTTTGCTGCTGCCTTTTTAGGGTCCATCTGTCTATTAAACTCAGTTAAAACACTACACAGGAGAGGGCCGGCAGAGAGAGAACTGAAATAATCTGTGGCTAGCTATCCCCATCTAGTCAGAGGTTTTCAGTGAATTGGGTTTTGCATTGTAATTTCAATTTAGTTTCTGGTGAATCTATGAAATATAATATCTGGTTCTTAAATGGCAGTTTTAACTGTTTGATCTCAGAGAACTTTACAAAGCAGATTAGTATCATTATCCCCACTTATACAGATGGGGAAATTGAGCACATGGAAGGAAGTGACTTGCCTAAAGTCATGTGGCAGACCAGTGGCATAGCTAGGGAATTAAACCCAGATCATCTAAATCCTAAACTGGCACTTAATCCACTAGGCTCTTCTGCCTCCCTGAGAAAACACTGAATGATTAAGAGAAACAGTTACCTCAGCATTAAATGCTTCATGTTAAAAGTTCCTTGTTGCATCCCAAGAGGACATCAGCCATTTACAGATTCTTTACTGTTGTACAGTCTGTTATTTTATACTTCTCTTAGGAATAGGCTGACCAGACATCCCAATTTTATAGGGACAGTCCTGATATTTGGGGCTTTGTCTTATTTAGGCGTCTATTACCCCTCACCCCCTGTCCTGTTTTTTCATGCTTGCTATCTGGTCATCCCACTTAGGAATGCCAGAGAGTTTTGTTTCCTTACAAGATGCAAAGGCCTGGAGAATCCTGGCCCACTGCATATGATACTAACTATGTTAAAAATGATACTGATCTGGAATAACAAACATCAGGGAAGGATTCTCTTGCAATTAAGGAGTATTGTGAGGAAGAAGATATTTATTATAAGGGCAGCAGGTGTTCAGATACTATGATGATGTGGGTTATATAGAGGTAGGTAGGCTGCTTGCCTGCTTCAGTCAAAACTATAACATCCAGTAGCTGCTTTGAAAACTCAGCACACACCATGTGGTACATATGAGGGCTAGATTCATAAAAGGAGTTAGGCACCTAACTGCTACTTTAGGCACCTAAATCTCAGAGTCAGGCCTCACTGGGATGCACAATACTCCTGTTCAGCCAATGCCAAACACTGTAGGAGCCTAAAATTGAGTGGCACCTACATTTCTGCAGTAAGAGTTCCCTAGGTACATATTTTTCTGCCTCTGCACATGAGCACTGCAGCCCCATGCCAGGACAACTAAGCTGCAGATAGGTTCTACTTTGCAGGGCTTGAGGGTCCAAGCTTGAGTTAAGCAGGGACCCAGGGTCTGAGCCCTATTGTTTTGCAATGTAGCTGCATCCCTGCTTGACTCAGGTCCCAAGAGACATGGTCGGTGAGGTAATATCTTGTGTTGGACCAACTTCTGTTGGTAAGAGAGACAAGCTTTTGAGCCACACAGAGAAACTGGACGTATCCCACAATTCCAGGGATAACTTCCTTAGTCCTCTCTATCCCAACGATCTGCAATCCACTCTATTGAAAACTCCAATCCCTCCTTTGCAAATGGCAGCAATTCAGGTCAGCATTAACACATTATCTTCTGGTCACTCTGGACGCTACTCCAACGTTCCAGCATATCTCCCTCCCTCCCCCAGCTTAGTGTCATCTACGAACTTGCCGAGGATGCAATCCATCCCATTACCCAGATCATTAATGAAGATGTGGAACAAAACTGGCCCCAGGACCAAACTTTTTCTGCCTTTCCTGCCTTTCTGTACAGCTCTAACCACAGTCTAGTGTCATGATAGATATCACGGGGGCAATGCTGATATTTTAATTGCAATCACTGTACTTTTAAACATGGGAGTCTTTGAACACTGCTCCTTTTGGTTTGACACTCTAGAAGTCTAGAAAACAGAGACAGATCCAAAAAGGGAAAAAAAATGCCACACTTGTTGCTGCAGATGTTAGCTAAGTAAACACCATTGTGCTGGTGGTGTTCCTGATCCACAGGCTATCCCAGTCTGCCAATTATTAACATTACTTTTGATTAGTTCAGCAAATCTCAAAGGGCAAATGCTGCATTAATAATGAGCATAGGCACTAGCAGGACGCATGAAGTTCTTGCTGTTCTCTAGGCAGGCAAGCCTGCTGAGAATACATGCAGAAGAGTGGTATGAAAAAGGAAGCTATTAAAGTGCCTTCAGTGCCTTGAGGAAAAGGAGCTTTTTGGGCACTTGCATTTTTAAACGTGTTTATATTGTTCAGAGGAAGGAGTTTAAAGTGCTCACAGAAGGCAAGAAACGGGATTAGCTTTTCCATTTAAATCATATAATTTCAAACATTAAGTTTGACAGACACACTGGCCCAGATCCCAGCACCAAAGGAGATCTATGGAGCTAGGCCAATTGAAGATTATAAGTCATTTTAGCCCTCTGCAGGCCCATGGAGCTATGCACTATAAGTGTGCATGGTGCTTTACAAACAGAGTAAAGATGTGGGAACAAGTGAAGAGGTGATGTGCAAGATTCCATTAGACTCAGGCTCAGTGCTTGCCATGGTGGATGTGGGGATGACCAAGAGTAAGCTGCTGTAATTTACAAATTGACTAGTAAGAGAAGACCTACGTTCAAGGATGGGGGCAGTGTACTTTAAGCTAGAAAGTGTAACGCCCTGCTGTTAGTTGCCCTTGTAGTTCCACTCCTTTCTTCTGTCCCCTTAGTGTGAGCCTCACCCATTTAGACACTAGATGCCTGCTTCAGATCTTACTCACAACAATTTTACATTGTTTAAACCCCAATAGAACTTACTCCTAATTCTCCTCAATGTGAGATCACAATCAACCCCCCATTAGATGGGGTTAGACTCAGTGGGTCAAATCCAGCCACGATGGGCCTAATCCTCCTTTGACTTACAACACCGTTACACTGGAGTATCTCTGACTTTGGTTGAGTTGCTCCTGATATTCACTGGTAAAGAGAAATTAATGGATGCTCATTGACTTCAGTGGACTTTAGAGGAGTCCCTGTGTGAGGGGAGAATAGGACCCAATGTGTCAGGAGATGGTAGAATGTGACGTCAAATGTTGGTAAGCGTATGCTAGTTGAAAGAAACTAAACTACCCTAAAGGGAGTTCACTGCAAGAGGAGAGCTATAAGTGGATGTAATGTGTAGATTAGGGCTGGTCAGAAACTTTATACCCCCCATGGAAAACATTTTAAGTTTTCAGCTGTACATTTTTTGTGGGGGGAGGTTTTAGTTTTCTGACATTCTTTTGTTTTTGTTTTTTGAAGGAGAGGTGGGGGGATTCAGACATTTTCAGCAAAAACATTCATTGAGTCAGAAACCCAATTTGCCATTGAAAAACAGTTTTGACAGATTTTGTTTAACCATTTCTTGTAGAGTTTGGGAATCTGTAAAAGAGTGGACTCCCTGCTGACCCCCCGGCTCCTGGTGAGGCCTGGCTTAGCAAGTTCCCCTTCTCTAGCACCTCCTGCTGATGGCTGCTCTGGCCCTGCAGTGGTCTGCCTTTTTCCTGTGACTCAGGTCTCTGGCCAGGCTACATTTTGTTCCACCCCTTTTGGGGTAAGTGACTCCAATAGACTGAACTCAACTGAACATAATTCTTTGCTCACCAGGGATCACTTTTCTGCAGACTCTTCACCCCTGCCTGGGCTCTGGAGGGCTGCCCTTCTGCAGCCTCCTAGGCTTCCTCCCTGGATGCCCAGCTCCAAACTCAGTAGTCCTTCTTCTCCTTATGTCATGATATTTCCTCACCACTTTTTCCAGTGGGCCGGGAGGGGACCCCAGATCATCCCACTCCACTGGTTCCAGTCCAGCCACCCTGTGGTGAGCAGCTAAGGTCTACTGCTTCCCCAGTCTTCATATCTTGACAGGTGTTCAAGCCCTTTCCCACAGCCCTTCCTTTGGCTTACTGTACATCTGCCTCTCTCTGGGTCATTCTTCCACTCGCTAGCCATCACAGAGGGACTACAGAGTTCTTCATCCCTCTGCCTGCAGCCTCTTCCTCATCTGAGCTTTTTCCATTTAGGCTCATCAACCACCAACTCCTCCAGTTGGACTTCATCTTCAGTAAGGCCTGTCCCACTGTCCAGCTATAACCAGGTGCCTTAATGGGGCTCTCCAGCTCCAGTTACCCTTCTAGTTCCATTGTAGGGGTATATATCTCACCACAGGGCCGGTCCTTGGGAAAAGGCCCCAGTAATATAAACATTGGGCTTGATTCTCCAATCAGTTTTACAGCCATGTATGGATACTTAGACCCATTGAGTTCATTAGATTCTTTCTAGCTTTGCATAGGGCCAAATTCTTCTCTGCATTACATCAATATAAACCTGGATTAACTCCACTGGTTGACAGAGTTATTCTAGATTAATATTGGTGTAACTGAAAGCAGAGTTTGCCTCTTAGACTTCCTTAAATTCACTTCTATATTCTAAGTTAGATGGCATATGATTTGACACAAAAATGCATGGAAAGGGGTGAGGGTGAGTGGAAGGTCCACACTATATAAGGTCAGGAGGTCACTTGCTTTCTCATTGTACAGACTGTTAGCTAGATCCTAAAAAATACTGTTATGTATTAAGTTGGTTTGGGAGCAGGTGTCACTGTTGACGAGCTAGTTGAGAGATATAGCTTCAACCATACAAATTAAGAATTGCTGTCATTGCTTATAAAAGTTCATCAGGCTGAAATAAAGTTAAGTGCTAACCCAGAGCAAACAGAAAAAGAAGTATCTTTTCAGCACTACAGGAGAACTTCAATATGTGAGTATAATTCTTGAATATCAATAAAAATAACCCATAATATTTAATATTTTAAATCAGTTACTCATAGCAGCAACATATAGTACTGTATATTTTCTATAACCACAAGATCAACTGTGATGCATTGGGTTGTTTTTTTTCAAATATTTAGTTGTAGGATGGACTACAGCGATGGACCTGCCATGGAGGACCAAACGCTGCTCACTTTATTCACCATACAAGTACATTACAATGCATGTTACAGTGGTGGGGGTGGGGTGGGAAGAGATCCTTCAGCGGTAATGTAACCCACCAATCAGAGTTCTGTGCCCATTCTGCAGAGGGTGCGAGTCTATTGCAGCATCAGCCAGAAAGCCTATCTCTTTAGTTCAGTTCTTTAGTACAGCTCTCGAAGTCCCTGGGTCCATCCCGGGGGTGAGCCAAGAAGGGATCATCACAATAAACAAAAGCAAAGCAAATGCAGATCAGTGCCTTTCTCCTGAGGGGAAAAAAGATGAAATTGACCCTGAAATTAAGCTTGATTGTTTAGTTTTGAGCAAAACACACAAAATCCACAGAGAGTGTAATAGATGCTTTAATGATTCATGGTGTTTGTTCATATGTTATGTGGTTTTCAATTAATCAGAAGTACACAGAGTGGGGTAATGGTCCATGGCTGAGTGATATGTCAGCTGCTATTTGATGGCCCTATAGAAATAAGAAGAGACCAGCTTACAGCGCTATCTAAAGAACATTTGACCTGTGTCTTTGGAGCTGAAGAGCCAGATTTTCAAAGGTACAGTATTTAGGTGCCTAAAGATAGAGATAGGCATTTAGTGGGATTTTTCACAAGTGCCTAGACACCTAACTACCACTAAAATCTACCTGCACTGTTAGGCACCTAAACACCTTTGAAAATCTGTCCCAGAGCTCCAGTCTGTCTGTCTTATATGAGCCTTGTCACTATAGTATCTGAGCACAATCATTACTCTATTAATCCTCCTCCCAATCCTGTGAGATAGGGACATGCTATTCTCATTTTGGGAGCTGAGGCATGTAATAGAGTAAGTGATTCACTCACTGTCACACAAGAAGTCTGATGGAGCCAAGAATTGAGCCCAGGTTCTCCAAGTTCAATCCGATGTCATATGAACTAGACCACCTTTGCAGGACCAAAATCTGTGGAGCCAGGGAAGTGGTTTAGAGTCACATTTGCCTGCTTCCTCTCAGCACCTGGATTTAGCCCTGGTTGTCTTACTTTAAGGGATAATATGCTGCTAAATGTTTTGAACATGCCATGGTCCATTAGAACCTCACTTCTCAGTGACTTCATTAGCAGGTAATTGCAATTGTAATGCTTCGTTTCTCTTTGATGTTAGCTCATCATCAACAGATGTGAGGCTCCGTGAAGAATAGTTTAATACTTCACCTATATATAATATACTACACAATATTATCACAGTGAAGTGAACACTTAGATAATGCTGCTTCTCCTGTGCGGTCTCACAATACTTCACAGTGAGAGCAGAAGGCTAAATAAAAATGACAATGGCTTGAGTCTCAGTCCAGGACGTAGCCTGGAGCTCAAGACAGCTGCTCCTCAGACTTCCTGTGTGACCGTGGGCAAGTCACTTAAGCTCCAGAGCTGGGAGAAAAATGTTCAATGCAACACATTTCCAGTGAGAAATGTAGTTTCATTGAAATCAGAAAAAAGAACAGGAGTACTTGTGGCACCTTAGAGACTAAGTGTTTCATGGGAATGTGCTGATTCTTACAAAATTTGACAGGAAACATTTTCAACATGAAGAAAATGCATCAAATTGACTTTATCAAAATGGAACATTTTGATGGTCCTGAATCAAAATGTTTCAGAATTTTTTTTTTTTTTTGGTGGGAAATTTTGGCTTTTTCTTCCAATTTGGAAATGTTTGGTTTATTTCTTTTGTTTTGTTTTCAAAATGTTGTCATTTCCTGTGGAATGGGAATTCTGGTTTCTGACCAGTTTAATTCATGGGGGGAGGGATAGCTCAGTGGTTTGAGCATTGGCCTACTAAACCCAGGGTTGTGAATTCAATCTTTGAGGGGGACACTTAGGGATGTGGGGCAAAATCAGTACTTGGTCCTGCTAGTGAAGGCAGGGGGCTGGACTCAATGACCTTTCAAGGGCCCTTCCGATTCTAGGAGATGGGATATCACCATTAATCATGTCTCTGTGCTTTAGTTCCCCATCTGTCAGATGTGGATGATTATATTGCTCTGCTTAGAATCATGGGGTTAGAAGGGACCACAAGGATCACCTACTCTACCCCGCTGCCAAGATGTGGGATGTGTTGTGTCTAAACCATCCAAAACAGATGGTTATCAGGCCTCTTTCTGAAAACCTCCAGCGAAGGAGCTTCCACAACCCCCCTAAGAATGTTGTGAGGATGAATCCATAAATGCTTTGGAGAAGCCCTGATGTTATGGTGACAGGGGCTGTATAAATAAGTAGACAAATACGTATGAGTTTGTATTGCCTTCCTTTGGAACATATGCTCCAATTCCCAGTGTTTAATGTGAGGAGAATAGAGTTTACCCAGCTTTCCAAAGTGCTTTGAGATCCTTAGAGGAAAAGTGCACAGTGATATTATATGATTATTTTGATGCCTCTCACAGTTTTGAGCACATACATCTGTTTGCTAAAGCTTTATACAATTTCAAGAGCCAAGGATATTTCCTGAAAATTTATTTTTAGAAACAACTTTGGGCCTTTGTTGCCAAATATTTTCAGAGTTCCCCCTCCCCTGCCTCTGAATATTGTGTTATTAGAGGCATTAGAAAAAATAAACAGGATCTTAGCTGCATCAGAGTTTTTTCCACTCCCGCTGTTTCTTCCTCACATGAAGTCATAATCAGGTTTGTGACATCTCAGTTAAAGGTGCTGCTGCAGAGGATTATGAGAGATAAGCAGCAGGAGCACATGAACTGCTCACTAGCAATGATCTTGTATTCATGGAAACATCCCCCAGTTAAAATTTAGAGAGAAATGGAAAAAGCACCAAGCTGTCAGAAAAGTCTTCAATGGAATGCTTTTTTTCCTGAAATTTTCCAGGATGCACCTGTGGATCTGTAACAAATCAAATGTAGTTGTATTTTTGTATGCCAAAATATATCTGTTTTAGTAACACAAAATACAAATCCCATGTTTGATGTTGAGCTTATCTGTCTATCTATAAACCACACACCTCCTGGGTATGGTTTTCTGTCCCTCTAGTGGCACCGAGATCACTTAGAGATTAATGAGTCTGCTACAGCCTTAGCTAAGAGCCATGGGTCTTTTAGCTCATGCAGTAGAGGCTCATGCATTAGCTCCAGAGGTCCAAGGTTCAATCCCAATGACTGGGATCTATTGGTGTTACATATCTATCTCCTTATGTGATCTCAGTCACTGTCGCATCTCGTTGCCTATATGACCTCAATGGGCAAATCCTTAGCTGGTATAAATTGACACAATTCCCTTGACTTCAGTGGAGGTTTGCTGATTTACAACGCTGAGGATCTGACCCTACTGACTTAAATCAAGTTACACTTGATTTACAGTGTGTATACAGGGGATGCACTTTAGAAAGTTCCACAGTTTTGAAAGATGCTACTGGTTCTGAGGCAATTCCCAATTCTAAAGGAAATGAATATTTCTGGTAGTAGAGTCTTAGTGTGGTCGGTATAACCAGAATCAGGCTCAGAAGATCAAAATTAGATTAGTAATAGTAATACCTCATCAAACTGTGAGTCACAATCCCAACAGTCATTTTGGGTCCCCAAGGGGGTCATAAAGTTTAATTATTAGATGGGATATTTTCCATATTTATAGCAAACATAAACCTAACACCTAATTCTGTTGAGTTCTGCCTTGTGCGCCCTACAGTGGGAGCATGTGATATAGTTATATGGAGGGTACATGAGAAGCAGGGATTTTTTTTTTCCCCACGCAGAAAGTTGACCGAACAGACAACTATGTTTTGTTTGTAAATTAGATTACAAGCTCTTCAGAACAGGGACTCACTGAACATCTGTATAGTACACAGCATCTGGTTTTGATTGGGACCTCTTGGTGCTACATTACAATCAATAAATAAATACAATAATACAAATAATTAGGGCCCTTTGACAGATGTCCATCTTAAATCTAAATTAAGGAAAAGGTTCTAGATTTGTAACATTGACCCACAACACTTACTTATGAATTACATTCTATGGATTTTTTCTTATTACTTCGCTATAGAATTGTTGACTTACCATATAAAATTTAGCTAATAAAGGATTATATCCCAGCTATAGAAATCTACAAGGTTGGTTTAAAAATTAAACCCTATAGAAAGTTTCAGGAATCAGGGTTTGCAGCAGAGTGAGTCTCTGGGCAACCTAATGAGAGCAGTTGGCCTGTGGTAGGCTACCTGACTGGTTGGAAGAGTCAGCAGACTAGCCTATAAGTCCAGCAGCAGCTGTTAAGCACCTGCTCTAAGTATTTACCCATGGCTACAATAGCTGCTGTGCCTGCTTATTTCCAGGATTACTCCTGCCTTGGTTCTGACCTTGCCTTGCTCCAGGTAACCCGTCTCCTCACCCTCAGTTCCAGTTCCTGATTGTGCTCTGACCCTTGGCTCTGGCCTCTGATTCCAGCTTTAATCCACGCTCCGATTCCTCACAACCGACTGCTGCTCCAACCACTAGGCACTACCACCTATGTCCCAGTCACTGACAGTTTGAGCAGCTAAAACACAAGCAATAAGGCAACCAGAGCTGCTACAGTGAGCACGGATTCTACCAAGGCCAGTATCTCTCTGATGGAGATAATGGGCGCCCTAGAGATCTTGCAGGTCCAGGTTGCCACCCTGCAGGTGCAGAATGTGGTCCTGAAAGCTCAAGCCATGCCATCTTCTGTGCATCTCTTCATGAGCCCAAGCTCCCCCTTCCTCACAAGTTCAATGGCAATCACAACAAATGTTGTGGATTCCTAAATCAGTGTTAGCTCCTATTTCGGCTATGCCCACTTTTGTACCCCACTTACCAAGCCTGAGTAAGACTGATTATCAGCTTGCTTACTGGGGAGGCCATGGCTTGGGCATCTCTGCTCTTGGAAAAATCTAGCCCACATCTGGGACAACTTGAGGACTTTGTTCAAGCTGTGGTGGTGATCTTCAGTGACCCAAGTTGTGAGCGTGTGGCCAAAGCTGTGCTTAAGATCTTGCATCACAGACTCCAACCAGTTACTAAGCTTTCTGATGCTTTGTAGTAACACTGAATAGAATGAGGCTGCCCGGCATTGTCATGTCTGACTCAGACTAAAGAAGAATATTAAAGATGAACTGGCACAGGTGGAATGTCCATCTAGGGTGACCAGACGTCCCGATAAAATCAGGACTGTACCGATATCGAGCAGTTTGTCCCACGTCGGGACGCCATTTTTCCCGATGTTTTGTTTCAGGCATTTTTTTTTCTTGTTGCTTAGGCGGTGGTGACAGGCAGGGGAGCGCCTTTTCAATTGTTACACTCACCTGTCTGAGTCTTCGGCGACACTTCGGTGGCGGGTCCTTCAGTTGCCGACTGTCTTTGGCGGCATTTTGGCAGTGAGTAGGCCATCGGCGACTGAAGGACCCTGCACCGAAGTGCCGCCGAAGACTCAGACAGGTGAGTGTAACAATTGAAAAGGCGCTCCCCCTGTGGCAGTCCCAATATTTTGGAATTTTCATCTGGTCACCCTATGTCCATCCGGCCTGGATGATTTAGTCTACCTATGCATCAAGATCAACGTCCACTTGACTGAATGCTGCCAAGAAAAAAAAGGCAGTTCTCCCGGCTCCCACCAAGCTTGTTATCTCCGGTCCCCCACATCACTAGTCTCTTCCTCATTGTCCAAATACATGCAGGTCAATCATGCATAACCCCGCCTCTCCAACGTGGAGAAGAATCAATAATTGGCATCAGGCCTATGCCTATGTGGGGTACCAGGACACTTTGCATCAAGCTGCCCTGTTTTCATCAAAAACCACAAATGAACTTGAAAAGATGTAATCAAAAATGGCATTTCCCATGGAAATTTGTTTTGCCAAAAATGTTATTTTATTATGAAATACGTTCTGAATGAAAAATTCAACCAGCTCTAGTGAGCAGGTCTGTAGATTCATGGGGAGACACTGTCTGCACTAGGATAGTGAATGAGCCTACATCTTATCCAGGGCTGACAACAGCAGGAGCTGTAAATAGCCATGACAACTCATCGTAGGCTTGATCCAAAATTTATAGAAGTCAGTGGAAAGATTCCCATTCACTTCAGTGGGCTTTGGATCAGACCCCATATACAGTTGAAGCAGAAGCTAAAAGTCAGGAGTAGACAGAGGTAAAGTACTTTGAGCACTTTGTGCTTGTATCTCAGATAAGAAGGGACCAAAAACTGTCACTAGGTGAGCAGAGAAGACAAGCTGAAGACTGAGTTGCAGACAACACCACTAACCACCACTGAGGCACTAGGAGACATCTTAATTAAGTGGAATTACTGTCCCTATTAAGCAGTACTTATTGACAGTTTATATAGCTAGATTTAAATAAGTTCCCTCTCAGGTAGTCCTGGGGGGATTTCCTCGTAAATCACTGCCCAGTTAAGGTGACTTTACTGTATAAATGTGTGAGACCTTCATGTTTCTATAAGAAATTGTTTAATTTTATACAAAACAATTTAATTGAATGCAGTAGGCAGTAAATATACCCCCCCACACACACATATATATAATTTTGGGGGGGGGCGTGGATGGGAGGAAGGAAGCAAAAATGTTTAGAACATGGTTCAAAAGGCAGCTGTTGGATCTGGGTTGTGACATTGTTAGAAGATTGGTGGATGATAGGGGATGGACAAAAAGTCAGGAACTGTTCTGGTGTTGTAGCCAAATTATCCAGCCAGCATGACTGTCTATTTTAATCATCGACAAAGAGATCTGTGGCACCTTATAGACTAACAGATGTATTGGAGCATAAGCTTTCGTGGGTGAATACCCACTTTGTCACATGCATCTGACGAAGTGGGTATTCACCCATGAAAGCTTATGCTCCAGTACATCTGTTAGTCTATAGTCTAAGGTGCCACAGGACTCTTTGTCGCTTTTTACAGATCGAGACTAACATGGCTACCCCTTTGATATTTTAATCATGTATTTCTGCTTAGATAAAAACATAGAACATGTTGGCATGAAAAAATAGAGCCTACTTAGGCAAAATTATTT
The DNA here is from genome assembly GCF_011386835.1 of Chrysemys picta bellii. Classification (NCBI taxonomy): domain Eukaryota; kingdom Metazoa; phylum Chordata; order Testudines; family Emydidae; genus Chrysemys; species Chrysemys picta. The sequence goes on from NC_088795.1 coordinate 132,050,797, forward strand.
TGAATCATATCTGTCATTTAAACCACAAACTCTGTGTGGTGGAGGCAGAGATCAATGAAGAGAGGAATAAGAATATCAAAAAGACATACACACAAAAGTCTAAGCTTTGCATTTTACTTCTAACACAATTGTTGACATTGTAAATTGACTCTTAACATCATAAATGGCCGCCCATACATTGTAAAGTAAATTCCTTAGACTTTTATTTGGTAACATAAATCGGTTCTTAACATGTAAATAGCCTCCCTTGCATGGCAAAGTAAATCCGGTAGGTTTTTATTGACATCATAAGTCACATAGCGGATCACATTTTGCTATCTTTTTTTTTGGGGGGGGGGGGGAGGGGTTTTTTTCATTTAAAAACTACGTAAAATGTTGATTCAAAACTTAGAAGGGAATAAAACATGGGAATTTGAACACTTCCAATTGTGGCCATTCTCATTTTTCTGTTCCTTTGATGAATGTGTGTTGTCAGGATGATTTGATAGAGCTTCATAATGTTTAACTTCCTTCTGCAAAATAAAATGGCTTAACAAGAGTTCAGCGCTGCTGACATTTTAGTAGAGGCTAACAAAAGAAACAATGATAATGGTGATATCTCCTGTTTTTAGTGTCGTTCATTCCAAAGGATCCCAAAGATCTTCTTAGGTAGCTTACGTTATAAAGCAATACTTACACTATCACAAAATACAGTCCTTATAAATGCCACAGGCAGGCAGATAAGGCCTGATTTTCAGAAATGTGGTGTACCCGCAACTCTAACTGACTACTGTAGGAGCTCTCAGTGCTCAGCTTCTCTGAAAATCAGGCTTCTGACAGTTAATCCCTTATCTAATTGATACAAATGGGGCAGTATAGTTACCCAAACTAGATTTATGCTACAACTCTGGGGGCTGGCTGAGCTATGCTACAAAAGCATTTTTGTGTTAATTAATCATTCCAAGTACTCATCCCTACTTTGTCAAAGTGGTATAGTGGCTGATAGCACATCACTCTCATTAAAAGCCACTGGAGTATGGGTTGCCTAGAAGTTATAGCAGGAAAGTGGATCCCTTTTAGACTAATGGAGTCTGTTGTCTAGCTGGTGAGTCTTGCCCACATGCTCAGGGTTTAGCTGATCGCCATATTTGGGGTCGGGAAGGAATTTTCCTCCAGGGCAGATTGGCAGAGGCCCTGGGGGTTTTTCGCCTTCCTCTGCATTATGGGGCATGGGTCACTTGCTGGAAGATTCTCTGCATCTTGAAGTCTTTAAACCATGATATGAGGACTTCAATGGCTCAGACACAGGTTTGATACAGGAGTGGGTGGGTGAGATTCTGTGGCCTGCATTGTGCAGGAGGTCAGACTAGATGATCATAATGGTCCCTTCGGACCTTAAAGTCTATGATTCTATGATTCTGTTCATGGCTCTGCCAACCAGTTGTTAGGACTTTTTAACCCTGCAAAGGTTACTTAAGTTCCGTGCCTCAGTTCACCCAACAGCAAAAGAAGATAATACAGACTAAAGTGTGTGAAAGCAAACCATACGCATTTTAATGCAGCTAAATGTGTTTGTGTACATCTAGGAACAAAGAATGTAGGCCATACTTACAGGATGGAGAATTGTGTCCCAGGAAGCAGTGATTCTGAAAAAAAAGATTTATATATTTATTTTTGGAAGGGGGAGGGGGATATTCAACTGAACAACTGTGGCCAAACGGGATAACATAATCATGGAATGCATAAATGGGAATCTCAACAAGTAGTACAGAGGTTATTTTACCTTTGTATTTGGCAATGGTGAACCACAGCTGGAATACTGTGTCCAGTTCTGGTGGTTCACAATTCAAAAAGGATGTTGACAAATTGGAGAGTGTTCAGGGAAGAGCCATGAGAATGATTAAAGGTGTAGAAAACATGCCTTATAGACTCAAGGAGCTCCATCTATTTAACTCAACAACAAGAAGGTTAAGGGATTTCTTAATTATAGTCTATAAGTACCTGTGGAAAAAAATATTTAATGATGGGCTTTTAATTCTAGCAAAGAAAGGTATAACATGATCCAGTGGTTGGAAGTTGAAAGTCGACAAATTCAGACTGGGAATAAGGAAAAAAAATAACAGTGAGTGATTAACCACTGGAACAATTTGCCAAGGGTTGTGATGGATTCGCCATCACGGACAACTTGAAAAGCAAGATTGGGGTTTTTGCTCTAGGAATTATTTTGGGGAAGTTCTATGGCCTGTGTTATGCAGAAAGTCAGACTAGATGATCACAATGGTCCCTTCTGGCCTTGGAATCTGTATCCCACCTGGTACAATTCTGATGTACATTGGACAGTGTGTGTTTTGCCATGGACTTCAGTAGGGCCCGGTTTTCATCCACTGAAATCGTAGAATCACAGAATATCAGGAAGGGACCTCAAGAGGTCATCTAGTCCAACCCCCTGCTCAAAGCAGGACCAATCCCCAACTAAATCATCCCAGCCAGGGCTTTGTCAAGCCTGACCTTAAAAACCTCTAAGGCAGGAGATTCCACCACCTCCCTAGGTAACCCATTCCAGTGCTTCATCACCCTCCTAGTGAAAAACTTTTTCCTAATATCCAACCTTAACCTCCCCACTGCAATTTGAGACCATTACTCCATGTTCTGTCATCTGGTATCACTGAGAACAGTCTAGATCCATCCTCTTTGGAACCCCCTTTCAGGTAGTTGAAAGCAGCTATCAAATCACCCCTCATTCTTCTCTTCTGGAGACTAAACAATCCCAGTTCTCTCAGCCTCTCCTCATAAGTCATGTGCTCCAGACCCCTAATCATTTTTGTTGCCCTCTGCTGGACCATTCCAATTTTTCCACATCCTTCTTGTAATGTGGGGCCCAAAACTGGACACAGTACTCCAGATGAGGCCTCACCAATGACAAATAGAGGGGAATAATCATGTCCCTTGCTCTGCTGGCAATGCCCATCCTTATATAGCCCAAAATGCCATTAGCCTTCTTGGCAACAAGGGCACACTGTTGACTCATATCCAGCTTCTTGTCCACTGTAACCCCTAGGTCCTTTTCTGCAGAACTGCTGCCTAGCTATTCAGTTCCTAGTCTGTAGCAATGCATGGTACTCTTCCATCCTAAATGCAGGACAAAGTCAGCTGTCTGCCTAGCCCACCATGAGCCCTTAGTTAACTGCTTGGAGAATGTGGGCATTGATCCCATTATGTCTTGCATGCAAAGTGATCACTCTACTGCTTGAGCTAATTCCCCACAGCTAAAGTGCAGAAGTCACCCCCTCTATCCAGCACACAGAGTGGCCAGCATAGGGCTTGAACCCATGACCTTTGCATTACTAGCACCATTGTCTAACCAGCTGAGCTAGCCAGCCCATGTGCTTTGTTACTGAACTGATAGTGGATCCATCAGTAAGCAAGTAATAAAGCTATCCTTTTTGTATGCGTGGCCAGTCTAAGATGCACCATCTGGGCTGAGCCGCAGGGAGAGACCATGGTGCATCATATAAGATGTAGACTGACCCCTGCAAGAAGAATGAGGGCATGAGGGAGCTGGAACTAGGATTCCCATGAGTCTATGTGGAGGCTGAGGCTGACAGAGTGATTGATGCATGTTTATAGATTTTATACATATGTGAAAGGTAGCATGCTAGTGTGCACAATATTTAGTATGTAATTTCAAATTTAAAGTAGTTAGACACTTTTGAAAAATTTACAACTACATGCTAAGTGATGTAGGCACCTAAGGGTAAAATATTCAAGAGTTCCTATTTTCAAGACTGATTTAGGTGCTTAGGAGACTAGGTCTCGTTGATGGTCAGTGAGACTTAGGCTTCTAAGTGACTTTTGAAAATGGACTTTGGACTCCTAAGTCAATTGGTAAAATTTTCGAAAGCATTTCCTTGCCAATGATTGAGCATTAATCTGCAAATCAATTGTCCTCCTCCAGCAAGTAGAAACCTGACACTTATTTGCAGACAGAACCTCAGCATGTACCAGGTTTATGAGCAATGTAATCCTTCCCAGCCCGCTTGGGTCCCTCATGTGGTAGGGTGTGAGTACGTGACACTTCATGTATTCTCTACCTCAGCTTCCCTTCTCAGGAAGCCAATAACTTCAGTTCAGGCCCTCTTGACACTTGATTCAATAATGCCCTTCTCAGGGCTTGTTTATTAAAAATCACATACAAAAGATCCATAACAGAAAGTCCCAAATGAAATAAAGGTGCTTCTGGCTTTCAGGGTTCTTCTGAAGTCTGCCCTCTAAACTCCAGCCCCTCAGGTTTATCTTCTCAATTTGTATCTCTGCTTCTGCCAGGAGAGCTAGCCCTCCTCCTGGAACTTGGATAGCTCAAGCAATAACTACCTTAGCACTACCTCTCAGTCTCCGTGCCTTCTCCTTATGACAGGAGACCACAGCTGTCCTCATCGAGTTGGGTAATTCAAGCAACTATTGTCCCTCTCCTTACCAGGAATCTCCAGGTCTCCTCCTGGAGCTTGGTTGCAATTTATTTTCCTCAGTTGTCCCCACTTACTCCTCAGGCTCAGAGGGTTTGTCAGCCTTCTCCTGCTGGTGTCTGCTCCCTATAAACGAAGGGCCTTGCAAGAGTCTTCCTACCCTCCTCAGTGGCTGTAAGCATCTGCCCTGATATGAGGCTGTATTTATAATGGTCACCTTCTCCCAGCTTATCCTCATGGGGCTGGGTGAGAGGAGAGCCTTGCCCTGCCCTGCCCTTTCTCTGCAGGCCTCTGGTCCCAGGCTCTTAGACAGGACTAGATTTTCTTCTCAAAACCTATTTACTTGCAGGGCCACTTCCTCTCTCCCAGTATCTTCCAGATCATTGTATCCATAAAGGGACCTTTCAACTTGTAAAGAGCCCAGGGCCAGCCCACAACATTTTGGCACCTGAGGCGGGGAGCTCAAATGACACCCCTATGTCCCCTTCCACCAGCAGCATACACAATTTTCGACACTCTGGGTCCTAGTGGCTGCCTCAGTTCGCCTCATGGTAAGGACAGCCCTGAAAAAGCCAGTCTAGATGGTAGGACGTACTTACTGATAGTAGGACGTACTTACTGATAGTCAGTACTGCCTTTAGGGGCAGACAGTCTCATCACACCTGGCCAGTGCCTTAGTCTCCACACCATCTTTTTTCTGATTATTTTAAAAGAATACTATGTTAAGTGCACCACCATGTTAAGAGTATTTCCTCCCTCCCCAATACAAGACACATATTGGACCCAAACCAGTCCTAATGTAATGTAAGGTACAGCTCTGTTGAAACGAATAGAATTGTGGCTGTTTACACCAGGGCTGAATTTCGCCCAATATACAATTATAGTGATATACAGCTGTGTGATTTAATGTGCTTATTCACATAATATAGCTGAAAAATAAAACCCATTTTTGCAATTAAAGTCTAAAGAGCAGTTGCCAAATACATTGATAGCAGCAGCATCGGCAGGCTGCTTTACTATTTAAAAGTTAAAAGTATCTTTATAAAATTGCCTTGGAGGAGAAAGGAAGATTACATTGTGTAGTTGGTCTGACTTTCAAAGTCAGTCTCATTAATCATAGTTAATGCGCCTTGTTATTGCAGATAGTAATCTGTTCTTCTTATAAACTGACACTGCCCACCGCATGGAAATATTACTGATCCACCTAATAAAAGTTTATCATTTCATTCCCTTCTTAAGGAAGATGCCTTCCAGCCTTGGGAGCAGCAGCTATTATACAAGAATTCAAAGTAAATTTATAATTTCAAGCGCATATTTTTCTTTAACGCCGTCTGTAATCAGTATTCACTTGCTGAATTATGATTTGTTGTAATCTTCTATCATATGATTTTAATTAAGCTTGAGTTCTATAAAGCAGTCCTGGGCAAAAGTAAAATCATTTATGAGTAGGGCTGAGTCTATTCACGTTTAAAGCTCCCTAAGGAAGTTAGGTGCCGAGCTCAAAGTCAACAGGACGTCTAATTCCCTTGGCCCCTTTTGAAATCCCAGCCTTTGAGTTTTGGGGAATCCAGACCCTAAGACAACTTTGAAAGTCTGAGGGCAAGACTCCAGTATCCCACAGTTTGGACTACAGCAATGTCAGAAGCAGTGAACAGAATGCTGCACTGTAACTCCCCTGTGTGGATGCTGAGGGCACGACCATATAGGTCCTCTTTGAGGACTACGCCAGTGCAAACTCGGGACCTTTATGTTCATGCCCATAGCGTCTTCATGGAGAAGTTACAGTGCAACATTCTGATGCACACTGCTATTCACATCGACCTGCAGGGCAGTGGAGGCAGACATCAGACTTTGTATTTTACTTTCCTGAAACAAAAAAAGCCAAACAAGAAGAGAAGTTCAGTTGAAGCCCTGAGAACCTCCACCAGTGCATTCTACTCTATTTTAGAAGGTACATGTGACTGAAACCCTACAAGCTGAATTTGGCAAAGCTGTTAAAATCCAAATCAGAGTGTCTCTCTGATGAGAGCAATAGGGGCTTGTCTACATGGGAAGTTAGTGCTCAGCGAGCTGGGATGTGAATTCAAAGCTTACTTGCTACTCTGCATGAACTTCCTATGTGGACACCCTCAGTATGTACTAGTACATCCTACTTCATAATAAAAATGCCTTTGTGTGTGTAACACCAACAAACCCAGGTTGGCAGTGGGCAGGATCGAACCTGGGACTTCGGGAGCTAAATACATGAGCCTTTACTGCATGAGCTAAAAGCTATATAGCACTTAGCTAAGGCTGTAGGGCAGACTCATTAATTTCTAAGTAGTCTTGGTGCCACAACATCACAGCCAGGAGGTGTGTGGGTTACAGGTGCTTTACCTTAATGTACTTTAAAGTGTACTAAGCTAAACTACACAAGGATGCTTTTAGTGCATAGTAAGTGTGTCCACATGGAGCATTGGTGTGGAGTAGCAAATGCACTGAAAATTCGCATCCTGGCTTGCTGCACACAAACTTCCTGTGTAGGGCTTCTTTTCTGAGGTAAAATTTTCAAAAGCTCCTAAGTGATTTAGAAACTCAAATCCCACATTTTAAAAAGTGACCTCAGGCTTTGTCTATACACAGAAGTTTCACCAATTTAATTTAATTACCAAACCTCTAGTTTAAGCAGCTTAAGGCAGGCTAGCTTGTGAAATAAATATCTACATACAAACTTACCCCAGCCTCACTTAAATAGGTTTGCAAACACAGCTTTGGTTAAATCATTGGAAATGTATGTGTAGACAAGGCCTTAGGCACTTTGATGTTCAGTGTATTAAAAGTGTCAGTATTGTTGTTTGCTTACTACCAGTGCAACCACAGTGTCTCATTTGCTGTGGTCAACACACAGTTCATCAAAGCTAATGCTGCTTTTAGTAGCATTGATTAGGAGACTCCCTACATATAGTATTTTCCAATATATCTGAAGGCACCATCACAGTGCAGCTGTCTATGATGACAATTCCTACCAGATTGCATTTAGCCATGTTCCCAAGTGTATGTGCTGTAGGGCATTTATGGGCATCGTGTGCAGCTGGCCTAGTCTCTGAGTGCTGCTGACAGAACACCACATTAGTCATTTGTTTCCCATGCAGGAATCGTTGTCACTTCTGCACGTATCTTGCAATTAATTGCTCCCCCTCCACTGCACACAACCGATGGAATATATTGCCCCAGGGTGTTTTCTGCTGTCATAATTTTTAAAAAATATTTTAAACTAATACAATACGTGCAACCTTACATTCTGTGTTAGCTCACATAATGGAGTTAGAGCAGTTAGGCAAGGAGAGAGAAAAAAAATCTATGGGACCAATCTTGTCTTTGTTGCAATCAATGGGAGTTTTGCCATTAAGTTCAGAGGGAGCAGGATCAGACTTGCTGTCTTAACAGTAATTCATTCAAAAATTATAGATGATGCTGAAAAGTGACAGAAATTGACCGATGTGAAGCGCTGGGCCCTGGAGAGATTGTCCTGAATTGATCAAGGAGAATGACCAAGCAATTGAATAGAGCACAGGTCACCAGCCTTGACATTTTTTGTGCTTATTATATGCACAAGCATTATGGCAAATGAACCATGTTTTCCAAGAGTTTCCTTGAATGTTTGAAAAGGGGAAGTTTTAAGGAACTGTGCCATTATCTGAATCAACAAATTTTTCACTTGCATGTGCTCTGGACCACAATATTCTTAAAGAGAAAGCATGGCCAAGTACTCAGGGCACTAGCCTATGACTTGGTTTCTTTGGGCCTCAAGTTTCCCATCTGTAAAATGGAGACAATAGTACTGCCCTACCTACAGACATGTTGTAAGACTAACTATATTAAAGAGTATAGGGCCATATGATTACCCAAGGTCACCCAGGTCATCCTAGGATCACGGAATTGAGCCAGGTCTTCTAAATCCTAGGCTAGTGACCTAACCACCGGTTAATTCTTCTTCTTAGAATAATATGCTCCTCTGCCCATAGGAAGAGGCAATAATGGATACAAGTAGCAGACAGTTAGATCATAAATGGAGATGTTACAGTCAATTTCCTCAAATCCCAAATCTGAAACAAAAATACAAAAGAGGCATTTTATACTATAAATAATAATACTTTGGCTTTCCTCACCACCCCTGCTGGTGGGGTGAAAACTTTCTCCACAGCTCCAGCTGGCTGGAGCAGTCTCAGCATCTCTCTTCCCTGTGTCTCCATTTGTCTGCACAGCTCAACTAAAAAGATGGTTGTTTTGCCTGTGACACTCCTCTTGGTCCTTCTGCTTCTGCTATTGGCATTCATTTTTAGTAATTACTGTTTTAATTTATGCATCATACACCATATTTTCTAGAGCTGGTCAAAATTTTCCAGTTAAAATGTTTTTTTTTTTCAATAGAATAAGGCTAAGTTGACTTTTTGTGGGGGAAAAAAAATCCAATTTCATAGATTTTGTGGGGGGGAGAATTTATTCACAAAAACTAAAAGCTCACAAAATGTATGTCTGTTTGTTTGTTTCCTGCAACCAAACATTTGAAAAGGGGATGGGGGAGGCACTTTAAAGAACAAAAAATCATGAATCTCCTCAACAAAAACTTCACAGGACAAAAAAATTAGACTGACTTTAAGTCTAGAAGAGGCCATTGTGATAATCTAGTCTGACTTCCTGCACAGGATTTTCTGACCTGCACTAGCAGCTGGCAAAAAAAATAAAAATAAAAGAAGGTGGCTAAAGTGAATGTGCCAGCCTGAACTGATTCACAGACACTTTGTTTTGCTGTATGTGTAACCCCCACACCTGGGTGCGGTGTTCTGTCCTAGCTAGTGGCACTGCGAGAGTGAGGGAGATTTACTCTTCTTTACAACCTTAACTAACATCCAGTTGGCATTTAGCTCCAGAGGTCCCAGGTTTGATCCTGCCTGCCGACAACCGGGGTCTGACAGTATTACGTATGCACCCATGTTCTCAGGGGCAGCTCTAGCTTTTTTTGATGCACGGCAGGCAGGCTGCCTTTGGCGGCATGCCTGCGGGAGGTCCGCCAGTCCTGTGGCGTTGGTGTACCCGCCGCCGAATTGCCACCGAATCCGCGGGACCAGCGGACTTCCCGCAGGCAAGCCACCGAAGGCTGCCTGACTGCCGCCCTCTCAGGGACCGGCAAGGCACCCCCCGTGGCTTGCCGCCCCAGGCACATGCTTGGAGCGCTGGTGCCTGCAGCCGTCGCTGCATGTTCTATCCATTGGTGGAGAGGAAAAGGGCTTCTGTTACTGAGGGCCTGATTGAGATACCCACTGCCAAACAAATGAAATGTAGGAATCTGAAGTACAAGAAGGAACAGGATATGCATCAGTCCCCTGGATTTCAATTACGGGTTGCCATCGATTAGTTAGGGGAAGACATGATCCACTCATGGTCTCTGCTCTCCCCTGAAGTGGGTTGTTCCCTATGGTACATTTTCCAAGGCTTTTTCCAAGTCTTTAAGGGCTACACACAGCCCTTTACTAAGGCAGGTCATTACAATATAAAACTATATAGCATCAGACAATATTTCCACATTGGAACCGAAGGCTGAAGCTTTTTGGCTAATGCTTACCCTACGTTCCAGTGTCAATATCTTCAATAGTCAACACTTGTTTCTTAATGCCAGGACACAGCCCGTGGGAAAGGTTACACTTCTTTTGCTCTCTGGCCCCTGGATGATAAAAGAGGAGTTAGTGGGTTCACATGGCGCAAAGGTTAACTAAAAGTAATCCATTATTTTCCTCCCTCTGATTCCAAGGACACATCAGACTTTCATTCCTGAAAGAAAGTTGATTTTGGAAAGTCAGCTGCCTTCTGTTTTGCTGGACTCATCAAATATGGTCTCTTCCAGTGTCTCTATCACCTCATCAATCATGTACAGGTTCTCTTCATGTTTCATGATTTGTTTGGTAAATGAGTGACCCATATTCATTTTTCAAAAAAAAAAAAAAGTAAAAGTAAACAGGTCTTGGCGGCAATGGAAACTTACCTCTCTCAAAGGAATTGATACAGCATTGGAAGGGCAAATGCAAACTTCCCCAATCATTGCCTGCCCCAGTGTGTTTTGCTGCAACTTAGAGGAATGTCATTTAAGTGAGACAGGGAGTGCAGTTTTTATGTGCCCATTCTGTCATTGACCTCACTGATAACTTTGTTAACACAGAGATCAACTACTACCAGGGCCCGCTTCTGGGTTTTGGCCGCCCCAAGCAGCCAAAACAAAAGAAAAAAACAAACAAAAAAAGCTGTGATCGCGATCTAAAAAAAGCCACGATCGCGATGGCAATTCGGGGAGAGGTCCTTCACTCTCAGGCGGAGTGAGGGACTGTCCGCCGAATTGCCGCCGAATACTGGACCTGCCGCCCCTCTCCAGAGCGGCCGCCCCAAGCACCTGCTTGAGAAGCTGGTGCCTGGAGCCGGCCCTGACTACTAGGCAACAATGGGGGGGACTTTTGTGTTACATACCAGGCTACTAGGAACTGGACTGATACCCCTGCCACACGTTTCACCTAGATCACCACACTGCCGTCACTACTGATTGGGGTTGGAATTGAACCATCAGCCTAGACATGAAAGGCTTTTGTTAATTGTCTAAAAGCCACTACACAGTTAGTGAGGGAGTCAGCTGGGAAGAATAGGGTTCAAATTGGTCTCAGTTTTGTGGTGGGTGCCCTTTGGCATGTTATAAAGATCTAAAATGCCCGTGTTTTAATTTAGTAAAAGGGGCCCCCTCTTAAATCCAACTCTACCCATCAAGAGAACAAGAGAAACCCAGACTGGACATTAACTGGAATTTTTGACATTGCAAGATCAAATATGGCTGCCACACTGGGCCAGCCTAGAGGCTCATATTTTCAACTCACATGTTCTTTACAAAGACTGTATTAAAGGCTGAAGTGGCCTCACTACCAGCCCTTCACTCACAAACTCGAGCCAATTTCATAGAACAAGAGAAGCAAATTTGTGCTATTTTTCTTTGGCCCTGACTCACCTTTTCTACTTTCAGTGACTCCAAAAAAGTTCAGATCACTGATCATTTCTTAATGTAGACCTCATCTGAGAGATGCTGTTAGAAGCTTTCACACCGACTTCCCCAATCTCAACTGGCAGAGCAAGGGTCCCTTCCAAGCTACCACCTATTTGGTTCCCCAAAAATGACTGGGTCTGAACTGATGATGTCTATGGAAGAAATATGATGACCTTTTCACTACTGCAGAAGAATAAATGTGACACATGACTACACTCAGGTAGGGTATAATCCAAGCCCATTGAAGTCAATAGAAATACATTGAACCCAACAAGCTTTGAATCAAATCCTGGTGAACAGTGCAAGATATTTCAGAGACTACTCAGTCACAACTTCAGGTTGAAGAAATGTCTTTGTCCAGTCAATGTTCGGGGTGCGTGTGTTCCTCTGCCCCATAAATGTCTGACTATGTTTGTACTATCCTGGCTTAAGGAAATGCCAAATGCAAAAGGTCATTCCTGAATTATAAAAACCCTGCAAATGACAGGTACATAAGTAAAAGAGGCTCAAGTGCACCAACAGGATAAGGGCTTAATGCAGGAATTACTAGGTGAAATTATTTGGCCTGAGTAATACAGGAAGGCACCAGATGATCACACAGGTTCCTTCTGGTATCTTTCATTGATACCTAGAAATAATTTTGGATCAAGAGTGATTAACAATTTTGAACTCTGAAAACTCATGACACTAGCTGAGTATAGCTCTATTTCTTAGGCACAAAGTATATCTATAGGCAGCGGAAATATAGTCTAAAGAAAGCATCAGACAACTAGAGCCAAAAGACATAATGTGTTTATTGTCACCTGGAACTGAATAGTGACAGAAGCTTGAATGTATTTTGAATTATGAACTAAAAAATCTGCTATTGTTTTAGCATTTGGTTAAAATAACATAATCTAAGAAACTAAAAGATTACGATTGCAAATTACTTGAGGTTCCACCTACCAGAGAGTTTGATAAGAAATTTTAAACCACTTGAATTAGAGCGAAGTAGCAAGCTTGTTTTTGGTTAGTTATATCTGGAGTTGATTCAAACAGCTCTACTAAGTTTTTCCACTGTGTTCCCTTATAAGCTGCCTCTCCCCTCCCCTCACCCCCATTAAGTTGCTTACCGCTTTGTCAGAGATAGCCATTCAGGTTGAAATTTTCCAGGCATCATGACTGCCTGAATGTGGGTTTGCTTTGCAAAGTTTGAAGAAAAATGATTTAATTGTTTTCAAGAAAAAAGCTTGTGGGGAGGGGAAAAACTATTTTTGTCTATGTTAAAAATGTCTTATGACTTTGAAGAGCTATAGTGTCACGGATTGCTGTAGAAAGTTGAAACTTATCAGGGGAAGATTCTAAAGGCCAGAGCCTCCCCATGCTGTCTCTGTGAAAACCTAACTGGATTTGGCTGAGCAACAGACCATAGAAAGTCAGCATTCATGCACTCCCAGTAGTATCACAACGTTTTTGGCACTATATTGCACGTGGTCCCAGATTATACTGGGCCTCCTGCGGCACTGCCAAGTGAACGGATGGAATTCAAATGCATGAGAACCACAATATATGTAGAACGGGATCTTGTTCCTCCTTCTTTCTCCCCACTGATATTCTATAAAGCTGATCACCTGCATAACCATTGACTCAATGGGAGCTGTTAGATGCTGAGGACTTGAAAATCAGGTCATTGAAATAAGGGCCTCTTATTAATTATGTTTATAATGGTAGTGCCTATGGACCGACTGTTGTGCTAGGCACTGTACAAACAGAGAAGTAGACAGTCCCTTCCCCAAACAGCTTACAGTCTAAACATGGCCATTTTCTAAACTCATGGCTCTGGTCTATACTCCTGGTATAAATACAATGTATCATCTACTTCGAGTAAAAGAAAAACAAGACAAAACAAACAAACAAAAATCAGATCTACAACAAAACCAAAAATGATTAACCAGCTTCCGCTTCTTTGCTGTTCCAAGTTGTGGCAACTCTTGTTAGAAATGTGTGAAAGTGACCGTGGATATTCATTACGGGGGCTCAGAATGTGTGAAAGTCCAAAGCTGTGGGGAGTTGTGCAGAGTGACTAATCCATTCCTGTGTGTGCTCTGTCATATTCCTCTGCTTTTGCTTGGAGTTCTCTGTGTCACAAACACAGGATATCAAAACAACCGTAATCATAAAATGAAAATCTTGATCACTTACTATGACTATAGTTTCTGCTTGGGTACAACCTTTCATCTAAGAATCTCAAAAAGTATGTGTGACATTACACCCCATATTCTTCATAGAAATATTGTTATGATATGTATATGGCATAACTATGATATATTTTATGCAAGATGGGTCATGTGCAGTATCATTGGAAAGGTTATAATTTACTGAATGTTATTATCCAATTTGTATGCATGTATTTCTCTATATGAAGTTAGGAATATTGACTATGTACCAATTACAGCTGTGTGTGTACTTGGGGAATGCCCACCAGACAGTATGTAATCAGCCCGGATGGACCATTAGGAAAGACAATGAGTCCTTGAAGATGCTGATCTCCCATCTTCCTGGAGTTCCTTCCTGTGGACGTTACAAATAAACCTTGTCTCATGGTCATGTCATGCAAGGTCATGTGATGCATCATCACTGCAAGGTCATGTGATGATGTCACATATTATGAATTACCACCTTGGACACTACTGGTACTTTTCCACTGAAGAAGGGTGGGGATCAAACAGGGAAACAAAAGATTCCCACCTTATGTAAATCCTATTTAAGGCTGGAGAGTGAGTTAATCAAGGTGTCTGGTTCTTCACTGAATCTCCGCCCAGGATGACTGCTGTAAACACCTAAGATGGATCTGGGGAGAAAGGACTGGGACACAGGCTGAGACACGGGTATAGCCTGTGAAGACAAACACCTGGAACTCTGCAACCTGCCTAAAACAACATTTAGGTGAGAGATTACTATTTGTAACCAGTTTCTTTAGTGAATTAAGCTTAGGGTATGTCTTTGTTTATTTTGCTCCGTCATCTGCTTTGTTCGGTTTGCTATCCCTTATAATCACTTAAAATGCATCCTTTGTAGTTAATACACTAGTTTTGTTTTCTAAAACCCAGTTTGTGCAATTCATAACTGGGGGGAGGGCAGGCAAAAAGCTGTGCATATCTTCCTCCATATTGAGGGAGGAGGCAAATTTCATGAGCTTGTGCCGTATACATTTCTATATAGTGCAAGACAATATAATTTTGGGTTTACGCTCCAGAGGGGATGTGCACCTGAGTGCTGGGAAATTTCCTGAGCTGAGCCCTCCCACATAGAACTGATTGCAGACTCTGTGTGATTCTACAGCTGGGCATGTCCCTACTTGTGTGTGTGCTGGAAGGGGGCTGGAGAGCCTGACACAGCAGCACAGAGTGGAGTGGGACTGGTGGACTCAGTGGGACCCCAGCACATCAGGTGGCAGCCCAGAAGGGGGGTCCAACCCTCCACAATATGTTTACAATGCAATTAAAGAGCTGCTGCTGTCCTGCATCAGCTGTCTCTGGCTCCTGGGTCTGAGGCTGCAAGGTTATACAATTCCAATGTAGGCCTCCTGGTTCTGGGACCCTCGCCATAAGGGCCAGGACCTGCAAACCTAAGTTAACTGATGCCATGCTGCGGGTGTTTTATTGCAGAGTAGGCACAGCCAAAGTCATTTTGCAAAGGTGGGTATTATCATGCTCTTGTTACAGATGAGGAAACTGGGGCACTTATCCTAGATCACATTGCAAGGCTGCATTAGAATCAGGAATAGAACCAAAGTCTCTTGCCTCTGTAAAGGGGCACCACTCACTGCAAGTGCGCCTCCTTGTGGCTGACTCTGGGAATTAACTCTCACCCCTGTCTGGCGCCTCTTCCTGTCAGTTGCTCACTCTGTGGCCCATCTCTCTCTCTCTCTCTGTCTCAGGGAGCTCCCTCTTTGTGACACATCCCTCTGGCCTGGTCATATATTCCCTCATTTCCAGGGTAACAAAGTCCCATCAGACAAGCTGTCTGGATGCTGTCTCAGATGATCTTTCATTCCAAGTCTCTAGGACCATCCTATGCTATGTTACCAATGGCTGGAAGGGGAACCCAGGCCTATCTGCTACTCTGGGTTCCAGCCCAGCACACTAAGGCTACGTTTTCACTACCCACTTGAATCGGCGGATAGAAATCGATCCCCGAATCGACGCTTGTACTCCACCAGCGCAGGTAGGAGTAAGCGCTATCGACTGGGGAGCCGCGTAGGTCGATTTGCCGCCGTACTCACAGCGGGGTAAGTCGGCTCGGATATGTCGAATTCAGCTACGCTATTCGCGTAGCTGAATTTGCATATCTTAAATCGACCCCCTCCCTAGTGAAGATGTAGCCTATGACTGGCAATCAGGTTTAGTCAGTCTCAGATCCTGTTGCTGTATCCCTGGGTGCCTTCTTACCCCACCTCTATGTCTCCTTGTCTATTTCTGGATTATGTATCACTAGCGATCAGGGCCGGCTCCAGGCACCAGACGAGAAAGCACGTGCCTGGGGCAGCACATTGTAAGGGGCGGCATTCCGGCCAATCTTGGGGCGGCACATTCTGGCCTCCCTGCCGTGGTTCTTCCTGTCTCTACTCCAGCCCAGCTACTCCCCCAGCTGGGCTTCATCTGTAACTAGCGTTTTACCAACCCCTGGCTTCCCTCCACGGGCAGCATATCAGGTTAACTGGCTCCTTCTGGCCCATATGAACCCTCTCATGGCTTGTGTGGGGTGGACTCCTCATCACAGCCTCCCATTCTTCCCATTAACCAACAACATTTACAGTCATATTCACATTAGGTGAATTTCACCTCTGTACACATGGTGAACCCAAAGGGTTTTTAGTAAGAGTGTCATTGTTTGTAGGTCTTCTGCTGGCCCTCTGCAGAGGAGTGAATATTTTCCAGGGATACTTTAAGCCAGATTCACTACCAAGGCTCTGAGGATACTAGTAATTCTCTAAAGATGATTAAGGTTTGTTTTGTAGTTCACGATGCTCCTCCCTATAGTTTTAAAAAGCTGTAATACAGCCATCCACAATATCTAATGCAATCAGTGAGATTAGATCCTACCATAACATTAGACACCTAGATAGGGCTGGCTGGAAAATAATTCCATTTTGCCAAAAGCAAAACAAAACAAACAGGTGAGGTTTTGACAATTGTTTTGTTCTTCATTGGTACAAAAATGAGACCATTTTTTTATTTTATGGGGAAGGGAAGCATGCAAGAGAATAGCCTGATATGTAGGACACTCACCTGGGATGTGGGAGATCCTGGTTTAAGTCCATATTTCACCTGATGCAAAACAGTTTTTTATCCCAGGTCTGAATCAGGCAGAGCCTTGAACATATGGTGGTAGGAAGTGGGAGACCTGGCTATCTAGTTAGCCTTGCACTGTTAGGCCATATCTGCGTTACAGATGTTTGCTGGTGTAATGGGCTGCCAAAAGACCCTTGAGAAAGTGCATGTATACTGGCAAAATGGTGCTTTTATTGGTGTGCTTTTTTTTATCTGGGGGGAAGGAGTGGAATAAGCCATGCCAGTAAAAGCACAGCTTTGCTGGTATATGCTGCCTCCATGCTAGGATCATTTTGCCAGTATTATATACTGCTATATGTATATCAGTAAAGTGCTTTTGGTGTGGATGTGATGATGTTCATCTTTCCAGCTGGTGTTAATGCACGTTGTATAAATCGTTAAATATTCATTGGGTAAGAATTACAGATTGTCTCTCTAGCCCAGTGATTAGAGCACTTGCCTGGGATGTGGGATACAGAGGTTCAGAGTGATCTGGAATGAAACACACTACTCTGATTTAGCTAGAGCACAGATTGGAGCCTGAGTTTCTAACATCCCAGCTGAGTGCTCTATTTTCTGGACCCGATAAACTTTCCTGACCCCCCCCCCCCCAAAAAAAAAAAAAAAAAGAAGCAAAAACTGTCATGTTCCTGCAAAACATTTTGGTGTAAAATAGCATTTAGGGGCCGGAAAACATTTTGTTGAAAAATTTCTGACCAGCTCTGTACCTAAATTGAGCAGCTCTATGCCCTTTTTAAAATATTCAATTTCTAGTCCAATGGCCTTTTGTTGAACAGGATTATTTATATGACAATAGCACTGCGAGGCTGCATTCAAGATTGGGGCTGCACTGTGCACCGGGATGTAGAAACAGAGTAAAAACAGCCCCTGCCATAAAAAACATACAGTCTAATTAAGCTGCAACCAATGGGTGTAACAAACAATTGGAAGGACATGGGCCAACAAGGAAAGCAAAAATAAAGATGTGTGTTACCATGTGCACAGCTAGATGCTTTTTATTTCCTTAATTTTTAAAATGAAACATAAGTTATAACTCAACAAATAAATAAGATAAATTCTCTCTGTCCATTTGCATTCAGAATGAGTCACAGTGGTGCCAGCTCTTTCAATTGTATCATGATTTTTGGTGTTTTCTTTTAAGCCCCAGCTCCTGGAGTCCTGGGATTACAAGTTTCTAGCTCTTGTGGTTGTGGAGAATAGCTTGATAATGTGACCTCTAATGGCTCAAAAATCATAAGGCGAATGAAAAGAACTCTGTTCATTTCTCCTCCCCCCCCCAAATCTTTTGATTTTGGGGGGCATAGCTTATGATTATTGAATGCTTGGAATTGGCAGTTGTGAACTGCTTAGGAAATTTTTGGTTGTTGCCCTGAATAATACTGCACTAACATTCCAAGAAGGTTTGTTGCAGTGCATATTCTGAAGGCTTCTAACCTAAGGCCCAAGGTCTAAAGCCCAGTTGGAGTTCCAATGAAGTTATCGGGGGCAGTTAATTGCAGAACTGGGACCGAAGATTGCTGAAAGATTACTGAGGCGCTGATCCTGCAAACGCTTAGGTACATGCTTAACTTTCTGTGTGTGAGTAGTTTTGTTGATTTCAGTGGGCCCATGCATGTGCACAAAATTAAGCATGTACGTAAGTATTTGGAGCCTTAGAGTTGATTGATTAATTTATTATTACTATTGCTGTTGTCATAGCAGTGTCCAGGGTCTCCAGTCCATTGTCTTGAGAGCTGTACAAATACAAAGGAGAGAGTTCCAATTCCAAAGAGATTCTGGGTTAAGAGGAGAGACAACAAGTGAATGTAAAAAACAAATTGAAAGAGTGGGGTAGCTGGAACATCTCTGTAGTTCCTTCTTTCAAGGAAGAAGGGGTCACATTGTGTTTTCAGTTACAATGGTGTAAATCCAGGGTAATTCCATTCAAGTTAGTGGAATGGCCCAGGACTGATTCACATGCAAATGCTACAGATTTTGTCTCTGTCTTGTTCAACAATCTGAAAGTCTCATCATCAAATATCTCACTAGAAACTTAGGTTGTCAGTATTTCAACTGCATGTTCTTCCATAATGCATTACATTTATGCCCACACAAGCGTCATTATATCATGTACTCTGTTTGAACTGTTATGTTTTGTTTTTTGCCTTCATAGATGCCATTCTCAATTGCATAGACTGGTTCTGAGTGACCATCTTGCTTGACAAATGTGATTTAAGTGGGCCACAGGCATTTTTTCTCAAGCAAGGAAACAATATCTCCAATGCAGAAGTCTATACAGTGGTCTGTTAGATCTGTGTTATTTGTATAGAAGTTAACATTTAAGTGATTTCTGTTGTCATTAATATGATTACCATTTTCTTTGTGATTGTCCAACAATAATGGCGAAAGCAATGAAGACAGCAGATTTTTTTTAATGCTATCAAAACATGTTTTGAAAATAATGCTCAGCCTTTCCTTCAGGCAGGGTCACTCCAGTCAATAACAGGACGTTAGAAAGACACTTCATGCTATTAAATATAGAAACAGGCCCACAGGTAAAATCTCTGCATAGCCTTTCCCTTAGAACTTCCATTGAGTCCAGTGGGTTAGTTTCTGCATGTCCAAATCTTGCGAAATCAGGCACTTTGCAATACGGTCTTTAAATGTGGGGGAAAATTGCCCTTGGAGGAAAACCACTAGGAATAAAAATCTGCATCTGTCTATCAATGGGCCAGATTATGGCCAAGTTTGTGTGGCCATACAGAGAAGTAAAGGAGCATA
This sequence comes from Chrysemys picta bellii, assembly GCF_011386835.1. Lineage (NCBI taxonomy): Eukaryota > Metazoa > Chordata > Testudines > Emydidae > Chrysemys > Chrysemys picta. The sequence continues at coordinate 132,070,389 of NC_088795.1, forward strand.
AGATGCCTCCTTATTCCCTGGTGTGTTTCCTGTGCTGGATGGAGAACAGCCCCTCCAGGGTCACTATGTCCCCATTCTGCATCTCTGAGTGGGGAATGGGTGGAACCTTGGCCCCAGTGCCTAGTGCAAGGCGGAATCCGGGAAGTGGATTGTGACTGAGAGACTCTAGGAGTTACAATGTGCCTTCCAGTCTGCTCCTAATACAGCACAACAATGTGCTGTCTCCTGATAGAGGCTTGTAACAAAGCTTTGGCTTATCATTATATTTCTAGGGTGCCCATTACCGTAGCATCTGAGCACATCCTCAGTTAGCCATAAGAGTTGACCACCTTCTATGAACCAAAGCCCTTTCTGACATCATGAACTTCCCAGCAGCCATGTGGAATATCAGCATTAGCTCTGTAGGCAAAATGTTTCAGTGCTAAGTCAGAAGACAAAATATTTTATTATCAGGAAGAAAATGCTTATTTTAATTTGGAATTAATTTAAAAGGGTTTTTAAATGACTGGAGAATAAAAAGTCATGAACGTGTGTGTGTGTGAAAATTTTATTGGCAAAGAATTTTTCTGACCCAGTCTAGCATGAATACGCTAAGCAATATTGTCTCATGGCAAAATGACATTTTAGACTTTCAGTACAGAAGCCAATACTATTAACTTATTTCCCTCTCTGTTGAAGAGGCTGGCATAACCACTGAATGTCCAGAATTTCATGAAATAGGAATGAGGGGATTCATTTGGGGGATTTCAAACTGCCAAGCCATTGGTGTTTGATGATGGTGACTTTCTATGGCTGTCAGAATGTCTCAAAAACTCTACCAACTGGAGAACTGCTCCACCTTCCTGCCAACACAGTGCTGACTCTCTTCCAAAGCAATAAGAGTAATTGTGGAGATTGCATGTTCATGCCAAACTGACTCCATCTTCCATTTACATCCTGTTGTGGTTATTGAATGGTTACAGTGTCTTGCATCATTTCATTCTGGAAAGCACTTTGGGGTATGCCTTGTATGAATGGTATGCTGTTAATACAGTTCTACTATGTTGTTTGTGATTTGAGCCCAACTCTCATAAACTTTGGGTCCAGATTTCAACTCTTACAAAGTCGGGGAGGGGGTTACATGTCCAGGGTCTTGGTGAGAGGCCCTCTCTTGCTCTTTTTTTTCCCCTACCTAGGTATCAACACCTCCTGCTTTACAGGGGTACATTCACACAGGAGTGTAGCCCAACCTTCCTTTTGCACCCACAAAATTTGCACCTGAATTTTATGCCTGCAGTAAATAAGCTGCTGACACAAAACTGGATACATGACTCCCTCCTTACTTGCCTTGCCTCTGCTATCAGGTAGCTATAGGCATGAGGGCTTAGATGCAAGATGAATGTTTCTCTCTCCCTCTACCTAGCAGTTAATTTATATGGCTTTCCCTAAATTCCTGTGGAAAGGTAGGGGTAAGATGAGCCCATATGAGCCCCTTGTTCACTGGCAGCTCCTCTTTTCATCCTCACTTAGAGGGTGGAGCCACTACTACCTAATTCTACTACCATTGAACTCACATGGAGATTCACTATTGATCAATAGAGCAGAGTTAAGCCAACACTTACTTCATTTAGAAATCCCTCCCCCTATCACCATCATTCCTCCCCACACTTAATTGCACCTAAAAAAGTTTTACTGCCATAGAATTGCAGGCACAAAATAGAGTCCAACTATATAAATATAAATCAGGAGCCACACCTGAGTACCTGCCAAATGACCAGGAAAGACATAAAATGTGAGACATTAGCAATGGAGTTGTCAAACCCGAAAAGGAAAAGACACACTTGCTACAAAGGCAAATAGGAAAGACTTGATGATGCAGATTAAATTGCCTTTCTAAAGGAAAACCATTTTAAGCTACAGTGATTCAATAATACGTCACCTGGCTAGCATAAAAGGATCTATGAATAAGGCAGAGAACGTCCGGAGAGACTATTGGAAAGAGAATGTTTAAAATTAGTAGGCCTGCAGGGTCATAGGTTCAAAATAGTTATGCAATGTTCTGCTTTCCAATCAAAAGCAGCGTGAAGTGTCAATCACAAACAATTCACAGAATACACTACCGTTGCTTGTAGACTACCCATATATACTAATGATACATCTGCACAGCAGCTCAGAGGTGTAATTCCCAACTTGGGTAGACATACACATGCTAACTCTACTTGGGCAGTGTGGCCATGGCAACATGAGCTAACCTCCTGAGTACAATGTTGTCCGACCCCTTGGGTACATATTAAGGGTGGCTAGCCCAAGGTGCTGCTCCTCTATTTTTAGAGCTTGCTCAAGCAGATCTCACACATGAATGTCACATCAAGAATTACATCTCCCAGCTGCTGTGTAGATGTGCCTTGAGATAAAATTAAATATTGATTTCCCAACTCTTTGTAGTATCCCAGTTTATGTTTCCAGACTACTGGATAAAGAAAGATCCATCCGATTTGATGTTTTGGCACAGAAAAACATGGGAGATACTACTTATGGAGACCATAACTGATCAACTCTGTATTTGGCTATATAACTACATTTTACTCAATGTAAGAATGGTCATGGTCCAATGGTCCATCTAGCCCAATCTACTGTCTTCTGACAGTGGCTAGTGACAGATGCCTCAGAGGGAATGAACAGAAAAAGGCAGTTATCAAGTGATCCATCCCCTGTTGTCCAGTCCCACCTTCTGGCTGTCAGAAGTTTAGGGACACCCAGAACATGGTGTTGTATCCCTGACCATCTTGGCTAATAGCCATTGATGGACCTATCCTACATAAACTTATCTAATCCTCTTTTGATCCCATTTATAGTTTTGGCCTTCACAACATCCCCGACAACAAGTTCCTTTACTAGGCATTGTGTAAAGAAGTGCTTCCTTGTGCTTGTTTTAAACCTGAGACCTATTAATTTTATGGGTGACACCAGTTCTTGTGTTATGTGAAGGGATAAATAATACTTCCTTATTCACTTCCTCCACACCATTCATGATTTTATAGACCTCTATCATGTCCCTCTTTAGTCATCTCTTTTCTAAGCTGAACACTCCAAGTCTTTTTAGTCTCTCCTCATATGGAAGCTGTTCCATACTCCCTAACCATATTTGTTGTTTTTCTCTGTACCTTTCCCCATTCTAATAAACTTTTTTTGAGATGGGGTAATTTGAACTGTATGCAGTATTCAAGATGTGGGTGGATGATGGATTTATATAGTGGCATTATGATATTTTCTGTCTTTTATTATTTATCACTTTCTTAATAATTTCTAATGTTCGGTTAGCTTTTTTCACTGTTGGTGCACTTTGAGCAGCTGTTTTCAGAGACCTTTCCACAAGGACTCCAAGATCTCTTTCTTGACTGGTGACAGCTAATTTAGACTCCATCATTTTGTATGTATAGTTGAGATTGTGTTTTCCAATATGCATTACATTGCATTTATCAACACTGAATTTCATCTGCCATTTTGTTGCCCAGTCACCCAGTTTTGTAACTCTTTGCAGTCGGTTTTGGACTTAACTATCTTAAGTAATTTTATTTTGTCCGCAAACTTTGCCATGTTCTTGTTCACTGTCTTTTGCAGATCATTTATGAACATGTTGAACAGCACTGGTCCCAGTACAGATTTTTGAGGGACCCCATTATTTACCTCTTTCCATTGTGAAAATTTATATATTTTTTCTACCCTTTGTTTCTTATCATGCAAGGACCTTCCCTCTTATCCAATTACTGCTTACTTTGCTTAAGAGCCTTTGGTATGGGAAGTTGTCAAAAGCTTTCTGAAAGTCCAAATATACTATATCGACTGGATCACCCTTGTCCAGATGCTTGTTGATACCATCAAAGAATTCTAATATATTGGTGAGGCATAATTACCTTTTACAAATGCTGTGTTGATGCTTCCCCAACATATCATTTTCATCTACGTGTCTGATAACTCTTCTCTTTGCTGTACAATTTGCCTGGTACTGAATTTAGGCTTACTGGCATGTAATTATCCAGATCTCCTTGGAGCCTTTTTAAAAAAAAATTGGCATTATATTAACGATCCTCCAGTTCATCTGGTACAGAGGCTGATTTAAGTGATAGGTTTCATACCACTATTAGTAGTTCTGCAATTTCATATTTGAGTTCCTTCAGAACTCTCGGGAGAATACCATCTGGTCCTGGTGACTTATTACTGTTTAATTTATCAATTTGTTCCAAAACCTCCTCTTACACCTCAACTTGAGACAGTTCTTCTTCAGATATGTCACTTAAAAAGAATGGCTAAGTGTTGGAATTATTATTATTTACTCAGGATATTACCAAAACAGCAATTTAACCACAAATTCCTTTATTAAATCCAAATGCAGAATGATAGTTATACAATTGCTCTCAAACATGCCTAAAAAGTTGAAATAATAAACAATTTACTATATCCGAATAGTAACAAAACATCTATAAGCCTTTGATCAAGATTCTTAAAAATGGGCTAAACCCAGGAGTGTTGAGATCCGTATTGGTCATCTCCAACTTAGTCAGCAGGTATTAGCAATTAACCCTTTAAGAGAGAACTTTTTATACCCTTTAGCAAACAAGTAATGTCATTGCCAATTACTGACTTCAGCTAAAAACCAGTTTGAGACAGTTCACCCTTATTTCCAGTCTTAATCCAGACAAGATTTAAGCCCTCCTTTCTCCCCAAGCCCTTTCATCCCCTCCTTCTCACTGACAAGTTATTTCATTGCACCTGGGTTTACATAGGCTATATTTTTTTAGATAGCATAGGTATGTGGGGTGGGAAGGTCAATGTTGGCTCTCAATTCTTTTTTGGGCTACCTAATTATACTTTTACACTTGATTTGCCAGAGCGTATTCTCTTTTTGAATTTCCTTTGTAGGATTTGACATCCAATTTTTAAAGCATGCCTTTTTGCCTCCAATCACCTTTTTTTTCTTCTGTTTAGTTCTAGTGGTATTTTTTTTTTTGGTCCTCTTACTGTCTTTTTTATTTAATTTGGGGAATACATTTAATTTGAGGTTCTATGGTTTTAAATAGTTTCCATGCAGCTTGCAGCAATTTCCCTCTTTTTGACTCTTGCTTTTAAATTCCATTTAACTAGCTTCCTCATTTTTGTGCAGTTCCCCCTTTTCAAGTTAAATGTTACTGGGGTGGGGTTTTTTGGTATTTTGTCCCCTAGATGATATTAAATTTAATTACATTATGGTCACTATTATTGAACAGTTCAACTATATTCATCACTTGGACCAGATCCTTTTACTAAATCAAGAATTGCCTCTCCCTTGTGGTTTCCAGGACTAGCTGCTCCAAGAAGCAGTCATTAATGGTGTGTAGAAATTTTATCTCTGCATCCTGTCCTGAGGTGACATGTACCCAGCTGAAATCCGCCATTATTATTGTGTTTTCTGTTTTTGTAGTGTCTAGTCTCTCTGAGCATTTCGCAATCACCATCACCATGCTGGCCAGGTGGTTGGTAGTATATTCCTACTGCTATACTCTTATTATTCAGGCATGAAATTTCTATCTATAGAGATTCTATAGTACAGTTTAATTCATTTAAGATTTTTCCTATTTTGACGCTTTGCTTTCTTTCACATATAGTGCCCTTTGCCCAACAGTGCAACCTACTGTGTCATTCCTATATATTTTATACCCTGGTATACTATGTCCCAATTTTTACCAAGTTTCTGTGATACCTATTATATCAATAACCTCATTTAATACCAGGCACTCAAATTCACCCATCTTAGTATTTAGACGTGTAGTATTTATACACAAGCACTTATAAACTTTGTCAGTATTTAATTGTCTGCCTTCATGGGATGTAATTAAATGGGACTCTTTGTTGTTTTACTGTTTCTCTTCAGTTCCTACCTGTACTTTCTCAACTTCAAGCTTCTTCTCCTTATTAAGATATAGTGTATCCCATTTAATAAATCCTCCCCTATGAGATGTCTCTGTCTTTAGAGTTTTATCCTCTGCACCTGATGGCTTCCCCCCAGCTCTTAGTTTAAATAAACTCCTCTACAACCTTTTTAATTTTATATGCTAGAAATTTGGTTCTGTTTGGTTTAGATGGAGCTCATCCTTCCTGTCTAGGCTCCTTCTTTCCCAAACAGTTCCCCAGTTCCTAATAAACCTAAATCCATCCTCCCAACACCATCCGATCCATGCATTGAGACTCTGCAGTTCTGTCTGTCTAATTGGTCCTGGGTGTGGAACTGAAAGTATTTCAGAAAATGCTACCATAGTGTTCCTGGACTTTAGGCTGCTAAGTAAGACATTAAACTTGGCTTCCAGGACCTTTCTCCTGTCTTTCCCAGGTCATTGGTACCTACATGTACCACAACCACTGGCTCCTCCCCAGTACTGCACATAAGTCTATCTAGATATCTTGAGGGGAAGGCAACCTTTGCACCGAGAAGTCAATCCACCATGCAGTTCTCCTGGTCATCAAAAACTCACTTATCTATATTTCTGGCAATCAAATCACCAATTATCATTACCTGTCTCTTCTGAATAACTGGGGTCCCCACCCCCAGAGGAGTATCCTCAGTGAAAGAGAATCAAGATATACAGAACACTCACCGCATGACAAAACATTATCTATGATCTTTCCATCTACAATGGTCGTCCCTGAAATCTTGTCAATTGCAGGGGATAACTAGGAAACGTAATTTCACAGATACCTGACAAGTTATTTTTCCATTTTTACTGGACTATCATAATTGGATATTTACCTTTGTGTGAGTGAATTAATTTTGCAAGGTACATATCTCTATATTTAATTCTAAAATAACATTATCTAGTTATCTAAGACAAATATGAGACATTTTCAGAGGAACATACAGTAAAATATCTTATGACACGCCATCCATTTAACTGACTAGAGTGTCTATTGATTCTTCTGTATATACATGGTAACAAACAATGCCTCATAAGGTTTTTCTTGTCATGCTTTTTCCTGTTTCTTACTGAATCTCTGTGTTCCATACGCTTTGTCTGTAATATATAGAGGAAAATAATACAAATAACTGGCTGACAAAGAAAAACTTTAAGATATTTGGTTTTCTAAGTAATAAAGGAAATATCTGAAATTTGCATCTTCTTGTCAAGTATGCAATGTTACATATGAGGACAAACTGAGGAAAGATGATGGGCATCACAAGTTTTCATAGAATCATAGAAATGTAGTGCTTGAAAGGATCTCAAGAGGTCATCTAGTCCAGCCCCCTGCACTGGGGTAGGATCAAGTATACCCAAACCTTCCCTGGAGTGGTTTGTCTCATCTGTTCTTAAAAACCTCCAGTGACAGAGATTCTGCAAGTATCAGAGGGGTAGCCATGTTAGTCTGAATCTGTAAAAAGCAACAGAGGGTCCTGTGACACCTTTGAGACTAACAGAAGTATTGGGAGCATAAGCTTTCGTGGGTAAGAACCTCACTTCTTCAGATGCAAGTAATGGAAATCTCCAGAGGCAGGTATAAATCAGTGTGGAGATAACGAGGTTAGTTCAATCAGGGAGGGTGAGGTGCTCTGCTAGCAGTTGAGGTGTGAACACCAAGGGAGTAGAAACTGCTTCTGTAGTTGGATACCCATTCACAGTCTTTGTTTAATCCTGATCTGATGGTGTCAAATTTGCAAATGATTCTGCAATTTTCCTTAGTAACTTATTCCAGTGATTAGCTATCCTTACAGTTGGAAGTTTTTCCTAATATCTAGCCTAAATCTCCTTTGCTGAAGATTAAGCTCATTATTTCTTGTTCTTCTCAGTGGACATGGAGAACAGTTGGTCACTGTTCATTTTCTAACAGCCCTTACATGTATCTGAAGCCTGTTATCAGGTCACCCCTCAGTCTTCTTGTTTCAAAATTAAACATACCCAGGGTTGTTGTTTTTTTAAAACCTTTCCTCATAGGCCTGTTTTTCTAAACCTTTTATCATTTTTGTTGCTCTTACCTGGACTTTTTCCAATTTGTCAACATCTTTTTTTAAAGTGAGGTGCCCAAAACTGAACACAACACTCAACTGAGGCCTCAGCAATGCCTACTAGAGTGGAACAATTTCTTCCCATGTCTTACATATGACACTTCTGGTAATATAACAAAGAATAATACATTTTTTTGCAACTGCATCACATTTTTTATTCATATTTAGTTTGTGATCCATTATAACCCCCGGATCCTTTTCTGCTGTACAACTGCCCAGCTGGCTATTCCCCATGTTGTATTTGCTCCGTGTGATTCTGTTCTCTCTAAGTGAAGTACTTTGCATTTGCCTTTATTGGGGTCATCCACAAATTGTATAATCATATTCTGCACTCCATTATCCAAGTCATTAATGAACATATTGAATAGTAGCAGACCCAGGACTGATCCCTACAGAGCCCCACTAGATAGATCTCCCCAGTTTGAGAGTGAACCACTATAACTACTCTTTCAGTAGGGTCTTTCAACCAGTTGTTCATCCACTGTAACCGTGCGCAGAGTCACCCAGAGATGCCCCCTGCTGGTCGTCCAGGGAATTAGCTCTCCAGTCCCTGGAACGCCCTCTGTCAGCTGGTATCTCGCACTGCACTGGCCTCCATGTCCCTCCCGGACCCCAGATGACCCTTTCTCTGGGTGCTGCCCCCAGGCAGTACCCCCACAGTTTCTGTGGTCTCCCTGCTCAGGGGAACCCCCAGCCACTATCCCCAACTCACCTCAGTCATAGGCTACTGCCAGTCACCAGCTAGCCCCCGCTCACTGGGGCAAACTGCAGTATAAGCCACTCATCACAGGCAAGGGGGGTTTGGACGTGCTGCCCCTGCCTAAGCTTGGGCTGCCCCTCTGCAACCCCATTACCTGTCTTAGGCCTTCAGTTAGGCCCTCAGACTGGCGGTTTCCCAGGCTGGAGCTCCCCAGCTCCTCTAGCCTTCCCCCAGCCCTGCTGCACTCTCAGTACCCTGCTCAGCTCCCGAGCAGCCAGGTCCTTCTCTCTTTACAGGCAGAGAGAGAGTGTTTGGACTCTTGGCTCACAGCCTGTTATAGAGGCCAGCTGGGCATGATTGGGGCATAGCCCCCAGCTGTTACTGCCTTCCCCAATCAGTCCAGGCTTTGCTTCACAGCCTCAGCCCTCTCCCAGGGCTGGCTTTGACCCTTCCCGGGCTGGAGCGGGTGACCACCCCACTACACCCAACTTATAGTAATTTCATCTACACCACATTTCCCTAGTTTGCTTTTGAGAATGTCACATGGTACCGTGTCAAAGCTTTACTAAAAACAAGATATATCACATCTTCTGATTCCTTACTATTATTATCCACTAGGAAAGAAACATGTCAAAGAAGGAAATGTGGTTGCTTTGGTATAATTTGTTCTTTACAAATCCATGTTGGCTATTCCTTATCACCCTATTATCTAGGTGCTTACAAACTGGTTGTGCAATAATTTGTTCCAGTATTTTTCCAGGTATTGAAATTAGACTGACTGTTCTGTAATTCCTTGGGTCTTCTTTGTTGCTCTTTTTTAAAGATAGGTACTATGTGTGCCCTTCTCCAGTCCTCTGGGACTTCATCTGTCCTCCATGAGTTCTTAAAGATAATCACTAACGGTTACAAAATTGCTTCAGCTAGTTACTTAAGTACCTTAGGATGAATTTTATCAGACCCTGCTGACCTGAATTCATCTAACTGAGACAGGATCAGATTTCCAATTAGGCATAGTAGGCACATGCCTAGGGGTGCCAACGTTCTAGGGGTGTCTTACCTCTCTAAAACTGTGTGCAACATGAAGGGCAGCTGTAGGCTGGGGGAGCGCTGAAGATGCTGTGTCTAGGGGCGTGTAAGGTGTAAATCCAGCCCTGACTTTACATAAGTATTTTTTAACCTGTTCTTTCTTTATTTTGGCTTGTATTCCTTCTACCCTGTTGTTAATATTACTTGTGTTATTTACTTTTCTGTGAAGACTGAAGCAAAATAGGCATTAAACACCTCAGCCTCCTTGGTGTCATCCATTACTAGCTCTCCTTCCCTGCTAAGTGTGGACCTACACCTTTCTTCATCTTTCTCTTGCTCCTAATGCATTTATAGAACCTCTTCTCATTGTCATTTATATCCTTTGTGAGGTGTGACTCATTTTATCCCTTAGTCTTTCTGATTTTGTCTGTACACACTTGTGCAATTGTTTTGTACTCATCCTTAGCAATTTGTCCAGTTGTATATGTTTTGTAGATTTTTTTCCAGGTTATTAAAGAGCTGCCTATGGAGCCATATTGACCTCTTACTGTTCTTCCTATCTTTCCTTTGCAGCAGGATAGTTTGCTATTGTTTGTTGTAGTTTGCCTTTCATGTTATCTCTTTGAGAAACTGCCAACTTTCCTGAACTCCTTTTTTCCTTATATTTTTCCCCATCAGACCCTATCTACCAGTTCTCGGAGTTTGTTAAAGTCTGCTTTTTGAAGTCCATTGTCCTTACTCTGCTACACTCACTCCTTCCTTTCCTTTCCTTTCCTTTCAATCATGAAATCTATCTTTTATGATCTTAAAAAAAGGACAAGAAGGAAGGATTGAGTGCAGCAGAATCCTATCATAAATATATCATTTCCTGATCACTTTCACCCAAGTTTCTTTCCACCTTCAGATTTGCTAGCAATTCCTCCCTATTAGAATCAATTTTAAAATGGCTGCCTCCATGGTTACTGTCTGATTATTTTTGATGCTATATTGCATGAAAAATCTGAAAAAAAAGATACCATACCTGATTGTGTATTTAACGCCAAAACTCCTTCAAACTGCTCTGGCAATGTAAAGAGGACTTACAGTGGGAATTAATCACCTTTGCATTTTAAGGCCCTTTTATAGTGCTAGAATGGTGTCTAGCGGCCATAGTGTAAATCAAAATTAAGCCCCTACCTTCTGACCAAGGAACAAACTTTTAATAGGACTTTTTATATTTCAAGGATTAAACACTAAAAAAGAGATATGAGTCAAAGAGAATGCTTCCTTGCAATAATGGTATCTTACATTTTATAAAGGACCTTTTGCCTACAGTTGAAGGAACATTTCATCTACCATTGAAACACATTTGTAGAATGAGTGGAAGGTGGCAGCTTCTTCTTGGCAACCCTACATAACAGTTTATAACAGGAGGTGAGGAAGAATACTGTATCCATTTGAAGCAGCAAGGGAAATTTAGGTGGACAGAATGTAACTACCCAAATAGCAATTGGGGCAGGACATCTCATGTGACCAAATTGTTCACGCAAAAAGTGACATGGCATCTTCACTAACCGTAGATGATCAGGACTTCTGGTTTATGTCTCATTCCAAAAACTAACTCAGTGAACACTTATCCCCAAACACTATGCTGAGACATTGTTTCACTACCAACTCAGAGGGAAGAGCATCAATTTAATGTGCCAGTTCCTTTAATATTCTTGGATGAAGATTATCTGGGCCCCCTGATTTAGTCCCATTAAGCTGTTTGAGTTTGGCTTCTACCTTGGATGTGGTAATATCTACCTCTATATCCTCTTTCCCACTTGTCATCCTACCATTATCCCTAAGCTCCTCATTAGCCTCATTAAAGACTGAGGCTAAGTATTTGTTTAGATATTGAGCCATGCCTAGATTATCCTTATCCTCCACTCCATCTTCAGTGTTTAGCGGTCCTACTTCTTCTTTCTTTGTTTTCTTCTTATTTATATGGCTATAGAACCGTTTACTATTGGTTTTAATTCCCTTTGCAAGGTCCAACTCTAGATGTCTTTTGGCCTTTCTCACTTTATCCCTACATGTTCTGACCTCAATAAGGTAGCTTTCCTTACTGATCACTCCCATCTTCCACTCCTTGTAGGCTTTCTGCTTTTTCTTAATCACCTCTTGCTCATCCAGCTGGTCTACAATTCCTGCCTATGAATTTCTTCCACAACTATTTTCTAGTAGAATGAATAAAACTGAAATAGGGGTGTGTGTGTGTGCGGGGGGGGGGGGTGTGTAAATGTACCAACATCAGGTCAGCAGAACAGAAGAAGGATTCATTAAAAATTAATGATATAGGATGCAGCTAATGAGAAGCAGAGATGGAATTCATAGAGACAGATATTATCTTTCTGATGCATGGCAGTTTTTAATGCACAATCCACATTAAGATACTCTTCCAGCATCTATTTTTATCTCCTTGCTGTTGAAATCAAACCCCATTAAATTTTCATGAATCTTAAGGCATGTGTTATGTTCCGTCAGGAACAATTATGTACCAATAATGTGCATAAAAATCTGCACAGGGATAAATATTTACTGTAATCTACCACAGTTGGCTGAATTAAGAGTTCTATTTGGCCTCATTATTTCCAAAAGTAAATTAGGGGCAGCTCACAATGAAGTGAATGGCAAACTCCCATTGTTTGTAATTGGATCAGAACCGTGGTCCCAGGATTCCATTTATCTTTGTGAAATTTGTATTTGGGACTTTTGGGAAAGATTTCTTCTCTTGTACAGGTGGGAATTCAAAGCACCCAACTGTGCAATTCTGTAAGGCATGAGAGGTGATCAGATTACACTTCAGAGTAAAGATATAGCTGAAATCAGTCACTGTGCGTGCCCCGGGATCCACCTGCAGAAAGATCATTGCAGCATCAGGAATTCACTTACCTGAATACTATGCTACACAAACAAATCACTTCATATCAAGTACCACTTAATGTTGCTAAGAGATGACAATGTCCCTAGCTGGCATGTCATTTTCAGAAACTAAGCACGCAAAAGTAAAGCTGTGACTTTTACGTTGTCCATCATACAGTATTCCATTGACACAACAAATATCTACCAAGTGGGCCAGATTCTCAGCCGCACCAGCGGCCACTTTGCTGTAATGTCACTCCACGGATGATGATGATTATTGCAGAAGTGCTTAGGATCCCCAGACATGGAGTAGGTGCCCATTGGGCAAAGCACTGTACAAACAGTCCTTGCCCTAAAGAGCATACAATATAAGTGTGGAGCAAGTTGGGGGCAGGCAAAGTATATGACACTCCACTGGATCATCAGCTAGTGCAGCAATTCCATAGGGACCTTTTCCGTTGCTGTAGTTTATGATGCTCTAAATTACTTCAAAGGTCACTTGGGGCTCCAGCCTGCCCAGGCCTGGGGAAGTGGAAAGGTAACTTAAAGCTATCTTTCCCCTTACCTCTTCTCAGCTACATCATGTCAATTAAGCACAACTGGAACCTCATCCATTATTCTTTCCATGTGCAAAGAAATACATATTTCATCACAACACCCTTGAAGCCTTTGTTTGCCAGAAGCTGGGAATGGGCAACAGGGGATGGGTCACTTGATGATAACCTGTTCTGTTCATTCCCTCTGGGGCACTTGTTATTGGCCGCTGCCAGAAGACAGGATACTGGGCTAGATGGACCTTTGGTCTGAACCAGTATGGCCGTTCTTATGTTCTTAAACCAATGGAGCTAATCATGAGATTAAAGTTATACATGCTCTCTTGTGCTTTCTTGGGTTGGCACCCTAAACTTTACATGTAACAGTGAAGTTTGTCTTTATATTAACATGACAAAAATATTAGACAAGGCAAAATAAAAGGGCTAGACTGAGCTAACAGATCATCAAGTGTACAATTTTAGTCTGGGGCTGAAATTTTTCTTTATCTTTTGTTGCTAAACATGGGGAAAAAGGATTTTAGCGCTCTCAGTTTTCCAATAATAATCCAAAACTTTTGAGACAAACTTTTGTATTGAATTAAGTACCCAGTATTATTTATTTTGGACATCAGTGGTATTTAGATACTTAGCTACCCTTTCTGCCTTTGAAGATTGCACCTATTATTTACTTTAATTTAATAAACCAAAGATAAAATATAAGAAAATAAAGAGGGCACCTATCGAACAGATGAAGTCTGACATATAAGTTAAAGAAACAAGTGAATCGGATTAAACCCAGCAGGTAAATCTATCAACAGCCCTCATCAAGTAACTTAGATTTTTATCTCCATTCAGTTCTTGGCCCCAGAAAAGCACTGTCCCTCCTGGAAAGCCACAGGTCTGCCTGGTCTCTGTTTGTTTTGTGCTATTGATGTAACACAAACCAGTCAGAATGAGGCCAAGAATGTGGCCCCCTAGGTACAGAGAAGACTGTGGGAAAATTTCTAATCATGGTACAGGACCAGGTTGCACTGTGCTATACACACACACACACACACACACACACACACACACACACATATGTCACCATAATGCCATTCTTTTTGAAGTATGATGTGTCATGCTACAGAATGAGGGAAATTCCCTATGATGTTCACTGTGACAAGCAACCCACATTACATTCTACTTTCCCTTTCAACCCTTAAGTCTAAGTGTCAGCTGTGCCTCAGATCACAGAATAATGGGATGTTTCTAGCTCATCGTTATGGGCAAGGACTTACTAAGTCTTTTCCACTGACAGGCCCTTGCAAGGATGGGCAGTTTGTCCAGTTGCCATTTTTTCTAAAGTGCCTTAAATTTGATGAGCCGTGATGTTTTAAGCAAGCAGAGGAATACTGAGAACACATTGGTTATAGTATACAATTCTGGCAGTCACTTTATCTGTTCTTTTGCAGCCTTTCCCATCTTGTGAGACTCCCAATAGCCTGGCCCTCGGCATTAGCACTGACATGAGTTACCAGTCAAATTACGTTTCATGAGATAGGTGCTTAAAAACACTGTCAGACACAGTACAAAGCTACTATGAATTTAAAAACCTGATTTTACGTTAGCCACAATGTAGAGCTTTTTTAAGGGAGTTTTGAGACTGATCTGGCAAAAATTCCACCTGCAGTTGTGCAAACCCAAGAATTTGTGGGCCTGATTCTTATCTTACTTTACACCAGTGTAAATCAGGAATGATTCTGCAAAGTCAGTGGAGTTACACTGGTATAAAACTGAAATATGTGAGATGAGAATTAGATCTTGTGTGTGCAATACCTCAGATTTCTGCATGAAAATTGTGCACGCAAATCTGGAAAGTAACCAAGGATTGCAAGCTCTGTTCAGAAGTGGCACCTCTCGTAACCTCAGAAATCTCTCCAAGAGTCCTTCTTCAGCAAAGATCATCCTATCACTGCAGCTCTCCTTTCTTCTGCTAATGCCAATCCCTTTTATAAACTGCTGCAGACCATTATAAGGGGTTTCTGTCCATTGTAATTACTACAAGATGTTTGAAATGCTACACTGGGCAGGGTTAGATGAAACTCAGTCTGGAATAATATTCCATTGGATTGTGCTGAATTGTGTGTGTGCAGTTTGTGGAAGTCTTGATTTTACAGGCAAAAACAGGTTCCTGGATTCTGCTCTCATTTACACCTGTGCAACTCTACTGACATCAATGAACAAGAGCAGAATTTAGTTAATAATTAGTACTACTGACATTGTAATGGGATCACAGGTTCAGTTCTGCAGTTCAGTGCAGCTGCCATTTTGTGAGGCAAGTTGGTATAGCGGGTTATCTTGTAGGAACATTACTTTTGTTCTTTCTTGTTCTAGGAACATTACCTTTGTTCTTTCTTGTTCTATGGGTTACTGGTAACCTAAGATAAAAAACATTCCCTTTATCAAGACATTTGCAGGAGAGGGACAAAATCACCTACAATCAATTTATCTACCCTCTGCAAATGTGGAAACTAGAAATGTATCTGGCCCTTACCTAAAAAATTTGAAAATGGCAACCCTGTCTGTGGCAGGGGGTCCTTCCAAAGAGGCAAGGCTGTAACAGGAAGGATGGTCTCGTGGTTATGAGATTAGCGTGGGACTCAAAAGATCTACATTCAATTCCTGGTCTCTCTCCCCCCCCCCCACCCATTAGTACCCTGTCCTTAGAATCCTGACCAAGTCACACAGACAAGGATTTTGGAGTCTCTTTTGAAAAAATTCCACCTTTGGTGTTTCTTTCTGTGCCTCAGTTCACCACCAGTAAAATGACAATACTTCTCTGCCTCATTTGGTGGGGTGAGGATAATTTCATTAATAGCTGCAATGTGCTCAGATACTAGGTCATGTTGGCTGTATAGTTACCGAGATAGATGGAAAAGAACAAGAGCAAATATCTTTATTTCAGATTAAGGAAAAGAACAAAGAAAGAAGCCATATAAATTCTCATCCACTGGTGCACATTGGCATAACTCCACTGACTTCCTGGAATGATGCTCATTCACACCAGCTGAGGAGCTGGACATTTCTGAGAGAGGCCACAAGGATAAACACTAAAACATCTGCAGCTGGCTCAACACGAAATGGCCGCTGCCTCTTCAGCAGAGAGTAGGAATTCTCTGTGGTGCAGTGCCGAAAAAAAAGAGAATGACCACCCCTTCCATTTGCATAGCTGCATGCACCACCATAGAGAAGGGGTCACTAGTATTGAGTAGGGCAGAACCTTCGCTGATGTAAATCGGCACAGCTCCATTGACTTCAGTGTAGCTATGCTGCTATAAGTTGGCTGAGTTTGGGGCCTTAGACTCGTGTTCTTACAGTACTCAGTGAAGTTCTAGTCTTCATTGAGACCTCTTACCTTGGAGTCCTCATGTGACTGGTAAGGGCTGTTTTAGCAGCCATTTATTTTGAGTTTCTGGACAAGCAATATATGAGTGTAGCTGTGGGTGGGATTGAACTGGGGATCTCTGGAGCTTAGTGCATGAGCCTCTACCGCATGAGCTAAACGCCAACTGGCTGTTAGTTAAGGCTGTAGAGCAGACTCATTTAACTCTCTAAGTGGTCTCGGTGCCACAGATGGGACAGAACACCACACCCAGAAGGTGTGTGGGTTACATTGGTTTCAGTTTTACTGCCTGAAGTATAAAGCCTCCACAACAGACAGCTTTCTTTTTCTCAGCTCCCCTTGTCTGTTTCTATCTCCTTCTCTGCTGGGTTCAAATATAATGTACTGGTGATGTGGGCCTTCTATGAGTGTCCTGTGCTCCTGTTGCCTGGACAAGGGGAAGAAACAATAAGCAAGTAACATAAAGAAAAGAAAAGAAAAGAAATGTTTCCCTGTGGAAGTAAAGACATCCAGGAGGGTGTGAAATCAACACAAGAGCAGAGAAATGTAAACTTTTGTGGGCAATGTTGGTGTGTTTGATGAAAACTGCGACTTGGGGGTGGCATACCTTACATATTTTCAGCAATTTGTAGCTTGCAGCACCATTCCAGATGGACAAAGCGTTTCAACCTTGCTGACAATGATAGATCTGAAGGCAGACAGACTTCTGTGTCACTTGTTGTCTCCAACTGTGCCTGGAAATTCCATGTAGACCACAAATACAGCAGCAATGCAGGAACATTTTTCTCCTACCCCATCAGTGATAGCAGAATGATATCGGTTCCATGAGTGACGTCAGGGGAGTGGAGAGTCAGTTGCACAGTCTGCTGCTGCTGTGTGAAAGTTGTCAGAGCATTGTCAGTTTGGACAAATATTAAGTGATATCCTGTGTGACCAGTTTGTCTCTTTATTATGCTATGACCAGATCTGGAAATAATTAGTCTTTAAAAGTGCTTATATCAAGGAGGTTGTTGAGGTCACTATTCTCTGGACTTTAATGTGAACTGATGTCCTCTGTCCTGCATTAGCAAGACAGAGGACCATAGGAACATAAGGAATTTCCGTGTGGCTATTGTTCACAAACTGCATGTTGAGAAGGGTTGCTGGGCATGCCAGGTCATTTGCCAGAAGTGCCAGAAAAAAGAAGACATTTCTGTGACCTGTAACACAGTTCAACAACCAGCAACACAGAATAACCATCCATCCAAGAAGACACGTCTGAAGACTGAACCTAAGAAAGAACAGAAGTTAGGAATTCAAAATGTGGAAAAAGACAAGAGCTCTAGTGACTCTGATCAAGCCTTAGCACTTCAGGTGGTATCGGAAGTTGGAGTCAGAAATGGCATCTGGGTCACACCCTTGATAGAGGGAGTTCCTACAACAATGGAGCTTGATACTGGAGCTGCCAAACAGCTGTGTTTCTATCAGCTCCTTCTGTCTGTGTCTATCTCCTTCTCTGCTGGGTCCAAATATAACAAGCTGTGCTGGAAGCTAGCCCACGCTAGGCTTAGCTGGACGTTATAAACCCCTGTCAGGAGGTGTAAGCTAAAACAGTTCACCCAGTGGTTTATATTACACCTTCTTAGCCCTCTTGTGGCTCCAGGGCATGTCAGTCACACCAGCTCCCCTCACCTCTGCATTTGCCCTGTGCACCCAGGTTCCATTCAAAATGTTATTTATAAATGAATTCTGGGCCTCCTTCTCCATTGTCCTTGTGTCCCCATCTGCTCAGGCCCAGACTCAAGAATTTTGGGGCCCCGTGCACTATGGAAACTGACCCCCTACCTTCCTTAAAGCTCACCCACCTCATACATACCCCACCCCACACAAACCCCAGAATGCCCCTAGCCTCATGTGCCACACACTGATCCCTGGATGTTCCTCCCACATCACATATACCCCAAATACCCTCCATCAGTCCCCGCTTATCCTGACAAAACCCACACACATCTCAGCAGCCCTGACATATATCCCACTCATCTCAGCCCCCAACATCTCAGCCCACCGGGCCCCCACTAACCTCAACTTTCCCCATTTATTCCCAACATTGCTGCCCCCAACCCCTCATCTAACAGCCCCCAATAATCCCCACTCACCCTAGAGCCCACTCAGCTCCACACCCACCCTCCCCAGGGCCTTCCTGGCCACTCACAATTCCCCCTCCCCTCTCCATTTCCCACAGCTCAGCGCTCTTCTCCCATCATGGGCTAGAATGTCCCCTCCTGATCCCAGCTGTCCATGTATGCTCGCTTCCATTGCCTGCTTCTCATTCACATGTCCCTGTGTCGCTCAGGTTCGGCCCAGCTGCCCCTCTCTCCTATCTGAATGAGTGTTGTTGCAACCTGGCACGCAGCACAGTGCCACTCAGTTTGGGGGGGGGGGAGGGGGTTGGTTGTTGGGGGAATCTCTTGAAATAGGGGCTCTGTGCAGTTGTTCTGAGTGGACATTGGTTAATCCAGGCCTGCATCTGAACGTGTGCAAATTGGGCATGATTCCTTATCCTTACCCCCACTTTCTATCCAAGTATTTATACAGTCCCCATCACCATAGTATCTGACTGAGCATTCCACAGTCATTCCTGGATTTTAGCCTCACAAAACCCCTTTGAAGCAAAGAAGTACTATCCCCATTTTACTGATTGGGAAGTGGGGTATAGCACAGATTAAAAGACTTGCCCAAGGTCACACAGGAAGTTTGCGGCAGAGCCAGGAATTACACCCGGGTCTGTTGAGTCCTAGCCCAGCCTATCCACTAGGTGTCCACACAAGGTTCAAGGCCGTGGAGAATCAAAGCTGGTGAATCCAGCCCTCTAAATGTAATTTCAGCATATTCTGCAAGGCTGATGTAAACTCAAATGAATTTTTAAAAAGAAAAAAAAAACAATCAAAGATTAGAAAAGCAGCAGCATAGATTGTTACTTTTAAAAAGTTAAATTATACACTTCTCAGTATGAGTCTTTGGAGAGTGAATAGCTGTAGCTCCTCTGCGAACATTAAATTTCCCAAGGAACAGCCCCCAGATTCTGACATGTGTGATTTTCAAATTTTAAAGACCTTTACAGACAATGGCGTTGACACTCTCAGTTGAGTGCACATGTTTTTCTGCATAACACCCATCTATTAACTACAATCAAATGCTGCAATAATTCCATTCCATTCTATGACAACAGAGTGTTGCAAAGGTTGCAGTGAGCTTGGTTTATAAAGAAAGGAACTAAAAAAAAAAGAGAGAACATGGGTTAATAAGACAGCTTGTTTGTAGCTCTAACTGTCTATTTTAGCTATTTTTTTTTTGTTTCTTACAGTTTTCCATTGAACTGAAGAAAAGAACTTGATGTGCATTTCACACACAAACATGTACCAATATTTGGTTCTGCTCCCAGAATTGAATCACTGGCACTGCTGTGAAGCAGCTGGGAGATGGAGGTGTAATCTTGGTATTGGAGTACAAATAAGTACACAAAGAAGCCCAGCTTGGCTTCAGAATTTCAGAACTGCCATGAGTAACTTTTACAAACTAGAGCATGTTTTGCCCAGTTGGTGGAACATTATTTCAATTGACTTTTCACTTTCCCAGCACTCCACACTTCATCTTGTGCCTACATATCTGCCCTAATGACCCCGACACCCACTCCTTATTGCCAGACTTCTCTCTGCTTTGTATTCTGTCTCCTCCCAGGCTTAACTTTGTGCCACATGTTGGCATTTTCCCTTTTTTATGGAACAGCCGCTCAATTCATAGGTAACAACTTAATGTTAAAGTTGTTACTGAAGTAAATGGGTCAGATCCTCAGCTCGTGCACATTGGCATAGCTCTATTGAGTTTCTGGGCCAATGTCTTCAATGTTAATTTACTCCATTTCAGGAGTTGGACTATATAATCTAGGAATGTTACAGTTTGGGGGGAGGGGGGAGAGCCTACATTGTTAAAATTGTGGAAATGGCTAGTTTAAAGAAAGTAGATACATTTTCTCACTTCATTCAGTATCTGTCATTCAAATATTCCCATTTTCATAGAGTCTCAAATAATGATATACATGTAAATTATGGGGATGTCTATACAGAGACAGAGCTGGGGTGTGAATCTACAGCACACAATAGAATGTCAAAGTGCTCTATGGAACTTTCAGTGCATAGTAGCAGGGTCCACATGGCCAGCTAGATCATAGCAAGCTGATGGACTGTAGATTTCCATCCTGGCAATTGACATTGTATATTGCAAAAATACTTTTAACTCTGACCTTCCTGTACCTTGCAAGACCCAAATTATAGCCCCAAAACTCTCCTACACCTACCCACCCATCATATACATTTTAAATTATGTGTCAAACTCTCAGGAACTATCGTCCACCCACATTACTGTCTTTTTACATTTACACCTGTAGCAGTCACTAGTTCACATAAATGGAGGGTATACTACATATTGAAATTACTTATTAATATGCTCGGTTTCATACAATATAATTTACCTTGAAGTTATACATCTTGATACATATCCCTGCTCTCAACCTACCCAGAAGCACTCACTCTGATACTGCCGAGATTGCTATTGTGATACCTAACACCTTGCACTCCTCAGTACCTGTCCCTTGTGTGGGATTACTCGGGGGCAGAAAAGGTTCCTGTAACCCATATCCCTCACAGGGTAACAGTACAGGGAAAGGCATTATCTAACCCATAGACTTTTGAAAAAAAAACCACACATTTAAAAACAAAATACATCAACAATCAATTTAACCCTTTTCACTTACCTGCCAGGATCTGTGGTCAGACCTCTGTGCTTCTGTGACACAGGGCAAGAAAGAGTTAAGCAACCTGCAAGGTAATTGACCAGGATAAAATCTTTAGAAACATATTAGTGTTTGTGTTTGTGTGTGTTTCCATATATATTGTTAGAGGTCAACAATGTAATCAAATGGTTCATGTCTATCACTGTATTCTGTTAATTCAGAGATCAAAAGGAAATATTAAACATTTAAATGAACTGTGAATGTAGTGATATCACTGTCTTGATTTCTCTTTGAAGTATATAGCAAATCACCTGCAAATGGGGGGAGATAGGCAAATGCATTATGTTAATCCATGTAACTAATTACCAGTGATGTTTAGGAAATAGGAAATTACTTCAAAAATGCCATTGTTCACAGATTGCATGATGTCAAGAGGCTGCCCGGAATATGTATAAAGGGCTTTTGGGACCTGATCCTTTCATCTCAAATCTGCTTATGCTTCATCAGGGGAAGTTTGAGCCACAAGATTTAGATCTCCAGTTCCATTCTGAGTCACCCTGATAATGAACATTGGATTGAACCTATAGACTAATTCTGAAAGAACTTTTTAAAACTCTAAAGTTCACCATCTCTACTATGAAACTGACCTAAGAACTACGTTCATGTCTCTAGGTATAATGATCTTTTAACCAATACTCTCTTTTCTTAATACATTTTAGTTTAGTTAATAAAAATTGGCTGTAAGCATGTATTTGTGTAAAATCTGAAATATTTATTAGCTTGGTGTATAATGTGTCCCATCCTTTTGGATTGGTAGAACTTTTTTATATGATGAATAAAATTTTCAGTAATCCTCATCATATTTGACTTGGCTGTTTGGGTGGAAGCCTAAAGACTGAGTTGCTTTGAGGGAACTATGTTTTTGGCTTCTGGGTAACCAATAAGGTATTATAGAAGCTGTTTTGTTGCTAGTGTGGTGGATCTAAGTATTAGACTAACCACCAATTTTGGGGATTGTCTTCCCCATTCTTTGCAATTTGTCCTAACTGAGCAATCTCAGTATGCACCCCCTCCCCCTCGGGACCCTGGCAACAGCTTCCCATCCTACATTTGAAGACACCACTAACACGTAACACATTGGAAGGAAGATAGCCCTCTGCTCTGCTCAAGGCAGCTTTGATGCATGAGACAAAATGCAGTAACCAGAAGGTTCAGCTCTTTACAGCTAAAAAGCCTTTCAACCACCTTTAAAATGTATTTATTTGTGATTTTAAGTGTTGCACATTTGTTCTCAATGTTTTGGGACCTCAAAGAATTTGCGTAATTGTATTTATTTATATATACATTTCAGCTCATTTTAAAAGTTTCCAATCTCTCATTTAACATGAAGGGATATACTCAGGAGGGCCAAAACACGCAGCATTGTGTTCCAGAGGGCTCTCTCAGGTAATGAAATGCATGTCTGCACCTTCACGGTCCTCTTGTTTCCACTGCTTTCATTGCAGTGAGTAACCATATCCTTTTATCCCAAAGTTTGTCATTTACAAGGGAATTTAAATGGTTTATTGCGGTGATTTGTGAAATTTATGTACATATGACGAACTTTCTCCACATACATCTTTCTCTAACTACAGACACCTTGTCTGCCTTCTCTGTTGCCTTTTTACATCTATGTTGGACTGAAATTCCAAAGCTAAGAGGGCTAACAGTGGAGAGTCATTAAACCTTGATGATCCTCTGTTCACATGGAAGCCTCATGAGAAAAAGGGTTGGCTTTTGCCCAGGTGGGATGGTAGATAAGCACCAGATCACATGTTGGGGAACTTTGATCACCTAACAAGGCTGCTCAAGGATCTTCTGACAAGGAGACCGGAAGTTATAAAAGGAAGAGTCTCTCACTGGATATTTTAGAAAGCAGAATCAGAAGCAAAAGCAAGCACAAGCTGGCTGTAGGAGAGAGGATAGACTCCATGTCGTGGAGGAGAAGTCACGTGCAGGAGGGAGGGGAAAACAGAAAGCTCCTTAAAAGACTCTGACATGAGCCCAAAGAACACTAAACAATGATGAGGAAACTGAAGTAGGGAAATGTGTACAAGTGTTTTAATGTTTTGTCTAAATCTGCATATTTCTTGTGCTATTTAAAGTAAAGAGTGATTGTGCTAGGAATCTTCACAAAGACTGTGTGTCATGTGCTTCAATGCTGATTTATCCCTGGAAAGGTAAATGGTAAACCTGAGGGCAAGTCTACACTAGAAGCGCTGTAGTGCATCTGGTGAAGATGCTCTATACCGACGGCAAAGCTCTCTCCTGTCAGCATAATTACTCCACCTTTGTGAGAGACAGAAGCCATGTTGGTGGGACAGCATCTGCTCCTGACAGGGAGCTACTGTGGACAGCACTTTAGGTTACTGTAACTTGCACTGTTCAGGGTGTGTGTGTGTCTTTTTCACACCCCTGAACGATGTAAGTTAGATTGACTTAAGCAGTAGTGTAGACCTGCCCTGAGTCCCCTTAAATTTGGACCTTTGGGGAAGGGTGTAATTAAATAATTAGGGTGTCTTAGGGGATTCGTGCTGGTCTTGGGGATCGAGGGCAGCTGAACTGTGAGGTCCCACTTCCATGAAGGGGTAACAGACTGGTTCTCTGCCAAGACAGTGTTCCAGAGAGGCCAAAGAAAGACATGGTGCTGCAGCCTACCTGGACCAAAGGAAAGCATGCAGGCTAGTGTGTGGGACCCAGACACAGCATCCAGGTGATTGTCCAGTAGAGGGAGGTTTACCAGGGCTATAACAATGGTACACACAAAAGTAAACACAAGACTGCTTAAAATTCCAAACTGTTTAGGAGCACAGGAATTTGCATCCTAGGTCAGTATAGTGCTGTGCTCTGGTATACCCCTACTTTCAGGAGTCTGAGGCCTGGTCTACACAAGGGGGGTGGGGGGCTGAGAGGGAATTGACCTAAGATACGCAACTTCAGCTAAGAGAATAGCGTAGCTGAAATCACGTATCTTAGGTCGACTTACCTTGTGTCCTCACAGCACAGGGTCGACTGCTGCCACTCCCCCATCAACTCCACTTTCACCTCTCATCGTGGTGAAGTACAGGAGTCGATGGCAGAGCAATCGGGGATCGATTTATCGCATCTACACTAGACGCGATAAATCGATCCCCGATAGATTGATCCCTACCTGCCGATCTGGCGGGTAGTGTAGACATACCCTGAGGTTCAGAGATGACAGAAGACTCCCCAAGGTCATGCATCAGGGGCCCATTATGCTGGGCATTGCAGCAATGCATAGCAAGTGACAGTCTCAGCAGTGGAGAGTTTACAATCTAAATAGACAAGACAGCTAAAGAGTGGAAGCCATAAACCATTATTATCCCCGTTTTACAAATGTGGAGCTGCAACACCAAGAATGTAACTTTCCTGAGATGACACAGCAAGCATGTGATAAAGCCAGTAAATGAAACCAGATCTCCTGGTTCCCTTGGCAGTGCTTTAACCTCAAAAATATCCTTTGTCTTTTATGGAATATTCTGTAGGTAAAGGCTAGTTGAGTTTTGTACACACACAAATGTTTATTGACACTCACTATTACTCTTTATCTTTTAATGAAAAACTCTCTTTTTACCCCTTTACTCAGATTACATTTCAGAAAATGAAATTGTTCTGCCATGTTTCAGAACTGCACATTTATCATTCCATGCTCCAGAGGCAAATATACGCAGCATACTCATTTGACACAAGAGGGTTGAGAGAATCCAGATTCACACATTTCCTTCCACCCTGAATTCCCCTTTTCTTTCAAACACAGTCTCTCAGCATTTCCCCTAAGACACACTGAGAATACCCCATTTTTTTCTCATTTAGCTGCTCCCTTTCTCTTGCACCTGACTGCTTCGATTATAGCAGAAACAGCTATGTTGATTCTGCCCCCCCCCCCATTAATCCTGTCACTTTCCAGCTGCAGTCTGTTTATTTATTTATTTCCTTCACAGCTGCTAAAATGTAAATACATTCAATCCAGGTATTTAAGATCTGAAATCTGTTCACAGAGATCTATGTTTGGTGAGTTTTGATATTTTCCACATGCTGATAAATGAAGCTGACTTGAAAAGCTCCCTATTTGAATTCAATATCTTTGCCACGCCTAATAAGCATGTAGTATACCTAAGAATACATTATGCAGCTCGCAAGCAATTTATTAATGATAACTGTCCCCTTCACCGCTATGACACCACAATCAGATTCATAACCACCCACTGAATGAATCTTATGATATCATTTTATAGGTGGACAGACTGAGACAAGAGAGGGTAAAGACAACATCTTCACATTCAAGTGCCTACAGATAAACACTTAAGTGCATATTTAGGCATCTAAATAAGTGACCTTTTGTTCATAAGCATTGAGAACCCACAGCTTCCATGGAAACAAAAAAGCAGGCCATTTATTTAAGGGTCTATATAGGAATTTAGGTGCCTAACGTGAGGTATTGAATTTAAATAAGAATTGTGCAAAAGATCAACCGGCATGTCAGTAAGAAGTTGTGACCCGATGCCCAGTCCCCTGCATCACACTGGGCCAGTTCCTCAGCTGGTATAAACTTGAGTGGCTCCATTGACTTCCCAGTATGGAGTTAGGCACTACTGAAGTGTGCCCTATCAGATAAAGAGGTAAACATGATGGACAGACAATTTGTGTTTGTAAAATACCCGATGGCACTTTCTGGAATAACAAGGGTGTTAGCTTGGCAGCCCTGCCACTTTCTGAACACAGGCAATTGTGTTCTGTCTAGCACTTGTCTAAATTGTCAGTGCAATTTCATTTGGATACAGCTTTCTTCTTCAGTTCCTGTACCAATCTGGTGTGTGCTGGGCCACACCCCTTTACACCAGCTACGCATCTGGCCTAACCCCTTTCCTACATAGAGATCACTTCTCTTGGCACTGACCTCCACTTACATTGGGGGTTAAAAGCATACAGCATTACTACACAAGTGTACTCTGGCATCTGACCAGCACCAGTAAAGATGCTGACCCAGATTGCCAAAGATATTTAGGTGGCTAACTCCCTTTGATTTCAGTGGAAGTTAGGAACCTAAATACCTTGGACAATAGGGGCCCTGGGACCTAATTTTTCAAAGGTGCTGGGAACCTCCAGCTTTATTTACTTCACTTGCAGTTGAGGCTGCTCGGGAGCTCATGGTTCCTACCCCAAGGACTTCACAAAGCAGGAAAACAAGGCTGGTATAATTCACAGAATGGAGGTTACAGGAGTGAGAATTTAAAAGTTGCACACGATCAAAGATAAGGATGTTTGCGGGTTAGGAAACATAGGACCTTGAAAACGCAGATCTAGTCCAACCGTCTTTAGCTTGTGATTGCTGAAAAGCGCAAGTGATACAGCTGCAGGCTAAATAAAGGTGAATAGAAAACAAGGTCAAATCTGGGCTGGGTTACCACGCTGCTGAAGCATATTTTCTAGATTCTGTGGCAATGCAGGGGTTAAATGAGTGTAGCGTTCCCTTCTCCTTCCTCCCACCCGAGTTCAAATAAGGTATGAGAGCTGCAACTCTCTTAGTAATATTTGTGGGGTACTCTGTTCATAAATTCCAACACCAGGAGGGATCACTGTGATCATCTAATCTGGCCTCCTGCATAACATTGTCCATTGTCCATAACATTAATTCCTGTTTGAACTAGAACATATCTTCTAGAAAACCATGCTATCTTGATTTTAAAATTGCCATTAATGGAGAATCCATCATAACTCTTGGTACTTTGTTCTAATAGTTAATTTACCCTCAGTCTTTCTCCCTCCTCCACTGCATTAGCCATGCAGCAAATTAGTTCAAATTCATGTTGTTGCATAATGCAGAAGCATTCAAGTAATGGGAGTCTAAACAATGACTGTATTGTTGAGAGGCATGGGACGCAGTGCATTGGACCTCTGTAGCAATGGCTGGTCAAGGCAGCAGCGTGGCAAAGAGAATTTATTGAGAATCCAAATATCTTTTTTTTTTCTAAGGAGAATGGAGATTTTGCTTAAATACCTTGGGATGCTCAAAGTACTATACATGGCAACCTGATATAGTCTAGTGAGCTTTGCCCAGCCTACTGACGACTAAGGGACTAGATTATGACTCAGAATGCACTCACACAAGGGAGTAAGAAGAGGCCTTATACACCTATGTAGGTTACCTGGATCTTGGGCCGGGTATGTTGGAGTAAACGGGGTTTACTCACACACCCTTCCCAAGCACCAGGGAGCAAGTAGGCAGTGGGTGGTTGGGGATGGGTGAGAATGGGCAAATCTTTGGGCCCAATTCCACACTCACAGGCCAGGGCAGTAGTGATTCAGAGAGGCTAAGAGCAAGGGTTGAGGTGGATTCCCCATCACTGGTTTTAAATCAAGATGTGACTTTTCCTCCTCACCTAAAAGATATGCTCTAGATCAAACAGAATTTATTTCATGGAAGTTCCGTGGCCTATAATATGCAGGAGGTCAACTAGATAATCACAATGGTCTCTTTTGGCCTTAGAATCTATGAATAGTACTGGTCATAGGACCCCACCCAAGGATTCCTGCATCAAGCCCAAAAGTGCTGGTTGAGTTAGAGTAGATATTTTTTAGAAACACATCCAGCCTTGACTGAAAGGCTTCATGTTGCAGAGATCCCCCTGTGTCCCATGGTAAGTTTGTTTCAGTGGTTAACTACCTTCTGTTACCCTTCACTGCTTGTAAAGGCCAGCAGTAAATTGTCATGTTCTCAGAACAAAGTGGAAGCTAGGGAATTAATGGGGTTTGGCTAGCTCATGTTAGCTAAACCTGACCTAAACTCAACCACTTTCTTTAATCAAGATGGAGGCAGAACAAGGATTAGAACCTAGGAATCAACATAATCCCTAGGGAAAATTGATGCAATTCCACTGAACGTGGACCCTTCTTAAGACAGGGATTAATTGGACCCCAGAAGATCTAATTCCAAATCCCCCTTTCCTGCTCTGCACAGTTTAAACTTGAACATACTAATACAGAAAAAACTGCTGTGCACTTGGAGGAGAAACAGCAGCTGGTTCTGTGGACTGCATGCAATATGGAAAAGAACATTTTGAACATATTATAGCTGGAGTTGTGACTCAGAGTGGTGTCACTGATACACAATGTCCCCTAGAGCTACTTACTAGCTTGCCCTTGTTGACCAGAAGTGAGAGTCATGCATCACCCAGTTTTCCACTATAGGACTGATCCCTCAGACAAGTCTATGGGCTTTGGCGGTAACAAGGACTCTATCCGCGAGCTCTCTGATCAGCCTACTTCCCATGAAAGACTCTCTCACGTTAGCAAACCTTTTGACACACTTGAGCTGAGCATTGCACATTTCCCCTGAAACACAAAATCAGGCTGGTTTCACACAGGTGTATGTATCACAATGAAAGTTCCACATGGCATTAGCAATTAGCAGCTGTGGACATGGCTGCGAGCTACATGATTCCCAAATGTTTTAGGCCAAAGAAGTTTTACACATGGAATGCAATTTAGCTCCAATCTAAAAGTTTTTGCATAGTCTTCTTAAGATTCTCTAGTAACCTGTTCTCCCTTTTACACGCGCTCTCCTCTATTGCATAACACTGTGAGCTCCATTATGCCAATGCAAGTGCAGAAGATCTCTGCTGACTTCAATCCATTGATTCTAGATTTACACAAGGGGAACTGATGGCAGGGTTTGACCCATTCTGCAATATTTACTCTCTACTGCCCGGTTACAGTACTTTATATACCTTCAGAGTGCACCCTTCTTTATTTCATAGGATTCTGATCTCAGTTGCTCAATGTAAATCTCGGGTTACTCCACTGAAAACACTCATATTATTCTGGATTTACAGCAGAGTAAATGAAAGCCAATGTGGCCCATATACTAAAGTACATGGGATTTTGAAAGAGGTTTAAAAGAATTATGTACCCAAATACTGTTGAAATTCAATAGGAGTTCAGTGCAAAACGCCTCTAACCTCCTATGAAAATCTCAGCTCTAGTTTTGATTCTGCTATTCATGTGCACATAGGGTGACCAGATAGCAAGTGTGAAAAATCGAGACGGGGGTGGGGGGTAATAGGAGCCTATATAAGAAAAAGACCCCAAAATCGGGATTGTTCCTATAAAATCGGTACATCTGGTCACCCTATGTGCACAGTATCAGAGGAGTAGCCGTGTTAGTCTGGGTCTATAAAAAGCAACAAAGAGTCCTGTGGAACCTTATACACTACCAGATGTATTGGAGCATAAGCTTTCGTGGGTGAATACCCACTTCATCAGACGCATGTGCACAGTGAGTCAAATATTGATTCCAGTTACACTGCAGTAAGGCCAGAATCACTCCAGACAGATCAATGCAGTTACCCCCTATTTACATGAGTGTAAACGAAAGGAGAATTTAGTTGATCTTGAACATGAAATGAATGTTCACTATTCCTTTTCCTCAGTAAGTCTCATTACATCTTGAAGATAGTAACTCCACAACAAAGTTTGTCCGATATTGTATTCTCTGTGTTCTTTCTCTCTCATTTAAAAAAGATCAATAACAATTATGACAGGTAATTTATTCTTCAGTTGATTACAGGGTCCCTATCCTCAGCCAAATTAAGAATACTAAATCTCAGGTAGATCAATAAAAGTGGGGCTGTACAAAATTTCTTTCTTCTGTAGTCTATCCCTCAATATTTTCAGTTTATATAGACATACCCAAAATCAAAAGGCTTTCACTTGAAGGAACTTATTCAAAAATTTGGTAGGAATTATGCCCCCCTTAAATAAAGCACTGCTTCACTCTTCTTGTTCATTACAGGTTGATGAGATGAGATCCAGGCGAAGAGGGATATAGATAATTGCAATGAGGTATAAATTGAGTACAAGTCAACAACAGCAAGAGAAATAAGAGATTGCAAGTGTGAGAGCAGCTGTCAGTGCATATAAATTTGCATAGCTCACATATCAATTTGCTGGCTGCTAAACCAGTTATAAGCTGTCTCTATTGACATTACTGAGCAGAACCTTGTTTTCTCCCCACACACCCGCTCTGCTTTATGTGTTTAATGTGCAGCACTAGAGAATCTGCAGCCAAGTATTAAACAGTCGGTATATTCTGGGTGGCTGAAAGGAGAATGTGGCTAATTTAGCGATCTGAGTGATAGACCTGAGCCATTTCACAGGCTTTCCAGTCACCTTGAAGTCTCTTGAGACAGAACAGGCATATTTAGTGATTAGAGGCATCAAAAGCCATGAAGAAGTCCATTGGACTGAGCATGCATGGACTTCTCTTCTCCATGGACCAGAGGAGGCCATGTAGGAGAATATCAAGTACTGTCTCAGTGCCCTAGCTGGGGCCTGCAGGGGAATCTATGATACTGGTAGCTGACAGGGGCCTCTGGAGACTCCATTTTGCCTTAAACGGATTTTAGAGACATCACAGACACAGGAATGACAATACAGCCCTTAAAAAGAAATCTGAAGTAAGATAAGGCACCATTCAATATGCAAGGGGACAGCCCATGAAATTAAAAGGTGGAAAATTCAGAATTGACAAAAATAAATACTTTTTCGCACAGTGCATGATTGTACTGTAAAATTCATTGCTTCATGAGGTTTATGAGGCCAAGGACTTATCAAGATTCAAAAAAGGGATTGGATATTGATACCAAGAATGTCCAGAGGTATTATTATTAATGAAAACATTTTTTTGTTTTTGGAAAGGATATTAAACCTTGTGCATCAGGGTTTAAGCCAGTCTCGAACTATTAGACATCAGGATGAACTCTACCGTCAGATTAGCTCATTGCTCACTCTTCTGGGTTTTTTACACCTCCCTCTGAAGCCTGTAGTGCTGGCTACTGTCAAAGACAGGCTATTGGCTAGCTGGACCTCAGGTCTGATGCAGTAGAGCAGTTGGAATGCTCTTTTTTTCCTAGTTCTTTCCTTTTGAAGAATATCTACTTAATTTCTTTATTTGTTTTGGGATTAATAGAAAATGACTTTAATTTTAAAATAGTGGCTGAAATGAAGATACATTTATCATGTTAAGCATTATTTCTTCCGTCGGCTATTATTAAGGAAACAAATCCATCCAATGATGGAGTGTGTTAACAACTACTCCCAAAAGACAGTCCCATAACACATATATTTCATTTAGAGAATATTTTGTTATAACTTGCTTACATTATCCTTCACATGATTGTTAGAGGGCTTTCACTACACCCTCTCCCCCGGTTCTTGTCACACAGACAGAGAACAGAAGATCAGAAGTTTGAAGTGCAGACAATGTGATGTTTATTGGGCTTAGTTTCCATCAAACACGTGTCCCATAACTCTGATGTCACAAAGCCTTGTTTTCCAATGTTCCCCACTCCTCGGCAGCATAATTATATCTGAAATGCACGCCCACAGTCCCACCCCTTACAATTTATGTGTATGGGGAGATGTCAGCAAACCAGTAAAGTGCCTGAAGCAACTATTGCATATTGCTAAAATCAGCCAAGTCAGCAGGCTGTAAATTGGCCATGTTGCAGCCTCAGCTTGACCAAGGCAGGAGGGGAGGGGGTTTTGGGTGCCACAGAAAGGGCAGCTTGACCCTGCGTCCTTCCTGATAAGAATTTAATTGAAGTTGCTGATAGATGCATCTTAGAAGAGCAGGATGTGCCTTCAGGAATGCGTCTAACAGGGTCTCAAGGCTGCAAACTCTGGGGAAAAAACATACCTGGTTAATCAATAATCAGATGGAACCTCTTGCTTGACCATTGGAACTGCTTGCTTAACAAGTTTTCTTTAAAGGACATGTCATTGTATTACTAATGTATAAATAAGGGAGGAAAGTTTGAGGTAGTTGGACTCTTCTGGACTCTCTCTCTGGATACATCTTGCAGTCCCCAGCGGCAGACGGGTTGCTGCTGTGCCACTCGAAAGCCACACTCAGCTTTAGTAATTATCGAGGGTTGGGGGTGTTTTACTAACCTGTTGCAGACATGTGTGAGACTAAGTAAAGTGTAGCTTTAGGTGAAAGCACTCTTGTGTTGTCCTGTTTGTGCCAGCCATCTATCGGTCGGATGGCCATGTCTCCCTGATTTATTTCCTGACACCACCTCGCACAGAGTAAAAGTTACCAAGAGCTCTGAGTTGAAAGAATCCTGGGTAACATATGGTCACATTCCGTTTTGGGGGGTCGTGGGTCTGGGGTCTTCATCCAACACCTTTTGTACCGCATGGGAGGGGTAAGGAGTGAGGTTGTGCTATGGTCAGGGGCAGGAATTTCTCTGACCTTTTAATGTTTTACCTTCCCCCCAATCCCCTTTTACCCCTCCTGACTGGTTGCTTGACCTTGCCTTGAGATAAGGAGTTGAGGCAGTCCTCACGTGTGCGCTCATATATTACATTCCCACCATGCTCAGTACAGGGCCGCCCAAAGTGGGGGGCAAGTGGGGCAATTTGCCCCAGGCCCCTGGCCCCTCAGGGGCCCCCACAAGAATATAGTATTCTATAGTATTGCAACTTTTTTTATGGAAGGAGCCCCCAAAATTGCTTTGCCCCAGGCCCCCTGAATCCTCCAGGCAGCCCTGCCTCAGTAACACTTTAACTGCTCTTATCTGTTTACATTATACTAACAACCCCATCTGGCTTAGGCAAAAGCAACATTCACAGTGTCTGTCTTTGTTTTTAGTAAGGATCCCTTTGTTCACACATATTAGTAAGAATGTATATATCAAACAAATCAAACAGGCAAGCAAATCTCAGGCGAAACTACAGGCCTGGATCCTACATTGGTACTAGCCCTCCTAACTATGATTTCATCCTATTACTTCTTGGTATTCCCCTCTTCATCATCTTAAATTATTTTCTCCACTCCTCAGTACTGGCTCGCTTCAGATATTTACAAACCATCATTAGGTTCTCTCTCTTTGTTCTCTCTTTCCTAAGACATTTTGGTTGTGTTTGGAGTAAAAGGCTGGCATTCTCAAAGGTTTCTTAGGTACCATCCCAATTCCCATTAGAATTCAAATTCAGTGGCAGTTGACTGTGGGATTTTTCAAAGGAGCTGGAGGTATTTAGGAGCATACATTCCATTGGATTTCAGTGGGGCTTTTTCTCCTGAATCATGTAGGCACTTTTTGAAAATACCATCCTGGGTGCCTTCCTATACGTTGCTTTGCAAATCCCAGCCAAAGTGAGAAACAGAGGCCAGAGGTAAGTTTGAAAGCTAACTGATGTAGGACCAGATCCTGCCTCCCTTATTTATGCTTAATCTTACATTATTCCATGATAATTGCTATTCTGTGTAGGTTCTTACTGAAGTGAGCTTCTTCCAGGAAATACAGGAAACAACGTGATTGGTCCAGTGAGGTTTGTTCTTTTTCTCGGACTCTCTGGGGGGAGAACTTGTGTGTGCAATGCATGCAGGCTGAAAAAGTGTCCCTTGCACTTGACGTGGAAGATGGGGAGTTTTGTTAGACCACTCCCGGGTTAAGGTCTTACTTGGAGTGAACACGGGCATCAAGAATTATACTAAAACAGATTGTTAATTCAACTGAATTTAATTGAAACGTCTCAATATTTTCCCCTCAGCTCTCTTTGCTCTTTTTCATGATTATTGTTGTACTAGACACATGAGGATACAAGTTCTCTGTCCCAAAATGTGTACAGTGGACCTAGTGGGAAAAATTCCCATGAAACTACGTTGCCAGAATTTGTCAATTCATCAAATGTCAAATGTTCAGCAGAGATGTCTCATGATTGGTAAAGTTCTGATGGAACCCAGGCAGCTTTCAAAACCTGCCTGGCTTCCTGTCAGCTAACCCTCGTGGCTCCTTAGCAGTCTGTCTGGTGGTCTCTTGGGGAGCTGGGACTTCCTGGAGCCTTGGTAGGCTAGCAGAGACCTGGGAACTCATGGGAGTGGGGGCTTCCAGGCTCCACACAGGCTCCCAGGATCCACTGCTCAGGGGCAGTCAGACTGCCCCAGAGTTGAAGCTCCATTTCTTCTTGCACAGAATTTTGAAACTTTCGATGTACAGGAATGAAACCAACTTTGAAAACAACATCATCCTCTGCTAAATGGAAAGTGCTACCCAGCAAAATGCTTAGGAGTGATACCTAAACGGACAGTGATGGAAGAGGATCTGAGATCATTATTATTCTTGTTGGTATTTATTCTGATGGCACCTAGAGGCCCCAGTTGGGATCATAGGCGCTGACTTCATCAGTTCACAGGGAGTACTCAACCCCCCCTTTCCCCAGCTCCAACCCCCACCTCTTTCCACCCCTGCCCCTACCCCCACCTCTCCACACATTCCTCCAACCCCCACCCTGCCTCTTCCCGCCCCTCCCCCACCTCTTCCAGCACCGCTCCTCTCCCTCTCCCTCAGCGCCTCCTACATGCTGTGCAACAGCTGATCGCAGTGGGTGGGAGGTGCTGGGAGGGAGAGGGAGAAGCTGATTGTCGGGGCTGCTGGCAGGCAGAAGGCACTGGGGAAGAGGGGGGAGGTGCTATCAACGGGGCTGCTGGTGGGTGCTGAGCACCCACTATTTTTATTCTGTGGAGCACCCACAGAGTCGGTGCCAATGATTGGGATCCCATTGTGCCAGGTGCTATATATACGCGTCACAGCCTATTGCCCCAAAGAGCTTACACTCTACAAAAAAGAGACAACAGCCTGACAGGGAAAGCACAAGGCTGTAGTGAGATTATGCGGATTAGTAAAATAAGCAGCAGTCACTGCACACCAGCTGTCTAGCCCCCGTTGAGTTTTTTTAGGCATCACAACAGAGGTGAGTTTTAAGGAGGGATTTGAAGGAGAATAATGAGGTGGCTTTTCTTGTGCATAAGGGGCAGCAAGGGAGAAAGCATTGCGGGAAATGTGATCAATGAGGAATTGAAGGCTGGTATCGTTAGTGGAATGGCAATGGGAGTCGATGGCTCACTAGTATTTGAGATGACAGGCAAGGTCAGGCTACGGCACAAAGAACATTATAAGTGAAGACAAGTAGTTTGTGTTTGATGTAGTAGAAAGGAGGGTGGGTGGGAGAGGCAGTGGAGGTTAATATGGTTGGAGCCACAAGCAACAGTGTTTTAGATGGATTTAAGAGGGGCATTACTCAAGACCAGAAGCAAGCATGTTGGAAACGACATGATCTGATGAGGGCCTGGTGTAGAGTTTTAGCTGTGTGGAAGGAGAGGAAAGACTAGCTCTTAGTGGCTTCACGTAAACATAAGGAAGTACAAATGGTAACATAGACACAGCCATGTAATCTGTGTCCAGACAGTGAATATATATTAATAAGAGCAGGAATAGGAGTGCCAACAACAGAGACCTTTCAATACATGGAAAATCTATGCCTATGAAGAAGTCTGCATGATCGTCACCCTGGTCCCACAGTCCAGATGTATCGAGTCAGTGTCTGAGAGCACATCCTGCTATTTCTCAGCAGATGTATTATCCCACTGTTGCAGCTCTAATAAGACAATCAGATTGATACTGTTATTTCCAGCTGCCTTATTAGAAGTGTTTTATTTCTGCCAAATGGGTCAAGCTTTAATGTCCTTCACTTTTTCTTTTGTTGAGGCTCATCCGCTCCTACTAATCATTCATCTATTGTCATATGTCTTCTGTTTACTGAGGAAATGCCAAAGGCTCATAAGGTGACTGCACATTATGCTTTGCAGTGAACACTTCAGAGCTCTGAAGTTGCCACAAGCATTAGATGTAACTTCTGTTATTATCCCCAGTGGCTATTAGAATAGCTGTTGAGATGACATGGAAGACTGATGCTTATTTGTAGCACAAAATCTATCAAATCCTACAAGGTTGTCCACAGAGAAAGTCAGTGCGCTTGAACAGTTGCAGTTCTCATACTACCCCGGAGTCTGATCTATCCAAATCTTCTGAGCAATGAAATCCCACAGGCTTCATGGGGGTTCTGTGCATGCAGACAGCTTTCAAGATCCTGCCCTGGGTTATTTAGGATTCAGTCCTACAGATTGAGCACTTTGGTCCCAATCTATCAAAGTTCTTAATCACATGAATGTTCCCCTTGACATCCGTATGACTATTCGTTTTCTAAAAGTTAAGCATAATGTTTGAGAGCTTTGGTGGATTAGGGTTTATTTCAGTAATAGTAATCACTGTGCCAGGTTCTGTCCTCACTTGTGTGCGGGCAGCTCTCACTGATCTTAGCGTAAGGCATAATTCCCATTTTAGTTACTACCAGGGCAGCCAATGGGAGAAGTTAAGCATGTGCTCAAGTGCCTTCCTGAATCAGGACCTAAGACTAGTAGAGAACCTGGCCCACGATAGAGACTAAACATTTTCCATTGTGAAGCATAAATATCTTGCTGTAGCACACATTCTAAATACGAGATATCAATATTGAAAGGCAATACCTGGGCTTGATTCTGCCAGCCATTGAGAAGTATCCTACTCTAAAGTAGTCTAATTGAAATCATTGGTACCACTTGTGTGGCAGGGGACCACTTACTGGGTGGCAGAATTTGATCCTGTGCTTTCCTTTTAGGGGCCAGATTTCAGTGCCCTTTCACCAGTTTAATAGTATTTTATTCCATGAGAACTCCCCATGAGCACTTGTGGAGTAAGGTGAGAGATCACTTGATCATTGCCTGTTGGTCCACTCCCTCTGGGGCACCTGGCATTGGCCACTGTCGGTAGACAGGATACTGGGCTAGATGGACCTTTGGTCTGACCCGGTATGGCCGTTCTTATGTTCTTATGTTATGTTCTTAAGGTGCCGTTCAAAGCGACTAAAGGCATCAGAACCTAGCCCTACCTGTGAGTATCTGACCTGGATTTGCTAATTAAATATGAGTATTTCTTACATCTACAGCTTCAGTACCAGAGTGAGCATAATACATTTTGGTCTAAAAAAAAAAAAGAATCTACATATCAAACAGTTTGTTTAAGCATCTGATGAGCAGAAACAATGTAGGGAGAAATGTGTGAAAAGGATTGTGACTGATGAATGGAGAGAATTGAGGATGCATAAAAAATTGTTTCTAGCAAACTGTAGGAAGATACAGTACAGGAAATCCAAAGAAAAATTAACACACTGTGTACGATGGAAACAATTGT
Organism: Chrysemys picta bellii; assembly: GCF_011386835.1. Taxonomy (NCBI): domain Eukaryota; kingdom Metazoa; phylum Chordata; order Testudines; family Emydidae; genus Chrysemys; species Chrysemys picta. The sequence goes on from NC_088795.1 coordinate 132,107,825, forward strand.
TCTCTGGTAGAATGTTATTGCTAGATGTACTGCAAGTCTGTTAACAAGCTGTCTGAGCTAGGCAGACACAATATTCTATAAAGCTGTGAAGAATAAATGTTCTGTAGTGTTTCCAAATGAGAAACAGAGGAGTGAAGGATTATTACAAATGGTGATGTGTATATTACAATTGAGTCTGGAGACCATAGGACATATTCAAGGTCAGGATCCCATTGTACAAACTCATAGTAAAAGGTAACTCTTCACCCCCCACCCCCAAACTTATACACTAAATAGAACAGACAACAGATAAAGGGTTGAAAAGAAGTCAAGTGGCTTACGTGCGGTCACGCAGGTCAGTGGCACAATAGCACCCAGTCTTACAAGCCACTGGACCATGCTGCCTTTTACAAGTTAGCCAAATCCTACACACAAGGAAGACAAAAAAAGGAGTTTAACCATTGATATAGATAGGAGCAGGGTGGGGCTTTTGGTTGTGTCTTTTGCACCCTATTTAATTGTCACCACTTAATTTGCAACTTTTCATGTAGGTTTTGTTGAAAAACTGATGGTAATTATACACAACATTGCAATCTCAGTGTAATCTTGCCACAGCGTACATGTTGTTATCCTAACAACACAGCCCAGGATTCAGTCATTTAGCTCATAACAAGCTGATCCATGAGCTTCAATATTTGATCCCCTATGAGGACATTTAGTACAATTTTTAACGTATCAACTAAAATAAAAAAATTAAATATACAACACAAAATCTAAGAAATAATTTCAGTAATAGACATTTAATATGTCTATAAGTCCCTTTCAAAGTTAAAAAAACCCAACAGCGGTAAAAATATTCTTTTAAAAGTATTTCTGTTGAAGTCCAGGTACAGAAAAATATAAAACGATAAGAATATTTAGGGAATGAGACAGGGAAGATTTAATCAGCATTTCTCATTCTATGGATCTCTCACACCCAGCTGGCAGCCACAGGATTGTTGGAGGTGATAGGTACAGCCATGTGGAGATGGGGGTAGAAGCCACACTTTGCACAGAACAGACTCTGTGCACTGGAAACATGATCAGTGTTGCATGCAAACTCTGCTTGGTGCAGGAGGCTTGACCAGTTGTCCTGGTGGAAATTTGTGAAGCAGTGCAAGCATTGTTCTAGCACCTGATTTGCTTGCTCAGACTGACCATCAGTTTGTGGGTGATGGGCTTTGGATCAGGCCCTGAATAAACAGCTAGAGGTTCTTTATTAAAAGCAGGCATGGGGGGTGGTTTTGTTCAATATCTTCATTAATGATCTGAAAGGTGGTGTGGACTGCACCCTCAGCAAGTTTGCAGATGACACTAAACTGGGAGGAGTGGTAGATACACTGGAGGGTAGGGATAGGATACAGAGGGACCTAAACAAATTAGAGAATTGGGCCAAAAGAAATCTGATGAGGTTCAACAAGGACAAGTGCAGAGTCCTGCACTTAGGACGGAAGAATCCCATGCACTGCTACAGATGAGGGACCGAATGGCTAGGTAGCAGTTCTGCAGAAAAGGACCTAGGGGTTACAGTGGATGAGAAGCTGGATATGAGTCAACAGTGTGCCCTTGTTGTCAAGAAGTCTAACAGCATTTTGGGCTGTATAAGTGGGGGCATTGCCAGCAGATCGAAGGTCGTGATCATTCCCCTCTATTCGATATTGGTGAGGCCTCATCTGGAGTACTGTGTCCAGTTTTGGGTCCCACACTACAAGAAGGATGTGGAAAAATTGGAAAGAGTCCAGCGGAGGGCAACAAAAATGATTAGGGGGCTAGAGCACATGACTTCTGAGGAGAGGCTGAGGGAACTTGGATTGTTTAGTCTGCAGAAGAGAAGAATGAGGGGGGATTTGATAGCTGCTTTCAACTACCTGAAAGGGGATTCCAAAGAGGATGGATCTAGACTGTTCTCAGTGGTACCAGATGACAGAACAAGGAGTAATGGTCTCAAGTTGCAGTGGGGGAGGTTTAGGTTGGATATTAGGAAAAACTTTTTCACTAGGAGGGTGGTGAAGCACTGGAATGGGTTACCTAGAGAGGTGGTGGAATCTCCTTCCTTAGAGGTTTTTAAGGTCAGCCTTGACAAAGCCCTGGCTGGGATGATTTAGTTGGGGCTTGGTCCTGCTTTGAGCAGGGGGTTGGACTAGATGACCTCCTGAGGTCCCTTCCAACCCTGATATTCTATGATTCTATGTCTGGTGATCTAACTCTGTGTAGCTATTCCAAGGAAAAGATCCAGGTCTAATTCTTAAACACAGGAGATGGTGCAAATTAACTTTTATTTTCAGCATACTATTAAGGAATTAGATGTAGCAGTTTTGTAGAGGAATCTCTTGTACTAAGAACAGATCAAAATATAGCTACACTACAAAAAACCCTGGAAGTTCATGGATTGTTTTGCTGGGGAGAAGAAGAGAATGAAAGGAGGGTCGCAGTGTTTCTGACTGAGCAGTAAGATACTCAGGGGTTAGACCTCCCTTGTAGGTTTCTGTGATCCCCACTATACTATATTAATTATGCACAATTATATTTCAGAACACTGAGAGCAGAGGGAAATATAGTAAAACTATATCAATCAGAAGGCACTATAAAAGCTTCCAGGCAATGGAATAGTTTAAAGGTGGAAGCCCTAGTTCTTGGGACTTCGAACAGGACAAACCACTAGAAAACACGCTCTTAAGGAACAATCCACTGACAGGAAGCTGGAAGAGATGCTTTAATGGGTAAAGCCATTCCAACTATTCATTATGAATATTCTCCATTGAAAATTCCCCCTTCCCCCTTGGTTGGTTAGCAAATGTTCACAATCAATTTCAATTTTCTACCCATACAGTATGTGACGGGTTGGATCACAGAAACCCCCTTGGGAGCTGCCACCTAATGTACCAAGACTACTTCTATTCCTGTTTTCCCTGCCAGCTCAGGACTCCAGCACCCTGTCTTGCTGAGCCAGACACTCCCGTCTGCTCCATCACAGACCCAGGGTCTGAATCACTTGCCCCAAAGCTGCAAGTTTACCTGAAAACAGCTCACTGAAGTGTGCTTGTATTTAGCACTCAGATGCCCAACTCCCAATGGGGTCTAAACCCAGAAAAATCCGTTTTACCCTGCATAAAGCTTATGCAGGGCAAACTCATAAATTGTTCGCCCTCTATAACACTGATAGAGAGATATGCATAGTTGTTTGCTCCCTCAGGTATTAATACATACTCTGAGTTAATTACTAAGTAAAAAGTGATTTTATTAAATACAGACAGTAGGATTTAAGTGGTTCCAAGTAGTAACAGACAGAACAAAGTATGTCACCAAGCAAAATAAAATAAAATGCACAAATCTATGTCTAATCAAACTAAGTACAGATAATCTCACCCTCAGAGATGCTTCAATAAGTTTTTTCTCAGGCTGGACACCTTCCAGGCCTGGGCACAATTCTTTCCCCTGGTACAGCTCTTGTTCCAGCTCAGGTGATAGCTAGGGAATTCTTTATGATGGCTTCCCTCCCTCCTTTATTCTGTTCCACCTCTTTATATATCTTTTGCATAAAGCAGGAACCCTTTGGGTCCCTCTGGGTTTCCACCCCCCCCCCCCCACACCCCTCCGTCACAGGAAAAGCACCAGGTTAAAGATGGATTCCAGTTCAGGTGACATGATCACATGTCACTGCAAGACCTCATTGCCCACTTGCCAGCACACACATATACAGGAAGACTCACAGGTAAACACAGCCATCTGCGGATAATGGTCCTTGTTAATGGGAGTCATCAAGATTCCAAACCATCATTAATGGCCCACACTTTACATAAGTACAATAGGCCCTCAGAGTTATATTTTATATTTCTAGTTTTAGAAACAAGAGTGGTACATTTATGCAAATCGGATGATCACTCTCAGTAGATTATAAGCTTTGTAATGATACCTTACAAGAGACCTTTTGCATGAAGCATATCCCAGTTATGTTATATTCACTTATTACCATATTTTTCTAAAACTATCCCAGTTACATTATATTCAATTATCATGTTTTTATAAAACCATATAGACTGCACAACGTCACACAGTAGATTCATTATTCCTAGGTATTTGCCAAAAAGGCTGGATGAATAATTTCTAGACTATGGGTTGTTTACAAGCTGTTGGCTTAGACTACTATGGGTGCAGTCCAGCATCCATTGAAGTCAATGGGAATCTTTTTTTCAATGGGCATAGGATCAAGCCCTATTTGCTATTCTTTCTTCATTTTGTGCGGTAGGTCTCATAGCACTGTTGCTGTGGCTTGACTGGACGACGGAAACCTTTAAAGCCAGTGACTAATGAATAGCAAATAGCAAATAATGAACAAGATATAAAAGCACTTTCTTTTAGAAAAAATTTAAAGGCACTTTCGTGCTGAAATAGGTGAAATTCTCAGGATTCATTAATATTTTTACACTTATCAAGCAGCTGTCTGGGTACTCAGAAATAATGAGTAGTATGACCGAATAAATCATGGTAAACTACGCTTCTGTAACTATTCCATCTCTAGTTTCTTTCAGTAGAAAAATAGTTATGGATGTGGAGAAGCCAAGGAAAGCACACTGCTATTTGGGGCTATATGAGATGCTGGCAAACATGTAAAGATATGGAAAGAGACACACAAACCAGGGTGTTATAAAGGCAGGCTATGCTGTCTCTTTCGTTAATTTAGTATGAGTGTTGTGCTCACGCAAGGTATCAGACTGAATAAATTCCTTTTTTGACCCACTGAACAGTGCCATCCTATGCAGCTGCAGTTCAAACCTTCCTGCACTGTCCCATCAGCCTCAATCCTACTGTTACCCGGGGTTTTCAGAAACCACACATGGGCAATGTAACTGTTTCACTCCAGGAGATGTTAGGAATAAATCAGTGGGAACACAGGAATTCCGTTTGATAAATGATTCATGCAAATCAGTGTGCACTTGTCTAACACTGCAGTTCATTAGATTTAAGCACACACAGGCATAAGCAATAGGTTTAGAACATCCCAGATATTTACCTAACATCTGGAATGGCAATGAGTAATTAACAGCAGATTTGCAGGAACTAGTTGCTCACCCGCTGGGGGAAAAACGTGTCAGGAAAAATGTCTCTCAAGACTGCTTCAGAGGACTGCTCCAAAGCACACTATTAGCTAATCTTTTATAACTAACTTCTATAAAACACATAGGTCATAGTGACCCTTACTAAATCATGACTTTTCCTAACTTTCAATAAACTGCTAATATCAGAGTCATCTAGACTCAAGATTTTCCAACCTCAGTCTCACTTGTTTACTTGTCTGTCCTCTCCTCCCATTCTGATGTGCAGAAACTGCCAGCTAGACTTTGACCTTGTATCTAGAAGCCTGCTTTCCAATTAACGCTTACTTATTTGGTGCTCTATTTTATTATGGTAATTCATGGTGGCTGAATACACATAATATGGTTGATCACATTCTGGGTGTCACGGGGTCACTTACCACACTAACACCTCCTGCTGGGTGTTTTGGGAATTATCTCAGCCCCAGCAGGTGCACCCTCGGGTGGTGGTGGCTCTCCCGTCCTCGCCTCCACCCGCAGACCCGTTATGGCTTCTTCCTTTTGGCGTCTGCTTTGTGGCCGTGTCACCATTTGGCTTCTCCCTCTTCTGGGGGACTCCTCCAACAAGAGTTTAGCCACTCCTCGCAGCAGCTTGCCAGTCCACAGCTGGGCTGCTCCTTCAGCAGCTGGGAGTGGGGGAGGGGAGTGCGGCCCACCCACTACTCTGGGCCAGAGCCCAGGGACCCTCGCAAACAGCAGCTTCTTGCTACCTCTTCCTCCCAGCTCACTGTCCTTGGGCCACTTTCCCACAGCCTCAGTCCGTCTGCTCCTGCCTCTGATTCCAGCTCCTTTGCCCTCTTCCCAGGGCCTCGAGCCTGCAAGTCCTGGTAGCCTGTCAGGAACTCTCCCTAGCTCCTCTGGTCCCTTTTAGCAGCTGTCCTTCCCCAGGTGCTGGCCTATCTGTGACCCTCTAGGAAGCCAGTCGTCTCCCTAGGGCACCCTGCAGCAGACTCCCTAATGCTGATCTGCAGCTTCCTTTTATATGGGCCGGCTGGGTCCTGATTGCCTTGTCCAGCCACTGCCCTACTTGTCTGCAGCTGCCGCTCTAATTGGCTGTTTCCCCTGCAGCCACTCTTTTGGCTGTGTGCTGTTAAGCCTCCCGAGGCTGGTTTTAACCCTCTCATGGCCAGTGAGGGGCCGTCACCCCATCACACTGGAGTACACACACCCCTCAAATCCAGAGTAACACTATCCCAGAAACCCTTTCTATGGGCAAAAAATGAGTGAACTCTCCATGCACATTCATTCCCTGACCTTTCTATGGCCAACAAAGGCACCATGTAGCTCTGGCTATGTGTGATATGGTATATACATGGTAGCCTTTGTGATATAGAACAGTTGTTCACTGAAAACTGGGATGATCCCACCAAAATAACTTCTTATAGGCCACTAATTGATGGTCTTATAATAACAGTCTCTTTGTACTAGTGTATGTTTTCCTCTCTCTAATATTAGTCATGCATAATTGTATTTAGCTTAATGTTATTTTGTATTCGGCTAGCCTATTGACATGCCACCCCCTTTCTATCTCCTCCTACATCTTTCTCTTTCATGTAACTTTTTCCTAACTCGTCTACAAAGCAGCTTTCAGAAATCTCAGTAGAGCAGCCTCAAGAAATCCATCTGCTAGGGGAGTATCTCTCCCAACCCAGCAGGCAGCTTAATTAACCACAAAGAGGTGGAGTTTAACTGACTCTAAACCATCTAAAATTTTAATAATCAAGAAACTAGAAAAGTGAAAATGCAAATCAACTCAGGATTTGACCTGAAAATTACTTTATTCGGATGGGTGGACAGGCGTAATAAAACAACTGATGAAAATTCAGCTGATCATTATTTCTCAGTTCAACTTGGCCCTCTTTGCTTGGCACACCCCAGAACAGTGTCTCCAAAGTGGGATCCTTTGGGGTGCATGGCAGGAGGAGCGCCGCTTCGGCAGTTTGGGTGGCTTATTTTTTTTTTTTTTTGCTTCAGCAGTTTGGGCAGGAGTTTTTTGCTTGGGGAAGCAAAAATGGTAGAGCCGGCCCTGCGGCGTGGCAGGGGGTGCGTGCTCAAATTTTTTTTACTGAGAGGGGTGCCCGATCAAAAAAGTTTGGAGACCACTGGCCTAGAGCCATGGACTTTTACATACACATGAAAAGACATGTATGGATCAGATGGCTTTGCATGCCCTTCAAACACCAAAGCAGAAAACTAGAAAATGTTCATGAATCATATATAATGAAACAGAGAAGTCATGTTGCGGCAAACAATGTTTGGGTCTCTTTTAAAACACTAATGTTGAATACACCAATGTGCCTGTTCATATTTTTAGCTCAATACATTCATAATCAAATCTTCCTTGTGCTTGCTTTGCATCAAATCAAGTTGCTTTGTTTTTCTGGGCAGCTAATGGAACATCAAAGAATCCACAAAAGAAAAAGGATTAGCAGGGAAGGAAAATATAGTGAATTAGAAAAGCAATACTTTGACCCGGGTAATTTGAATTTTCTTTTGGAGCAAAGTTTTAAAGCTGTAAACTGCTACCGCTAACATTTGGAGATATGATGCCAGGTAGTAATTCATTCTTCCATTGACGCCAAACAAAACACAGACGCAGCATATGTCCACTTACGGCAATTTCAAATGCTAAATTTGATCCACTTTTTTAGAAAATTGCACAGAAAATAATTGCATTTTCCTTTACATAGCATTTGATATTTTGTGATATATATATGTAATACATATAATGTACAGAACTGTATTCAATTGAAGGGTTCTTTGTTAGCATTCCACCTTGAAAGGCACTGTGCCTACTGTCAAATCCACTGAGTACCAATTTGCATACTTCTTTGAGAAGATATAATTCTCTCTAATAATCAAGTGTCTTTGATGTAAGGAAAACATTTTATGGAAGACGCAGTGTTTTTCTAATCCAAGTATAGTTATTCTCGGGAGTTTTCTTTTAAGTATTTACCTTTATTTAAGTTGAAAGAAGGCAATGTTTTGTAGCTGCTTTGATTCTTATCCTCTGAATTCAAGGGGAATGAAACTATTGGGACATCTGGTCTCAGCTGAAGAACGAGTCTCCAAAAAACAAAATTTGAAGGAAGGAAAGCATGTTGGAAATTGAATCATGATCTTACAGTTCAGGCCTGGGCCTTGGTTTCAGAAGATCTGTGTTCATATCCCACCACTTCTACAGACTTCCAGTGTCAGTTTTGGCAAGTCATTAAACCTTTCTGTGCCCTAGTTCTTTGTGTGTAAAGTAACACCTCCTTTCTCTCACCTTCTGTCCATACATGTTGTAGGCTCTTTGAGGCAAAGACTGTCTTTTGCTAAGTTTGTACAACACCCAAGACAATGGAACTTTGATCTCATTAGGATCCTCCAGGAGCTATTACAAAATCAGTAATAGGAATAATTAAACATCAACAGAGGCTGGATGCATGCACCTTTTCATATTTAGTAATCTCAGTGCACAGATATCTTTCCACTATGTTCACAGACAGCTTCTAAGTGATATGAAAAAGAGGAAACATATAAATACACAACTGTGGGAGAAAAAGGTTACATAGGGTGTCCAGACAGCAAGTGTGAAAAATCGGGACAGGGGGTGGGGGGTAATAGGAGCCTATATAAGAAAAAGACCCCAAAATCAGGACTGTCCCTATAAAATTGGGACATCTGGTCACCCTAAGGTTACATGACAATATTCCAATTTAAAATGTTGACGTTTGCATTTTGAAATGCACCAAGCAAACTGATTGCTTGGTAAAATAATATCAGTAGCATGGAACAGTCCAGGCATGCCTCAGACTCTGTGATAAAGAAGGGGGCTTTAAAAATACTGCAGTAATTTCCAGACAAGAAGTCGGTGATCATTAACTGTTAATCTGAAACATCAGTAACATTTTATTTTACACACAAGTGCTCTTTAACTTTCAGAATGAGTTACAGCCCACTTCACACAACATTCCCTTTGACTTCAGTGGAGTTCTGGGCAGGAACCAGGCCTTCTTTTCTTATTGGACAGTGCCTCACACACTATGGTCACAAGAGGAAATGATTAGTGAATAATCCTAAAAGAACAATGATAGGGGCCCACTTGAGCTTTGAATATTAAATGGGAGCTTGGTAGAGCAGGATGCATCCTGAAAATATGACTCTAAATGCAAGTCAAAAAAATAAAAGATCTGCCCTCCGAAAACTAGATTATTCAGCTGCCCACCTAGCCCACTTTCAATATGTCACATTGGGACCTGAAGATCAACATACTTGGGATCTGTTGGGCTAGCAAAAAAAGAAAATTCCAGAGTCTGGACTTACCAATAAGAATTCCCAGCCACAGCCTCCAGTCATTTAAATTGGGAGACGGTAAACTTGAGTTGTCAGATCACCCTTCAGTGCCATATTTGTTGGTATTCAAGAGGAGAAGCAGTGTCTCAGGTAGCCAGGAACCAAGCAACAAGGGGCTTTTAGGCCAAAGTCAACACCTTGAATTATATCAGAAAGCAACTAGGAATCAGAGGGGTAGCCGTGTTAGTCTGGATCTGTAAAAAGCAACAGAGAGTCCTGTGGCACCTTTAAGACTAACTAATCTGTTAGTCTTAAAGGTGCCACAGGACTCTCTGTTGCTTTTTAGGAAGCTAGTGTAATTCATGGAGAAATTACGTAACGTGTGTCTTGTGACTAATGTCACCAAGAAGGCATTCTGCACCAACAGGCACTTCTGAATGGTTGGAGTTGTAGGGCCATACAGTAGAAATCCAGTTGAGAAGTCACAAAGGCATGGACTATGGTGGTGAGGTCTGGAGCTGAAATGAAGGGTCTTGTAAATACCTTAATCATGAAAAAGGTGGCTTTTTTCTGAGTATCTGGGGTGACTATGGACCCAGAAGCATCCTTGAACTGCAGACTTCATGAACAAAGAGTGGATAAACCCTCTCAATAATAGGAGGGCAGGAACTAACCCTGTCCTTACTTCCACCAACATCACAGCCATCTTATAAGGACTGAGTTTTAACCAGCTAACTGTCATCCAATAGTCTATATCAATCAAACAGTGGGAGAGGACACTGCTGGCCAAATTCTCTGTCCATGCAAATGGGCAAAACTCCATTAAAATCAAGGGAGCTGGGCCCATTTATACCATCAGAGAGCTTGGCCCACAATCCCCCAGGTCTGGCAGACTTCTACCTCTCTTATTCTATATCATCTTCATCAATTTATTTTCTTCTTGTCTCATCACATGACGTCTAGGCCAAAATCCTGCCCTGATGTACATCCTGTGAAATCCCATTGACATCAATGAGACTGATTCACCACACCATGAGTATTATATCAGTACTATGGAATTATATCAGTGTCAAACCAGAATAATGTTGTGGTAAAGTATGGTCAGTGAGGTTGAACGGGTTGTCTTTCTGTATATCGCTGTTATATCATTTTGCTTCAGTTCACTTTTCACTGGCCCTTGTCTGGCCCTGCCTTCCTGTTTCATAAGCAGTAGCCTAATTATTTCCCTTCTTTTTAGATGAGCTTTAACACTTCAGTGTTCTCTCTCATTCTCTGCCTATCATGCTGTATTACATTTTTAGAATCATATCTGTCTTCTCAAGAACCTACTATGAGACCATAATTGAAACCAATATTGTGTGGTCCTGTTTTTCCTGTGAAAAGCAATATTGAATATTTCAGTGTGTAAGATACAGTAACTAACAATATATTACATGAAACACTCATAAAAATATCAGATAATTTATGATAGCAGCTTGCAAATGGTACCTTTTTCATGATTTAGTGCTAGATATGGTACTTCAAAAAGTACTGTATCAAGCATTAAATCATGAAAATGGTACCATTTGCACTAATTGACAAGGGAATAAAATTTGAAAAAAATCAACCACCTCTATTCACAAATTAATCAAAACTGTGCCTGGCCAATACCTTGATAGGAGACCTGTGGGTAAAAACAAGCCAAAAAATCCCTCATGAAGTTGTTGACCTCAGTGTGCTAGGCACTGTAGAAATACAGAACAAAAAGACAGTCCCTGCCCCAAAGAACTTACAATCTAGTTTTAAGGCAATAGATGAATACAGACCAAGAGACAAGTTCAAGGACAAACAATGACAAACCATGGAAACAAGTTCTTTGAAAGGTGGCTTTCCTCTCCCTGAGCCAGTACTGAATCAATGTTCTGGTATAATGTTACAGTGCTCTCTCTACAGTGAAGGTTAATTTAGAACCATGTTCATGAGTCCTTGCAACCAATACAATGCCAAGGTATCCCTCATAAGTGGAGGGATGTTAACCTCAGGTTGATGGTCAAATTCCTGTTTGGGAAGTCATACTCTGCCTATCTGAATTTCCCCAATAGCTTAAATTGTAGATTGTATTCTGTTCACCTCCTTCCCTAAATCATTCTGTAGTGTTTGTGTGTGATATTAAACAGATGCCATATTTCATTTTGAAGCTAGAAATTCAGCACTTTGCTGGTGAAGAAAGTCCTATATTTATGTCTAGCCCTAGATCTTTCCATTGAGAGGCTCTATATAAATGTAAGCTATTACTTATCATTTGATGAAATTACGACCAGTTTATGGCTCAGACTAGTTATTTTAGTGGTTGTGAAGTAACCACTTTAAACCAGATTCTCCTCTCATTTGCTCAGTTGTAATTCAGGACCAGTCACAACTGAAATCAATGTAGCTGCACTGGAATACAACAGTTATGAAAATGGAATCAGGAAAGCATTGAGAAAGACTGATCTGGTCACACAAACATGCAGACATCAGAGTCAGCACACAGCTTTATTCCGGAAAGTAATAGGCAGGATTTTGCTGCTTTTCCCAGAGAAGCAATAAAGTTATAATGGGTAAGGAAAACACAATTTGCATAATTTAGCTGTCCCTTTGAGACACAGCCTGCTGAAAAAAATCCACGATTGCTCCCATTATATATTGATGTGTGTATGCATGAGTCTCAGAGGTAGCAAATGGCATATTGTTTCTGGTTGTAAAGAGAAGTACTTTCTTGAAGAAGGAAAGTTTTTTGATCCAGCAAGATGTGTTTTATAAGTAAGCCCATTAGATCCACAAAGGATAAGGGGCAAGGAACGGACAGTGAAATGCAGTGGGTTGAAAAGGAGGTGGACTACAGTATATTTTAAACAATATATGAAATTGACATCTGTATGTCTGCTAGGAGGAAATCAAAGTGCTGCTGCCTTAATTTCAGTGGAATGATACAAGAGTTACTAATTATAACTGTAAAAATAAAACAGAGAGATTCTATAGCACTGCAATTTATAACTACTTTAGATTGTAAAAGGGAAACAGGACAGCAATACTACGGTACTTGCAACTACAGCTAATTGAAATTTTTCAAAAATTATTTTTTTTTCAATTTTCAATTTTATCCAAAACATGAAATGAAATATAATATTAATTATTTTGCAAAAATGAAGTACCATCCATCACCAGCTCTACCTACAAAGATAAACTTGAAAATTAATATAAAGTGGTTAGCAAGAGGAACTGAAGGACTGTTTAAGGTGGCACAAGCTGTGGGAAACTAAGAGTAATGGGATGAAATGGAAAAAAGGAAAATTTCAGCTCAACACCAGGCAACATTATATAATGGCGAGGATCTATTAGTCTGTGGAATCATCTCCCAAGAGAATTGGTGGTAACCTTAATGCCTGAGTTTTTTAAAATTAGATGGGGCGAATATCTTGAGAATAACCCTTAAAGGACAAATCTGCACAGACTGGGGTTGGACTAGAGATGATCATAAATATCTTTTCCATCCTATTTCTGTGATCTACCCATTAAAGACTTGTAAGGGAGGGATGAAGAGCAAAGGCAGGAATTAAAAAAAGGATGTGCGGGGTGTAGATAAAGTTCCATCTAATTTGCCAAGATCTCTTTTCATAATAAGACTCCAAATGGATGCCATAGTACCTTGACCACTGGATCCTAGATAGTGACAAAGTAGTGACAGCTCTGAAGTCCTAGATGGCTGCAGATATGTGACAGAATCCTTGCAGTTTGTTGTGTATGAGGAAATTGAAACATATCAGCAATAAATCACCCTGTGGCATTTCCCCCAGAAATACACACTGTGTTTCATAGTCAGTCTGACCTCAGAATTCATAGTTCATCAGGGTTTCTCCTAGATAATATTCTGCATCTTATTTGTGGAGTACTCCCTGTGTAGCACTGCTATCACATTGAGTGGTGTCACCTATTAAACTTCAGTGTTGTTGTGATTGCAGCAAACTTCTATGTATTTTCCTTGGTAATTGCTTCCTTGCACCCATTAATATACGAAATTATAAAACACCCGGAATTAGTGAAAGCTGGGACTTTATGCAAGATTTTGTTCATTAAAAGGCTAATGCAACACTTAAGTTGTTCACTTAGAAAAAGTGTACTGGTTTATATATAGTGGATGATGGTTCAGAATGGGAAAGATATTACCAAGGAATAGACCATCATTTTTTCATCCTTAACCAAAAGGTCACTTAGTCTTCATTTGAGATTGCTATATGCTTCCCAGATTATTTGACTTCCTGTGAACTGGAAGAACTACAAAATCTGAGTTAAAATAATACCAACAGGGAAATGGGATCTTAAGTAGATGGAAAAAAAGGCTAATAAAGAAACCAAGGAGCTAATTTTGTACCATGTTTGAGCTGTGTTCAGTGAAACTCAAGGTTATGGGTTGAGTGAAGTGACTTTATGCTGGGGTTGGTTATCTTGGCACAGTCAAAGGGCTGGGCAAGCTCATTCCCAGTAAGACTCCTTTAATTTATACCCAGCTACCCACAGTCCCAACTGTCCATTCTAATAACTGGGGATCCAGGTTATAGCAACACTTTGACTTTGCTCCCATGCCATGGTTATGCCCCCTGTGCTGAAGACTGGGAGGAGATACAGAAGTTGAAACCCACCCCCCCTAGATTTCCCCTTGGTGGGAGAATTCTCTTAACAGCTGGATAAGTTACTACTATGGCTAAATTGTGTCACTGGAATCATGCAAAGTAGCCACAGAGGAGAGGAAGACCTGGACCAGAGAGAGGAAAGCAAAGAGCTAAAGCTCATAAAGGAGAGGAGCAAGGTCTGGTGTTATTTTCTAATGGCCAGATTCTGCTATCCTTACTCATATTGAGTAGTACCTTCCTCCATGACTAGTCCTATAGAAATAAGTAGAACTTCTTGTAAAGTAAGGTGTGGGAATGTGAATAAATATGGCTGAATCTATCCCTCTGTTGCTTGCTGCAGTCTTTGTGTTTGGGATCTGCGGCCACATCACCATTGTAACGTCCTTCATGGTAAAGAGGATTCAGGACTCACCTGAGTGAACGCATAGGAAGTCTGTGCTGAAGGAAGTCACAACATAGCTTTTCTCTAGTGCAATGTGAAGCGTGTCTTCAGGGGCTCTTCCTCCCTTTTCTGGTTGTAACACAAGACAGCTTGTTTACAGGATAGCCAATTAAAACTAATGCTACAAAAAGGCTTATTAATCACTGTAGACCATTGTTTGACAGTGATGCAAGACCACACCAAAAGGTCACTGGAAAAATATTTCTATTGTCCAAGTTCATTTCTTGGCCCCATTCCACATTATGGTTCTCACAAGATAAACTTCTCCTAGAGAAGAGCCACAAACTATGTGACATTCAAACTGAAGCGAAAAGAGACATATATATGATAATAATTATACTTTATAGAACTATATATAATCCTAGTAATGGCAAAGGAATTTCATGAACCAGTGAGTGACCTCTGAGTAGTGAAAGAGCCAAATTTTCTGGAAATAGAGTCCTCTTAAATGTAGAACTTTGTCAAAAGTTGTGGTGCTGATAATTGATTTGAGAAGCCGAGAGTGCAGATATCTAAGTTGTTTTATTCACAGGGGTAAAAGAAGAGTGAGTTTATGCCTTTAAAAAAAATTTAATTATATTGTCAAGTGTGTTTTGCCCATTACTTGAAATTGCCGATGTAAAACCCTGTGATTCTAAGGCCATCCTGACTATGGCAGATGATAACAAGCAGATAGTAGCTCATTTTAGCCATTCCACTGGAATCAATAGTATTTTAGTGGAAGCTCAGTGAAAAAACAACTTGAAGTGCCAACAACTGAAGCAACATATGTCAATGAAATAAAACTCTTTCTTTTTGCATGCTTTGGTCTAACTGAATGGAATGACAAGGGGGTTTGCTGTAAGTGTCAAGGCACTGGTGATCAGGAAAAGTGACGCCTTCTGCTATCCTTACTTGGGCAAAACTGCTCTTGCACTCAGCGGGAGGTTTGACTGAGTAAAGACTGTGGGACTGGACCTTAAATGAGCAATGGGATAGGTTATCTCCTTGGCTAGGGCTCCACTTGTCACAGGAGTGGATGGGAGGCATTAGGAAACTAATTACTGCTTCCTGATACTGAGCCTGACACAGAGTAGTTGGCAGGCTGCTCTAAGTTGAACCAATGGTCCTCACTAGACCCTATGCCAGTGGGGGATTATCTCAATGTGTGTGTGTGTGTGTGTGTGTGTGTGTGTGTGTGTGTGTGTGGTTGTGTGTCAGGATTAGAGTTGGGAGACATTTTTTCAACTAAAACATTTTTTCAGCAAAAAATGCAGATTTAGAGACACCGAAACATTTCACAAACTTGTGTCAATTTTGCGGAAATATTTCGTTGGGGAAAAAAAATAACTTTACAAATTATGAAAAATGTCTAAATGTTTTGACTTTTTAAAAATGAAACATTGAAATCTTTTGATTCAAAAGGAATTTCTGATTTGAAATTTCCTTTAATTTATTTTTTAAAATTTAAAATATTAGAAAATGCTTGAAATCAAAATGAAACATTTTGTTGACCTGTAACACATTTTTTGACTCTTCAGATTGACAAAAAAATTGTTTTCAGTCTGATCTGAAACACATTTTTTTTTCATTGTGTGTGTGTGTGTGTGTGTGTGTGTGTGTGTGTGTGTGTGTGTGTGTGTGTAACTGCCAGCAAATGGAAAAACCCATTATTCACCCAGGTCTAAGCAGGACCCAGCAGCGGCACATTCGTAAGAGCAGGGAACTCCCTTCCAAAAAGGATATTCCCTGTTGGGCATTTGCAAACAGATTGTTCCCTTTGCACCACCTGTGTACCATAAAGGGATCATAGCTGTGTAGAGAATCAAGCCTTATTATTTTTTTCCAGCCCACAACACCTTTGTCTTAGCCTCTTACCAATAATAAAGGCGATGTAATTGTCACAGCTGCTGGTGCCGTGACACACCAAAGCTCTAGAATGCTAGTAGCATGCCAGGTTTACCATGGCACAATGGGAAGTGCTAAAGGTGCTTCAGCAGCTAGGCCTTGTAGGTCATAGTCCTGGGGGGGTCCCAGTAACAACTTGGATGCATTTCTAAATGAAGGGGTATTTTTCTAGAGCTAGCAGAAAGGAGAAGGTTGCAAATATAGACAGTACAGTTCCTTAAATGGTTTCAATTTAATGTAAAACCAATACGGGTCCCTTCTTGGGCCCTTGAGGTGGGCAGTCCATTGGCGGGTTACGGGTATTGCAGCCTAGTGCATGGGTGTTCTCTCCAATCCAGTCTCTGCTAGAGACAAATGGGAGCTTGTAGTTTTCCAGGCCAGGCTTAATGGTGAGTCTCAAGGGGCCCCTCTGCCCTGGCTCTCTGCCCAGTCTCTGCTTCCCCACCAGTCCCGCATGGACCTGAACCTAGCTGCAATGTCTCACAGTCACACACTGTTTCATAGAGGTGAAGAAAACGGTGTTAACATGAATGTGGGAAATAAACAAGTGTCCAGGAACGAGCCTGGGGAGAAGAGTATGTTGGTGTGGAGGCACAGAGATTATTATGTAGAAGGAAATGACTGCCTCAGTGGCATTGAGCACAAGGTTTTGGTGGGTCTGGGCACTATTTGACTTTAAGTCTTTGGGATGAATTTGGCATAAGCAGGTTTTACTTCACTGAAGTCCATGTAGTTTCACCTGCCAGTGGTGAATTCAGCCTTCCATTTTAATCCAGTATTTGTTTTCTGTTCATTTGACAAAGTATTCTAAACATCCCAATCTTGCCCTCATGATTTAGCATGATTTTTTCAGGATTCAATTAGGGCTTGTCTACACAGGGACACTCAGAAAAGTGAATCAGCATTAACTAAAAGGTAGGAATTTGAAGTGGATTAATTTAATTATTAAATCCCTGTGTGGACACTTATTCAGAATTAAAGTGGCCTGAATTCAGTTTAGTTGAATTAACTTCCAATGTGAATTACACTAAACCAATGTAAGGCCACTTTAATTCTGAATGAGAGTGTTCACACAGGAGTTTAATGCAGTTTACCTAATCCATTTCAAATGCACTCCTTCAGTTAATTTGGATTAATTTTCCTGGATGTCCCCATGTAGACCAGCCCTTAGTCTATCTATGGTTTTGTATTGTGCAATTTCCATAAATGACAGCCAATCTGAGGTGAATAAATGTGAGTCCGTAATAATTAGCAATATGTGCAATAATGTCCAATGCTTTGACACTTCAGAAAATGTCATATACGCTGAGAATAACATTACCACACTTGGCTGTTGTCCAGATTGGCTTTTTTGATTGACCCGCATGAAATGATTTAAAATCTAATTTGCAAAACTAATTTTCATGTTCCATTTTTGGTTATGAAATGCTACTATATACAAAGAATCCAATAAAATTATATTTTTGCTATATAAGATTTTATTATACAGCCTTTTATTTTACTTTTGCACATTGCAGAAGGTGATAAATCAGTTTGTTGCAATAACAACAGCTATTCAATCACACACGTTATAGCCTCATGCTTCAGAATACTAATTCTAACCACTAGTTTCAAAGTGTCAAATCTCAGGTGATTACTTTTCCAATATTTATTTTCATAGGACCTTTTTTAAAGACTGCTGCACATAAATATATATGTGTCAACAGCTCAACATAAACTATGCCTCAAAACCATTTATCTCTGCTTGTTGAGATATTTTTTGTTGATAATGTTTCATGTTCAATTTTTCACACAGGTTCCTTATAATGCAGCCCTTCAACAGCAGACAATAAAGTTATGTTCTTTATGGAATTATTTTGCATACTTTCTAAACCAGCAGTCTCTTTAAGATGGATTTTGTCAAAAACAGTTGCCACCAAATATTTCTTCCTGAACAGGGAGAATAGGGAAACAGTAGGAATAGGAGAAACCTAAAGTTTATTTGCATTGCTCAGTGAGCAACTGTGTACAAACGAAATTGTTTTCTGTCAGCACAATTATCCACCTACAAGTCTCTCTGAGTGGCTTTGCATACCAGCAGACTATGTCTGCGCTATATTGAACATCATAAAGCCCTGGGCTAGAATTTAGGAGAACTGGATTTAGTTCCGGGCTCTATCACAGATTCCCTGTGTGAACCTGGGTGCCTCAGTTCTCCCTCTATGAAATGGGGAAAAAATAATTCCTTTTCCCTACTTCTGTCTTTCTCTCTGAACTGTAAGCTGTGCAGGGTGGGTACTGTTCATAGATTCCAAGGCCAGGAAGGAGAACTGTGATCTAACATGACGTCTAACCTGTATAACAAAGGGCACAGAACTTCAACCAAAATAATTCCTGTCTCTTACACTAAACTTGTACAGCACCTCGCACAATCTGGATGTTACAGAGGAAGTTGTAAAACTTCATAACCCCTCGACATATATGATGTTATTCCACAGGAGACATTTCCTCTTGATTTTCTCTGTAATCTGTTTATGCTCTGAAGCATAAAGTTAAGAGCCTTCATCATATTTTTGCTAGCTCATGTAATTTCATAAGCTATTCTCATTCACATATCTGTGTAGTGCTTTTTAAAATCTTACTATTTCCCTTGTCAATATCCTGCAACAGTGAGTTCCAGGAGTTAACCATACATGGTTTGTATCCGTTCTGTATGAAAGTTGTAAGAAAATATGATATTGTTTAAATAACAGCATTAGCTCTTCCCATAAAATGGAGAAAGCTAAACAGAGCATGTGGCTCATTCAGCACAATTTAAGACTTGCAGTGGGGGTCCCATCAGTAATGGTTATGCATAGTGGCCTCCACACACTCCTACAGACTGCAGAGCAACTGTGCTGATGTTGTGTAGGATCAGTATGGAAGTCTGCAATGAGACTAGATAGGGATAGGGAGCAAGACATGGTAGGATCCATAATTGGAGGTCCAGCCACACCGACTCAGTGTATGATCCTGAACCAGTGAAGCTTTGCTGTTGATGTCAATGGGTACAAGATCAGGCCCTACCTTGGAAGAGGGTCTGCAGGCTTCAGGTTAGAGTATTAGCTATTAGAGGTTGTTATGCTACCAGCTTGCATACTGACTTTATACTGGGGTCTGGATTTAGCCCCTGCAGTGAGCTCTCTGTTCTCTGTGCATTAATCTTGCATAAAGTCTCAATGAATGTGATTCTATAGGAATTGTTTGCAACTAGCAGCCTCAACAGGGTGGAAGTTTGAAAGCCACCTGGGGATTTTGACCACCTAATTCCTGTTATATCCGTGTCATAGAAACAGAGAAGTGAGATAAAAACATTAAATACTTTTGCTGGAAGGTTGCAATGTAACACTACTTTGTTTCTTAGAATTTGGAATGATAACAAACAAGAACCCCAAAACACAGGCAGAGAATGCAGGCTGATCCTGAAAACAGAGAGGTTCAACTCAACCCACCTGCCTTATGCCTGGCTGGCTCTCTGCAAAACTGACTCTGATTACATTTCCCTACAAATCCCTTTAGCCTGGAATGAGGACCAGGAAACCACTTACAAATTAAAATGATAGATTGTAATTTGAACCCAGTTTCAATACATCACAATTCCCATTAATTTTAAGGGTAATTAGGTGTCTCATTCCCTTAGACAGCTTTGAAAAATCCACATTCAGACACTGTAATTCAACGAAGAGCTGTTCGTCACAGTTTTGGCTAAATGAAATCTCACCATAATGTGATGTTTCATCAAAACCAAAACTCTTCTCAGAGATGTATCAGTTTTGAAGAGATTCTCATCCGAAAGCTTTTTAAGGTCTAGGGCACTTGGGTCAGAGAGAGGGAGAGAGAGAGAGAGAAAAAAAAAGAGAAAGAGATCAAAAGCCTGCCCTTTTTGACAACAGGATGGATGTTTCAACACAATTCAGTTTCACAAAAACAAGAACAGTTTTGTGTTTGTTGCAATGCAGAATAAAAACAGATTTTGAAACTTGAAAGGTGCCACAGAATGGAAGTGTCATCCTCCAGAGATCTCAAATTCTGGTCTCCCATGTTTAAGAAAGATTAATTCAAACTGGAACAGGTGCAGAGGACTACTAGGATGGTCTGAAGAATGGAAAACCTAGCTTATGAGAGGAGAGTCAAAGGACTTGGCTTGTTGAGCCTAACCAAAAGAAGGCTGAGAGGAGATATGATCGCTCTCTCTAAATACATCAGAGGGATAAATACCAAGGAAGGAGATGAGTTATTTAATTTAAACACCAATGTGGACACAAGACCAAATGGATATAAACTGGACATCAACAAGTTTAGGCTTATAATTAGAAAAAAGTTTCCAATCATCAGAGGAGTGAAGTTCTGGAACAACCTTCCAAGGGGAGAAGTGGGGGCAAAAAACCTAACTTGTTTCCAGACTGAGCTGCATACATTTATGGAGGGGAGGGGATGATGAGACGGCCTGCAATGGCATGTAGCTGATCTACGACTGCTAGCAGCAAATATCTCCAATTGTTGGTGGTGGGACACTATAAGGGGATGGCTCTGAGTTACTACAGAGAATTATTTCCCAGGTGTCTGGCTGGTGGATCCTGCCCACATGCTCAGAGTCTAACTTATCATCAAATTTGGGGTCAGAAAGGAACTTTCCCCCGGTCAGATTAGCAAGACCTTGGGTTTTTTCTGTCTTCCTCTGCAGTATGGGACATGGGTCATTTGCAGGTTTAAGCTGGTGTAAATGGTGGGGTCTCTGTAACTCGAAGTGTTTATATCCTGATTTGAGGATGTTAGTAACTCAGCCAGAGGTTGTGGCCCTATTTCAGGAGTGGGTGGGTGAGATTCTGTAGTCTGCAATGTGCAGGAGGTCAGACAAGATGACCGTGGTGGTCCCTTCTGAACTTAAAGTCTGAGTCTATGAGCTTCCAGACTCCTCACCCAGTCAGAATGCCTCACCAACAGCAGTTGGTCCAATAAAAGATATTACCTCACCTACCTTGTCTCTCTAATATCCTGGGACCGACACATCTACAATTACACTGCTTACGAAGCCCCATGTTGTTCTGAGAGACAGAAAGAAGAAGATCCAATTGGAATGTGTGCATTGTCATTCACATACACTGATCTCTCTGGCAAAAGGTGGACAACCTTCCTCTTGTGCAGAAACATGCTGGGCTTGGAAAACCCTATTAAGGAGCAATAAACTAAGGAGAGAATTTTTGTCACTGGGATGGATTAAGGGTTTTGACTAAATGAATTTCCATGCCAAAAGAAGTCTTAAACTGTACATCATCAAAACCATTTCCTTGTCAGACTGTCATTGTATGTAACAAGACACAGCTCCTCAGAATGGATTTAGCTATTTCCTCAAAATCCATTCTCTTTGTAGAAACATTTTTTTTGCATGACAGCTGAAGCTCCCAACATAAGACCATTGTAAAGAAATGTGCTTATACCATACGCTGTGGCTGTTTACATGGAGATAGATAACATGCTGGTTTCTGTACATTTGTGAGGGAAATGATCAGGAGAACTTCTGCGCATACTCTCGTCATTGCAACAAAGATGCTTGTAACGGTCATGACACTGGCGCTCTTGTAACCTCTTTAAATTGTAGTGTTCATGCAAAGTGTCAGACTGACAACACTGGAGACTAAAGTTCACTAGTTATGCACAAAATAGGTATTGGACAGCACTGGCAGCATCAGGGAAAGCTTCTGCACTGTACTTCACCCGTGACCTGGAGGGTCAAATTCCAGAGGTTAGAGGGCTGAACTCTCTGCCCCTCTAATAGAATTATCCAACAAGGTACCAATTGTTGGCAATTATACAAAAATAAGAAACTGGACTGAAATCACTAGCTCATTTCATATAGGCTACTGTACCCCTGTCAGTCAATAACTTGTAGGATGGATTTGTTAAGAATTGTCTGAAATGTGTCTAGATATCCTTGTCTGAAAGACACTGGATCATAACCTCAGCTGGAAGTCAGTGGTATTATACTGATGTACAGTATCCCAGCTTGGTATCTGGCTCCCAGAATTAGAAGAAGTAGCATTATTATAAGGCAGAGGCAGAAAGAACTTCTCTCTTTATTTTAACTTTCTCAGCATTCCAGCAATAGACTGTTGCATAGGGTTCCTATTAGATATATAAATACGAAGCAAAGAAGAGTTCAATGAAGGAAGATAACATGTAGCAATAATAATAATACCCAATCCAGTGCATTATCCACTAGACCACATGGCTGTCCAGTTTCATTATGAATAAAATACGACAGTGGTGAGCACAGTGGATGCAGACTAATGAGACTTGGGTTCTATTTCTGGTTCTGCAGCTGGCCAGCTGGGTGACCTTGGGCAAGTCACAGCCCCTGCCCGTGCCTCAGTTTCCCCATGTGTTTCTCCTTTTTACAGTGCTTGGAGAGCTACTTATTAGAAGAGTTAGGTATTATTATTATATATTATTATTTATTAATTATGAAGTGTGTGCACTTAAATCAGAACAGAATCCCTGAGGTAGCCTTTCCTACTTTATTTCTTCCTATTTTTTTCTCAGTGCACAACTGCCTATTGGCAGATTCATAAGTGTGGCTGGGAGGTGGGTGGAGGATCAGTAATCTCAATCTTCTGTCTCCTTGGAAAAAATAGAAATGGATAATGTTGGTGAACCCACTTCCACCTTCTTGCTTGGCAGCTATAAGTTTTCCTCAGATGATAAATTCAGTAATAATACTCAACAGCCCATTCAAATGGAAATTACTAAATGCATAAAACTTTAGTCTTATCCATAATTATTGACTTGTGTACTGCACACCTAATTCAAAAAGAGAGATGTTGAAGAATAACTGTGCATATATCATGTCTTTATTCTTTGCACAGTTTTCCATAAGAATCAAATACAGAACACTCACAATGCCTCATAGATGCTCTTATTCCTCTTTGTATTTCAGTAGTGCTGAGAGCCCAGCAACCAGGACTGGGGCCTCATCATTGGTTGGACTAGATGACCTCCTGAGGTCCCTTCCAACCCTGATATTCTATGATTGTGCTAGGTGCTATGCAAACACATGGTAAGAAACAGTCCCTGCTCTGGAGAGTTTAAAATCTAAATAGATAAGGAAGAAAGAGTGTAAGTGATTTGCCCAAGGTCAGACAAGTCAGTAGCAACAGCTTATTTCCAGGTCCCACTCCAGTGCTTTATCCACAAGACCAGGCTGCCTTACAGTATACTACTATTGTATTTAGTGGTGATATATACACACATAATGTTGAGCTCCACAAACATGAGAGCACCACCTACCCTTCTGAACCAGCTTAGCAGATCCAGCTATAGCTATCGATCATGAACAGAGGCCCATATACACAGCAGGTAGTTCTTTACAATAGATTATAGCAAACTCATCAGTAGGTTGTTTTAGAAATGAAGCCAGAATTATATGAAAACATACTAATATGAAATTTAATATACTTGTATATAGATATACAAGCCCTAGATAGTAGGGAGCTCGCTACTGACACCGGTTGGTGAAATGGGAGAAGAGTAGCCCCCAAAGCTACTTGAGAACTCCAGATGAGCAGGGGATCCAATTGGGAAGCTCTCTGCCAGCATCTGTTGAAGAGCAAGGGGCAATTTACTGAATGAGAGTAAGCAAACAATACCCATTTGAATATGGCTAAATGTAAATGTATGCATTTAGGAACAAAGCATGCGAGCCATACTTCTGGGATAGGGACTCCATTCTGGAAAGCAGTTACTTTGAACAGATTTGAGGGTTGTGGTAGATGATCAGCTGAATGTGAGCTCCCAGTGTGATGCTGTGCCCAGAAGCGCTAAGGCTGGTTCTTGGCTGCATAAACAGGGTAATCTCAAGTAGGAGAGAAGTTATTTTACTTCTATATTTGGCACTGGTTCCAATGCTGCTGCTAGAATACCATGTCCAATTATTGTGTCCACAATTCAAGAAGGATGTTGGAAAAATCGGAGAGGGTTCAAAGAAGAGCCACGAGAATGATTAAAGGGTTAGAAAACCTGACTTATAGTATCAGAGGGGTAGCCGTGTTAGTCTGAATCTGTAAAAAGCAACAGAGGGTCCTGTGGCACCTTTGAGACTAACAGAAGTACTGGGAGCATAAGCTTTCGTGGGTAAGAACCTCACTTCTTCAGATGCAAGTCACTTGCATCTGAAGAAGTGAGGTTCTTACCCACGAAAGCTTATGCTCCCAGTACTTCTGTTAGTCTCAAAGGTGCCACAGGACCCTCTGTTGCTTTTTACTGACTTATAGTGACAGACTCAAGGCACTCAATCTATTTAGCTTAATAAATGTTAACGGCTGACTTTATTACAGTCTATAAGGTCCTGCCTGGGGAACAACTATTCAATAATGGACTTTTCAATCCAATGTCTGGAAGTTGAAGCTAGACAAATTCATACTGAAAATAAGGTGTTGGGGGTTTTTTTGACAATGAGGGCAATTAACCATTGGAACAGTTTACCGAGGGTAATGGTGGATTCTCCATTATTGGCAATTTTAAAATCAATACTGGATATTTTTTTTTCTAAACATTCTGCTCTAGGAGTTATTTTGGGGAAGTCCTATAGTCTGTATTTAACAGGATGTCAGACTAGAATATCTCAGTGATCCCTTCTGGCCTTGAAATGAATAAATGGGCCAGGCCTTGTTTGCATTTCAGTTCTGTGGCAGTTCTGGTATGTGGGTTAAAATACAGTTAAGCTTTGAGTTTGGGAGCAACAAGGTGCTATTGACCCTTTTGGAAAATGAAGAGTTTAAGGATTCATACCAAATGTGCCGGGGTCACCCTGACCAGGACCACTGATCTCTCGCTAAAGAGCTGAGCAGCAGTAGCCTTGAGACAACATATGGCACAGAGCAGGGGTGGCTTTGAGGCACTGGGCAGCACAGTGTGGTGGCAGCTGGAGCAGAGCTGCGATAGCTTGGGCTGAAGTAGCAGAGTGATCAGCAGTCTACCTAATGGACTGTGGTGTGGGTTTCTCTACCCAGTAATTAAAGCTGAAATCACCCCAACTGGGTCAAGTGGTAGAGCCCTGGAACAGCCCAAGCAGCTTGGGCCTCCAGAATTCTTTGACCCACCAACCCCAGAGGGTTAATTGTGTGTGAGGAGTTGGTGAGGAGGGAAATGGCTAGAAGGCACCACCACTCACAACTGCCAGGAGGAGTGAGGTTGGGACTATGGGTGAGACAACCGGGGGTGCGGGGATCAGGGAGTCTTACTTCATAGAAGTTATTATTTACTGGCTTTCCCAAGTTCATTCTACTCCTCCAGTCCCCAATGAAGTTATCTTTGTTTTAAACCCCTGTACATAGTGCTTGACAGTGGTGAAGAATTCCCCAGTGGAGCACCCATGGGTAGATACAGTTTCCAAGGTTTCTAGGTAGAGACTTGAGCTGGTGTGAGTTATGTCTTCAGAAGGAACTCCTAGAAAATTGAACCCAACCCTTTTTGCTGCTAGCAGTATCTGGCAGAAGGGTTACATGCATAGAGCTAGAACCTCAACTTGTGAAAATTGATGCAGCTGTATGGATTTCAGTGGAGGTACATTGACTTGCACCTACTGAAGATCTGGATCTGAATAACGTAAAATAAGTTACTGATTATAGAACATTGTACTGTAAAGGCAGTCTGGTGCCATAGATTCCAGGGTTCTTTTCCCAGCCTTGCCACAGAATTTTAGCAAATCTCTTCACTTAACTGAAACCTGTCACTTAACTTTGCCTGTTTCCCTTCTTGCCATTGTTTGTCTTGTCTAATTCAATTGCATGCTCGGCAATGTGTAGGTCAGGAGCAGAGCCAGGGACAGAACCCTGGTTTCCTAAGGCCACCTGCATGGTACTGAATTGCTTTTACAGATACCATATTGTAGGTGATGCAATGTTTTAAAATCAGTGACTTATTTCAGATAAGTCAGGGCCAGCTCCTTAGTGGGGATGAGTGAATGCACTTCTGTTGAAGTCCATGGAGCTGTACACTGCCCAGTAAAATAGGGCCCTTACCTTGGCATCTAGATACTATTGTAACAATGATAGTAACAGTAGCTCTGCAGTA
This sequence comes from Chrysemys picta bellii, assembly GCF_011386835.1. NCBI lineage: Eukaryota > Metazoa > Chordata > Testudines > Emydidae > Chrysemys > Chrysemys picta. The sequence continues at coordinate 132,134,278 of NC_088795.1, forward strand.
ATCAGATAGGTTGAACATTGCACTGGTGCTTCTATCAGGAGTATATAATCAACATTTCCTTCCACAATAAATCTTTCCCACCCATGATCTTTGGTATAATGGAACAACGCCAAAGAACAGAGAAGAAACCTTTCATGAGTAGAGTGAAACAAGTTGACATCTTGTAGCATAAGAGCAGATTTGACAGAAAATAAACCATTTTTGACACTCCATATAAGTTAGATTCATAATCTCTGTTCAAATCATTTCAGTCCCAAGTGACAGTCTAAAGGACAGAAGTATCTGAATTGGCAGGAATGAGTGGTGTAAAGCGAATGTTATCACTCAGTTCAACTGCTTTCTGCAGTAAAATGCTGTACAACTTTTTAAAAACTTCTCTCCCCTTTTTTTTGGTTTTGTTTTTTGTTCTCTGCTGTGTCGTACAATCGGCGAGCAGAAAGATGGAATGATTTTAATGAAGAAATCAGACACTGTTATCCCTTTGGCCCAGGGCTTTGGCTTTCCAAAGACTAAATGCTTTTACAAAATTCAGTAGTGCAGATTTGCAATGAATTGTCACATTTGACTTATAACCTTAATTTCACAAGGTATTAATGATTTCCATACTAGTAATATATAAGCAAACAAATGTGCCATTTGTTAATTATTGCTAGAATTTAATAATTTACAAATAGAGTCTGAATTATTAGAACTTGATTATTTTTCCATGGCACTTATGCCCGGATCCTTGGTTGAATAGCTCAATAATTAATCAATCGTTATTTTTTTAGTTTATAGTCTCTGAAAATGCCTTAAAGTGCATCAAAATGGGCCTTGTTCCTGCCCCAAAGTGTTTGGAATATGATGCCAAACATAATACAGTGAGGAGGTGACAAAGTAATATAAATGGGTAGAGGGAGGAAGGATAGCTCTGAGCAAAGGCTAGTGCACAGCATGTTGCATTCCTTATTTTAGAGTATTGTTACCCCTATGAGGTTGATTGTTACTCCCTGCAATGGAGGCCGGTATTTTCTTTGATTCAGTCTTGTTTATTTACAAGGAATGTACAAAGTCCTGCTTCTCCAAATGCAGGAGGAACTAAAAAACAGGGGATATTTTCTTTGCTTACAACCCTAAGGGCTGGTCTACACTGGGGGGTGGGGGGGATCGATCTAAGATACGCAACTTCAGCCATGCAAATAGCGTAGCTGAAGTCAAAGTATCTAAGATAGAATTACCTGGGGTCCATACGGCGCGGGATCGACGGCTGCGGCTCCCCCATCAACTCCGCTACCGCTGCTCGCTCTGGTGGAGTTCCAGAGTCAACGGTGAGCATGTTCAGGGATCGATATATCGCGTCTTAACGAGATGCAATATATCGATCCCGGATAAATCGATTGCTACCCGCCGATACGGCGGGTAGTGAAGACGTACTCTAAGCCTCTTTAGCCAGCACCAGACCCAGAAGCCCCCTCTCTAGCTTCTGCAGGGTTGCAAATCATGTTTCTTCAGGCTGATTTTCTCACTCTCAGTCTGTCTTCCTCCAGCTTGTCCTGTCTCTCTCTGCCACTGGCACCCATCCACCCACAAAACAGAACCTCTACTCAAAACCCCATTCCCTGCATTTTAAAATCCTTGGGTTACATGATTCAGTTTCTACTCAGAGTTTCCATGTGCCTGTGTTTTTCTGGGTGCTATTGCCATTGGTTCAGCCTCCTGATTACAAAATCTTCTTTATGTCTATTCTGAATGGAAGGCGGCAGCCACACCTGGCCCATTACAAGGGTTAGCCCAACCCAAATATGACCAGAGAAATCTGACAGATACAGCCTAGAAGTTATGGAATTTAAAAAGAAGTCTTATTTCATCAGACTTTGCAATCTTCCCAGGCCAAGTAACTTTCTAATGCAGTTAGGTGAATATTTTCAAAATCTAAAATTCAGGGGGAGAAAAAATTGGAGGAAAGATCTGATTCTCTAGGAGATATTGTCCAGTATGTTCAGGTCACTTTTAAAGTTGATCCAAATGTGTTGCATTTTTAAAATTTCAGAATTTTGAATTTTGAAAAAAAAAAAGGGGGGGGGGGGCAAATTTTAAACAGAAGTTCATGAATCTGTTCCATTTATTTTTGACCAACTCTGCCATATAATCTAGAGATGGGAAAAATATTAATTAAGTAATGTAACCTATCTCTTCACCAAGGCAGGATAGATCTTTAACATACCTTCATTACTGTTCTATTGAGTCTGTTTATAAATGTTTTAAATGTTGGAACTTCCACCACTTTCTTTGGGATATTATTCTTACATGCTAACAGATCTCAGGGTTCAGATTTTCTGCATTGTTATTCTATATTATTTTACATGGTTGAAATATTTGGATCATTTGGAGAAGCATCCGACTTCTGAGCACTGAGTCAAACCTCAGAGCAGCACCGTATTATTGCCTAGACCGACAAGGCCTAGCCCTAGGGCGGCAAATTTTCAGGGGTGGAAGCTCCCCTCCGCGCCCCGCCCCCCTGCTCCAGCTCACCTCCGCCTCCTCTGCAAGCGCATCGCAGTGTCCTGTTTCTCTCCCCTCCCAGTGCTTGCACCACGAAACAGCTGTTTCACGGGGCAGGGAGGGGAGGGGGGAGGAGGGGGAACACCACGCGCTGGGGGAAGAGGCGGGGCCGGGGGTGGGGATTTGGGGAAGGGATCCAATAGGGGAAGGGAGGGGCGGAGTTGGGGCGGGGACTTTGGGGAGGGGGTTGGAATGGGGGCGGGGAAAGGGTGGGGTCGGGGCGGGGCCAGGGTGGCAATTATTTCCCGGCCTAAGGGCGGCAAAATTATTAATCCACCACTGCCTCAGAGTACAGTGAGTCACATTTTTTGGCCAATTTCTTTCCCCACCAAAAAAATAAATAAAAATGCAGATTTGGGTTAACTGGAAAATTTCATGAATGTCTGTCAATTTTGGTGAATCATTTCCATCAAAATAAATAAAAAATAATTCAGAAATGTTGAAAAGAACTGTTGACATTATTGAAACATTTCACCTTATCAGGCTACATTCAGCGGTTCTCAAATTGTGGGTCAGGACCCCAGAATGGGTCGTGACCCCATTTTAATGGGGTCATCAGGGCTGGCTTAGACTTTCTGGGGCCCAGGGTTGAAGCCAAAGCCCGAGCCCCACCACCTGAGGCTGAAGCTGAAGCCTGAGGACTTCAGCCCTGAGTGGTGGCGATCAGATTACATGCTCCCTGCATGGGGCTGACCCCTTTGGGCTTTGGCCTCCGACCTGGGGTGGTGGGGCTTGGGTGGGCTCAAGTTTCAGTTCCTCTTTCTGGGGTCGTGTAGTAATTTTTGTTGTCAGAAGGTGTCTGTGGTGCAATCACGTTGGAGAACCCCTAGGCTAGATTCACAAGGGGACTAAGGCTCAGTTTGTAAAACTAAAGTGGAGGCAGGTCCCTAGGACTTGGGACAGATTCAAATTCCTACTCTAGAACAAGGACTCAAAGCCACTTGTCCCACTACTGCCCTAACCACTGGCTTGTAGGGTATTCTGGAGTGGGTCTCTCTCATCTTTTCTACCAAAGTTGTTCCACGTTGTGTATAATGTATGTTAAATAACTGTCCCAGGCAGAATCTCACCATTTACTCTAGCATGCAATATGTATACACACACACACACATTGGAAACTGTGTTCATGGACTGAAAAATCATGTGGATACAAACAAGAATCACTGCCTACAAATGAGGCAATCACTTCAATAGCACAAAACTTGCAAGTATTCATGAGTTTTATGCATGATGGAAAGACTCAACTTAAATGCTTTGTGCCAACAGAAACAAACCAACAAAAAAAGCTAGAAAAAACACTGTTAAGCATGTAAACAATTTCACTGCATAAAAGAGTTGGCTTTCCTGGGATGCTAGCAATTTGCATAATGAACTGCAGCAGTAATGCCTGCGACATTATATGTTAATTGACTTTGCACAGGACTGTGAACTGCTGTAGCCCTAGATAGCAATAACTTGCAAGTTTCTTCCCCATTTGTTTTCAGGATCCAGACAGCCCACTCTTTTTCATAAATGCTGGTAAACAACATAGTCTCTTCTTAATGAAAATGTCTGGCTCCATTGCCAGTAGCCTGGCTTTGTAAGCAAAGACAGTGCTGCTGCTGTCAAATCACCATCTCTCTTTCCAGGCCAAATGTGGCTGAAGTAAGGGTTTTGATCTCAAGTGTCGATGTCTAGGCGCATGAAGCCTTTCTGCCACCTTTGTTAAAGGAGACTGACATTTAAACTAGCGTGTCCTTTTATTTCTCTCTATTAAAGTTGTAACAACGCCACGGCCTCTTAGGAACTTCACAATGTTTACTATGCAGCACGCCAGAGCCCGTGTCTACCACTCTGTGCCTCAGTTTCCCAATTTGTAAAATGTAGGTAATGACTCTTTACCTTTTGTGTCAAGTCCATTGAGAACTGCCAATGAAGATGGCTATAAGCACTAAGTATCACTAATTATCATTATTAATAATATTCAGGTACAGGAAACCTCCCTTTCAGCAATACAAGGCCTATAGCCCAGATCTGAGCAGTTCTGATTCTACCCATTATCAGGCAGTAGAGCATATATAGAGAACATAAGAATGGCGGTACTGGGTCAGACCAAAGGTCCATCTAGCCCAGTATCCTGTCTACCGACAGTGGCCAATACCAGGTGCCCCAGAGGGAGTGAACCTAACAGGTAATGATCAAGTGATCTCTCTACTGCCATCCATCTCCACCCTCTGACAAACAGAGGCTAGGGACACCATTCCTTACCCATCCTGGCTAATAGCCAGGTCCATTTGTTCCAATATTTGGATATATTCCAAATGGAATACCTCGGTTGAGAGCAACTTACTTACCGCATCTTATAATGACTTGATTAGAGTGGGGCTGATTGAGCTGCTGCCTCCATAGGCAAAGGACCCCAATTCCAGTATTAGGTGGTGCACAGCACAGGGGGTATGCACAGTAAGTCAGGCTATTATTGTGGGGGTTATTTCTAATTGGTAAAAATCACTGTAGTGTCTGTCAAATGCAACAACTTTGACTCTTTTTCAATAATTCTGAGTCGCCCCTCAAAGACAGTTCTGTGAAGCTTTCCATCCTTCTCTGTCTCGGTTGTGCCTCCAAAACTTTGTCATGTATACAGTATTTCCTTCTAATGCATAGCCCCTGGTTAAGACAAGGTCCCTAGTGATAGTAAGAGGTCATAGAACCATGGAAAGGACCTCAGGAGGTCTTCTAGTCCATCCCTCCCTCCTCCCCCCCCCACACTGAGGCAGGATTAAGTTAATGGATAACACAGTCTCCTTCCTCTCTCTTCTTCTCCACATATAATCTGTGATGGGAGTAAACAAAATAGGTCTATTCTGAGCATGCTGAATAATTTTTATTTTAATATCTATTGTCCTCTTGAGGCAGTTCCAGTGTGCTCACCACTGTGGTATTTAGATGTCTGAGAATTAACTCCTGTCTTATCCAAGAGTGAGCACCTCCTTGCACAGCTTTTCCAAACAGGTCCATTGGCTCTTGACTGAATACAGCTGGTTGAAAATGGTGACTATTTTTCATATATTTCCTAATTTTTCTGTTAAAAAGTTCTGCTTGAAATTTCAAATTTTCCAACGTAATCTCACCCTACAACTTTAATATTCATGCATACAGAAGACGCAGGCAGCAGCAATGCTGCTGTAGCACCTGTAGTGTAGACACTTGCTAAAGCGATTGAAAGGGTTTTTCCACCCCCTCGTGAGGCAGTAGCTAAGTCAGTTCAAGAATTCTTCTGTCTACTTAGCAGTGTCTATACTGGGGCATAGGTTGGCTTAACTTTTTCACACCCCTGAGCGATGTAGCTGTCATGTTCTTCTATACCAGATATGGACCGGTTTCAGAGCTTGCTTATACACGCCAGATGTGTTCATCATAAGATCCTTTAATGCTCTTCAAGGTAGGGCTAAGCATAGTTTAAATAAAGCATTTAACATACAGTGTCAACTGGAGCTGAACAGTATAATACAGTTTAGCATTCCATAATATCTTTCCCTTTAATTTCTACCATGTATAATACTTGTGATGCTGTCTTTGAAGTTCAGTACATATTAGTCTGTTAAGTGTCTCTGAATCATACTGATTTTCTAATTACATAACCTGAGCACGTAACAACTTGGTCATCTGATTCTCCATTAATTGCAATGACTGGTTGAGTCATCTTCTTGTTTTGCACCTGTCGTCTGTTGATCGTTCTTTCTGTTCTTCACATGGTTTCTGTTGAACTCTTCATGGTTGGTCTCTATGACATATGATCTGGGCACTGAATTATTTTCCTTTATGATAGCTGGAGCCGTCTATCCCTTCTCTCCATCCGATTTGACATTTACACAGTCACCAGGTTCTAGACTGGCAATTCTGTAACGGAGTGATGTCTGTTGCAAAAGTGTTCATAAGCTCTTTGAGCTTTATTATCTGATTTGGCTACTCTCTTTATGCTTGGCCACTTTGGAGACAGATTCTTTTCCAAAGTTGGAACAGTGTTTCTGAGTTGTTTTTCCATCCAGAATTGTGCTGGACTATATCCAGTAGCCACTACTGGTATCAATCTTTAACCTAGAAGAGCGAGCAAGAAATGGATCTTCCTGCTGTAGGGTTTTCTTGGCTGTCTGTACAGCTCTCTCAAATCTCCATTCACTTGTAGGTAATGTTGGCTTCTAACAATATGATCAAAATCGTATTCCATTCCATTCAGAATTACTGAAATTCTGCTGCAGTGAATTGTGGTCAGATTTCTGTCACATGTTGTTCTGGAATAACAAAGTGAGCAAAAGTGTGCTTCAATTTCACAATAAAACTGCAATATGTTATGTCTTCAAGTACATTATTTCTATATACCTTGAAAAATAGTTCATGACAACCAGGTAATGATGACCTCTACATTTTCATGAATCTGCAGCTAGTCTCTTTCAAGCTCTCTCTAGTAGGTGTGTTTGTATACTGTATGGTTCTGCATTGTCTCTTAAGTTGAGTTGTTCTGGATTTCCTTTCAAAAGTCCAAAAGTCCATATCAAATCCTCCATCAAGTTCTTCCCCCTTTCTCACTAGGCCCATTCTGGCTGGCATGTTGCAGCTGAGAAAGCTATTGGGCTTTGATCTTTTGATCATATGCACTCTGAATGCATAGCTTGTCTATGGAAGCTGTTTATGTGGTGAACTAGCTCATGCAGTTCAGAAAATCCCCAGGGCTAGTCAGAGCTGAGTACGGTGACTTCAGGTGTGCGAGGGTTTGAAGGTGATTGTAAGTATCTTCTGAGATGACTGTAGGACATCAGCTCCTGAGTCAATTTTAAAGTCAATGGTCTTGTCATGAATACTCAATTTCACTTTCCAGGCAGACTTTATGTCACCACAAGTGATAGATCCCAGAAACAATGGCTCTTGTTTGTCTGTCATAGGAGTCAACTTCCTGACTGCTTTGGTGTGGCAAACAGCTGCAAAATGTCCATATTTCATGCATTTATTACACTGTGTGCCTCTAGCTGAACATGCATCATCCCTTAGGATATGCCTTTGTACACATCTTTTGTATGTAGGCTGGAGTAGGTCCCTGTTAGACTGGTAGTTCTCTCTCGTTGCCTCCAGGGTTTTATGATAATGATTTTGTATAGGGAGATCTTGGTGGACCAGCAAAAAACCTTGACCACTACCAATAATTGGAATATCGATTAGCATGCTTATTGCCAAAAACAACTAAATCAGTACGTCTTAACAGGCTTCTGCAACAGCCTTAGCATATCTAAGCAAAAAGCCAGGAGGGCAGTGGTCAAGGGGGGAGACTGACCATCTGTCCTTCCTGATAAGATCTTTGTTGAAAGTGCTGAGGTTTGTGTTTTGGAAACCCAGGAAGTTTATCTATATCTGCCCTTTGGGATGTGTTTGTCGAGGTCCTCAAAGAATGCAGACTCTGCAAATACACATCTGTCTAATTAAAGGTTTGGGGAAACCTCTTGCTTAAACTTTGAAGTTGTTTGCTTAACAATTTTTTTTAATTATTTATATGTTATTGTTACATTAACAATAAATAAGGAGAGAAGGTATGGGGTAGATAGACTCTTCAGAAACACTTCATGGATACAGTTCAGTTTCCCCAACCACAGTTGAAAGATGGGCCAATCGGACGTCTGTTGTTGTACCACTTGAAGACTGTTCCAGACTTTGGTAATTATTGATTTTGGGGGATTATATCTCTTGTGGCCTTGTTTTCACCAAAATTTCCATCCTGATATGAGAATTTTTTTTGTCAAAACCAGTTTAGACAAAATGACATTTTTTGAATCAGAGAAAGTTTCAGTAACAATTTTCAACCAGCTCCATTACTAAGTGTGACGGGGCGCCTGCTCCACACTGTCCCTGAGAGGGTAAAACCAACCTAGGGAGGCTGGTTGGCAGGCAATCAAAGGAGTGGCTGCAGGGGAAACAGCCAATTAGGGCGACAGCTGCAGACAATTAAGAAGGCGGCTGGACCAGCCAATCAGGACCCAGACGGCCCATATAAAGGGAAGCTGCAGACCAGAGGAAAGGAGTCTGCTGCAGGGTGCCCTAGGGAGAAGACTGGATTTCTAGAGGGCTATGGAGAGACCAGCATCTGGAGAAGGGCAGGTGCTAGCTGGGGCCAGGGAAGCTAGGGAGAGCTCCTGATGGGCTGCCAGGACTTACAGGCTTGAGGCCCTGGGAAGAGGGCAAAGGAGCTTGAGCCAAAGGCAGGAGCAGAAGGAACTGCTGTGGGAAAGTGGCCCAGGGACTAGAGATAGTGCGCTGGCAGGAAGAGGCAGGAAGCTGCAGTTTGCAGGGTCCCTGGGCTGGGACTGAAGAAGTGGCCTGGCTGTGGACTGCCAAGCATCGCCCGGAAGGGGGGGCGGGGGAACAGATGGTGACACGGCCAGAGGGCTGTGCCATGAACCAGATGCCAAGAGAAAGGAGCCACAATGGGCCTACATGAGGAGGCAAGGACCATCACCACCTGAGGGCGCACCTGCTGGGACTGAACTAATTCTCAAACTGTCCAGCAGGAGGCTCCAGTGTGGTGAGTGACCCCATGACACTAAGCCAGTGGTTCTCAAACTTTTTTTTTTCCCGTGGACCACTTGAAAATAGCTGAGGGTCTCGGCGGACCACTTAATCTTTCCAAATGTTGCTTGTACTGTTAGCTAACTATTGTAAAGTTCTTTGGATAAAAGGACTATATAAAAAAAACCCTTAATAATAATTAACATTTTTTGTTCTACAAATAAAAGCACACAACTCATATTTTAATATCTGTAGTCTTACCTTTCTAATTCAATGGATGTGCCCTCTCTCCCCCACTGCAGCAGCTCCCGAGCTGGGGCTGGGAAGGAGGGCCGTCTCTCCCCAGCAGCCGCAGCCCTGCACATCCCAAATACCCCCCAGCCCCTCTTCTCACCCCACTTCCCCCTCCAACCTACCCCCTTTTTCCCCCAAGGCCACCACCTCACCTTACATATACATCTTCTCCAGGGTCCAGACACCTAATTAGTGGAGACATGCCTATGCGGCTCCACTTATTAGGTGGATGGCCCTTCATTATCTCATGTGCGGCTGCTCAGACACTCACCTTAGAGGGAACTATCCGCGAACCACCTGAATGGAGCTTGCGGACCACTGGTGGTCCATGGACCACAGTTTGAGAACCTCTGCACTAAGCAATAGTAACATTATTATTACAAAATACATTGTGTATTGGTATGGTGTTTGTAATGTAATTATACAGTAGGTACAGTGTCCTTTAAAAGAAAGCAATATAGTAATTGGGCAAATAAAAGATTTTAATTGGTAGCAATATAAACATATCATTCTGAATTAGTACTGCTTGTATGATCCCTGCGGGGAATGAATTCCCAGACAAAGCAACAGAGCTGTATAATTTCTACTGGTATCATAGTCACCCATGAATATTTCTAATTTTTTCCTTAATTTATGGAATGATAGCAATCTCCATATTTAAGGTTGTATCTGTGTTTCCATGATAACCTAGAAACCCATATTCAACCCCACTCTGAAATGCACATGAAAGGTCATACAAACTTCAACACTGATAGATTAAGGCATTTTCTAGATGGAAAAGTTTTGTCAGTTATACCAATATAGTTATACCGATACACCCCTCTGCATAAGTGACAAAGCAGAAACAAAAACACCACCACCACTCTCTTATCAGAATAAAAGTGTCTACACGGGGGGTTATGATCATATAATTATATTTGTTTAAATTTACATCTTAGATTATACAAAAAAACTCTCAGGTAGCCAATGCCTAAAATTAGGGACGTAAAATGTCTCTACAAAATTTGAAGTGAAATGGTCAAAAGGGTGCTGAATTATAACACCTTAAAAATAAAGGAGTTCAAGAAAAAAAAGCCTATTTTTGTTTTGTTTTGGTTTTGCCACTTAACTCAAAAGCAGAAGCAAAATGCACCTCAATTGATTGGAGTCCTGTAGATGAGATCCATTGAACAGCACCGAAATATAGGAAATAAAATTCTAATTTCAAAGGTTAGATTATTATTATGGAACATCATTATGGACCATTGGTTTCAGTATTCCTAGTATAGCGCATCAGCTGACTGCTGGAGACATAAGATTTCATTGAAACAAGATAAGCAAGTCTTCTCATTTTAAGATAGATCTCAAAATGTAACCCATCATCTGGGAAGACTCATTCCTGGAAAGAAAGGGTCTTCCACCAAAGGGTTGAGAGACATGCCATTGAGGTTTCTAAGGTTTGCAGGTTTCTGTATGGGGATGGTGGGTGTGTAACCCGAGAACTTGAAAGTGCTGCAGTCAGCCATCTTGCGTGTCAAGCTACAGCTAGCTGAAAACCAAAGACCACAGAGCTAGGATAATAATTTTAGGCACTGAGAGGCAAGGCCATGCAACTGCATGTTTGCAATTTGCTAATCAGAATGGGAGGAAGTTAATGTACCATGAGAATGGAAGGAATGTTTGGACAGTCAACCTTGGTTAAGTGCCTCTAACCTATATGTTTTATTGTTGTAAAGACTAGAAATGCTTTGATCATAACAGATGAGTAGTTTGCTGAAATTAGGAGAATTGGTTACCTACCAGGGGTTACTATGGTGACCCAGTAGGAGTCACTATGAGCTAAGTGCTTTGTTTAAGTTAGCTATAAAAGATTAGGTGAAAGAATATACTTTGGAGCAGTCTGAGGAAGTTTTTCTTTGGGTAAGGAGCTGGCACCTAACATCCCCATCAGCTGGATGAAGGAGGGCCCCGGGAAGGCCAACTCGTAATCATTTGAAACCCTTTCAGACTTTAGGTAAGTATAAATGTTTGGAATGCTCTAACCCTACTGCTACTGTGTGTGTATGCTTAAGACCAAATAAAAATAAGTTTTAGGTAAAGTCATCCTGTTTTGTATCAATTATTTATCAGATGGAGGAGCTGTGTCCCCACTGATTTATTCCTGACACCACCTGAAGAGAAACAGTTAAGTTACCATTGCATTGGGTTCTGGTAATACTGCTCTAGGTAACAGGTGGACCAACTGGCTTCCTTATGCTCCTGAAGAAATCTAATAAGCCACCTAAAACTTGCTGGAGTTTCTTCTCTACTGCATAGCTCAGGAGATCCACAGGAAATGAAGGAATTCCCCTGTGATCTCCTCCCTGCCAAGCCCAGTTTTCACCCAGTCCTCCATCCTCTCAGATTCTAAGGTCAGAAGGGCCCACTGTGATCATCTAGTCTAACTTCCTGCATAACACAGGCCATAGAACTTCCTTGTGGACCTTCTGATGTCCTCTGTGGTTTGCGTCAGCAATGCTACCCTCTGACCAACCACAGAATGTTCACTGAGAAGGCAGAGAAATGCTCTTGCCTTCTCCCACTACACTCATGAGTTTCTCTTCCATGTCCCCTTCCCACCTGGCCCACTCTGTTCCAGAAACCTTAACTTCGCCTTAATTAAGTTTTTATGTGTGAATAGGAATAAATAGATATGGTTGCCTTAATATATTCAGTATTATTTATACTCTCCTTTGCTGACTAAGGGGAATAACCAAGGAATATGGTATATCTGGAGCTAAAGTTATTTAGCTAAATCCTGAATATTGCATACACTTGCACATAAGCATAAGCTTTAAGCAGATGAAGAGTCCTATTGACATGTGGTAGAGTTTGCAGGATTGGGCCCTTAAGCAGTTGGTACATTTTTAAGGGTGATGATTGTATTAACACGGCATCCTTGGAATTCTCTGGTGTCATGATTCAGTCTATTTGATTTCTGTCAATGAAAAAAAAAAATCATTGACTGAATTTCTTCCAGGAGAAACCTGTGTTTGCCTCACAACAAAAAGTATATTAGCTAAATTCATTTTGAACAATTCCCTTCTGCCTACCTTCTCTACCAGACTTTGGTCAGACACCCTGGGAGATTGTTCCCTGGACAGAAAAAGAATGGGAAAATGCTATTCTCACTAGAATTATGTTGCGTATTATATTTCTGAAGGACCATAAAAGCTTACAATAGCTCCTGGTAGCTCCCACCATTTGCATTACCCTTCCTTATACTCATCTATTTATGTTGGCACTGGAAGAAGAATCAATAATTGTATTTCTATGTGTTTCTCTGTAAATCTTGAAAACAGTTCCATAGTCCTCATAAATCGGAAATATCTAGTTACAGGCAAGTGCTCAGTTTATGCAAAAGTATGGGCAAGAACACTGAATACAACGTGAAAGCTGGATTCAGCTGTGAAACACCGTATCTCCAAATGGCACCCGTAACCCTCATATATGGTTGTGATATTTCTTACAAAGCATGTCACGTAAGATATCACACAAAAGGTCATGATCTGCTGAAACCCCCTTGTTCTGTCAAAATATGTATCTCACGAGGGTGTATGAAATTATGAGATTTTGCTGTATGGTTGTTACTGAAATATGCTGTAAATTTTCTGATGACATACAAAGGACCCCCACCCAGGAGGGTGTTCAATGACCATTAATCAGCAGAAAAGTTATAATCAAGTGAATTACAATTCAGCGAGGGCTGCCTGAGTACCACACAATGGAGACTCCTCAACTCTGTGACTCAGTTGCACAAGGCCACACCAAGGGGATTGATCAACCCAGTGACTCAGAAAAGCTCACCAAGACATGTCTGGGCAATGGCCTTCCAGGCACATGGGCTAAGAATATAAAATAGGGAACAGTGGCAGCATGTCCTGGTCTTTCTCCTCCCCCACCTATGCAGGAAGCAACAAGAACACTGAGAAGATGGCAACTTTCCCAGAGGAGACTGGTCCAGGTTTAAGAGAGAAACCTGTGTGTTATGAACTGTAAACATCCAGTGGAGTGAGAAAATTGCTTGATATAAATACTGCCTAGTGTAAAAAGCTTTAGGATTTAGATTGTGTGCTTATCTTTTATTTCATTGGTAACTATCTCTGGCCTTTTATGCCTACCTCTTATAATCATTTAAAATTTATCTTTATGTAGTTAATCTGTTTTGTGATTTACCTAAAACAGTGCATTTTGCTTGAAGTGCTTGGGAAACCTCAGCTCAGTTTGCAAAAGCTAATGTGTGTCCTCTCCACATTGAGGGCGGGGTGGACCGGGTAATAAACTAACACTGGTCAGGCTTTTGACTAAGGTAGGATGATACAGCTCTGGGGTATAAGGCTGGGAGCTGGGGGAATTGGCTGGTGACTTTCTCCGTGTGATTCATGAGTGGCTTTGGGAGCATTCATGAAATCTAGCTGGATGTGGGTCTCCACATGCTGTTGTGCGGAGTGATAGCAGCCCCTGGAGGGGTTTGCTGCTTGTCACTAGCAAAATATTATGAGAGACAGCCCAGGCTGGAGAGTTAAGGGGCCACAGTGGTACCCAAGTTCCAGGTTGTACCCCAGGGATCTCGCCACATCAGAACCATAAGATATTTTCCTTAATACCAGTCTATCCGACACTTGATTTTTTGGTTGATTTTTTTTTTTTTTGCTCTTGCTTCAAGTTTTGAAGAAAATGAAATGAAAGTGATTTATTAGGTCATCTATTCCATCCTTCTGCCTACAGTATGTTGTTAGGTTCTTTGCCAAGTCTAGTTTGCCATAAGGGCTCATCACCTCCATTTATATTACAAAATCTAGATGTCTATGAAAATTTTCAGCATCAAATTTTCAAATCAGTTTCTGTAACAAAATGCAGAAAGGTTGTATGTGCACCCATTTGTGTGAATACACAGTTTTTTCTCTCTTTTTCTGGGTTTTCTGCCGCCATCTATCAGTGTAATAGCTGAGCGTATTCCATGTAAAATAAATTGGTATCAGCATAGCCTTCAATTGATGTAATGAAGTGTATCTGGCTCTTCTCCCTTTTTTAAACAGTTGCAAACACACCGACGTGGGTGTGCAATGTCAGAAGCTAAATATGTGGACCTCAACTTGAAGTGGTTTCCTTGGTAACTTACTCCATGCGTGCTACATTTCCTCCTGGTTTCCTTAACTTTCTGATTATGTCTCATTTGTGCCGTAACCTTTATCAGGGTAAACTATTTTGTGTAAACTTCCATTTTCGTAAAACTTCTCTGAGGCCACCTCAGCATCTCCTCTACTGTGAGATAAAGTTCAACTTCCTTAACCTTTCCTCATAACTTTGATTGTACACATGGGCCTCATCCTAGTTTTTACCACAGAGTTATTGTATTACTATTCTTGTTATTGCATATTTGTGTCCGAGTAGTGATCATCAGGATAAGCACTGCATTTGCCAGGTGTATAGAATCATATCTATAGACATACAAAATAAGGTGACTGGTTCTGCACTCAAGGTTCCAGACAGAAACCCAAATAGCTTCTATAATAATAGTACCAGTCCTTCCATTTGGTATTCCATCCCTCTGCTACTGTAATCTACTGTCCCATATCTTTTTTTACTCCACTGTGCCCTGGGACTGATGGTTTTAATTATTTCCCTACAATAACTACCAAATCCTTGTCCTGATCAGTATGCTATGCGACTATCCCATTCAACACATATTCCCAAGCACGTTTCTTTTTTCCCCAAACTAATTATTTGCCTACATTGAATTGCATTTCCCATCTACTGGCTGAGTCACCTGCATGATTGAATCTGGATGTCGTGTTCCTTACTCTTTAATTTCCCACCATTTTTCTGCTGGCCTATCGACCATATTTCTAATTTATGTGGTGTCTACATGCCATTACATCAGTGTATTTAGTGTACAACAAAAATATGAGATCTTATTTCTAACTTCAGCATTCACTTTTAATTCAAAATAAACTGCTGAATACATGGATTGTTGGGTTAGTGTGTGAGTGCTGGGTGGTGTTGGTGTCCTGTGATATACAGACGGTCAGACTAGATGATCTGGTCGTCCCTTCTGGCCTTAAACTCAGGGCCAGACCAAGACCAAATGGAGCCCCAGGTAAGGAGCATCTTCAGTGTCCCCTTCCTTCCATTTGCTAAACTTTTGAATACCTTATTTTTATTTCATTTGTAGCCCATTTCACAATTTTGATGCATAATTGGCATGCATGGTTTATCCTTGTCATATAAAATGATAAATTTGCAGGCTAGGACCTGTAAATTTGTATTTATTCATGCCATATATAAAGACTGACTGACGATGCCCTGCCCCTTATATACCTTCAAGGCATGGCTGACAACATTCACTGGAGGTTCAAGGAAAATGTCGTTCTCAGAAAGTCTGGAAAGTTCCATGAGATTCTACAAAGGTGCAGGACATTCCAGGAGGTTAGTGAAAAAGGAGTCCACATATGGAATACCTGAAACATTTCACTTCAAACATTCTATTTTCCCTTTTGTCATTAACAACAAAAACAGTAACCTGAGCCTGGCGCCCTCCAACCCCGGCATCCCAGGTGGTCACCTGCCCCTAAATCCATCCCTGCTTAAACTCTATGACATCTATTGTGCTTTTATATATATATTCCATATTTGGTGCAGTGTTTTTATGGTGTGCAATAAACAAATCATGGGGACCTATGCTGAGTGATGAGAATAAAAAGAAATATTGACTAAGAAATACCATATTTGTATATATAAACTATTCATTTTATATTGAAAGATCTCCCCTCTGATTTATGTGTGTTGTGTACTAAGTAAACTGAAGTGTGTGGCATGTACATATGTTTATATGACATCTCCAGAATGAAAGCATGTGCAAAGTCAAATTGTCAAAAAATAGAAAATGCCAGAATTAAAGTTCCTTGTGCAACCTTAATTCAGCCGCCCGGTGAATTTGCATTATGATAATTACATAATCACATCTTTTTTTCCCCCATGGGACCTCTGCCACATTTTGTGCATTGAATGATGCAATTATTCAATATTTCATCTTTTCCCCACCACCATGGGCAGTGGGTATAAGAGGCTAGGGGAGGCTAAGCCGCCTCAAACAGGATCCAGCACACCTCCCTTTGGAGGCACGCCAGCCCACCGTCTTTCGAGCACCACTGCTGAAAGGGCGCCTGAGTTGTGGCCCTGCCCACACTCTGTCCCAAGGCCTGGCTCTCTCTTGTCCTCTTCCCCCATTGCCCTGCCTGCGCTGCTCCTCTTCCCACCCTTGCTCTGCATCTTCCCATCCCCATTACACCTCTTCCGCAGGGGACACCTGCCCACCACTCACACCTCTCCATCCCCTCCACTGAGCTACCACATGTTGGGGGCAGAGAGGGGTGAGTGGTGAGTGGGAGGGCCTCGGGAGAGGCCTGAGCAGGGCATCAGGTGGAGCAGGGGTGGAGTGTGGGCAGGACCTTGGGTGAGGAGGCTGAGCAGGGGCAGGCCTCAGATAGGCACAGGGCCAGGGCCCCGGTGTGGGCACCAGTGCCCCTCCCATCTCTAGGGAGTTTCTGGTGCTCACACCCAGCCTCCCTAATTGCAAGAGTCATGCACCACCCATATTCATCAGTCAATGTGTGGCCCCATCACCCAAACACTGATCTCACTGCAATTTTGTGTTTTCCTTATTTTTACCATGGTAGCACCTTACAGACATTCATGAATTTATCTTCACAGCACCCCTGTGAGATAAGGAAGGAAGTATTATTATCCCCATCTGAAAGGTAGAGAATACAGGCAGAGAGGGACTAAAACTCAAACACCCAATAATTTGGGTGTCTCAGGGACTGGGTGCCCAAAGTTAGACACCTTGGGACTGATTTTACCTGGGACACTGAGTTTTTGCAGCTAATCCTGCCTTCAGTGGCAGTTATAAGCATTCACCACTTGAGAAATTCAGGCTCCATATATCTCAAATTGGGCACCCAGAAAATCAGAAGCATACAGTTAGTGGCTGATGTAAAAGTGCTGTTTTAATGACTTGCCTAGGAGATCTAGGGGTGCCAAGAAAAGAAACTACTTTTCATGAATCAGAAGCAAACATCTTAACCACAAGCACATCCTCCTTCCTGCTGCACACCATTCCTCATTTGCTCTTAAAGCTGGGCAATTTTTTTCAGAAAAAAAGTATTTATGCTGAAAAACGGAGATTTGGCGCAACTGAAATAACATCTGTGGAGTTGTTTGGGCTACAACAAAATCTAAAAAAGTCAGAATGTTTCATTGACATTTTGGAAATGAAATGGTTTGATTTTTTTAATTTGAAATGCCTTTTCTTTGGAATTTTACCTTATTTTTTTTTTAATTAAACACAAAAAATATGTGAAATGCTTCATTTGATTTTTTTTTTTTTTTACTTTTTTGAATCACAGAAATATTTTAAAAATAATTAATTTCAGGTTGACATGAAATATTTTTTTCTTCTTTAGTTTGGTGGCCAAACTGAAAACATAAGTTCTTCCCACAACTCCGTTCACTACACAACTTCCAATTTTTTATAGTGAATGAATCAAGGCCCCTATTGAAAACTTGACTACTCAGGGGTATAATAAAGTTAAGCATGTGCCCTTCAGGATCAATGCTTTCATAGAATACAAGGGTTGGAAGGGACATCAGGAGGTCATCTAGTCCAACCCCCTGCTCAAAGCAGGACCAATTCCCAGCCAGGGCTTTGTCAAGCCTAACTTTAAAAACCTCTAAGGAAGGAGATTCCACCACCTCCCTAGGTAACCCATTCCAGTGCTTCACCACCCTCCTAGTGAAAAAGTTTTTCCTAATATCCAACCTAAACCTCCCCCACTGCAACTTGAGACCATTACTCCTTGTTCTGTCATCAGGTACCACTGAGAACAGTCTAGATCCATCCTCTTTGGAACCCCCTTTCAGGTAGTTGAAAGCACCTATCAACCCCCCCCTCATTCTTCTCTTCTGCAGACTAACCCCCCCCCCTCATTCTTCTCTTCTGCAGACTAAACAATCCCAGTTCCCTCAGCCTCTCCTCATAAGTCATGTGCTCCAGGCCCTAATCATTTTTGTCGCCCTCCGCTGGACTCTTTTCAATTTTTCCACATCCTTCTTGTAGTGTGGGACCCAAAACTGGACACAGTACTCCAGATGAGGCCTCACCAATGTCGAATAGAGGGGAATGATCACATCCCTCGATCTGCTGGCAATTCCCCTACTTATACAGCCCAAAATGCCATTAGCCTTCTTGGCAACAAGGGCACACTGTTAACTCATATCCAGCTTCTTGTCCACTGTAATCCCTATGTCCTTTTCTGCAGAACTGCTTCCTAGCCATTCGGTCCCTGGTCTGTAACAGTGAATGGGATTCTTCCATCCTAAGTGCAGGACTCTGCACTTGTCCTTGTTGAACCTCATCAGGTTTCTTTTGGCTCAATCCTCTAATTTGTCTAGGTCCCTCTGTATCCTATCCCTACCCTCCAGTGTATCTACCATTCCTCCCAGTTTAGTGTCATCTGCAAACTTGCTGAGAGTGCAGTCCACGCCATCCTCCAGATCATTAATGAAGATATTGAACAAAACCAGCCCCAGGACCAACCCTTGGGGCACTCCGCTTGAAACCGGCTGCCAGCTAGACATGGAGACGTTGAGGCCAATGATCTAGCCAGCTTTCTATCCACCTTATAGTCCATTCATCCAGCCCATACGTCTTTAACTTGCTGGCAAGAATACTGTGGGAGACTGTATCAAAAGCTTTGCTAAAGTCAAGGAATAACACATCCACTGCTTTCTCCTCATCCACAGACCTAGTTATCTCCTCATAGAAGGCAATTAGGTTACTCAGACACGACTTCCCCTTGGTGAATCCATGCTGACTGTTCCTGATCACTTTCCTATCCTCTAAGTGCTTCAGAATTGATTCCTTGAGGACCTGCTCCATGATTTTTCCAGGGACTGAGGTGAGGCTGACTGGCCTGTAGTTCCCCGGATCCTCCTTCTTCCCTTTTTTAAAGATGGTCACTACATTAGCCTTTTTCCAGTAATCCGGGACCTCCCCCAGTCGCCATGAGTTTTCAAAGATAATGGCCAATGGTTCTGCAATCACATCCACCAACTCCTTTAGCACCCTCGGATGCAGCACAGCCGGCCCCATGGACTTGTGCTCGTCCAGTTTTTCTAAATAGTCCCAAACCTTTTCTTTCTCCACAGAGGGCTGGTCACCTTCTTCCCATACTGTGCTGCACAGTGCAGCAGTCTGGGAGCTGACCTTGTTTGTGAAGACAGAGGAAAAAAAATCATCAAGTACATTAGCTTTTTCCACATCCTCTGTCACTAGGTTGCCTCCCTCATTCAGTAAGGGGCCCACACTTTCCTTGACTTTCTTCTTGTTGCTAACATACCTGAAGAAACCCTTCTTGTTACTCTTAACATCTCTTGCTAGCTGCAACTCCAAATTTGATTTGCCCTTCCTGCTTTCACTCCTACATGCCTGAGCAATATTTTTATACTCCTCCTTGGTTATTTGTCCAATCTTCCACTTCTTGTAAGCTTCTTTTTTACATTTAAGATCAGCAAAGATTTCACTGTTAAGCCAAGCTGGTCGCCTGTCATATTTACTGTTCTTTCTACACATCGGGATGTTTTTTTCCTGCAACCTCAATAAGGATTCTTGAAAATACAGCCAGCTCTCCTGGACTACTTTCCCCCTCATGTTATTCTCCCAGGGGATCCTGCCCATCAGTTCCCTGAGGGAGTCAAAGTCTGCTTTTCTGAAGTCCAGGGTCCGTATTGTGCTGCTCTCCTTTCTTCCTTGTGTCAGGATCCTGAACTCGACCATCTCATGATCACTGCCTCCCAGGTCCCCATCCACTTGAATGAACACAGGGTTCTGGATATGCCATGAAAGTCAAAGGATTGGGTGCTAACAATCTGTCACAATACCATGCAACATTGAAAATGGCATACATTGACACCCAAGTAGAAATGCTGAAGACCCTGCTACATTATATCAATAATTAAAGGTCACCATATTCTTGTTTTTTAATTTCTTTTGCAAACTACTATTACATAATGCTGTATATCCTCATGTCCTATTATCTCTGCACAATATGTGTCAGGCATATCCAAATGCTTTTTCCCGCCCTGAGATGAAGATATATAGATTCTGTTCTTAAACACATTTAGCATTATGAATACTGAGAGCTGTAGCTAAACAGTTTTCTTTCCCCCTCATTTAACAATTGTTACAAAGAGGTAGTTACTGTGACACTTCTTGAACTGGGCCATGCAGAAGAGCAATAATTCACAATGTCATAAAAGTGACTTCACTGTTTTTCCAAGTTTGCAAAGTTTGTTTATTCACAATGCTCTCTCTCTCTCTGTGTATATATATATATGTGATTATATTATATAGAAAAATAATCTGATTTACCATTTGAACAAGCCTCATCCACAGTGTAAGGCAATGGAGTTACACCAGAGATGAATCTGACTAATAATGACCAAGAGCAGAGAAGGCAGAATTATGCATAGAGTGAAATTTACCATTTGCAGAGGATAAGCATGTGACCTATGCAACATATAAATCTTGCCCAGCTTACACTTATACCTTATTCTGAGGGACTTTAGTGATGCATAACCCTTGTGAAAGCCCTTTGCACACACACGAATGGCACCCATAGTGAACAGTGTATTCAGTGAATGTATCTCTGCTTTCTGGTTGGGTGAGATATTCTCCTTTAATATACACCTAAGCATCACTTAAATTCCACTTAAACTCAGCATCATCTGCCACCTCTCTCGATACCTGGAGCACATCAACACCTGAATGAAAAGCAGCGGGCTGAAGCTAAGTTTGGGCAAGTTGTGTGAGATGTCTGTGGAACACACTCCTGACCGATATTAGAACCACCAGGAATCTCGTCACCTTTTAGACTGAGCACTTCACCTTGAATAGTCCCTTGAAATACATGTTAACTACTTATGCTAAACAGTCTGTTCAAACATTGTATTTAACAGTGACACGTAGTTTCCCAGACCTGAAGAAGAGCTCTGTGTAAGCTTGAAAGCTTGTCTCCCTCACCAGCAGAAGTTGCTCCAATAAAAGATATCGCGTCATCCACCTTGTCTCTCTAACACCCTTTAGACTGAAATTTAAGGCCTGTTGCATTGACCTGGCCTTACTACAATAACTAAAACAACAATCAAAAAACAAGAAAAACCCAACCCACACCAAATGGAAGGGAAATTGAAGGCAGGAGAAAAAGATACAGACTAACACAGCTACCACTCTGAAGGTAGTAAAAAAAAAAATTCTAAATTTATGTGGGACCAGGCAGAACTGGTGTCGTATATGACTTTTGCTCATGCAGCTCCATATAAACTCATGTATTCATTAACTCCTAATTAAAACTCTATCTGAGTCAGAAAAATTGAGTTTGAACCTCTCTGAGCTGTGTGGTAGTTCAAACCTGGACCTGTATCCAAATGCCATGCCTGATGAGGTGGTTCCCAACATTGGCCAAAGAGGAACAATGCATGCGAACACCTCCAAACCTTGGGGGATTTCAGATTTGGATCTAAATTCCACAAGTAAATCCCTTCTGTATACTTGGTTAAGTCACTTGTTATTGTACTTGACTTGTTAAAATTTGAATTAAAATATTGCTGTAAATATTGATACAGATGAACTTTCCAGTGTGCTTGAGTTGCCTATATTTGCCCAAATTGAGAGTGTAAGCAGACCCATTTCTTAATCTCTGGGATGCTGAGTAAAACTTTAGAGGTTTTATTTGTGGTAATACTTTTAATTGCATTAGAACCGAGAGACACTAAGGTCCTTGTCTTCATATACAGTCTACAGCGGTACAGCTGCACCACTCTATCACTTTGGTGAAGGTGCTACTACGTTGACAAAAGAGCTTCTCCGTCGGTGTAGACACACCACCTCCATGAGAAGTGGTAGCTAGGGGCTGGTCTACATCACAGAGTTAGGTTGACATAAGCTTATGTTGACCTAATTATGTCAGGGTCTACACTATAGCCTTCCTCCCACTGATGTAAGTGCCCTGCTACACCAAAATCATAACTCCACCTCCACGAGAGGCATAAGGCTTCTATTGGTGAGGTTAGGGCAACACAGTGTCTGTGTAGACACCGGGTCCCTTACATTGGCTGTTGGAGGCCTTATCAATTCCACAAGTGGGAGACATTAAATTGACAAGAAAGCTCCTGCTCCCCTGGAGATCTGGGCGGATGGACTCTGATCCCAGCTGGGAGCTGGGACAGCTTTGTGCTCTGAGACTAGCTGGGAGCCGGGGCGAGAAGCTGATGTGCCTTCAAATGCTGATCCCACCTGGGAGCCGGGGCAAGAAGCCAGAGTGGCTTCAGACCTCAATTCCAGCTGGGAGCTGGGGTAGAAGCTGGGGCGGCTTCAGACCCTGATCCCAGCTGGGATCTGGGGTGAGAAGCTCGAGGGGCCCCCTGGCTGTTCCCTGCCAGGAGCCAGGTGTGGTGGCCAAAAAGTCCCAGGCAGCTTCCCCGTGTCCCCAACAGGGAATGTGGGGTGAGAAGCCCCTCCCTCCACTCCCAGCGGGCAATGGGTAGGTCGAGCTAGGTTTGTAGCGAAGACATATCCTATGTCGATGGGAGAAGCCCTCCCATTGACATAGCACAATCTACACTGGGAGCCTTTCAGCACTTAAAGCTGGTTCCTTTTATACAGGAATCACCCAATTCCTCTCAGGTGGGGCTTATCTGTAATCATGGTTAGATTAGCCCCAAGGTCTCCAGACAGTGGGCAAGCCACCCTGTTACAACAAGGAAAACAAAAGGAAGCAAATCTATTCAGGTATATTTTTTCATTCCTCTTTTTTTTGTCTTCTAAATTCCATATTTTCTGATTGTAAAAAAGTTTGATATTCATGAATAACGCCACCCCCCCCCCCGAGATATTTCATTTTAGTATCTACACCAGGCATGGTTACTTAACAATGTGTATATATGTCTATTTTTCACCTTAATGCTGCTCATTCCAAATTCAGAGGTACGTTGAAGGTGGGCTCTTGAGCACCGTATTTCTTAAGTTACAAAATAGGGTTAAATTTGCTTGTGAATATAGGTAAATGTTTGAAAGTCTTTGTTCTAGCCAACTTGGTTTTCCTCCGAAGGGAATTATTTTTAACATGGAAAGAGCAGCACAGTGAATGTAATAACTCTTGAACAAAACACAGCATTTTATCTCCAAGTTCAAATGGATCCAACTTTATTTTTTATAGCAAGACAAAGACAAAAATATATATTGAACAGCTTTATTGTACACTAGAGTAAATGTATTTAATCGGGCAGGAATCTTTCCAGTATATATTTTAAGTCTAATATATTTTAAGTCTAATTTTGCTGTACATTAGCACATCCTTTGAATACAAAATCTGTCTTGTTAGTGCTGAATAAAGCTTGCAGTCATGCCATCTTTGTCTACTTTGCTTGCTAAACAGCAAATATATTATGTCGTGCCAGTTTTCATTGATTTGTGATTAATATGATTTAACTGAACCCCATGGAATGTCTCTGTTTGACATAGCAGTTGTGTATGGTTAAGATTAAAAGCACAGAGAGTTGCATATAAATAACTGCATTTTGAAAACAGAATATATTTAAGTACTAATGTGATAGTAAACTATATCTGATGCAGAATAAGCTCTTGTTCCCACACGCACGCATGTGTGTGTGTACATGAATCTCTCTCTCTCACGCACACACGTCACTCTTAAAAACTTGCCAGTCCAATTAGATGATAAATAGCATTTCCTCACTATGCGCTTCATTCCCACTAGGCCTGATATTTTTGCCACTTGTTTGTAACTTTTTGGAGGGTGTCACTCAGTAGCTCAATATCATCAATAACGTCTAGGTGTTCTAGGCATTTGCCATCTTCCCATGTTCTACCAGTGTTTGTGTTGCTAACACACTTCTTTTTCCAGTCTTTGGCAATGTCAAACAGTGGAGATAAAATGCAGCCCTGTTTCATGCCAGTGTCCACAATGAGCCACTCTGTTGTCTGGTTATTTTTTCATACAGAGCACTTCACATCTTTGTATGTGGCCTTGATAATGCTGATGACTATCTGGGATTTCATAGGATTGAAGAATATTCCACAATGTATGTCTGTGCAGGCTGTCAAATAGCTTTTAGAAATCAGAAACTAATGAAGACAGGAGGTTGCTCATAGCCTGGGCAACCTCCTGTCTTGAGTCTGACTCCTTGAGTCTGAATCCAGCCAGTTCTTTTCTAACTTTTCATTCACTGCCTCTTGTATCCTATGAAGTATCAGGCTGCAGAAGGCTTTCCCTACAACAGAGAGTCGTGTAACCCTTCTCCAGTTGTTACAGTCGATATGTAGAGTCAGTAATACAAATAATAATATGATGATCAAGCTAGCTCAGTGCAATGCACACTCACACCATGCGGCTCCCTGTCCCCCTCTAGTGGCTGAACCACATAGAGACTTACAAGTCCCCTACAGCCTTTGTGCTAACAGAACTGGACCTTTTAGATCAGGAAGTAGTGGTTCATTGGTGTTAGATCCACAGGTCCCAGTTTCAATCCCTGCCCTTAACGATCCAGGCAGGGGGCCACACTGTGTGTGTGTCTCTGTGTGTGTGTTATATAAGTAACAATTAGGTTTAGCGTTTAAAGCTGCTAAGGACCTGTAGCTTTGATTGTCTTCCCCTGGAGTTCTGGGTGCTCAGCATCTCTGAAAATGAGACCTTCTCTATATAGCATTATGGACAAGCAATTGTACTACTTCAAACAGGTCCCATAATGAATACTGAAAAACGATCCCATATCCTTTGCCTCAGTGTCCCATAACCGACAAATGTCTGTATCACAAGCATGTGACTCAATTTTCAATGCAGATTAGATGCAAAATTTTTGGATGCAGCTGGATTGCTTCATGCGTCCATGAAAGAAGGGGGAACCCAATGTATTTAGAAGTTTTTAGGGACAGGTTAGGGAATTAGTCTCCCTCAGTGAGCTTCTGATATGAAACCTACTTTTCAACTTCTTCTCCAGAGTTATGCCATCATTTGTATTCTCATTTTAAATGGGCTGAAGAATGACTTAATTCAGCAACGGCCAGCGTTACCCGAACAATTTGATGGTTGTCTCCATAGAAACCTTAGCATAAGTATAATGCTAAACACATACAAAATAACAAGGTATTATTCCATTGGGAAGAGAAATGAATTCTATATAACTAAAGTAAACTGGATTACTGTAACCCATGAGTAATAAAGTTAAAATTACCAATCATATTTATCTATCCATTTTCTTCCACTATGCTAAGCTCTAGTATCCCACAGGACTGGTCCCTAGGTCAAAACAATAGCTTCTCATATGACGCCACTGCAGATTTCAATACAGAATGATGGTGAAATGTGTTTTGAAGTGGCATGGGAGTTTGTAAGAGATTTATAATAAATTCAAATGGATTGAAAAAACTCAGGTTATTTCATTGTTCCAGCTATGTTAACCCTAAGCAGATAAAATGTAAAATTGTAGGTCTTTAACAAAAAAAAAAATCTATGATTCTCTCTGAGAAAAGATATTTAGAAACTAAATAAACTTCCTTTATTTACAGCACATGAACTAGATTTCCTCTGACTCCATTCTAGGCTGCAGTCTAATGTGGTTTTCTGCCCTGAAGTCATGCACTGTATTTTGGAGGAATGAGACCCAAAGGATCAATGAACAACTTTGACTGTTCTCTAAAAGCCAAATTCTGGAACCACTAAAGTCAGGGGGAGTTTTGCTACCAACTTCGCTAGTTACAGGTTGTGGATATAAGGGCTTTGGGCTGATTCAGGAAAGCAGTTAAGAACATGCTTAAACCCATCCCTGCGCAGGACAGCACTTAATCTCATGCTTAAGTTGTAAGTGAGTACATCCATTTATTCATGTCTCCATATTGGTGACTGTCACGGGGTTGGGACTCACCACCACAGCTCCTCCTGCTGGCACGTCTGGGAATTAGCTCTGTCCTCTGCTGGGCACCCTCTGCCGGTGGTGTCTCATCCATTGTCTGCTCCCCTGTTGATGTCTGGACCCGGGTTTCTCCCCACTCGGCAGCGTCCTCTTCAGGACACTGCCCTCCGGCAGTGCCCAGTGCTCTGGTCTCACCCCCTTCCGGGGTCTGGTGTTATCAGCAGTCCTCTGTCTGCACCTATTCTATTGGCCAGCTGCAGTCTCAATGTCTAGCCCCTTTGTCACAGGGGCCAGCCACAGCCTGTATCAGGCCATGCTCCTCTTCAGCCAGGTGTAGTACAAGAGGGAGGAGGGGGACCCAGGCCCACCAGCTATTCTGGGTCCCAACCCAGGGACTCTCTAGGGGAAGCCTCCCTGCCCTCTTTCTCTCCCCTTGTCAGACTTTGTCCCTGGGCTGCTTTCCCTTCGGCCCTGTGCACCCGCTCTGCCCTTTGTAGCGAGGCCCACAGCCTGGGGTTTTCCTTGGCTGGAACTCCCCAGCTCCTTCTGCCTTTCCCCAGCACTGCTCTGTCCAAGGTGCTGGTCTCCTGCTCCAGAGACAAACCTTCCCCCATGAAGGTCTGGGACAGACTGCCTGCTCCTCTCCTCAACAGCCTTTATATAGGGCCTAGCCTAACCCTAATCTCGGCCTTGATTGGCTCTCAGTAGACCTTTCCCTAATTGGCCACCGGCCTGCACAGCCGCTCTGGCCTACTCTAGCCCTCTCTTTCATGGGGATGGGGCAGCTGCCCCACCACAGTGACCTACTAGCAGAATGTTCGGAAGCCTTCACACTTCAGTGCTAACTTAGAGCACTCAGCAACTGACCTTCCAGTCCTAGGTACTTAATGATGTTTTCCTGAATCTATGTGTGAAACTCCTATTGAAGTCAACAGGAGTTCTGCAGACCAAGCTGCTTCAAGAATCAGGCTACAAATGTTATTTCAGGAAGAAAGAGGAGAAGGTTAATCGGGCTCTTGGTTTTTGTTGGACTATTTTCTGTCCCCCACAAGGGAATGACTTTGGTTGGGTTGACCAGATGGCTCAAAGAAATTAACTACACAACAGTTGAAACGGGAGTAGTGACTAACCTGATGTAGATGCTGTTTCAGGTTGATGCTAGAATTGTGACAAGAGATGTTCCTCCCACCACGAAGGGTGGTGTATGGAAGCTCAGCAAGAGCAGTAGGAATCCTGTTTCTGATTTCTGAATGAGCAACAAACTCAGCAGCAGCACTTCTAGAAACACATGCACTGGGAGCCTGGGGGTATCGTCCAGATTGCCTGGGCATTCCAGCCCAGCAGTGAGTGAGCAGCAGAAGCAGATGAGAAACTATCTGGAGACGAGGAACAATAGCCATGCACTTTCAGACAGATATCTAGATATTGCAATAAAATATCCACACAAGCATCTGTTCTGAAGCTGTGCTATTGCAAAGTGCTTGTGATAAACTGGTCAGAAACAAATCATTGTATTTTTTGAACAAACAGAACTTTTCAATATTTTTCAATTTTCAAAATTGTGCAACTTTGAATTACAAACCAAAACAAAATCAGGAACATAATTCATGTATTTTTCCCCTTTTTTTAACAGCTCTAATATGGAAATTTTGCAAAAAATATAAATGAGAACATTTTCATAAAAAAATATGCTGTCACCCCCAAGCAAAAGAGTAGTCCTTCAACATAATGTCATTCATTTAGACTTCCTTCCAACTTTCCCTTGTTAGCCACTGGTTTCTGTCTTCCAGAAACATGCTGCCAAATCTTTTCTTAACTCAAATCCTACTGATTGCAATAGAGCCACTCATGCTTAAAATTAATCACATGCTTACGTGCTTTGCTACATTGGGGCTTGAGATCAGAAGAATTCTCCGATCGGAACACTGAAATCAGGGGACTCACAAATTCTAAGGCCAGAACAGACCATTGTGATCACCCAGTCTGAGCTCCTGTATAACACAGGCCATAGGAGTTCCCTGCATTAAGCTGAACTACAGTGACAAAGGAGGAAAGAAAAGGCACAACTGTCCAGTCAATAACTATGTCTCCTCCGAGATTACACCTGTCACTTCTGTGGGAAAATCTGTAGGGCACGATTTGGGCTCCTCAGCCACTTTAAAACCCACCGATGAACCCCCTTGGCAGACATCACCCTCACACCGAGGTATAGCCAAAGATCTTCTAGAAAACGATCCATTCTTGATTTTAAAAATTGCCAGTGATGCAGAATTCAGCATGACCCTTGGTAAGTTATTCCAATGGTTAATTGGAACACTCTCACTGTTTAAAAATATGCAGATTTTTAATTTGAATTTGTCTAGCTTTGTCTGTCTGCCAGTGGGTCCTGTTATACCTTTGTCTGCTAGATTGAAGAGCCCTCTGTTATCACATTTCTAGTCCCATTGTAGGTACTTATAGTCTGTGATCAAGTCACCCCTTAACCTTCTCTTTGTTAAGCTAAATGAAAGTCCTGTGAACGTTGTGCTTTCCCTTTTTTCTACGCACTGTGTCAAAATGAAGCATTGTAACTGGATGGCTCTGGGTTGGACTTAGCTAGACACTGATGTTATCCATTGCCTATTAGCTGTGGAACAATTCCACAATTTGATGAGATGAAGTCTTGCAGCTTTACCATTTAATTAAGCCAGAAATGTCCTGTGCCTCGGCTGTTCTACAAGCAGCTCTGCCCATGGCTTCCTGAGAATGCAACTCCAGTGAGACTATGCTGCCAAGGAGTTGCCAGCTCCCCTTCCCTTGGGTAGGTTACCAAGGCCCTCCAGTCCTCACCCCCCACACAAATCTCTGACCTCATAGTTGAAAAAATATCAACATTTTCCAATGCAACACAGGGACAACTTTCTTCTATGAATTTTTGCAAAATTCCCATTTTTCAGTTGGTTGTTTTCATGGGTTATGTCTGCACAGCTTGTGGCAGTGAGTCTCCGAGTCCAGGTCGACAAACTCTGGCTCGCCTACACTAAAAATAGCTGTGTCGATGTTGTAGCTTGGGCTCTGAGGCCTAGCGAGGGGAGCGGGATTCAGAACCCAAGTTCTAACCTGAGCTGCAACTTAAAAGTGCTGCCTGCACAGCTATTTTTAGCACAGGAGCACAAGCCCGAGTCTGTTCACCTGAACTTGGACGCTCACTGCCACGGTTCACCACTGGCTCTGTAGATCTCTGAGGGATCATGGGGAAATGCAGGAAGGTGTTAGAAGGCCTCTCCCACTGAAACTTCTGCTTTGGCAAGAGTCCACTCCATAAGTGCCTGGTTAGGATGGGTTTGTTAATTATTATATGTATTGTGGGGGAATTATTATTCATATTCTGCCCCTCACCTAGGACATTAACACTGCGGGGGGGGGGGGGAAGAAAGGGCTAACTGCATGACAAGTGGGGCAGTTGTGCTTGCCTTCAGAATCTGAAAAGCACAGTTTCAGTCAGAAGACCGTCTTTTAAATTTCATTTTTATGAAATAAGAAAAAAAATAAGATGCATATTTATGGGACTGTTCATTATAACAACCATTCAAGGTTTAAAAACATGTGAAAATTAAGAAATATAAAACTAGATATCTTAACATGAAAGTGCTGTACAATGCAAAGACTGTTCATAAAACAAAAGTTGAAGTCATCTTGGATAATGGCATGTGAATTCTTCTGCAAAGACCTACAGATTCAGTTTCGAAGTCACATCACTTTCATATTACAGGAGAATTAGGTTTCTCTTTCTTTCATGGGACATGCTCATCCTTTGGTGTATAAAATTATTTTCAAACAAGAGAAGGAGTTTTCCCAAGCTGCAGTTGATGCATCAATCAACAAGACCACTAGAGATATTTCAAAAATACATGGGAAAGCCACCTTTAATTCCCTGGCAGCACTCAGAACTTCTTAGATTCTTTGCAATTTCTCTTATCTATTAGTGGTTTAAATTCAGCCATTTCAACTTCTACTTTCTCCGTATCTAGCCCAAGCAAGTCAATCAAAGCCTGAAATCAGTCCAATTTCAAGGAGTCTGGAGAGCTAGTGGAATAGTTTGCTGACAAGCTTTTGTATAGCTTGGAGTTCTTCTCAGAAATCTCCTTTGCAATTCACCACTTATTTCATCAAAGAATTCACGATGAATCTGGGACCACTGATGTTCATTTACACTGTAGAGTCCTGGTAAGTGATCAATGACTGTGGGATATGGAAAGTTGGGGGGCAATACCCTGGCTCGTTTGGTGGCACATCTTAATGCTGATGCATCATCACATGCATCTTTCAAAACGGGGTGCTTGGATGAAATCTCTGAGGAAAAAAAATTTCAAACGTGACTTTTGCTGAAGTTCTTCACAGGAAACAGTAACCAATTGAACTCTTTTAGCAAGGAGCCATCATTTCTTTTGAAGGTAATTGTTCACAGGAGCAA
The DNA here is from genome assembly GCF_011386835.1 of Chrysemys picta bellii. Classification (NCBI taxonomy): domain Eukaryota; kingdom Metazoa; phylum Chordata; order Testudines; family Emydidae; genus Chrysemys; species Chrysemys picta. Next base: position 132,165,101 of record NC_088795.1, read on the forward strand.
AAACTTCAAAATCATTCTCATAACCTCAGCTCAGAACAAGAATTTGGATGATTCTGTAACTTTCCACAGCCCTCTTGAACCAATGGATGGATTGCCATTTCCATTCACATTGACAGAATACTTTGAATCTCTCCCAAATTATTGAGGAGTATTTCCAAGGTTTTCAGGTGACCAGTCCATCCTACTTTGATGAGTCTTTGCAGGTGCTGGCCTTTATACAGCACACTCACTTCATGCCTGAGGAAAAAATTCACAATTTGAGAACATATCCTGCTACTGCTGACTTCTTAGCACACATGAATAACCACCCAATCTAATTGGTGATTCAAGCACTGTGTGTAAGGTATTTGCTTGTTTAGTTTCTGTTGCAAAAGCATTTACACACCTCCTTTGCACCCTGACATAATTTTGGTGCCATTAAATCAAGATCATAGATTATTTGGAGGGTCAAGACCCAGTTCAAGGAGGTCTTTCAAAATTTGTTGTGTAATATCATAAGCAGTCAGGCCAGGCAATTGGACTAATCCAATACGTCTCTCGTTGCCTTTGCCATCAAAAGAGAATAGTGTGAATTTTCTACATTCACAACATCACCTGTATTGTCATATTCAGTCAGTAGAAATTGACATCACTTTTCTGAATATCTTCAATAATATCTTCAAAACCATCTTCTACGTAATAGAAAATATTTCATTCTGAATTTCAGCAGAAGTGTACTTTTCATTTTTTGGAATAGTTTTCAGAGCATCCTTACATTTTGGATCTTGGCCTGCAGTAAACTGAAGTAGGTTGATGAAAATTCCTGATGAATTGCTCAGAGTTAGATCTAATCCTTGACGTTTCTGATATCTTGATCTCCTCTCAGAGGCAACTCATTTATCACAGCAAACTGGATAATTTTGGCCAAGATTTTTAAATAGTACCTGTTAGTTTAAATTTGTGAGCGTCATGCCAAAGCAACAATTGTGGCACCTGAAAAAGGAAGTTATGATCAAATATAATAATCAGATTCATAATTCAGTAAATTTACTGAGCAAATTAATAAAATTAAATAATAAAGTAAGTAATTTTTTTGTATGCTGGATCCACCACATTAAGTTTTGGGGCTTTCCTCAAGATAAGGGATTTAAAGTTTATAGCTGCTGAAGAGCCTCTTGGCATGGTGACTCATGGATGATTCAGGATGGAGAAAATTCTCTCCTTTCTTAGTTTTCCAGGACTAGGGTTTCTTTTCAGTTTAAATTGTTTCATTGTTTTCCCATTAACTTTAATGCTTCACCATTGTCTTTTCCTGGGTTGTACAACACAAGGTACTTGGAGCTAGTCTCGTCTGGGGGTGGGGAAGGGGAACAAACTTTCAGGGTGGGGAGCAGTGACCCCTCCCTCCCTCGTTATCTATGGTGCTTGACACCTAAAAGCCCTATCCCCATTGTTCAAGGTGCTGTACAAATATATCTCAAAAATGTGTTGCTGCCTGAAAAAGATGACAAGCAGAGTAGTTTACAGCTGTGGAGTAGCGCAAACGAGTGAGAGCTCACCAGTGATTCTGGCCCACCATGCTTTGGTTTCCAACCATATCAAAAGTTGGGTTCAGCAATATACTGGCTCACACTCTTGTTCACTTTGGCCTGGTCTACATTAGGGGGGTAGGGGATCGATCTAAGTTATGCAACTTCAGCGACGTGAATACGTCGCTGAAGTCGACATACTTAGATCGACTTACCGTGGTGTCTTCACCGCAGTGAGTCGACTGCTGCTGCTCCCCCATTGACTCCGCCTGCGCCTTTTGCGGAAGTGGAGTACAGGATTCGACGGGAGAGCGCTCAGGGATCGATTTTTCATGTCTAGACTAGATGTGATAAATCCACCCCTGCTGGATCGATCGCTGCCCACTGACCCGGCGGGTAGTGTAGACATACTCTTTGAGAAATAGTAGCAGTTTCATGAAGTTGGTGATGGTGTCTGCAGTACTAAGCTCCATTTCCAAAAGTATTTAGGGAGCCTAATTCCCATGGGAACATGTCACCTAGGCCAATGGGAGTTAGATACCTAAATACCTTTGAGGATCTGGATCTTAGGCACTCTTGAAAATCTTATCCTTGAGGGCTATGCTAACAGTACAAGGGTCAGGAGAGTTCATTTCCCCCTGCACACCCACCCGAGCCATTAAACTCTATGTAGGAGACAATAGATCTTTTATTTATTTATTCATTATGTGACAGACCCAGACCAGTGGGGTACAGGAGTCTGGTAGAGGGCAAATAAACTGCTCATTGGATGAGTAGTTTTCTGTTCCCTGAGTGACCAGAGCAGGGGCTACACTAGAGTAATCAGGAACCTGCTAGAACCAGTTAAGGCAGGCGGGCTAATTAGGACACCTGGAGCCAATTAAGAAGAAGCTGCTAGAATCAATTAAGGCAGGCTAATAAGGGCACCTGGGTTTTAAAAGGAGCTCACTTCAATTTGTGGTGTGAGTGTGAGGAGCTGGGAGCAAGAGGCACAAGGAGCTGAGAGGGTGTGCTGCTGGAGGACTGAGGAGCACAAGCGTTATCAGACACCAGGAGGAAGGTCCTGTGGTGAGAATAAGGAAGGTGTTTGGAGGAGGCCATGGGGAAGTAGCCCAGGGAGTTGTAGCTGTCATGCAGCTATTACAGGAGGCACTATAGACAGCTGCAGTCCACAGGGCCCTGGGCTGGAACCCGGAGTAGAGGGCAGGCCCGGGTTCCCCCCAAACCTCCCAATTGACCTGGACTGTGGGTTCTCCGAGAGGGGAAGGTCTCTGGGCTGTTCCCCAACCCACATGGTGAATCTCTGAGGCAAGAAAATCTGCCAATAAGCACAGGACCCACCAAGACAGAGGAGGAACTTTGTCACAATTCATTTATTATTCCACTGTTCCATTTATGTAGAAACATTGAACTTTGCTCAGTGACGGTGCAATCCTCGGCTTACAATAAAGCAGAACTGAAAAACATTAATATTCATAGGAGTAATTCTTCAAATTACAATTGCCTTTTCATCAGAGATTTGTTGTTTTTGTGTGTGTGAAGCTATCAAATATTTAATAGCAGACCTTTATATAAAAGCAATTTTTTTAAACAACGCTTAATTTGTTGGCACCAATGCAGATGCTTAATTTGTTGGCATCAATCCTTGAAAGTTTGCTTGTGACACAATTGCTACTTATTCCTGGGAGAAAGAATAGCATCACTTTAATGAAATATACTGTTTGTTTATTTTCTTTTCCATATCAGATAAACCTAAAAAAAATCGGATCTGAAAACTACAGTATTTTTTAGAACAGAATGGTAGGTTTTCAATTTTAATATTCATTGGGACAGAGAAAGAGTAAGACTGATTCCATAGACTAGTGGGTAGGGCAGCCACCCAGAAGTGACTATTTAATTTATTTATACAGAGTGAAACAGCTTCAACAGTAGAACCTGCCCCAGAATATCCCATAGCCGAGTGGTCAGGCAACTCTTGTAGGACATGGAAGACGCAAATTCAAATCCCTGCTCCTCATCAGGCAGGTGTGGTTTTGAACCTGGGTCTTTCACAAGCCGGGTGAGTGCTCTAATAACTGGCCTAAAGGTTATATTTCAGGAGGGGATTCCCTTGTTTTTTCTTGATCAACATCTAATCTTAATGCTTAATTCCAGGAAAGGGTTCACAGCTGTGAATTCCAAGTGGCGGGAGACACCTCCCTTTTATGCCCTTCCAAGGGATGTAGGCACTTAAGTCCAGACCTGGTCTTGAGCATATCCTATTGGCTGTTTTAGGAAGCTCCCCGCTAAGCCTGCTGGCTTTTGTCAACCCCGTTCTGAAGTGCCTAAGTCTCTCCCTCAGCCTGCATTAGGGAGCCTGGGTGCCTAACTTGGGGTTGTTAAGTCTACTCAGCAGTAGGGTGCCTAAAAGTTAGGTGCTGCAATGCTGACCATGGTAAATCTCACTGCTGGTGCTCCCAGGGGATTTTCAAAGCAAATGTTTGATTGCAGCCATCTTCCTTGACCCCAGCGGGGCTGGTTCTGGGGCATGGTGCTGGCCACATGTTTGGGAACATCAGATATTGTCATTGCCCTTGCTGATTCAGTCAGGTCTTCAGTCAGGTCACCATATTCACCACCACATTCCTTCTCCTTATCCCTTCAAACAAGGCCCCAACTCTAAGCTCATCTCCTGCGTTAACATCCCATTCATGGCCCCCTACCAAGTAGCCAAGGAAATGGTGATCCCCAGCCTAACCTCAAAAGGGCTCTACAATCCTTCCTGTCACCAGCTATTCCATTGTGTTACAAGCAGAACAGTTCAGTTACGTGAAGATTTGAGGCCTGATTCTGATCTCATGTACACCGGTGCAAATCCAGAAAAAATCCATATAAATCAATGGAGAGACATGATGTAAATTCTACCAGACTCAGGATGGTGATATCTATTAAACTAACCATGTTACTAAGGGCTTGTCTTCACTAACGGGGAGATCAACAGGGCTGCAACTGATGCAGCAGGTGTCGATTTAGCGGGTCTAGTGAAGACCCGCTAAATTGACGTCCAAGCACTCTCCAGTCAACTCCAGTCCTCCAGCTCCCCGAGAAGAGTAAGGTAAGTCAACCAGAGAGCGTCTCCCATTGACGCAGTGCAGTGAAGACACCAGGGTAAGTTGACCTAAGCTACGTCGACTCCAGATACACTATTCATGTAGTGGGAGTAGCATAACTAAGGTTGTCTTACCCCAATAGTGAAGACAAGCCCTTAGAGCAAAACATTTCATGTTGTGTCTTAATAACATTTCATAATGTGAGGCAGTACGGCACTAGATTAGGGAAAGATACATGTATTTAACTTCCTCAGGCAGAGAGTACATGGCAAGGTGAGGAAAGCTTGCTAAAAGCCGCAAGCACAGAAGTCCCTTGTCAACATAGATTCAATAAACTGTATTTACTCAGAATAATGGGGGATTGGCCATGGTGTTTTCCACACACTATATGTAAATGAGGGCAGACAAAAAAGATATAAACTTTTGGGAAGGAAATTTTGGGAGCTTTTGTTGCACTGGTGAATTTTGCTACCATTAATACTCCCCAAAAGAGCTAGTTGGGAATTTTATATTTAAAGTCTTTTACTGGGGAAAAATGTATGATTGGTTGAAACCAAAACCTTTGGCAGGAATGTGTAGCCCAGTGGTTAGGTTACGTGGGTTGTGGGAGACTCAGATTCGAGTCCCTGCTCTGCCTGATTCAAAAGATCTTGGTTTCACCACAATGTGGAATGTGAAATTTTTTTGAAATCTCAAAAATGGGAAAACAGCTTCCCACCCAGCACTATTCTCAAACCCTTCCAAATAATTATTTTCTATTAAGAACACTTATTTTTCTATTTTTGTAGAGATCAGGCCTTGCATCAACAAAACAGAATGGGACAACAATAATTAGATTCATCCTTCTATTTTTCACAGAGATCACACCTGGCACCAGAAAACTGATATAATTATAACCGAGGTGAGTCTAAGGCCTGGTCTACACTATGAGTTTAATTCGAATTTATCAGCGTTAAATCGAATTAATAACAAAGCCATTTATTTCAAAATAAAGGGCTCTTAAAATCGATTTCTGTACTCCTCCCCGATGAGCGGAATAGCGCCGAAATCCATATTGTCATTTTGAATTAGGGTTACTGTGGCCGCAATTCGATGGTATTGGCCTCCGGGAGCTATCCCACAGTGCACCATTGTGACCGCTCTGGACAGCAATCTGAACTCGGATGCACTGGCCAGGTAGACAGGAAAAGCCCCGGGAATATTTGAATTTCATTTCCTGTTTGCCCAGCACAGGAGAGCACAGATGACCACAGAGAGCTCATCAGCACAGGTAACCATGCAGGCCGATAATCGAAAAAGAGCACCAGCATGGACCATACGGGAGGTACTGGATCTGATCGCTATATGGGGAGAGGATTCAGTGCTAGCAGAACTTCGTTCGAAAAGACGAAATGCCAAAACTTTTGAAAAAATCTCCAAGGGCATGATGGAGAGAGGCCACAATAGGGACTCAGAGCAGTGCCGCGTGAAAGTCAAGGAGCTCAGACAAGCCTATCAGAAAACAAAGGAGGCAAACGGTCGCTCCGGGTCAGAACCGCAGACATGCCGCTTCTACGCAGAGCTGCATGTAATTCTTGGGGGGGCCGCCACCACTACCCCACCTCTGACCGTGGATTCTGAGGCGAGGGTAATCTCATCATCCACACCTGAGGATTCTGCAGACGGGGAAGAGGAGGAGGGGGAGGACGAGCTTGCAGAGAGCACACAGCACTCCATTCTCCCCAACAGCCAGGATCTTTTTCTCAGCCTGACTGAAGTACCCTCCCAACCCTCCCAAGCCAGTATTCAAGACCATGACCCCATGGAAGGGACCTCAGGTGAGTTTACCTTTTAAAATATAAAACATGTTTTAAAAACAAGCGTTTTTTAATGATTAATTTGCCCTGAGGACTTGGGATGCATTCACAGGCAGTTCGGCTACTGGAAAAGTCTGTTAACGTGTCTGGGGATGGAGCGGAAATCCTCCAGGGACATCTCCATGAAGCTCTCCTGGAGGTACTCCAAAAGCCTTGCCACAAGGTTTCTGGGCAGTGCAGCCTTATTCCGTCCTCCATGGTAAGACACTTGACCATGCCATGCTAGTAGCAAGTAATCTGGTATCATTGCATGACAAAGCCTGGCAGCGTATGGTCCCGGTATTTGCTGGCATTCAAGCAACATCCGTTCTTTATCTTGCTGTGTAATCCTCAGGAGAGTGATATCGCTCATGGTAACCTGGTTGAAATACGGGAATTTAATGAAGGGGACAGAGGTGGCCCTTCCTACTGGGCTGTTTGCCCGTGGCTGAAAAGAAATCCTTCCCTGTAATAAGCCAAGCCCGGGGGAGTGGGGAGGGGATTGGTGCTAAGCTTTACACATGTGGCTAGTAGGGATCTTCCCTGATACCAGCCACGCGGTGGGGGGGAGGGATAAAGCAATCATCCAAGAGAATTGGATGGGGCGGGGTTAGTTTGTTTTCTACTGCTGAAGGTTAACAGGAAAACCGCAGCACTCGACGGGCTTTGCTTGGTCTGTGGGAAAGGAGGACACAGAAGCTGAAAGACAATGGCTTACCATGGCCACATGCAAGCCGAATTCTGTTGCCCAGACCTGCATCTGTGATCTCTAGCAGCAAAGCCACAGGCACTCAATATTAAGAGGCAAAATGCGACCTTGCACAGAAATCACATGTGCTATGTAATGTGAATAGTGTTGTTCACCATGAAAGAGTATAAGCATTGTTCTGTAAAATGTATCTTTTAAAAAAATTCTCTCCTTTTTTCCCTGCCTCCAGCAGCTGCAAATTTTTCAAGCCCCCTTCCTCCGTCCCAAAGGCTATCTCAGATAAGGCATCGGAAAAAGAGGACGTGAGAACAGATGTTCACGGAAATCATGGAATCCACCCGCAATGAAAGAGCTCATCTGAATGAGTGGAAGGACACGGTTTCAAAGTATAGGAAAGATGCCAGTGAACGTGGGGACAGGAGGGACCAACGTGGGGACAGGAGGGACCAACGTGGGGACAGAAGGGACCAACGTGAGGACAGAAGGGACGCTCGAGATGAGAGGTGGTGGCAAGAAGATCAGAGGAGGCAGGATGCAATGCTGGGGCTGCTGCGTGAGCAAACAGACATGCTCCGGCGTTTGGTGGAGCTTCACGAACGGCAGCAGGATAACAGAGTGCTGCTGCAGCCCCCGTATAACCCCCTCCCCCCTCACCATGTTCCATAGCCTCCTCACCCAGATGTGTAAGAATGCGCCGGGGGGGGGGGAGGGGGGACTCCGTTCCACCCCAGTGGACAGCCCAAGCAAAAGGCTGTCATTACTTTAACCTTTTTTTAGTGGCCTTTTGCTTTCCTCTGATCCTCCTCCCAAACCCTACCCAGACTACCTTGTCAGTTCTCTCCCTCTTTTTATAATCAGTTAATAAAGAATACATGATTTTTAAACGATAGTGACTTTATTTCCTTTGAAAGCAAGCTGTGATCGAAGGGGGGGGATGGGTTGCCTACAGAGAATGAGTCAATAAAGGGGACGGGTTTTCATCAAGGAGAAACAAACAGAACTTTCACACGGTAGCCTGGCCAGTCATGAAACTGGTTTTCAAAGCTTCTCTGATGCACCACACTTCCTGGTGTACTCTTCTAATCGCCCTGGTGTCTGGCTGCACGTAATCAGCAGCCAGGCGATTTGCCTCAGCCTCCCACCTCGCCATAAACGTCTCCCCCTTACTCTCACAGAGATTGTGGAGCACACAGCAAGCAGCAATAACAATGGGGATATTGGTTTGGCTGAGGTCTGAGCGAGTCAGTAAAGTGCGCCAGTGACCTTTTAAATGGCCAAATGCACATTCCACCACCATTCTGCACTTGCTCAGCCTGTAGTTGAATAGCTCCTGACTCCTGTCCAGGCTGCCTGTGTATGGCTTCATGAACCATGGCATTAAGGGGTAGGCTGGGTCCCCAAGGATAACTATAGGCATTTCAACATCCCCAACGGTTATTTTCTGGTCCGGGAAGTAAGTCCCTTGCTGCAGCCGTTTAAACAGAGTAGTGTTCCTGAAGACGCGAGCATCATGAACCCTTCCCGGCCAGCCCACGTTGATGTTGGTGAAATGTCCCCTGTGATCCACCAGTGCTTGCAGCACCATTGAAAAGTAACCCTTGCGGTTTATGTACTGGGTACCCTGGTGCTCCGATGCCAAGATAGGGATATGGGTTCCATCTATTGCCCCACCACAGTTAGGGAATCCCATTGCAGCAAAGCCATCCACTATGGCCCACACATTTCCCAGAGTCACTACCTTTCGTAGCAGCAGCTCAATGATTGCTTTGGCTACTTGCATGACAGCAGCCCCCACAGTAGATTTGCCCACTCCAAATTGATTCCCAACTGACCGGTAGCTGTCTGGCGTTGCAAGCTTCCACAGGGCTATCGCCACGCGCTTCTCAACTGTGAGGGCTGCTCTCATCCTGGTATTCTGGCACTTCAGGGCAGGGGAAAGCAAGTCACAAAGTTCCATGAAAGTGCCCTTACGCATGCGAAAGTTTCACAGCCACTGGGAATCGTCCCACACCTGCTACACTATGTGGTCCCACCAGTCTGTGCTTGTTTCCCGGGCCCAAATTCGGCGTTCCACGGATAAAACGTGCCCCATCAACAACATGATCTCCAAAGCGCCGGGACCCGCGGTTTGAGAGAATTCTGTGTCCATGTCCATGTCCATGTCCTCGTCACTCTCGTCACCGCGCTGCTGTCACCACCTCCTCCTTGCCTCATTTTTCTGGTCCTGGTTCAGCATAAACTGCACGATAATGCGTGAGGTGTTTACAATGTTCATGACTGCTGTCTTGAGCTGAGCGGGCTCCATGTTTGCCGTGATATGGCGTCTGCTGTGTTCACCCAGGAAAAAAGGCGCGAAATGGTTGTCTGCCATTCCTTTCATGGAGGGAGGGGTGAGGCTGTACCCAGAACCACTGAGACAATGTTTTTTGCCCCATCAGGCACTGGGATCTCAACCCAGAATTCCAATGGGCGGGGGGGACTGCGGGAACTATGGGATAGCTGTGGGATAACTACCCACAGTGCAACGCTCCGGAAATCGATGCTAGCCCTGGTACGTGGACGTACACCGCCGAATTAATGTGCTTGGTGTGGCTGCATACATTCGACTTTATACAATCTGTTTCCAAAATTCGAATTCTGTAAATTCGAATTAATCCCGTAGTGTAGACATAGGGTGACCAGATCACCAAAGACAAATATCGGGACGCGGGGGGGGGGGGGGGGTGACGTGGGGGGGGGGCGGGGCGGGGGGCGGGGCCAAAAAAAAAAAAAAAAAAACTTCCTCCGCAAGTGCTGGAGGGAGGCCCGGGAGACTCAGGGGAAGCGCGGGGCCGGGGTGAGTAAGAGTCCAGCCTGGCCCCGAGCAGGCAGGACTCAGTCGGGTGGTAAGGAGAGGAGGGGGGCGGCCCGCGGGGCCAGGCGGCAGCTGTTGTTGTCCCCCCGGGCAGCGGGACTCGGGAGCAGCCGCTGCTGCAGCTCCCACTGCCGCGGGGGAGGAAGCGGCCATGGCGCTTGGCGGCTGCGGCGCCCCCGAACCCCCCGAGCCGGGGCCTGCTGCGGGGACCCAGCAGCGCGCACGCTGCGCCCAGCCCCTGGCCAGCGTCTGGGCTGCTGCCCAGCTAGTGCTATCGCGCGGCGGCCCCGGAGTGGGGGCAGCAGGCCCCAGCCCCCCCGTCCCACAGGGGAACGAACGGGGCTGGGCTGCCGATGCCTCCGCCCCGGGGCCACCGCGCGATAGCACCAGCTGGGCAGCCCAGACGTGCCTAGCCAGGGGCTGGGCCCAGCGTACGCGCTGCTGCAGGCCCCGGCTCGGGGGGTTCGGGGGCACCAGAGCCGCCGAGCGCCATGGCCGCTTCCTCCCCCGTCACCTGGCCCCGCGGGTCGCCCCCCTCCTCTCCCAACCACCCGAGTCCTGCCTGCACTGGGCCAGGCCGGACTGTTACTCACCCCGGCCCCGCGCTGCCTCTGAGTCTCCCGGGCCTCCCTCCAGCGCTTGTGGAGGGAGGGGGAATGGTGAGCCCGGGGAAGAGGCGGGGATTCGGGGAGGGAGCCAATCGGGGGAGGAGGGGGCGGAGTCGGGGCAGGGGGGGGGGGGCGCGAGCACTTCCGGGCTCGAGGCTCGGGGCATTTCCTTGTTTGTCCGGTTGTCCCGACCGCATGTCGGTCGGGACGCGGGACAAACAAGGAAATATCGGGACGGTCCCGATAAAATCGGGACGTCTGGTCACCCTATGTAGACATACCCTAAATCATGATGTTCAGAATTGTTCCAGGACTGTCAAATCTATGTGTTCCACCTAGTCTGAACAATTATATTTAATATATCAATGTATAACTTCAAAAATGAGGATATTTGTATCAAGAAATAATCTGCTGGTAAATCTGACATTAGGGGCTTATCTACATGGCGGAGTAATATAAACTACGGGGATGTGATTTCTAAAGTTCATTTATGTTCTGCACATTAATTGGTCTTTGTAGACCCTGCTGGTGCGCTCTAATATCTCTATGTTGAAGTACACTAGGAAATCTCTAGTGTGCACTAGCAGGGTCTACATGGACCAATTAATGCATAACATGTTTCCGCCCTTTAGAAATCATACCCCAGTGGTGTGCATTACTGCTCCATGTAGACAAACACCCAGTCAGCCAAAGAATTAGGATTAGACCTTGTGTACTTGTCTCTTGGTCGTCTGTTCAGTTTATATATTGACTTCTGTAGGGATTGTCTCTCAGGCAGGTAGGAGATATTTGTCTTTTCTTTCAAAATGAATAGAGGGTATCCAATTCCTCATTTGGAAGGTCTGTCAATAGCGGATAAAATGGAACATGAAAATGGCTGCACTGAACGGTCATTCAGTATGTGCAGTCTCACAAATATTCACTCAGGGCTTGTCTACACTTACAGTGCTGGAGCGGCATAGCTGCACCAGTGCCGCTGTGCTTCTGTAGTGCTTAGTGAAGACGCTACCTACACCAACGGGAGAGCTTGTCCCATTGGCACAGGTACTCCACCTCCCCAAGAGGTGGTAGCTATGTCAACGGGAGAAGCCCTGGAAGGTCTTTGACAGGGAAAGCAAGAAAGCCAATTGAAGGGTTGTGTGAGATGTCCAATGATATATGGGATAATATGTACATGGTATTATGCTTTGAGAGGCTATGTAGTTTATTGGATAGGTCTGTCAGAAGACCTGCATTCTGCTGACTTGTGGTGTGACCTTGCACAAGCGATTTTGTTTCTCTTTTTTCCCCCTCGGCACATTATATGTCTTATTCATATAGACTGTGAGTTCTTTAGGGCTGGGCCTATTGCTTACTGTGTGTTTGTACAATGCCTAGCACAGCAAGTGGTACTGTAATACCTTCCCATTTTCTTATCATTCCAGTGTCTTGTTTTGCATTGATCTTATGGTAGCCCATAAATATTTGCAACCTGTAATGATTGTGTATGTTTTACAGATTAGCAGAATTATCCATACATTATTCGAATCTGGCATGATTATGGCATTCATTTGCATTGTCGGCTGAATGCATGATTCTTTTTCTTGTTGATTTAAACTAATCCAGTACCTCCAGTGCTGGATACATATTCTGAGAGTTGTAAAATAAGTTGGCCAAACTTAACTACATGCATAAAAAAAATAAAACTTTTCCTGATAGGGAGCTTGTAAATTTTGTTTATGGGATAAATTCATCAGGGAGAATGCTAGCTACAGCAATTTTAAGGACCCTATTGTGACTCAGCGTACTGTGAAAATCAAACAATATAAAGTGGCAAGCTGAAAGCTCCATGGAATAAGAGGGACATCTAAAAATCATCCTGTGTTAAATTCATTTTGATGATCAAAGCCTCCAGTCTAGTAGGGTCTTTTAAGGCTCCCAATACACCTGTTGATGTCTTTGATGCACAGACTGAAAAAGGCAAGTCTGCTAGGAAGGCAATGTCAAAGTGAAATCTTAAACAAAAGAGGCCTGTTACAAGACCAATAAAGTGATGTTTTGATGAAGTTCTGGGCATCAAACCTATTTCAAGTCGGGCTGCCTGAATAGCTGAATATTTTGTTCAGCTGGAGGTCTGAAAAATCAGGAGGAAAAAAAAGAGGTTTTGAAATCTTCAGCGAACGCAAATGTCAAAAAGTTGAGTTCTGTGACGAATGGAATATTACATACAGAATGAAATGTTTTGTTTTTGACTGAGGTTTATAAAACATTTTAAAATCTTTTTTAAAATAAAATGTAGGGAAATTCCTAACCAAAACATTTTTCTGAAATGAAAAGTCAAAACACTCTGTTTTGGAAATGCCAAAATGAACCATACTGACATTTCTGAACATGTCTTTTTTTTTTTTAATCAAAACAATTTGCCAAAATTGACCTAAATCTGAATTTGTTGTCAATTGGCCCGAATCTGCATTTTTTTGTTATGAAAGAGTGGGGGTACCATGAAAAAAATTGACTACCTCTAATTTCAATTACTCAAATTGCAGCTGATGCCATAGGTAGCATAAGGGAGCATGACAATGCCAAGTAACTATAAGGGAGTCATCAGAAAGGGTACAAAGTTTGATTCAAGATTTGGGCAAATGTTTGTGTAAATTTATGCTAAACGTATATCTGTTTATTGAAAATGATTACGGCAGGTCTGGAGTTATCGTAATATAATATTACACATCATACTTGTCACAATAACTTTAGGCACCTCTACCAAGTTTTTTGGGGGGGGTTGAGAGTTTGCTTTGATATTGTCTTTCTAAACAGCATTCCCCTCAGTGAGTAAGATTGTTTCTTTATATCAAATTATGCACCAGACACAGAAAGCATTTACAGCTTCTAAGTTCATGTCTTCTAATGTGTCATGTTATAGAGGTTTTGTCTATGTGAATTTGTGAGTAATCACAAATTCACAGTTACGTAGATCCCTACAAATAAGTACCAATTAAACATTCATACCACACCACCCTATTACATATTCTGGAGACAAGAACTCAGTGAGTATATTCTGTATACAACACACATTTTACAGAAATGCTATTTTAGTAATATTTGAGTGTTTAAAATGGCAACATGTCTATTTTTCATACCCTTCAGCTGGAAGGTGGGGAGCCTTTGTTACCATGGCTGTGATTTCTGGAGTGCAGAAGAGAGCCTAGCTGCTCCGCACTCTTGGACATCAAGGCACTTGTTTAACTGCCTAAATATGGACTGAGGGCTGGATTTTGAAAGGCACACAGGGAAGTTATTCCCCTATTTCCTATTGAAAGGGAATGGGAGCTAAGCACCTAAATGCCTTTTGTGTCTTTGAAAATCCTTCCCCTTACAACTCTCATTTGAGGCACTCATTTCTGAAAATCGGATAAAACCATTATACTGCAGCACACCACAATGTATTCTGTAATAATAATAATAATAATTAATCATATTTAATTTGTACTGTGATAGTGCATAGGAGCCCCAGTCATGAACCAGGACCCCATTCTAATAGACACAGTACAGACACAATGAAAAGATGGTCCATGACCAATGAGTTTACAATCAAAGTGTCAGGCAACAGATGGACACAGACAGATGGTAGCCCCCAGAAACAATGAGATGATATTGGTCAACATGATCTATGCAGGAGTCTCAGCACACTCCTAGTGTTATCTATGTTTTTGTATGCAGTGTTATTGAAGCCATGGTGGTCTCAGGATATTAGAGATTCAAGATGGGTCAGGTAACATCTTTTATTGGACCACCTACTGTTGATGAAAGAGACAAGCTTCTGAGCTACATAGAAGAGCTCTGTGTACTTTGAAAGCTTGTCTTTTTCACCAACAGAAGTTGGGCCAATAAAAGATATTACCTCACCCACCTTGTCTCTCTAGTTTTTTGCAGGCATTCCAGCAGAAAAGTTTTATATATTCTATATGAATATATTCAAGAGGCACCAGTGTATAGCTATATGGATTCCAGGAGACACCACCCATTTTAGGTATCTAAATATGAACGTGAAAGTCTACTTTTATTTTATTTTATGTTTTTTTTTAAATCTTGGCCCATCTGTCCAGCTGCCAAATGCATGAGGATGGGGGTTGTCATTCTATGCATATAATATCATAGTTTTAAAGTCTGATATCTTGGAATAGAGTCAAATTTTCTGCTGTGGGAAGCTCCCTTTACTAATTCTATCAAGCTCTTTGATGATATCCTGCCCCATTGAAGTCAATTGAAGTTTTGCCATTAACCTCAATGGGACTAGGATTTCACTCTTTATTACTCAACCAAGATATCTTTTCAGAACCTTTTATCGCAGGTTTCAGAGTTTTGATGAAACTGCACCTTTGGCCCTTCCTTGGTCTACATAAGGGATGCCCTCCAGCTATCACCTCTCTTTGGACAGGGACTGTCCATGTCTTTCTCCCTTCAGATTGAGGATTTAGTCTTGAAGTCACCCTGCAAATCGCTGGGATTATCCCAGCAGGTCTCACCTTAGGTCAGCCCCTGCAGTTTCATTGTGTCCCAGGGGCTGTGACAGGATTACGTGAAACCAGTAAACCCTCACAAAGCAAAGTATGTTTATTTTTAGGGCAAAAGCATCACGGAGGAAACATATCCTAAAACCAATAAAAGGTCTACAGTCTTACTAAGGTTTCCTATCTTCCACGTGGAGCGCCCCTGGCAAGTTCCAGTCCTTCAGACCATTTGCCCACTTGCTTCCAAGTTTATGTCAGTTTGTTGGATCAAAATGAGGAACTCTCAGACAGTTCAGGCTGGCCCTTCATACCATAAGCTCTCTCTTTGTCTCCTGGAACCTGGTCTGAACCAGGATATGTAATGTGCCCCAGGCAGTATTACTTCTCTGGAGTGGTTTAGCAGTCCCAGGGTGTGCACTGATTTTCTGGTTCCTGGAGGGAGCTCAGTAAAACTCCCTCATGAGGCCAGCATACAATCCCTGATTCACAGAGATACAGATAATATTTAGAAGTTGATACAATAGTCCCAAAGATACTGTTGTGTCCATAATATCTGTTACTGGTCCAAAGATGAATATTGCCTAAATATTGTCCTCCTTCTCAGACTGTCATAACTTAGGGAGGAAATGACAGGTTTCAGAGTAGCAGCCGTGTTAGTCTGTATCCACAAAAAGAACAGGAGTACTTGTGGCACCTTAGAGACTAACAAATTTATTAGAGCATAAGCTTTCGTGGGCAACAGCATCCGAAGAAGTGGGCTGTAGCCCACGAAAGCTTATGCTCTAATACATTTGTTAGTCTCTAAGGTGCCACAAGTACTCCTGTTCTTTTTTTAAGGAGGAAGTGTCACATTTTGGAGAATAAAGGAAACATATCTCTGATCAGTTGATTTAAAAACAGGTGGTGGCTGTTGGACAATGCTCAGGGGCTTGGCAGGTTAGATAGCTTTAATGCCTGATTCTCCACCACTGAAATCAATGGGAACTTTGCCATTAACATCAATAGATACACATTCAGGCCGTTAGCCTCAGTACAGGCTTGTCTTTAGCCTAGCAAAACTTGTACTGTGGTGTACAACACCAGAAATATGAGGTACTGATGGATGTGGACAGAAATAGGTGTCACACATTGGGTTAACCCTGCAATCTCTCCAAATTCTCTGGTAGCATAAAGTGCCTTTAAGTGAGCGTAATTTAGCCACAAATTTGAGTCCCCTTTGCACTGCCAGAAGGAGTCAGTGGAAATGAGAATCAGGCCTGTTGTGGCGAGTAGTTAGGTGGAAAAAGAGTAAGTGTCCTACAAACCCATCTAATAAAAGGGAGCATATCATAAACTTTACAGCCAAACAACTAAAACACTGAAAGGGCTAATCTTTCTAGTGGCGAACTCCCCTTTGCCAGAACTGCAGAGAGAGTTGAAAGAACAGGAGTACTTGTGACACCTTAGAGACTAACAAATTTATTAGAGCATAAGCTTTCGTGGGCTACTGCCCACTTCTTCGGATGCATACGGAGAGAGTTGAGTCCACTATCCCTGCCCTCCATTAGGAGGTTAAAATTGCTTTGACCCTCAACATGCCGTGACTGTCTTTTGTAGGTTTAAATAAAACCCCAGAAGAAATTCTGAAGTGGAAAGCACAAGAAAGAGGCATTAGAACAAAGCAATATCATTTCCCATCCTTCTTTTCAGATAAGAGCTGTTCAGTTCTGGTCCTTAATTGTATAAAAGATGAAGCAATTATTGTGTGATCTTGACACCTACAGACAGCTCCCCATGGATTTGAAAGGTTAAGATGAGCATTGTATGAAATAAGTATTAGATATGCTAAAGGTGGCACTGAAAGAGATGTGAGTTGGCAGAGAAGAAGGGGGAAGTGAAAGAACCAATTTGCGGCTGCAGTACTGGCCTTTGGCCCATACTGCCAAAGTTTGGAATAACATGCAGCTACTGTAGAAAAGGTCTCTGTGCTTCATGAAATACAGTAATAAATCAGTTATGCCTTTTTTGTGTCCATTCCTGAATTGTTTGTTTAAAGTAGAACCTCAGACTTATGAATCCCAGAGCTACAAACTGACCGGTCAACCACACACCTCATTTGGAACCGGAAGTGCACAATCAGGCAGCAGCAGAGACCCCCAAAAAAGGAAATACCGTACAGTACAGTGTTAAACGTAAACGACTAAGAAAATAATGGGAAAGTTTTAAAAAAATATTTGACAAGGTAAGGAAACTCTTTCTGTGCTTGTTTCATTTAAATTAAGATGGTTAAAAGCAGCATTTTTCTTCTGCATAGTAAACTTTCAAAGACGTATTGAGTCAATGCTCAGTTGT
Organism: Chrysemys picta bellii; assembly: GCF_011386835.1. Classification (NCBI taxonomy): domain Eukaryota; kingdom Metazoa; phylum Chordata; order Testudines; family Emydidae; genus Chrysemys; species Chrysemys picta. The sequence goes on from NC_088795.1 coordinate 132,182,525, forward strand.
AAACTTTTGAAAGAAAAAACATAATATTTTGTTCAGGGTTATGAACATTTCAGAGTTACGAACAGCCTCTATTCCTGAGGTGTTCGTAACTCTGAAATAGGTGTCACACATTGGGCTAACCCTGCAAGCTCTCCAAATACGGAGTTCCCACTAAGCCCATCGTGAACATGTTAGTAGCCATTACAAGGTCTATTTTATCAGAAGTAATGTGTGATCTTCCACAGCAATAATGCAAAGGATTGTATTATAAATTAGAAAACAGATTAGGCTTGATTCTCCTCTACATTCTGGAGCCTTTATGTATTTTGATTTCTATTTAGGCACTAGACACCAGGATTCATATGTATAACATTTAAACATAGGGTGCAAAAACAAATCGGAGGACTAGTTTTGTCCCATCCCACAGGCCATATAGAGTTTCTACATGGATTTCTGTGGGCTATCTGCACGGGGTGAATTTTACCCAATGGAGTTATGAATGAGAGGATTCTGCTCTTAATACTAACTGTTATTAAGATTTATGGGTAAACCTGAGACTTCATATTACTGCACAATTGACTTTTTTGTTCTTGATTGTGCTACTGAACGGTAGGTTAGTGTCATCCACACTTAACAGTATTAGATAAAGTCTTTCACATTAGAGATCTGAATCTTTGGAAGCTGTTTGGTTAGAATATACAGTATTGATTCCTTAATATTATTAAGGCTGCCAGGTCCTTGCTGTGGTGACACAGCATTGTATAAAGCTGAAGAGATTATTTTATTTATTGAGTGGCAGAATAGCAATATTGAGAGTATTGCATGTGTTGGATGATCCTGTTAATTGAACTATTCTGATAATACAGTGTTAATCTTCTGTTAAAGAGCTTACTTAAGTAGATAGCTTGTTCTCCATTACCACAAGGCCAGCATCTGCATAATATTTTTATAGCGGTTCATGAGTCACTATGGATCACTTACACCTGATTCAGGGTGTGTGTGTGTGGGGGGGCATTATATATAAACATAAACGGGAGTGTTAAATGGTGATTTTTCTGTAAGAGAGAAATGCATCTGCTTTTATCAATAGAAAGATGTATTTCAGCTTGCTTTACATTCATCTCCATTCAGTAGTATTAGCAGCAGCATTTTTGCATTGGCAGTCTGGTCTAATGGTATGGTCAAAGGGTTGGGACTACTAACTTCTAATCCCAGTCTTTCATGTGTTGCTAATTATTTATATTGCAGTAGCGATCATTGTATCAGGCACCATACAAACAAATTGCAATAGACTGTCACTGCCCCAAAGAGCTTACAAACTAAACAGACACAACAAAGGGTGGGAGAAACTAAATAGTACCATCCCCATTTTACAGATGGAGCAGTGGTGCAGAGATATATGAAGTGACTTGCCTAAGGTCACATAGAATACCAGTGGCAAAGCCAGGAACTAATCGCCTGAACCCCATCTCAGCACCTTAACCACAAGACCATCTCTCCTCGTGTTGTTGTCCAACCTGACCCCCCAAGCTCATCCACAAGGACCCTGCCCTCTCCACATTGAAATCCCTCCTGCAGCCTCACTTCTTCTGACTTCCCTATCGAGAATTCTTCTGATTTAGACTGGCAACTCACCCTTGAACAGTCTGTAATCTGTTTGCATTTGCGGTAACCCAGGTTACGCTGTGAGGAGAGTTAGAGAAAAACCAAGACAAAAGGGATCGTTTAAATGTTTAGAACATTATAGGCAGGGGCGGCTCCAGGCACCACCACAGCAAGCACGTGCCTGGGGCGGCAAGCCGCAGGGGGCCGCTTGCCAGTCGCTGTGAGGGCGGCAGTCAGGCGGCCTTCGGCGGCAAGCCTGAGGGAGGCTCGCCGGTCCCGTGGTTTCAGCAGCAATTCGGCAGTGGGTATGCCGAAGCCGCAGGACTGGCAGACCACACACAGAAACGCCGCCGAATCCATGTGACCACGGAACGCCCGCAGGCACACCGCTGAAGGCCGCCTGACTGCCGTGCTCGGGGTGGCAAAAAATATAGAGCCGCCCCTGATTATAGGGGAAAACCCAAAAGTGTAGCAGGAGCATAAATAATACATAATATTACCAAGTTCTTACTACTTATAATAATAAACCATAACTTACCAACTCATTAACCATTGTGAGCTTGTACGCTCTACTCTTCCTTACTTTGTGCAGTTAACATCAAATGCATCATTATTAACAAGAACAAAAGAAATTACTCAACACTATACCGTGTCACTTTAGAGAAGTATCAACTTTTCCTTTCCTAGGTTGTAAGTCCAGCTCCACTCTTGCTGTCCTATCCGTTGCTTCTCTTTGGGGATTGTGATGCTCCTTAGATTCGATGTTCATGTGACTATACCTCTTTTCAATCAGTTTATCCCCAAGTGGTTTTTTTTCCACCTAGTGTCCCTCACTTGTCCAGTAGGCATCTTTGGATTGCATCACTTCAATAGATGTTCTAACAGTCATTCTCTCTGTTCACATACTTTAGGCCCTGTGCCCTTGTGGTTCTCATTTACTGTTTTCAGGATCTATTTTCTTCTAATACTGCTTTTCCAACAATTCCCCTTTTCACTAATTATAGTTTTTTTCCCCTTGATACTTTCGATCTGGTACATCAGTAGATTTTATTTCCCTCTTCTTCCCTTCTCTAATAGTATCTTCTTTATACCCGGTTCTATTTTTTGCTGCTTCTCCTGGCCTACTGACTACCTACCTCCTTAAAGTTCATTGACATGAATGGAGTTTGGAACAGACCCTTAGTGACTTGTGATTTAGTTGATGTCTGTACAGCATTTTGAATGTGGAATGTGCAGTTCTATAAATGTTAACTATCATTATAACTTTAAGCCAGCAACACGATGGCATGGGCATTGTTCTCTGTCACGCAGAAGCTTCATTCTTTTCCTCATCTACATTTTGTGGTTAAGAAATAAATAGCTTTGCTTGTAAGAATGACATGAACAAACCTGTTAAAGAGCTTGAGAAATATTTAATCAGTGGAATGAACACTCAAAAGTCTGAACACCTCCATCGCGGGGAAGTGGATTAATGTCTGAAATCACAACTGTTAAAAACTCATTGAAGTTTCTTTGTCACAAATCTGAGTCATTATGAAATTCTCTAACCTGTAGTTATAGAGGGAGCATTTTTTGTTTAGAATTAGGGGTGAAATCTCAGCTCTCATCCTCAAGTCAATAGCAAAGTTCCCATTGATTTCACTGGAGTCAGGATTTCATCCTAAAATACACATACACTGGGTACCACTGGTGAAAACATGTAGGATATGTGTAGCTACACACCGCCCCCTGGCAGCTCCCAGTGGTGGGGACAATTGCCAGAAGCGGGGAGCTGTTGAACCCGTTCTCTGCTGTCTCCCCACTGCTCAGCCTGAGCCTTTCCCTGAAGCATGGAGAGACTCCAGAAGTGGGGAGGCAGTGGAACACTATGCTGCTAAAAATAGCAGTGTAGACAGGAGAGGCGCTACTTGTGGGAGTCAGTGTAGAGAGCCATGTAGAGTACATGCCCTAAGGTTCAGGTGTGTTTTTACTCACGTAAGCAGAGCCTCGCCATTTACAGCACTATTTATAACCATGCATGTACTCTCCATGCTGCTATAAAGAGTGTGCAGTATAGACGAACCCCTCGATGTCTTTAGGTCTCAACATTTCCAGTTCCTTTTTCAGATGCACAGGGACCTCAATTCTTACTTTAAGCCACCTAATTCAAAGTGTCCTGATTTTTCAGAGGTGGTGAGCAGTCTGTAGTCAGTGTGGGACACAGTTGCTCAGAGCCTCTGCACATTAGGAACTTAAACATGGATGTTGAGCAACTGTGGTTTCCTAAAGGTAGACTCCAGTGTGCACGTTAAAGTAGCCTGACTTTCAAAATTGCTGAGCCCCCAGCAAGGCTCATGGACATATGATTAAAAAAAAAAAATTAGGGCAGATGCATTGAACCACCAGAATAATGAAAATGGTGGTACTGCATAAAAAGATGAGGGAAGAGTGGAGGGCACAGAAGCTTTACAGCCTTTTGCACTGGCCTGTGTGAAAGCCAGACTGAAGCCAAGTCCATGTGCTCAGAGGAGAGAGAGAGAGAATATGTTTTTGATGGAAATATTCAATTTTTCATTAAAAAAATGCCCCAAATTCAAAATATTTTGATTTGGAAATATTGTTCCAGTTCCTCAATGGAGTTGTAATTAGGTTGTCTCATTACCCCATTCTGCTCACCATGGCCAGTGACTCCCACACACCCTGACTCCTCTGGCCCAGAGGGAAAGTATGGCATCCTGGGACATGTAGTCCAACCCGGGAGCCCAGTCTATAGCAGAGAATGGATACACAAGGCTCTTGAACTACAGCTCCCAGGAGGCACTGCAGCACCTTTCCAAATCAATATATTTTTGTATTTGATTTTTTTCCAAAAAATAAAAATAAAAATCTGTAGAATTTTGTTTTGTTTTCACTGAAATTTTCTGAACACTTCCTCTTCCCCACACACATTTTCCATCCAGCTCTGGTTATGAGGCCACACTGAGCATAAACACAGTATCCAGGGTAGCTCAAGCTAGATGCCAGAGAGGGGTGATATAGCAGCTATTCTCTCTTGGCAGATGTTCATTTCTAGCGTTCCTGAGCTGGTATGGCCCTGCATAGCTTGTTATTCTGGACAAAGCCTAGCTGATGCTGTTGGGGCCTAAGGATATAAAATAAAAATTGAGATATTATATTACATTATTTAAGATATGGCAGGTAGGTGTTCATGTCATTATAGCTGTGATCTAGTGCATAAGCACATGGGGCAGACTTAAGTCTAAATGTGTTACTTTAAGTATGGCATTTCCTGATTCTGGACTTCTCAAGTTTACAGCCATATGCCAAAATTGATAGTGAGTCACATGCCTTTACAGGGGACTGGAAGGTATGAGGCACCTAGTTACCCATTCCAGCTAACTGTATTGTGTCTTGCAGTGTGACTATCACAAACTATCATGGTACTGCTCATAGGTGCCGACTTCCCCTCTGCCTGGTGGGTGCTCAACCCCCCGGCCCATGCCCTGCCCCTACCCTGCCTCTTCCCGCTCCTGCACTGCCCTTACCCTGTCCCATTCCACCCCTTCCCCAAAGTCCCCACCCCCATTCCACTCCCTTCCCCCAAGTCCCTGGCCCTGCCCCGCCTCTTCTCCGCCTCCTCCCCTGAGCGCACCGTGCCCCTGCTCCTCCCTATCCCTCCAGGAAAGTCCTAAGCGCTGCCAAACAGCTGTTAGGCTGTGGGAGGGCTGGGAGCACTGGGAGAGAGGGGGAGAAGTGGGGACACAGCGCGCTCAGGGGGGAGAGAAAGAGGCGAGGACAGGGGAGCTTGGCTGCTGGTGGGTGCGGAGCACCGGCTAATTTTTCCCCGTGGGTGCTCCCGCCTATGGCACTGCTAGTTACTCCCCCAAACCTGTGGAGGTGAGTGGATACCCCTCCTTTTGTGTGTGACACCCCCCTCCAGTGTGTTGGCCGGCACAGAGGGGGATGTAATCTATGCCTGGTATAGGGCAACTGCAGTTTACTTCCTGCACTCATCTCCCAGAGCAAGGTAGTAACCAATTTTGAGTCTCAGTCACAATCTAGTCCAGTCCTAGAGAAATGCAGTTACATTCTTCTCTTTACTAAGGGGCTTGTGGCAAAGTTACAATTGTGACCCTAAATGGCCTTTTTCCATAGGTTTTTGTTGTCCTTGTTGTTGGGTTTTTTTGGTATGTAATTTTATATACAATGCTGTAAAAAGAATTTCACAAAATAAATTACCTAGAATGAGGCACTGTGACCTCCAGCCTTGATTTAAACAGAAGCAGCTGAATGAAAAGGTCACTAGACAATGGAGATTGGGAGCAAAATAATTAAACATCAGAAGCATGATGGAAGCCAAGTTGGTGAAACAAAATGGACGTATACACTGCAGAGTGGTTTTTGTACATCTCACTTCCAAGTTCACCTTCTTCAAAGAAAATTAAGGTTTATCTGACCCCATGTAAAATGATTAGGTGGAAAGGTGGTCATGGAATTAAGAATCTCTGTGGGTGAGTGTTTCATCTTCATTTGGTTTAGATAACATATAAGGAAACAGAAATGGGAGAGGGATGGTCTAGATAATTCTTAGTCCTGCTCTGAGTGCAGGGGACTGGACTAGATGTCCTCTCGAGGTCCCTTCCAGTTCTATGATTCTCTGATTCTTATCAGTCAGTAACATCCTTTCTTTCATCTTCTTTCATGTTAAAGTCTTGGTCATAACTACAAGTCTCAGTTTGTAAACAAGGTTTTCTTCCCCATTCTCACCCACTTCTTTTCTCTTCATTCTTCAGATGATTGTAAGGTTCTTGAAATATGATTACAATTTCCTATAAGGCCAGTTTATAACAATGATGACCATGTTCTGCCTAGCCAGTCTACTTAGTGCAGTTTCAACTGATGCTCATTTTGGTCATCTGACTAAATGCCAAATCCTTCTCTTGGATATGTGTATATTCTCATTATGTGAGTTGTGGTAGTGTCCAGAGGCCTCCAGTCAGGATTAGGGCCCTCATTGTGCTATGTGGTTTACAAACACACAGGAAGATATGGGGGTAGATCTTCAGCTGGTCAAAATTGTTATCCGTCCACTGACTGCAATGGAATGATGGCACTTTACACTAGCTGATGTTCTTCCCTATGGTCCTTGCCCTGAGGAGTTTACAATCTCTCACTGAAATCAATGGAAACCACACCAGCATCTGAGGGCAGTATCTGATCATTAGTTAAGCTTCTATAATTCTGCCTCTAGGTCATGATTCAGGAAGGTACGTATACACATGAGAAATCCCTCTTCTTTCTTCTTCTTCTTCTTGAGAAGAAATAGGCTGAAATTATCATAGAATCATAGAATATCAGGGTTGGAAGGGACCTCAAGAGGTCATCTAGTCCAACCCCCTGCTCAAAGCAGGACCAATTCCCAACTAAATCATCCCAGCCAGGGCTTTGTCAAGCCAGGCCTTAAAAACCTCCAAGGAAGGAGACTCCACCACCTCCCTAGGTAACGCATTCTAGTGTTTCACCACCCTCCTAGTGAAATAGTGTTTCCTAATATCCAACCTGGACCTCCCCCACTGCAACTTGAGACCATTGCTCCTTGTTCTGTCATCTGCCATCACTGAGAACAGCCGAGCTCCATCCTCTTTGGAACCCCCCTTCAGGTAGTTGAAGGCTGCTATCAAATCCCCCCTCATTCTTCTCTTCTGGAGACTAAACAATCCCAGTTCCCTCAGCCTCTCCTCATAAGTCATGTGCTCCAGACCTCTAATCATTTTTGTTGCCTTCCGCTGGACTCTTTCCAATTTTTCCACATCCTTCTTGAGTTCATTATAACTGAATCTTGAGATTTGAAAGCCATTCTAATACTTCTGGGGTAGCAGAGTGGTTTCCCCTTGTGCCACCACTGTAAGTGTGAATGGGGAGGTTGTCCACAATGTGTCATATTGTTTGTACCTCACCACAGTCACAATTTGGTGATTCTTCAATGTTCCATTTGTGGAGGAGATATCCACACCTTCCATGTGCACTCCACTGCCTATGAGGAAGGCAAAATCCCAGGACTTCTTTTGTTGCATCTTCAATCAGGCCTTTTTTTGGGACATCACAAGTGGCCCATGATTCAAGCCAGTGAGCATTGGCATTGTTTCTATTGGCAGCACTTTGGCCTGACACTTATTCAAGTGGAAGGCAGAGATGAGTATTTTTGAAGTGTTGGGTTTCAGTCACCAAGCTTTGAAGTATGTCTCAAGTGTCCGAATGTCATTGTTCATGACCTTTCCTGTGGCCTTCAAATCGGATGTTTGCACTGCTAGCACAATGTCATCTGCATCGATGAATTTACAAGATGGTATGATCAGAATGTTGCTGGTATAGAGATTGAACAGTTCAGGTCCTAAAATGGATCCCCGTGGCAGGCCGTTGTTCAAACTCCATGATTTGCTGTCAGATTCATCAAGGTGTATGGTGAACCCTCTGATACTCAGCATCTCAGTGATGAGTCTGATGGTTGATTGGCATGGGAAACCTAATAATAACTTCAGCAGGAGACTTTTGTGCCACAGAGTATGGTATGCAGAAGAAAGGTCAATGAATGCTGTTGCTGTTTTCAATTTTCACTGGTAGCTGTATTCTATGTAGCTTGTTAAGGCCAGCACCTGGTCACAGCAGTTGCAACCAGTTCTAAATCCGGCCTGCTTTTTGGGGACCAGATGCCCATATATAGAATCATATAAATGTAGGGTTAGAAGGAACCTCAAGAGGTCACCTAGTCCAGTCTCCTTCACTGAAGCAGGGCCAAGTAAACTTAGACCATCCCTGACAGGTGGCCAGGGTTGTTATTCTATCTTCTCCCACCCCTGAAAAAGCACCAAGCATATGTTGCCATCATATATTTAAAATGCTTCAATATATAATTTGCCAATTTGTTTCTCCATGATGTTGTCTGTAATGAAGTCACTTCAATGTGTGTACCTTATGCATGGAACAGCCACCCTGAACTGATCATCAAAACCGTAAATCCCTCCTCCAGACCCATCATATCTGTAGCAACTTTCAGAAATGAGCCAATCAGAAATGGCTACTTTGAGAGCCTAAGCCAGTGCTGCCCATTCAGACAGTAACTGCACATTGTGTGACACTCTCTTTAGTTGACACTTCAGCTACTTTCTAAATGCAAGCGTGTATACTTGTTCACATCTTTCTCCCAACACTCTCCATGCATTAGTGATGTGCAGCACCCTCCCATCCACACATTAACTCCCAAGGTGTTCCACATGGGCACAACAATCTGCTTATATGGAACATTTTGCCCATAGATTGTAAATTAATGGAATCAGAGATGATGTCTCTATGTGAGTTCTTGCAGCACCTAGTACATAAGACCCCAATCATGTTTGAACCATTTGAGTACTTCTACAATAAAAATATTTAATAATAATTAATCATGAATTTAATGTTATCTTCCATTCTTCCAGTCTTCCTATAGTTTTCCCTTCACCTTCCTACATACAATGTCTAATATAGCTGCAACTAAATTGTTTGGGGCAGGGCGATGTTTTTTTGTTCTGTTTGCATAGTGCCTAGCACAATAGGATTCTCATCCTTTACTAGGGAGCCTATGTACTGTGGTCATACAAATAATATATATTTTTTTAAATATGAGATACAATGTAATCTTCCTATGCAATTTCCTATTATCGTTTCCTATTACAACTGGTGAATAATCAAGAATAGAAATTACTTCCCCCTACTTCCTGAGGCTTAAAGTAGGTAATAGCTATTATACAAACAACTCACCTCTATTCTGGAAATATTAAAACCAACTTACTTTACATTTGCTGTGCTCTACTGGTGTGCTCTTACTCACCAGCTGCATGCCTTTTTATTTTATTTCACAATGTGATGTGACAAATCAGAAAATATTTCACTGGTTCTCTGATGGAAACATAATGCAACATAGCTATTTTCCATTCACACACTGGCTTTCCAAATTAAAATAACATGATAAACAAGCGTGGTGGTGAAAAATCCATGGCGGCCATCTTTTGCAGTAGAGTTGTGATACCCTTTAAAATCTTTAAGTTTTCAACACACCTTAGCAAGGCAGACTTACCCAGTACAAGGCCAAGGTGCTGATAAGATGGTAAAACCACATAATCAGATGATGACCAGGACGAATGAATCTGTACACTGTTGTATTAATTTAGATGGACTATATGGGCCAAAGGTGTTAACATAACCTGTTCACTGTTCAGTATTAAACAAGGTTAAATACAGTCCAAGTCTTCGTATACAGAGACTTCAGCCTAATTAGTACCATGGCAAACGCACCATTCAAATCCTTTTAACCTTTTATTAAAGACATAGAAAGGAAGGAAACAAGCATTTAATAAGGCTTTCATTTTAATAACATAACTTGTTCCCTTTATCTTTAGCTGGAAATAGTTTTAGAAAGGGAAAAAAAAACACTTTTTGGCAGTGTCTTAGATAGTATTAAAGATGGCAATAACTGTCCTTTTGGGGAAAAGAGAAGAAGTTAGTTGAGATGACCTGGCGCTCTTGTTGCTGCTGTTGTTAAAGTCCACGCCTGTTTCATCACAAGTAGTGTTTGTGTTTCAGCTGGAGTTGTCATTGTCATCTGGATGCCTCTTTCTGGCCTGGTCAGTCAGAACACGTCTCAGTAATAAGATGAAGAATACCTGGGGTCCCAGGAGATGGTGGGGGTGGCAGCCAGAATGATGAAGCTTGCTCCAGTAGCCTCTGCCTGCTCTTCTCTATTTTCACCTCAAAGTCTGTTTCTTTAAGGACCCACAAAGGGAGCAATGGGTGGTATAGCCCAGCCCCGTGTTATTTTGTCCACCAATTAGGCCTAATATCCGACACAACCAATTTTGGTTAATTAACTTCCAGCTTCACAGTGTCTGTTTTTAACAAGCATAATTTCAAAGTCCTTGGGCCTTTTTGGTTTAGACTAATCCAGTTTGGTTCTCTGTTGGGTTCTCTTGCACCTGTTTATAACATTCTTTACTGAGAATAACTTGACCTACTTTCCATTGTAAATTCCTAAGCAGGCAAAAGTTATAGACCAATTGTCACAACAACATCAAGCCACCCTGTCAAATGAAGTGTGCAGGCAGGAGATTAGAATGCGAAAGCCCACTCCAAATCCATCTGGCCATGGCTCAGAGACTTCTTAGAAAACCGAGGTAGAGGAGATGAAGAGAAACTTCTCTGCTATCAAAGCCAGCTCCCCATGTTCTGCATGGTGAACTTGGTAACTAATACATGGATGGCACTCTATTAAAGCCCTTAAGCAACTACATTACAACTGCATACATCTATCTAAGGTACTTATATGGTACCCACCATGGTGTAGTATCTAAACACCTCACAATCTTTAACACATTTATCCTGCCCTAGGAGTTAGGGAAATTCTTTACTCCCTATTTTATAAATGGGGAACTGAGGCATAGAGAGACTAAGTAACATGCCCAGGGTAATACAGGATGTTTGGGGCAGAGCAGGAATTGACCCCTACTTGCTCACAGCTCAGGGTAGGGCACTAACCACTGAACCATACTTCCTCTGTAGGCACTATAAGACCAAAGGTTGCACCTGAGCTGATCTCCAACTGGGCAAATGGCCAGAGAAGGGTGAAGAGTGGATGGAACCATTGTTCCTTCCCGAAACCCTTTGAACACTGAGCAACAAAGAAAACTGGCTGAGGGAGTATGTTGAACCCATTTAAGGGCTGTAGCAACTCCCATTCCACCAGCAACAACTGGTGTCTCTGCAGCACGGAAGGTGAGAGAAAGTGATTTCAGGAATCAAGATAAATAAAGAGTTGTAACTGAAGATTTGAAAAATAGCATCTTCTTTTGGTTGTTTGATTAAAACAATTTATTTTGGCATTTTTTCTCTGGTAGATTTAACAACTGATCCCCTAGAAGCTATTAAACTATTGTTCTGGAAGTGCGATTTTTGGTGTCTAATCCTAGGATACTGCTGAAGTGAGAGAGTTAAACATTCTGTTGGCTGGATTTATCCTCTGATGTAGCAATTAAGGATTGGGATAGTCTCTTGGTATTATCTTTTTTCGATGAGAGAAGTAGTAGACTTGATTGCATATGATGGATGGCTTTGTTGTGAAATTAACCAGTAAGAGCATTTCTGGAAATTCAATTAATTATCTTCCTTTTCTCTCTCTGAAAAATTATAAAAAAAGAAATAAAATAATAAAATTGTTTTAAATTGCTGTCTCAAAAGAGGGGGGGTGGGGGGAAAGAATAGCTGGACTAACATTTGAAAAGAAAGTCTGACCTTGCCGGATTTTACTTTATATTTTTGGGTTGCAAGACTTAATTAGGAACATTCTGGACCTACCAGCTTAGATACTCATCTTCATGCATCAGTTTGAAACCAAGACACAATTAGACATAGAGCTGGATTCTCCACCCACCCAATGCATCTGGAAGGCTGCACAGAACTCCAGAATTCCTGTAGAGTTCAGCACTATTGTGAAATATCCTGAGACTTTACTGCAAGATGTCATGGTAGGTACGTTATCTGGTAAATCTTATCAGCTGATGCATGCAGCATAGTAAATGGTGATCAGGTACAATAGCAATCAGACACAATATGACAACAAAGACCCTATCCTATAACCCTTATTCATGCAAATATTCAATGGGAAGACTCCTATTGACCACAATAAGCTTTAGATCAGGTCATTTTTAGAGATGTGTGAATACTTTTTTGGGGGGGAGGGGGGGAGGAGGTCTTACTGACGAAACAACTACAACAACTAAATGATTTGTGTCTATTATAATAATAATAATTAATAAATATGGGACAAACAAAATGTTTTATTTGACCCAAAATAGAACACTTGTGTCATTTTCAACTTTTTTTTACCCTTTTTAAAAAAAATTGAAGGAAAATTCAAAAGACTTTGGTTTCAAATAAAAAAAACAACAACATATTTTGTTTGAAAATGTCTGAACATTTTTTTTTTTTGTGGTTGGGGGGTGGGGAGGTTGAACTGAAACAATTTGCGGAATTTGACATGAAATTGCAAATGTTTCAGTTAACCTGAATCTATTTCTATTTTTATTTTGGTGGGGAAAAAGAAATTTCTGTCCAAAAGAATTCACCTCGCTCTCACTTAGGTGAGTAGTTCCATTAAATCCAATGGAATACCTCAACATGTGTAACATTGACTTATATGGGCAAAGGTTGCAAAATCAGATTGTTTTTAAATTTTGGGTCATTACTGTGGCTACTTGTATTGTTTGCAAGTTATTACTTTATTTTCCAAATAAATTAGCTATAGATGCATTTTTCTCTTTAACACAAGAAAGAAAACAATCAATATTGTACAATTTGTCATGAATTGAATGAACATGTTTTGTTTTGTTTTTTTCTATAGTAATAATGGGAAAAGGCAGAAATATCATTGATACGGGTTATTCCATGCAAGCTCTAAATGTCATTCTTAACACATGAGAAGCAGAGTGGAGACTTTTATTGATTGAAGGAATGTTTAATAAGTTATGTTCAGTCTTTTTTTTTTCTTTTCAGGCGCTTGACTTATGTTTTATATTACACATTTAAAGATCATTTTTGTCTGTTTATCATTGTGACTGGACGAACTAGGCCCTGAGACCCCCTGCTGGAGGCCTCGGGGCCCTGCCACACCCCACCCCAGAAAAGGGCAGAGGAGAGGGTCCTCCAAGCTGCCTAGAGTGGCTGTGTGGGACACAGCAATCAAAAAAGGGGCTGCAGGACCCAGCGGGATAATATAAAGCAATTGGCCCCAGGAGCAGCAGCTGGTGCGGCTGGCCCTGGGGCTGCCCGAGCAGCAGTGGTCCCAGAGCAGCTGTCCCAGTGGCTGCCACAGAGGGGCTGTCCCTGGCGGCCGCGGAGCAGAGGGTGGCCGGGGCACTGAGTCCCCAGAGCAGAGTTCCACCAGAGCAGTGGTGCCTCAGGGGCCCCCAGAGCATCTAAGATTTAGTCAGGGATATTTATAGTAAAAGTCATGCACAGGTCACCAGCTGTGAATTTTTGTTTATTGCTCATGACTTTTACTAAAAATACCCACGATTACATCTCATTCTTAGACATAACTACACAATCCAATTTCTAATTATATTAGATCAGTAAATTGGACAAAGATTTGCAATGCCGTATGGCAGACAAAAAACCTTGTGCATGTTTGGGCTGCATATCCAGATGTATCCTATAAGCTGTTGAGCTTTCTCCAAGGTACTGGGTACCTCATCTCCCAGTGAAATCAACAGGTGCTGCAGATGTTCTGCACCTCTGAAAATTGGTCCATTTATTTAAATACCTTAATATGGATTTAGGTGCCTAACTTTAGGCACTCATTTTTGAAAATTTTGGTCAGAATCTATACCAATGTATATTTTCCAAGCGGTTGAAACCTGGTCCCAGTGAGGTCAATTGGAGCTTTGCAACAGACCTGAGGGGGAACTGGCTTTGGAAATAAGAGAAGGTATTAATGATGAAAGTAGAATATACCATCTCCTTCATTTGATCCTGACAGAAGTTGAGTTCACCCAACAGAGAGGTGTAGGTGCTCAGCTTGAGTCAGCACCTAAGATGACTCTCCTGATAATAAAATACAGGAGGGCTGGTCAAAGTTCTCTCATAAAATATTTTTTTAATTAAAAAAAAAGCTATTTTTGAACAAAATGAAAACTTTCATTTAATTCAACTTTTTGATGCAAAAAATCAAAAGGATCATTTTTCTTCCCCCACCCCTTTTCCAGAGGGGAAAAAGGGGGTGAATGAAGAAAAAAGGGTAGTAAACCCCCAAATTTAACATTGCAATCCTTTTTTTTTTCAGTTTTCACAAAACCAAATGAAATGAAAAATTTAGTTGTGTAGTTTCAAAGTGAAATTTTTCATTTCATATATTTTTCTTTGAAGCATTCCATGGAATTTTTGTTTCGTTTGAAGCTTCTTATTGAAATTAAGTTATATATTTTCAACCAGTACTAATGTACAGTGGATTTATTCCATGTTATATATTACTGAAGGGTTGAGAATCTGACATGAAAGTCACAAAATGAGATGCATATTATGCCTGGGAATTGCATTGAATTGTGTATCAGTGTCAGAAACAAAAATAATTATGTTCAGCAAGAAACTGAAACATAAATGAAGAGTCAAGAGATACTTTGATTGGACTTTATTGAATGATAATTATACAAAAGAAAGATGCAAGCAGGAGGTTATACACTGGCTGAAATATTATTAATTGACAGACTGAAGAAATCTCCTGCCAACAAAACAAAATTGCCATTTAAAACCGCAAGGAGTAAAGAGTCTTCTCTGAACTGATTGCTTCATGGGAAGTTTTTTAACACATTGTCACTAAAACGATTACTCTACCAAACTCTACATGTTGAATCATTAACCATGAAGAGGAGACAGGATGGAATGGAGTCATTGCTGTGGTTTACCATTCTGGTAAAGAGAATAGAAGAAGAGAGCTATGAATCTGTGTTACTTTCAGGACAGCAGATGTAGTTTTACTGCTATAATTAATAATACTAATAAATGATAGTTAAAATAACACCTTCCTCATGTGGGTGTTGTGGGAACCCTTCCATTAGTACTTGAAAAGAGCTCAGGTACAATAGTAATAGAAGACAGAAAGACAACTAGATTCATAGACTTGAACATCAGAAAGCTATGACCATCTAGGCTGACCTTCTGCATAACACAGGCAAGAGAATTTCACCCAGTGATTCCTGCAGTACAGGGAATGGTTCAGACCTAATAACTTCTGATGGACAGACCCAAACCAAATTCCGGAATCCAAATGGCTAGGCTGCTTGTGTGAGGAGACCACAACCTATTATCCTGACCAATATTGTCTTATTGTTTCCTTGTATTCCCTCATTAGTCTGTATCTATCTGTCTCTTGACTTATCCCTAGATTGCAAGCTCTTTGGGGCAGACGCTGTCTTCTAGTTCTGTGTTTGCACAGAGCCTAGCACACTGGTGTTCTGGTCATGACTTCTAGGCACTAGGGTAATGCTATTAATAAAGTGGTCCACACTCCAGAAGCATAAGTCCTGTAGTCAGACATTGTGCATCTTGGTCCCATTTCTGAGAAAGTGCCAAAATCCTGACACTCTTACTGAATATTTGGGTGTTTTAACTTATTAAATACAGAGTAAAAACTAAGGACCCCCGTGGTTGATCTAGTACTAGCAAAACATTATATTGCAAGGTGAAATCCTGGCCTCAAATGGGAATTTTATCATTAACTTCAATGGGGCCAGGGTTTTTCACCAGCAGTCCTTTTCATTCATACATCTCCAGAAAGTGATTAATATTATTATCCCCATTTTATTGCTGGGAATACTGAGAAACAGGGAGATTAAGTGGTTACATAGATTAAGGTTACATTGGGAGTGAGGAACAGAGATTGCAATTGAACACAGCAGGTGTCCTGACTGCCAGACTTCCGTTCTAAGTAGACTACTCTACCTCTGATTCTTTCATTGTTGGAAGGGTATTGCAGAAATTTACATCACAGAAGGATTACACCCAGGTTACGAAGAAAATCCTCTCTCCAGAGGAGAAATGGTATGAAGACCTTCATCTAAAGAACTTAAAACGAAACCAGCCCAACACACTGTGGTGGCAAAGATAGAAAGCTAAGATAAGGGTAATCAAATTTTATGCTTCCTGGCATAAGCTGATCACTGCAAGCGGTAAAAGCGAGATTGTTTTTTTCTCCTGTGTATAGCATCACACAATTAGCTAGCAATATTAGAGAGGTTTTCAATTTCACTTTTTTTTATCTGAAGCATTTAGTTCTTGCCAGTATGTATTAGACTTGATGACTCTGTGGTCTGATCAAATAGGAAAAAATCAGATGGGCCAATCTGAGCAGAGGAAAATAGGGATAGGACAATTAAAGCCAATGCAGATACATCCATTTACACCAGCCATGGATCTGGCCCTATATTTGTAAGAGCTAAAGTCCTGCAGCAATATCCCTGATTGGAGGGAAATGCTATAAGGTCTCTTCACTGTATTTCCTCCTTGTTGCACAGGGGTGGGATTTGACCACCATGGAACAAACAGGGGCTTTGGACTGCCAGAAACCATACACCTCTGTAGGATGCACTAGAGCCACGGGGCTATCCATTCAGAGGTTTTCTGCCATGGCATCAGATCTATCCCCTGTGCTCTTGACTCTCTTGGTGGTCCCTGGATATGACCCCCATATCAGTCTCCTGTTGCTCTCCCTGGAATCACATCACTGAATTACACCACCTGAATTACAGGAGGGAGGGTGTCCCAAGGCACAAAGATGACAACCTCAGGCTATGTTCTCACTTCAGGAGGGGTGGGGTCGATTTAAGATACGCAAATTCAGCTACGCGAATAGCGTAGCTGAATTCGACGTATTGGAGCCGACTTACCCCGCTGTGAGGATGGCGGCAAATCGACCTCCGCGGCTCCTCCATTGACGGCGCTTACTCGTAGCTCCCCTGGGGGAGTACAAGCGTCGATTCGGGGATTGAATGTCACGTCCCGACGAGACGCGATAATTAGATCCCCGAGAGATCAATTTCTACCCGCCAATTCAGGCGGGTAGTGTAGACATAGCCTCAGACATGCTGGCAAAGTCTCCATTTCTGGGGGGGGCCTTGTGGGGCACAGCAATGCACATCTGGCTCATCGTCCCACTCCCTGGCCTATCCCCTTCCCAAATATGCATCCCCAGAAACATAAACAGTGGGGTGATAGAGGGGGGAAAAGGAACAGTCACACAGATCGCTTACTCCCCATTCAGTGCTCTGCTTCTGGATGGTCATTTCCTCATGGGGATCCTGGGAGAATAATCCCCACCCTGAATTCTGGATTTCAAGATTTGGCTATAACTTTCTCCCTCATCACTGTGGTTTTGTGGTCTTTGCTTTTCCTCCATTCTCTTTCCCAGTTAGGATATTGGTTGCTAGATGAGCAGACTCCTTTCTTGGGAACTTGTTTGTTTGAGGACTTGACCTACTTTGTGCCATATAATTAATTTGTCTGAACTTTCAGAAGGAAAGACATAAAAGAGGTGTCCTACCGTTCAGCCACTTAAATTCCACTGGGAACAATGAAGAAATGGCATTTGCTAAGTAATGTGAAAAACTTCAGAGCACACTTCAGAAGTGTTTTAGAGGAACATATAAATCAAAAGATTTTTAAAGAACAGAGATTGGGTAAGGAAAAGAAACTGAAAAGGCATGAAGTCACTTCACCAAACACATTGTGGACCGGTATTAAAGGCTAGATCGTCAGTTGGTCTAAAATGGCAGAGCGCCATTGAAATCAGTTGAGTCAATTAACACCAGCTAATTTATACCAGCTGAAGGTCTGATTCTAAACTTTTACACTCAGATTGCCATTTCTGATTATTTTAATGTGCTTCAAAGTGTCAGTGTTGGTCTAGTCTAAAACCTGAACTGTGAGTGATGCAGTCCATATGTTCTGCTTTATGCTTGGAGATGTATTGAAAGAGAGTGCTCTGAATTTCAGTTTTACGGTAGAGTTGCTCTTTTGATGGATATTCAGTATGGTATATTTATATAGCTACTGCAAACTGTCACAACCCAATAATCTTTGGGTTCTACTACACAGGGAAGTTAGTGTGGAGTACTGTAGGATGTGAATTTAAAGTGGACTAGTTATTCTTCATTAATTTCATGTGTGGACACTCTACTCCAGAGAGACAGCTCTAATGATGGGTGCAAGGCTGAGGTGCAGAGACCTTTCAGTAGCCATGGAAAAAGCCAGGGCAATCCTGTCAGGGATGCCTCCTGATCCTATTTTGGGTCCCAGGCCTCAAAATTTGCAGCTGTACATCCAGCTGCTAACCTGCGGGCATGGGGGTGGAGGGGTGGGATGGATTGTTAACAGTGTGGTGCCATTTACTAGTACTAGAAGAGGAATATTGTGGCAATCCTTATTTTGCCTTGTGTCTGTGCCTAGATACTTGTGTAAAACCCTATGAATTATTTAAAACCTATGGATTTTTCTGTATGAAATGCATTGATGGCTCTTTATAAATGAATGTAACAGGTTTTTAAATTATTAAACACTTTATTATATAGCAAACAGAATTAAACCTGCAATTAAAACCACAGGGAAGTAACAATTCAAAGTGACACAGTGCAGTGGAGGGCAGAACAAAAAAAAGGGGATTCAAGACACAGCCTTTCCTCTGCCTCTTCTTGGCCCAACTGCGGTTGAACAGCATGGCTTGAAAATCTTAGTGGTGCTGGATGGCTCAAAAGAGCTGAGCTCCCAGGTGCAGCCTTTCTCACTGCCCTAAGCTTGGGTCCGTGAAAGGAATGACTTCTGAGAGCACTGCTGTGGGGGCAGAGTGGGGAGAAGCTGCTGGTATTCCCAGTACCCTCTTTTGTCCGGGGCTGCAGGACATGGCTGAGTCCTGGTTTAGGGTATTGCATTGCCTGCTGCTCTAATAGCAGCATTTTTGCGCTGTGTTGCCTCTGCATCTCCTTGTCTTTTTCAACTGTCTTGACACGACGACGCTGTTCCCAACCACTCTGACACTGTCTTTGGTCATTCCAATGATCTCTCTAGAGAGCTCCATCTCTCTTTTTATTCCCTTTCCATCCTGAAGTGCAGCTCCACCTTTCTATTAGCATTTTTCTTTGGGACCTTGCATGAGGTCCTCGAACACTTCCTCCCAAGTTTTCCATTTGTACCCCCTCAAGTTAGCCAACTGCTGAGCCATTGATAAAGGCCTTGTCCTTGAGGGTCTGGCTACTGCACATGTTGTGGCTGTGGGAGTAGGGAGAAAACACAAGCAGTTATTGCTCTTCTTCCAGAGAGGCCATGATAGTGTTTTATATGCATTTCTGACTCTCCTGCTATGAGATTCTTCCCAGTCTTGGGAGGGGGGACTTCAGAGACGGTAAGTGGTGTATGCATGAGGAGGGGGATTTATGTCTGCGTAGTACATGGTTTTGGGATTTGCCATTGTGCCTTGGAGAACAGGGGCATGGTGGGAATTATGGTCCTGGTTTGAGTAGCCGTTTCCCTTATGCTGTGTTGGAGGGTTTAGCAGGAAGCATGTGGAGGTGAGCTGAATAGTAATCCCCTCTACATCCCTCCCTTTTAGGCTGTTGTGATTGTCAATTATGCTGAAGAGAGTGACTAGGAGATAGAGAACAAACGTATTTGAAAAGGCAAAGGCCAGACCAATGAAATGCTGTGAAGTTCTTCACCGAGATGGTCCCCCCAGAAGTACTGCAGGGGTGGAAGGTACGTTGTGAGCTATAGCGGAAGGGTTGACCATGCAGCTATCCCCCATAGGGTCCAGACCAAAACTGAGCAATTTCTCAGTCTTAGATTCTGTTTTATCTCCCCCTGCAGACATGGTGAAAGTACAGAGAAAAATAGAAAGGGTTCTGCTCTGAGTGTCTGAAACAGTCACTGTTCACAGTCTTTCTGTATGCAAGCCTGTGAAAAGCCAGTAAGGGCTTTGCAATCCCTAAGGTAAACTCTTTTTCTGTGAGAATGCATATTACAGGGCAGTTATACCTCAGCAGGGAGCTGTAGCTTTGTATCTTTATGGGCATGCAATGCTCATATTTACCTCATGCAGACTGAGACTACTAGCCAAATGTCTTTTCCTGTAACCACTGTCTCAATATACGGTTGAATTGTACACAGATGAATGTTTTTATTATTTGACTATTATTTGTTTTTATTATTTGGGATGGGTGAGGTGGGATGGGGTGGAGGCTGTGGCTACATCATGCTGCCAGCTGCATTGGTCACTGTCGGAAGACAGAATACTGGCCTAGATGGACCTTTAGTCTGACCCAGCATGGCCAATAGTTGGGTCTTTAGTAGGGCCGTCCTTAGGATTTATGGGGCCCTATGCGGTATTATTAAAGTGGTGCTCCTATGCCCAACGGCAGCCCAGGCTCGCGTGTGTATTTTAGATAAGGATGGTCTTATTAAGGGTTTATTTTAAAAACGATATGTCCGAAGATCCAAACATTGAATGCCAAAGATGAATACTCAGATTGTGCATCTAAAAATCTGTGTAAGGATTTTTTAGAGATGTGATTTTATCAACTTCAGCAATGCGGCGCCTGGCTAAGGATGGCCCTGGGCTTTAGCATGAGACTGGGGCTGATTGCCCAGTGGGAGCAGCCACCATTTTTGAAAATGAGTATGGGGGGCAGCTGAATAGGTAGCGTGGACTGAAGGAGGGAGACTCCAAAAGTCTTCTAGCTTACATTACCTTAAAATGGCTGCTGCCTGGGGCACCCAGAACAGAAGCTACCATGGAAGTATAGCATAATAATAAATTGTAAAGATATGTACTTACCTGCCAAGGTTCTGTCATATTTATGGGCCCAAAATATCAAAGGTGTTAACATGACCCTGTCACAGTTAAACATTAAACCATTTGAATTGGGGGTTGGTATACAGAGACCTCAGCCTGCTTATACCATGGCAAACACACCATTAAACATCTTTTTTTTATTAAAGATACAGAAAAGAAGCCGGTAAAAAAGTTGAAGCATTTGAAATGTAAAGAATTAAGGCTTTCATTTTAACAACATCCTTTGTTCCCTGTACTTTTATCTGACTGTCCCTTAAATGGTATTAAATATGGCAATAAGTGTCGTTTTAGCAGAGATGGGCTGGAGCTGTCGTTATTGTTAATGTCCAATTCCATTTCCTAGAAGACAAAACAAGACAAACACACACAAGGGGAGAGAAAAGAACAGCAAAGATAGAAAAGGCAGATTCTGCCTCTAGTATTGAATGTCACTTGCATCCTCCTTGTTGGGAAAAACACATGCACAGCACATGGTCTTATCAGCCACTCCAAGACCTGGCAAACTTTTGCTGTTTAGGGGATTACTTTTGGTTGTAGCTCTGGTCACAGGCTTACAGTGGTGTTGAAAAATATACAGTCTTGGTTGGCTTAGCTGGACTTTTATTAGACAGAAGGAAAAAGGAGAAATAAGGTGGGAAAGGAAAAGGACAAAGACTCACATCCCAGGTGGGGTTCAGGATTCATCCAAAGTCGAGGGCTGTTCCCACTGGATTTATCCCCTTCTCTAGCCCTGTCTGGAAACCCACTGTCATTACAGTAGATTCTGGGCTCCCATGACATGGTGGGAGTGGCAGTCACTCTGGTTAAGCTTGTTCCTTTCCTGTTCACCCGTCTACCAACCAGCAGTTGTTGTCAGACAGCAGCTTCTTCCTTCCGTCCATCAATTTCATCCCCCCACTGCACCCCAAAGTCTCTTTCTGAGGACCTCAAAGGGAGGTGAAATAATCATCCCCTCATTATTTTGTCCCCCAATTAGGCCTAACTTCTGACACATAAATTCTGGTTCATTGATTTTGAGTCCCACACGTCTCTTGTTTACCAGGCATGATCTTAACATAGTCCTTGGACTAGATCAGAAGGCCGTTTTGCTCAGGCTATTTCAGTCTGTCTCCCTTTTGCACCTTTTCTGAGTAACATCCCTTGTTATAGGTATTGTGACATTTTATGAACTTTCACTAACTTTTCACAGCTGAGCTCAGAACCTAGTGTGCATTACCTACTCTGCACTAATTACTCTGGGTATTTTCCTCATGTAGACAAGCCCATTGCCTCTGTTACAGCAAGAATGTGCCATCCTTTCTTGTGTTGGGTATTATCTTACTTCATAAACAATCCTATTGTAACTTGCCAATATTGACGAAGGCTGGCCAGAAAACAAGAATTTCATTTTGTGAAACATATTTCAGGATCGGATATTTCTTCTGCTATGTTGCAAAATGAAAACAAGACCTTTCAAAAAATTGTATGAAAAAAACTGGAGAGAGAGAGAGAGAGAGAGAGAGAGAGAGAGAAGACAAACAGTGGCTTGGTGGTTAGAGCATTCACCTGGCTGATTAGCACCAGGAAGTTGAACCTGGGTCTCCTGTATCCCACGTGAATGCCTGAATCACCAAGGCTATAGGAGGTGAAATGGGATGTCTCTCTGATTTTAACTAGAAATTGCATCCCGAATTAGAGAAACCAATGTTTCCACAAAAACTTTCACTTTCAACATGATGGCATTTTTAGACCAAAAGAAAATTAGTTTCAGAGTTCCTGGCCAGCTCTACTGTTGATCCTTATGACCCACATAAGTAGCTGAAATGGTGGTTTTGATGGAGCAGACTATTCAGGCTTTCTCTGTCTGCCATTCCTGGCCACCTGACCGCCATTCCCATCCTCTGGGACTGTGATAAGGAAAGTGTTCCCAATAGTGTTTTCTTTTTTTCTCTTCCCCACCTGTAACTTGTCCCATTGTACTTAGGTTCCTGAATTGTGTAGGTGCTTTTGAAAATTTTACTCTGTAAGCTGTCTGGGTCAAGGTCTGTCTCTTACTATGTGTAAGGACAGCCTCCATCACAATAAGGCCCTGATCTTGGTTTGAGGCTTCTAGTCACATTCATTATCATGATAAAAGGTTTAGAAGACCTGACCTATGAGGAAAGATTGAATAAACTGGGCATGTTTAGTCTTGAGGAAAAGAAGACCGAGCGGAGAACTGATAACAGTCTTCAAATATGTTAAGGTCTTTTATAGAGCACAGTGATCAATTGTCTCCACTGAAGGCAGGACAAGAAGTAATGGGCTTAATCTGCATCAAGGGAGATTTGGCTTAGGAAAAACTATAAGGAGAGTGAAGTACTGGAATGGGCTTCCAAGGGAGGTTAAGGAATCCCCATCATTGAAAGTTTTAAAGAACAGATTAGACAAACACCTGGTCCAGGATGGTCTTGGTTTGCTTGGTTCTTCCTCAGTGCCCGAGCGAGACTAGATGACCTTCTGAGGTCTCTTCCAGCATACATTTCTATGGTTCTATAATAATATCTTCCTTTCAGCTGTGTGCTTATTCCGTGCTTAATAGTGACAATTATGAATTGATGGCAAGAGTAGCGAAAGAAGAAGCTGATAAAATATGAGCAAAGTTCCAATGACATATTTTCAGTATTGAAATACAAGTAAAAATGGGTTCAAAACGCCTTACTCACACCAGTAATCCTTACATGCACAAGTACTCCAAGTGCAAGCTGCTGCACTACTTACGTGAATAACATTATTCAGGTGAGTAAGAGTTTCAGAACTGGGCTTTCTATAGCCAGCATTTTTGCCACTTTTTGCCAAGATGGGATCCTGAAGTTAGACACTTAAGAACATAAGAACGGCCATACCGGGTCAGATCAAAGGTCCATCTAGCCCAGTATCCTGTCTACCGACAGTGGCCAATGCCAGGTGCCCCAGAGGGAGTGAACCTAACAGGCAATGATCAAGTGATCTCTCTCCTGCCATCCATGTCCATCCTCTGACAAACAGAGGCTAGGGACACCATTCCTTACCCATCCTGGCTAATAGCCATTAATGGACTTAACCACCATGAATTTATCCAGTTCTCTTTTAAATGCTATTATAGTCCTATTCATGTTTAATTACCTAAACAAGTAGCCAGCTTTTCAAAAGGGCTCAGTACTCAGCAATCATTTACACTAGTGCAAAGCAAGAGGGAAGTAGGTGTACAACTTTACTATTCTGAAGCGGAAATTATTTTTAATATATTCGCTTTGCACAGGTGTAAATGCCCATACACTGTAAATAGGAAAAAGAGGATTGAACCCATTGATGTTATGATATTAATAGCTTAACTTTAGGCCCCTGTTAGGGAAAATCTTGTCCTTCATATTTTATTATACTTCCTTCTGCTGTGTTAGTTGTTGTGGATCATTGTTGTATTTAGTTGCCAGAATTGACTTTTGGATTATATTAATATTGTGTATGTCTGAGTACAAACTTCCTGAATGAAAGAAACTTTGAACTGCTTTTGTGTACCAGAATTTATGTCAGGTTTTAACACAGAATGTTAAGCACAAGCTAAATATCCCATGTTTATGAATGTATGAGGTTTCCAAGAAACAAAAGCTTAAGCAAGCAATGATATCAAGGGGTATCTTTTACTACAAAAGGATAATTTGGGAAGCAGAGAACCGCTAAGAAGAGGTATAATAGCTGACTGGAGACACTCTTGAGGGTATGCTCAGAAGGAAATGGCAGAAACAAATGTGAAACTCTTAAGGCAGATTCAAAGGAATGCAGAACTTTTTTTTACAGAGCACTGAAGTTGAATAGCTATTGTCCAAAACACTAGTGTAAAAAAAGGAAAAGAGTAAATTATTGAAAGTATCGATAGGGATGATAAAATATTTGTTTTTATTGCAGTAAAATCTAAGTGTCAAATTGAGATTAGAAGCCAATGTACTACAGATTTTTTTTAAAGGGAAAAGAACAAGCAGAGAACCTTGGCAAGGACAAATAGAGTGTTTTAAAGGTAATGCATGGAGAAGAATTGGGATAGTGGACGATACATTGTATATTTAAAAAGCTGAGATGTAATTAAAAGTCAAAATGATGAATGAGTGTCAGATAACTCTGTATCTCATTTGAACAGTAATTTTTGTGATTAAGTGCAAATAGTATATAAATCTTTAGGGTGAAAAATCCATCTTTTTCCAGAATGATCATTTGGAATTAGATACAAATTACTAAAAGTAGAAGAGAGATTAAACAATTATTGGACTCCCCATTCCCTTGCACTTAGTGTGGTCACACTCCAAAGTGGGTGCAAAATATGACCATTCTGATGCGGCAGTGATTTATACCCCATTTGCACAGGTATAAATGACTGCACAAAGGTGCAGATCGATGGAGAATCAAGAGCAGGAGCTTTAAAAATGGACCGTAATATCCCCTCCACATGCCACAAATGAGAAACCAACTCAGGGGATCAGAAATATGAGTTCTAGTTGCATACCTTCCACTTCATCATTCATTAAGAGGAGGGGTTTGCCTCCAGTTAGAGTTTAAGGAGGTGCAGATCCTGCCACCAGCCCCTGCTGTGCAGATCACTGTGGTCGTGCAGAAGCATGTTGAGGTCCTGCACAGGGGAGAGGTCTGCCTTCATGGAACTTTTTATTCATAGGTTCATAGAATCCAAGGCCAGAAAGGCATTGTGATCATCTAGTCTGACCATCCTTCTATAACACAGGCCATAGAACTGCCCCAAAATAATTCCTACAGCAGATCTTTTAGAAAAAAACATCCAATCTTGATTTCAAAATTGTCAGTGATGGAGAAACCACCACGGCCCTTGGTCGATTGTTCCGGTGGTTAATTACCCTCACCATTAAACATTTATACCTTATTAGCAGTCTGAATTTGTCTAGATTCAACTTCCGGCCATTGGATCATGTTATACCTTTCTCTCCTAAACTGAAGAGCCCATTATCAAATATTTGTTCAGATACTTATAGACCCTTAACCTTCTCTTTGTTAAGATAGATGGAGTTCCTTGAATCTATTTATCACTGTAAGGCAGGTTTTCTAATCCTTTAATCATTCTCAGGATTCTTCTGTGAACCCTCTCCAATTTATCAACATTCTTCTTGAATTGTGAACATCAGAACTGGACACAGCATTCCAGCAGTGGTTGCACCAGTGCCAAATACAGAGGGAAATATTCTCTCTACGCCTGCTTGAGATTCTCCTGTTTATGCAGCCACGGAGCACATTAGCCCTTCTGGCCACAGTATTACACTGAGAATTCATGTTCAGCTTTTTATCCACCACATTCCCCAAATCTTTTTCAGAGTCACTGCTTCCCAGGACAGATTCCCCCATCCTGTAAGTATGGCCTACATTTTTGGTTCCTATATTTATGTATATTGCTTGCATGTGCCCAATTTACCAAATGATCCAGAGCTCTCTATATCAGTGGACTGTCCTCCTTGTTTTTTACCACCCCCTCAATGTGATGCTTTTATGTTTTCCTCCAGCCAGTCATTTATAAAAATGTTAAATAGCATATGCTCAAGAACAGATCTCTGTGGAACCCTACTAGAAAAACACCTGTGAATTAATGATTTCCTGTTTACAATTACATGTTGAAACCTATCACGTAACGTGCTTGTAATCTATTATTGCAGGGTCATAAACCAAAAGTATGGCTTCTAAAAGCTGCAGATAACCAGAGATCTGCACAGAACAGAAGGATCTGCCAGAGACCAGTGCTGACCATGTGGTCTCTGTCTCCATATCTATCTACCTCCCTCTCTGTCAGTCCTCACACAGTGTTTATAAAGTGCCTACCGCTGTAGTATCCAGGCAAGGTGTAAAAGCACTGGGAGTACTGCCCAGAGGCACTCCGTTTGGTTCTCCATTCCAATCTGGGTATTATCTGGGGTCCTGAGCTTGAACATTATGTTTGTGCTCCATTTCTGTTCCTAGATAAACCTGGGGGCTACAGCTTTAGGTCTCCATAACCCAGCTTGAAAAATGGGGGGATTCTGAGTCAAATCCCAATTTCAGCCAAATTAATCCAATGGGGCTACTTTGGGCCTGAGTCTGCCACCCGTACTCAGATTGGGTTAGATTGTGACACGTACATCCCTTAGAATCATAGAATCATAGAATATCAGGGTTTGGAAGGGACCTCAGGAGGTCATCTAGTCCAACCCCCTGCTCAGAGCAGGACCAATCCCCAGACAGATCCCCTTGCTCAACTGCTCAGCTATACAAGGGAATAAGGCCTCCATCACTCCCCCACATGGCCCTCCTTCAACTGAGACTCTGACTAAAAGGTATGGAGAAGGAGAGCAGGGCTGTTTGGTTGGTACTCTGTAAGCAAATAGGTAGAGAAGGGGCCAGAAGTGGACAAAGAGAACCTTAGCTCTGACTCTCCTTACTCACCACCCAGAATGTCTGGTCAGGCAGACAGTGAGAGAATAAAATGTTTCATGAAAAGAAGGGGTAAAGTAATTTATGGCTATGCTCTTCCCCTTCCTCAGGGCACCTCATGATATCTGCAATTATTGTGGGCTTTTATTAAGTGTCATTATTTGTGATCTTTCATCATTCTGTCACTTTTAACTAGTTTTATATGAATTTTAGGTGTTTTTCATTTTTCCTGCTTAAATGTAAGTCTTTTGAATGTTCTAGACAATTTACTTTGCTCTTTGTCGCATATTATTGTGGGTTATTATTTATTTATTTATTATTTATTAGTTTTTCCCCCCAAGGAGAATTGCGTATTTTTTTTTTTGTCTTCTCTGATCAAATGTCTTTCTTTCTGTAGCAACATTCACTCTTAATCACCACATGCAGGAGGCATTTGATGATGTATTCTGGGCAAGGATCCAGGAATCAAGAAAATAATAGAATACTTCAGTTAGCTCAACTAGTGCTAGAGAGCACTTTTATGATGTATAAGCAATGGTCAGCATATTAGAAGAAGTGTTTTATTTTGTGTCAGTCTTAAAACTTTTTATAACCTTGGGAGAGATTTCTTTTTTATTATCCTGCTAAAATTAATGCTTCATCCGTTTATTCAATGTAATGAGCAATAAATTTTAATAGGGCTAAGATGAAAACCCTTTCTTTTTGACCCAGTGTCATGATGCCTAACCACAGAGAAGCCCCTGGATTCA
This sequence comes from Chrysemys picta bellii, assembly GCF_011386835.1. Taxonomy (NCBI): domain Eukaryota; kingdom Metazoa; phylum Chordata; order Testudines; family Emydidae; genus Chrysemys; species Chrysemys picta. The sequence goes on from NC_088795.1 coordinate 132,210,671, forward strand.
AGTTTCAAAGACGTGTCCGAAAGGGCTTAGTGGCCAATAAACTGTGTAATACAGTGTGTGTTTCCAGTTTCTTGCTGCAGCAGCAATTTTCAACACTAATGGGGAGCTTATCAAAGTCTGTGATTAACAAGGGCTGGGACTTGGGTTACATGCTTACACAAGGTAGCATCTGAGGCCCCGAGCAGCTGGAGTCTCAACTGTACTGTAGCATCCTGATTACAAGGATGGATTGAACCAAGGAACTCCACGCTTTAAAGCATGACACTTTCTAGTTTAAGCTAAAAGCCTCAGTGCTAAAGCTGGGAACTGAAAAACAGGCTCCAAATTCTGTGGATCAAGCACAGTAGGAGGACACTAGTAGCCAGGTGAACAGCAGGTTACATAGGGCCCTTGCCACAGGGTGACTGGCCCACTTAAATAAAGCAGGTCCAGCCCCACTGTACTAGAAGAGGTGCACCCAATTTGGCCAACAAAGAGGACGAAGCATCACCTACGGCTATAAAGAGCCAATCTGACACAAAGGAAAAGCAAGTTGAAGTCCCTGTCCTGTATGAAGTTACCAGAGTCCTTAGCGAGGTGAGGCAAGTCAGTGGGACCCTGCTGGAGGAAAAGGGTCTCCAGAGAGAAAGCCCTGAGAGGTTGATGTGCTCTGCTACAAGAACAAGGTCGCATTCTGCAGTAGTCCCTGAAGCAGGAGGGAAGGAGAGGTAAAGGGGGAAATCCCCTGGGAGCTGTGGCTCAGGGAGGGATTAGGAAGTGTTCTTGTGCCTCAAAAGAGACTCAAGGTGTGGCAGTGGGCCCATCTTGTGCTGGAGACAAGCACCCCACAATGCCCCTCTGTAGGCTACCCAGAACTTGGGTCCAAAAACACAGGGCTAAGCTCTGCCTTTGGGCAGGTGATGAGATTTTCATCCATAGCATTTAAATCTGCCCTTTGACACAGTACATAGAGAATATGAGCCTGTAATGAGGAAGGGTTGTCTTGTGACTGAACACTAGACTAGGACTCAGGTGAGCTGGGCAATACCTTAGGTAAGTCACTGAGATCCACAGATCCACAAAGAGGCACCATTACAATCCCCACAACTGCTCGGCTGCTACCTAATCCTGTGGCACCTAAATTCACTCAGTGCCCTATGTTTTCAGGGTAAATGTTCACTCAGTACCTAATTTTCTGCATCTGAGCCTGTACATTGCTGCCTCACTTTAGGCGTCCAGATTCCTGTCTCATGCCTAAGCCCCAGAATGAGCCACAAACCGGGGGAAGAAAGGCATCAGAGTGTCTGTCTCTCCCACAGGGCCTGATCTAGTAGGCATGTTCAGAGGCCACCCTACCAGATTGGGTCCCATTCAAAATGTATCTAGAGAAGGTGGTTTTATAACTTAGATTCCATTGGTTAGAGCACTCAGCTGGGAGGTGGGAGACTGAGGTTCAATACCCCCACCCCGCCTGAGGAGGAGTAATTTGAACAGGGGGCTCCCACCTCTCAGGAGAGTATTCTAACTGCTGGGCTAGTCTCTCCTATGTCCTATCTTCACACAACGCACAGTCAGCCAGTGGAACTCCTTGCCAGAGAATGTTGTGAAGGCCAAGAGTATAACTGGATTGAAAAAAGAACTAGATATATTCATGCAAGATAGGCCCATCAATGGCAATTAGCCAGGATGGGCAGGCATGGTGTCTCTAGCCTCTGTTTGCCAGAAACTGGGAATGAGCGACGGGATGGATCACTTGATGATTACTTGTTCATTCCCTCTGGGGCACCTGGCATTGGCCACTGTTGGAAGACAGGATACTGGGCTAGGTGGACCACTGGTCTGACAGAGTATGGCTGTTCTTATGTTCCTGTGAAAGCTGTTCCACTGTGAATAAATAATTGGTCACTAGAGCTGGGGGATTGGACCCAGCTGTGGTCCCTACCCCAGGACTATAGTCATTCTCTCTCTCTGGCCCACTCCCTCTTTATTTATCTACTGTGGAACAGCTCCAACAGGAGAGAGTTAGGGAACCCCCCATTAGCATATTCCATAGCTCAGTGTATAGTACATGCACTTGAGAGGTTGGAAACCCCCTATTCAAACCTTTTCTCTTTCTTCAGCAGAGGGGGGAATTGAACCTGGTTGCCCATATCCCAGATAAGATGTCTAACCACTGGGATGAAAGTTATAATGTGGGCATTGACACCACCGCCCCCTCTGCTGGGGGCAGTTTTGTGTGGAGTTAGATAGTTGCCTAAGCCATCTGTAGCTCCCGGCCTAGTGTGATGGCTTTTATGGACCACAGTCTAAGGTGTCTCTCTCTCCCCATGCATTATATAGGGATCCTCTAAGCTATGTGGATAGCAGTTTTGTTCCCATTATTTTCTAGCTGCCTAAATGTGAATCATTGCAATGCTGAGCTAAGTCCCTTTGTGGTTCTAGGACTGATTATCTCTGTGGTTTGGCTCCCCATCTTTAAAATCAGAATTAAAGGCTTCCCTACCTCACAGGGGTGTTGTAATGATACAGTCAGATATGTGTGAGGTGCTCACAATGTATAGGGATGGAGGTCATGTTAGTACCTAGAGAGGGAGATGATTAAGGCTTGATTCCCTAATAGAGCCATTCTCGTTAAAGTGGGAGTGCACTAGTTAAGTACACATAATGTAGTACAATAAAGAGAAAAGCAACCTCTCTGATGAGTCACTGTAACTAAACAGCAAGCTAATCACTTCTGCACAGTTAAAACCGTGCATTTTATGATGGGAGAAGAAGGTGGTTAGGTATATTCAGCCCAAAGCCTTCAGATGCCCCAAAAGATATAAGCATACTACTCTAGAATTGCAAAGCTGCTTGGAAGATAATATAACTCTGCATTTCCTCAAGGAACAGTGCAAAAAGTTATGGCTTCATTAGGAGGCCATCAGAAATTAAGCTCCATTGCATTCAGTGTTCTAAAGCCATTTCACAATGAAGCCATAAACATGGCAGGAAATGTATTCCAGGGTGATTAGTGCAAGCCACTGTGTTATGTTTGTAGATTTGCAAACCCACTGTATAATAATCTATAACTGCACAGATATCTACACACAACCTATTGTGGCCTATTGCTTAATTTAATTATCCAAAAATTGGGTCACTCAAGTGAGTGAACATCCCTAACTTTTAGAATAACTAAATGTGTGTGTTGGAGGTGTGGGATTGTCAGTATTGATGACAGAATTAATTAACTTGGTTGCAAAATTAGTCCTTCAAGAGTCAGGAAATTCAGAGTGGGTGAAGAGAGCAGTATGGCATGATAGGAATAATTTATCCATATCCAGTCTAGCCCCACACTCTTCACTACTTCGACTAAGGGTGTTCTGATATTATAGCGTTTAGATCCATTTGTGTTTTTCAAACCTGTTCAAAGTGGTTTTGCAAAGCCAAATTCTCCATTGGGTTCTCCTGATCTAGTCAGAACATCACTGAATAGAATTTTTTGACCAATTCAGTAAGTTGGGTTACCACCTCTCTAACTAATACAATCTCTAAATGTACTACTGGTGCTTTAACATAAAAAATTCACTAGGGGCCTTTTCCAGAAGCCATTGATGGAAAGAGTCTCACTGACCTCAGGTTTCAGAGTGGTAGCCGTGTTAGTCTGTATCAGTAAAAAGAACGAGGAGTTCAAATTTGTTAGTCTCAAAGGTGCCACAAGTACTTCTCATTCTTTTCACTGACCTCAATAAACTTTGGATTAGGCTCTGAATGTTCAAATTGTCTTTAGATAAATAATGGGTGTATTGGATGCTAGTTAGGGGGTGCTCACCCCAAAAGAACTCAGTGGGACCCAGCATGATTGCATTTTGAACATCTTGCACAATCTATTGAGAGGATGATCTCATATTGGGGTCCGAAGTGGGCAGAGTATAGAAAAGTATCCCCACCATTTCTTTTTCTAGTACAGCTGATAGCTCTACCCTATCATGCCTGGAAGGGTTTGTACTTCTACTGAGTTAGAACTTCTGACACATATTAAATAAGCTTTTGAATTTCTTGTTCTTTTAATCCATTACCTTCTCATTCAAGTTCTGATCTAACAGGTGTTCTTCATAACTCTCCTCATGTACCAAACAACTAATGATTTCCCTGTTCTTACTCAACTTAAGATGCACTTCCTCTGCAAACATTTCTAAGTTGATACTCCAAAGGTGCCCCTTTAAGATGAAGGGGGGAATTTTCAAAGGCACTTAAGCATCTAATTCCCATTAGCTCCCTTTGAAAGTAAATGTTATTTGTGCCTTTGAAAACCTCCCTCTCAATCTTCATTTGGTCTATAATATGTTTCTGAACTGCAATATCTAGATATGACTTTGAATCTCTCCCTCTGTCTATCTAAGACTTTTCTACTGCCACTATTACCAGTATATGACTATCTTTCATTTAAAAAAGACTGGCATAAGCAAAGTCCCTTGTGTCTCTGGCTTTTCTCCAATTTGGGGTTATAGAAAACTCTCTTCGGGATACATTTTTAAAAATATTAAAGGGCGAGTATAAAGGTTTTGCAGTGTTCCTTAGAGGTGAACAGAACCTGAATTCATCTGACCTCCTCTGGGATACTCTCAACTGTGAATGGTTTGTCCATAACTCTCACATGCTTCCTTCTAGGTTTTGCAATCTCCTTTGTCACTGAGGAGTTTTTCAGTTAAAAGTAGGGTTGCCACCTTTCTAATTGCAGAAAACCAAACACCCTTGCCCCGCTCCCTGTCTTGCCCCTTTCCCAAAGCCCCGCTCCTGCCCCTTCCGAGGCCCCACCCCGCTCACTCCATCCCCACTCCATTTGTCGCTTGCTCTCCCCCACCCTCGCTCACTCGCTCATTTTCACTGCAAGGCCCAAGCAGGCACCAGAGAGCCAGGAGCTGCAACAGTTTGAAAGAGGGAGATGGAATGTATGATTCAAATACCCTTCACCTCACCCGCCCAAAAAAAGAGTTCCACTCACTCGCAATGCAGGAGCTTGATTTTTCTTGCCTTCACTCAACTGCCCTGGTAGGAGATCCAGTAGTGCTGCAGCCACTGATTGCAGAAATTGACCCCTCCCTATTTTACCATTCTGCTAACAAATAGATTTTCTAGTGTTTTTCGTTTACATTTTTTTCACCTGTCCTGTGTCCCAGATTTGTCCCAAAGCAGGTTGAGAGGAAATATGTTAGAATGTCACACATGGCATGACCACCTGTCCTTCGTTCGGTACCCAATGTTCCACATTACACCTCAGATCAATAAATAGTGTCTTGTATACACCAATAATCATGCAGAGGCTTGTACACTGTAATACAACCTGTTATTTGTAGATGAATGTGTGTCAGAAATAAAACATTGGGTTGGGTGCCCTTAAAAAAAAACTTTCTCCTCTAATTTCCAAGTTGTCCTTTATTTGAAACATACAGGGTCTGTATATGGGCGTGAGGGAGATTACCACAGCCAGGGACTAGCTCTTCTGTTTCAGGAGCATCAGTGCTAGTGAAGCTATGCGTTCCCTGTTACCAGGTCCCTTTTCTGCTGACTTGGCATTGGCACCATCAGATCATATGATCCATTTACTTTTTGCAGACTCCAGCGGGTACCCAACAGTGCAAAGCAACAGGCGATGTCTGGCTGCTGGCGTGGCTCCTGATGTCACCCGCTGACAGTGTGAGTTGCCGTGGCCACCCCAGTGGCAGAGCCCGAACCCGCCCTAGTGCACTGCCTCTGCATGCACTGACAGAGAGGCCCAAAACCACACTAAGCTACATGCACTTCCTGCAGGATGGGGACTGGCCTGCACGGCCACCTAGGCGAGCAGCTGCTGTGTCCTACTTGCCTGGAGGGGTGTGGTTGGGTGTGTCTATGCAGCAATTAAAGCTGACTGCCCCCGTCCGCTAACTGCCCCCGTCCTCTGACTGGGGCTCGCTGCGGGGCTGTGTCTGGGCTAGCTGAACCCCAAGCTCCGAGACCCCTGAGGGGGGAAGGACTCAGAGTGGCACAAATGTCTACATGGTAATGTTACAGCCCCAGTCTGCTCACCCAGGCCAGCAGGGCATTTAGTTTCAGAGTAGACATACCCCAGAGAGTTCAGAAGGGCTGAAGTGGAGGCTCCTGTGTAGGGGCTACCGAGGAAGGGAGCCACATATTCAGAGTATCTCCACCTGACCCCTCCTCCCTAAGCAGCCGCTGGCTGTTTGTGGGGAGCAGGGCAGCCTAGCTGGGGCCGCTGCTAGGAAGAGCAGGAGGGTGCTTGGGGCTGGGGGTATGGGAGAGGGTTAGATGTGTGGGAGCAAGGTGCGGGCTGGAAGGCAGTGTGTTGGGGGAGGGAGGGGGTATGGCCTCTGGAGTGGGGGGTGCAAGCTCCAGGGTGGGGCCAGAAATGTGGGGTTCAGGGTGCGGGAGGTGCTCTGGACTGGGGCAAGGGATTGGGGTGCAGGAGGGAGTGCGGGCTCTGACGTGGGTCTGGGGATGAGGGGTGTGGGGTGCAGAAGAAGGCTCTTGGCTGGGTGTGGGGCCTAGGGTTTCACAGTGTGGGAGGGAACTCCGGGCTAGGCTAGGTAGTTGTGACGCAGTGTAAGGGAAGAAAGAACATAATAAAAGGGAGACACATTTGTTATTCCCTCTCTCTCCCACCTCCATTTACAGACACCACCACCAAGCGACTGAAGCACTGATCAAAGGGGAGAGCCTGGCTGAAGGGCAAATGGGCAGCCTGTGGTGAGAAGCATCTAAGTTTATAAGGGCATTGAAAGTGTTAAGACCAGCTTAGAATGCGTTTTGCTTTTATTTCATTTGACCAAATCTGACTTCTTGTGATTTGACTTATAATCACTTAAAATCTATCTTTTTGTAGTTAATAAATCTGTTTGTTTATTGTACCTGAAGCAGTGTGTTTGGTTTGAAGCATGTCAGAGAACCCCCTTGTTAAATTGATGAACTTATATAAGCTTGCAGCATCCAGCGGGCATAACTGCACACTGCACAACGGAGGTTCCTAGGGTTGTTTCTGGGACCGGAGATATTGGCTAGTGTCATTCGGTTTCACAGTCCAAGCAGTGGCTGGCCAAAAGTGCTCATTCACATAGCTGGGAGCAGCTTACATGCTAGAGACTGTGCGGGAACAGCCCAGGAGTGGGGGTTCTCACAGCAGAGCAGGGTAAGGCTGGCTCCCACAGTCGAGGATTGGAGTGACCTAGCAGATCACTGGTCCAGATAACACCAGGGGAACGTCACAAGGGTTGGGGTGCAGGAGGGGGTGAGGGCTCTGTCTGGGGGTGCAGGCTCAGGGTGGGGCAGGGGATAAAGGAGTTGGGGTGCAGGAGGGGGGTCCAGGCTGGGGGGTGGAGCTGAGAGGTTAAGAGTGCGGGAGGAGGCTCCGAGCTGGGACAAGGGGTTGGAGTGTGTGTGGGAGGGGAGGGCTCTGGGCTGAGGCCAGAAATGAGGGGTTCATGGTGCATGAGGGGGCTCTGGGCTGGAGGTGAGGGGTTCGGGGTGCAGGAGAGTGTGCGGTGTGGGCTCTGGGAGGGGTTTTGGATACGGGAAGGGGTTCTGAGCTGGGGCAGGGGGTTGGGGAGCAAGAGGGGGTTCAGGATGCAGAGTCTGTGGGGCTCTGGCTGGTGCAGTTTGTGGGGGATCTGGGAGGAGCTGACCTCAGGCGGCCCCTTAAATAGCAGCCGCAACAGTGCTGCCCCGGCATTTCCTGGGAATGGAGGAAGTCCACGCTAATCCTGGGACACAGTCGGCATGTCCAGCTCCTAGGCAGAGGGGCGCCCATGGGGACTCCACCCACTGCCCCCACCCGCAGGCACCGCCCCGAGCGCCAGCTCTGCAGCTCCAATTGGCTGCGGCACCCTGAAATCATGCCAACCCCGGATTCACGGCCAATGGGAGCTGCGGAGCCAGTGCTGAGGGCAGTGACTGTGGGTGGGGGCAGTGCACAGAGCCCCTTTGGCCACCCCTCTACCTAGGATCCACTTCTTGGGAGCCACACAGAGCTGGGCTAAAAGCCTGCGTTAGCCCTGCTGTGGCCAACTGGACTTTTGGCAGCTCGATCAGCTGTGCTGACCGGAGCTGGCAGAGTCCCTTTTCGACTGCGTGTTCCAACTGAAAACTAGACACCTGGCAACCCTAGGCAGATATCACCTGTGGTCTCAAATATAGCTGGAACCTGATCCATTTATGGTTTTTGCGGATGAGGAGCAAAGCCATACACATCAGTAGAAGGACCAGAGCACAGACAACTTCTATATGATTACAACGTCTTGTCTCAGTTAAGAAGTTGATTTTAGACTTAACGTAGCGGGCTTTTCTATAAAGTAATTAAAAGCCAGATGATTGTTGTCAGTTATTTAAAATATTGTGCTATGAACAAACTTAGTTGCAATGTCATTAATTCAAAATGAAACATAAGCAAAACAATATGTTAATATCTTATTAACCTATCAGACTTCTAGTAACATTCAAGCCTTTTAATGGCATTTCAGAACCCATTTGAATATCAATAAAATACGAGCTAATCTTTTCTAATTGACATTTTATAAGTGGGTTGAGCAGTAACTTGTAGTTACTTTGAAATATCTCAATTAAAGTTAACCATCTTTTTCAAGTAGACTCTGTTTAAGATATTACAAAGAACATAATTAAAATTTAATTGCTTATTTTTTTGTAATTAGAGCAAGCAGATACAGATCTTGTAACTCTCTTATAATTCAATAGGTGTTCTTCTAGCAACCAGTTTGTGTTAAGTAATGTTGCAATCACTATCCTTTCGTGTTTTGAAATTCTATGGGTGGATTTAGTGTTCTTGAAAATAAGGGCCTAATAGAATTGTCTAAAGCCATTCATAGTGAATGTGGGCAAAATCACAGCATCTGGATCATTCGTAGTTCTGCCAATACACCTCTAATCTTACCAGTAGTACCCTTGTGCTCTAATCCCACACAGGAATTGCTGACCTGGATCAGGTCTATAGCCCATCTTCTTCAGTAGCCTGTCTCCAGCAACAGCCAGTGCCAGATGCTTCAGAGGAAGGTACAAGAACGGCTGCAGTAGGCAGACATAGGAAAATCTGTCCCCCCATAAAGTCTCATTGTAATCCCTAGACACTGGTTTAAACCCGATGCATGAGTTTTTTATCCCTTCCAAAACTGCGATAGCATAAACCAGGGATTGGCAACCTTTGGCACGCGGCCCATCAGGGAAATCCGCTGGCGAGCCGGGATGGTTTGTTTACCTGCAGCGTCCGCAGGTTCAGCCGACTGCAGCTCCCACTGGCCGCAGTTCACTGCTCCAGGCCAATGGGGGCTGTGGGAAGCAGCAGCCAGCACATCCCTCGACCTGCGCCACTTCCTGCAGCTCCCATTGGCCTGGAACGGGGAACCGCGGCCAGTGGGAGCTGCAATCGGCCGAACCTGCGGATGCTGCAGGTAAACAAACTGTCCCAGCTTGCCAGCGGATTTCCCTGATGGGCCGCGTGCCAAAGGTTGCTGATCCCTGGCATAAACTGTTCTAAATCCAAATATTATTTTTCTCCATATAAACGTTCAATCCTTCTTTGAATGTTACTGATCCTGGTAATTTCTTGATTGGACATTGCTAGTTGTCGCAAATTTATACTGTGAGCAATTTGGTGGCAAACAAGGGTTTACGAAATATCGGAGGAAAATAATCTTTGAAAATACAAAATAAGGGCTTGATTGTGGCTTTGCCACACCCCTCTGTTATAGGCAGCCTGAGAAGCACACTGTGACTTAATTCCCTGGCTGCACCCGGGAAGGAATATGCTGTGTCGGTACTACACCCTATGCAGCATATGATCCCCAAGACAGGAGGTAGAGTTACCCCTCTGCCTGTTTCCCACCTACACTCTGCCCCCTTCTTAGCCACCTTCCCGGGGTACAGATGCAGTGGCTTTGTGCAATCTGCATCATCGCCTGTGATGCTATTGTAATGTAAGTAGCTGTCACAGCAACATAAGGATATGCATAATCTCATGTACAGGAGGTGTCGGTGAACAAAAAGGTGCCTCTTGCAAGTTATGTTCCCAGTTCTGTGGCTTGAAAACTCCATTCCTACCCCCTCCCACTGCAAATCCCAGCTCTGTTACAAGTTTATTCATAATCCACTAGCTCTTGCTTTTGACTAGCTGTAATGTTCTGACTTAGATTCTTTCTTCTGCCAGTGTGGAGAGGAGCATCGGGGAGCCACTTACAGCTCCCTGATCTTCTAGGCAGTTCCAGTCCCAACTCCCTTTAGAACAGAGGTTCTCAAAGTGGAGGGTGCCCCCCAGGGGGCTGCGGAGGAATATTTTGGGAGGGGAAACATGGTGGGGCTAGGGCCAGCTCCCACGGGGGGGGGGGAGCAGGGAGGGAGTGCCACACTTCCAGCCCCACTCCACGCCTGGACCAGCTCCACCACCAACCATTCAGCCCCCAGTCCTGCTCCACCACCAGGCCCAGCTCCGCCCTCTTTCCCTCTCCACCTCCAGACCAGTTCCACCCCCAGACGCAGCTCTACCCTACCCCCTGCTCCACCCCCATCCAAGCTCTGCCCTTATTCCCTATCCATCCCCAGACCAGCTCCACCTCTAGCTCCAGCTCCTCCCCTATCCCCAGTTCCACCCCCACCCTCACCTTCAGCCCACGCTCCGCTGTTGAAGAAGCCTTGGCTGTTCAGTAATGGAGGGGTTGCACAGAGAGATTCCGTTACTGGAAAGGGATATGTGTGACTGGAAACGTTTGAGAACCACTGCTTTACAGCTGGTGTCAGCCAAGTGCTTCTTCATTGATGCAGGGTCCTTAATAGACCTTTTGCCATTGAAGAACTGAGGGAGAGGTGCTCTTCACTGTTATATTCCCACCCTGAGATACTCCCCACATCAGAAAAGGAAGATGCGCAGAGGCACAGAGCTGTGTCACAAGGGATCAGAAAAGCTAGTGGATTATGAATAAACTAACAGTGTTGTGATTGGTGGTAGGGAGGGGACAGAAAGGAGTCTCATTTCCAAGCCATTGGGCTGGAAGCATAACATGGAAGTTTTGACATTTGACAGCACCCTTGGGAATAGCCTAGTCCCATGCGGCCAAAATTTTCACACCTGGTGCCTAAGTTTAGGCACCTAAATACATCTTTAGGCACCTGGGTGTTTCAAAGGTACTGAACACCCACACGTGCTATTTGAAGTCAGTAGGACTGGTGGCTCTGAAATTCAATCGAGTTTCATTAAGGTGTCTAAAATGGCCTTGGCTGTGATTTGGCTGCCACTCCAGAGAGTAAAATGGAGTAAGAACCCACATCACATCCCTATATTTTGTGAGGTTCACCCATCGTGTCACCACCAAGCAGTATGGATGAACATGTTACTTATGCAATCCCATTATAATACAAATCTTGTAGATTTGGGAAATTATGAATCAAAGGCAATATTTCATTCATTTGACCAGTGTAGTAAGTGACGATGGCTATCTGTTACAAAACAAGGCAAACTGAGAGATACTGTAAGATTCCAGCTGTCAATGAAAGCATATAGTTGTGGCCAGGAAAAACATTATAAAGTAGGCTATATCACACAGTAATTCATGACTCTCCCTTAGTTAATACTATTGCCATGAATCTACTGACTCTCTGTATACAAAGCAGCACACAATTCAGTTTTACATATGTAAATTAAACATATAAAACTGTACATTTATCCTTTTTAGGTTGTGAAATGTTATGACTCTAATGTGACAAAAAAGTTATTCATTGGTAATGGTGGCTATCCATTTTACCCACATCCCAGAGGTCCATAAATACCTTTATATCCGATATATATTTCATGACTCTGCTGTAGATCCAAGTAAATAGGTTTTAAATATTTTAAAATCTTTGTGAGTAAGGTAGCTGTGGAGGGCAGTCCTGCTTCCATTAGTCGATGACAAAACTCCCATGGGAGAATGTGACAGGGTAGCCGGCCTCTTAAGGGAAGTACCGCCTAATGGTTAGTCCATCCCACCACCTTGTATAGGCTCTTGAAGAGCTGATAAATCCAATTATAGATACAAGGACCTGGCAGCTATTGGGAGAGAGGAAGCGGCCTTGGGAGTAAGATGTGTTCAGGAGGATATCCCATTACTGTTTCTTTAAGGGCTAGGGGCAAGCCCTTACAGAGAGGGCAAGTCAAGCTCCCCTCTCACCCAGCCAATTGAGTATGAGCTGGGAGAAGGGGACCAGCATAAATGCTGCCACCTCCTCATAGCAGGGCAAACATGAGCTGGAGAAAGCTGCCAGACCCTCTGAGCATGAGTACTAAATAGAGCCAGCAGAGAGACAATCTGGCTAAGACCCAAAAGGGTGGGCTTAATTGCAAACCAGCTCTGGGAGCAGAGCTGGGGACTCCTGATGAGGGGATGGATGATAATTGCTTGAATTGCCCAGCTCCAGGAGGAGGGATGGCATTCCTGCCATAAGGAAAGACATAAAGATTGAGAAGACAAGCCTGAGGGGACTGGGAACAGAGCTTACAGGTCAGGCTTCAGAGGAGTCCTGAAAGCCAGAAGCACCTTTTGTTTATCTGGGACTTTTTGCTATGGACCCTTTGGTATGAAGTTTTGTTATGGACCCTTTGGTATGAGGTTTTATAATGAATCTGTCCCAAGGCAGGTATGACTGAGTCAAGTGTCAAGAGGGCCCGAAATGGTGTTATTGAGTTCCTAAGAAGGGAAACCAAGGTAAAGAGGACCTGTAGCACCACACTAACTCAGCAGGGGTTATTACAGGACAGGCACACCCTATTACAGAGAACAACTGGGTCATCTGTTTTTTCCTGGGGAATTTTTATTTTAAGTAGGCTTGTCTATCTTTATAGCTAATTACAGAATGTGCAGACTGACTGCAGTGTTGATGTAATATAGTTATCTGAGTTGGAAGTCACCTCTAGTGGGGCCCACAATCCATCCCCCTGCATTGACTCAGGACTGAGTTTGTTTGTTCTAAATAACTACAGTCAAGTGGTTAAAGTGCTACCCTGGGATTTGGGAGACTTGTGTCTAATTCCCTGCTCTGCCACAGACTTCCTGTGTGTCTTTGGGCAGTTTATTTAGGGTTTGTCAACATGAGCAGTTAGTTCATGGCAATCATCATCATCATCATCATGTTCCTATTACACCTCTGGCATTTAGAGCAGTGACGAAGCTCCTCCACTCCTGTCTGTTTCTGGCAAGTCTTTCAATGGTTCCCCAGCTGTGCCCCAGGTTTTTCAGCTCGGCTTCCACAGCTCTTTGCCATGTTGTTTTCGGGCGGCCTCGTTTTCACTTGCCTTCAGGTGTCCATCTTACTGCTATTCTGGTGATGGAATCTGAAGCACCTCCACGATCCACCTCCAACGCCTCCTGACAATGATGGTGCTCAGATCCTCTTGGCTGCACTGTGTCAAGCTGCAGTGTAAATCTACCCTCTGCTAGTCTGCGACTTGCTAAAACTTCAACTTCCATAGTGTGTTTTGATCTACCCTAGTGCAGGATAGATTGACATCCCAGTTTGCTGTGAACTCACTGTTCATGTAGGCAAGCCCTTAGTTGCTCGCTTCTTTATCTGTATAATGGAGATAACACCTCACAGGGGTGTTGTGAGGATAAACACATTAACGACTGTGAGGTGCTTAGGAATTATGTTCCTGGGGGCCAGATAAGTGCCTTGGATAGAAATGATCCCCGGTTTCACATTTTGATCTTGGGACAGATTGTGCCATAGCTGCAAAAGGTGGGGAAAGGGTGCAAAGACCTATATCCCTGCTGCATCTTGTGAAAGTGCCCGTCCACATTTGGAGCTCTCCCCTTGGTACAAGGACATCTGCTGACAAGTGACACAATCCGGGGGCAGTGAGGAAGTGAGACCATGGGTCCACCCTCCCTTTGCACTACACAGCACAGCAGGCTAACCAGAGAGGAGAGCACAAGTGGTCGCCCCTGAAGGGCTATAGGAGTGGGCCAGGTACATGTGTGGAAGATCTGTGCCTCCCTGCCTCAAGAGTTGGTCAGGAAGCAGAACTTTCATTCCATGTGAAATTCTAACTTTAAAAAAAATGGTTTAGAATGAGAAGCTGAAATTTCAAAATTTTCCACAAAATGAAAATTCCAAAAAAAGTCAATTCTGAACCATCAGAATGTTTTGTTTCCATCGTGTCAAAACATTTTAATTTCAATAGCATCATTTCAGCTATTATAATGTAATATGAAAGTTGAAATTGCACTGTGAAAATGTTTTGTTATTGTTGAGATGTTTCTATTTTCTCCCATCAAAAAATGTCATCCGAATCAGAATGTTTTGATTTTGATGAAACTGCATTTTTCAATGGAAAACTGTTCAGCTGAAAAATTTTCAGCCATCTTTAGTTAAAATATCCTGAGGCAATGTAGTCCCTAAATGACCACATTGGCACCTCAAGCAGCACCCAACTGCCATGCGGATGGCAGAAGGAGGGTCCAGACCAGTATAAGGCCAGGCATTGGCACACCTGATTTCTTCAGTGTAGTGGGCAAGGCCAAGGGTTTAGGCACCCAAGTGGGACTTTCAAACTGGGATTAGAGGCACATTGGCAGATTTAGATGCCTGGGAATTTCCATGGACAGGGAGCATTTGAGGTGATGAGAGAGAAAAAGGGAGGAGCAGAATTCAGAGTCTATTTGAAAAAGGAGCTGATTTTGGTTGCAATCTCCTTCCACTCACCCAGTATGAGATGGGCAAACTATCTGAATGGCCAGCCTTTTCAAACAGCCACTGGGACTCACCTGCCACCTGCCTATTCCTCCCTGCCGAACGGTAGTGATGTTTCTGGTTTCAGAATGCTTAGTACAGTCTCATGCAGCAGTCTCCTCACAGCCCTCCAGGAAGCTGTTTGCCTGCATAGAGTAACACTACGTAAAGGCAGACCCAGAATCTTCTCCTGGTCCGATCCAACTGCCCTTCCCAAAACAAGCACTGAAGTAAACCTAGTACTTTACACTCAGTTTAAGGGACAACTGATTATGAACACAGCATTGAAGAATCCAACATTTCAGGGAGAAAACCAGGTAGCATTTTGCCCTGGTTCATAACAGGACATAAAAATTAGCTTCTTACGTATACATAGCAGCTTTGGAGCATCCTCATGGCAGGAGGAAAGAAAGGGAAGTGAATTGAGACATATGGAGATTTTCAAAAGTAAGTATTGGTCTAACTCTGCTCTCATTGAAGTACATGAGAAAACTTTCATTGACTTCAAAGGGAGAAGAATTAGGTCAGTGCTGAACACTTCTGAAAATCCCACCCAGAAAGATTATTTAAGTGATTTGCTCAACATCAGAGGAAGTCTGTGGCATTGCCAAAAATTGCAACCAGATATCTTCAGAGTGCCAGTCCAGTGCCTTACCACAAGACCATGCTTCCTCTGCAAACTTTAGGTCAGATTTCTTAAAAATATGATGAATAGACTAGGCATCCAAAACTGGGTGATTACCTTAGAGCAGGGGTAGGCAACCTATGGTACGCGTGCCAAAGGCAGCACACAAGCTGATTTTCGGTGGCACTCACACTGCCTGGGTCCTGGCCACCGGTCCGGGGGGTTCTGCATTTTAATTTAATTTTAAATGAAGCTTCTTAAACATTTTTAAAACCTTATTTACTTTATATACAACAATAGTTTAGTTATATATTATAGACTTATAGAAAGAGACCTTCTAAAAACGTTAAAATATATTACTGGCACGCGAAACCTTAAATTAGAGTGAATAAATGAAGACTTGGCACACCACTTCTGATAGGTTGCCGACCCCTGCCTTAGAGACATTACTGGGCCAACACAGCTCTATGCTGCTATTCTTACCACAGACTATGTACTTTAAATATTCCAAAATATAAAAATAATTGTCCCAGTATAAACAGTGTTTCTCTCATCTGTCGAGTAAGATGTAGGATATCAAGAGTAAACATTTATCTTAAATGTTAAGTGCTTCGTACATATTATGACAGATACAATACAACCTTCAAAATAAATGAATTATTCCAAAGGTCGAATATGTCATAAAAGCATCTAAACAAAGAAGAAATAGGAATGAGAGCAGCTGGGCGTACATCAGAAAAAATGTAGACAGGAGAGAAGAACGACAACTAAATCATTACATCACTGACCAGAAAACATACTGTGTTTTAAAGTGAAAATTCATGAAGGTGTCTGTGGTCAGTGTTTCTGTGATTTCAGAATTGGCCATTTGGGGTTTTATGTATTTCTTTTATAAAAGAATATGCTAGAAAGCATGGATATCTTTCATCTACGTCCCCAGGAGAAAAGGAACTTATTGTTACAGCAGGTTTGGAATTTTCCTTCAAATGACTTTTTGATGTTTCCACAATCTAAATTTACTGCAAAAATTTGATTCTTCCATTTTTTATTTTCTGTCAGGTAAATTTAAAAAATATATATATTTTGTTTTGGGACAATTTGACTCAAATTGAAACATTTGCTTTGGTGACCTGTACCAACTCTCTTCATTTATAATCAGTTAAACAGTTTTCAGTATTCCCCATTCGAAGTGTAACCTAGCCTAAAACAATGCAGCTTTTTGTCTCCCTATCACAGGTTAGACCACATGTAGAGGTTTGAGTCTCCTGCATCCTCCGAACTAATAGATAAGGCCAAGATCTTCAAAGGCTCTGTTTCAATTGGAGTTAGGCACCTAAATACTTTTGAAGATTCGGGCCCTGTTATTTCAAGTACATCAGAAGAGGCTCATGAGCCCACTGATGACAGGGAAGCTCACTGATTCTTTGAAGGAGGCAAATGGCAATGGAACGACCCTCAAGAATCCTTCTTTGAAAACGACTATCTTCACTGATTGCCACCTATTCTTGTGCCTCCCTTTTCTTGGGGAGGTGACTGAGACCACAATGGCAAGCTAATTCTGACTGTGAGCTTTCTCCATCAACATTGTATATCCTCTAGGAGCTTGAACACCAACCAGTCAAGCCTCCCACCTGGATATGTCACAGAAATAGCGTTAGTTTTTGAGGCTGATGATCTTCTCAACGCAATAGAGAGAAATCTACTGCCTGAGTGCACTTTCCTAACAGAAAGATGCCAGTCGTTACAATGGAAATCCGCATGTCCTCCTCGCAATCTCAAGGGACTCAGTCTTACTACTCTCCTGATATCTGAACCAAGTAGGAACTTGGATGGAAGCTAGTAGGGGAAAACTCCATCTGGCCAAATGCCCGCTGACTCATATTTAATTGGGTAATGCTAAGGTGATGCTATTGGCAGGTGAAAGCACTTCTAGGAACTGTAAAAGATTATAATAGCTCCCTCATTTGAAGGTGTCTGCCAGCCCCTTGTGATAGTGTGTCAACCCAAGAATGAGTTACTGATTGTCCAGCACACCCTTCTGCCTCATTCATATCCCTCCTTCCTCCTTGAAGTCTTTCACTGTAATCAACCAAATAAATATATCTAAATCAGCACAGGTACTTTTGTTTTAAAGTTTGAAATGAAATACACTCCACAATAATACTAAAAAGCAATATTCCAAATCAATAATGTGTATGATCTGCTATTTGTGAGACAGACTGAAAATGCCTTACTGCTAGATTGTGTTTACACAGAACACCACTGACGGTAGCATGCAGGGTATATGTAGCTACACGCCACAGTAGAAAGCAGGCTGCCTCCACATTGCAGTGTGTAGCTACATGCGACAGTGAAAGTGTCTGGCTTGTGGTGGGGGCAGCTGCCATAACCTTTCCCCACTGCATCCCCCTTCCAGAGCCTTTCCCTGTGGCAGGGCAAAACTTCAGAAGCCTGGAGGCTGCAGGACACTACACTACTAAAAATAGCAGTGTGGACAGGAGATACACTGCTTGGCATGTAGAGAACCATATAGGGTACATACTGTAAGGGTTCTGGTGTGTCTTTACTCATGTAAGCATTGCCTCACAGTTTTACACTGCTACTTATACCAATGCCAAAGGGGCATGCAATATATGTACACGCAACAATAAAAAGTGTGCCATGTATAATGCATCTGATGGGTTGGGTCACATAAACCCCCTTGGGACTACCACCTGATGTGCTGAGACTACCTCTGAGCCCATTTTCCCTGCTATCTTGGGACTTCAGTACCCTGTCTTGTTGAGACACGCTAGCCTCCTGCAAACACAGACCCAGGTCTGAGTCACGTCCCCCAAAAGCTGCAGACTTAACTGAAAACAGCTTAGAAAGTGTTCCTGTCTCTAGCACCCAGATACCCAGTTCCCAATGGGATCCAAACCCCAAATAAATCCATTTTACTCTGTATAAAGCTTATACAGGGTAAACTCATAAATTGTCTATAACACTGATAGAGAGATATGCACAGCTGTTTGCTCCCCCAGGTATTAGTCAGTAACTCTGGGTTCAATAATAAGCAAAACGTGATTTTATTAAGTATAAAAAGTAGGATTTAAGTGGTTCCAAGTAATAACAGACAGAACAAAGTAAGTTACCAATCAAAATAAAACAAAACACGCAAATCTAAGCCTAATACATTAAGAAACTGCATACAGATAAATCTCACCCTTAGAGATGTTCCAATAAGCTTCTTTCACAGACTGGACTCCTTCCTCGTCTGGGTCCAGCAATCACTCAGACCGCCGTAGTTACTGTCCTTTGTTCCAGTTTCTTTCAGGCATTTCTTTGGGGTGGAGAGGCCATCTCTTAAGCTAGCTGAAGACAAAATGGAGAGGATTCCAGGGCCTTTTATATTTTCTCGCTTGTGGGCAGAAACCCCTTTGTTATTCTGTGCAAAGTCACAGCAACAAGATGGAGTATGTAGCCACCTGGGAAAGTCCCATGTCTATGAATAATTCAGCTTTTTGCAGGCTGACACCATTTTTTACATGTTAGTTTGAACATTCTCAGGAAAGCTCAGATGTGGATTGGCATCTCCCAAAGTCCATTGTCAATTAAGTGTTTCTTGATTGGGCAGTTACTGAGAATAGTCCTTTCCCAAGAAAATGACCAAATGCTTCACTGAGCCTACTTAGAATCAAACACATTGAGATACAAGTACATAGGCAATATTCATAACTTCAAATACAAAAATGATACACACATACAGACAGTATAATCATAATCAGCAAACTACAGTCTTTCCATAGACACCCCACTTGACCTCCTCTGTACAAGAGCTGGTGCAACCATAGGACCCTGGTTGCAACAATGAGCTATACGATCACAGTTCATGTCAATAATGTCACAATACATATCCCCTATTGGTGAGCAACTACTTGCACAAAATAGTTTTAAGGAAATCACCAAAGGGAAAGAGGTTCACTGTATAAGCCTAGAGATGCATGCGTGCTACAAAACTAAGCCATCACCAATTCACCCACTGGGATTGCCCTCATACAAGCTGTAGCAATGTGGAGTATTTGTATTGCTGTATTCCTGAATGGGTCACTGGCAGTAGGGATTGAACCTGTGCCATCTAGATCTAAATGCATAAGCCTCTACTGCCTAAGACTGAAAAGATTCAGCCAGGCTCATCAACTTCTATAGGTGGCCCACCACCTCTGGAGGGGGACAGTATGTTACACTGATTGGGTTACATATCCTTGCTAGCTATCTTCTTTTGGGTGTACACAGCTAGGCACAGCTCCTTGCAAGCATTGGAGGTCCTGAACATCACTGTAAGCATGAGCATAATGCCATCTATCTACATCTTTCTTCATCTTTGGTTTGTTCCATTGCCTGCTTCAAATGGCCTTGCCCTGACCCCAGAAGTAGAACATTGTTTAAGAAGGTGGCCAGCTGCATTCTGGATAAAGTGGTCTGGTTTTACTCACAATTAGGGTGTGCTGCATTTACGTAACCTGAATGGAATATAGGAAGAGATGGCTACCTTTAAAAGGAAAGTGCACCACATTTTAGTGAGCTGAAGTTAAAAATGAATTTCTGGACAATTCATAGAATTCTTATTAATTAAAATTGTAAAGCAGGCTAATCTGCTGTTTCGATGAGCTTGACTTCATACATCCATACTGTAGATTAGAAAAAATAGGCTCAATGTGGAGGAAGCTCTGAAATGCAAACTATGGCCTCAAGCCAGCAAAGAACTTATGCATGTTCATAACTTTAAGCATTAAAAGTCAAGTACATGCACAAGTACTTTACTGGATCAGGACTCTTAAGAAGATGTTAAAAGAGTGTACTGCATGCTGTACTATCTTTGGCAAGCTTTTTAAAGTGTCCATGTAAGTCTTCCTAAAAGAAGACAGAGTGCTGTGTAAAGCAGGGTGAAGAGTCTATGCTGGAGAAAGAAGTGAATTATGAGGCCACGTTATCAACTCGTAACCAGAAATAGAAGATATATGAAGGCATCTAACTGAGCTTAGATCATCCTGTACATCCTGTAGAAGCAGTGTGTCTCGAAGAGAATGTTTACTGAAGGTCAGTGTACCTTAGAACATCAAAGCAAAGGATAAATGTCAGTTAAAGAAGTGACAAATTAAACAACAGCTATCAGGAAACACTTATTCACTCTGAGAGCAATAAATGTTTGGGAGAGCCTCGCTGATGCATTGCTTTTAGACAAATACACCAGTTTAACCCATAAAATTAGAAACATATACTCTATGGAAAAGCTACATATTACCCAGAATGACTGCTGATCTCTGAATGGTGTTCATTCATTCTCTGATTTTATTGTTTTCTTATCTAGGTTTCTAAGGCACATTTTCAGCAAACTAAAAGCCATCTCCATCTTGAAAGTGGGGCTCTTTGCCTTTTATTTTGCAGCAGCTAGAGACTTAGCAAATAAAACAAATGTCGAATCGTTAAAAACGTTTTGGTGAGTATCCGCCGCAAGAGGCATTCTATACTAGGGTTACCATATTTCAACAATCAAAAAAGAGGACGGGAGGAGCCCCGCCCTAGCCCCGCCCCTGTCCTAGCCCCGCCCCCGTCCTGTCCTAGCCCCGCCCCTGCCCCTTCCACTCCCTCCCACTTCCTGCCCCCTCAGAACCCCCAACCCTCCCCCCACTCCTTGTCCCCTGACTGCCCCCCAGGACTCCACCCCCTCCCTAAGCCTCCCTGCCTCTTGTCCCCTGACTGCCCCCTCCTGAGACCTTCCCCACATTCTAACTGGCCCCCTAGGACTCTACCCCCTACCTGTCCCCTGACTGCCCCAACCCTTATCCACACCCCCACCCCCTGACAGCCCCCCCCCAGAACTCCTGACCCATCTAAACCCCTCTGCTCCCTGTCCCCTGACTGCCCCCTCCTGGGACCCCTGCTCCTAACTGCCCTCCAGAACCCCACCCCCTACCTAAGCCTCCCTGTTCCTTATCCCCTAACTGCCCCTTCCTAAGACCCCCCCCCCAACTGCCCCCCAGGACCCTACCTCCTACCTGTACCCTGACTGCCCAAAACCTTATCCACCCTCCCCCAGAAAGCCCGCCCCGAACTCCCGACCCCCCCCCCCCGCTCCTTGTCCCCTGACTGCCCCCTCCTGGGACCCCTGCTCCTAACTGCCCTCCAGAACCCCACCCCCTACCTAAGCCTCCCTGTTCCTTGTCCCCTAACTGCCCCCTCCTGAGACCCCCCCCACCTGTACCCTGACTGCCCAAAACCTTACACCCCCAACCCCCAGACAGCCCCCCCCCCGAACTCCCTGACCCATCCAACCCTCCCCCTGCTCCCTGTCTCTTGACTACCCCCCCCCCCAGAACCTCCCTGCTGCTTCTCTGTCCCCCGGCCCCTTTACTGTGCTGCAGAGCGGCGCGCTCGACAGCGGGGGGGGGAGCAGGGTCGGAGCTCCAGACTGCCGGAGGCCGAGGCGAACGGCCCGCGATCTGTGAATGCAGGGAGGGAGGGGGAGGGAGAGAGAGGAGGGGAGTGGTGTCAAGTTTCAGGAGAGAGGAGGGGGGGAAGTGACGGAAAGGCTCTGGCTCTGGCTGTCGGAGCCCGGGCTGCTTTGTAAGCCGCGCACACGCTCTGCATGGGGGGGGGGGGGGGGAGGGGAAGTCCAGACATTAACAAATTCCCCCCGGACGCTATTTTTAGTTCAAAAATCCGGACATGTCCGGGGGAATCCGGACGAATGGTAACCCTATTCTATACAAGGCAATACTACATTAAAAGATTCAATGATCTCCCTCAAAACTCCCATTCATCCACTCATCTGGCTAAATTTTCAAAACTTTCTAGAGTGCATCCACTTCTAAAATGGGAGAAATGAACATGCACAACCAGACAGGTACATAGAAGTTTACATGGCATTTAAAATTACCTGGGTAGTGCATGGCTGATATATATAATATGCAGAAAAATGAACCATAGGGTGTTAGGAGCTGCATCTTGTTATGTATGCAATTGTAATTTACAAAGGAAAATTGTGTGGGCAGCTTGCATTATGGCCAGTCAAATTTTGATGAATGAAAATATTTACTTGGTAACGGTCAAAATGATTAACATATGAAATCTGAAGTACAAGCATCTCAGTTGTCTTGGAGACAGTCTTGTGTAATCAACTTACCACAGACTCTTGTTGGTGCCTGTATAGAGATTGTGATCTGGAGTCCATTGTTAAGGAAAACAAAAGGAAGTATTTCTTCACACAAGGCACAGGAAACTGTGGAACTCTTTGCCAGAGAATGTTGTGAAGCCCAAGACAATAACAGGGTTAAAAAAAACAAACAAACCCTCCACCTAGATAAGTTCATGGAGGATAGGTCCATCAATGCCTATTAGCCATGATGGACAGGGATGCAAAACCAAGATTGAGTTGAAATTTGAAATAAAAGCAGAGATTGAACCTTTTTGTTACGTATGGAAAATACAATGTATCCTCCCCAAAATTACAATGCTTTTGTCTTGGAGGATGCAATGGATTTTCTGAGAATTTACAAGTAAATCCTTTAATTAGTTTATTATTTAAAATTAATTTTAAATTAGTTCCTTTAAGAAATCTAACCTCCTCTATCAGATATATATATATATATATATCTTCAAATTTTCAATAAAGTTAAAACTCACTAAACTATTTTGCATAAGCTACATTTGAAGACACAAGGGTTTTAGGATTAAAGGTATTGTTTGGCTTTTTTTTTCTTTTTATAATTTAATGTTTCTCCTTCATCTGAGACTGAAGAAAAATGTTGCACTTTGAATTTCATCTTTCAAAAAGATTGCCATCTCCTATTTTTATCAATGGGAATGAGGCCATTGGCTGCTCTTAGCAAAGATGGACACCGTCTACATTTACTTGCTGCTCACAGTGTACCCTTTCATTCCATTCTACAGCTGAGCGAATCATGGATTTGTTGGGTCCCTGGTAATTTTTTTTAAAAATATATCATTTTGGGTCAAACCCAAACCATTTTTGTTTGTCAGAATTGTTGGTGAACTGAAAAAAATAAATAAATAAAGGTTTGGGATCAAATGCAATGTTTTGTTTTGATTTTAAACTTTTTTTTAACATTTTAATTATTTTAATAAAAACAAGGACATTTCAAAATGAAAATTTGTTTGAAACTGAAAAATGAAAAAATTTCAGTTACAAATGTTCAAAAATGCACTTTTTTCATGTTTTTTGTTCAGAACAACCATTGCAGCAAAATTAACTAACTCATTTATTATATGTTTTGGTGTTGCTAAATCTGAAAAAGATCTCGGCAGAAAAATCTCATCCTGCAGTGCTTCTGATGACAGAAGGAGGCATCAGCTTTTTTGAGGATAAACTTGTGGTTTTGGTAAATGAAATATTTTGATAACCACTTCAATAATGGATTGGATAACATTTTAGGTACAAATTTCAATAACAATATGTCATGAAAAAATTCTGAAAAGTGAAAAATTTTAAAAGTCAGCTTTTCATTAATTGTTTCCTTTTTGAAAAGCACCACTGTTCAATGAAAAACTTTTCATTTGAAAAGTTTCGATTAGTTATACTTATAATGGAGCATTGCAATCCTAAATCCTGGTTCTATGTTCATAAGTGATTATGCTAAAATGGCACCTTGATTTTCAATATATCTGCTCCCTGCATGTATTCTGTAATATTTGCTAACCAAAATATTTTTTTCTCCTATTATCCTTATGGAGTCAATTGTGCATTATAAGCAGAAATATCACCCAAGTTCCATCTGCAGAATCCCAGTTGCTAATAACATATAAATAAGGCTGGTTGGGAGTTTTCTATCATAATTATTTTTGATGGAAAATGCAGTTTCTGCAAACTTGAAATTTTCCTCAGGAAACTTTAAGTTTTTGCCTTTTTTCCCCCATAGGGAAAGTCTAAATGAAATATTTTAAGATCACTTCAACCTTAACTGAAACATTTTTATTTATTGTACTGAACCAAAAATGTTTATTTCAACTCAGTTTGACGTTAAACTGCAACTGCCTAAGGTGCCAAGGAGCTTCATAGGAGTTGTAGTTTGGGTATTTCATGCCTCCAGTGTATTCACTTAGCTGCGTTCATTGGTTGGACTACATCTTCCATGATTCACCACAGTCTCCCCTCTGACCAAGCTGTGTGGTGCATTGTGGGAGTCATATGACTACCATGCAGCCTGGGAGCTGTTGTCTGGCCAGGGAGTCTGGTCTCCAGGGAAGACAGAACATGAGGCACCCAATGACAGTTCCCATGACGAAGCATGTGAGGTACTGTACATTCAATATTTCAATTTGGTTCAACAAACCAAAAGGCAACATTTTGATCTGCGAATGTCAGAATATCACATTTCTGATTAAAATGAAAAGACAAAAAAGACTTGAAAAAGAGCTCTGTGCAAGCTTGAAAGCTTGTCTCACCAAGAGAAGTTGGTCCAGTAAAACATATTAGCTCTCCCACCTTGACTCTCTAATAACCTAAGACAACATGGCTCCAATAAGATGAAACATTGACACTTCTGAATCCATTTTTTTTGGAACTTTTCATTTTGTGAAAAATGTAAATATTGACTTTTTTGTCCCAATTTGGGATGAAAACAAATGTTGAAATAGCACAATTTTCCTATGAGAACCAGAAAGGACCCAGCATGACTTTCAGATTCCAGCATGACTCTAGAAGTAGCAAAACATCCTTTTACCTGTAAATTGAACAGAGTGGGGGTAAAATTTTCATATGCACCCAAATGACTTGAAAATGTGATTCAAGCCCCTAAAAATGACAGGTAGTTAGGAGTTTAAGTCAAATAGCTTTCACTGAAACTTATGCTCTTATGCCTAACTTGTTAAAATGGGATTTAGGCTCTTATATCACTTAGGAGTTTTTGAAAATATTACCCTTGATTTGGAGTCTTTGAGAGACAATAAATATAGAATTCCGCAATGATAGCTCTGTGTAGCTTGATAGTTTATCTCTTACACCAACACAAATTGGTCCAAGAAAAGATATTACCTCACCCCCTTGTCTCTACAATGACATGTTGGTACTGTATCTTTCCAGAGCAGAACTGCACTTTAACTAAGAAGGGATTATCTGTGCTTTCCTGTTAGCCATTTGGGGCAGGCTGGTATGAATCTGTTTATATATTCCTGGAAAAAAGGAGGAGGCCCCAAATCCTGAATATATAGAATATAGAAATGATGGAGCTATTTTGAAGTCACAGTGCTCCACAATGCTATGGATTCTTAGAATCTCATGGCTGGATTGCTGTGGAGAGAATCAAAACATGGAACTTGATCCTGAGATTGCATCTATGCCAGTGGTGGGCAACCTGCAGCCTGCAGGCCGCAGGTTGCCCACCACTGATCTATGCAGATGTATCACTTTCTCCCATGAGACTCTGCATAAATACAGGTGTGTAACACAGGTTAAAACATCAGGACTCTGTTTCCTCCCTCTAGTTGCTGCTGGGTAGACCATGATAGAGCTATGTGAGTCTGCTATTGCCTCTTAACCGAGGAACCCATCATTTAGATGAAGAGGTCTGGGGTTCATTTCACACAAAGAACTCAACCAGAGGTGTCTTTACAGAGGAGTTCACCCATGTAAATGTAACTTCAAGGTCAGAGTCTCAGCTGGCAAACAAGTAAAGCCATAACAAATAGCTCACATAAGAACTACCAGACACTTCCTTTGTTATATTCTAGCACATAATATTCCAGCATATTGTAAATGATGTAATTTCTAACATGATCTAACCTGCCACATTGTTGATGCTGCTTTGATTCTCAGAAACTAAAATCTCCAGGGCTGTTTATTAAATTAAATGCTGCCTTCCAATCTTTAAAAAAAAAAAAATGCAGTGGTTCAAGTAGGGTGAATGGTGAGAGTTTGACTGTACGTAAACAGAACATGCCAGGGTTCACAAACTATCCACATGATTTCTCAGTCTCCAGAACATCTTTAATTCATAACCAGGCATAAAACCATGGTTTCTGCTTCTTTTTTTCAAATGTCAGTTTTATTATTGTTCTATCAACTCTTAAAGTAATCATGATCATCCCCCAGAAAGATCTTCCCACCAGAGCTTTCCACTGATCAGCTCCAACCAGTTATGAATCCCATTAGTAAAGACAGTGTTTGTGTACAAAAACTTAGAATGTCATTATGCAGGCAGCTAGACCATTTACACTTGAAATTGAGTTATCTATTATAACAAAAGCAGCAGAAATTGGAATTGATTTCATTAGCGGAATTTAATACCAACAAATAATGGTACAGATTTTTCTGTAGGGACATTACAATGTTGCTTCAGTAAATTAAAAATGCTATCAAGGTGGCAGTAAATTCTGGACTGTGGAAAACATAAAGGCCATTTAGAGGCCAAGAACTCATCTGTATTGTGATATAGTAGAGTCAAGGAGCAGTGGGAGAGTGGGAAATATATAAACCCTAGGCTAATTAAGGTGTGGTTCCTGTAGACTAGGGAAGGTTACTACAGTTTAATTGGAGCACCTGTAGCCAATTAAAGCCCTGTCAGGAACCTAATAACCCCCCCCCCCCCCTTGCTCCAAGTAGATGGGGGAAGTGGGGGAGAGGACTGGAGTGTGTTGTTGGGAATTGAAAGACCAGAGGAAGAAAGACCCTGCCCCAGTAGGGCAGGGAGACTTCCTCCCTCAGCATCAAGGATGAGGGTACAAAATCTGCAGGGGTTGAAAGGGAGAGGGAGAGGGAGTAGAGGCAGGGACTCAGGCTCAGAGTGAGAAGCAAACCCAGACCCCTTCCCTGCTTCCCTTCTGTACCCTTCCTGGGCCACTAGGGGGGCTCTTGGTGCCCCAAGAGCAGGGGCATGGAGTGCTGTCCTAGCCCCTTCTCCCCTGCCAAGAAAAGCACAGGACCCACCATACCAACGTTGGCCATTTTATCACAATATCAACAGAAACATATTAGACAGAAAGTGTAAAAATCAGCTTTAGTTCCAGGAAACTTTGAAAGCAAATAATCTTGTATACCTTTGTTTTAAAAGTTCTGTGTGTAGTTTTTATGATCTATCAGGATGCTGCAGTAGTATTTAGCTTTTACAATTCTGCAGTTGTTCACTGACTGGAATATCAAAAAGATCAAGAGTGTTCAGGGATTGAGCTACCTACATTCAGAATGCTTCTAAATGAGATGTGTTCCATATGGATGTTTGAAACCCTTTTCTCCCCCCATAGTAGATAACTCCCAGGTTGCTGGTAAGGAGGAAGGATAGCTCAGTGGTTTGAGCATTCCCCTACTAAGCTCAGGGTTGTGAGTTCAATACTTGAGGGGGCCACTTAGGAAGCTGGGGCAAAATCAGTACTTGGTCCTGCTAGTGAAGGCAGGGGGCTGGACTGGACTCAATGACCTTTCAGGGTCCCTTCCAGTTCTGAGATAGGTATATCTGCCTATTTAAAAAAAAATCATACTAGATTGGTCAAATTGATGGGAGGGAAATTATTCATGGATAAAATGTAGCCAGTTGAAGGAAAAAATCCAGTAAAGACCACATTCAGATACTCTTACTTATGTTGAGTAATACCAGGCAGTGGAGTGCCCATTGACAACTCTCCGGTGGATGCATCTCTCCATATGGCACAGGGATCTATATATACAGTCTTACAACCAGATGGTCATGTACCAGCATTCTGACAAAGTACTGCTCCCTGTCAGCTCTAGCCTCATTTTCAGGGAATGAAAGGGGAGTGAACAAGGAGCAACATTAGTCATGGAGGAACAAGAGGAAGAGCAGTCATGTGGGCAACAGTAACTGCAAAGAAGTGGTGGTGAAGCCCTTCTTGCAGCAGAGTGTTCATGGGTGAAGGCTGTAACTCACCGATGGGTGAACTGAAGCCCACTGCAAACAACTGGCACCTTTACATTGGCTTGGGTGGGCTTTGGATCTGGCTCATTGACAAAAAAATGCATCCTGGATTGGAGAGAGCAGAGGATTCCCCAAGCTCAAGTTCTGGCACTAAAATAGTTAATTCAAGAAGGGTAGAGAGAATGCTGCTCCCTACACAGCAGGGATGAAGTATATGCATGCATACCTCTCAAGTGCCCCACATTGTGTGGGGCTTCCCCCTGTGGCCTCAGTTTTATAAATGGTCCCCCACTGCCATTCCAAAGGCCCTGTTTGCCTGCTTGACAACTTTTCCTGGTTGCAAGTCGCACCTCTTGGTGCATGGTGTCATCACATCTCACCCTTGCACACAGTCACGGCCATGCTGCAATTAAGTGGAGCAAGATGAGCCACCACGTGACAATAAACAGCGACAGCTGAGTACCAGTCTCTAAAATTACAAGTGCTTGCATTATTTTAACCTTAGCACTTTACAAGTACCATGACTGCGAGTACAGGCATAAAGGCCATATACAAATTGTGAGAGTAGGCAGGACACTGCTGGAGTTCTACTGCAGCTACCCAATTTTTTCAATATTTTCAGACCATTATTTTAGTATAAACATGAAAAATGAGGACTGCAATACAAGCACTCAGGTTCTCGCAGCAGTGTATAGTGTGTTTTTAGTACACAGAAGCATTGTTTAGTTTCATAACGATACGTTCCAGGCTATTTGCATGCTTGAACATGTACATACTTTGGAAAACAGAGTGTACAGTAAAAAATGGGAAGTCCCTCATTGTGTCCCTCATTTCAAGGTGTATAGTCCCTCACCATCCCTCATTTCAGATTTGGGGTGCTACGTGTGCATGCAATTACTAAACTGACTGAGGTGAATAGTTGCTAGGTGATAACAGAAAATGGGAGACAAGTTAGTTCAATCAATATGTGGAATCTTATTGTAGATGGCATCGGAAAATTGGCAGATCACATCCTCCCATCCACTCTAGCAAGAGTCCTTGCACTGCAGCAATCAATCAAATAAAAGTTGCCATGGCCTTCTCAAATGAAGCTCCATCTACACGCACAAACACAATGTATTTATGTGAAATGGCAAGAGAAAAATCAAGTGTAAAGTCTGTTAACCAGCCAAGAATAACAATGCCTTCTGTATGCTTCACTAGGGGAAGAACACAAGCACTGAACTAGGCCTCTGAAAACCAGGTTCCATTTCTGACTTGGGCTCTGGCCTGCTGAATAACCTTCCCTCTCTGCCCTTCTGTTTTCCTTGCCATTTGTGTATCTTGTCTCATGAGACACTAAGATTTTGGGGACAGAGACCCTGTCTCTTACTATGTGTTTGTAGAGCATCTATCAACAAATGATAATAAGGCAATCATTCCAAGCTGTGTATAATGCTTTGGTCATCTAATCAGAGAACAGACCCAATACCATGTGACTGCTCGGGCACTCAGAACATTTATCAGTGAATTGTAAATAGCTAATATTCAACTGAAATCTTGCAGTAATCAGTCCATGTGAAATACATACATTAACATTTAATCATACATCAGCCTTCATCATCATTTTTGTGCTCCCTCCCATCGGTTTGTTGTATTTGCCCGTGGTATCTCATCTTGTACTTCTATTTAAAGTTCTTCAGGGCAGGGGCCATCTCTTTGTTATATGTGTACATTATCTAGCACAATGGGACTGAGGCATCTAAAAGATAATCATCATTAAAATAAGCACTTACTGAACAAGTTCTAATAATGAACAAATTGGTGAAAATCATGAGCTGTTTGCAGAAAATCCATGAACAAAAAAAAGGGTTTAACTTAGATTGTTGTTAATCAATAGCTGATCAGCTCTAGAGTTGATTGTGGATGGATGCCTCAAACATTGGCCTCTATCAGGGCCATTAGCATAACATAGATTTTGAACCGACTAGTAACTAACTAGGGAAGAAACTCGGGAATTATAAATAATTTTCCCCAACTACTGTGCATATGCAGCAAGTTTATGGAGCTAGACAAGTCAAAGAGGTACAGTGAGGAGAGCAATCATTAGAAATGCTGACTAATGATGATGTCGAGCTTATAGGTAAAAGAATGAGAACAGATATGAATAGCTGTGGAAGATTGCTACCATTGTCTGTTAGGAAACCACAATTTCTCTGAACTGAGCAGCAGGTTATCCTCCTGGAAGTGTGTAGTGGAATCAAAATAGCACATTTATAATGCTTCGGCCTTAAAAAAAACAGTGGTTTCATACTGAGCACTGAAGGTCTGGAGAGCATTATAAATTGGGGCTTCTCAACTTTGTCAGCATTCCTTCTCCTAAGCTATAGAAATATATTTAGCCCATCCTGATTATAAATATATTTAAAAGGGAGAATATTTTGGGGTCAAATTCCTAAGGAAAAACTATATTTTGAGGCTGTATTTTAATCATTTGACTAAGACTGACAAATATATATTATTACATTGAAAATAACCCTATATTAATGTTGAAAAGGCAAGTACTAGAAAGTTAGGAAATGTCAAACTTAAGGTTGCATTGGCAAACTTAATTTGGATACTTTGTGCATATGTATTAAGACACAGCCTTCAATTATGTGATCACATACTAGTTTTTCTTGGTAGTGCTACCCATATTTAAAGTTGCCTGACACTTCCCATTATAAGACCCTGCTTTCAGTTACTTACAACTTCGCTATACAGGTGTTAAACTATAGAAAAAAGGTGGGTGAAATAATATCTTTTATTGGATCGACTTTTGTTGGTGAGAGAGATAAGCTTTTGAGGCACAAGGAGCTCTTCCTCCTGTCTGGGAAAGGTACTCTGAGCATCACAGCAAACTGAAAGATGGAATAGATTGTTTAGCATAAGTTGTTAGCACACATTGAAAGGGACCATTCAAGGTAGAGTGGCCCATTAACATTACTGCAGGCAAAGGATAAAAGTGGGGGGGGGAGGCTAATGGATTGCAGATTGTTTGTTGTAATAAACCATAATTCCAAAGACCAGCCTAGGACTTCAAATTTGTAACTCTGCTAGACACTAAAAATAATGGACTGAACAGAGACACTAGATTTATGATTTATTACAATCATCTGTAACCCACTAAC
The DNA here is from genome assembly GCF_011386835.1 of Chrysemys picta bellii. Taxonomy (NCBI): domain Eukaryota; kingdom Metazoa; phylum Chordata; order Testudines; family Emydidae; genus Chrysemys; species Chrysemys picta. The sequence goes on from NC_088795.1 coordinate 132,242,029, forward strand.
CTAACCCTCTTTTTGTCCTGTGGCTGCAGAGGTGTTAAGGGGCCACTTTACCTTGAAAAAAGAACAGGAGTACTTGTGGCACCTTAGAGACTAACAAATTTATTAGAGCATAAGCTTTCGTGGGCTACAGCCCACTTCTTCGGAAGCTTTACCTTGAGTGGATCTTATGCTAAACAATCTGTTCCACCTTGCATTTAGTTGTGATGCTCAGAGTACCTTTCCAGACCTGAAGAAGAGCCCTGTGTGGCTTGAAAGCTTCTTTCTCTCACCAACAGAAGTTGGTTCAACTTCACCCACCTTATCTCTCTAATATCCTAGGACTGACGCAGCCACAGCTACACTTAGGATGAACAGATATCCCGATTTTATAGGGACAGTCCCGATTTTTGGGTCTTTCTCTTATATAGGTTCCTATTACCCCCCCCCCCCCCACCCTGTCCTGATTTTTCACATTTGCTGTCTGGTCACCCTAACTACACTGCATTTGGCAAACTATAACCATTTGGGCTGAAATTTTCCATGCTGACCATCTGCCTCAGGCTGAGAATGAAATAAAGTGCAAATGAATTGTTCTGCCAATGTTAAAAATTTTCTTACAACTGTTCTGTTGAGAAAATCTACCACCCCCTTTGCTTATGTTAATACAGCGTATACCCCTCCCACCCCCATTCCTTTTGGCCAGGCCGCTTCGCAACCCCGCAGTGGACCTGAAGCCAGGAAAGAGGCCCAATAGACTGCACAACCTTATTAGGGCATAGTGCTTATCACAGGAAACTTATGAGGGATGTGTCCCTAGTTACCACACAAAAAGCCATTTCTGCAGTTTCCATATTGTACTGTTCTTCCTAATAAGGGGAAGACAGTGGGGCACTAAAAAAACAATCAACGCGTGCCACATTCACTTCCAAAAAGAAAACCCTATATATGTAGTCACCCCGTATAGCAATTAGAGGTGTCCCGAAAACAAATCTATGTCACGGCCAGTCCAGGTCTGATCAACTTAGGCTTCACCCTCCCGCTACTGAATCCAGCCTGAGTGTGTGTCCTATAGCCATCTCGAACTCATTATGTATATGCTCTCCCATCTGGCTGTTATCTGCATGGTTGTAAGTAATTAGTGAACTATCATTGCTTTGTTTGTGGTTATTTTGCTTGTTACCCCATACTGTGGTTAGACTGAAAAAGGCCTCAATTGTTAACGTGTTTCCTTTCCCTTATCTTGTAAGTGTTTTAAAGTTAGTTACATAATAATTGCAAGTGTTACAAATTTAGTTACATAGTAATTATAGTTGCTTAAAATCTGTTACATAGTATAGTAGCAAGTTAATAAGAATTCATAAAATTAACGTTTTATTATAATTATCATCATATAATAAAATTGAGTTGTATCCATTCCCCCTCATCCTGGGTCATTCAACTCAGTCCTTCATCGAGAACCCTTAAAGAACCACAAGCCCCTTTTTGGGTCGAACACCTTAGAGCAGAGACATGTCATAGAATCATAGAATATCAGGGTTGGAAGGGACTTCAGGAGGTCATCTAGTCCAACTCCCTGCTCAAAGCAGGACCATTCCCCAGCTAAATCATCCCAGCCAGGGCTTTGTCAAGCCTGACCTTAAAAACCTCTAAGGAAGGAGATTCCACCACCTCCCTAGGTAACCCATTCCAGTGCGTCACCACCCTCCTAGTGAAAAAAGTTTTTTTCCCTAATATCCAACCTAAACCTCCCCCACAAATGTCATTTGGTAAGTGAGTTGCTTTGGTGTCAGGGATGTACCATTTGCCATTTCCATGAACATTTTCCCAAATTTGGACAAATTATGAGCTTCTGGAAATTTCACTTTGCCCTTGCTCAGTAAAGGCTTGTTAGAATATGGCTGCTAAATTAGCTGCAGATTCATCTTCAACGAGCATGCTCCAGCCCATACATATGGCCAGACTGCACATACATCATCCCCACAGAGCTAGTAAGCAGGCTCCATGAGGCACTGAGCTGGTCTTTCTCTGCAATTGATCCTCTCCTCTGCTTGGGGTTGCCATGGCACCAGGCACCAGAATTGAGAGCAGGGGGCTTGTCTCACCAGTGCTTTCAAGAAGTTCCTTGCTGGGGCACAGGCAGCATGGAGCAGGAAGCTGCCTGATTTGAATGCAGAGGGCTGAGGAAGGTGTAAGGGGGAGAATAGGCGCAAGGGAGGAAAGAAGGGCAGCAGGAATCAGACAGTGAGGGGAGCAGAGTAAGAAAAGGCTAATGGGGGCATAGGAGCAGAAGAAGAGGGAGGCAGGACCCAGGGGGGAAGGGAAGGGAGGGGTGGGCTAGACAGGGGTTCTGTGGAATAAATAGGATGTGAGCATGCAACTAAAGACTATCAGTATGTATAGGAACAAGGAGGCCCAATTAAGGTTACTCAGGTAACTTGATTCTAGCACTTTCTAAAGTTTGAGTGCTTGACTTTGCAACCTGAATCTTTTAATGTGTTGTGTGTGTGGGGCGTGGGGTGGGGTGGGGGTGGTACAGAGAGGTATACCCATCCAGTGAGCGGAGGAGAAAAACTGTGTTCAGCGATTGCCAATGAGGATAAGACTCCACTGCTGGAAAGAATAGGAGATTCCCCACAAAACACTTGGCAATAGCATAAGGCCCAATGCTGCAATATGCTGATGCTAAGCAGTGGCGGATTAATGATTTTGCCGCCCCTAGGCCCTGAAATAATTGCCGCCCCCGGCGGCTGGCCCCATATGAACTTGTTTTAGTTTTTTTAGTTTTAGTCTGTATAGCACGGTTTCGGTTATAGCGCGGGACCGCGCATGGATCCAAAACGCCGCGTTCAAGCGGAGGTCCGGTTTTATAGCAAATATTTATTTTTTATTTTATGTAGATACAATGAAAGAAATAAAAGTATTTGAGTAGCAAGTAATTACATTTGTTTACGCCTACGCTTTGAGCAGCAAACTTATTAATTAATTCTGTATAATCCAGAGAAGTTGTTAGATCCTTTTCAATTGTCAGGAGAGAAAGGGAGTTTAATTTTTCTTCACTGAGATTAGCCCTCAAATAGTTTTTCACCCTTTTCAATGCCGAAAATGATCGTTCCACTGAACAGTTTGTAGCAGGTGTGCAAACGAACACTCAGAAGGCAATATCAAGATTTGGATATACTGAATGAATGTTTCGATTTCGAAGAAGGCTGCAATATCTTATAATTGACTTCTTTTCATTTTCAGGAATTTCGACCCCTTCCAAATACGATCGAAAATGTAGACACTTATTTCCAAATGATTCTTCTAAATCTCCTTGGTAGCATAGCTGTAATTTTTTAGCATGAACTGTTATATCTGCTGTTGAAATATTGGTAATGTTAGAGAGAAACTGAAATCTGCCATAAATTTCTTGATACGCATTACTTCTGCATTTCAATTTGGAACATACAAGGTCTAGTAAAAAGGTATCTACTTTAAATTTATCTCTACCACACATTTCCACTTCAACTTTGCGTGTCTCCTCAGCTTGCAGTTTACGCTTTCTTTTTCGCTTTGTGTCAAAATCGTAGTCTTCAATTTCAGATTTTTCTTTGGCTTTCTTTTCGTACATATCAAACAAGTCCTGTATAGAGTTAATGTGTCCTATTAGTGAGTTGTAGAGTTCTACAACTGTCTGTATATCAATATAAACATTTTGCAGTTTTTGGCTAGTTATATGAAATCTTTCCAAGAGTGAACTCCAAAATACAGCCATAAAAGCTGCCTCAAGTCAATCGAGTTTTCACTGCAGGCCTGCAGCTTCATTACGTGTAACAGGTTTCTCAGTAGCATCTTCCTTTATTGTATTTAGGGCTTTAATTATAGCATTCGAGTTTTCACTCAAATTATGACAACTTTCACTCGAGATGACCAGCGAGTCTCAGAAAGTCTTTTTATTAATTTACTGCCTGGCTTCAAATTAGATAGTAAAATCTCCCACTGGTGAGTAGAGGCAGAAAAAAATGAATAAAGATGTTGGACAGTTGAGAAAAATTAACATGGTTCTTGACAACTTTCTGCTGCACATACTCCAACCAGATTTAAAGAATGCGCAGAGAAAGGCACATACACAGCATAAGGATTTATATTCTTAATTCTTGCTTGCAACCCGCTATATACACCAGATGTGTTAGTGGCATTGTCGTATGACTGGCCATGGCAGTCTGCGATATTTAATCCATAACAATTCAAAGTTGAAAGTACAGCATCAGCTAACTGTTCTGATAGGTGGCCAGTATTTGGTAAAAAACAAAGAAACTTCTCTACTGGTATGCCATCATCGTTTACATATCTCAGTATAAAAGCAAATTGATCAACATGAGATATGTTGGGAGTTGAGTCAATGCTTGTCGAGAAATATTTGGCTTCTTTTACTTCTTTAATAATATTTGAGATCACATTTGAAGCCATCAATGTTATAAATTCATTACATGTATAGGATGAAAGATAAGGTACATTACCTCGACCTTCATTTCCATAACAAGCAATGTGACTTGCTAAAAATGGGTCGAATTCTGCGACAAGCTCAAGAGCCATCATGTAATTGCCATTATAAGTTGATCCAAATTTTTCCACCTTACCTCTAAATGCAAGTCCTCTGCTTGAAAGTTTCTTTACCACTGCTACAATCCTCTTCAACACATTTCTCCAATACATAATGTCTTCTTCCATTTGAAATTTTAAATTCATATCAATTCTTCTGGATATCTCGCCTCTCCTCACCATTGTCAGTACATACGTTTTATGTTCAGTCAGATTTTCATGTTCACGTAGTCAAGCTGATATGTTTTTCCAGTCATGGTATCCACTCGTCACCAGACTAGAGATCCCTCCCAATAATCGACATGGGGCACAAAACACGGCTCCTTTGCTCTCCGAATATACAAGATATTGCCGTGGCTTTACTTCACCATTTAAAAGATGTCATTCAAACACATTTTTTGTTAGAATATGCATTTTATCAGTATATTGTCCTTTTGAGTTAGTAAAATCACTATTGATATTTTGTTTAATACCATGCATTGATAAATACTCAATTGTAGCATCATTCAATATCCATTGGGCCGGGTCGTCACTTATGGTAGATATTCCAATGTCAGACTGAATTTCTGATTGATGTGATTCGCAAATATCTGCAGTATTGTCAAAGATATCCAGAACCACATGATTCCCGGTAGTCTCTGATACGCTAGTATTTGGAACATTTTCTTCAACACTAACTGCAGCTGGAATTTCTTCATTAGTTTTAATATATACTTTATACACATCAATATTTTCAATATCAACACCAATATTTTCACTTTTTACTTCACTACTTCTTTCAACTTTTTCTTCTGTCCCACTGTCGGCACTAACTGATACGACAAAGGAATCTATTTTGCACATTTTTGCTATCATTTCATTTTCCCTTTCTTTCTTCTGTATAGCATTTTTTTTTAACTGAGCACCGCTTAATTTCTTCCTTCTGGTCATATTTTTAATTAACGCTTAGGATTGTCACGACTCCAGTCCCGGGTATGTTGTTTACTAAATGGCATCTCCGTCGCACCGTCATTGGTGGTTCAATATGCGCTATCATGATTGGTAGAATTGCGGCGCGCGATGCCGCGATTACAAAAATGCTGGGCTGCTATTTTAAATTTGCCGCCCCTGCAAATTTGCCGCCCTAGGCCTAGGCTGCTGGTGCTAAGCACTCAAAGCATTAGATATGTGCTTGACTTTAAGCATGTGGAGTAGCCCACTGAAGTCGATTTTTAACTGGCTTGGACTCACTTCACAGGACTGAGCCCTAAACGAATGCATGTATTCGGGTGAAGGGTGTTGAAAGCTGGTGGGCTGCAACACAATCGGGGGGAGGGGGAGGAGGGATGAATAAAGCCTTGAACTATAATTCAGCATAAGTCTCTTTTTTTCTGAGCAAACTTTATTTGCACAAAGAAGATTCAAGAATAAAAGCACAGCAACTCATAACATCTGATAACCACCAATCAGAGAGGATAAAAGAGTTCCTTGTTAGTCACTAGTGCAGCCCCTTTGCTTTGATAGTCCTACCCCAGATCATCCATATACTGGCAGGGAATATGGGCTATCTTTGTAACCCCTTCCAAGCTTGGATTCAAGGAGCATCCTTATGCCTTGTCACAAAGGTATAGGAAGTACATAAGAACATAAGAATGGCCATACTGGGTCAGACCAAAGGTCCATCTAGCCCAGTATCTTGTCCACCGACAGTGGCCAATGCCTGGTGCCCCAGAGAAAGTGAACCTAACAGGCAATGATCAAGTGATCTCTCTCCTGCCATCCATCTCCACCCTCTGACAAACAGAGGCTAGGGACACCATTCCTTGCTCATCCTGGCTAATAGCCATTAATAGACTTAACCTCCATGAATTTATCCAGTTCTCTTTTAAACCCTGTTATAGTCCTAGCCTTCACAACCTCCGCAGGCGAGGAATTCCACAAGTTGACTGTGCCCTGTGTGAAGAAGGACTTCCTTTTATTTGTTTTAAACCTGCTGCCCATTAATTTCATTTGGTATTTTGCAAAACTTCTTCTTCTGGTGAAATGAAATGAAATGAAAGTGGACTTGCTGTAGTCAATGACAGAGCTGAGTTAACAATAGACTTTTCCCATTAATATATATTGAAATTGTTTTTATTTTAAAAGAAAAGGGTCAGGGTAAATAGCAGCTGCAATAACCATTTGTTTGAAAAGAACAAGATAGATAAAATAATGAAAGAGTAGAACAGGAATTTTAATCACAAAAGTGTAGGATTTATATTCAAGGGCCTACAGGAAGCATTCGGAAACTGAAACTGCAGATGATTTATGAGGTAGCATTCTCTAACAACTACAAATGCAATTTGTATAGACTAGTGAGAATTATAGCACATAACAGTGGTTTTAATTGGCTGTGTGCTAAATGCATTACTTTAATGAACAATCAGTAGGAGACAGAAAAGTGGAATGGAAAGATGCTAAATATATATAGGGAGAGGGAGAAAAAAAAGCGTCTAATATTTCCATGTATCTGCAATTGGAAAGAATTAGTGGAAAATAAGAATTAAAGGGCCAGTTCCTTGCCTCACTTTGTCCAGTTTTACACTTGTGTAATTCAATTGATTTAAATGGAATTTCTTCTGATTCACATCAGTTTAACTGAGATTAGGATCTGGTCCAAAGTGATTCTTTCTCTAAGACACAGAGGCGAGGATATTGAATTTCGTGCACAGCAATCTTCCTAATTCCTTTTGTCTAAGGAGTTTAAAGTGTTAGGAGCTCAGCTCCTTTGAAAATCAATGGGGATCATATGTCTAATTCCCCAATCCCAGCCTTTTCCTACAAAATAGGCCAAATTCATTCCTGATGTAATTGCACTGCATCTGGTGGGTTTACATCGGGGTGAATTTGGCTCAATATGCTTCAAACAAAACAAAACAAACAACTGCTCAAATTTAGGTTATATTTAATTCAGAGGTGACCAGTGCCTCCAGAACTACTTACCTTTAAACTTGCTGTTATAAAAGTTTCAGATGGATAAATTCACTGGAGTCCCCTCATATATGATTAAGGTACATAGACTAGCCTGTCTACAACTGGAGTCAGTACAAGAGAATAAAGGAAAGGAAAAAGAAAGTGAGAATATTAAGTTAGGATGGAGATGGAGGCGAAGGGGCTGAGGGAGATCCAGAAGAAAACACAGAAAAAACAATGTTTCTTTGTGATTTTAAAGCTTTAAAGCCTCCAATTAATGGGAAAAAGTGTGTGTGTGTGTGTCGCACACACGCTCTACAAAGCTGTGTGACTGAGGAACACTTTGAATTTTCTATGCTGTCCACAAACAGGAGGAAAGTCCCTTATAGGCTATACAGACACCGTTCACCTGAGCCTTAGGGCCTGTTTGGGGTAGGTCTACACAGCAACTAGATGCCTGTGGCTGGCCCATGGGACTCTTGCTGTGGGGCAGTTTTGCTGCTGTGTAGACATCCAGCTCAGGCTGGAGCCCAGGTTGTAGAACTCTGCGAGGTGAGAAGGTCCCAGAGCTTCGATCCAGCCTCCGCTCGGACAGCTACACAGCAATGAAACAACCCCGCAGCCAGTGGCGGATTTAGAGTTAGTGGGGCCCTGTGTGCAGCTTCATTTTTGGCCCCACCCCCCACCGGGACCCAGCCAAGAAAATGAACATTCTCTCTTAACTCCCCCACCCCTGCACAATTTTTCATTCTTTCTTTCTTCTTCCGCCTCCTCCTATATTATAAGGAATGGGAAGAAAATGAAAATAAAGTGAGGTACATTGATTGGGGCAGGGGGTTGGGGTGCAGGAGGGGGTGCGGGCTCTGGGAGGAAGTTTGGGTGCTGGGTGCAGGCTCTGGGCTGGGGCAGGAGGTTGGGGAGCAGGAAGGGGGCAGGAGGGCAGTGCTTATTTCAGGCAGCGTGGCTCCCAAAGTGACTGGCACCCACACCCCTCCGGCAGCAGCTCCTAGGCGAGTAAAGCCAGGGGTCTCCACATGCAGCTGCCCGCAGCTGCCTGCAGGTGCCACCCCCGCAGCTCTCATTGGCCGCAGTTCCCAGCCAGTTGGAGCTGCAGAGTCGGCGCTCAGGGCGGGGGTAGCACAAGGAGACACACACACACACACACACAGGAGTCGCAGGGACATGCCGGCCGCTTTTGGGAGTGAAGCAGTGCGTAGGGAGGCAGAGTGGGCAGGGAGCCACCTTAGCCCTGGTGCGCTACTGCTGGCATGTCTCTGCGCACCCCTTGGGGGGAGGGGAGCAGCGGGTGATTAACAGTGCAATTAATTGGGCTGTTAAACAATAATAGAATAATATTTATATAAATATTTTTGGATGTTTTCCACATTTTTAAATATATTGATTTCAATTACAACACCGAACATAAAATGTACAGTGTTCACTTTATATTTATTTTTTATTATAAATATTTGCATTGTAAAAATAAAAGTACTGTAGTGCAATCTATTTATCGTGAAAGTTGAACTTACAAATGTAGAATTATGTACAAAAAAATAACTGCATTCAAAAACAAAACAGTGTAACATTTTAGAGCCTACAAGTCCACTCAGTCCTACTTCTTGTTCAGCCAATTGCTAAGACAAACAAGTTTGATTACATTTGCAGGAAATAATGCTGGCCGTTTCTTGTTTACAATGTCACCTGAAAGTGAGAACAGGTGTTCACATGGCATTGTTGTAGCTGGCGTTGCAAGATATTTATGTGCCAGATGCGTAAAGATTCATATGTCCCTTCATGCTTCAACCACCATTCCAAAAGAATGCTGCTGATGGGTTCTGTTTGATAACGATCCAAAGCAGTGCAGACCAATGCATGTTCATTTTCATCATCTGAGTCAGATGCCATCAGCAGAAGGTCGATTTTCTTTTTTGGTGGTTCGGGTTCTGTAGTTTCCGTATCAGAGTGTTGTTCTTTTAAGATCTCGGAAAGCATGCACCACACTTAGTCCCTCTCAGGTTTTGGAAGGCACTCCAGATTCTTAAACCTTGTGTCAAAGTGCTGTAACTATCTTTAGAAATCTCACATTGGTAACTCCTTTGAGTTTTATCAAATCTGCAGTGAAAGTGTTCTTAAAATGAACATGTGTTGGGTCATCATTCGAGACTGTTATAACATATGAGAGGTGTCAGCATGCGAGTAAAACAGAGGAGGAGACATACAATTCTCCCCCAAGGAGTTCAGTCCCATATTTAATTAACACATTATTTTTTTAATGAGCATCATCAGCTTGGAATCATGTCCTCTGGAATGGTGGTCAAAGCATGAAGAGGCATATGAATGTTTAGCACATCTGGCACATAAATACCTTGTAATGCCAATGTCAAGGTTCCTTCCCCAGTCTGAACTTTGGGGTACAGATGTGGGGACCCACATGAAAGACTCCCTAAGCTTATTTTTACCAGCTTAGGTTAAAAACTTTGTCAAGGCACAAATTTTACCTTGCCTTCAACAGTATGCTGCCACCAACAAGTGATTTAGACAAAGAATTAGGGAAAGGACCACTTGGAGTCCTATTTCCCCAAAATATTCCCTCAAGCCCTGCACCCCCTTTCCTGGGGACGGCTTGAGAATAATATCCTCACCAATGGATACAGGTGAACACAGACCCAAACCCTTGGATCTTAAGAACAATGAAAAATCAACTGGGTTCTTAAAGAAAAGGTAAAAGAACTACCTTTGTAAAATTAGGATGGTAAGTACTTTACAGAATAACAAAAGATTTAAAAACACAGAGGATTACCCCTTTAGGCAAAACTTTAAAGTTACAAAAACAGGGATAAACCTTCCTTTTAGCACAGGGAAAGTTTATAAGCTAAAATAAAAGATAACCTAACACCTTTTTTTGCTATTACTTACTATTTTTGCAATATTAGATGCTTAGCTTAGATATGGCTTAGGGAGATGTATTTTTCCTGCCCTGGTTTCTTGTTGACTTCGGGAGATACAGACAAAAAACCTTCCCCCGACAGGCCACTTTTGGTTAGGTGCCACCCAGGATATTTGAGCTTTTTCATCCTTTACAGGTAAAAGAGGAATTAACCCTTTACAGGGTAAAGAGGAATTTTATGCCACTCTTAGCTGTATGTTTATAACAGCCAGCTACAAAAGTTCCATGCAAATGTCTCTTTTCACTTTCAGGTGACATTGTAAATAAGAAGATAGAAACATTATCTCCCATAAATGTAAACAAACTTGTTTGTCTGAATGATTGGCTGAACAAAAAGTAGGACTGAGTGGACTTGTAGGTGCTAAAATTATACATTGTTTTGTTTTTGAGTGCAGTTATGTAACAAAAAAATCTACATTTGTAAGATGCACCTTCATGACAAAGAGATTGCACTACAGTACTTGTATAAGGTAAATTGAAAAATACTATTTCTTTTGTTTATCATTTTTCCAGTGCTAATATTTGTAATAAAATAATATAAAGTGAGTACTGTATACTTTGTTTTCTGTGATGTAATTGAAATCAATATATCTGAAAATGTAGAAAAACATCCAAAATATTTAATAAATTTCAATTGGTATTCTATTCTTTAACAGTGTGATTAAAAGTGTGATTAATTGTGATTATTTTTTTTTAGTTAATCGTGTAAGTTAACTGCAATTAATCGACAGCATATTTATACTTTCTCTAAAAAATAATCACCAACACTCTCTGGAAACCATCTAGCTATATAAATGTCTGGCCTATGCTAATACCTGGTTTTACTCTTGTTGTCAAACCTTTTGATTTATACATGCACTTGATAAGTCTTGTCTTAATTAAAGTGGCTGATCTTTGGAATACGAACTTTTTTGCATATAATTGGTACAGAACCAAGAACTATGGTATCTCTGGGTGACAATGGATCCCTGGCCTTCTTATTTTCTGTTTTACTTACTTGATAGCATGCTAAAAAAAATTCTGAGCAGTCTCAATTCTCTCTACTTTAAGTTGGGAAAACAGGCCAAGTGCTTCCGGGTCTCAGGCCTCATCAATTCTTCCTCCTCTTGTAGTTTGGAAAAAAAAACCTGCCTGCATTTGCATTCAGTGTTGAAGAAATTTCATTTTCTCATCACCAGTTATTCATATGCTTTCGTCAAAGGCACCTGATTGCCCTATCAACTAGAAATCATGATACATGTAATAGATGGTGAATGGAGCTCCTGGTTCTGTTATGCTGGAGGCCTCTGTCAAAGATGGCTCTCGGACATCTCTGGGACTGTGTGTTGTAATTTTTACACTCCAGGAACACACATGAATTTTGGTTTCAGGCATATTACATTTGATTTTCAAATAGATGTCCTGTATTAGAATAAAGCAGTGTTTGAGTGTGTTAGGAATCTGAGAATTGTAAATAATAGTCTTCTTGCCATTTTAATAATAAATGCAATTTAGAAAGAGCTATGACAGACAGAATAGCTTTCAGATCCTTATTCTCCACCCTCACCCCCATCCTCATCATTTTGCCTAGTAAAGAAAACATTATAAACAAACAAACCTCCCATCTTGTTTTGAGGCTCAGTCTTTCAGAAATTGGTATATATCCTACAGCACCTAATGTAGCATCCAATTTATCTCAACTCTCTTGATGAGGTGATAAAACATTTTCTATTGGCCCAACATGTAACAGGTACTGGAACCCTGCATGGAAATATTGATTCCTGCTGATTCATTGAAGGAAGTTCAGCTCTCTAACTTTACCCTGGATACAAAGGAGGTGGGTGTTAACAGGGGTGAATTTGGGCATTAACCTTGTGTGTGTGTGTGTGTGTGTGTGTGTGTGTGTGTGTGTTATCCTAAACTGGACTCAGCACATTCACAAGCCACCATTCCATTTATCTCATGACTTTTCTTTCCACCATCAGATCGGGACAGGATACAGCAAAACATCCTTATCAACTGAAAGAGAAATAATTGTGCTAGCAAATCCAATTTCACCTTTCAGAAATGACAGGCTAGTGGTGATGAGAAGGATTTAATTGAAAGCAGCCATTCTTTAGATAAAAGTGTTCTGTCCTTAAACTGGGGGATCAAAGAACCTGGGGCTTACTCAGACCGCTCTAAGAAACGCTAATGCTCCCATTAGAAAGTGCCACATGGCTATGATGTTCATTTGCTGATCAAAAGAAGATATTTCTAGAAACATAACATAACAACAAGTAAGAATAGCCACTCCAGAGCTCAGGTTAGATATAGTTTCCTGTTGTAAGTCTGATTTTCAACAAGTTGCCTCCACAGAAACCAATCCTTCTCTAATTTTAACATCCCACATTTTCATCCTAGAGTAATAGCTATCCAGAAAACATCAGAAAATAAGGCTTAAATGTATGTGGCCAGACCCTGGGATGTGGTGAGGCCTTTGGGGGATTTTCCACAGAAATCAGATGCTTCCACAAAAAAAAAAAATATTAACCAGCCCCATGTCTGTGATCAAGTTGCCCTTAGTGGTCAGCCTACAATGATTACATATTCTTATATTAATCAAGGTGTCAGATCCTGCTTTAATTCATATAATAATTACATACAATAGAACCTCAGAGTTATTGAACACCAGAGTTACGAACTGACTAGTCAACCACACACGTCATTTGGGACTGGAAGTACGCAATCAGGCAGGAGCAGAGACCAAAAAAAAAAAAAAAAAAAAAAAAGCAACTACAGTACAGCACTGTGTTAAATGTAAACTACTAAAAAAATAAAGGGGAAGTTTAGAAAGAAGGTTCGACAAGGAAGGAAACTGTTTCTGTGCTTATTTCATTTAAATAAGATGGTTAAAAGCAGCATTTTTCTTCTGCATAGTAAAGTTTCAAAGTCAATGTTCAGTTGCAAACTTTTGAAAGAACAATCAGAACATTATGTTCTGAGTTACGAACATTTCAGACTTACGAACAACCTCCATACCCAAGATGTCCATAACTCTGAGATTCTAGTGTATGTTATTTGATTGTGAGTTGTGTCTCTGCTGAGAACCTTGAAGTTGCTACATGTATGACCTCAAGTACGGGTGACCATAGATACATTATACTTGAATACCCACAGGGATCTACAGTAACTACTAACTATATCTATGGGGAATTGAAATAGAATGTCTTTAAGCAGGGTGGTGGCGGATTCTTCAGAGTATAATTAACCTAATCAAATTCAATTTTTATCTATTTAATTCCATGGGATCTGTCCTGTGAGTATTTACTGGCTTCTGTTCTTTTATGAGACATTGTTTTCCTTTGAAATAATATTGTTCACTTTAACTTTGTTAAAAATTACAACCCTTCCGGGGGATTAGTCAGGAGTGTTATGTAATAAACCTAAAGGGAATTGCGGGGAACATGAGCCAGTGTTTAATCACACACAGCTCTCAAATAGTTTTCTTTTCCTGTGGCCCACATTTCATGCACAAGCCTCCTGAGACAGACAGAAGTCTGCCCGTTGATTTCAATGGCCCTTCAAAGAGTTCCTTATGCTTATGCTACTTATGAATACTGAGACCACCATGCCAACTTACTTATGCACATAAATACTAGTTTCAAATGTTTCCTTGTCCTCTTCCACCCACAACTGTCTTTTTAGTCACCTGTTGCTCATCCTCTAAATCCTAGATTAAGAGATCTCTGGGGCAGCGACTGACTTTGTGTTGTGTGTGTACAGTGCCCTGTGGAACACAACTATGATCCCTGCTTGGGGTCCCAAAGCACTACAGCACTCAGAGGTGGATTTACCATGAAACAAACAATGCAGTGGCACGGGGCCCCCAATGCCAGGGGCCCCCCAAAATGCAGGGCAAATCTCATCTGACAATTTGTCCCCAATCCCGGCTGGCAGAGACAAGACAGCAGCAGCACAGCAGGGTTAAGGCAGCTCTCTGACTGCAATGACTTCCTCCCTCCCCACCATCCCGCTCCCGGAAGCGGCCGGCATGTCTCTGCACATTGCCCCCTCCCTGAGCGCTGACTCTGCAGCTCCCATTGGCCGGGAACTGTGGCCAGTGGGAGCTGTGGGGGCAGCGCCTGCGGGCAGTGGCGCACAGAGACCCCCTGCCCCCCCCCTCCCCGGACTCACTGCCAGAGGGGTGTGCCGGTTGCTTTGGGAGCCACACTGCCCAAGGTAAGTGCCGATCCCCTGACCCCTCCCACACCCCAACCCCCTGCCCCAGCCCAGAGCCCTCACCCAGCACCCAAACTCCCTCCCAGAGCCCGACCCCGCACTCCCTCCTGCACCCCAAACCCCTGCCTCAATCAAAGTACCTCATTTTATTTTCATTTACTTCCTATTACTTATAATAGAGGAGGAAGAAAAATAAAGAAAAAAAGAATGAAAAATTGGGGGGAGATAAGAGAGAATGCTTGTTTTCTTGTCTGGGTCCTGGGGGGGAGTGGCACGGGGGGGTAAAAATGAAGCTGTGCTCAGGGCCCCACTAACTCTAAATCTGCCACTGACAGCACTAGAATATTAACTACAAACACTGTATGCCTTCGTGTTACACATGTGTAAAATGGGCATATTATAATTGTAGCCAATAATAGGAATGGTGTGAGGCTTAATTAGTTGTTTCACAAGTTCTATATGTTCTAAAAACACCTTGCTCAGAAGCGTGACCTCAGCCACATATATTTTGCTTTGGGCTGAAACTTGGCATATGCTACTTCATCCCAGGAGCTAATTTATTTTGGTAAATTGTCCTTTCATATTCAAAGAAAGCTTCCTTTTAAAACATGATTCCACATTCTCCCTCCTGCCTTTCCCCCTTGTTAAAAACCCATTTATTTATTGAAGGGGGGAAAAAAAGCTTTCAAATGTATTTTCTACTTTGTATAAATTAAAGCGAGGACTCCGTTTCATTCCTGATTAATGTATGTTTAAGAAAAAAATGGTTCTTTGTCTTTATCACACTTAATCCCCTTTGATACTGTGTCTCTCCATCTCTGATGGAAATACAAGGAGGGAATAAAACAGAATTTAAATAGTGTTTATTAATGTTTTAATCCCTCTGTATATTTCAATATGAAAAAGAAAATTTAATGAAAAGTTAACCTTTAATAAAAAAAGATAAAATGCATGTGCCATTGCAAGACTGTGGGGGACTGCGATTGGTAATAAAAATAATAATACTTTGCTCTTATAGAGCACGCTTCATCAACAGATCTCAAAGCACTTTACAAAGCAGGAAAGCAGTATTATCCCCAACCTGAGACACAGAGGTGAAGTGACTTGGCCAAGGTCACCCAGTATCCCAGTGGCCAAACTGGGAATAACAACCAGGTCCCCTGAGTCCTAGTCCAGTACCCTACCCATTAGGATACACTGCAGAGGAATCACATGACACTAAAAAATTCCTAGACATCTAGCAACTTTAGACTTTGCAAAATCACTGTGCTGCACAAGATGGACATGTGGAACATGTTGAGAGCTGTGGTAACACACCAGTCTTTTTGCTCTAACAAGATCCTGCTTCTTGAGCTGAAGGAGAACCTCCACTGTTACAGAACGGGGCCTATCACACACAGCTGAATGATGCTGATTCTATCCACTAGATGGCAGTGGTATCAAATCATAATAGTCAGATGATTACAGGACCATCCTGATCCTGTTTCGTCTTCTGCATCCAAATTTGTTTGTGGCTGATGGGCATCCTCAAAGTCTGAACACAGGAGTGGAGTTGAAAGGTGTGCATACATTTTCATGGACTTTAGTCTCTCTTTAGTTTCCTCTTGTTGCCAGTATTTAAGATGCAAAAAAGGGCAAGACCTTTTTGGTACTGCCACCTCAATCTAGGAATATACACAGTCCCAATTAAAGTAAAACTGCAGGGGGCATACTAGTACTCTTTTGTGTAATTATAATGCCGAATATCGGAATGTCTGTATACCTTTTGGTTTGGTATTTTCCCAAGGAAATTATACGTCATGATTCATAGAATAGAATCATAGAATATCAGGGTTGGAAGGGACCTCAGGAGGTCATCTAGTCCAACCCCCTGCTCAAAGCAGGACCAATCCCCAACTAAATCATCCCAGCCAGGGCTTTGTCAAACCTAACCTTAAAAACCTGTAAGGATGGAGAGGGGGATGGAGGCTGACAGCTCATGACCCCTCTTGTCATAAGCTTGCAACCCCTGGAGGGGTCACAACCCCCAGTTTGAGAACCCCTGTTCTCTATACTCCCCAAAGGTGCTCTGGAACTTGTCCCCAAACTTTGGTTTGAGGAATCGATCTGATTTTTAAACTTTGTACTGGTTTAACTGTTAAAGGTCAGATATCCCATATCTGCCAGGGCTGGCAATTTCCCGGGAAAAACTAGTTTAGGACAGAGAGCTGGTAAATATCAGCTTAAACCCAGTTTAAACCAGAAACCGGGGAAAGATAATTGCATCAGTTCCCAGTAAGTTCAGCATGAATCTTTTCAAACTTTGGCTACATCTATTCAAAACTGAGAAACAGGCTCGGTCTCACCACTGCATCGAAGTTGGTCTTCTGCTACAGTATGCTGCAGGGCCAAATGGGTATGGACTGGTAGTCTGCAACGCTGCGTGTCTCTGATTGCTTAATGCTTCAAGCCTCCAGCTCTTCATTACTGTCATGTTCATATCATCAAATATTTTTGTTTGTATAATAATGAAAACTGTAATATGACATTATTACATTGGTGAGGCCTCATCTGGAGTACTGTGTCCAGTTTTGGGCCCCACACTACACGAAGAATGTGGAAAAACTGGAAAGAGTCCAGTGGAGGGCAACAAAAATGATTAGGGGGCTGGAGCACATGACTCCATCCCCAAGCTCTGATTCACTTCCAGCATATAATAGTGTTAAATATTGTAAAAATGTGTTTTCAATTTATAAGTAGGGGTCACACTCAGAAGCTTGCTGTGTGAAAGGGTTCATCTATATAAAAATTTGACAACCACTGATATAGAAGAACATGATTCATTGGCTAGTGCTTAGGGGGTTAGTCTGGGCTGCAGGAGATCCGCATTCAATTTCTGCACCACCAGTTCTACATTCTACGGCTCCTCCCTGGCATTTTTGATCAAATTCCCTTTACATATTTATTAGTTTCCCCAAGTCAAATAATTATCCCAGAACTGAAGACCGGAGTCTGATCTCACACTGATTTTAGCTTCATGTAACAACATTGACATCAGCAGACTTAGTCGAGATTTTAATGGGCATAAGTGGGAGGAGAATCAGGACTTGAGTCTTCTAATGGAAAAACCTAGGGACCTCAGTTTCATACACAAAATGTAGTCTGTATTTAAAAGTATTGCACATATACCCTCTCATTCCTGCCCCCTTCCTTAGCAGCTTCATTTTGTCTTTCCCATGGTTTTCTTGTTTGTAAACGCTTCCACCTTAGCTCTTGTTCCCTATACATTATTTTCATATACTAGTTTAGGTCCGCCCTTCTTATAGTCTTGTCCATGGTCCATTGGCAATCTGTTAAATGCTTCCATGTTGTCCTTGGCTCTTCTTCCATTGCAGTGGTCAAGCCTCTGTCAGTCTGCACACAATTATGCACCCTGGTATTATGATTCATTATGTGTATTACAGTAAAGCCTGTTTCAACTGAGGTCATGGCTTCATTGTGCTAGGCACTGTACAGACACATGGTCTGAGACAGTCAATGCCCCCAGACAGCTTACAAGTTAATTAGATAAGACAGAAAAAACATGAAAGAAAGAAAATGCAATTATCCTCATGTTATGATGGAGAACAGAGAGATTAACTGACTGGCTCAAGGCCACATAGTAAACCTGTGGCAGGGTTGGGAATGGAATATAGATTTCCTGAGTTCCAGTCTAGTGCCTAAACCACAAAGCCATCCCTCCTCTCAAAGACCATCTTTCCCTTTGCTGATTGGTGTATTGAAGTCCAGGATTCCGGCAGCAAGTCCCGCCAATGTTTTTATTTGTTTGTTTGGTTTGCATTTTTTTTTTTACAAAACATTTGTTTTTCAAATTTTATATTTGAGTGAATTGAGAGCACATGGAAGTATCCATGTTATACTTGGTTCTCAACAGAGTATCTGAGAGGTTGAATTGCCTTCTACTGCCTATGGGTGGTCCCTCCTGCCCAGGACTGAGGCAATTGGCTGGATAATGTGAGGAACCTTCCACTGCATCTGCCCACACAGTGATTGGGGGGCATGGATCATCATTCACGTCTCATTCCCTGTCAATACCCGGCCCAGTCCAGGGAAGCTAATGATCCAAACATCAGACCAAATTCGGTAATGAATTCTGGTCACACGCCACATGAAGACACTGTGATTGCTATGGGGCACAATCTGATATCCTTGCTGCTGTTGAAAGGTACTGTACTCCATGAACAGTTCCGTTGGCTTCAGTGGGGCTGCTTGAGAAGTAGGCTGCTATTCAGCATAAGTAGTGGTGCCAGAATCTGGCCCTGTAGATAGAGACCTTCAGTTCTTTCCATAAATATTGAACAGACTTAAAACAGTAAAAAATAGGGGTGGGGAATGGGTCAGATTCTCTTCTCTGATCCAGCCCCTTTGCACCACTCAGGCTGTACAAGAGGACCCTGATTCTATTCATAACTAACCATCTGAGATTATCTGACCAGCTTGGGGACTGCTTGCAGCTGTAGAGCTCATCATGTAGAGCTCACCTCATGCACCAGTACCCATCCCTCCCCAGCAGAGTGGGCATGTCATGAGCAGAGAGGGCAGTGCTGGGGGCATGTTGGAGTGATCATCCTTAGCTGGCATATGGCCTCTTAGATATCATACACCAGTGGAACAGTTAAAGTAGCTATTGGGATGCTCAAAGTCATGTCAGGGTTGTCTAAGACCAACCCACAGAATCAGGAAGCTGTAACTACAGGTGATTGGGAACTTTCTGACTTTTTTTTTCCTCACTGGAAAATGCCAATCGTCAAACATTTTACCAGTCAGAGTTGGTTGAGACAAATCTTCCACTTGACTTTTTTTTTCTTCAAAATTGTTGAACTTTTCCAATTCTACATTTTCTACTACTTATGCTAAACAATCTGTTCCACTTTGTTTTTCACTGTAACACTCTGAGACCTTTCCCAGACCTGAGGAAAAGCTCTGTGTAAGCTTAAAAGCTTTGCTTTGTCTCTTTCAAGAAGTTGGTCCAATAACTCACCCACCTTGTCACTCCTGGAAACTATGAGTTGAACATACATATTTTTTTTAAAAGAAAAGGAAGACAAATGTGTATTAAAAATTAGTCAGGCATCTTGAAACACTGTCAAGATCTAAACCCTAGTGGTATTAAGTTGGACAATCATACTGTAGACTCAGACATTGGGTCTTTACAGTAATTATATAAATCTGTCTACATTCAGCATTAAGGAATTATACTTGCTGGAAATAAATGTCACAATGTCTAAAAGCTTGTGCAAGTTACTCATGTAGAAAATGAATACAATGTAACCCTGACTATTGGCTTAGGTTTTTTTTCCTAAGTATAAAATAAAACTTTCCATATTTGTGAAATCATCACATAGGGCTTAGTTGGTTATTAGAATCATAGGACCGTAGTGCTGTAAGGGACCGTAAGAGGTCATGTAATCTAGCCCCCTGCGATGAGACTGGACCAAGTATACCTAGACCATCCCTGATACGTGTTTGTCTACCCTGTTCTTAAAAACCTCTGATGAGGTTCCACAGCCTCCTTGGGAAGACTGTTCCAGAACTTAACTACCCATATAGTTAAAAATATTTCCTAATATCTAACCCAGTGGTTCTCATATTTATTTGATCAAGCCCCCCCACACCTCCTTCTTTGTGTCTGTGGTTGTTTACGCCCCTCCCCACAAGTACATATACTACCACCTAGCTCGGAAGGCAGAGTGGAGAGCAGTGGCTGCTGACTGGGTGCCCAGCTCGGAAGGCAGCGCTTCACAGAAGTAAGGGTGCCAATTTGAAAAGTGACATTTGTCAATATCACTTTTCACAGCAGACTTATTGCCCCATTGCTGCATTCACCCCGGGGCTGACAGCCGGAGCCCCACTACCTCTAGGTGAGGGATTGTGGGGGAGAGGATAAAGAGAGCCCGAACCTGGGTGGTGGGGCTCTAGCTGTCTCCTTTATCCCTGCTTGCTGGGTGTGCAAGGCCCTTCTTCAGGAGCCCCAACCACCCAGGGATGACAGCCAGAGCTTTAAAACAACAACAACAACAACAACAACACAGCTCGTTCCTCCCTTGCCACATTCCGGTTCCTCTCTTGGCAGGCCTGCCCCAAAGTTTGAGAACCATTGATCTAGTCTAAACCTCCCTTGCTGCAGATTAAGCCCATTATTTCTTATCCTACCTTCAGTGGCCACAGAGAACAATTGATCACAGTGCCCTTTCCAACAGACGTTAACAACATATTTGAAGATTGTTATTGGGTCCAGTCTTCTGAATTTTTGATCATAGAATCATAGAATATCAGGGGTGGAAGGGACCTCAGGAGGTCATCTAGTCCAACCCCCTGCTCAGAGCAGGACCAATTCTGAACTAAATCATCCCAGTCAGGGCTTTGTCAAGCCTGAACTTAAAAAAAACTCTAAGGAAGGAGATTCCACCACCTCCCTTGGTAACCCATTCCAGTGCTTCATCACCCTCCTAGTGAAAAAGTTTTTCCTAATATCCAACCTAAACCTCCCACACTGCAACTTGAGACCATTACTCCTTGTTCTGTCATCTGGTACCACTGAGAACAGTCTAGATCCATCCTCTTTGGAACCCCCTTTCAGGTAGTTGAAAACAGCTATCAAATCCCTCCTCATTCTTGTCTTCTGCAGACTAAACAATCCCAGTTCCCTCAGCCTCTCCTCATAAGTCATGTCCTCCAGCCCCCTAATCATTTTTGTTGCCCTCCGCTGGACTCTTTCCAATTTTTCCACATATTTCTTGTAGTGTGTGGCCCTCCTCTGGACTCTATCCATTTTGTCAAAATCTCTCCTAATGGGTGGCATCCAAAATGGACACAATACTCCAGCAAGGCATCACCAGTGTCAAGTGTAGTGGAACACGTACTTCTCGTGTCTTACAATACAACACTCCTGCTAATCCACTGCAGAGTGATATTTGCTTTTTTGCAACTGCATCACATTGTTGACTCATATTCAATTTGTGATCCACTATAACACCCAGCTCCTTTATAGCAGTACTACTGCCTCGCCAGTTATTCCCTATTTTGTATTGTGGATTTGATTTTTCATTACTAAGCAGAGTACTTTGCATTTGACTTTATTGAATTTCACTTGGTTGATTTCAAACCAGTTCTTCAATTTATCACAGTCTTTTTGAATTCTAATCCTGCCCTCCAAAGTGCTAGCAAGCCCTGGCAGGCTGGTGTCATCCACAACGTTTATAAGCATACTCTCCATGTTGTAATATAAGAAAATATTATGGTACTCCCTTTTTCCTCCCATGTTACTTGGGAGTAGGCAACTTTCACCCTGTTTCCTGGGTGCCTTATATCATCAAGATTAATGGAGCTCCTAGAAGTCCTAGGTAGATGGGAATATAAGTGAGAATTCTCTAGTGCCTCTCTCTGCAGTTATCCTCTTACTTGTTTGAATATTTATTGTTGGTGGTACCTCCACCTGCACAGGCACTGTATACGTCTGTGAATGTATTTCAGTGACCTCTAGGAGCCAAAATATAAACACTGCGATAAATACCCCAAATGGAAACAACACAATTGTCCTTAAGTTTTCCTAGCAATATACAATTAAAAGTGCAACAGATTAATATAGGTTAAGGTCAATAGTTGGCACTGCAATAATTCAGCTAATGACTGGTGCTTTCAACAGCAACATTAACTGGACCACGACTCTTAGCATTATACACAGATTCACCCAACCCCTGGCTGGGCACTCTCCCTGAAGTTCATAGTCTGGGGCCCTCTCTTGCGTTGGTGTGCTGGGTGAGCAGCAAGTTTAGGCCAGCACTCTGTAAGTCTGGCAAAGGCAGTCCAATGACACAGAAAAGGAGTGAGGCAATTTTGTATTGCGACCAGCCTTTATATCACAGAGCAATAGCCTCTGATGCTGTCCACTAATCCCTCCTCTTTTTTTCTTAGACTTAATGCAGCCACACTGAATGTTTTCACTGTGTCCTCAACCCAGGGAGCATAGTTGAGGGCTAGCTCACTCCTTCCTCAACTGACTGTGGGCCAAATTCAAATCTATTGCCCCACCAACAGTCTCCAGCATCTGTCCTCAATGCCTAGAAGAAGAAGGAGTACATACATGAGCTAGAGCTCAACATTAACAAGTTGCCAGCTGCAGCGTAGTCTTAACTCTGGTCACTTGTCTTCAACTCTGGCAACTCAACTACAGGGCTCCATCACAGCTTTTCTTTGCCCAGACTCCAAAGGGAGCAGCAGCTCTCAGGTCCAGCTCCCGGCACAAAATGTAGCCCGCCACCATCCACTGCAGCAGCCTCTCACCCTGGAAGTTCAGTCCAATTCCAGAGGGTGCCAACGATTGCATCAAGCAGAGAGTACATAGAACTCTGTGTAATCAGAATACCTCTGATAGGGTTCAGAGGCTCCCCAAATAAGGGCCTAGGAGGATTACAATATGTGCTTGATGGCATTAATGAACAATTGAGACAAATTTATTAAGGGCAAAAAAATTGGGGTTGGGGGAACCTTCCCAGCAAGAAAAGCTCTAATCTGCTTTCTATAGCCACAGAAACAATTTAGTTAAACAAAAATGAGTTGCTTAACTCTCAATAGATTAACGTCAATGTCAAAGGCTCCACCACTGAAAAATTAACTCTGCACAGTCACATTTATTTCAATGTAGTGTAAATAAAATCCTAATCTAGATATGGAGTGATAAGGAAAAAGAACCCTAATAAATATTGTTCCCATGAGTGCTGTGTGCAGTGAGCATTTAGCTGCTATGTGATATTGCATTATACAGCAAATTCTTTGCATATGTCCAATACGTAATAGAGATATAGCTAGAACTAGAGTTATTTAAGTGCCTGAAGATACAAAGAGATCTCTAGGGCTAGTTCACAAAGGTACTTAGGTGCTGCAAAGCTTAGAGTTTAAATATTAAATATTTAATTAAATATTAATTAGATCAGAAAGTGAGAGGTTGATTCGCTGACACTGTGTTTAGGGCATTCAGCTTGGATGCAGCAGACTCAGGTTCAAGTCCCTGCTCCAGTAAATACTTTATTATTTGTACAACATCACGGGTAAGTGCCCTAACCTCTGGCCTATCGGGTATTCTGGACACACCCACCTCCTGACTGGCCTTTGTGCAGGGCCTGAGGCTGCTGGCATGCTCCGAAGAAGCCTTTGGGATGGGCCCCGCTGGTGAGATAGGCCGGGGAACACGTAGTTTGAGAATCATGCTTCAGGGCTGCCAGGGCTACTTGCACTAAGGCTCTGAGCAGCTCATTAGCTGTGGAGCAGCATCAAGACATGAAGCCTACTGGCAGAAATATCGACATCTACAGAGTTAGGCAGCTGTGCAGGGCCCTGAGAATGTCAGTGAAGCCTAAAAGTTGGACTTAGATTCCTAAATCGGAAGTCAGGCACTTAAGTACCTCTGTGAATCTGGCCCCACTGCAATTTTCAAAAGCACCTAGGTGCCTAAATCCCATTGAAATCAATGAGATCCAGACATTTTTAAAAATTGCATTAGAGAGCGAAACATCTTTAAACATCGGGGCCCTGGTCAATAGGAGTTAGAAACTTAACTCACTTAGAAGTTTTTGTATATTCCACTAGGAACATTTCTGAATCTGCAGGTGCCTAATACTTCGTAATTCCCCATTTTGTACGTCTCAGCCACTGTGGCAATGTTTTTTCTTTCATAGGTGCCTGTGACTCTAACAGCCCCTGTGTGCCAACCTGCAAAGGGTGCACTCAGCAGTCTTGTAAGGTGTCATATAAAAGCTGGTGATAAGTTGGTCATTAAAGTTATTGTGTGATTTATGTATGGTTAGTGTGTGTGTGTGTGTGTTTGTTTATGCAGGAAATACGTTAGTAAAATACATTCAGACCCAGCAATCTAAGCGGAGTGGATAAACAAGTTTGTCTTAGACAAAGAAATGTTGTTTCACCTGTTTTCTTGTGTCTCCAATGTAAATGGAGCAAGGAGAGGCCAGAGACAATGGAAATACATTTACATCTAAGGTAAACAAGGCGGATAAGACTACCAGAAAAGATAATTGACTAGAGGAGGAGAGACACAGAATCCCATCTGCACCTCTGCAGAGGGGAAAAAAAAAAAACTTTATCTGGGGATACA
Source organism: Chrysemys picta bellii (assembly GCF_011386835.1). Classification (NCBI taxonomy): domain Eukaryota; kingdom Metazoa; phylum Chordata; order Testudines; family Emydidae; genus Chrysemys; species Chrysemys picta. The sequence continues at coordinate 132,266,814 of NC_088795.1, forward strand.
TTTCAAAGCAACACATTTCCAAGGTTCACTGGAAAAAGAAGCAACAGAGGGTCCTGTGGCACCTTTAAGACTAACAGAAATATTGGGAGCATAAGCTTTCGTGGGTAAGAACCTCACTTCTTCAGATGCAAGTAATGGAAATTTCCAGAGGCAGGTATAAATCAGTATGGAGATAACGAGGTTAGTTCAATCAGGGAGGGTGAGGTGCTCTGCTAGCAGTTGAGGTGTGAACACCAAGGGAGGAGAAACTGCTTCTGTAGTTGGATAGCCATTCACAGTCTTTGTTTAATCCTGATCTGATGGTATCAAATTTGCAAATGAACTGGAGCTCAGCAGTTTCTCTTTGGAGTCTGGTCCTGAAGTTTTTTTGCTGTAAGATGGCTACCTTTACATCTGCTATTGTGTGGCCAGCGAGGTTGAAGTGTTCTCCTACAGGTTTTTGTATATTGCCTGATATCTGACTTGTGTCCAGTTATCCTCTTGCGTAGTGACTGTCCAGTTTAGCCAATGTACATAGCAGAGGGGCATTGCTGGCACATGATGGCATATATAACATTGGTGGACGTGCAGGTGAATGAGCCGGTGATGTTGTAGCTGATCTGATTAGGTCCTGTGATGGTGTTGCTGGTGCAGATACGTGGGCAGAGTTGGCATCGAGGTTTGTTGCATGGGTTGGTTCCTGAGTTAGAGTTGTTATGGTGCGGTGCGTGGTTGCTGGTGAGAATATGCTTAAGGTTGGCAGGTTGTCTGTGGGCGAGGACTGGCCTGCCTCCCAAGGTCTGTGAAAGTGAGGGATCATAATCCAGGATGGGCTGTAGATCACTGATGATGCGTTGGAGAGGTTTAAGCTAAGGACTGTAGGTGATGGCCAGTGGAGTTCTGTTGGTTTCTTTTTTGGGCCTGTCTTGTAATAGGAGGCTTCTGGGTACATGTCTGGCTCTGTTGATTTGTTTCTTTATTTCCTTGTGTGGGTATTGTAGTTTTGAGAATGGTTGGTGAAGATCTTGTAGGTGTTGGTCTCTGTCTGAGGGGTTGGAGCAGATGCGGTTGTACCTCAGCGCTTGGCTGTAGATGATGGATCGTGTGGTGTGTCCAGGGTGGAAGCTGGAGGCATGAAGGTAGGCTTAGCGGTTGGTGGGTTTTCGGTATAGGATGGTGTTAACGTGGCCATCGCTTATTTGTACGGTGGTGTCTAGGAAGTGGACCTCCCGTGTAGATTGGTCCAGGCTGAGGTTGATAGTGGGGTGGAAGCTGTTGAAATCATAGTGGAATTCTTCCAGGGTCTCCTTCCCATGGGTCCAGTTGATGAAGATGTCATCAATGTAGCGTAGGTAGAGAAGGGGAGTGAGTGGACGAGAGCTGAGGAAGCGTTGTTCCAGGTCAGCCATAAAAATGTTGGCATATTGTGGGGCCATGCGGGTGCCCATAGCGGTGCCACTGGTCTGGAGGTATATATTGTCACCAAATTTGAAATAATTGTGTGTGAGGATAAAGTCACAGAGCTCAGCAACAAGTTGTGCTGTGTCATCATCAGGGATACTGTTCCTGACAGCTTGTATTCCATCTGTGTGTGGGATGTTTGTGTAGAGAGCCTCTACATCCATGCTGGCTAGGATGGTGTTTTCTGGGAGGTCACCAATGCATTGTAGTTTTCTCAGGAAATCAGTGGTGTCACGGAGATAGCTGGGAGTGCTGGTGGCGTAGGGTCTGAGTAGGGAGTCCACATATCCAGACAGTCCCTCAGTGAGAGTGCCAATGCCCAAGATGATGGGGCGTCCAGGATTTCCAGGTTTGTGGCTCTTGGCTAGTGGATAGAATAACCCCAGTCGGGGCTCTAAGGGTATGTTGATTTGTTCCTGTGTTAGTGTAGGGAGTGTCCTGAGTAGATGGTGCAGTTTCTTAGTGTATTCCTCAGTGGGATTTGAGGAAAGTGGCCTGTAGAATTTGGTATTGGAGAGTTGTCTGGCAGCCTCCTTCTGGTAGTCAGACCTGTTCATGATGACAACAGCACCTCCTTTATCAGCCTCTTTGATGATAATGTCAGGGTGATTTCTGAGGCTGTGGATGGCATTGCGTTCTCCACGACTTAGGTTATGAGGCAAGCGATGTTGTTTTTCCACAATTTCTGCCTGTGCACATCGGCGGAAGCATTCTATGTATAGGTCCAGACTGTCATTTCGACCCTCAGGAGGAGTCCATTTGGAGTTCTTCCTGTGTTGTTGGTGGGAGGGTATCTGTGTATCAGTACGCTGTTCAGTGTTAGCTTGAAAGTATTCTTTGAGTCGGAGGCGGTGAAAGTAGGCTTCCAGATCACCGCAGAACTGTATCATGTTCGTGGGGGTGCTGGGGCAAAAAGAGAGTCCCCGAGATAGGATAGACTCTTCTGCGGGGTTGGGTGTGTAGCTGGATAAATTGACGATATTGCTGGGTGAGTCGGGGTACCCCTGTTGTGGCCCCATTTGGCAGGTAGGATTTTAGACAGCTTACGGTCCTTTTTCCTTTGTAGAGAGGTGAAGTGTGTAATGTAGATCTCCTGTCTTATTTTAGTAAAGTCCATTTGTGTGGAGGGTTGGTTATTTATGAAAGTCTCCAGGTTGGAGAGCTCTTTCTTGATGTTTTTCTGTTTGCTGTATAGGATGCTGATCAGGTGGTTCCTCAGTTTCTTTGATAGTGTATGGCATAATCTATCACTGTGGTCTGTGCAGTATGTAGATAGCAATGGATTTTTCACCTTCAGTCCATTTGGTATGATGTCCATCCGTTTGCATTTGGAAAGGAAGATGATATCTGTCTGTATTTGTGCAAGTTTCTTCATGAGGTTGATAGATTTCCATTCCATACGGCTAAATGCAGTGCCTTGCATGATGTCAAGTATCAGAGGGGTAGCTGTGTTAGTCTGAATCTGTAAAAAGCAACAGAAAGTCCTGTTGCACCTTTAAGACTAACAGAAGTATTGGGAGCATAAGCTTTCATGGGTAAGAACCTCACTTCTTCAGATGCAAGTAATGGAAATTTCCAGAGGCAGGTATAAATCAGTATGGAAAAAGAAGGGGAGACAACCCCTTCATTATTCATCACTCAGGGAGCAAAAAACATGACACCCTCTGATTCTGTGAATATTTGATCCTCCTCCTACCAAAAGGGCTGGAGATGCTGGTAATTTTTAAGTGAAAAAACCTGCTTAGGCAAAGATTGTAATTTTCTAAATGAAGTTTGTCACCAGAAAAAGTTTTGTGTTTGGTTTGTAACCATTTTCTGTTTCTGTTCATACAATCATAGAATATCAGGGTTGGAAGGGACTCCTTCTCTCTGCTGAGTATCATTTACATTCCTGGTTTTTGTTAATAAACTTATATTAGTTTTACTATAAGCCATCTCAGAGCTGTTATATTGAATTAATTGGGAGTCCTCTGCTAAACCAACTGACTGGTGTGTACTGTCTCCTAGGAGACAGCATACTTTATAATTTCTGTGAGTGTCCAGTGAGAGGGACAGGACACTACAGAGAGATGTCTCTGGGCAACTTGGGAACTGGGGTTCACTGATTGTTACTTGCAAGGCAAGGTAAAGACTGTCAGAGTCTCAAGGAGTTTGCTGCTGAAGGAGACAAATGGGTATGGCAGGGAGCTGACCCACAGTCTAATCTCCAGCAAAGCTCCCTCTTGCTAAGGCAGAGGGATACCACAGTGGCTTATAGGTCTGAGTGTCCCAAAGAGAGCGTCACAATGCCAGAGTTCATATTAGAGTTAGCTGGAAAATTTCCAACTAAACATGTCTTTGTCTGAAGGTACCAATACACTAAAATCAAAATGCTCTGCAGAAATAGTTCAATTTTGATTATGTTCCTCCAGAAACCAGGCAGCTTTCAAAAGCTGCCTGGCTTCTTGGCAACCTTGGCTTCCAGTGTTTGTGGTCCTAGCACAGCCAGCCACGAGGATTGCCCCATAGTCACCAGCCCCAGAGCTTCCAGTGTCTGCTATCCTCAAACAGGCAGTCAGGTAGACTGACTTCAAGTCAGGGTCCCCAGGGCTTTCCCTTTCACAAAAAAATTCAAAATTTGGGGCTTTCATTCTGAGTCAGAACAAAACCAGATTTTGAAATATCAAAATCCTCCATTAAACCTTTCTCCGCACGGCTTTAGTTAATAATCATGGAGAGAGGTGACCACTGGTACGTGTGTGGTGGGAAATGTTACTTAACGTGGCCATTGCCTGCCCTGGGTAACTAAAGAGAAGCATTAAATAACCGACTTGCCAAAAAATCCCTGTGTTCTCAAAATCTCTCCAGCAGCAGCAACTTTTATTTTTATATCCGTAGAGTCACGCCATGCCCGCGGACATCTTGCGCAGATTTATGCATTTTCTGATCACGCAGCAGCTGTACATTTCTGATACAGAAATCATTTCCATTTCAGCAAACACTCCCCCTTAGTGCTGGTGTCTCACTGGATATATGGGTCCATTCCATAGCCCCAAGGACACTTACAAACCCATATATATAAAGGCTTCTCTATTGCAGCTGTCTCTGGCACTAAAAAAAACCCTCAAAGCTGGGTAGCTGGCTCATCACTACTGTAGTTACCTTATGAATACAGTCAAATATTATTACTAATCGGTCTTATTACACTAGTGCCTAAGGACCAACGAAGAAAGGGGCCCCATTGTGCAAGGCACTGCCCAAACAGAGAGTAGCTGACAATTTAAACAGACAAGACAAACACAGGGTGGAGGAAGGGGAAGGACACAAGCAGGGGGAGCAATGGAATGTCAGAAAGCATCATGTTAGTACCCCATTTTGGGGGGAGGGGGTTAGTTAGAAGAGGATCAGCTAAATGGAAAGAAAAGTGAATGGACGCTGAAGATAAGGGAGGAAGACAAACAGGGCAGGAGAAAGAAGAGTAAAGGGGCAGCAGTGGAGGGAAAATGAGTTGAGGAGAGTGAGGAAGGGAGAGGGTTGGAGCAAAGAGCCAATTAGCACAGGGAAAAGAATGTCCAATCAAGGCTATAGACAGTTCTTTGAATGTCCAAATGTCCCTGCTTTGGTATCTTCTGTAGCTGCTCGTACTGGCTGCCATAGATTTCTGCTTCACCTCATCTCCATATGTCAGTTGGATTTAAGTTCTAATGTAGCATTGCAGAGCTAAAATGACTTTAAAGCCCAAGCAGCAAGCTGGATATTGCTGGCCATATTTGGATCAGCAAATTACTCATGAACTCTTAGAATCATAGAATATCAGGGTTGGAAGGGACCTCAGGAGGTCATCTAGTCCAACCCCCTGCTCAAAGCAGGACCAATCCCCAACTAAATCATCCCAGCCAGGGCTTTGTCAAGCCTGACCTTAAAAACCTCTAAGGAAGGAGATTCCACCACCTCCCTATTTCAGTGCTTCAACACCCTCCTAGTGAAAAAGTTTTTCCTAATATCCAACCTAAACCTCCCCCACTGCAACTTCAGACCATTACTCCTGGTTCTTTCATTTTTCATTTCACATGTTCTGTTACTCTTCATTTTTCCATTCACAGGTAACATTTTGAAAAGGGTCACAATGGCTTAGAAGCCTGATTTCCATTTTCAGATTGACCCAGGCACTTAGAGTCAGATTTTTAAAGGGACTACAAATAAAAGGTATCTTCAACTCAATGCATCAAATTCTGCTCTTCATCTTGACATCAGTAAGTCTGCATTGGAAATAAATCGGTGCAGAATTTGTTCTATTAGTACTACCTGCCCCCGCTATTTACTTTGATTTCCATGTGCTAATGACTTTAGTAGAGAAGACTGTCTCCCAATAAGTGGTCTCCTTTTCTCCTTCTTTAATTTAAATGTGTGGTGCTCTCTACCTAGGGAGCTATATCATATCCATAGCAATAGTATACGGACACCTTAGAAATTCTAAAATCAATATGAGTATAACTTTGCTTCCCTTGGCCCACCATTCCCTCCTCTATTAGGAAGAATGGAGTACTAGTAATAGTAAGTGTAGGTTGAAAAAGTACATTTCCCATGAATTCTGTCCTGTTGCTGTAATAGAAAAATGCCCTGACCCAGTGCCCTGCATCCCTCATAAGTACTTGTAAACAGTGATTTAATATCCTCTTAACTGCCTTTTCACTAAGCTAAACACGTTTAGCTCTGGAATCCTTTCCTTTCACTGGAAACTGGAACATCATTTAGATAAGCAGTCAAATAAATGCCTTCAATGTTGTCTCAGCAAACTAGCTGTTAGACCTTGGAAAGTTGCCAGATCCCAATTTAAACTAAAGGGCATCATCCTGAACTGGGGGAGGAAAAAAAGTGAAGGAAAAAAAAAACGCATCAAACTTAGCAACAGCTCAAAATGTAGATTTCACTTCTGGATTTCACACTGGTGAGGGATGTGCGAATATACTCTTCTTAAATAGACTAGAGAGGCATAGCCCAGCACTACGGCTAATTATCATTCTTGCTAGGCACTGAGGCACACTGATTTAATAGGAAATACAGCATCTAATGTCTTTCTCTTCCATGTGATAACACTGCAGTCAAACACCATTTGGATTATGTAGTCATTTTTACCTCCAAAGTCTTCTCTATCAGCTATCATGCCCTCTCTCTTATTTTGGAGTTCAGGAATTATGGTGCAGTTAATTCTTTGGCAGAATGAAGCAGCTTTCTCCTTTTTATGTGGTGTTTTGAGTTTGGTTGTTGTACTAGGGCTATTTCCTCATGTCCATCCTAATTTTACTGTTGTAGTATTGAAATACTACAGAACATCAAAGGTTGGCTTCAGACTATCTCATGAAGGCTTAAAGGCACATACAGTCGGCTATAAACAACCATAACCACAATGGTTTCTAAGACCAAAAGTCTCAGCTAACCTTGGTCATCACTATTGTCTATTAATTTAGATGACTCACAGCTCTCGCTTTCTATTCTGCTTGGAAATATTACAGCTCTTCCTTTAATAATTTGTAGCCCAGTCAGTTCCATGATTAATTATGGTTCTTACCACCTACCCTTGCCCTTAGTTTTCCTAGAGCTAAATCCTAAACAGTGCTGAACAGCTGCAAGCCTGAATCAGTAGATTCAGAGTATGTGTGTGTGAAATATTCCACAAAAAATGTTAACAGAAACGGAATATTTTCATCTTCGTTGACACTTTTAGCTGAAAATGCACTAAATTCCCTAATCAGTTCTACTTATGAATATCTAATAATGCGGATAACTTATAGCTATTCATACAGCTATATTCCTTATAGACACTCAACCAGGCCTCATTTTTCTGAAGGAAACAATTGCACTTCCATAGCCTTCAAAATAGCTCTTCTGTTGATCTTCCTTCAATGTTTATAACCCCAAACATCCCTTAACAATAAGCCATCTGAATTATTTTTCAATTCTTGGAGGTAAATTACTAGGGACTAGATTGTCCCTTCACAGTCTGACCCCAGTAAGGGGTAGCAGTATAACCACTATGGTTAAGAAAGCCTATCGCCTTTATTTTGGCTGCAAAATTGGAGATCAGGACAAGAGGTGGGCCCCACACATATGCTGCAACACTTGTGCAACAAATCTTCGCCAGTGGTTGAACAGGAAAAGGAAATCTATGCCTTTTGCAGTGCCAATGATTTGGAGAGAGCCAACAGATCATACCAGCAATTGTTACTTCTGCATGGTGCCTCCAGTTGGGAAAGGTGTGTCAAAGAAGAAAAAGTGGACTGTGCATTATCCAAACATTCCATCAGCTATATGCCCAGTACCCCACGGAGAAGGACTGCGGGTTCCTGATGCACCAGAATCATTCTCACTTGAGTCAGACGAGGAAGAGGATGACACTTCTGGTCCTGAACCATCAGTGTCACAGGACCCACATTTTCTCCCATCCTCCTCCTCTGAACCACACCTCATAACACAAGGTGAACTGAATGACCTTGTCAGGGATTTGGAACTACCCAAGAGTAAGGCAGAGCTGTTGGGCTCCAGACTACAGCAGTGGAATCTCCTGGCAGGTGATGTTAGGGTTTCCATGTTCCGTGACCATCAAAAGGATCTTGTCCCATTCTTCTTCATGGAAGGTGATCTTGTAGCCTGCAACAACATCGATGGTGTGATGGCAGCCCTCAATGTCATTCATGATCCAGATGAGTGGAGACTGTTCATGGATTCATCAAAGACGAGCCTTAAAGCTATTTTACTGCATAATGGCAATGTTTTGCCATAAATTCCAGTTGGTCATGCAGTCCATATGAAGGAAACCTATGACAACATGAAACAACTTTTGAGGTGTATAAACTATGACCAACATCAGTGGCAGCTTTGTGGCGATTTGAAGGTTGTTGCTCTCTTGCTTGGTCTGCAGACTGCAGACTGGATACACAAAGTACTGCTGTTTTCTCTGCAAATGGGATAGTCGTGCAAGAGGTTCCCACTACATCAAGAAAGATTGGCCACTCCGACAGTCATTGGAGCCTGGGAGGAAAAGTGTTCAGCATCCACCACTTGTTGAATCAAGGAAGATTTTGTTACCACCCTTACACATCAAGCTGGGTCTGATGAATAACTTTGTCGAGGCCATTGACAAAACACAAGCAGCTTTCAAGTACCTCCGTGGAAAATTTCCAAGGTTAAGTGAAGCTAAGATAAAGGAAGGTGTCTTTGTTGGTCCACAGATTCGTGAACTTCTTCGAGATGATGCATTTGACCATGCACTGCGTGGCAAGGAAAAGACAGCATGGAAAGCCTTCCAGTTAGTGGCAATAAATTTTCTCTGAAACAACAAGGCAGACAACTACAGGTTATTGGTGGAAAACCTCCTCAAGGCATACAAAAGCCTTGGTTGCAACATGTCACTAAAGATACATTTTTTGCACTCTCATCTAGATTTTTTTCCACCGAACTGCGGAGCAGTGAGCGACGAGCACGGCGAGTGATTTCACCAGGACATTGCAACAATGTATTAAACCTGCTGCCCATTAATTTCATCAGCTGTCCCCTTTCTTACTGTGGGAAAGGGTAAATAACACTTCTCTATTCACTTTTTCTACACCAAAAAGAACGAGGAGTACTTGTGGCACCTTAGAGACTAACAAATTTATTTGAGCATAAGCTTTCGTGGGCTAAAACCCACTTCATCAGATGCATGCAGTGGAAGATACAGTAGAAAGATATATATACACAGAGAACATGAAAAAATGGGTGTTGCCATACCAACTGTAACGAGGGTAATTAATTAAGGTTAGCTATTAGGTGAGCTATTATCAGAAGAAGAAAAAAAAACTTTTGTAGTGATAATCAGGATGGCCCATTTCCAACCGTTGAGAAGAAGGTGTGAGTAACAGTAGGGGAAAAATTAGCATGGGAACACAGTTTTACTTTGTGTAATGACCCATCCACTCCCAGTCTTTATTCAAGCCTAATTTAATGGTTTATAGTTTTCAAATTAATTCCAATTCTGCAGTTTCTCGTTGGAGTCTGTTTTTGAAGATTTTTTGTTGGAGTAATGCAACTTTGAGATCAGTAATTGAGTGACCAGCGAGGCTGAAGTGTTCTCCGACTGGTTTTTGAATGTTATAATTCTTGACATCTGATTTGTGTCCATTTATTCTTTTATATAGAGACTGTGTGGTTTGGCCAATGTACATGGTAGAGAGGCATTGCTGGTACATGATGGCATATATCACATTGGTAGATGTCCAGGTGAGCGAGCCTCTGATAGTGTGGCTGATGTGATTAGGTCCTGTGATGGTGTCCCCTGAATAGATATGTGGATGGAGTTGGCAACGGGTTTTGTTGCAAGGATAGGTTCCTGTATTAGTGTTTTTGTCATGTGGTGTGTGGTTGCTAGTGAGTATTTGCTTCAGGTTGGGGGTTTGTCTGTAAGCGAGGACTGGCTTGTCTCCCAAGTTCTGTGAGAGTGAAGGATCGTCTTTCAGGATAGGTTGTAGATCCTTGATGATGCGCTGGAGAGGTTTTAGTTGGGGGCTGAAGGTGATGGCTAGTGGCATTCTGTTACTTTCTTTGTTGGGCCTGTCCTGTAGTACATGACTTCTTGGTACTCTTTGGGCTCTGTCAATCTGTTTCTTCACTTCAGCAGGTGGGTATTGTAGTTGTAAGAATGCTTGATAGAGATCTTGTAGGTGTTTGTCTCTGTCTGAGGGGTTGGAGCAAATGCAGTTGTATCTTAGAGCTCGGCTGTAGACAATGGATCGTGTGGTGTGGTCTGGATGAAAGCTGGAGGCATGTAGATAAGTATAGGGGTCAGTAGGTTTCCAGTATAGGGTGGTATTTATGTGACCACCGCTTATTAGCACTGTAGTGTCCAGGAAGTGGATCTCTTGTGTGGACTGGTCCAGGCTGAGGTTGATGGTGGGATGGAAATTGTTGAAATCATGGTGGAATTCCTCAAGGGCTTCTTTTCCATGGGTCCAGATGGTGAAGATGTCATCAATGTAGCGTTGTTCTAAGTCAGCCATAAAAATGTTGGCATACTGTGGGGCCATGTGGGTACCAATAGCAGTGCCGCTGACTTGAAGGTATACATTGTCCCCAAACGTGAAATTTTTGTGGGTAAGGACAAAGTCACAAAGTTCAGGCACCAGGTTTGCCGTGACATTATTGGGGATACTGTTCCTGACAGCTTGTAGTTCATCTTTGTGTGGAATGTTGGTATAGAGGGCTTCTACATCCATAGTGTTCAGGATGATTTTATTACACCGTTCATGATTTTATAGACCTCTGCATATCCCCCCTTAGTCACCTCTTCTCTAAGCTAAGCAGCTGTAATAGTTTCAGTCTCTCCTGATATGGAAGCCATTCTATACCCTTGATCATCTTTGTTGCCCAGCTCTGAAGCTTTTCCAGTTCCACTATATATCTTTTTTGAGATGGGGCAACCAGAACTGGACACAGTATTACAGGTGTGAAAACACCAAGGATTTACACAGTGTATTATGATGTTTTCTGTCTTATTTTCTATCCCTTTCCTATTAGTTCCTAACATTGTATTAGCTCTTTTGGCTGCTGTTGTACACTGAGCTGAAATTTTCAGATAACTATCCACAGTGACTCCAAGATCTCTTTATTGAGTGGTAACAGCTAATTTAGAGCCCATTATTTTATATGCAAATTTGAGACTATTTTTTCCACTGTAAATTACTTTTCACTTATCAATGTTACATTTCAATCTGCCATTTTGTTGCCCAGTTCCCCAGTTTTGTGAGCTCCCCCTGTAACTCTTCACTGTCAATTTTGGATTGAATAATTTTGTATCATCTGGAAACTTTACCCCTCCTCTGTTTAATCCCTTTTCCAGATCATTAGTGTCATTAAAAACAAGTTTTTATAGCTGATTTGCATCTAGCTTCAGCAGAAACAAGGGGATTAAAATGTTATCTTTGTCAAGAGATATTTCTTCCCTTTTGATTCAGTTTTGATTTAACTTATTAAAAAACAAAAAGTGCAGGAAAAAACACAGTAACCAGTGTGCCTTTGGGCTTGTTGCCATTGCCTCCGGGATGGAGCTTTTGGAAGCATGCTGCAATTACAATACCTGTCTTGCTAAATGCTTCTATTTTCAGTCCAACTAATGTCACTAACCAAAGAATTTCATCAGAACAATTAGCTACAGAATGAATGCATCCATTTGTAAATGCCAGTCTTGAAACAGCTGTGACTGAAACAGAAAAAAAAAATATGCACGGATGGTCTTATTGCAATCCACCGTCCAATCGCTATTTATATTGACCAATGTCAGTAACACACAGAACGACTAAATGGCATGAAATATTAGTGAAAATAGATAGGAGGCTGTTTATGGCTCAGATCCAGGGAAGTCATGTCTACAAAGGCTCTGTTAATGCTAGAGCTGGGTGAAAGTTTTTGACTGAAACTTTTTGCAGCAAAACATGCACATTTGGGTCAACTGAAACATTTTGTGAATTCATGTTTCATTTGCTAAATTGTCTTTGTGAAACATCCCACACAACACCCCCGCGCCCTCCCAAAAATCTGAAAAATTAAAACCTTTGGGTTTGACTTTTTAAATAATATATATTTAATTTAAAACCAAATTTCATCTTTTGAAATTTACTTAAATTTTAGGGAAAAAAATAGAAAATCATTTGAAAAAAGCTCATAACTGAAACAAAACATTATTTCTAGGTAAAATAAAATGTTTTATTCAACCCAATATATATAGTGTTTGAATTCACACACACAAAAATTTAAAACTGGTTTTCAGGTCAATACAAAATGAATTTTTGTTTTACAATATTTTGGAATTGGTGGTGAACTGACAAATCACTCATTGGCACAGCTCTAGCTGATACTATCAGGTCTTGCAATCTAAGCCAGCTATTCCCACAGATACCAGAGTAGAGGAACAAGTAGTGATTAAGTAGGTTGCATGCTTCTTAATATCCCACCATAGTGTTTGTGGGTACTGCACTGCTCAAGGTGCTGTCTTTTGGATAAGACATAAAACCAAGCTCACAACCAGTGTTTCTCATTATCCTTAAACCCATTGTCCAGACCAAGATCCAATTTGCAAAACTAAATTCTGCCTTTTAAAACTCCCACTATGGTTTCTATTGGCTATGATATTTCTATTCACTAACTTCCCTAATTCTTGCATTCTGTTACTACTATGGGAGCCAGTTTTATCTCGGGGAGGCGTGAAGTGACTATTTCATATAGTTCATACTAGTATCTGTATCACAAGAAGTACCAAGAAGCCTTAACTGAGACTAAAAGTCATTCATGCCATGAAGAGGAGATTACCATCTATATAGATAAGACAAAATGTATTATTTGGGCTATTTTACAGAATGGGACCTGAAGCGCAAAGTGATCTAAAGTTGCACAGACACCTGCAGAAATCTTAGAATTGAACTCAGAATTTATAAATTGCAGAGCAAAGCCTTAATCACACGATAATCCTTCCTCTTGCAGGTATTTGTACACTCATTTGAACTCCTTCATAGATTCTAAGGTCAGAAGGGATCATTCTGGTCATGTAGCTTGATCTCCTGTATAATACAGGCCATAGAACTTCCCCAAAATAATTCCTACAGCAGATCTTTTAGAAAAACGTCCAATCTTGATTTTAAAATTGTCAGTGATGGAGAATCCACCATGAGCCTTGGTAAATGGTTCCAGTGGTTAACTACTCACACTGTTAAAAATGTATGCCTTATTTCCAGTCTGAATTTGTCTAGCTTTAACTTCCAGACACTGGATTGTGTTATACTTTTCTCTGCTAGAATGGAGAGCCTATTATTAAATATTTGTTCCCTGCATTACTATATAATACCAAGAAACTGCTCTGATGGCAAATTATTTATCTAACTGTATTATGAAACTGGGTCTTCCCTACTCTGTTCTACAGCAAAACTGCTAACTAAATTTCTCCTCACCTTATGTCCAACAAGTAGCTACAACTCTTATTCATGTGAAGTGGTAATCTTTTACTTAAGGTGCTTTATATATCATACATTCTGCAAGATGTTGCTTTTTAAAATTTTCTGCTGCTCAAAACCAAGAAAGTCATTAGACTCTCAACACATTTACCAGTTTTCACACAAACACCTACACGCATACAAGTAATAAAGACTGCGTGTGAACACAGAACTTTGAAAAGATTTGTTTTTCCTCTTTTTTTGGCACTACTTTCACCGAATCACCGAAGAGAAAAATAAAGAAGAGAAGGGGAGAAAAAAATGGAAAACATTTTTCGCTCTGTATTGTCTAACCTCTTGTTTCCCTAAGGTCACATATTCATTCAAAAACTCTAGGAATCAGTATTTCATGAGCAGACCTCTGACTCCAGTTCCAATGATCGTGATACAATCAGCCTCTTGCAATCTGTCCTTCTCAAGCTCTTTGCGCTCCATGCTAACTTCACATATTTCCAGCAGAAAGCACATGCTTGTGTTACTTTGGTGACTGTCTCTCCATGGCAGGCAAATCTCAGAGAGGATACAAACCAAATGGGGTTGAAGTTCCAGAGTGTGGGGCTATAGCGTGTGATCATAATAATAATGAATACATTTGCATTTATATAATGACTTCTATCCAAGGCTTTTTAAGTGCTTTAGTAATAGTAAACCTCACAACGTCCTCCTAAACCAGGACAATATCTTAACTATTTTAAACTGGCACAGAGCAGCTAAGTGACTTGTCCAAAGTGATTCCATGATTCAGTGCAAGAGGGACAAGCCCTGTTCAACCTATATGATTATGATCTGCCACAATCGCTACGTTCCCTTGGAAAAATGGAAGTGTCAGCACCCCAACTCCTCAGCCATGACTCTCAGCCAGCGTTGTAAAATGGAAGATTTATTAGTCAACAGGTACACAGCAAAGAACAGAATTTGCTAGCACAGAAATCAGTGATTTTCAGCCAAGTCCATCTTGGGGTGCCCCCTGGGCCAGATGCCCTGGACTCCCCTTCTTCCAGTCCCCCACAGAAGACTGCTCTGGACCGTGCTACCTCACCTCCAACCTACCCGTTGTTCCCCCCAGTGTTTGTCCTGTTTCCGGGCAAAATGTCACCTGGTCGCATCAGCAAAATGTCACCAGCAAAAGTCACACACTCAATTCCCACCACTTAGGCATTGGTGCAGTACAGAAGGAAACTGAGGTACACACAGTATTAGTACAGGACAGTAAGACTCACATGCTTGAGTGAAAAACCTCCCCTCGTCACACCATAACATTCCACTGCTCAGCATCACTCCTGCACCTGTTGTAAGTTCCCCTTTGCTTGTTCCCACACTGGCACTACCTCTGCAACTGCTGACTCTGAGAAATAAATGCATGCTACAATCCCTTCCTCTCCCAGTGAGATAAGCTAATAATAATGGGCTCATTAGGTGTTGTGGGGATGGCTCTCACTGAAGGCACAGATGCTGCAGAGCGACAGGAGCACGAGTTGTTGGTGGATTCCCTGAAGAATAAAATATGGTTAGACGTTAGTGGAAGGAGGATGAGGTGCTAATTCTGCAGCAGCTGCCCCTCTCTTCATTGCTTCCAGTAACGGCTTTGACATTTCCTTATCTATCCCTGCCATTTGTCTCTTTTTTTCATAAAGAAAATAAATTGAATTCATCCTGCCCATCCACAGTAATTTGCATTTGTAATTAGGCTCCTTTTAACAGCACATGAAGTATCTCTGCTTCTGCCATTCTCACATTCCTCCCTTCACTTTCCTTATTGAACCAGTTCATTTCTCAGCCTTTTGTCATTTTCCATCTATTGTATCCAAAGCCCATTGAAGTCAACGGAAGTCTTTCCAATATAATGGATCATTCCTTTAGCATTAGCCTTCGCTTTGTCCATCTATATGTTCTTCCAGTGTTGAAGCAAGAGCTTTCCTTCCTGCAAATGGTTCCATGCAGGCAAATCCTTGAGCCTATGTACAACTCCGTTTAAAAAAAAATGTTCAGCAAAAGTCAGGATAACTTCTTTCCTCCACCCTATTGTTCCCCACTTTTTGTGCACCTCTGCACGTTAAGGCTCTCTCTGGAACCAGAAGAAAAGATACTAAATCACCACCAGAGAAACTGCTCTAATTTTATTCCCTGCCCCATTGCAAGTAGGATGTCCTGGAAAGTGAATGAGAAACCCTGTTCTAGGAATATTTCTAGTGAAATAGTGCATGCATAATAGGTTGGTTGGGCAGATCATGAGGTCTGAACCAGAGAGCTTCAGAGCTAGAAGCCCCATCTGCTACTGCTTGAGATAAAAGAGTCTTTGGTTGAAAGCAGTAGCAGTCTCTTATCCTCTTAGGTGGAACAGACACAAGAGGCAAACTAGGTCCCACAACATTCATGATGCTCAAAATCTTTTGGATACATTGTAGACTATATGAAATTCAAATACATTATATGAACAGAACTTCGAACTTTTTGAAATATACCCATCAGTACTTCCATTACTGTATTGTTTTGCTGTGATGGGATCTGTTATCTGGTTTTAACTAATGGGCTTTGGGTTATTATAACAGCATGGGCCAGATTCTAATACGATTACTTATGCTGAATACAGCTTTATGAATCATGGATTTTCAGCTTGTTGACTGTTCCAAAAAACTGAAACAAAAAGGCTTTTTTTGTTTGTTTTTTTTGCTTTCAAATGTTTTAAAACAGTTTGTAATTCCTTTTAAATAAAATTAATGGGAAATGTAAACTAAAAGTCATTTCAAATAAAAAAAACTCTAAATATGTAGTATGTTTCTCCATTTGTTTCCCATGGACAATTTAGACTTTTAATTGAAAAATGAAAAATCAAAAATATTCAGCTGAAAAACAAAAAAATTAGGAAATCTGAAAATTTCATCATGGAAATGCTGCAGCAGTGCTTCAGGGGAATTGCAATTTGGGTACCTCATGCTCCATCATGTCTATGTACAAAACTCCCATGATGCACCAAGACTTCCCTCTTGCTGAGCACTTCTGGTGCATGATGGGAGTTTTAGTCCAGTGAAAGGGTAGTCTGGTATGGGGTAGACTATATTAAGATTGTTGACCGGCCCTAATTTTGATTAGTTGTACAACATCTGCACTCGACTTATGAGCTTTTATTGAGGTAGGTAATTTTTTCACACTGTTTTGGCTTATTTTAAAAAGAAGTCTCATTAGCTGAATTTCAGCACTTCTCTTTCTGATACATAAATAACATTTAGAATGTCTTGTCTCATCAAGCAAGCTGGTACAGAACTAATGAGTTGCCAAAATAATGTCATTTATTTTATTTTTTTACAACTATTTCATAAAATAGAAAGAAGGTATAGATGAAAGGACAAGATGCAGTATAAAAATACTGAATAAAGAACTAAACATTAGACTCCCTTATAATGAGTTGTGGAAGTTAACTGACAAGTTATGATAAAGAGCTCTGGAGATTAGAAAACTGTTCTACAATTATTACTCTGTATTATAGGCCTGTGTCTTTATTTAAAAAGAGCCTTTTTAAAATACTAATGAGATGGGGCAATTTGAACATCAATTTTCATGAGTTTTATAACTAAATCAATTTAGGAACATTGACATGTCCATGATTTGCCTTACTAGAATAGAACACAGGTCCATTCAGCTTATTATCTGGCTTCCAGCGGTGACCAATATTTGTTACTTCAGAATGGGGGGTCTATAATGATGAGTGAAATCCTGGCTTCATTTAAGTCAATGGCAAAGCTCCCATTGAATTTTGTGGGGTCAGGATTTCACCCAATGTACCCAGCCAATTGTACAATGCTCTACAAGACAGAGGGAAGTCCTTCCCCCCTTCAGCCTGTTATGTAACTAATTTTAATTGGCCAGTTCCTCAACACTGGGTATAAAATCACAGTAGCTCCATTAGCTGAGTTGAAGATGTGTCCCAATGTTATTAGTTGACTTTATACGATAGCTTGTTTGTTTCACATCTGTCTAATAAAGACAATATGTTCTGTGTAATTAATTATTATAAAGCATTGAGCCAGCGGTGTAAATTTATACAGCACTTTGTAAACATATATAAAATATGTACATGAAAGCTGGTGGGGAATCCTTGACAAAACCTTTCTTTTTTTAATGCTGTTTCATTGAAAACTAAGGATCACTAAACTAGGAATGAATTAACTTCAGTAATGGAAACATTAGATGAGTCTAAGACAGTGGCTACAACCTTCCATTTGAACAATCACCTGGCCAATCAGCCCAATGATGATTGAGGATCGTCCACTCCCTTTCCAGACAGCTATTGCTTATTTAGGAGTTAAACTGCACCATAGTGTAACATACAGGTCCCATTTAGAATATTTAAAGAAAAAGTCCACTTGTCACACTGTCTTAATCCAGAAGCTAACAGTAATCTCCAGATAAACAGAGGCAAATGTTCTACAAACTTCAGTCCCGGTGCTGGTATTTACTCTAGCAGACCATTGTGCAGCTCTTTGGGGCTGAAGTTGGCATGTGCATGTCATTGATTCAGAACTGAATAAAGGCACTCGTGGTTGCCATCTTTGTGGAGGTATATATTGGATGAAAACAACCTCTGCATGCAAGGATGACACTGTTTTTAATAGGCGCAAATAAGTCGCACACACTTCCCACAAGAAGATCTGCCCACCTCCAGAAGAAAACACTTACATCTGCAATTCTTGCTGACTTGCTACAACTGACTTTGCAACATTCTTTTGCAATGGGTGTTCTTGCACTCCAGTCCAGTGCTGCTGGCCCAGTGCCAATCTCAGATGAACAATGGTATATAAGAGTGACAGCTATGTCCTCGGAGTGACCGCAATTTTGGAATTGAGAGACAGACATGCTGACGAACTTCAGAAACCATATCTTACGTGCTGCACCTGTTTGCCACTTAAGACATAGACCCTGTACTAGGTTAAACAGGTTACAAACTGGAACAACTAGAATGGCTGCCACAGTGCAGAAATTTGGCTTAACTCATTATTCACAGTGTGACTGTGGGGAAGCTATATAGATGATCAAACATGTGTTGGAGGAATACACAATAAGAAGATTGGAGGGTGGACTTCAACACCTCGCTACCTTCAGTGATGCAGTAATTAGATGGCTGAATAATTTAGATATTGACTTATGACACAAATGAAAGAAGATTGTAACCTAATAGAACTATTACCTATGAGTTTTGTCAGCACCCTAACTTTAATTATCTTGAAAATTCTATTAATTTTCCTCCAAAATATTATTACATAAAGACATTTCCCACAAAATATGCTAAAAGTTCCCTGTTCCACCACACCCTCTCCAGCATTTATGACTTCCTTTTTAATATATTTTCCTTAGCTTAATTGGAGTGAGGTACCATTGATAAACTGCCAGTCTAAATGGGAGATCTGAGAATCGAGCTGGGTTTTCTTTCTTTCTTTCTTTCTTTCTTTCTTTCTTTCTATACTGGTTCGGCAGTCTAAATTGTGCTCTCAATAACATCTGTCTTTAGTGGGGTTGCACAAGTGTAGATGATAGGCTCTGTAATTGGAACTTATTAAAAAAATTTGTTGATGGAGAAGAATTAACAAAAATCTGTTAATGATGGACAACTGCTCTTGGGTCTGTGTCTTGGATCTGCAGTTCTAAAGAATTAAACCATGGTGGAAAGACACTAGTAAAAAAGTAGTACAGGTTAAGCCTCTCTACTCCGGCACTCTCTGGTCCAGCAACATCCGTGGTCTGTCATGATTTAATTTTATGTTTTTTATGCTTTATCTACTTATTCCCAATACAGTAAAATTGTGTAACACTAACACTTTGTTATGAAGAGAGCCAGTAAGCCTTGGCCAGGTGGCATTGCAAGCACTGTTCCATTTATTCGCCTTGGCAAGATAAAAATAAAAAGAGATCCACTAGCTACATATTGACCTCCCGTGGCTGGGCAAATTCTCTGGTTCAGCACCAGTCAGGTCCCGAGGGTGCCGGACTAGAGAGGTTCAACTTATAGCAGTAATAGCTGTTCACTTTGGTGACTAACATGTTGCTGAGTATATACAAGGAGTAGATGTGTTGAATAAGAATTAGAAGGCATAATTTTACATAATCAGTTTTCAGAGTAGAACCATAACTTAATGCTACATTAAATATTGAGACAAACTACCAAAGGATGTGGTAGATTATCCATCTCTTGATGGCATCAGTTCAAAACTGGATCTTTATGTAAGATATGCTTTAGCCAAAAACAAGTTATTGCTCTCAATACAGAGGCAATTGTTGAAATTTAAGGGCTTGGGATATATAGAAGGTCAGACTAGATGATCAAATTGTTCCTTCTGGCTTTAAACTAGATGAATCTAAACCCTAAGTGAATTTAGTGCTCATGAAAAGTGCTGTGCTAAGAACTTTGGAGCCTAAGATCACATATTTATCTATCAAACAAGCAACATAAGCATCTTACCACTTCCCCACAAAAAAATCTCAATACTGAGCAGGAGAGATCCCCTTTGGAGGAGAGAGCAGAAATTCATTTTCCATATCTATTCCATCCTTGCCTCTCTGCTGGGTCTACCAACAAGGTACCACATGTGGTGGTGTATTTTTTGTGATGTAATCGCCTGTCCAGCGACTGCTAGACTGAAACCGTCTAGGCCATCAACCAAGTATTGATTGTGACTCTTGCTCACTACTGATCTGGGTTGGTTTTGTTCCAGCAGCAAAGTAGAAGTGAGAGGTTCCATAGCCTACCACCTATTCCCTTAACAACAATCAGCATGTGGAGCTGCAAATTTATACCCTATGGGTTTTTGCTGCTATTTCCAGTGGATCATATTAAATATAAATATTACTGTATTCTATTTTTATGTACTGTATTTTACTATAAATATGTGGGATTAAAAGCAGTGTGTGTTCATGTAACAGAGAGAGAGAAAATTCAAGGCTATAAATATGCCTAGTTTAGGAATATTTCTAGGCAGTAAGATGGAAATTAATATAACCAGTTACTTTAGAATTAATTGTATGGTGTTAGCAGGATAATGAGAGTAATCTCTTTTCTAGCCAACTGTTCAAATACATTTGTTCTCAATGAACTTCTTGGTTGCATAGTTTTAAAGATTCCGTACCATATGGTTTCCTTCTTTAAAAATTGATGGTATGTAGTTGATCAGCTTCTGAATAGGTCAGCCCAGAAAAGACACAGAGGTTGGTGTGGTTATGGCATCTCACTGTGCCGAGTATAAAGTAATGTGAGTACTGTAAATCTCCCGTATCCAGCTGTTCCCTTCTTGCATATTTGTCTGCAATTTAATCAACATAACCATGAAGATAACTTTACAGAACACAGAAAATCCAATGCTGTAACCTGCACTTTTATTTATCAAGTTAGGATTTAATTGACGAATGATTGTATTATTATCTTAAACCCCATGCTTAGTGAGTTCCACTCGAGCAATCTGGGAGAAATTCCGTATGAGCAGAATATTACAGCCTCCTACTCTGAAATAATAGAGAAGAATAAGGGCATTATCCTTCTGTTTTTAAACGATTTCCACTAACTGTAGGTCTGTCTGATCTTGAGTGACAAGCGGCTAGCAGCAACTAGGCAGCAATAGAATGAGTGATCAATAGAACACAGTGAGTCCACACAAAAAAGGAATTTAGTCTGAAAGGCAGAGCTGGCTTTTATGCATAGGCATATGATTAGGGCAGCACATCAAAGTGAGGATCTGGCAGAAGATGGTTAGAAGGGGAAATGAGCCTCCTAGTCATTTTTGACTTGGCATCCTCCTGTGTAATGATCTTTCAGCAGAAGATACTAAGTGAGATCCTGTGATCCTTCTTCATCAAGGGCAATAGCTTTACAATTGGAAATTTTTGCACAGGGAAGCTGGTGTCAGATTATGAGTGTCTTTCATTAGTAACATGCCTATTAGCTGTCAGAATAG
The DNA here is from genome assembly GCF_011386835.1 of Chrysemys picta bellii. Classification (NCBI taxonomy): domain Eukaryota; kingdom Metazoa; phylum Chordata; order Testudines; family Emydidae; genus Chrysemys; species Chrysemys picta. The sequence goes on from NC_088795.1 coordinate 132,288,184, forward strand.
TGTGGTGTATCAGATCTGCAAGAGCCTAGACAGCGATATTGTCTGCTCATGTCTAGCTTTAATTTTACAAGACTATACCATGTAAATCCAGTTTCACACTCTGTTTTGCCCACAACTTTTCTTTTGCCCGAGGGCAAATGCCTGCTCCCTGTGGAAGGAAAAAACTCCTCCTCCAATCTAGCCAGCAGTGGTGTATGGAATCCCTGACTAGCTGCTTCTTTAACCTTTTGTCCCTATCTTGGAGTTCACTCAGTACTAGGGAACTTCCTTCTGGCTGCTCTGGGGATTAGCTCCTCCCAGTTCTAACAGCCCCCTTCTGTCACTCATTCACATGCCCAGCCGCCTCTCTCTGTAACACAGAGTTCTCTCTTTCTTCATAGCTTGGCCCTACAGTCAGTTCACCATCGATCTCCCCTTCTGGCATATCAAAGCTCTTTCAGATGACTGTCCTAGGCAGTCTTCTGCTCCAACACCCAGTCTGTGCCACTTCCCCCACTGGCTGGTAGGGGAACCCTGGCCTACCTTCTACTCCTGGTTCCAATCCATGGACTCTACATCTATCAACTATGGTCTGCCTGATCTCTGACCCTTTTTCTCTTTCCCTGGACGCCTTCCTACACCTTCTGGCTTTCCCCTTTCTGGGCTCAAAAGCCCAAACTCCCCCCTCCTAGGGAGTAATTGCAGACTGCTTAACTCCATAGCCCCCAACACACCTTCCTTCTCCCAGGGAGTGATTGCAGACTACTTCCTCTGCAGCCCCTTTCTGCTGCCAACTTCCTGGCTTTATACCAGGCCCATGTGTTCCTTCTCAACTGGGCTCCCTCATCAATCACCCTTTTAATTTCTGGCTCTCCCCCAGGTGCAGCCTGTCAGGTTAATTGACCTAATTTAACCTGCTTTACCTTGTGTGGGGGTGAACACCCCATCACACTACCCATTTGGAGCTTATGGTCACTTCATAGACCTGCCCAGTTGCTTACTCAGGACATGTTTTCACTGCACAGTTAACCTGGACCTTTACCTGTGTTTTAGCCCAACTCCCACCCCCATCCACACAGAAAAACTTCTGACCTGGCTTTGGAGGTGCTTAAAGTCACAGTCTGTTGCCACAGCTTTGGGGTGGAATAGAGCCTTGGCTCTGGTTTAACTTGGGCTGCAACCTGCCTGGCTGGGATAATTTAGCTGGGGTTGGTCCTGCTTTGAGCAGGGGGTTGGACTAGATGACCTCCTGAGGTCTCTTCCAACCCTAATCTTCTATGATTCTATGATTTTACTTAGCAGTGAGAATACAAGCAAAATCAATTGAGTACAGACAGTCCTCCAACACTCTTCCCACAATCCCCCTAGCAGGATGGACAAGTTCTCCTGCAATCGACACAATTGACTGGGGAAAAATTCTAGAGCATCTCTAGCACAGAGAACCATGAAATGCACCCACAGACACACATGGGTGAGTGCCGAAACAATGAGGACACTGTAACGTAAGTAGAGCTTTTGTGTGTGAGGTCACTCACCTCCAAGCTGGGCTAATGGAGGTGCCCAGACTCATGTGCTAGTCAGCCTGATTAATGTTGTTCATTGCAGACATACTCTCACTGACACTGCCTCCATCTTCCTTACACCAAACCCCTCTGCTTGCTGTCATAATGTGTGCTGCTGCGGAACACACAGGAGATGGAGATCCCCCCAGCACAGCCTGTTTCTCCAGCACAATGGAACTGGGGTGTTTGCCACACTTTGCACGTGCCTGCACAGTGCAGAAAGCTGGATTTAGTAAAGTCCCCTGGGAGTCTTGTCAGCAACTTGGAACAGACTTGTTAGTATTTATATTACAGCAGAGCATCATGTGACAAAGTCTACTGAGGAATCTCATTAGGAAAGCATTTGATATTATGTCATTGTATGTACTCTCAACCACATTCAAATAGGTTATTATCACTTAAATAGTCACAATATTTAGGTGTCTAAAAACCTTTGAGGATCTTGGCCATTATTGGCAAATTCTCTACAAAGCGGACATGTACAATAATGATATTACCCACCACGGGAATGAAGTCATGTGTGAGGCTGAAGGCAATGGTTTCCCAGTGCACAAAGCCATACCACATGGCAGTATAGAATGTGAAATGAAAAAGAACACAGAATAAAACTGCAGAAGAATGTAGGCAGGCAAAGTATAACTATACCAGATGAAATTTGAACAAGATATTACAGTTACTATTATTATTGTTGTTGTTGTTATTATTATTATTATTATTATTATTGAAACGTGGTTGAAAATATATACTACATCATAATATCAAACTGTTTCCTAACTAGATTCCTTGGTAGAATTCATCACCTGATTCTCCAGGTCCCTAATGAGAAGGCAAGCCAATAACTTCTGATACAATAATTGAAAACAGCTAACCATAACAACCACTTCAATTAAGCTGATTTTAAGAGTGAAAGGCACACTGGTAATTGGATCAACAGACAAAGTAGTTAGTGTTGTAGTTACAGAGCACTAGAGGGATACATGCAAAGTCAGTGTGTTTGCTAATGCTTGACAACAGTGGAGGTGGACAGACAAATTATCATTTTGATCATTATCACATTTTATCCATTATGTTCCTAAAATTTCTTTTCTGTTTATGTGTGTTGCGTGTCTTTTTCTCACCTATCAATATTTAAAGTGTTACTAACGGCTTATTAAAGGAGTGCTGAAGCTAGTGGGAGCATTGATTGAGCTTAGCACTCTTGCAGCAGCAGGCTCTATGCAGAGGAAACATGATAACCTTGTGGCTAATTGATTGGCCAGGGATTCAAAAGATTTGGGTTCCATTCCTAATTTTGCCACTGGTTTGCTGGACAAATCTTGTTGCTACTCTATGCCTCAGTTTTCCCTATCTGTAAAATGGGCATAATGATACTGCCCTCCTTTGTAAAGCACTTTAAGATCTACTGATGAAAAGTACCATATAAGAGCTTGATATTATTGCTACTACATAAAGAAGGTTCTCTGGTGTGTCCCTGAACTAAGGGTCATTCTGAACCAGATTGAAAAATTATACATAAAATCCTGAAAGTAACACACACATATGTTTATTAAGGACTAGATTGTGGCATTTATCTCTTTGTGGGAGGGGGAGTTAGTGAGAGTTTGTAATTCAGAGAGGCACAATCTCACTTTATAATCCCTAGCACACCTAGTCTACTCTGGGTATTAAGCCCCAATTCAGCAAAGCACTTAAGGACATGATGAACTTTAGACACATGCTGAAGTTCCACTGGAATTTAAGCATGTTTCAGTGCTTTGGGGCCCCCGTATGGAAGAGAGTAAAGTCATGGATCTTTACATAATATAATTGAAAAACTGAGGATAATCAGTATTATTCTTCTGAACAAGAGAGCTTTTTTTTCTCTTAAGAGCAATACATGTTAATTACCAGCAGTTCTATGATCTGGATTTGCACTCTCCCAGGGGTCTGATCCAAAAAATGCAAAAAGAGATTTTGAATAAGATTTGGTACAGCAGCCATGTCCTGAGATCATGTGTGAGGGACTAGAGACCTTCAAATTTGTATAGAAGGTGGTGATCTACTTTGCATTATTCAAAACAACAACAGTTGTGGAAGGAAATATAGACCCTGGAGGCCTGGTGTTAAATCCTATTTCAAGCAACTATCTCACAGTGAGAGGGACATCTTAGGGGCATTCTACTTTGGAAGTGCTGCTCTGGCAAGATTGTTAAAGCTTTGGGGAAAAAAATTATATGCGTCACTTGCTTGGCTGGCCTGATTCCTGCCCTTTATAAATATCCTCAGTCCTTGGATGCATCTGATAATTTTCCAAAACATGCCCCAGATTTATATCTATCTATCTATCGATCTATCGATCTATCTAATCTGGCTGATGCTGCATATGTTTAAAACAATGGCGCCCGAATAATCATAGACCTATAAAAGATCTTATTTGAAGGAAACAGCTACAAACCATCACACAGACACATGCATAATAGAGAATAAATTGCCTAGGGAGGTTGTGGAATCTCCGTCATTGGAGATTTTTAAGAGCAGGTTAGACAAACACCTGTCAGGAATGGTCTAGATCAGTGGTTCTCAAACTAGAGCCACTGCTTGTTCAGGGAAAGCCCCTGGCGGGCCAGGCTGGTTTGTTTACCTGCCGCGTCCACAGGTTCAGCCGATCACGGCTCCCACTGGCCGCAGTTCACCACTCCAGGCCAATGAGGGCTTCAGGAAGTGGCGCGGGCCGAGGGACTTGCTGGCTGCCCTTTCTGTGGCCCCCATTGGCCTGGAGCGGTGAACCGCGGCCAGTGGGAGCTGCGATTGGCTGAACCTGCAGATGCGACAGGTAAACAAACAGGACCGGCCTGCCAGGGGCTTTCCCTGAACAAGCTGCCCCAGTTTGAGGACCACTGATCTAGATAATACTTAGTCCTGCCATGAGTGCAGGGGACCAGATTAGATGACCTCTTGAGGCCCCTTCCAGTCATAAGACTCTATGATTCTGTGCAAAAATCTATAAGTGACCTATATCACTTGTAGAATTTAGAGATTCCACCTCAGCTGTATTAGCTGTGATGTTGAATGTAAAATCCTTAATTTAAACCAAGCCATCAGGGATGCAAGGGGTCATTAGCTGATAGTGACATTGATCCTGGTGGCAGTACTGTCAGCCAATGGTTACTGTGGCATGAACATTGATGAGGGGACAGACATGGATGGGTATTGGTAAAGGGACAGTAATGAGAAGCAGGAGGATATATGGTGAGTGAGGAGATTGCATACAATTTACGAGAATTTTATCTGAATCCTTTCCTTGAGGTGGCAGGCAAACTTCTTCACAGAGTCCTACCAATGATGAATGGCAGTGTGGGGACAGAGAAATACAGGCAGGCTGTTCCCCTAAAGAGAATTCATTTGGCTTGGGAGGTGGGCGAGCATACTGATCTTATGTTCGCCCTGGATAGGGGAAGGAGGAATAGGGTCAGCAGGCTATCCTTGAAAGATATCAGGAGGAAGTGAAGGCTGCAGGCAACTTCTATAACATCTCTTCCCTGCATCCCAGCAGAAGACATCATCAAGTGATAGTCAGAAGGTCCTGGGCCTGTTGGATGATTCAGGGGTATGGACTGGCTCCTGGATGAAAACCATATGAACACCATGGGGCCGGTCTGAATGACTGGGTCTTTCCTGACACAGAAAAAGGCTCTAGCAGTGGGAAAAAGGTCTAGAAATGGGAAGGCAACGGGGAAAGACTGTGCCAGGTCTCTGTGGTGGGGAAAGTCTCCAGCAGTGGGGAACTGCCGGAGCCTTCTCTGATGCCTCCCCCTGCAAGAGCCTTTAACTGCCGCATGTAGCTAGGCGCTACAGCATGGATGCACCCTGCTTTTCCCCGCAATGTGTAGGTACATGCACCTTATACACAGCCACCAGTGTAGACAAAGCCTAAGTTTAAGGCCTCTACCCTGCACACACACGTGTATCTTTACAAATATGAACAAACCCACTGAGGTCATAGATCTGCTGATGTGGGCATAGGGAAGCACATATGTATGTGTTTGCAGAATCATGGATTAAGTAAGTGGAGTGCTTTGAGAACTTTAATGCTGACCTTAACCTATTCCCATAGCTTATCCAAATCTGAACACATACAGAAATATTAACAAAGTGCTATAAGATGCCAATTATTTATTCTAGCTGTGACTTTTGCAAAGAGTCCAGTTTGAAATCCTTCAGGGCAAAAAATAAAATAAAATCATCACATACTGCTTTTCTACAGTAAATATCAGAAGCAAAATTTGACAGAGAACTTATATTTTCTTTCACAATATGATTAAAAGTGACATCTGTACTGGAATGGGAAAGCACAAAAAACTGGTTTTACTTAAAGAAAGCTTTCAGTCTATTTTCTTTTTCAAACCATTCAAGTGAGGATGGCATTAAAAATATAGTTCCTGTCTTGTGTATATTCACAAAAAATCCCAGTAAAATACCTGCTAAGATCTACAAAACACATTTGAACTTGGATAGCATTGAAAGTGCAGTGCAGGGAAGTGTTCTTGTAATTCTGTGGACATATAATTTGGCCATCCATTTTCAGACAAAGGGCACCACAGCTTTGAAGTCTTAGGGCAAATTGTTTTTTTTTTTTCTCTGACATCCCAAAATCTGATTTTTTTTGTATTATATTTTTAACTCTCGCTTGGCATCCAAACTGTGCCGTTATCTGTGTGTTTTCGAAATCTAAATATTTTCCCCTCTCTGCGTTTACATTTTACACTAATCGTATTCAATTATTTTTCTCACTTTAAACTAAATTCACTTTCTGCTCATACATTTTAACGTTGTAATGACTAGTTCTGGTTATCTATGGCCATACTCCTAAGTGGTATATCAACATGAAATCAGTGGAACTACACTGATTCACACAAGCTGAAACTATGGGATCTTAATTCTAAAATCTTTTAAACAGACTGGATTAAATAGCTCCAGCATTATGCATAGATACCAGATCAAGGGGGATGGCAGGGGGAGGAAAGGACAATCCTGCTTTGAAAGAGAGAAGAATGATAAAATCCCTCCCACATCCATCTCAAATAGAATTTGACATTTCAGTATAATTAAGAGGTACTAATTCTTCATGCCATAAAGCACAATTATCTGTCAAATACACTGGCTCCAGGATTCATGCCTTTAACAACAAAAGGAAATAACATTCATTACAAAGCTAGAAATTGCAAGATATTCTTTCCTGCAACTACTTTTTAATCATGTGAACTTCAAAAAAGAAAACTTGCATCAGTACCTCTTTGGGCTTCAGTCACATGATTCAGGTCAGCAATACTTAAACAGTTCCTTCAAGGAAAATGCAAAAACTTCATGAAGTGGTATTGGGGATATAATTTCTAGATGGCACTCTTCTCTACATTCATATTTAATCAATGTCCCAACATTGGATGAAATGCAATATTGACAAATTATGGTCAATTAAAAATTTCTTAGCATTTGTTTTTATACCAGTACCGTGGGTAAATTCTAATTTGAGTCATTAGGACTTGAGCAAATGCTCACTAAAGAACATGAACAGCTTTCCATTTTCAACAATGGGTTTCGGATTATACCATTCCTTCTGCCTGTCTAAAATTTTCCAAATGTAACTTTAACTGAGTTGGATAAGGTATTCTTCACTCACTATCCTAAACTGTTAAAAATCATAAATACAAATAACAATACACTGCCTTTTTCTGAAGATATCAAAGTGCTTTGCAAACATTAATCATTAAGCCTTACAATTCCCTTTTTGGTTAAGTAAGAGATACATAAGCACTGCTACATTCATCAGTGAAATGAAGCCATCTCTGGAACACATCATGGGGAATTCTGATATTTTGACATTTGTTTGCATCCCAAAATAGGCTAAAAAGTCAAGATGTCAATACTTCTCTAAAAGAAAATGTTCAATTCCCTCCCCCCACCCCAAAATATTGAAATGCTCCATTGTTACATTAATTTGCATCCACCTGGGCCACTGTGGTGCCTCATGGGAGTTGTAGTTCAAATGCCTCAGGCTGCCATTTTCCTTCATGGGCCAGTCTCCCAACTGGACTCCATCTCCCATGATGCACTGGGTAATGGTCTCCCATGAGGAACCACAATGGCACACACCGAAGGGAGAACATAGAAGATGTAGTCTGGCCTGGAAGCCTGACCGACAGGGAAAAACGAGGCATGAAAATTACAGTTCACATGAGCTACTGTGGGGCTCAGGTGGAAAATGTTTTTATTTCAATTTTTAGACCAAAAAAATTCAAAATTGACATTTTCCTATAGTATGTTTTGGCTGTACAGAGACCACATTTCCTAATGAAAAAGCATTTTGATAGAAAATTCCCAACCAGCTCTATAAAGCAAGTGCATAAATGTTTGTCGGGTCAGGACTTTAGACTGTGAGCGCTTCAAAGCAGGAACTGTTTCTTACCTTGTGTTTGTACTGCACCTAGCACAACAGGGCCCTTGTCTCAACTGTGGCTCCCAGGCATGACCATAATAGATAATAATAATATGGATTGATTTACTACCACCACTTCTAGGCAATTTCCTAATCAAGTATATGTTAGGTCCAACCTTGTTTAGCTTTTGAGAATTCATGGAGCATAGATATTGCAGAGATATGTAAAGAAAGAGTAATTAATGTTGTCTAGAGACTTCATTTCTGCATCCCGTCCTGAGGTGACATGTACCCAGTCAATATGGGGATAGTAGAAATCCCCCATTATTAATGGGTTTTGTTTTTGTAGCCTCTCAAATCTCTCCAAGCATTTCATAATCACCATCTTGGGCATGTGGTCAGTGATATACTCATTATTCAAGCACGGAATTTGTATCCATAGAGAATTAGGGAAGTCCTGGATGTAAGTAGAGCTGCAGACCTCAAACTACATAGGCAGAAGTGTGTTTTAGGGGTTACAGAACTGAATTTTGTTGAAGACATTATTTCCAAAACAAGGTGTAAAAACTGATAAGAGGAAGATTTCAGCCATTGAAATGATGCCATGTCCCCAGTCAAAGACAGATGTCCAATGGTCCCTAGGAATGGTTAATTATCTTGGAAAATTCATACCTAATCTCTCTATCAAAGCAGCTGCTTTGAGAAAACTCCTTGAGAATAAAAATGAATGGTACTGGGATGCAGAACTGGAGGAATCATGGGAAGCAACAACCGATACAAGCACCAGTGTTGAAGTTTTATGCACCAGGAAGGCCTATTAAAATCTCAGCAGATGCTTCACAGTTTGGGTTAAGTGGAGTGATTTTACAGAAGCCTGAGGGGTTTTGGCAGCTAGTGGCATATGCATCCAAATCACTGACTGAGGCAGAAACCAGATATGCACAGATCGAAAAGAAGCTTTTAGGAATATTGTTTGTCTGTGAGAGATTCAATCAGTATATTTATGGACATACAGTGGAAGTTGAAATAGACCACAAGCCCCTGAAGTGTTATTTAGTAAACCGTTAAATGACTGTATCTTAAGTATTCAAAGAATGATAATAAAGCTGCAAAGGTATGATTTGGTTGTGATCTACACACCTGGAAAATTCATGTTTATTGCAGATGCACTTTCCAGAGCAGTGGATCCCATGAAACCAGAGAAGTCGTTAGAGACAGAGAGGCAAGCCTTTGTAGATCTGATTGCAAAGACAATCGCCATAGCTAACAGGAAATTACAACAAATAAGAATGGAAATGGAGAAAGATGAATCATTGGGAATCCTTAAAGAAGTGATAATTAAAGGGTGGCCAGAAGAAATAAGCAGTTGCTGTCCAAGTATAAGAGACTATTGGAACTGCAGACATGAACTTATTGTGATAGTTTGGGTGATTTTCAAGGGCAGTAAGGTTGTAATTCCAATAAGCCTCCGAAAATAAATGATATGGAAGATCCACAAGGATCATTTAGGAATTGAGATGTGCACACAAGGATCACAAGAGGTGCTGCATTGGCTGCAGATCAATCACAACATTACTAATGTTGTAGGAAACTGCTTTTTTTGTTTGAAATACAAGACATACCAACAGAGCCACTGAGACCTCATCCAGTTCCATAATGGCCTGATGAGAAGGTCAGCACTGACTGATTTACCTGGCAATCAAAGGATTATTTAATAGACACTAATTATTATTCTCTGTATCTAGATCTGTGCACACCGCACAGTACTAATAGTAAGTCACTGGGAGCCAGCATGAAGAGAATCTTCTCCAGACATGGAATTCCAGATGAAGTTTTTAGCGAGAAGGAACCGCAATTTTCCAGGGCAGATATTAGGCAATTGGCCATAAATTGGGATTTTCATCACAAAACATCAAGTCCAAATTACCCCCAATCAAATGGACTTGTGGAAAGGTCTATATGGTCAGTAAAGAACCTTATAAAAAAGACTTTTGACGGGGGCAGGGAAGGGGGAGGGCGCGATTTGTATAAAGGTTTATTGGTTTACTGAAGTATACCCCTGGAAAATGGCTTTTCACTTGCTCAGCTGTTAATGGGAAGAAGGATCAGAAATTTACCAATTACTGATAACCTGCTGAAATCTCATAACAATTAAACCATATGGAAGATGAAAGAAAATCAGAAGTAGAAACAGAAATATTATTTTGACAAAAGGGCCTGTGATCTCCAATCTCTTAGCCCAGGTGAGAGAGGAATCTTCTCTGAGGTGCCTGAGGCATCACACATCTAATACTTGGGGCCAAGGGGTACCATTAAATAACAGCTGCATCCAAGGTCTTAGGTAGTCCAGACAGACCAGGGGGACACATTTCAATGTAATCAAAGGGATTTACGAGTAATCCCAGAAAGTTCCAACACATTGACAGTAAATGTGGTCTCTGGCATTTCCCATCTGCCTGATACTTTATCATCAGCATACAAACCAGAAACTGTCAAGAAAAATGAGTGTAAATGAAAATCAGCCCCTTTTATCTTATTTTAGATGAAAGGCTGAAACTGAGAAGATCTGGGTGGGAGATTAAACATCCTGAAAGACTTGCTAACCTGCCTGGAGAAGGAGTAGTTGAGGAAAGCAAGTGGTAAAGGCTCACTTGAGAGTGATATATTGGTAACCTCTCCACTCTATGTATTTGATACATTGGGTTTATGGAACATACTACATGGGTTGAGAATTTAATGCATTTGTTATTAGATAGATGTTAACTGTATATATGTATATATCTTTGTAGATGATTATAATTTAGACCTGGACCCTCATAAGGGACAGTATTAGGAACATAGGAATTTGGAGATGTACCCAGGATGTGGGGGTTGGGAACATCACCTGGCTGTGTGCAGCAGTTCACAATGGAACCTCTCCAGTTTGTTTTATTAAAGTTTTATTACTTTTTCATTCACTAGCTTGTTATTTAATGAACCCCAAGATTGTTACAGCTGTTGCATGGTATTACTGGGTATTGTGAAAGAGTTATGACTTCACTTTCTTGGTAGGTGTTGTCTTTCCACTTTGGTCAGCCCTCTGGGAAGTTTCAGGAAGAAAGGCGCTCTGTAAACTTAAGATCATGATCAATATACCCATTTTGAGATTGATTATCTTCACATACTAGCTGTGATGTTGCACTCTATATGATTTTATGAAAATATGTTAATGAGTTTGAATATAATGCAACTGAAATATGCTTCATGCAAAAGGTCTCTGGTAAGGTAGCATTACAAAGCTTATAATCTACTGAGTGTGGTTATCCTATTTGTATAAATGTATCACTCTTGTATCAGAAACTAGAAATGTGAAACATAACTCTGAGGGCCTATTGTAATTATGTAAAGAGTGGACCATTAATGGTGGTTTGGAATCTTGATGGCTCCCATCAACCAGGACAATTGACTGCAGATAGCTCTGTTTACTTGTAAGTCTTCCTGTATACCTGTGTGCTGGCAAGTGGGTAATGAAGTCTTACAGTGACATGTGATCACGTCACCTGAACTGGAATTCATCTTTAACCTGGTGTTTTTCCATTGAGAAGGAGGGGGTGGGAACCCACAGAGGGACAAAGTATTCCCGCCTTCTGCAAAAGATATATAGGTGGGTGGAACAGAACAAAGTGGGCGACCATCATGAGAAATCCCCTAGCTACCACCTGAGCTGGAACAAGGGCTGTACCAGGGGAAAGGATTGTGCCCAGATGAGGAAGGTGTCCAGTCTGTGAAAGAATCTTATTGAAATATCTCTGAGGTTGAGATTTTATCTGTATTCAGTTTTTTTACTGTATTAGGCTTAGATTTGAGTGTTTCATTGTATTCTATTTGGTAATTCACTTTGTTCTGTCTGTTACTACTTGAAACCACTTAAATCCTACTTTCTGTATTTAATAAAATCACTTTTTACTTATCAATTAACCCAGAGTATGCATTAATACCTGGGGAGGGGAGGGAGAGACAAACAGCTGTGCATATCTCTCTATCAGTGTTATAGCAGGAGAACAATTTATGTATTTACCCTGTATAAGCTTTATACAGGGTAAAATGGATTTATTTGGGGTTTGGACCACATTGGGAGTTGGGCATCTGAGTGTTATAAACAGGAACACTTCTGTAAGCTGCTTTCAATTAAGTCTGCAGGTTTGGGGCACATGGTTCAGACCCTGGGTCTGTGTTGGAGCAGACTGGCGTGTCTGGCTCAGCAAGACAGAGTGCTGGATTCCCAGGCTGGCAGGGCAAGCAGGGGCAGAAGTAATCTTGGAACATCAGTTGGCAGTTCCCAAGGGGGTTTCTGTGATCCAACCATCACACTAGCACTTTAACATTGTCCTATCTGTACCAACAACATATCAGTAGATATTTAGAATCATAGAACTGGAGGGGACCTCGAGAGGTCATCTAGTCCAGTCCCCTGCACTCAAGGCAGGACTAAGTATTATCTAGACCATCCCTGACAGGTGTTTGTCCAACCTGCTCTTAAAACTCCATAATAATGGAGATTCCACAACCTCCCTTAGCAATTTATTCCAGTGCTCAACCACTCTGACAGTTAGGAAGCTTTTCCTAATGTCCAATCTAAACCTCCCTTGCTGCAATTTAAGCCCATTGCTTCCTGTCCTGTCTTCAGAGGTTAAGAAGAACAATTTTTCTCCCTCCTCCTTGTAACAAGATTTTATGTACTTGAAAACTGTTATCATGTCCTCTCTGTCTTCTCTTCTCCAGACTAAACAAACCAAATTTTTTCAATCTTCCCTCATAGGTCATGTTTTCTAGATCTTTAATCATTTTTATTGCTCTTCTTTGGACTTTCTCCAATTTGTCCACATCTTTCCTGAAATGTGGCACCCAGAACTGGACATAATTCTCCAGCTGAGGCCTAATCAGAGTGGAGTAGAGCGGAAGAATTACTTCTCATGTCTTGCTTACAATACTCCTGCTAATACATCTTTGCTTTTTCTTTTGTAACAGCGTTACACTGTTGACTCATATTTAGCTTGTGATACACTATGACCCTCAGATCCCTTTCTGCAATACTCCTTCCTAGGCAGTCATTTCCCATTTTGTATGTGTGCAACTGATTGTTCCCTCCTAAGTGGAGTACTTTGCATTTGTCCTTATTGAATTTCATCCTATTTATTTCAGACCATTTCTCCAGTTTGTCCAGATAATTTTGAATTTTAATCCTATCCTCCAAAGCAGTTGCAACCTCTCCCAGATTTGTATCATCCGGAAACATTATAAGTGTTCTCTCTATGACATTATCTAAATCATTGATGAAGATATTGAACAGAACCGGACCCAGAACCAATTCTTCCAGGGCCCCATTCATGATACCCTTCCAGGATGACTGTGAACCACTGATAACTACTCTCTGGGACTGATTTTCCAACCAGTTATGCACCCACCATATAGTAGTTCCATCTAGGTTATATTTCCCTAGTTTGTTTATGAGAAGGTCATGTGAGACAGTATCAAAAGCCTTACTAAAGTCAAGATATACAACATCTATCACTTCCCCCCCATCCACAATGCTTGTTATCCTGTCAAAGAAAGCTATCAGGTTGGTTTGACATGATTCATTCTGGACAAACCCATGCTGACTGTTATTTATCACCTTATTATTTTCTATTTCCCTCTAAGGAATACTTAATGGGCTCCTGCTTTCATACTTTGGGCTTTATATTATGCTAAATTAGGCCAAATATAGGACAAAGTCTCCTCCAGAACAAGAGCAACTTCAGTAACCTTAGGTAAGAGCCTTCAGGGCCCCTCCTCATAAAACTTAGCCATAACAATATAAATTGCTTTGTACGTAGGAGGTAATTTGTTGTATTTTATTTTCAGGCCTTTTTCATTTAAAAGCAAGTTTCTGAGCCTGTACATTTCAGAGACCTTTTGCTTTGTTTTTTCTGTAGTTATTTTTTCAGTTTTTTCTGCATTGATTACACCAAAAATGGCTTGGCATACCATCAACTGGTTCAGATGTTTTAAGCTACACCATAGGGAATCCCTCTGCTACATACATGCTCTGTAGAGTCCCATGTACAATTATAGTACTGTATGCAATACAAGAAGTATCCTATGTATACATTCTCAACTAGTGTGAATTAGTGTCACTCCACTGAAGTCAGCAGAGTGACACTCCCATATCTTGTAAAATACTTTGGAATACAAGGTGCTAGGCCAAAATAAGTTAATTCTTTTGAGTTTGTAGATTCGACTGTTGAACTCCTTTCCCTTGTAAATGCTGTAGTACCTACCCCCGTGCTTTATATACATTAAAGGCTTGATTCTCAATCACATTAAGGGCTACTTATGCCATTCCAGCACTGTAAAAGGGCCTAAATGTGAGTGGAACTGTAATTTATACCCTTTAACATTACCAGAGGGGTATGATTGGGTCTTAGTGCAAATGAGAATTAGCCCCTTTTATCTTATTTAGGATGAACAAAAATCTTAAACCATTTGAGCATTTTACCATTATACTCAGAAAATCCCATTTTGCTTAGTCTGTCTCAGGTTTACTTAAATTCAAAGTGAGGGCATAGGGAATTATTTTGTCCATCTCTGACATATGATAAAACATTGATTTAGTATTCTAAAGAACAAAAAACAGAATAGTTCAGTCCACGACCTTTCCAACAGAACCCATTTTCCTGAGTTAAATTCTCAAGCGGATCATCATGTGTTCTAATAAAAAAAAAATCCAATGGAGTGGTGGTGCTGGAAAAACTCGAGAGAATTAAATACCTTTGGAAAATAGATTCTCTGGTAAGCAAACAGTCTTGAATGTAGCCCAGACTAGGAATGGTTGAGACCAAGGGCCTGCTCTGTAGGAATGTGTTCCTCCCTAATCACAAGCTTTGAAGAACGGCAAACTGTTCCCTTGGCAATGAGGCAGGAGTGACCTTGTTCTAGCGCCTATGTTTGGGAAACTTATTTGGCTGATTTGATTGTTCCCTCGCAGCTGGCATTCACGCGCTCAAGAGATGGGTTCGTTATCTTATGTGCATGTATACTGCCTGGCTTTTCTATGCGCAAGATCTGTACCAATGAGAAGCGTTGTAAGCAGGGAAGAGTAAAGAATAAAAGCCCCAGGAAAAGTTCCTGGAGGTAGAGGGGCTTTTCGGCTACCACAGACCTGGTGTTCTGTTTCCTTTCCTGCGTCATCACCACAGCTGGTGACCCCGACGTGACGACCCCGTACTCACCGGCTGGATATGCCGAGCGCGCCCGCGGCTGTTTGCCGCCCCTTATTCGTGAGTATGGGGGTCGAACTTTCCAGTGCCCAGAAGGAGCACACAAGAGAGTTCAAGATTACACGGCAGCGATCATGCATCGTTGTCCCGGTCGCTCATATTGAGGACCCCCTAAGGGAAATAGACCGCCAGTGCCCCTGGTATCCGGACTGCAGGTCGGTATGGCTTCTTGACTGGAAAACAGGTTGGAAACTTTGAGGGCATAGAGGAAGGAAAGGAGAAAGTAATTATAGGCATGGGGATTTCAAATCCCCAGGATGATAATTGGAATGGTAAAATGTGTATGAGACAGAGTTTTTGTACCAAGGTGCAAAGCTCTCCTTTATTCTGCAGAATAAAGCAACTCCTCCTTATCCCTATCTGGCTGTCATTGGCTCTCAGCCAGGTGGACCCGATATTTCGGTAACAGTTTCTGGTGACTCCGCCGGGACTCTCCTGGCTCGGACATTGGACTCCGGACGGCTGCGGCGAACTGGGAACGGCGCCAACGGGGTGTTTCACCCCTTTTCTCTGCTTCACCGCAGCCCCTGGGGTTCGTGCTCCGATAAGGTGAGTCCTAATAGGATAAGGAGACACTCTCTGGTAAAACCCTCTAAGGATAGCTCTTTGAATTATATGTTAAGTAAATGGCCTTTACCCGGTGTTTAAAAAGAAATAGTTACACCTTGTGTAGAAATTGATGTGGCTAGTGTTGTGGAAATTGAATTGTGGAAAACACGTGCAGTATATATTGTAGTAGAGGTATAAGAAATGCAAACCTACCAATATAGGTTGTGTTGTCTTGTTTAGATCACTGTAAAGAAGTAAAAGGCAATCAAAAGTCCGGGAAAGTTAATTGTGTCCCTTTTTAAGTAAGAATCTTTCAGCCATGGATAGCTTTGGATCTGGAAGCAAGCCAGAAAGCATCTGTATTAATGCAATTTTCTAACTAATAAGGTAGTAGCCACTGAAACCTGGGCTGCATATGGAACAAATACAAGGAAATATGTGGTGATTCCTCTGTTTTGCCTAAAATCAACAAGAGTATGTGTATATAAAGGAAATATTTTAAGTAATGACTGACTGCCCAGAAGGGGTAGACCTCGGTTCTTTTGTCTTTCAGATCATCAGAGAAAACGGATGCCAGCTGAATAGCATTCGATGTACCATGCATTTACTGGTACAATAGGAATTATTTTTGTGTTCTTTGTCCTGTCTTGTGATGTTTGTCTTGTGGCCAGAATTGTTGGATTTAATATTTTCATAGGACAGTCTAGCTCAAATTTAAATAGAAGGGTTAAATCAAAAAGCAGATACTTGTTTTATTCATCTTGGAATACAAAGTGTTTGGATAAATCAGGAAAATGTGATATACTAAAGTCTAATATATTTGCTTAAGCAAGAAAAAGAAACTTCATTGGCCAGATTTTTAATTGCAAAATTGTTGTTAAAATTTGCATACCAACAGTCTTTGGAAACAAGGACATGGAAGGTTAACCCACTCCCCATATTGCCCATGGGATCCTTCTGGCTACTTCAGATTTCTAGCCAGAGGGCTGGGGAGGGAGGAAAGCGATTAGACACCTGAGGTTGTACCGAGTGAACTCCTCAAAAGTGGGTGTGCTTGTCCCGGTTTGTTGCTCCAAAGCTCTGTAATAAAGTTATTTTACTGGAAGAGTGTACATGGCATACATTGAATAATAAGACTAATGTACTGTATAATGGCAATGTGTATGTGTTCATTGTTGGAAAAAAGTGTATAAGTGAAAGTGAAGGTTTCCTTTGTAGGTTAAAAGAAGCCGAGAAAGGGAGAAGAGGAAAAAGCACGGAATGAGTTAACTGAGGAAAAAATAGCTAGCAAGCTCAGTCCAAAGATAAGACCTGGCTGACAGCCACGAAAAGGGGGGGCCTGAATGTGCCCAAACAACTGAGATTTGTAAAACAATGCCAGGCACTAATGAAATGTGTTAGGTTTTTTCTCACAGATAAAAGAAGTGCTACCCAAAGACCCTAGCAGCCCTGCCGTTTATTGAAACAAGGAAACGGAGTCTATGTAAAGTCCATCAACGAAAGACTGCTTTGGCTCCACACTGGAAAGGCCCTTTCCAAGTCCTGTTAACCACCAACACTGCTGTGAAGTGCCAAGGACTGCCCACCTGGACCCATGCTTCTCACTGCAAAAAGACCCCTCCACCTGGAGAGGATTCTCCAGCAGCTAATCAGCCTATTTCTCCTGCTAGCTCTGCTGTGCCTCCTGGACAGCAGGGAAAGAGAACAAGGTGAAGTGCTAGTAACCTCTCCCTTGTCCACTGACAGACCTACTGTTGCTTTGAATTTTTCTAGAAGAAGCAAAACCATTACAGGGTGATGTGCTAGTAACCTCTCCCCTACATGATGCTAAACCACACTGTTTCAGGAAAAGAGAAGAAGGAACACTTGCTTCATTGGAACCACAAAGTCCAGGGATTCCTGACTACAAGAGACATTAAGAACTGACCCTGGTGAAGAAACAAAGAATTATACCCTAGCAGAAAGAAACTTGTGGGACCCATGCTTGGGAACGTGGTATTGATTAGATTTTAAGGTTTATTTTACAGGCTGCGCCCTGTGTTTTGGATAAGTCCTTCAGCATGTATTGCCCTCCCTAATTGGATTTTAAATGATAAGTACCAAAGGCACCTTGTTGCCATTGCCCCTGCCATCTCCTCTATTACACTATTACCCCTGTAACACATCCAAATACAGACAATGACCCAGAAGTTGCTGACAGAGATGGTATTGAATATCACTGAGGCTGGGAAGGCATTGCAGTGGGATCTAGCATGTTCAGGCTTGGCCCACTGCCCTTACAGACACATCAGGAGTACCATCTGATCTGTGGCATGAAGACATACTTGAAGACTTTCTGGGTGGAAGTGCAGACGTTCTCAGTGCTCCTTCCAAGCATATGGACCGGTTGAGGGGGTGTGGGCTCCCACATACCGAATCCTGCCGGGTCCATAGGGAGGATGCATGTGGGATTGGGTAATTCACCAAGACATCTGGGAAATTAGACTACCTGGTATGCCCAATTGATTTTAGTAAGTGCTCCGGAGATTACATCTGACATTTGGATGGGGTTAGGGAGTCAATGGACATTTTGGCCGTTAGGACCCCCACAGCTTCAGTGTATCCGTAAACTGAAGCCAGGAGAAGTTGTCACTGTTTATGACTATGTTTGCTGGAAGGGTAGTGGACAAGAAACTACCCTGACAGGACACTTACTCTTTTAAGCTAATGATAGCTGTGTGTATGTTAAAGCCTCCACATTGCAAGACATACATTTTAATCTCATTACCACTGCAGGCAATCATATTATTTACTGGCCTGCAGATAGAGTTTTTCAAGTAGCCCTTAGGTTCCAGATACTTTTTAATTGGACTAGTTTAGTACCTGATAGATTTCAGAATTTGTTTTCACTGTTACCAGAGATTCCGAAAATCTCTGAAGTACAAGAGCAAATTCACATGCTTTATAATATATATTAAGTTGAAAAGTATGCTTTCCAGACAGCTTATAGAGTATCCATTTTATGTACTAAGTAGGATGTATTGTGCTTTATGATTAAGACTGTACAACAGCCCCATTATATTATTGTTATGGGAATGTTATTGCTTGTGTTGCTATTAGTTAGCTTAGGATTATGTTATCATTGTTGTAAAAGACGTAATAATAGTAATACCTTTCATGTTTATGCTAATCATGCATTGTCATTACATCCAATCAGAACCCCTAAGATTGAAGCATCTGATGTAGAATTTGAAGTCCAGGACTTAATGCAAATAGAGATTTAAGAATGTTTGTTGTACTAGAAGTAAAAAAAAAAAATAATAATAATAAAATAAAAAAGGGGGGAGGGGTCGTGGAAGCAGAGAAAGAACTGTCAGAAAAGAACTGTTATGCATGACAGTTTGTTAGTAAGAGTCAGGCTAACTGTAACCCTGATAACGCGAGATTTGTAGAAGCGAGGATTGTGTGAGGCGGGTGAGAAAGTACTGTGTGAGAAGTTATTGTGACCTTGTGTAGATAAGGTCTAGAAAATATTGTATGTTGGCAAGAGTCAAAACAAGTAAGGAATTAAGATATCAAGATGGCCTATGTATAACAAAATGCAGCTGTCCCTCATTATTTCTGTAATGAAAAGTATAAATGCAAGGTCTGTTAAGTACCTGCCTTGTTCCTGTTTGCAAACCACTCAATTTGCAATAATAGAGTATTGATTAGGTATAGCTTTATACCCCCTTTGTAGCAAATTATGCCAATAATACTTGTGCCAAAGTAGTTAATTGTTTTACTTACAAACCCCGTGGGGGGTGTTTGGCAATTGGTCAAGCCTTATGGGATTGACGTTTTGCTTTGCTGTTTTGCTTAGTGTATACCCAATCTAGTGGCATTGTGTATGCTACCCTGCGAGAGTGTTTTGTTTAAACACTGCATCTATAAAATAAAATAGGAGGGGATGTAGGAATGTGTTCCTCCCTAATCACAAGCTTTGAAGAACGGCAAACTGTTCCCTTGGCAATGAGGCAGGAGTGACCTTGTTCTAGCGCCTATGTTTGGGAAACTTATTTGGCTGATTTGATTGTTCCCTCGCAGCTGGCATTCACGCGCTCAAGAGATGGGTTCGTTATCTTATGTGCATGTATACTGCCTGGCTTTTCTATGAGCAAGATCTGTACCAATGAGAAGCGTTGTAAGCAGGGAAGAGTAAAGAATAAAAGCCCCAGGAAAAGTTCCTGGAGGTAGAGGGGCTTTTCGGCTACCACAGACCTGGTGTTCTGTTTCCTTTCCTGCGTCATCACCACACTGCTCTTCAATTATGTTCTAGCAGTGTAAAGGGTCTATCAGGGATCTGCATGTGGCCCCTCTGAGAATACTTCCTATGCAGGGAGCATTCTCTGACAAATGGAGCAATGTTATAAGGGATCTATGCCAGCCCTGCACCCAGCCCCTGGCTTAGGGGCAAGATTGGGGGTATGGCCAGAGCTATTCTCTCGTTCCAAATATGGGGCCAAGTGGAGAACTGCCCAGCCTCCTGTGTAAATTAGAGAAGTTGCAGGGCTGCTGTAAATTATACTTTCCTTCCCATGAACCCTAGAAATCTGAAAATAGTTACTATGTAGTACACTCTAGCTATGCCTCACTCTGCCCCCTGGATCTCTGATTCCCATCCCTGCCCCAAATCTAGGAAGAATGTAACTGCGGATCAGGCCCTTAGTGTCCACATCAAAAACCCATTTTCACAACCCGTAGTTGGTTTGGAGTCTCAGCAAAGAAGTCAAGGACTGAATGTGCCATGCACTTATTATTATTTAATATTTCTTTCGCAGTAGGGTCTGGAAGTCCCACCCATGAACCAGGACCTCACTGTGGTAGGTCCTGGGCAGTGACCTACCATCTCCATTCTAGAGGTGGTCCACATTGAAGCACAGAGGTGGAATGGGATATGAGAGCTTTTGCTGCAGCTGCATGGTTCCCAGGATAAACACGGGGTTTTGTTTTCCAGAACTGTGAATCCAGCACCTTTCAAGAACACTAAATTTACTTGGAAAGAGAGGAAGAAGAAAAGGTAAAAAATACTACAGATCTGCTCAGGGCTCTATTTTCATTCATATCCACTCATTTCTTTTACCAGTGCATGGGTTTGGGTTAGGCTCAGAGATACGCTTTCCCATGTCTGTCCAGGGCAGTTTCTTTGGCTATTTTACCTAAACCTACAAATATTCCAGCTGCTCACACATGAAATGAGCAACACTCACTATAATGCTCTTTGTCTGCACTCTTCTACCCTCCCTCTTATTTTATTTTTAGGGCTCATGAGGGCCATGGGAAGCAATAGATTTTTTTTTAAA
Source organism: Chrysemys picta bellii (assembly GCF_011386835.1). Lineage (NCBI taxonomy): Eukaryota > Metazoa > Chordata > Testudines > Emydidae > Chrysemys > Chrysemys picta. Next base: position 132,309,305 of record NC_088795.1, read on the forward strand.
CAAGTGCCACCATATCTGTTATGGTTAGGAATGAGTTACCTGTACAAACAATCTGAGTCCAAGAGTTCAGCAGGTTAGAAAATTGCATTTTGGCTGAATGGGTGAATCTCCCCTTTAAACACAGACAGCAGTTCTTTGGGGATTTATCTGCCAAAGGATTATGGATTTTTAATATATGGATATTCAAATTACTTTGTAGTAGCAAAGGTGTGTTCAATTCAGTGCAGGATACCTAATGAAACAAGAGCATTCTTTCACAAAAAGACAAAAAAGTACTAATAAGAAGTACTAAGAAGAAATAAGACAACTCTGCCCCTTATATCCCCACCACCACCACTCCCGCTTTAGGAGTTGCTCATTCCAAACCTTGTCTGAGGGGCTGAAATGTTCAGATGTGTTTCAGGTTTAAAAGTGAGAGCAGAACCAGAAGTGTCATAATGCTATAAGAAATCCTGTTCATTTAGCCACAAGGCAGTCTCTGCTAACAAGAATTGCAAACTCAGCATAATAGGGCAGCCTGCCCTTTTTAAAGGCAGGAACCCTTGGGACCAGTCAGTCCTATTCAGTTAATACCAGCCTGTTATATCTGGTTGTATATCTATATTTTATATCTTAAAAGAGAGGGAGTGAGAGAGCCAGATACACCTAATATTCTCTAAATTTAGGCCAATAAACACCGCCCAAAGATAAAAACAAACAAACAAACAAAGCTGCAGGAGTAAAATGAATGCAGGCAGAAGTCCAGCAACGGGGGAGGGAGGGAATGTATCCAGTTTATTGCATTGAATGCAGCATCTATGATTACCTGCCTTGTGGGCAGGTGGTGTATGCGTGCATTTGGTGCAAAATGCTAATGGCCCTCAGAGGCAGAATACAGGTTCTTGAGATTGGAGTGGCTGACTGAGAGGAACTAAAGGAGATAGAGAGGTACATAGATGAGGCTTTCCGAGACACAGTAGAGCAGTCCCGCCCACATTTTGACACCTCTGTGCAGTTGAGGAGGATGAAAATCTCGGGGAAAGAGAATATCAAACTGGAGCAGAGGGAAATGATCCCATAGTTGGGCTCTTCCTTCCAGTTGATGTCGTGTTATACACTCTCAGTGAGGATCTCTCTCTGAAGAAGGGAATCCCCGTTATTAGGAAGACATGGATAATAGTAATGGGGGATTCGATCATTAGAAATATAGATAGCTGGGTTGTGATGATCAGGAGAATCACATGATGAATTGCCTTCTGCAGATCTCTCGAGATATCTAGACAGATTTATGTGCAGTGCTGGGAGAAACTGGTGGTTGTGATACATGTAGGTACCAGTGACATAGGAAAAGGTAGGGAAGAGGTCCTTGAGGCCAAATTTAGGCTGCTTGGTAAGAGATTAAAGTCCAGGGCCTCCATGGTAGTATTCTATGAAATGCTTCCAGTTCCACATGCAGGACCAGTAAGACAGGGAGAACTGCAAGATTTCAATGAGTGGATGAGACAATGGTGTACGGAGGAGGGTTTTAGGTTCATTAGGAACTGGGGAAACTTTTGGGAAAGAAGGAAGTATTGGCTCTACCTAAACCAAAACATAACCCGATTGCTGGTATGTATAATTAAAAAGGTTGTAGAGGAGTTTTTAAATGAAGGTCTGGGGGGAAGCCGACAGGTATGGAGGAGCATACCATTTGGACAGAGACAACACGTAGGGGAGGAGCTATTAAATGTGATTCTCTATATCCTAGTAAAGAGGAGAGGATAGAAGTTGATAAAGTACAGGTAGGAACTGAAGAGAAACAATCAAATTAAAGAGTCCCATTCAACTACATCACATAAAGGCAGACAACTGAAAAGTGACACATTTTATAAGTGCTTGAATACAAATGCTAGAAGTCTAAATACTAAGATGGGTGAACTTGAGTGCCTGGTATTAAATGAGGATATTGATATAATAGGCGTCACACTTGAAGGAATTGTAATAATCAAAGGGACACTGTAATATCAGGGTACAAAATATATAGGAATGACAGAATAGGTCTTGCTGGTGGGAGAGTGGCACTACATGTGAAATGAACCATAGAGTCAAATATAATCAATGAATCAAACTGTACCATAGAATCTTCATGGATAGAAATTCTATGATTGAATAATAAAAGTATAGCATTAGGATTATACTACCGACCACACATCCAAGATAGTGATAATGATTGTGAAATGCTCAGAGAGTTCAGAGAGGCTACAAAAACAAAGACAACCATTAATAATGGGGGATTTCAACTATCCACATATTTAGTGGGTACATGTCACCTCAGGACAGGAAGCAGAAATAAATTTTCAAGACAACATTAATGACTGTTTCTTGGAGCAGCTAGTCCTGAAACCAACAAGGGGAGAGGCAATTCTTGATTTAGTCCTAAGTGAGTCACAGGATCTGGTCCACAAGGTGAATATAATTGAATCGCTTGTTAATGATGACAATAATATAATTAAATTTAGCATCCTGGCATGTATGGGGGGAGAAATACCAAAGCAGCCCATCACAGTAGCATTTAACTTCAGAAAGGGGAACTACAAAAAATGAGGAAGCTAGTTAAATGGAAATTAGAAGGAATAGTCACAAAAGTGAAATGCCTGCAAGCTGCATGGAAACTTTTAAAAAGCACCATAATAGAGGCTCAAATTAAAAAAAAAATAGAGGACCAAAAAAAAAAAATGTCACCACAGATAAACAATAGAGTAAAAGAAGCAGATAGAGGCAAAAAAGACATCCTTTAAAACATTGAATTAAAATCCTAGTGAGGAAAATAGAAAAGAGCATATACTCCGGCAAGTCACATGTAAAAGTATAATTAAGCAGGCCAAAAAAGAATTTGAAGACTCAAAAACTAACAACAAAAGAATTAAGTACATCAGAAGCAGGAATCCTGCCAAACAATCAGTGGGGCCGATGAGGTGCTAAAGGAGCACTCAAGGAAGACAAAAACTCACGGTTTTTACTCACGAAAGCTTATGCCCAAATAAATCTGTTAGTCTTTAAGGTGCCACCAGACTCCTTGTTGTTTTTGTAGATACAGACTAACACGGCTACCCCCTGATACTTAAGGAAGACAAAGTCATTGAGGAGAAGCTAAATTAATTCTTTGCATCAATCTTCACTGCAGAGTATGTGAGAGAGATTCTCACACCTGAGCCATTGTTTTTAGGTGACAAATCTGAGGAACAATCCCATATTGAGGTGTAAATAGAGGAGGTTTTGGAACAAATTGACAAATTAAACATGAATAAGTCACCAGGATCAGAAGGAACTCAGATGTGAAATTGCAGAACTACTAATGTAGTATGTAACAAAAACAAAAACAACAAGGAGTCTGGTGGCACCTTAAAGACTAACAGATTTATTTGGGCATAAGCTTTCGTGGGTAAAAGCCTTACTTCTTCGGATGCATAGAGTGAAAATTACAGATGCAGGCATTATATACTGACACATGGAGAGCAGGGAATTACTCCGCAAGTGGAGAGCCAGTGTTGACAGGGCCAATTCAATCAGGGTGGATGTGGTCCACTCCCAATAACAGATGAGGAGGTGTCAATTCCAGGAGAGGAAAAGCTGCTTCTGTAATGAGCCAGCCATTCCCAGTCCTTATTCAAGCCCAGATTAATGGTATTAAATTTGCAAATGAATTTTAGTTCTGCTGTTTCTCTTTGAAGTCTGTTTCTGAAGTTTTTTTGTTCAATGATAGTGACTTTTAAATCTGTAATAGAATGACCAGGGAGATTGAAGTGTTCACTTACTGGCTTATGTATGTTACCATTCCTATGGTATGTAACCTAGCACTTAAATCCGCTTTTGTACCAGATTAACAGAGGATAGCTAATATGATACCAATTTTTTAAAAAGGCTCCAGAGGTGGTTCTGGCAATTACAGGCTGGTAAGTCTAACTTCAGTACCAGGCAAATTGCTTGAAACTATAGTAAAGAAAAGAATTATTAGACACATAGATTAACACAATTTGTTGGGGAGGAGTCAACGTGGCTTTTGTAAAGAGAAATCATGCCTCACCAATCTACTAGAATTCTTTGAGGTGGGGAGTCAACAAATAGTCAGGGGTGCAACCCCATCCTCTGGATGTTCCTATGCCTCCTGACTACCAGATGCCGGGACTGGGTGACAGGGGATGGATCACTTGATGATTGCCCTGTTCCGTTTATTCCCTTTGAAGCATTTGGCAGTAGCCACTGTCAGAAGACAGGATGCTGGGCTACATGGACCATTGGTCTGAACCAATATAGACCTGAGGACCAGCTGATGGTGTGTTACACCTCTGGCTAGGAGGGACATGTAAGGAGATCTTTCCTCATGTAGACCTGAATGTAGAGCCTTACTCTGTGGGGCAGATCTCAGAGGAGAACTGTGGGGACTTTGCCTGTGGTAAAAGTATGAATGCTAACTATGTGATTTGGCTGTGGTTTTGCTGAATAGCAAAGAGATTGTGTATTGTGCCATGTGGGATCCTACAGGATATGGGCTTATGTGAAAACAGATGTCCATTATTATCACCTTCTTGATAGCCTAACCATAAAAAGAGAGAATGAGACAGGATGGTAACTGACAGGTCATTTACATCAAGTGTAGATTAGGCTAGAATAATACGTTCTCTGAGGTGCTTGGTAGCTTGTCTTTAAAAGAGGCATGGGCAATTGTGGAGATCAAAGGAGTCAGGTATTTTTCACTAGAGAGTCTTTCAGATCTGTCTAATTCCCATGATGCCTCTTACCCCACTACAATATTCCAGATGGATAGGTTTTAAATACTCACAAGGGATCTCAAATCCAGAATTTCACTAGCCCATTATAAGGACAGGGAATATTTGCAAAAAATCAGATGTGGATACACCTCTTCCCCTACCCAATTTTGGGGAGGGCATGAATCAGGATTTTAGCTGGACTCTAATTTTTAACTTTGTTTCTACTTACTAACTCAAATTTGCCTGTATAATAGGATGGTATAGTAGACATTTCCATAGGGAGGCAAGGCTCAGCATTGATGTAGCAAATTATACCCCTACAATGTTAATAAAATAGGGATCCATGAGAACTGCATGCTAGGTTTTCCTCTGGCAGCAATTCCCCTTCACTCTCTTCCATGGAACTTTCTCACTTGTTGCAAAATCTCTCTAAAATGAAATCATATTATGCTCCATGGCCCATAGCTCACTTGTTCTGATGCCACTTCTGATTTCATCTCCTTTTCCATTCTTCTTAGAGCGAGGTACGAGCTGTAGTACGAGCTCACATCAAAATAATTTGCATTCCCTGGTAATTTGAATCACCCTGTGGTGCTCCCATCTTTGGCAGTGAGTTGATCTAGTATCCTGTACCAATCCTCTGGAATAAGTAGTTAGTTATACAAAAATGATCTGTGCATGGTGTTGTTGCACTGGCTTTCCATTTGCAATAACAATGTCACAATCTGAGTGGTTTAAACTGTTTAAGATTGGAGAGTAGGAAATTATCTGCTAATCTGAACACTCAGTAAACCATTTAGCAATGCTCCCTTGTAGAGACTGGTATCCTGCTAACATGGAAAACTGTCGTGGATGCTCTGGATGCAAACAGCATATCCCATGCCACTTACAATGTGTTATTCGTTAGATCCTGCTCCTATTGAATGGAACAGAGAGTAATAAGGCATGAAACATCAATAGTAACATTAAAGAGCAATATTTTTGTTTTTATCAGTTATCCTGTATGTGGACTAGCAGGGGATGTGGCATACTTAGCCACCAGGTTGCACACTGTTTCATCAGGCCTTTTTGGTGCAAGTGGGTGGGGATTTGCCCTTGAAGATACTGGGCATTATGCTGCTCTGTCTTTCCACCCTGAAAACCAGGAGTAACAGAACTAAAGTTAGTGGAATTACACTGGTCTGGGATTCCAATTAGGCCTAGTTACACTGATGTAAAAACAAAGTGTGTGAGAACAGAATTGGTCCCTTTGTCTGCATAAACTAGCTTTTACTTCAAAGGAATCCCAGCACAAGAAGCAAATTAACCTACCTTGCCTGACAATAAGAACGAGAGCATAAGATAATACAAACAGGACACAATAAACCACAGTGACTGAATATATTAACCATACATATAAATAGCTCTAGATGACTGGAGAGTGGCAGTAGCTCAGAAGCAGGACCTCAGGCATGTGGCTAAAAGCTGGGTTTATGGCCTCATAGCAGCCAGAGATCATCCAAACATCCTGGTTCAGCATATTAAGGAAATGCTTAAGATTTACAGGCAGGATGGAAAACAAACAAAATTGGCTTTACAAATGACAGCATTACAATACAAATAAATAAAAACAATTGTTTTCTGTGCCTACCGATCCATCAAGAGATAAAGATTGGGTTTTTTTTGAGCTGTTGTTCACTTTGACGCATTGTAATAATACAAAGGGATATGCCTTGATTACTCCACACAACTATCAAGCTCCTGTATTATGTTGCAGTGAAGCAGCGTGACTCAGTAAGATGAATGCCAATATGTCTGCAGTAAATAAGGTAAAGGTGGCATATTCTTTACTGAGAGATTAGTATTCATTTTGCAGATTGCGTTCTAAATGGAAAGTACTGTGTCATTTAAGATTAAGCACCTGTTCTGGCATCATAACAGATGTTTTGAAAAACCTATTAAAAAGAATCATTGTGCTGTTTTTGTCTAATAGCAAAAAATTCCAGTCACCTTATCACTGCAAATTAACAAATTATCTGCCAGAAAGTTCTGCTAAAATGCCTAAATCAGCCTTTGTATCCTCCTCTAACTACTCTCCTGTTTAAAAGTTTTCAAGTTCAACTCCTAGTGTGCACCCACATAGCTTTTGATATGCTCAGTACTGATGCCACCAGTGGTATGCATCTTTGCTGAGCTTTTAAAAGTTAGAACTCAGGGACTGATCCTAACGCCAATGAAATCAACAGAGAAATCCCCACTAATTTAATTTGACTTTGGTTCTCTTTTAGGAGCTTTCATCCCAGTTTTCTTCACAATACCCCTGTGAGATTGAGAATAGCAATATTTACCTTTGTACATATGGAGACCATTAAGCAGAAAGAGGCTGAGACCAATACATTCAAACATGGGGGTGGGCTACCTTTAGGTACCTAAATAATTATTCTTATTGATCAATTACCTAATTTTCATCTCCCACTCAGACCTTCCTTTGATAATAAGGCTACTTATTTAGGTTTCTAAATATGGATTTGAGTGCCTGACTCTTGAGTACTCAAGTGTGAAAATTTTAGTCCAAGAGATTTGACCAAGCTCACAAAGGAAGTCTGTAGCAGAGTGGAAAACAGAGAAAAGATATTCTGTCTCCAAACCCTGGACTTTAGCCACTTGAGCATTCCTTCCCTTAGTTATGGGACATCTAACCGACTGCAGTGTTTAACTGATTGTTTCCATTTAATAGAGATTAGTCTCAAAGGTTAGAGACATCATAGAATCTATGAGTCTAAGATTCTATGATATCTCCTTAAAGTTTGAGATGTTGACGATTCAAAGCGGAATCATGACCATATCAATTTAGTGACCGGTGACATGAACTAACAGGGTACTGATCACAAGTCTACTTGGTACAATTAAATCATGTGACACCCATATCCCAAACACCTCCTCCCTACCCTCTTCCCCTAACTTCTTCTACTCCATTTGTGTCTCTCTCATTTTTAATTCATACCTCCTTCCGTTCCTTTTTTTTTTCTTAGCAAAAACTCCCAATGAAGATGAGCTAAAGATAGAAGCTTCTCTCTCCATCCCCGCACGCTAGCTTATAATGGTTCAGACAAACTAGATTGATGAGCCAAAATGAAAACTAAACTGATTTCTTCATGGCAGATATTGGACAAAGCCAGTCCCTTTTATCAGAAGCACCCCAGATTTCAACTGTTCACATACAAAGAGATCTGGAAATGACTCACCCTTCCTCCTGGTATTAATGTTGCAAAACTAAAAATAATTGACAAGGGTTTGCAAAACCAAAACTTGGTCGTATCTGGACTAGTCATTTAATAAATGAGTACTCAGTGTGAATGAGGGTGGCAGAATTGAGTGCTGTAAAGGGAATGTGCTCTGGGAGCTCTGGTCTCAGATAGTGATATGAAAGGAAGTCATACTAGATTATCATGCTCCTTCTGGCCTTAAAATGTATGAGTCTATAAGGAGAAGTGCTGGGGGTGCTGTAGCACCCCTGGCTTGAAGTGGTTTCCATCATATACAGGGTTTACAGTTTGATTCAATGACTCTCAGCACCCCCACTATTCAGATTGTTCCAGCTCCTCTGAGGAGAAAGTTCCAGACATGAAAAAGCCTCTGACACAGAATGGGATAGCCCTTGTAAAGACTTAGCCCCCTACCTCTGACTAATTAGTTGCCTCACAGGTTTGGGACTGGGATTATATGATATCTTGATGGCTTCCTGGTCATTAAATAAAAGGGTGAGAGTGAGACGTGTGGGGAGGCTGCTGGATTCATGATGACTTGGAGAAATAAAACTCAATCCTCAAGAAAATGAACTGAATTCTTCCTGCCGGTTGGAGCGTTATTTGATACCTGTGGATTGATGCATGAGAGGTCTAGGCTTCATTTGACCCTTTTTGGGAACTGCTTAAACTTGGGCTGCACAAATTCATCCATTTGCTGATTTATGAATAAATAAAGGGAAGCCCCTTTCTGAATTCGTGTTTTAAACGTTTGGGTGTGGGAAGCCTTGTTTACGCGGAAAGGATTTGCTGAATTAACCTGATTTTGGCTAATAAACTAGTTGTGATCTAAAACCTGAGTAACCATGACCATGGTTCATTTGTCCTGTCACAAGTGGCTTATCCTAGGCTGTGGTATATGTTACCAAGTCTTTGTTCCTTCATTAACTGAGCTGTGACTTTTGAGGACTCAACCATTTTTCTTTATATTATAATATAATCTAGATTTCATGTCATACTCAGGTACAGTTGCATAAAGGAAAATTTCTGTCAGTGGGGAAAAAAGAGGATTGCAAATTTCTCTTTCACAAAAATGATCAAATAATAACCCAGTGCTTTGCATTTGTATAACAACTTTCATTCAAGAGCCTCTAAGGATTTTTACAAAACAATAAATAACGTCTTATGTTACCCCTTACAGGTGGCGTACAGAGGATAAGTGATGAGCTAACTATCACAACAGCATGACTGCACTGGTTAGGCCATCTGAGTAGGTTGGAAGACGGATGCATACCCAAGGACATGCTATACAGGGAGCTAACAGAGGGAACGAGAACAACATGATGTCACAAGCTTCGCTATAAAGACACATGCAAGCGAGATATGAAGGAATTTGGAATTGATCCTGACCAATGGGAAATCTTAGCAAGTGATCATAACAAGTGGTGCCATCGTCTCCATCAGGGTATCAAAGTCCATGACAGAATTTGGCTCCTACAGCTTGAAGAGAAAAGAGCTCATAGGAAGCAAGCAGCTCCCAACCAAGATACATACATTTGCAGTAACTGCCAAAGATCCTGCAAATCTCGGATTGGATTATTCAGTCACATGAGACGTTACAAACCATCTACAGCATAGGCTGCAATTCCCACCGTCTCTCGTAGAGGAAAGATTGCCAACAACAAAAGCAAGTCAGCAGTAAATCCAGTAAGAAGTGTTGGCTGTAACTTCTGGGCTTAGATGGCTAACTGAGTAGGTTGAAGACATGAGGGTCAGAAATATTCTGTAGGATGTAAGTCTTTATTTTTTTTAAAAAGGTGGTAGGCCTTCTGGTTGCAACTATAAATAGTGTAGTTGCAGTCATTAGGTATTTTGAATAGAAAGTTTAAAAGCTACTCTGACATGTGTGCATGCTGGATATGAAGGCCAACTTTTAGCACTTATGGCATCGTGGACGTGAGAACATTTTTTTTAATGGTGTATTGCTTCATTAGGAAATTGGTGTTTGGCTAAAATAGCACAGAAGATTCTAGAATAAGGAGGCTCCAAGGATCCTGGGATGTGGCTCATGCAGAAGACAGCGGGTGTGTTTGGTATCACGGAAAGAAAATGTGGTTTTGTGAAGGCAGCTGAAAAAACATTAAGAACTCCCATGCTTTTTATGAATTAAAAAGGCAAGTGTTTTCAGATGCACCAGATTAGCATACTAATAGCATAATAATAACTCAATTTTCTTTCTTTCCCCTTTCAAGAACACTATCGTTACAGGAAAATAAATGAATGGAAGTCATGAGTGAATCTTAAGTCAAATTCAGGGCTCAATCCTGCAAGATGCTGAGCAGTCTGTCCTGATCCAGAGCACACTTGCAGTCCCACTCAAGCTTACTGTATTTGCACATGAATCATAGAATCATAGAATCATAGATTATAGGACTGGAAGGGACCTCGAGAGGTCATCGAGTCCAGTCCCCTGCCCGCATGGCAGGACCAAATACTGTCTAGACCGTCCCTGATAGACATTTATCTAACCTACTCTTAAATATCTCCAGAGACGGAGATTCCACAACCTCCCTAGGCAATTTGTTCCAGTGTTTAACCACCCTGACAGTTAGGAACTTTTTCCTAATGTCCAACCTAGACCTCCCTTGCTGCAGTTTAAACCCATTGTTTCTGGTTCTATCCTTAGAGGCTAAGGTGAACAAGTTCTCTCCCTCCTCCTCATGACACCCTTTTAGATACCTGAAAACTGCTATCATGTCCCCTCTCAGTCTTCTCTTCTCCAAACTAAACAAACCCAGTTCTTTCAGCCTTCCTTCATAGGTCATGTTCTCAAGACCTTTAATCATTCTTGTTGCTCTTCTTTGGACCCTTTCCAATTTCTCCACATCTTTTTTAAAATGCGGCGCCCAGAACTGGACACAATACTCCAGCTGAGGCCTAACCAGAGCAGAGTAGAGCGGAAGAATGACTTCTCGTGTCTTGCTCACAACACACCTGTTAATGCATCCCAGAATCATGTTTGCTTTTTTTGCAACAGCATCACACTGTTGACTCATATTTAGCTTGTGGTCCACTATAACCCCTAGATCCCTTTCTGCCGTACTCCTTCCTAGACAGTCTTTTCCCATTCTGTATGTGTGAAATTGATTTTTCCTTCCTAAGTGGAGCACTTTGCATTTGTCTTTGTTAAACTTCATCCTGTTTAACTCAGACCATTTCTCCAATTTGTCCAGATCATTTTGAATTATGACCCTGTCCTCCAAAGTAGTTGCAATCCCTCCCAGTTTGGTGTCATCCGCAAACTTAATAAGCGTACTTTCTATGCCAATATCTAAGTCGTTGATGAAGATATTGAACAGAGCCGGTCCCAAAACAGACCCCTGCGGAACCCCACTCGTTACGCATTTTCCAGCAGGATTGGGAACCATTAATAACAACTCTCTGAGTACGGTTATCCAGCCAGTTATGCACCCACCTTATAGTAGCCCCATCTAATTTGTATTTGCCTAGTTTATCTATAAGAATATCATGCGAGACCGTATCAAATGCCTTACTAAAGTCTAGGTATACCACATCCACCGCTTCACCCTTATCCACAAGGCTCGTTATTCTATCAAAGAAAGCTATCAGATTGGTTTGACATGATTTGTTCTTCACAAATCCATGCTGGCTGTTCCCTATCACCTTACTACCTTCCAAGTGTTTGCAGATGATTTCCTTAATTACTTGCTCCATTATCTTCCCTGGCACAGAAGTTAAACTAACTGGTCTGTAGTTACCTGGGTTGTTTTTATTTCCCTTTTTATAGATGGGCACTATATTTGCCCTTTTCCAGTCTTCTGGAATCTCTCCCGTCTCCCATGACTTTCCAAAGATAATAGTTAGAGGCTCAGATACCTCCTCTATTAGCTCCTTGAGTATTCTAGGATGCATTTCATCAGGCCCGGGTGACTTGCAGGCATCTAACTTTTCTAAGTGATTTTTAACTTGTTCTTTTTTTATTTTATCCGCTAAACCTACCCCCTTCCCATTAGCATTCACTATGTTAGGCATTGCTTCAGACTTCTCGGTGAAGACCGAAACAAAGAAGTCATTAAGCATCTCTGCCATTTCCAAGTTTCCTGTTACTGTTCCTCCCTCTTCACTAAGCAGTGGGCCTACCCTGTCTTTGGTCTTCCTCTTGCTTCTAATGTATTGATAAAAAGTCTTCTTGTTTCCTTTTATTCCCGTAGCTAGTTTGAGCTCATTTTGTGCCTTTGCCTTTCTAATCTTGCCCCTGCATTCCTGTGTTGTTTGCCTATATTCATCCTTTGTAATTTGTCCTAGCTTCCATTTTTTATACGACTCCTTTTTATTTTTTAGATCGTGCAAGATCTCGTGGTTAAGCCAAGGTGGTCTTTTGCCACATTTTCTATCTTTCCTAACCAGCGGAATAGCTCGCTTTTGGGCCCTTAATAGTGTCCCTTTGAAAAACTGCCAACTCTCCTCAGTTGTTTTTCCCCTCAGTCTTGATTCCCATGGGACCTTACCTATCAGCTCTCTGAGCTTCTCAAAATCTGCCTTCCTGAAATCCATTGTCTCTATTTTGCTGTTCTCCCTTCTACCCTTCGTTAGAATTGCAAACTCTATGATTTCATGATCACTTTCACCCAGGCTGCCTTCTACTTTCACATTCTCAACGAGTTCCTCCCTATTTGTTAAAATCAAGTCTAGAACAGCTTCCCCCCAGTAGCTTTTTCAACCTTCTGAAATAAAAAGTTGTCTCCAATGCAGTCCAAGAATTTGTTGGATAGTCTGTGCCCCGCTGTGTTATTTTCCCAACATATATCCGGATAGTTGAAGTCCCCCATCACCACCAAATCTTGGGCTTTGGATGATTTTGTTAGTTGCTTGAAAAAAGCCTCATCCACCTCTTCCACCTGGTTAGGTGGCCTGTAGTAGACTCCTAGCATGACATCTCCCTTGTTTTTTGCCCCTTTAAGCCTAAACCAGAGACTCTCAACACTTCCGTCTCCTATGTCCATCTCTACCTCAGTCCAAGTGTGTATATTTTTAATATATAAGGCAACACCTCCTCCCTTTTTCCCCTGTCTATCCTTCCTGAGCAAGCTGTACCCATCCACACCAACATTCCAATCATGTGTATTATCCCACCAAGTTTCAGTGATGCCAACAATGTCATAGTTGTATTTATTTATTAGCACTTCCAGTTCTTCCTGCTTATTCCCCATACTTCTCGCATTTGTATATAGGCATCTAAGATACTGGTTTGATCTTTCCTCCCAGTTTTGTCCTGACTCTCCTTTCTCTCTGCCAGTATAGCCCACACTCCCTCTTGTTTCCGACCCATCTCCCCGGTCTCCATGTTCCCCACTTACCTCTGGGCTTTGCTCACCTGTCCCCGTCAAACCTAGTTTAAAGCCCTCCTCACTAGGTTAGCCAGTCTGTGTCCGAATAGGGTCTTTCCTCTCCTCGAAAGGTGAACGCCATCTCTGCCTAGCAGTCCTTCCTCAAATAGCATCCCGTGGTCTAGGAAGCCAAAGCCCTCCTGGCGACACCATCTTCGCAGCCAGGCATTCACCTCCATGATGCATCTGTCTCTGCCCGGGCCCCTACCTTTGACAGGAAGAATTGAAGAGAATACCACCTGCGCTCCAAACTCCTTCACCCGTACTCCCAGAGCCCTGTAGTCACTCTTGATCCGCTCAGTGTCACACCGCGCAGTATCATTTGTGCCCACATGGATGAGTAGCATGGGGTAGTAGTCAGAGGGCTGGATAATCCTCGACAAAGCCTCCGTAACGTCTCGGATACGGGCCCCCGGCAGGCAGCATACCTCCCGAGATGAAATGTCAGGGCGACAGATGGGCGCCTCCGTCCCCCTCAGCAGAGAGTCTCCGACCACCACTACCCTACGTTTCCTATTCGCAGTGGTGGCAGCAGACTCTCCAGCCTTAGGGGTACGAGGCTTCTCCTCCTTTACTGTAGGGAGTGATTCCTTCTTTCCTGTATCGAGAAGAGCATAACGGTTACCTATAACCACAGCAGGAGGGTTCGGAGCAAGGGTGGAGCACTGCCTGCTGCCAGAAGTAACCAGCTGCCAGTGTCCACCCTGAGCCAACTCCTCCTCCACCAGTGGTGTATCAGCAGTCCTGTGTACTGGGACAGCTACCTCAGCTGTCTCCACATGGACACTGTCGAGGAATTGCTCGTGGATACGGATGCTCCTCAACCTAGCCACCTCCTCCTGTAGCTCTCCCACCTGCTGCCTGAGAGATTCCACCAGCAGGCACCTCTCACATTGGATGGTCCCCCCAGCCTGGATATCAGTAAGTGGAAATTGCAAGTTACAGTCTTTGCAAAACCACACCAGGATCTGGGTAGAGGCATCCATGCTTAGGCACTCTGTCTGGCTATAGGCACAGGTGGAGGAGACAGAAGCAGTGCTGGCACAGGTGTTGCGGGTCTTCCTAACCATCGTAAGCCTCCCTCTGTCAAACTCCCGTCTGCAGCCCCCTGTCAGCTGAAAGGGTTGTTTAAGCAAAAAGTTATGGATGTAGTTGCTTTATAGGTATTAAGGGGAATCAAGAGAAAACAGATGGAACTGGCAAGGGACCCTCGCCCCCTTCCTGCTCCCCTTCCAAACTCCCTTGTGAAACTCCCTGTTAGCAGCCCCTGGTCGCAAAGCTCCCTGGTTGCTTGTGCGCTGCTTTATAAAGCCCTGGCCTGTATGAATGCCCCGCCCACTGATGAAGGCTCAGCCACTTACCAGAGGCTTCTAGCTTTCAAACCTTCCAACTGCCAGCCACAGCACACGGTCCTTCAAACAACCAAAACAAACAAACAGACTGACAAACACAAGCTCAGCACACAGCAAGTAACCCTCAAACACACACTACAGACAGTCACTTACCCCAAAAGGGTGCTGTATTGCTCCTCCTTCACCTGGAGAACTCCCTTGTGAAACTCCCTGTTAGCAGCCCCTGTTCGCAAAAAAAAATATGAAATGTAGAAGATGTAAATGTGCATCTGTTTAACTGTTACATAGTTTTCATGTTTTTTTTTTCTTAATATGTTTGGCTTTAGCACAAGCCTTAAGCTAGGTGATCACACAGCAAAGCTGTCCCAAGAACAGAGCAGGAACCATGAAGTTACACTTTGCTGAACCAGGGACAGCGCATGCAGCACCCAGCCAAGATCAATGCCCTACAACTGTGCAAATTTATCCAAGTACTTTTCACCTGGAAACCTGGCTGATAATTTGACAATCTTCTGTTTTTCACAGGATCCTGGCTTTTGGTTGAAACAAGCAAGGTCAGGATTTGTTTTAAGACGCTAACTAAACCTTTTCAATCATTTAAATATGTTTAGGTTCCATTTTAGTTATTGGTAAAGGGTTTGGGTCAGATCTTACTTTATTTTATTGAGTTCAAACCTTCCTTCTGAACATTGAATTAAGATTCTGAGGAGATCCTTCAAACTTTCAACCAAAAGGAGAGGATGATGAAGATGAAGAAAACGAAGATGGGTTTTGAAATAATATCAAAGAAAGAAATCCCTTCCAAGGATATATCCTGCCAGTTGCTTTGTTCCTGAACACCTTACCTAGTCTGCCTGCTGGTTAGATTGCCATCAAATGATCTACAATAATAGTGTCTTGAACTTGTAACCTTCCATCAGGCCTGTGCTCTGGATAATGTAACTTTTAAACTTGGTGAATTCTTTGTCTTAAAGAGAAACTTGCACACTGGAGAAAAATATGAAATGTAGAAGATGTAAATGTGCATCTGTTTAACTGTTACATAGTTTTCATGTTTTTTTTTCTTAATATGTTTGGCTTTAGCACAAGCCTTAAGCTAGGTGATCACACAGCAAAGCTGTCCCAAGAACAGAGCAGGAACCATACTGTGACAGAGGAAGGATAGTCCAGTGGTTAGTGTGTGAGTTGAGGACTTGGGAGTCCTGGGTTTAATCCCTGCTCTGCTACAGAATTCCAGTGTGACCTTGAGCAAGTTAGTTGGGTCTAGTTATATAAAGGCACTTAGGTGCCTAAGTCCCAGATCTAGCACTTCCCTCACTCCTAGGGATTTAGTGAAGTTAAATACATTAAAGATGATGAGGCACTTAGATACTATAATGATGGGGGAAGATAAATACCTTAGATAGATTCAGTCAAAATCTGATTCCTTTTCCTCTTTGTTTCATGGATCAAGTGCTCTGCACCAATATTACATCTGAACCAGATTACTTCCCCTTTCACATTGGCTTGAGCGTGCTGGCCAGTACATTGGGGGCCACAGTGAAGATAAGTTGCTTTCTCCACTGTACACGGATCTGGATAGCCATAGCTTCATAGATTTCAAGGTCAGAAGGGACCACTGTGATGATCTAGTCTGACCAAAGGCTAGCGTGTGTCCTCTCCACTTTGAGGGAGGGATGGACTGGGTAATGAACTTACACTAGTCAGGCTTCTGACCAGGGCAAGACTCAGAAGCTGGGGGGAATTGGCTGGAGCCTCTCTATTGTTGGTTCATGAGTGGCTGGGGAAAGCATTCATGTGACTCAGTTGGGTGTGTCCTTGGTTGTGAATGTCTGTGTATGTGCACCACCTGTCAGAGGTTTGTAGCTTGGTAACAGCATCACAGAGTGGGAGGGATACCCCAGGTGGTTGGGATAGAGGGCTCAGTGGTCCCAAAGTCCAGGTTACACCCCAGGGACCCCATCACAAATGCCTAGCTCTTTTAGGAAAGCATCCAATCTTGATTTAAAAATTGTCAGTGATGGAGAATCTAGCATGACTTTTGGTAAGTTGTTCCAATGGTTAATTACCCTCACTGTCAAAAATGTATCCCTTATTTCCTCATAGACTCATAGACTCTAAGGTCAGAAGGGACCATTATGATCATCTAGTCTGACCTCCCGCATGATGCGGGCCACAAAAGCTGATCCACCCACTCCCAGAAGAATTCTCTCCCTCAGCTGTTGAAGTCCTAAATCATGATTTAAAGACTTCAAATCACTGAGAATCCTCCAGCAAGTGACCCCTGCCCCATGCTGTGGAGGAAGGCGAAAAACCTCCAGGGCCTCTGATTTGTCTAGCTTTAACTTCCAGCCATTGGGTTGTGTTATACCTTTCTCTACTAGATGGAAGAGCCTGTTATTAAATATTTGTTACCCATGTAGACACTTAGAGACAACCAAAGACCCTCTCTCTCCTTTTCATGATTGAGAAGGAGGCTCACAACTGAGCTCTTGGTTAGTGGTCAGGGTACTTATATTCAAACAAAAGCTATCTTCATCTTAGCCAACTTTCGCTGCTCTGAACTTCTATGACAAAGTCATAATCATAGAAAGGTAGGGCTGGAAGCAACATCAAGAGGTCATCCAGTCCTATGCTGAGGCAGGATTAAGTATATTTAGACCATACCTAACAGGTGTTTGTCTAACCAGTTCCAAACAGCCTCCAGCGACAAGGATTCCACAACTCTCGTAGGTAATTGGCTTCACTGCTTAAATATCCTTATGGTTGGAAAGTTTTTTTCCTAATACACAACCTAAATCTCCCTTGCTGCACACGACCCAATGGCTTCTTGTCCTACACTCAGCGGATGTGGAGAAAAAATTGATCATCGTCCTCTTTCTAGCCATCCTTTTAGCCTTTCTGAGGATCACCATCCTTTTCGTGTTTGAAGACTGTTATCATGTCTTCCCTCCATTGGCATCACACTACCAAGGAATGGAAGATGTCCCAGAGCTGAAGCACAGACACTCCATTTCCTGTGGCTCCCAGGGGAACCACAGAGTTTAGAGTCTGGAACTGAAGCTCATTTCATGTGTGATGGTAATAGGGGAGGGGCAAAACCTCCCTCCCTGGTGGAAGGGAGGGAAATCCAACCAAGTTTTCTTTCCCTTTTCCCACTCTCATATTTCTTGCTTCGAGAGGAAGTGAGCTGGCCCAATGATTGCTGGATGTTCTGCTAAGTGACCTACAGCATTAGCACTGCAAGTATGGTGGGGATCATTGACTGCCATGTAAATTTCTCCATCCCCAGAGGTGCAGAGGTTTGTGTGCTCATACTTTGTAAAGGTTCCCATCAATGCACAGTACTTGCCTATTGACAATGCAAATGAATGCCTTTTTAAAAAAAAAAATTAAATCTTCTTGATTCATTTTCAAAGGAAACAGTAAAACTTTGAAAAAGCCATCACAAATTGTCAGATTAATTCTAACTCTGCTTAGGTTAAATATGCAAATCTCAAGGAAAACCAAAAGATATTGTCACCTTTCATGATGTTTCTTAAGGATTAAGGGAATAAAAGTCATCAAAGATCCATGGGACCTGATAGTCATTTGTTCAGGGGACAGTACGATACCCACACATGGCATTTCTCCAATATCTGGAATGAATATGTAGCAGGGAAATATTAACAAGATGGAGAACAAACATTATTTTAACTGTCAGATTGATCTTTCCAATAACTATAATTAATCACAGTTACTAACTGCTATAAAGTCATTGAGAGCTCTCTCTTAAGGAGGTTATGTGGCAGTGAAACAAAGTTATTTTTCCTCATGTTCCTTTCATAAATCATCAGCAAATATACATATATATGAGCTGTCTACTAGCTGTGCCTTTCAGGAGTTAATAAACCATTTAAAATCTATAATACCAGGCAAGTAAAAACATAAATGACCTTTGAACTCGACAAGGGCATTTTTTGTTTGGAGATTTCATTCCTCATTTTACAAGAATGGTCCTGAGAACCTGGAGTAAAATATTAACGCTTTGTGGATGGATACTTGGGTCAAAATCTGCCATAAAGATCACGAGTGAACTAAATTTAATCACCTCTCAGCTGAATTCATTTTGGTCCACAACAAACAAGGTTAAAAATAAAATCAACCAAATGTAGAGAGACTGGATGGTTAAAGAAATTAGTAGTGGCTCTTTTAGCATGTTGATCACTGGTACAAATCCAGAATATATATGCAGTGACTGGAAGCTTTTGTGATCTGACAATTGTTCAGTGGCTGATGTGCAATTATTTGGTTGCCTCACCACATTTTCCAGTGTCTCAGGGTATTCACATCACAAAAGCCAGTATCACACTGGAACTTTCATTGGCAGTCCCAGAAGAGGTGAAGTATCCCATCTTTCCTTCAAGAAGTGGCATTTCCAGCTCTGGGACAAGGCAATATTGAGGAAGCTTGCACTCCTGTAGCCTCCACTGTACCAGCACCAGGAATAAACAGAAGACTTCAGTCTTCAGAGCTGCCATTCTATCTGTTCTTGTGAGTACTAAATTTACTGGAAAGAAGAATTTGGCATGAGTGGTGGTTTGCGTTCTGAAAAGGGCTAGGTATAGGGTTGCCAAGCCTCCGGGATTGTCCTGGAGTCCCCAGGAATTAAAGATTAATGTATAATTAAAGACTATGCCATGTGATGAAATGTCCAGGAATACATCCAACCAAAATTGGCAACCTTAGCCTAGGTACTGCAAAAGCAAGATGTTGCCAGTCAGGACAGAGGTATTCTATGGGGAAACTCACACTAGCCCTACTTCTAAGAAAGGAGATCAAACACACTAGCAGAAATCTCAGTATTTGACCTAGAGACACGTTAGCTGCCATATGGTGTAAGGAGGTACCTTTCTAGTGGCTCAGTTTCTGCTACAAAAATTATTAAGTTCCATGCAGTGTGGACTATGGGTATAGACTAGATGATCCAATAGGTGTTTTCCACATCTAATTTCTGTGACTTGAAAGCCTGCAGATGTAGCACTGTAGTAGTTGTTCACCAGAGCCATAGGCTATGGCACTTCTAAGTTACTCTGCAAGAACAATGGGTAAAATATAGCAATGCTCCTAACCCCGTTTAAAAAGAATAGACTAAGGAATAGGTTCTTCTGCCAGACAATAGATACAGAGTTGGCATTACTCTTTGAGAAAACATAACTTTATTCTTAGTCATTTATTGCCCAATTTGAGAAGACATTGAACCTTCGGATTTGCAAGTTCTTGGGTTTCCTTTGAAATTCTTTCTAGTAATTTTTTTTTCTGGGGAAAAAAAATCACAGGTTGGCTCTTGGTCAAAGTGCAATTCTGTTTTTTTTTTTTTTTTTTTTTTTTTGCTTTAAAAGACAAAGGTCAGTACAGAATGTTTGGTACATGCAAGTAGAATCTTTATGCCGCATTCAATTTTCTAAATCCCTGCTGTCAAGGGAAGCAGACAGGGTCTTCTTTTTGTGTGTGTGCACCTGCTGGAAATTACTACTTCATATATATATATATGAAGTAGTAATATATAAAAATATATATAAAGTCTTGCTGTGAAAGTGGACAGGAGATAGAACCAATGCGAACTCCCACTGCTATACTTAGCATGTATCACACAACAAAAGGGAGAGTTTTGTGTAGAGTGTTTGGAAATAACTTCTGAAATTCTGCATCTTATTTATTATTATATTTTTAAAAGCCCGCAAGTGCCAGAGTTTCACAGATTTTCATGAGGGCTGTATTCAGATTTAGGTAAAAATAGAACTAAGAATTGGGTTTTTTTGCATTAAGAGTCTGGAGGTACCTCTGAAATTGCATTAAAAAGTTCTGCGGACAGAGAACAAAGTGAACTGGCCTCAACAAGATAAAATTGTCAAAGGGCAGGCTGGGAATCTATGGATGAAAGACTGGGAAACCATAGAGTAGTCTAAAAGATGTTTTTCCTCCATCAGTCAGAAAATTGATGGTTCTGATTGGCCCAGTATTGCTGAATTTCAACTTCAGTGTGTACACAATGGTTCAAGAGACATTGTTTCTCTCTGGCACAAGGCAGGGACAATCACGATTTCTGCTTCTGCACATACATTCCCCCAACCCAAGGCTCAAATTGCTCCAAATGAGGAGGGAAAGATGTGGGACCATGGCTCAATCCACCTCAGTATCAGAACCCAGAACTGGTCAGGTATGTTGGGGAGAGCAGGCTGCATTACTCTGAAAGGGGAAGGCTCTTACTCATAGCTATGGCTAGCACATGAATGGTCAAATTCTAGCTTCTGCTATACCACTAATAGGGAGATGCAGAACACAGGGAAAAAAATGAATTGGGTTCAGCAAAAGCCAGAGGTGTGGAGCAACTTCGAGTTGAGTTGGGAGCAGACAGAGCAGGGGTAAAGGAAGATAGAGGGACATCTTGAGGGATGGGAAGGCAGAAAGGGGAAACTAAGTACACCTCTACCCTGATATAACGCTTTCCTCAGGAGCCAAAAAATCTTACTGCGTTATAGGTGAAACTGTGTTATATCGAACTTGCTTTGATCCGCCAGAGTGCACAGCCCCGCCCCCCCGGAGTACTGCTTTACCCTATTATATACAAATTTGTGTTATATCGGGTCGCGTTATATAGGGGTAGAGGTGTACTACATAAACCAGAAGAGAGGAAGGAAGCTATGGGATTAGGCATGGAGGTAGGGGAAAAGGGGGGGACTTCCCATCTCCCAGATGCCTCTGGGAGAAAATGAGCTTTGCTTTAGAGGAGACTGTTATCCGTATAAAATTCCTCCTTGTTGCTGTTGCTTTTCATCTCCAAACTGAACAGCAAGCCAAAGAGAATAGCTGCACCAGAATTTTAGTGGCAGAGGGATGAGAGGGTTTGGAGAGGTGAGGTGACACAGCAACCTGCATCCTCCTGGCTTT
Organism: Chrysemys picta bellii; assembly: GCF_011386835.1. Classification (NCBI taxonomy): domain Eukaryota; kingdom Metazoa; phylum Chordata; order Testudines; family Emydidae; genus Chrysemys; species Chrysemys picta. Next base: position 132,330,946 of record NC_088795.1, read on the forward strand.
CTTTCAATCCCTTCTAACATGAGCTCCTTTTGTTTTGGGGGATTTTACCCTAGAGCTCTTTGGTGAGCTGGATCAGAACACATAAGGTGAGAGGAGAGTTCCTCCTTTTCGGAGTGGCACTGATTTACTGGAAAATTATTTAAAGATGCCACCAAGAAACCTCCAAATGATAAATCTCTCTTGAGACTCTTTTTTATTTATTTTTTAGTCCCAAATCTAGTGGAGTGGAAGAGGAGGCTGCAAAAATAAACAGGTTGGTGGGAGTGTTGTGTTCTCCCTTGTAATTTGGGAGATTAATTGGACAGTCTGTTGATACAGGCATACTGGAGGGAAGAATGTATTTGCAGATGATTTCCTTTGTACTCACTTGGCTAGAAGCTAAAATGCACCCATGGTCCTATCATTAATAAAGATGGAAGCAATAACCGATGCTCAAGAAAACTATCCAGCTGAGTCTGCCACTTTGGAAGGGCTTTAAATGACATAGTGTCAGTTACAGTTCTAACTACTTGCTTCATTAATGAGAACGTCTCCTGGCTGGCAAAATTAGAGGCAGTAGAGAATAAAACTAGACCTCAGAATCTATGATGCTAGAGCAAAGACATTGAAGACTTGACGCCAAGTGCCGCTCTCAGGTACAGCATTGTAAGCCCTCGCAACTTTAATACAACTTTCATGATATTTGGTGCTTTCCTCAAGGCCGTAATGACAAGAGTCTTAGAATTGTAAGTTTCTAGGCCTCATGGTTGTGGAGAAAATCTCGAAAAGGTAGATTCTAAGGGGAAAAAACAACAACAACAAAAACAAAGATAAAAATAACCCAACAATTATTTTGTAAAATCTCATGATTTTCAAGCCAGTCTCATGATTTTGGGGCCCTAGCTCATGATTTTCAAATGCCTGAGGTTGGCAGTGCTTCACTTGTAGCTGTACCATGCAACTGCAGCTGGTGGAGTTGCATAGCTGGAACTGAGAGGTGAATTAGGCCCATTGGATCTAATGTGGGGATAGCTAGATTTTCAGAATGCTTCTGTTAGACTGTGCCTGACACTGCATGGGTATGCAAAGGAGTGAGAGGTCCCAAAATGTCTTTCTGCCTCTTGCACCTCTGCCTTGGGGCTGGCCACAATCTCTGTAGGGAGCATTTGCAGTAGAGCTGGTGAGAAAACAGGAATTTTGAACTTTTTAGACCATAGTCTTAAGTTAAACTCAAAGTCTCCAGCAGCTGTGGAAACCAGGATATGTTATATAGAAGACTTAATCAAGGAACAGATTTCTACCTAGGAGATAATGCTCTTCAGAAGCTCATGGTGACTTGTGTCTATGATTTCTCAGCTCTCACAACATGGTTTTAGAAATGGGCTCTGGATCAATTCCTTGAATCTGGGAGACAGGTTTTATTTCCCTGAGATCTGTTGTGTTTCTTAAAAAATTATAAGCCTCTAAGATACTATGGTTGGCAGAGAAATAGATACTTGAAGACTTGTACTCTATATTTTTGGTGTCTTGAAGGAAAAATTATATAAACTAGAGGCTACTGGCTTACACATCACACAGATAAAGAGTGAATTGTTGGATGCATTACTATGAAGTGCAGACCATGTAGTTAAATAGTCAATGGGAAGTGATATAGGGTGGGTTGCAGTAGAAAACAGATGAAGATGATTGACTTTGAATTATTTTACTGTGGTCTGATGGAAGAATGTCATACGTGTACTGGGTGAGTACTGCAGTCAGCGGTAGATAATGTGAAAGTTACTTCTGCAGTGGTCAAAAACAGACTAGAAAGAAATAATAAACAAGGTCCAAATGTGCAATCCGATCTTCTGGGAGGGGCAGCAGGGAAAGGAGAAGAACTCCCAGCCCTGCCCCTCTCCTCCGGCAGAGCTGCTGCTGTGTCTTTCTGGTATTCCGTACCGGCTATAAATAGCTTGCTGGTATGGCGTACCAGAGCGTACTGGCCTATTTGCACTGCTGCCCCTTCTGTTCTTTCTGGCTGCAACTCCTCTTGCTTCTGTTCTCACTTGCAATCTTCTGCAAGTCAACCTCCATCCTTCTGGGTTTCTGAACTCTGGCTACCTCCTTTGTCTCTTTCCTTCTTGTTGTAGGAGGAAAGAGACAAAGGAGGTAGCCACTCTTCTCTTCTTGCTTGCCCTCTAATCTGCTGTTACTGCCTGCCTCTCCCCTTCATGTTCCTCAGCTTTATTTCTCCTTTGCTAGCCAGTCTTTTCTTCTGTCTTGTTCTCGTAATCATATGCTTCCACTGGCCACTTTCTGCATCCAACAGTTGGCCCTCACAGTTTTCTGGTCTGGTATGCTTCTGCAAGTTTTGAGCTTTCCCTTCAGCTTCCTCTCCCCGTCCCTCCATCATCTGCTCAAATGCTGTTAGAAATCAAACCATCGTTTCTAGCTGCATCTCCAAACTTCAGATCTTCTTTTCCATCAGATCTGTCAGGTGGCACTTCGTACAAACAAAGCACCGTTCAGGTACCCTCTCCAGAATAATGTGCATTCTGCAGCTTCCACATCCAGTCGTCTCATTGTCTCTTCCATTCTTCAGGTCACTACCACTGCAGCCTCTGTAGCTGTCATTACCTTCCCTCCTCAGATACTGTGAAAAACACAAACAGAAAAACCAAAAAGAGAACACCAGAGACATCCTTTCCAAAACTCCCACTTGCACACTCCCCTGTTTGGAGCTCTGTTTGCTGGTTCCTGTGCTCCTGGCCAGCTGTTTGGCTGCCTTTATAGGCCTGCTAATTAGGGAAACCTCACCCCATAATCAAGGCTCAGCTGTGACCAAAGACTCTGCTTTTCTCACACCACACTGCCCCCTCCCCACTACCAGATTCTGCAAACTGAAAGCAAAGAGAAAACAAACCAGGAAGCATATAAACAAACACTCTCAAGAACTCACTCACTGCCCATAAGGAACAGGGGTTTGCCTTCCTTCTTCAACGGGTCTCTACTCAAATGCCCCTGTTTTCAGCTCTCTTTGCAGGCTCCTGTGCCATTGTTCCAGTCACCCAGCTTCTGCAGCAGTTCATTATTTCCTTGCCTTTTGTATTCCTTTGTGTATTAGCTATTTTTAAATGGCTTTAATAACTTCACAGCTGAGCACCAAACACCACATATCATAATGAGGCTGGATAAATAACTATTGTATGTTGAACATCTAAACACTTTCCGTGACGGGAGTATATAGTCTGTAGCTTTCGATTTATTTTGAATCGGATGAACAAGGGAAGCCAAAGAGCAAGGTGTATATAAATCAACTAAACTAGCCACTAACTTGTAATTAATGTAAACACTATAGTTTTATAATAAATTGGATATAGAGAATGCACATGAGTAAGTGTGGCAATTACTGTTAAATCATTTGGGCAGCACCAGTATTTCAGATAAAATGTAAACTCCAATATAAATGTGCAGTAGAGAAGTGCCACCAGCTAGCTACAATTCCTGTTCATGGTTGATTGGTTTTAGATATATCTGAAATGACAGAAAGTCACTGTCTCTTGGGTTAACTAGCAGAATAACGAATTACACACCACCTTATTTTATCAGAGGGAAAAGGTATCTCTATCAGGGGGAGGGATGGCTCAGTGGTTGGAGAGTTGGCCTGCTAAATCCAGGGTTGTGAGTTCAATCTTTGAGGGGGCCACTTAGGGATCTGGGGCAAAAATATGTCTGGGGATTGGTCCTGCTTTGAGCAGGGGGCTGGACTAGATGACCTCCTAAGGTCCCTTCCAACCCTGAGATTCTGTTATCTTAAAGACAGAAAGAAATTTCCAATGTATAGACAAGAAGCTACTTCATAAAAATCCCCCCCAAAATTCTATGGTTTGACATATAACATGATGTATTGCAATCTGTTGAGACCTCTGGTGCCACCTATAGGTAGAATGGCACTAGATTTATGGTCTTTTGCATAACTGCAAATCAAAGAATGCTGGGAGAAGCCATTGTTTTACTGTTGTTATTTTTTTAATTCAGTTGAAGTTTATGCTCTAGCAAACAGATGATGTTATGTAGAACATTTAATTCACTGCAGGCTGCTTTTGGATTAATGTTTACTTTGATATAGGTCACCATAGCTTGCCAAGCTCTAGAAAAAAGATAATAGTATGAAATATCAAAAACAATTTATTCAGGATTTTTTTGTATGTGTGATCTTGAGAGTTGGAGTGTTCACTCTTTGATATTATAAAGGCTATTAGACATGGTTCTTTTCCCCAGGGATCAATTGTTGACAGACCATCTTTATCAGCTGGATTTTCTTGGGAGTGGGTTGTGTGAGTAATATCTGTCAATAGGCAGCTATGGAAAAATTAAAAGAGAGTATGGTCTTTTGATTAAGATACTGGATAACAGCTCAGGAGATCTGGGTTTAGTTCCTGGCTCTGCAACAGATTCCTGATGTGATCTTGAGCAAAATCACTTAGTCTCTCTGAACATCAGTTCTCTGTTTGTAAAATGGAAATAATAATAATCATACTTTCTATTATTGTTAGATATATATATGATAAAATACCATTTTTCAACATTTTTCAATAAAAGTTTTCATTTTTTGGAAAACTTTTATTCTTTGATTTCAAAAATCAAAACCCATTCATTGAAAATAATTAACTAAAATCAGAAATCTTTCAGCCAAAAAATTAGTTTTTGTTCCCATTTTCATTATTGAAAATGGCAAAAAGCCACAAAAATCATTTTGCTTGAAAATCCATTTTTGTCTAAAAATTGTTTTTGGTTATTTTTATTACACTATCTCTAGCTGAATCTCTGGAATTATCTGTTTAAAAACATGTTCGTGCTGTGTTATTTGCATGGGTGGCTTCCCCTGACCTCTGGATCACTCATATTCTTACAGATTTGTAGATTGCCCCTGCCTTGGCATCTTTCATATCCCAATTGAACTTCAAAAATCTGCAGAGCTTCCTCACTCAGGCCTTGACTCAGCAAGCTACTCAAGCTTATGCCTCTCTTTAAGCACATGGATTGACCTGCTGCCTTCAAGAGTTCAAAATAGACCCTTTCTTCAAAGGTGTTCAAAATATCTCAAATTTTGAAATGTTGCTAAACTTTTAAATTAAAGAACAAACACAGTTTCACAGTTTTCACCTATTTATTTAACCAATTCTCCAAACTACAGACTGTCCTTTCTACAACACTCATCATCACATATTTATGGTGGACATATATCACTCCTGTGGTGTTGATAAGGGTGTGTGTCAGGTCCAGCAAGGGATAAGATGTTAATGAAACTATTGTTCACTGCTACACCATCAGTTAAGTGCAGTCCAAGTTTCATGTGAATTTATCACTGGCTAACAATTATCATTAAAAAATGTTTTCAAAAGGTACAGAAAAAGAAGGGGGAAACAATTAAATAGTTTGAAATGTAAAATAAGGAAGTCATGCTTTCATTTTAACAGTATCCCTTATTCTCTTTCCGTTTAGCTGTATAGAATATTTTATAGGAGAAACCCCTGTGTGATAGTTTTTAGATGGTACTAATTATGGTAGTAACTGTCATTTTTTGGTGGGGGGGGGAGAAAAAGTTAATTTAGATGATCTAGAGCTGCTGTTATGAAACTCTGATCCTGTTTTCTTTCAGACAAACATACAAAAAGGAGAGAAAATAATGTGCTTTCTCTCTAGTGCTAACCCTTCTTAGGAACCCTCACTGCTCAAGAAACACACGCCAAGCACATGGTCTTACCCATTATGGTTACATCTACATGGTGGGCAAAATGCTATACCAATAGAATAAAAACCAGCAGGATCTTATTAAGAGGGATAAGGCAAAGATGCCACATTTATTGTAAATATAATAAAGCAAAAGATAAAAGTAAACAACGTTGTTTGACTACTTATTCCTATCACTACTTATTCCTTACACACACACACACACACACACACACACACACACACACACACACACACACACACACACACACACACACATATTCATTCACACAATCATTCATTCAAGTTCTGTATAGGTGTTATAGTTACCAGCCTAGAAGTTGCTCATGCCAAGTTACTGGCCAGGTATCTTGGTCATGAGGATGGAGCCGAGTCTGTGTCAGATGCACCTGATGCTCCTGGAGGTTGGCAGCAGAACCAGAGACTCCAAGTCCTCAGTCTTTAGAGTCCATTCTTATAGGAATTAGTTCCTATGTTAGTCTATGGGAGCTGTTTTATTCTGCTGTTGCTTTCTCAATCAGCAGATGGCACATTCCTGGTGGCTCCACACTGTCCAAAGTGGCACATTCCTGGTGGCTCCACACTGTCCACAGTTTGTGTTTCTCATCCTTCCAGGTCATGGGGTGGATCCCAGTTTACCCTCAGGGGGTTGTCTGGTGGTCCTACTCGACACATTCTTCGGCCGATGGATACTCCCTTTCTAGGCTGGCACCTCCCTAACCATTCATGTATATCAAGCATTCATCAACATACATTCCATATCTTAACCATATTTTAATTTACTGTCTCCACCACTTTCGGGGTGTGTGCTAATTCATTTGAGACTCCCGGCCCTTTAATCACAGAGGGTGGGGGTCTGTTCCTAGGAGCCGTTGCTGTTACAATGAAGTGAAAGTCACTTAACGGCTTATAGCTTTTTTTTACATTGTATCAATTACTTCAAGAACAAAGTCAATTAACTTGTTTGTAAGTTTTACATAGTAACAAAGTATCTTTCACAGGGCAGATACAATCAATGGTTTCTACAGACAGTAGCTTACAAGTTTTAACAGAAGACCCAAGAGATTTTTGTACTTGGTGAAACTGCTGGATTTTAAAGTGTGGGGAACAAATTATGGGGGGGTCATTGTTACTTGGGGGAATCACTGTTAGTACCTTATTTAATATCCCTACAAAAACACCCATGGCAGCAAGTTTCAGAACCTGGTGCTAAATATAGCTGTGTAGGTATTCAGGGTCAGTCTGAAGTTTGGGCTCTGAAGCCTCCCCCCTCACCCCAAGCATCAGAGCCTGAACTTGAACATCTATACAGCAATTTTTAGAGCCACAGCAAGAACCCTGTGAGCCCTAGTCTGTAGCCCTGGGCTCTGTGACTCGCTCTGGTGGGTTTCTGCTAGCTGTATAGACATAACCTCTGAGAGCTGGCAAACTTGGACCAGTGTCATGCTCTTAAGGTATTGCTTTTAGCTGCCTTCTTGATCACAGGCTCACAGAGGTACTGCAAACGACGGAGTTGTCTTGTTGAGTTAATCCAGACTCTTTTAGTCAGAAGACAAAAAACGGGGAGAGATAGGAAAGAGGAGAAATAAAGCAGGGAAGGAAAATGACACTGAGGGCGGGGGTAGAAGGAGGAACCCAGTTCTCACATTTCAGGTATTGATCGGGATTTAGCTGAAGCTTGTTGAGGTAGCAATGTCATCTCGTTCACTCATTCTGGCCCTGTCTGGTAAGACCGTCTCTTGGGGTCAGGACAATGAAGGCACACTTTGTCAGTGTGTCAGACAATGGGGGTAGCAACCATGATGGTAAAACTTGCTCCTTCCTGCCAATGAATCCCCCTGCATCCTATTTAGTGACCCACCACCCCCGGGTGAAAAATCTCCAAGAAGGGGTGGCCTCCCATTATTACTAACCGATCTAAACACATTTAACAATCAATATTCCCTCCCATTACTGGAACCTTTCAGCTGGTTGTTATGCCAATCTGTGACTCTGCCATGAGCCTTGAGGACCTCTTATCACAGTTCATTTAACTTAAACAGTTTTCACCAGTCTATTTGTCTCCAGCTTTTCCTGACTGTGGTCAGCAATTGTATGTAATAGGCCAGCTTACATTACCTTTAATGAATGGTCTTTTATGCATGATCCTACTGCTGAAATATCTGCATGCCTAAATTTAACTTGTGATGGACAAATAAAGAAAAAAATCTTTTAAATAAAACTTTCATTTGGCTGGTATTCATTAGCCTTCTTATTCGCTTTCTGAAAATATTCATTCTTCATGCAAACTTTTATTAACAAAAATGGCTGAGGAAAGACAATGTGCCATGAAAACTCTTGAAAATACTGGTGCAAATATATATTCGGGTGAGTTTTTGTTCTCAAAAGGCTTGTTCAGCCATCCAGAAATATCTATGTGAGTTTGTGATAGGAATATCATCCAATCAGAAAAGAGAAACAATGTCATGTGACCTGTGACTCGTAACACACAGTCTATATATTAAATCACACTTATCAAATACTTTCTGTGTCCAATGTGCCATCAAGCCTTAGACTAGAATTTGTTCATACAAAAGATCCATTAAGGAATTTGTGGCAAACCTCTTTTGAAAAGTGACTCTGTAGTATATCATGAATAGGAAAACAGGGCCAAATGAACCTTCTACATTATTCACGGCAAGTGTTTCACCAAGATCTATGTGTAACCTGACAGCCACACCACTGAAGGTAAGCAATGAGGACCACTAATTGCACCTTTCCCCTGTGAATATGTACAAAGTCATTTAGAACAGCTGCTCTCATAATTAGGATACATTGGGGAAATTACAAGTGTTCAATGGGCCTCAACTCCACACTTTTACTAGTGATAGTGTTAGAGTGCTGGAGTGTATGAAAAACATCTGGGGAAACTAATTGACTTGAGATCTACTGAAAGTAGGTTTTTGTTCTCTGGTGCTAAATGTACTTCTTTATTATCTAGCTCTAATGGATTCAGGTTCAGAGAACACATTAAGAAAAATGTAGTAGAAGAGCATTGTATGTAAAGATCAACAAGGTCATGGTCTAAAGCCCACTGATGTCTGAGCAGGACCTGCTCGAGGATTTCTGCCGCCCCAAGCAGCGTGGGGGGAAAAAAAAGCCAAACGGTGGCACTTCGGCGGCAGCTCAATAGCGCCGTACCATTCTTCGGTGGCAGTTGGGCGGCGGGTCCTTCACTCCCCCTCTCTTCCTCTTCGGCGGCACCTCAGCAGCAGCTCAAAGAAGAAGAGAGGGACTGAGGGACCCGCCGTCGAATTCCTGCCGAAGACCCGGACGTGCCTCCCCTTTCCATTGACCTTCTTTAGCTGGTGCCTGGAGCCAGCCCTGATTCCGAGGCAGGACAGCTACTTCGATCAATGAGCTTTGAATCAGGCCCATACATCACAGTCCTGCAGCCTAATAGTTCCACTGAGCTCAATTAACTTACTCAAATTAGTAGGGGTTGCAGATACAGACCCTAACCATGCACATGATAAGGTGCGGTAGGATGCTGAATTTAGCTCTTCAATTTAACAAATCATTCCCTGTCCACACTTCAAAACAGCTAACTTGTATTTAGTGATCTAGACCAGTTCATTTCAGAGAGATGCAGGTATTTAAACATGGAGCTCTTCATAGATAAGACATATTTTTTTTAAAGATGTAAAGTTAGAAGTACTGTATCTGGATGATTAATAAATGATATCAGCGTACATTTATGTAGTATTTAATTCCAAAGGATCCCAAAGCATTTCTCAGTTTGATTCACTAACTACACCGGCCCGGGGCTTCACTTCCTCCACCTATGAAATGCAGCCGACTCCAGCATGAAATATGATAGTTATTTCACAGTACACAGCACCAGTGCACAACAGTTTAAGGCAGGAACTGAAAAATCCAATTGAAGGCACAGCAGGAATGTAGGTAGGGAGAATGTAATCTTCTGGAACAGCTGTAGGTCTTCCTGGCACAAATCTAGAAGGAAGGTTTCAGCCCTTTGTGCTCATGAGCCATACCTAAGCTGTCATTTGCATCTTTATGTCCTTCCCTTTTGAGCTTCAGAGAGTCATTTTCTTTAAGAGTAAGGTGGCAAAATATGCAGATGACATAACATTATTTTGCTTAGTTTTATCTAAGGGAATTGAGAGGAACTTCAGAAGGGCCTAACAGTTATGGTTCACTGTCAAACAGCCACATTCTATCCCAGACATGGGTGCATTTCAGTAGAAAGTGAAATGACCTCTTCCCAACCATATCCATTACCGAGCTCCCAAGGTGTTGTGTGGTTTAATTGGAAAACATAATCCCAACTATACATACAAAATGATGGGGTCTAAATTAGCTGTTACCACTCAAGAAAGAGATGTTGGATAGTCCTCTGAAAATACCTGCTCAATGTGTAGCTGTAGTCAAAAAAAGCCTACAGAATGTTGGGGACCATTAAGAAATGGATAGATAATAAGACAGAAAATTTCATAATGCCACTATATAAATCCATCATATGCCCACACCTGGAATACTGCATGTAGTTCTTGTTGCTCCATCTCAAAAAACCGATATATTGGAATTGGAAAAGGTACAGAGAAGGGCAACACAAATGATTAGGGATATGCGACAGCCTGCTTATGAGGAAAGATTAAAAAGCCTGGGACTTTTCAGCTTGGAAAAGAGAGGACTAAAAGGGGATATGATAGCAGTCTGTAATTTTGTGAATGGTGTGGAGAAGGTGAATAAGGAAGTGTTATTTACTCTTTCACATAACACAAGCAAAGGGGGGTCACCTGATTAAATTAATAAGTAGCAGGTTAAAGCAAACAAAAGGAAGTACTTCTTCACGCAATGCATAGTAAACCTGTGGAACTGATTGCCAGGGGATGTTGTGAAAGCCATAACTATAATGGAGTTCAAAAAAGAACTAAATAAGTTCATGGAGGATAGGTCCATCAATGGCTATTAGCCAAGATGGTCAGGGATGCAACTCTCTACTCCGGATGCCAGAAGCTGGGAGTGGATGACAGGGGATGATGTATCATTCGATGATTGCCTGTTCTGTTCAGTCTCTGCAGGGCCGGCTCCAGGGTTTTTGCCACCCTAAGCAGTGCAAAAAAAAAAAAAAAAGCCGCTATCTGCGGCGGCAATTCAGCGGGAGGTCCTTCACTCCGAGCGGGAGTGAGGGACCGTCCGCCGAATTGCTGCCGAATAGCTGGACCTGCCGCCCCTCTCCGGAGTGGCCACCACCTGCTTGGCAAACTGGTGCCTGGAGTCGGCCCTGATTCTCTGTGGAGCAAGTGGCATTGATCACGGTCAGAGACAGAATACTGGGATAGCTGGACCCTTGGTCTGACCAGTACAGTGGTTCTCATGTTCTTAACTAACATCTGCAAATCTGTCTGTGAACGTATGTTAAAAAGTATCATGTAATATGTATATATAAACCTGCTACTGTATTTTCCACTCCATGCATCTGATGAAGTGGGTTCTAGCCCACGAAATCTTATGCCCAAATAAATGTGTTAGTCTCTAAGGTGCCACAAGGACTCCTCATTATTTTTGCTGATACAGACTAACATGTCTATCACTCTGAAACCTGGCAAAGTGTCATAGTTATTTTTTATTCCATTTTTATCCCAGTGTTTATTATTATAGGAAAAGAAGCTTAACTGAAGTTTAACTTTCTACTTTAAGGCTACAAAACACTTTTATCCTCTCCTATTTGCAATTTCTATAATGTTCTATGGGGATACATAAAATAAAACTCATTTTGCAAGATTATTCACTCAATCTAAAAGCATTTTGCAGAAGGAAATTTACAAGTCAAGAAGCTGCATCTTAGAGAGAGCCAGCGTTGGACAACAATGCTTCCAATCAGCGTAACGATATGGTACAAAACAAAAATACAGAGTTATGAAAGGCATCCTGCAACTTCTTGCTGAGAATCATGCTTTGGAATAACCAATACACTCTACCTAAAATGTTGTCTGGATAATAGAGAGGAACAAAATAACTGACAGACAGCAAGAAAAGAAAGGAAAATCTAAGTTGTAGAAGGATAAAATCAATTCATTTTTAAGAAAACTACATCACAAATGCTCGATAAAATCCTGCTGCTCTCAAGCAACATGGAGTCTAAATAGCATCTTTTCCACTAAGAGGAGAGACTAATAAATAGTTTGTAGAGAAAGGGCAAGATCCAGTAACTTCCTATTAACCTTCCCACTCCCAACTTTGGGCATCAGAGAGAAAAGAACACATTTGAGCCACTCCTGCTCTTGGTCTTGATTCTACAAAGCAAAAAACCTGCCAGCAAAATCAAAATGATCCTCCTTTTTTGCCTATCTCTGCCAATTTGCTTCGCTCTGATATGGTAAGATTAGAAGAGTAAGGGCCATCTAGCAGTACAATCTTCTGGAAAAGAACATCTTTGTATCCATCTCCCCTAGGGCTCTCATACAGAAAACAAAGTGGGTGAAGCACAATTGAACACTTATGAAGATCAATAGACCAGTGCAAAATAGCCCAGTTTTCATCTGTCTCTTTTGGCAAAATCAAGACATCACATTGCAAGACTGTGATAAGAGGTCATCAGGTTATATACTTGTCACTATCGTATCTCCCTTAGGACTTTTTTGCCATTCTACAGATCACTCCTTCCGATGAACATCTGCAATTGGGAAAGAATCAGCACAGTGCCAATTATGAACGTTTTCACGAACTTCTACAAATGCATTAGACTAAATTTTTGTCTTTGTTGAGGCCATGATGCAAAGACCACTGACCGCAATGGGCATCTTTCCATTGGCTCCAGTGGGCTTTGGATCAGGTCCTTATATCTCAAGAAGTCAGTTGCCCTCTGAGGCTGCACAGTTGTAACAGAGGGCAACACTGATGTGGGATGTGAGGAGAAATCATATTGCACTCCCCTCCTCAAATGTCAGTGGATGCTGAAGTACATAAAGCTGGTGAATGTGAGAGCTATTGAGAAGGACAGGTCCAGTCAGCATCAACTGAAACTCACTACTCACCAGAGAAGTCTCAAAGGGCCATGTTTTGTTTTGACAAAATAGAGGCAGCTACTACAGAGAATATGTGCCTTTCTCCTAGCAGTAAGCTAGCAGGTTAATTCCACCTTTAGGAATCATGTGGGGCTATATACATGTCAGTGTCTGGCAGCGTTATAGTGGTTTGGAAATGCTTCCTGGAGCTTAGGGCTTGTACCATTGTCAGGTAGCATTATTAGGCTGTGTGAGTTGCTGCAGGGCCAAGGATCAGGGTCACATCCTCTTAGCTTTTCATCCAACATGTCCTTCACGGGGTCAGGAACCCTTCTTCAGATATTTGTTACACCAACAGTTGCTGCCTGTACCATCATTGAGCCAGGTTATCCTTGTTTCTAGAGAAGCGAGGGTGAAAGAAGCCATGCGTGGCATGTGCAATGGCCAGGGTCAACTCCTTTCTTTATCTCCCCACTCCTCCTTACTTACTCACCAGCCTACAGAGTTGATGGGATGCAGATAAGAGAGCAGAATGTACCATCCTATAGACAAGGCAGGGACCATACAAAGGAATGGTAAGTGAGGCTACTACAGCATTGGATCCACAGGTCTAAATCCACCTCAGAAGGTTCCCAGCTATTGTCAAAACACCTTGGGCTATATAGTGGAAGGGGAGTGGCTATGCAGAATTCACATGTCAAATTGTTGTGTTGTGAGGGTAGAATTCCTTTGGCCTGCCTCCTCAAAGATACTGTGCTCAAGGCCTTTGTGCCTGAGCTTTGTACAGGTGGTGGTTCAGCATTATGTCCTGATATGCATGAATTGCCTCCATTCATCCCAAAGGAGTGTTGACTCTGAAGCATAATAGTAACAATCTCGCATGAATATTGTTACTTCTTTCACTTCTGATGGTTTAATGGAAAGAAACATCCAATTACTCTTGGACTGTGAGTGGAGTGTAGATAGGGTAAGTAGATACCATTTCCACTCTCACATGCACAGAGTCTGACCCCTGGCAAAATCAGAATATAGATTCTGGTTATCAGTGGTAATGGGGTATTGGAGTTGTACTGCATTTGGACAATTTTGTTCATATTTTCCCCATTGTTTTTTCCTTTCCCCTGTGCAATAAATATGTCTGCCTTATCCACTCACTTGCCAGCTGAAATATTCACCATGAATATTAGCAGCTCTTATTGGGGCAGAACAGTTGTCCTGATAAAAATACCAGACTCCATATTTTTAGAAATGAATAAAGTAAATGTTCTTGTGGTGCCCACCATGCAGCAGTGGAGATAACACAAGGTGTGAATTTGGCCCCGTATATCAGTTTACTGCTGCCAAAAGAAGTCCAATAAATTCCATGCTGCCAATGCACTGTAATATTTTGTGAAACTATTGTATTTACTATATGCTAATAAGCATTGTTGCCAGGGCAACTGTCACTTTATCACTAATTAAGATATGCCTAAAAGACAGGATACCTGCTGAGCGAAAAAATGACTTTGTGGGTAAAGCATTAGGCCTGGCAGGCAGGAGATAGATTTTCCTCCTGCACAGATGTCTTGTGTGACCTCGGGTAAGATATTGGACCTGTTAAATAGTGATAACAATATCTCAACATTTCTGTTGTACATTATCAGGCTTAATTCCATCTGTATAAAGCTCTTTGTGATCCTTGGATGGAAGATGCTATAGAAGTCCATATTATTCTTGTAACCTTTTAGGAAAATATGCACCACTAATGCACCAGGGGATTTTGTTATACAGTATCCTCAACGAATACAAATGAATGTTTTACAGAAAACTGGGTAAACTGTATTTGGAGCATAATTTCATTTTTTCTTACATTTGGATGTATCTCGTGGAGTTCAAGGTTTTGAGAAACTCTTCCGACTTGAAGTTCACCCTGTTCAGAGGGCCAGAAAGAGACCAATGCAGTATTTAAATCCAAGAACCATTTATGTTCCATTTAAGCCCTGCTAGATTTAAGTGGGACTTAAGTGATGCATAGTCCTTGTGCTGACTCACTAAATAGAGGAAAGTTTAATTTGAGTTGATTTTTTTTCATGTAATTAAATTATGTTTCATTTCAAGTGTGATTCTGTTTATAAGAACAAAAATACGTTTTTCTCATAGACTCAGACTTTAAGGCCAGAAGGGACTATTGTGATCATCTGATCGGACCTCCTGCACCTCGCAGGCCACAGAACCTCACCCACCCACTACCTAAAGAAGAGTCTGTGCTGTGTATCACAAATAGACCCCTTCTCTACGCCTTCTCTCACATGCTCACCTCCCTTGGAAATGCTAATCTGGAACAAGTGGGAACCCAGGATATGATATATACATCATATTTCTTTCTATAGGGTTTCTCTTTCTCCATCTCTGCTCTATTTTTCATAATCTCTGCATTTGCTTTTCATTCTGTACCCCTCCACCTACCCACATACACACACACAGCCTCTTCTAACCAGATTCAAATCCACTAGCTTTTGAGTTTAACTCTTGAGCCCACAGTGTTCAGAATGAGGCAAACTGAGTACACGCATTTTACAGAGTTTTCTCCTGATCAATTATTTTTCACCCTAAAACAAAGCTAGAGCGAGCAGGTGGAGTTACATCCTCCTCTTCCTCACATCTTCCTCTTCCTCTCAAAAATTGTGAAGACACTTATGTGGCTACAGGCTGACTTATTCTCCCATCAATATTACTTTCTTTTTGTTCCATATGTGTACAGCCCCTAGCAACATTTTCAAGTGTTCTAGATGGGACTGGTCTGTTAAACTTCAATACAGTTTGACTCCTAAATAAGTGACAACTGGCTGGAAGTGGGGTTAAAAGAAAAGGATCACCTTCCATGCTGTCTTGATCCAGAAGCTACCAGGGACCTCCTGGGGAACAGAGACAAATGTTCTACAAACTTCAGTCCTGACACTAGTGTTCACCCCAGCTGAATGTTGTACAGCAGTTTGGGACAGAAGTCTGCATACTTGTGTCACTGATTTGGCACTAAATAAATAGCCACCTGTATCACTAATGGCTGTCTTAGTCACACATGTAATGTATGCGTTGGCTCATATAACTCCCTCAAAACTTCAACAAGATGCCATCAGCCTTAAAACTGCATGGAGGGCTATGTCGGAAGAAAACAATCTGCTGCACACAAGGCTGACGATGTTTTCTGTAGGTGCATATAAACAAGAAGATCTGCCCACCTCTAGAAGAAAACACATATATCTGTAATTCCTGCTGACTGGCCACAACTGACTGCGGTATCTTTTTGCAGTGGCTATTCATGCATTCATGTCCAGTGCTGCTGGCCCCATTTCAGTCTCAGATGAACAATGGCATATCAGGGCTGACAGCTATGTCCTCGCAGAGTGGCAGTAACTCTGGGGCAGAGAGACAGGCATGCTGATGAATTTCAGAAGATGTAGTTTATATCTACCTGTTTGCAACCTGGAATGCAGATCCTGGACAAGGTTTATCAGAATGGCTGCCACAGACATTTTTCTTAGCCTGATCTTCACAGTGTGACTGCAGGGCAGCAAGGCAGACGGTCAAACATGTAGTGTAGGAGGGCACAATTAGACAACTGGAGAGTGGACTTGTTACTATCAGTGTTCAGACATCTAACTGCCACAACAATCTAGGTATTGACTTGTGATGCATATGAAAAAAGAAAGCAACCTAGCACAATAGGGCGGTGGTCCGTGACTGGGATTCCTAGGCACTATGATAATATAAATAACAATAAGTAAAATGGGAGCAAGACCAGGCCCTGGAACTTTGCTGGATATCCTCCTCTTGGGCATTAAGGTCACATATTTGACTAGGCATTTACTGGGCAATATGAGATCCTTGTAGGTCTCTGCCTGGGTCTGGGCCCAACTAGGTCAAAAACACTGACGCTGGAACGCTTTTTGTAGTGAGGGTGCTGAAAGCCAGAAAAACTATCCCCAAACTTTTTACCCCGTTCTTCCCCCTGCCCCTCCAGAGCTGAGGCCAGGAGCAGGGCTATGTCTCCAGGATGGGGGGACAAGGACAGGGATAAGGGGGCCGAGGCTGGGACCACGGCTGGGGGCAGGCATGGGGCCAGTAGCGGAGCCCCATGTGTGGCAGCCGGGACCCCTGGGCACGCGGCTGGCAGTCATGATGCAGGACCCTGCATGCATGGCCAGGAGCGGGGCCAGCAGCCGGGACCCCTGGGCACGGGGCTGGCAGCCGTGATGCGGGACCCTGCATGCGCGGCCACGAGCAGGGCTGGCAGCCGGGACCCCTTGGCATGGGGCCGGCAGCCGTGATGCGGGACCCTGCATGCGCGGCCAGGAGCAGGGCTGGCAGCCGGGACCCCTTGGCACGGGGCTGGCAGCCGTGATGCGGGACCCTGTGTGTGTGGCCAGGAGTGGGGCTGGCAGCTGGGACCCTGCATAAAACCTGGGGGTGCTGCAGCACCCCCCGCAGCCTTACTTCCTATGGTCAAAAATACCGTTCTCTGAATCTAATAAATTGAAAAAGAGACAATTGTGACAGCCAGAGCTTCCTGCAACACCATTACCTCCTTCAGACCAAATGCAGAATAAATAGCTACAGCAGATACTAGGAGTCTCCCCAAGGAGGGCCCCAGAATATCACTCTCTGTCAACAGAAAAAGATGAGTTAGAAGCTGCGGCTACCATATGTGAAACCTTGTGCCGCTACCAACTAACCAGCAGCAACAAGCATCCTCTCTCACATCCCACAGTCTTAGGGTATGTCTATGCAGCATGGAAATGCACACTAGAGGGGTGTGATTTCCAATGTGCATCAGTGTGTCACGCACGAACTGGCCTGTGCGGATTCTGCTGATGCACATTAAAAGTTCCCTACTGCGTATTAATGTATTTCCCTATGAAGGAGCACTACAACAACCTGTAGACATGCCCTCAGACAGAGCGGTGCTACGGCAGAGCAGCAGTATTAGTGTGCTGGCTGACCGAGCTGGGATTGAACCAGGAACCTTCAGAGCTAAAAGCATGAGCTGCAAAAGTACCCTGGCTGGAGGCTGTGACCACTGGTAGCCTATGTAAATTTGCACTCCCAGTATGACTTTTCAATCAGTTGTGCACCCACTTTATATTAATTTCACCTAGACTATATTTCCCTAGTTTGCTTATGAAAATGTTCTTAGCCACTCTGCCAAGAGTGCAGTAGTTCCTGTCCCAACACCCCGTGATGCATCGCTTCGCATCCCAGCAACCCCTGTGTTTCCGTCCACATTTGGCCCCATCTTTCAACGGTTTCTGTGCAGTGTGATCTGCTTCGGTCTGCGGGAAATGGAGCCCGAACTGCTGAGGCGTATGCTGACGAGTCTCACCAGCACATCACGTTTGGCAGTCGAGCTATTGCTTAAGATCCAAAGTGACAGTGAGGAGTCCGACGATGATAGCGAGTTGTGTAATGCGTACAACACGAAATTGCTTGTGGCATTCATGGACATGCTTAGCACCATGGAACTCTGCATTTGGGCTTGGGAAACAAGCACTGAGTGGTGGGATCACATCGTCATGCAAGTCTGGGATGATCTGCAGTGGCTGCAGAACTTTCAGATGAGACAAGCCACTTTCATGGGACTGTGTGAGGAGCTCACCCCCACCCTGCAGCACAAGGACACGAGATTGAGAGCTGCCCTGCCAATGGAGAAGCGGGTGGCTATTGCAATCTGGAAGCTGGCAACTCCAGACAGCTACCGATCGGTCGCGAACCAGTTTGGAGTGGGAAGGTTGACCGTTGGAATCGTGTTGATGCAAGTTTGCAGGGCCATTAATTGCATCCTGCTCAGAAGAACCGTGACTCCGGGTAACGTGCAGGACATTGTGGATGGCTTTGCACAAATGGGTTTCCCTAACTGTGGAGGGGTGATAGATGGGACGCATATTCCTATTCTGGCACCACCCCACCTAGAATCCGAGTACATTAATCGGAAGGGGTATTTCTCTATGGTTCTCCAGGCACTTGTGGATCACCGTGGGCGTTTCATTGACATTCACGCAGGCTAGTCCGGAAAGGTGCATGATGCATGCATCTTTCGGAACACTGGCCTGTTCAGGAAGCTGCAGGCCGGGACTTTTTTCCCAGAGCGAAAGATCACAGTAAGGGAAGTCGAAATGCCCATTATGCATCCGAAGAAGTGAGGTTTTTACCCACGAAAGCTTATGCCCAAATAAATCTGTTAGTCTTTAAGGTGCCACCAGACTCCTTGTTGTCATTGTGATCCTTGGAGACCCCGCTTATACGTTAATGCTGTAGCTCATGAAACCTTACACAGGGAGCCTTGACAGCAGCAAGGAACGGTTCAACTACAGGCTGAGCCAGTGCCAAATGACTGTGGAGTGTGCCTTTGGCCGTTTAAAGGGACGCTGGCGATCTCTGTATGGGAAGCTGGACTTGGCCGAAAACAGCATCCCCGCGGTTATATCCGCGTGCTGTACCCTCCATAATATTTGGGAAGGGAAGGGTGAAAGATTCAGTCAGGCATGGACCTCCGATGTTCAACACCTGGAGGCTGAATTTGCACAACCAGAGAGGGGCCCAGCATGCGGCTGCAAGGATTAGGGATGCCTTGAGGGAGCAATTTGAGGCTGAAAACCAGCAGTAATGTCTGGTGCCCTGCACGGGAGTGAAGTGCAGTGGTTACAATGTCAGTAGGAATCTGTGTTTGCTAAGCTGATTTGCAGTGCCTGTTTCTTTCATGGGCTAAGGTATCTTTTAAGGTATCTTTTACTTTATGCAATAATAAAGAATGTTTTCAAAGCCAAAACATCCATTTATTGAAAAGAAAATTCCTCCTCCTCCTCCCCCCGCTCTGAAGTGTCCATGGTGGTGCTCGGAGTGGAGGTGGGGTCACCCCCAAGTATCGCGTCCAGATCTTTGTAGAAACAACAGGTCGTGGGGGCAGCACCGGAGCGGTGGTTTGCCTCACAGGCTTTGTGGTAGGCATTCTGCAGCTCCTTCACTTTAATCCTTCACTGCAGTGTGTCCCGGTCATGGCCCTTTTCCATCATGGACCTTGATATCTTCCCGAAGGTATCGTAATTCCTACAGCTGGAGCGCAGCTGGAACTGGACAGCTTCCTCCCCCCAAACACTGATGAGGTCCAGCAACTCGCCATTGCTCCATGCTGGGGCTCGTTTGGTGCGTGGAGGCATGGTCACTTGGAAAGATTCACTGATAGCACTCCACACCTGGCTGAGCAAACAGAAAGGGGATTTTTAAAATTCCCGGGGAATATAAAGGGCGGGTCTGATAGTTGTTCACCTGAGGCCAGGGCAGTAGAATTCAAACTGGTGAGCAGAGTGATGAGCAGAGTGGCTAGAACAGGCATTGTGGGATACTGCCGAATACTTCTGGAGGCCAATCACAGCGCATTGGGTGGCCACGCTGGCGCTGCAGCACTGCAGAGGCAGCACAATACTCTTCATTCCTCTCGGGGAGGTGGAGTACAAGCAGCGCTGTAGCCGTGGAGATACAGCGCTGTACGTGCCTTGCCAGTGTGGACCGGGAGTGAGTTACAGAGTTGTGGGTGGCTTTATTGCGCTGTAACTCTCAAGTGTAGCCAAGGCCTCAGTTGTGTCTACCAACCTAATTGCACAGACTTCGATGGAGCTTTGCATATTGTCACCAGCTGGCCCTATATTTGAAATCGCTACCATTGCATGGAAATACAGCTCTGTGGGGTTCTTTTGTATCATAGTGGTTACCTCTAATGGTTAAAAACAGAAGTGAAAGTGACTGTCATCTTCAAAGCATATCTGTTGATTTGTCTCGGCCATTTAAGTGAGGTTCTCCATTATTTAACTTGGCTTTGGCTGAATGCTTTGGGGCTGAAGAATGAGAATTGTTTTACAGTCACATGGATTAGTGGTGGAAAAAGACAATTCAGTTCCTTCAGGGTTAGACTGTAGCTGGACCTTATGTTTCTCGCATAGCACCTTAACATATGCCTAGACCATGAGCCTGAAAATACAGCTCATGTCAAATGATATACACAGTTTTTTAGGAAGGTTTTTGGATTTTTTTTAAAAGTAAAGTCAGATTAAGTGTCTGTGTTGGACGGTTAGACCATTTTTATTACAGATGTGGCAATATGAGCCCTTTGATGGATAATTGTGCTGTACAATTTAAATGCTGTTTTTATGATTAATTTTTGAGGCTGATGGTGCTCTGATGAATTTTTAAGAGCTCCAGTTGTACAACGAATAGGAACGACATTGCACACATTGTTAAAATATTTCATTATAGCATTTAAATACTGTTTTTTCCCCCATGAAGAATTTGGTGAGGTAGTGAATCTGAGATTTTCTTGGTTGCCTTTGATGCCTGAGAATATTTGGATTAATTAAAATATTTCACTGCGGATTAATATTTTGACTCATGAGTGTGTGTGTATGTATGCGTGTGATCAATTTTGGAAACATTAATGACTTTTTTTTTAAACAGGAACATTAATTTTTGATTGTGGTATTTGAGATGATTAGATTAGAGACCTTCTCTAGGCATGGAGTGAATTATATATATATATACACATAAAATTGGTAGAGCAAGTGCCTCTATTATTATTATAGTTTAACACTGATATCCATAGCACCTAAGTAAATGACAGCTAGTAGCCCAAATTGCTTTCAGAAGTGGCAAGATGAGGACATCATATATGATTATTTCCAATCTACATCTATAATGCATTTTTTGCTACTCATCTTGATGTATCCATTCTAAGCATGTTTTTGGATCTTCTGGAGGCAGTGTACTGCTCTAAGACCCACTTAAACATAGGTGTATGTTCTCATTACTGTATACCAGAAGCAATGGGTTTAAACTGCAGCAAGGGAGGTCTAGGTTGGACATTAGGAAAAAGTTCCTAACTGTCAGGGTGGTTAAACACTGGAATAAATTGCTTAGGGAGGTTGTGGAATCTCCATCTCTGGAGATATTTAAGAGTAGGTTAGATAAATGTCTATCAGGGATGGTCTAGACGGTATTTGGTCCTGCCATGCGGGCAGGGGACTGGACTCGATGACCTCTCGAGGTCCCTTCCAGTCCTAGAATCTATGAATCTATGAATCTATGAATAAGTTATACACCTACTGGTAAATCTCATACATCAAGTTGATAATATAGACCAGAGTATATGTCTTGGAAGAAACCTGTGTGCCAAATGAAGAGATGGAGAGAAATGACAGATAACTTGTCTCCTGACACACTAGAAAAGAGAACATTAAAAATAAAAACACATAAAGCAAAACCACAAGTGGTTTCTACAGTGACTGATCTCCTATTCCAATATCGCTGGCAGAGCACTGAGCTAAATCTGCCAGAGATCATAGAAGCGTCCCAAGATGGAGTCCAAAAAATGAAGATGACTAGCATAGAACTTTAACTGAATAGGCCTGGGAATGAACGAAATGAAGAGGGATAACTGGGAAGAGGAAAAAATATCTGATTAAAAAAAAAAAAAAAAACCTAACAGACCTCCTGAAATAATCTACTAGATGCCACACTTAGAGAAAAAAGAAATTGGTCTAATCCTCAGCTGCTGTAAATCAGCATTTTCCCACTGAAGAAAGTTTTGCCCACCATTTCAGCCACTTAGAGATCTGTTGCAAGTATCTGACTTGTGGGCACAATCAGATAGGTATGAGAGAGATTTTTCAAAAACACAAAGGAAAGTTAGGTGCCCAACTCTTACTGAAACTCAATGGATACTTAGTTTCTAATTCCCCTTTGTACCTTAGGAAATCACTCTCTAGATGTCTAGGGACCTCATCCAAAGCCCATTTGAAAGTCTCACATTCACTTTAATTGGTTTTGAATCAGGTCTTAAATAGCCTATATTGCACCTTTATATTTGTGGTTACCAAAATGCAGGTGCTGGACTGAAAATTTGGTTCTAAAAGTACAACAAGGAGAAAACAGACGCTGTCATCAGTAGCCATTAGATTTTCAGGGAAACATGAAGTTTTAGGTCAGTTACAGAGTATGATGGAGTGACTCCAATCACCTGCTAGAAAGGGAAAAAATCCCAATCTGAGTTATGCTCTGCATCTGGGCAGTGATTAACTAATTGCCTCTTGGCCAGAGGGGGTGGAGCTAGCTAAGAACCCATTAGGCAGCTGGGCCTTATAAAAAGCTGAGGGAGCTCTCCTAGGAGAAGACCCAGGAGAGAGGAGGTGGGAGAGTTCCTGCTCCCTGGGAAGGGTCTGGAGAGGGTAGGACTGTCTTGCATAGAGAAACACATAGGTTCAGGCTCCTATTGGGGGAAGCCCTGAGACGAGACTTAAAAAGTCAGGAAGTGAGGTCAAAGAATCCACAGAGAGCAGCATAAATTCCTGTGAAAGACACCCTGAGTTACGGTCTGCAGGGAGATCGCTAGGGGAAGCTGCCAGAGTCCCTGGGCAAGGAGGCAGTGAGGGAAAACCTGCTAAGACAAGAAACAACAGTGAAGTATTTTCCCCCCACAGGACTACCACCTCCCTCAGTGACAGAATGGACAGTGTTCAGTTAATGAGCCACTATATAATATTTTGTTTTATCCTCATTGTTCAGTGGGTGGCCCCAGGCCTTATTTACTGCACACTATTCAAACCCTGCTCTGAATACTGAAGTCTTAATTTTCTCATGGCTTTTTCTCTGGTGCTCATCACTACAGTATCCAAGTGCTTCACAAACATGAATTAATCTTCACAGCACCTCTGTGAGATGAAGAATTATTATCCCTGATTTACAGATGGGGAACTGAGACTCAGAGAGATTAAAGTCAGTGTTGACTAATTTGGTGTCCAATTTGAGACTTCTGATTTTTCAGAGTACCTAGTATTATATAGCATCTTATATGTTCAAAGCAGAGCTTCCACTCACTTCAATTGTAGCTGTGAGTGCTCAATACTTCTGCATATTAGGCGTCTCCAACTGGACACTCATAGACTTTAAGATCAGAAGGGACCATTATGATCTTCTAGTCTGACCTCCTGCACAACACAGACCACAGAATCTCACCCACCCACTCCTGTAACAAACCCCTGACCTATGTCTGAGATATCAAAGTCCTCAGCTTGTGGTTTAAAGACTTCAAGGTGCAGAGAATCCTCCAGCAAGTGACCCATGCCCCACGCTGCAGAGGAAGGCAAAACATCCCAAGGGCCTCTGCCAATCTGCCCTGGAGGAAAATTCCTTCCCGACCCTAAATATGGCAATCAGCTAAACCCTGAGCATGTGGGCAACACTCACCAGCCAGACACCCAGGAAAGAATTCTCTGTAGTAACTCAGATCCCACCCCATCTAACATCCCATCACAGGCCATTGGGCATATTTACTGCATATTTACTGCTAATAGCCAAAGACCAATTATTTGCCAAAATTAGGCTATCCCTCTGCTGGGAGGCAGAGTAAAGTATTCTGAGGAGTTTGCAACCACGGTGCAGTCTCCACTGGTTGAAGGTTCACATCTACAATTGGTCAGTTCACTTCGAATGCAGTGCAATTGTAGCTGTGTTGGTCCAAGGATATTAGCGAGACAAGGTGGGTGAGGTAATATCTTGTATTGGATCAATTTCTGTTGGTGAAAGACACAAGCTTACAAGGTACACATAGCTCTTCTTTAGACCTGTGTAGCTTGAGAGCTTGTCTCTTTCACCAACAGAAGCGGGTCCAATAAAAGATATTACCTCACCCACCTTGTCTCTCTAATTCAGTGCCTCATCTAAGAGTACTCTCGCATCATCACTGATGCTGAGCTCTCACATCACAGCGGCCATGGGTAATGCTATCTTCCATCTCTTGTTGGCTTGGGGACTCCATCCCATCCTGGCGGACAAAGACTTGGCCTCAGTTATTCAAGCCTCCCTCACCTCTTGGCTGGACTACAGCAATACCTAAGCATCAAATCTTCAGTGTTTAGGAAACTCCAACTAGTACAAAACATTGCGGCATGTCACAAGCACGTAGCACCTATCCTCCACTCTCTAAACTGGCTTTCCATGGAATTTCTAATCAAGGTAAGGTCTCGGTCCTTAACCTCAAAGTGCTTTATGGCTTGGTCCAGGATACCATCTAAAGCTCTGGGACAAAGACGTGGTTGACAACTTCACTCCCCTGGCACAATGGAACTCATAAAAATAAGAGAAAACCTTATCTGTACAGGTGACAGAATCTTCTTCAGGGGCAGTCCAAGACTGTGGAACAGACTCCATTAGCAACTAAGGACTATCACAAATCTTACCACTTTCCACTAAAATTGCAAGACACATTTCTTTGATCTGCCTTCTATAATATAATATAATATAATATAATATAATATAATATAATATAATATAATATAATTATAATAAATAATGGTATTTAAACACAAAACAAAAAAATTACCAAAACAAGACACTCCACTGTGCACACTTTTCCTTCTGATCAACAGAAAATTATTAGGGCCATGGAATAGCTTCCATATGTGGAGAGATTAAAAAGACTGGGACTGTTCATCTTGGAAAAGAGATGACCAAGAGGAGATACGATAGAGGTCTATCAAATCGTGAATGGTGTGGAGAAAATGAACAAGGAAGTATTATTTACCCCTTCACATAACACAAACAAAGGGTCACCCAATGAAATTAATAGGCAGCGGGTTTAAAATAAACATAAGGAAGTACATCTTGACACAACAGTCAATCTATGGAACTCATTGCCAGGGAATGCCGTGAAGGCCAAAAGTATAACTGGGTTAAAAAAAGAATTAGGTAAATTCATGGAGGATAGGTCCATCAATGGCTCTTAGCCAAGATGGTCAGGGATGAAACCCCATGCTCTGGGTGTCCCTAAACCTCTGACTGCTAGAAGGTGGGACTAGCTGACAAGGCGTGAATCACTCAATAAATTGCCATGTTAGGTCCACTCCCTCTGAAGCATCTGGCACCAGCCACTGTCTGAAGACAGGATACTGGGTTAGATGGACCATTGATCTGACTCAGTATGGATGTTCTTATGTTCTTTTGGGGGTGAGGATGAGAGAACAATCATATGACAAATATATCTTTTGCTTAATGCACTACTGGACAGTACTCAGATACAATGATGAGTACTATATAAATACCTATTTAGAATAAAAAGTCTCTGCTGAGCATGTGTGAGCTGAAATATTGCAAAGATTTATACCTTGGCCAAATTTTGGCAGCTTTTCACAGGATTAGCAAAAGTCACATCCCTGTCACAAAGGTCACCTCTAACTCAGTTTTCAGGTATCTGGACATGGGGATACTAGAACTTCTCAAACTAAAAGTCACTAGATTTTTTTTTTTAATAGGGGAAAATATATGATTTTGCAAACTTCATTCCTGGAAATGGCTGAACTGTTTTCACCAAAAATTTCTGATATAATTCATCCTTATGACACCTGGCATGCAGAATTTCAGCCCGAAGGGTTGCAATTTGGTAAAGCTATATGATCCTGTTTTCAGTTGCTTATAATAGAAAATGTGGGGCAACCTTAATAATAGCCAGCGAGATCAGCCTTGCCTGTAATGCTTGCAATTACATGTTCAGATAATAATATAAATACCAAGTATATTTAAAAGAGACCTAGACTTGTGAGGGAGAATTTCCAGCTATGCTTTTACAAATTGCAGGCCCATGCAGCACATTTAAGTTGCTTTCTCTCATCCAGGACAGAACTGAGGTGGCAATATTTCTGATAAATGCAATAAGAAATTTTGCAGAGATTCTGATAGATATTTCATTGTCAATCATGAAATAATAATGTTACAGAAGAATGCCTGTGAACTGAAATATGTAGATTTATGGGCAGAAGAACCCATTTTTAGAAGAATATAAACCATTCCCAAGAATTTTAAAGAGAATGCTTTTAGCATAAGGCCTATCCGTTTTTATTTTTAAATGTTCAGTAAGCTCTTACTTCCCGAGTAACTGCACCAGTTAATGGCCACACAATCTGAAGAGTGTATAGTAAAATACTTTTTCTTAAAATAAACTACTGTCCAGAAACATCTTCAACATTGCTTTGGAAACTACTGCCTACGACAATGAATGCAATAGACAGTATTATACAGAGTCTGATTGTTACCAAGATCTGAAGTGAACAGGGGTAATCTTGTATGTGTAGTCAGGGAAGGGATTTCATCCTTAAAAGAAGAGTCTGTGACCTTCAGGACTCAATTTTAAGTCAATGGGAGTTCTGTCTTATCTAGGCTTCTGTACCATACCCAAAACCATAGTTTCTGAATGCCTTACAGAGATTGCAACCAAAATTGGCCACTGGTAACCTAAGTTGCCTCTAAGCTGTGCGGCTGCGTAGCTGCCTATTAAGCATTGCCAGGCACTCCGGGGCGTGGCAGCGAGAGATACCTCTCCATCAGCCCCAGACCTGCTGCTGCGCCCCTCCCCCATCCCTGACCCAGCCCAGCCCGGACCTTCTGAAGCCGGAGGAGAAGCTCCTCTCCCCCACAGCCCAGGTGCTGTTGCAGAAAGAGAGAGCTGGGGGCGGGGGAATTCTCTCTCCCCACCATAGCTCAGGGAGCTCCACTGCACCCCAAACCTCTCATCCCCAATGCCACCGCAGAGCCCACACCCCCAGCCAGAGCCCTCACCCCAGTACCCCAATCCTCTGCCACAGCCCTGAGCCCCTCATCCCTGGCCCCATCCCAGACCCCACACCTCCAGCCAGAGCCCTAACCCCCCCGCACCACAACCCTCTGCTTCAGCCCTGAGCCCCCTTCCACACTCTGAGCCCCTCAGCCCCACCCTGCCATATGAATTTGTTATGTGCACCAATATGGTGGTGATGTGTCACACATCACCTCCACATTGGTGCACATAACACAGTTCCTTCCGCACATGGGTGGGAAAAATTAGGGGGAACACTGCTGGTAACTTTCTCCTTGCTTCCCCATAACAGACAGGGCTATGGGTATTTTTCTTCTCTCCATTTCCTGCTTTCTTAGTTGTTTTTGTTATGGCTTCAGGGCAGCTAAGATAGATTCTGACCCTGCAAACCGAACAGCACAGGCAGGCTCCTACACCCATGCAGATCTCCGTTGATCTCCAAGAAACACTATACTTGACAATTATGGGATAATTTACCTAGAGGTGAAGTTTCTTGCTAACCCAGGACAGTCAGGATATGTCTATACTTTGAGCTAAGGGTGTGATTCCTAGCTCAAGCAGACATCCCCGTGTTAGCTTGGAATGAGTTAGCACATTTAAAAAGAGTGAGTAGCTATGACAGTGCATGCAGCGGGGGAAGCTAGATACCCCGAGTATGAACCTAGGGTATCAGACAGATAATATACTCAGGGAGACTAGCCCCTCACACAGTTTCCATTGCCATGGCTACGCTCAATCAGAGCTAGCACAATTAAGGCTCCTGAACCTAGGAATCACAGCCCCAGCTCAAAGTGTAGACTTAACCTTAGCGTTTGTCTTATTCCCTGAAAAATGAGGTTTTCTGGGTAAAAAATTCAAAAGCATCTAAGCACCACATTTCTAGTTATTTAGATATCTAACGATGTGAATAGGAGCCTAGTGGGATTTTCAAAAATACTGAGGCACCTAACTGCATAAGAGTTGCCTAAATACCTTTACAGATCTGTCCCTAATTGATTTAGGACATTTTATTTTCAAAAGTGACTTAGGTATTTAGGAGCCTGAGTCCAATTATTCCAATATCTATTATTTAAAAAGGGTATCCTGTCAACTGTAATTGCAGATGTCCTCATTATACAGGTCTAATCCTTTTCTCAATCCTACTAAGCTCCTGGCCTCAATTAAACCTCATGACAATTAATTCAGCTGGTTATTCACATAGTCTGTGAATAACTCTTTCCTTTATTAATTTTAAACTTACTGCCTTTCACATTCATTGTATCCCTGTGACAGAATGTACCATGTCCACGCCCTATGCTCTATTGTAATAATCTTTGTACAAAGTATGTCTTGTAAGGTATCATTTGAAAATTCATAATTACCTGGTCAATATCATCCTGATGAAATATTTGTGGCAACATAATATGTGAAGTTATAAGATTTCCCTGTGTGATGATATTAATGCATGTTCCAAACCCCTCAGCCATCAATCAGGAAGGGGAAACAAAGGAAGTTCCAACAGGCAGAAAAAAACAGCAGGGAACATCCTTCCCATAGACTCTTTGGCCATGTCTACATTACTCTTATGTTTGCAAAACTTATGTTGCTCAGGGGTGTGAAAAAAAGCACATCTCTGAGCAACGTAAGTTTTGGTGGCATAAGTGGTAGTGGGCTCATCATGTATCAACAGGAGATCTCTCTCCCGTCAGCATAGAGCGGCCACACGAAAGATCTTACAGGGCACAGCTGCATTGGTACAGCTGTGCCACTGTAAGGTCTCTAGTGTAGACATAGCCTTTGTCTCCTTAATTTCAGCCTTTGTCTCCTTAATTTCATATTTTTCAAGAAGGGAACTGACACTATAAAAGAAAGGACAAACACACCCCAAGGCACCCCCCAACCCCTAAGCACACATACACACATCACATTCACGGCACCTGAAATGACAAAAGAAGCACTCGTTAGATTCTGGAAGAAGGGGTCCTGACCTAAGAAGTTTGGTCAGCAAGACTCCTGAAAGCATGATAAGAGAAAACTTTACTTTGAATTTAACAGTTTGTTAAGTTAGGCACCAGTTGCATTTTATCTTTATTTTTCTTGTAACCATTTCTGACTTTTATGCAGCATGACTTTTACTCCCTTAAAATGTATCTCTTTGTAGTTCATACACTTGTTTTTATTGTTTTATCTAATCCAGTGTGTTTAATTTGAAGTGTTTGGGAAACTCCATTTGAAATGGCAAGTTTTGTGCATATTATTTCTATATATGAAATAACGGACTTTATATAAACTTGTGTTGTCCAGAAGAGGGCTGGGCAATATAGGACATGCATTTCAGGCAGTGTGTGGGGGGGAGAATTTTAGACTGGGGGTGTGTTGGGGTCACCCTTCAGTATAACCAAGTCTGGTGAGAGCCAAAGTGGGCCCAAGATGGCTGGCAGGCTGCACATACACACAAACACGCAAGGTGTGGCTTGCATGCTGGAAGGCTGTCTGTGATCACCCAGGTGGGAACTCCTTCAGCAAGGCATTTTAAGTATCCAAGGCTTCAGGGGATGGGTGGCACAGCTGTTCATTAGTCTGGATTGTATCCTGGTAGGTCACAACCTCCCCTTGTCCTTTGACTGTGAGCGCAGGAAACCAGGAGTACCCAATTTGCTTTCCTTGTACCATTCATTACTTTTCACACCTCTGTAACATCCTGTCTCATTCATCTATTCTCTGTAATTTTTAGTCTCTCCTTATAAAGTAGACTTTCCAAGCCTCGCAGCATTTTCTTCATCCTTCTCTAGACCTCATTATTTCTCCTGTATATAATCTGAGATAGAATGACTGGAAAAAAACACTATTATTTGAGGGCATATCATCAATGTATATAATACCATTATATTCTCAGTGTCATTTTTTTATCCCATTCTTTGTACAACCTAATATATTGTTTGCTTTTTTGATTATAGCTACATACTGAGCAGTGGCTTTTGCTGCTCTTCTGAAAGATTCTAATTAATTTAGAACCCAGCAATGCTTGTAGTTCCAGTCATAATTTCTAATGTATGTTGCCATGTATGGATCAATGAATTTTTCTCTGCCATCATGCTGCCCATTCATTTAGCTTTACACTCTAATTCAATCACAAGTTACAGGGCTTGGTGGAGGAATTACTGTGTGAAATCCTCTGCCTTATGTTGTGGAGGTGCTGAAACGAGCTGATCACAATGACCCTTTCAATCCTTCAAACGTAGGAATCTGCACATTTTAGGTCCTTCAGAAGTTCCTCACAGTCTTTTCTGTTCTTAACTATCCTAAATAATTCGGTGTCATCTGCAAATTTTGCTAGTTCACTGTCTTAAGGCTGACAAATAATGGGAACTTTGCTCTTTTTAAGAAATCTATCTCTATAGCATTCCAATGCTTTAATGATTGATGAGCTTCCACTGTGGTCTTTTTTAAAAGCAGTGCTGATTTGGCATACTCACAGTCCTGCAGGGACTGCTTCTTCTGTGGCAATGGAAATGAGCTCTGCTCTCTTCTTTTGCTCTGTCTTAATAATGAAATATTCCATAGCACAGAAAATCAGATTTAAAGGAAGAAATTGCATGGACTTTAGTACCCAGAATTGCTTTAGGGAACATGTGCCTCGTCCACCTGCATTTGAACTTATTCTGAGTGACTCGTCAGGAAAGAGACATGAGAAAGAAGCAATTGTTTTGTTATCCCTGTCTCAGTTTCTTGTCTCTCCTCTGTCTATCTCTAATGGTATTCACAAATCTAGCTTGTTCTTCCCATTATGTCAACACTGACATATAGAAAACAGTACTCGGAAAAAGCCTGTAAATATTCCTTCTGTTCAGACTACATTAAAACGATGTCTCCCATACCCTGTTCCTCTAGCAGCGATTCAGAACCTAGCTCTGGTTGTAAACCAAAGGCTGAAGCAGCAAACAATATCTGATGCAATGAAAGAATATGCATATCTGTAGCTTTGCCTTCAGGATTTTCATGGTGGGAGGAAAAATCTACTGGGTATGTTGGGAACTAACAATCAGAATGACAGATGAACCAAACACATACAGACATAGAAAGAGCACATTGTAATCGTGACACTCTATAGAAAGAAAGGTGACCATGTTTACACTAATTTATTATCACTGATGTATAACCACTGTTGCCCAGTTGTGATAAATCTTGTACAAAGTATGTCATGTAAGGTATCATTGGAAAAGTTATAGTCTGCTAAGTATGATTATCCTGTTTACATGCATGTATCATCATTGTATATGAAGTTATGAAACTTCGCTAGGTGTTTGTATCTCAAACCTGTTGTGTTTCTGGGTAACATCCCCAAAGCAGATTTATATCAAGGCTAGCCAGTCTACTTGATGGCCTATTAAGGACAATCAGCTCTTCCAGGGATCCTTCCTGAGATTGCTCCAGGCAGAACGTAGGCAATTAATGCCTCATGTCTCAGCAAGGCATATGCGACCCAGGACTCCATGTTTGTGCCAGTAACTTTCCGTGCACCTGGACTAAGCGATATAAACAGCAGACTGTGACTTTGTTCTTTGTCTTCATACCTGCTCCACATCTCTGGACTATGTTTTCTAACAAAGGGAAGCTTTTAACAAAAGACTGATGACCCCCAATTCTTTTGGGTGATCCACAGAGACTTATTGCAAGCTAATTGATTTAGCATCATTGGTATAAATAAATAAATAAATAAATGGAGATATCCCATCTCCTAGAACTGGATGGGACCTTGAAAGGTCATCGAGTCCAGCCCCCTGCCTTCACTAGCAGGACCAAGTACTGATTTTGCCCCAGATCCCCAAGTGGCCCCCTCAAGGATTGAACTCACAACCCTGGGTTTAGCAGGCCAATGCTCAAACCACTGAGCTATCCCTCCCCCCCCCAAAGACTTTCAATGGGAACTGTATATCTATCTTGCCAAGGCCCCTTTGTAAATCCCCCCCATGGTCTTCTTTTTGCTTCTCACTTTGTCCCCACATTAGCTGCTCTCTCTCTCTCTCTCTCTTCTGGAAGCAAGAAGGAAAACCAGAACCATGTGATCTGCCAGCTCTTTGCAGACCACCACTCAATGCCTCACAACTTAGAGATTGGAAACCTCTGCAGAGGATAGGTCATTGATTCAGAGCCATCTAGATCCCTTGTTAAGCTGGTGCAAGCAAACAGTATATGTTTCAATATGGCTAAATGCAAATGTATACATCTTGGAACAAAAACTGTAGGACATACTTACAGGGTGGCAGACTCTATCCTGGGTAGCAATGACTCTGAAGAAGATTTGGGTGTTGTAGTGGATACTCAGCTGAACAAGAGCTCCCAAGGTGACACTGTAGCCAAAAGAGCTAATGCAATCTTGGGATGCATAAACGGGGGCATCGCCTGTAGGCGTATAGAAGTTATTTTACCTCTACATTTGGCACTAATGAAACTACTGCTGGAACACTGTGTTCAGTTCTGATGCCCACAAGTCAATGGGGGTGCTGATAAACTGGAGAGAGTTCAGAGAAGTGCCACAGAATGATTAAAGGACTAGACTACATGCCTTATAGTGATAGACTCAAGGAGCTCATTCAATCTCAACAAAGAGAAGGTCAAGGGGTGACTTGATTACAGTCTATAAGTACCAACATGGGGAGCAAATATTCAATAATGGGCTCTTCAGTTTAGCAGAGAAAGGTATAACCCAATCTAATGGCTGGAAGTTGAGGTTAGACAAATTCAGACTGGAAATAAGTCATACATTTTTAACGGTCAGAGTAATTAATCATTGGAACGATTGACCACGATTTGTGGTGGATTCTCCATCACTCACAATTTTGAAATCAAGATTGGATGTTTTTCTAAAAGATCTGCTGGAGGAATTATTTGGGGGAAGTTCTGTGGTCTGTGGTATACAGGAGGTTAGACAAGGTGATCACAGTGGTCCCTTCTGGCCTTAGAATCGGACAGAAATGCAGTTGGTGAGCATCGGCAGAAAAAAGTAATAACTCTTCCTGTGTAAGTCTCCAGCAGAGAAACAAGCTGCTCTACCTGTGTGCACAAGGAAACTTAAGCTGCTTTCAAATGGCTGCATGAAAGAAATATCCTGCAAACCAGCAGGTGCATGAAATGATACGCTACCACTGAAAATGTCTGTGAGCGAGAGGCCTTGAATTGGATATCCAGCACTTCCATAACTGGAAGACCAGAGTAAGAAAACAAGACAAATTGGCTATTTATCATCCTTTGTCATGGGGTCTGTCCACTCTCTGCAAAAAGCAACTTTGATGTAAAATGAACAGTAGAAGTACAGAAATTGGGTGCAATGTGCAGATGCATTTATTGTCTCTATTCAGACTGACAGAAGGGCCAAGGAATAAAAACCCACTCCTGGACTCCCCTGAATGTTGATGTCCTTCAGATCAGGATCCCGACTTAATATCTTGGGCCAATCTTGAATTCATACTCTTCAGGAAGACATTGTCACCTGAATACCTGGACATTTCCCTGAGATTAAAAACCTATATGAAATATAAGCTGTTGGCTTCTTCTACAGTGTTCTGCAGAAGGCAGAAAAGTGGGCACAAGTATTGCTTAACCACTAAAGAGTAAATTACAGAGGCCAGGTCCACTTTTAAATATATTTTTGGAGGAGGTTCCTTTCCAAGAAGCAATCTGGTAATAGTGATTTCTAAAGTAATGTTAGGAACTTTATGTCCATAAATGTATTATTGTTGTTAGTTATTATTCAAATTACAGCAGTGCTTAGAGGCCACCAATGAGATCAGTGGCCCCATTGTGTTAGGTGCTGTACAAGCACACAGTGAAACAGTTGCTGCCTAACAGAGTTTATAATTTAAACAGAATAATAGTAGCCTTATTATCCCCATTTTACAACTAGGAAACAGAGATTCGGGCTCAGATCCTCAAAGGCATTTGGTCACCTAACTCCCATGGAAACCTTTGGGAGGATTTGGGCCTTAGTGACTTGCTAAAGATCACAGAGGACATCTATGACAAAGCTAGGAATAGAACCTAAGTACCTAAGAACCAGGCACCCATCGTTAATAGAACAGGTGGGCTCTGTTTAAAATTGCTACCTGGTGTAGATGGGTCTAGCAGTAAATCAGGCTGCACGCTTCACTCCATAGCTACCTTTATTTTATTTTATTTTATTTTATTGGGAGGGATAGCTCAGTGGTTTGAGCATTGGCCTGCTAAACCCAAGATTGTGAGTTCATAGATTCATAGATTCTAGGACTGGAAGGGACCTCGAGAGGTCATCGAGTCCAGTCCCCTCCCCGCGTGGCAGGACCAAACACTGTTCAATCCTTGAGAGGGCCATTTAGGGAACTGGAGTAAAAATCTGTCTGGGGATTGGCCCTGCTTTGAGCAGGGGGTTGTACTAGATACCTCCTGAGGTCCCTTCCAACCCTGATATTCTATGATTCT
Source organism: Chrysemys picta bellii (assembly GCF_011386835.1). Taxonomy (NCBI): domain Eukaryota; kingdom Metazoa; phylum Chordata; order Testudines; family Emydidae; genus Chrysemys; species Chrysemys picta. The sequence continues at coordinate 132,365,746 of NC_088795.1, forward strand.
ACATCCTGCGTCCCTGTCCCCTGCCACTACCATGAGACTCTATAATAAACTTTTAATGATTAAGAGTATCTTTCACACAAACTCTCTCCCCAAAATACTTTTCAGGGTTAAATACTAAGAATTGCAGACCTCAATAATAGTAGAAGGAGAGGGAAATTACAAAGTATGGGCAAAGGAGGAAAAAATAAGATGAGATATGAAAAGAGGCAACTGAGGAGGGAAAAAGAGAGAGGATGATATAAAATGGAAAGAGCTTCCTAGAATGTGCTTGTAACAATAATGATCTGGCAGAGTGGAGGGGCAGAGATAACAGGGAGGGGAGCAGTGAAAGACTCAGGGCAAAATGAACCAGTGGCATAAGCAGATGTAGCTCCATTAAAATTACCAGAATTTACCCCCGTTATATCATGTTCTGGGTTTGGACAGCACCAAGCATAATATGCTCTTGGTATGTGACTACGGCTCCTAGGCACTATGGTAATACAAATAACAATTAATTGAGCATGAAGCATTTTAAAAACAAATTAGGTGATTTCAAAAAAGGCAGCTGTGTCAAATGAGAAACCCAGGTGCATCACTTTTAACTGATGAAAAAAACACTACTGGACATAGACATGGGAACTAAGGGTGAGGGGATGCTGCGGCACCACCAGGTTTTATGTGGGGCTCCTGTCTGCTGCCCCACATCCAGGACTCAGCTGCCAGTCCTGCATCCGGGGTCCCAACTGCCATGCTGCGTCCGGGGTCCCGGCCACCAGCCAGTGCCCAGGGCTCCACTCTTGACCCGCCCCCACCCCTAGCTGTGGCCTCAGCCTCGGCCCCCTTACTCCTGTCTGGGTCCCCCCTCCCAGAGACACAGCCCTGTTCCTGGCCCCAGCTTGGGGGAGAGGAGGGGCGGACAGGGGTAAGGGGCTGGCTTTCAACACCTCCACTATTAAAAGTGTTCCAGAACCACTGCTACTTGAATGAGCTAGTGGGAAATGGAGAAATTGTCTGAACTATGCAAAGGAATGGCCAGAAAGAAAGAGAGCCTAGAACACAGACTGAGGAAGAGCAATGCGACATTCCTGATCCTAAATATACAATGTGTTTTCCCTAAGAGCATAAACTTTACAAATAATGATAAGCTAAGAACAGCTGCAGGGAGTTAGCTTTTGGCTGACAAGATGGATATAATGACATCCCAAGATAGAATATAAAGACAGGGTTTGTAGGCCATCTTTTGTGAGTTTTTGCTTCTCAAGAGAGAGTGGATGTGGGTGTGTATAAATAATCATGGATTTTATTCCAGCAAATGTCACTCATTAAAGATGAGTCCAGGAATAAGATTGGTCACAACTACAACTCCATCAACCAAACCCACCACCTGGAAGAAGTGGATCTTTTAAAACTGATACTTAAAAAAGCAAAGTTGTACTTTTGGCGGGGAGTGGGGATTACCCTTAATTCAACCAAAGTTATTTGCTAAAATTAAAGCAGAGAGAAAAAAAGTTCCAAAGAGACTTTTTAAAGAAAGAAATGTTAATAATAGACAGAGACTGGAATTTGCCTGGATCTACATGAAATGTGGTTGTGCAAAATAAATGAAAGAATGGAAAGAGGCTGGACCCAGAGATATTAAGGAGGTGGATAACCCTCTTATACTGGCCCAGGTGGTTGGCAGGGAGCAGCTGACCCTGCTCCAGCAAGAATCCCAGCACACAGGTGCTGGGAATCAGCTGAATAGTACCTTATTGTGATTGGCCCACCTCTCAGCTGGGCAATATAAAGCAGGGCCCAGTGCCATAGGGAATGGAAAACAAGGAGGGAGGGCTGTAACTAAAGAGGGGAGGCATGCATGCTGTAGGTAGGTGAGTGATTTTCTCTCCCCGCCCTTTCCCAATTTAGGGAAGTCCCTGTAGTAGATATAGGAGACCAGAGGGCTCTAGTCTGAGCCCTTCACAAGATGGTTGTTAATTACTTTTGCATTTTTTTTGCTGTTGTTTGTGAAAATATTAAATAGATCACAGAAGAGAAGGAAAGAATCTAAGCTGGATCTGGCTGACTATTTGTCCCCCAGTTGGTGATTAGGATCACTAGCCTATCCATGGTTTTGTGCTGGGTTCAAGGAAGACCTGTTTCTCCTACACACATTTATGCACTAGTGCAAAGGCTTACACATATTTTAAAATTTACTAACATGACTAGACCCATGTGTTCTAAAGTTTCCTGATAGTAAAATGAAGCCTGTGTATAAATCTTTGTAGGATTCAGGCCTAAAAAAGATCTGGATTAAAGATGTATATAGGATACTTCATGAAAACTGGTTAGTGTTTTACACTTTGCCCAAAGTTGGGATGAACCTCAGAAGTGGCAGTAGAGCAGCTGAGGAGTGATGAGAGGAATTTTGTAAGGAAACAATGGAGATAGTCTACCAACAAAATTCATATGGCCTCCCCTTGAGCTAGGATTTAAGTCTAATTCTAGGAGAGTTGTGTGTCTGTATTCAGTCTGGAGTCTGCACAACCACTTTCAGGCTACTTCATTGTAGTCTCTGTGATCATAGATAAGAGTAAACTGTGCATTGTGGGTGGATAAAGCTGTTCTGTGTGGCTTCACTACAGGAGCACAGTTAAGGGACTTTGGACACTTAAGCACCTATTGCGTTAGTTGTAAATAGTTGTTTTTCTTTTTAAGTTTCATTACAAATTGGAAACCCTAATTCTCTACTGCTTTGCACCTTGCTAGGCCATTTACACAAGTGAGAAATGGGTGTGAAGGGTGACAATCCTGATTTGGTCATATTTTACATCCTCTTTGCACAAGTGGAAATAGCTACACAGACTCTAAGTAGTTGGGATTCAGGTCCTGATTTTCCTAGGATTCTAATGCATTTTGGTGAAGTAGCACATTCCAGTAAGGTGTCTTACCCTTAGGTTAGGAATACTTATTCTCAGCATTAAGTTCAGTTTAATAAGGTTTGGGAATATTATGTAGATGTAATGGGCACTACCATATTATATCCTCTAAAACAGTGCCACTAAAGCCTCAACTGACAAAACATGAAGCTAATGAATTGATTAATGTTGTTATCAGAGTGGGCTTACCCTCAAAAACTTCAGCAGATCAGGGTACTAATTTTATGTCTTCTCTGTTAAATGAGGTGTACAAGCTTTTAAAAATCCCCCTCCTTCTCTCACACAGCTCCCTATTAGCCAGAAACAGATGGGCTTGTAGAGTGGTTTAATCAAACACTTAAGCAGATGCTAAGAAAATTCATCAGCAGTGAACCAAAACATTGGAATAAATTGTTACCTCTTGTTTTGTTTGCCTATTGGGAGGGCCCTCAATCAATTGGATACTTCCTCCCCTCACTCTGCCTCTTCAAAATGCTCCACAGGCAGCAGCCTGGAGGTTGTGTTGTCTGTAATTACGGAACATGGCAGCATCAAGCTTTCACCCTAGATAACAACATTTCTTAATAATGCTGTTCAAATATGCAAATGAAGGCCCGATCCAGCAGTCAGATCTGCCCAGCTGGGAGGATATTAATGGCAGCCACAGTCACTCTCAGTTTGAGATGGTCCGTGCCAAAAGCTTTGGCCAGACTCTCTGATGCGATTGAGCTGCCTCTGGTACAAAGACAGAGGGCTTGGGAGAAAGGTAGCTCTACGCTACTTTTATGCTCCCTGTGCTGTGTCATGTCCTGGCCTACATCAATCACATTAAGGAAATCAACTGGGAGTGTTTTGGTTAAGAAACAAGATGGGGACTGAGGAGAGCTGGGTCCATTCCTAGTTCTGCCACAGCCTTGCTGCATGGCCTCAGGCAAGACGTGCAGCCCCAGCTCCTCAAAGGTGTTTAGGCACCGTGATGAAGTGGGGATTTTGTAATATTTTTGGGACCTGTTTGTACCTCAGTTTCCCCTATGTGCTGCATTGTTACCTAGTGGATGGAAAAGGGCTGTTTGCTCTCAAGGCTGGTGAAGAGAGAGATATGGGTATTGCCTAGATGTCTGGGTCTTTGGCCACGTATCAATGGAGTTTTTGGGAATACAAGGCAGATCCAGTTGGTTGGACATTGACAACCAGCAGGAAAGGATCCAGAGGGACAGGGACTTCCCACCCTTTCGGCAGAGAGGCTGAGCAGCATTTCCCCAGCTCGGGGAAAAAGTACTGGAGTTGAGAAAAAGTTGACTGCTGGGGGCAGTTAAGGCTCTGACCTCGGTTTTGGACCAAAAAGGTCACAGAGAGAGCTTGAACAATGAAGTTCCCTCCAGCTTGGCTAGGTTGCCCGGAATGGATTATGTTTTAACCCACGTTCCTCTTATGCTGTGTTCCAGATAATTAATAGACCCTACTGCTCTGACAGTGTTGTATGAGTGCCACTACAAATGCTTGGCGAGGTGCATTAGTCCTTAAACGTAAAAGGAAGCATGTGTATAAATCCTACAAAGATTTATACACATGCTTCATTTTACTACCAGGAAACTTTAGAACACATGGTTCTAGTCATGTTAGTAAATTTTAAAATATGTGTAAGCCTTTGCAAGTTCAGGACACTAGTGCATAAATGTGTGTAGGAGAAACAGGTCTTCCTTGAACCCAGCACAAAACCATGGGTAGGCTAGTGATCCTAATCACCAACATGTGGGACCTGCGAGGGACTGTACCGGTGGATGGTCAACATCAGCAAAATGTCTCACGGCCCCGCAATCAGCTAACACTGATGAGCCACATGCGGCCCGCAGGCTGCAGGTTGCCCACCAGTGGACTACACTAAGGGCTTGTCTACATAGTCTTTATAGTACAGAAAAAGCTGTATACTTCTTAAAGTTTTCAACCCAGCTATCCTCTTTTATGGGCCTATGTTGCATTCAGTGCATCTCAGGGTATTGATCCTTCTCCATGTTATTTACCCAAGAGGCTATTGCTTTCAGGCTGAGTTATCCAGTTAGAATTCCCCAACAGCCCATGCCCTTCAGAGCTAAACTTTTTAAAAAATATACAACTTACCAGAAAGGGGGGAAATAACTATTTGCTTTAATTGCAAATCTCAGGCTTTATTTTTTAAATGCCCAGAAGTTACCTTTATTTTATTATTTAGCAGAAGATTGTTCCTGGATTAATATCTGCTTTAAAAGTAGATGTCATCTCCCTCTGAAAAGTTATTTCTACAAGGGGAACAACCTTCAAACTAGCTAAAAATCTCTTTGCTGTAGAGAGCAATAAATGTTTGCAGATATGAATCTGGTTATGGTTTATGGTGATTAAAACAGGAAATAATACTTGGTATTTGGTTTTCAAGACTGGAGCAGTAATTTGAAACAGACAGACCTAATAGCAGATAATGATATTTATGTCCAGATTGCCTTCAGGACTTCAAAGTGTGATGAGAGATTAATATCTTCTTGCCTACAGATCTAGAGGATTAGAGATTAGTTTGCAGTTACAATAGGGAAGCAAAGAGTGTGTGTGTTTCAGTAACCACTCTGATCAAACTACTATTAAAGAGTAAATGAATACATCATCTTCTGTATGTGAAAGGACTACAGATCAAACGTAGTGGTAGGTGTCCTTAATCCTGTATTTTATAGCAGAATGTAAGAGAACCAGAAAAGACCTGCATTCCAAGTTTCAGGCATTGGGGATGGAGTGTTTGCCATAGCAGGGCCATAATGGTTGCAGCTCCTTGCCAGAAGAAATCAGCCCAGATACACGCACCACAGATGACAAAGTATAGGCACTAACTCCGTGGGTGCTCTAGCCCCGGAGCACCCACGGAAAAAAAAATAGTGGGTTCTCAGCATTCACCAGCCACGGCTGTTTGCTGGCAGTGGCAGCACAGCCACTAATCAGGGAGGGGCTTGGAGGAATATAGAGGGAAGGGGTCTGAGCATGGGCAGGGCCTCAGGGGAGTGGGCGGAGCAGGGACAGGAATAGGTGTAGCAGGGGGCACCCCTGGGGAAAACGAAAAGTCGGTGCCTATGCAACAAAGGATAGCTTCACTGAATTCACTGAGGCATTATACTAAGGGATTGTCTATGTGGCCTTTTTTAAAAAAAAAGCTGTACAGTTTAAGTTTTTAACTCAGCTATCCTCTTTTATGGGCCTATACTGCATTCAGTGCATCTCAGTTTATTGCTCCTTCTCCATGTTAATTACCCAAGAGGTTATTGCTTTCAGGCCATAGCGGGACTCTAATGTTTGCAGCTCCGTGCCGGAAGAGATCAACCCTGGACAAACCAGGCAGGGATCAGATCAAGTTGTAAAAACATGTTTTTGGGAAAGCCTTTCCCTACTAGAATAGATACTCTTCTAAAAACAGAAACCCGTCCCCCCCTTCCCTTCCCTGCCCTGTAGAGGAAAAAAGAGGCTGTGTTGTTCCAGATTTTAGTTGTGTGTATTATCCCAGTCCAGGGAAAGAGTTAAGTATAATTTAAATGTTAAATCTTTTTGTCCCTTAAAGACTGATTTTAGTTTATACACCTACATAGCTGTCCATCTCTGAACGCTGGTTCCTTCTCTTTATTCCCTCTAGCAGTGGAGACCTCCTATCAAGGTCTGTTGTTGCAGGCAGGTGTTGCAACCTCTGCTCCCATGACAGACCATTAGCTCCTTCCTATTTTGATCGACTTTTGGTTTGTCCATTTAATCACAGAGGTTTTGGGGAGGACCCAGGGTCTCTGGAAGGGATGAAGCCTCCTAACAAGAAGTGGCAGGAAAACAAAAGTTCTGTTTCATCAGAAATGGAAAGTCTTGGAATTCTAGTTCTGCAGTGGAATGAGACTGATGCCTTGAAATTTCACACACAAAAATGAGACCCTAGAATAGCCAACCAGCCAGTGGTTAGGGCACTCATCTAGGATATTGGAGTCTAGATTCAAGTCCCTGATTTGGGACTTGAAGCTGGGTCTCCTACATCCTGAGTGAGCACCCTAAGAAGCAAGCTATGGGTTACCCTGGGGAGAGGTGCTTCCTGAAAACTTGCGGCTGACAATTTCGTCAAAACACATTCTGCAACGGATTTGTTTCAATACGTGTTTTTCTGAGAAGTCACTTCACAGAAAAATTCCTGACTAGCTCTTTTCCTGACCCTATGGATCCTGCTAATCCATATTATGAGATCTCCATATGCACAGAGGCTGGAGGCATATTGTAACGTGTATACGAGCATGTATTTCAATGGTAAGCGCCTTGAAACAGCATGTGCCATTTAGATTTTAGGATACGTTTGTATAATAGCTAGCACAATGGGGCCATGACTTGGTTAAAGCAGCTACATGCTACAGCAATAAGTGATACCGTAAATGAATGCTCCATGGAAGTGATTTGTTCCACCGAAAAAAATCAATGTTCTTTCACTGCTGAAGGTGGTTGCAGCTTCTTGATCTGAGAGAGTGATGTATAATTTGAATGTTAAATCTTTTTTCCTCTTAAACACTGATTTCAGTTTATACACCTACATAGCCCCTTTTAAATAGCAATTACTGTTGGATGACTGATCCTGGCAAAATGTGCCATCACACCCAACCTATGACACTGTCAATCACACTTTAATTACATAGCAGAAGGGGGACAAAGGCTCTGAGTCTGATATTTTTACACTGGAAGGTGAAGATAAATGTATGCATGCAAAAAGACAGGAAAATGCCACTGCTTAAAACCTAGCGATAAGGTGAGCCAAAGTGGGTGAAAGTAAGCCAGCCTGACTCACTCCTAAAACTCAAACCAAATCTCACTAGAAGCTTTTTTAAAAAATAAATAAAATAAAACCTATGTACTATGTAAAACTGAAAATGATTCACATTTCTACCATTCCAGGGCTATTCACTACAAGAAGGGAAAACAGCTCAAGAACAGTGCATATTTCCACATTTAAAGGGCATGGTTCTGCGGTTATGACTCCTGTGATGACGACCCATTGGAACAATGGAGTTATTCTTAATAGATAGAGTGTGGTGGAGAAAGGTCATTCTTTTTTGTGAAGGATTTTGATATTTTAGAAGGCAGTTTCCTTCTGAGTTGGAATGGAACCCCAAGATTTGAACAGTTATCTGCAAGAAGGAAATTAGCACTGCAAGGTAGTCTATCTGGTGGACTACCCTGGAAGCTCTGGCATCTCTGACTCAGAAGCAGTCTATGTGGAAGCTTGCCTGGAACCATTAAATGTCTAGGTTTTAACTAACTGGGGGGCGGAGGTAGTGTTGAAATTTTCCAAACACCTCTTCTAATTGTTACTCCTGATGGACACCATCATAGCCAGAGGTCTGCTCCAACAAACTCATATTGACTTCTGTGAATGTTGCTTAAGGTACCAAGTGCCCACTCAGTTCTGAAGCTTCACTTGAGACCTTGATCTTGAAGATTTCCAGTTAGATTTTGCTAAGATGCATAAAGTCTATTTATACTTGAACGACAAAAATCTTGAGATTTGCTCATTGTTACAGTAGTTCATGCATGGCTTGCTTTCCCAGCTGTATATGTAAGAGCAAAAACTTCAAAGTAGAGCTGGTTGGAAAACAAGTTTCCATGGGAACTTCTGACATTTTGAAGTTTGCTCTGAAGTGGAACAAAGTCAAAATTTCTTAGTTTTCTTGAATATACGTTTTATTTGGACACATCAAAACAATGTCAATATTACAATAAGTTTAAAGATAAGCGAAATGAGTTAAGAGAACACTATTTCATCAAAGTGGGAATCAAAACCATTGCATTTACCACTGTCAATCTCAAAATTAATTGGAATTTGAATGTTTTGTGAAAATGTAACTTGTGAGGGTAAACTCTCTTTTTAAAAATCTGTAACTACAAAGATATAAGATAAATATTGTTAGCTAGGCAAAAGGAAAATCCAAACCAATATCCAGGTCATCATTTGTTTATTCAGCTTCATCTTATCTATTATAAATACCCGGTGCTCTTGAAGATCTTTTTATGTCTTCCTCATATTTTTAGGACTGTGTTCGTCATTGACAGAACATTGTAAATATTCATGAAACTGCACGGATAACAAGTGAACGTGTCTCCTATAACCAATCCATAACATGAGCAACAGTGATAGTCCATGTTACTCAGCTATTGTTTCACTAATAAATCTGAAATAACTGGGATAAATTACTGTGAAAAGTGAGAAGGTTGCTGATTTTCCATGCCTATTGGCTTCTCTGCTAAGAATAGAAGTTTTCCTGTCCGTTTTTGTGATATGGACATTAGAGCTGTCTGGAATTTCATTCCAAAGTGTGATTTGTTTTTTTTTTTTTAAATATAAAATTTGGCCAAACTTCAAGGCTTTGCAAAAAAAACCTTTTTTTAGTTTTCCATTCTTTGGGAAAAGCTTTTGTTGTTGTTGGTTTTCCCAGTTTAGCTTTTCATTTAGTGATTTCAGTGTAGCATTTTCAGTCGGGGATCTTTTATTTTTTCCATTGCTAGTCACAGGGTGAGATTTTGAAAAATCTGTTTTTCAAAAAGAAAACTAATTCTGATGTTAAAGTCTGGAAAACTTTGTAAAAAAAAAAAAAAAAAAAAAGAGCATTACCAACCCTCCCCGCCCCCCCCCCCCCCCGCCCCGAAGTCTTCAGTAATTTCAACATTTTTCCTAAAAGTTGCAAAGTCAGTTCTACTAGACACCAAATCTGTTAAGAACTCAGAAGTGGTCACTGGATCAAGTTCTGGCCTGTTCTACACCTCCCGAGGACCCTCAACAAGGCTGTGCATGTTGTGACACTTTTTGGGGTTATTGGAGTTGTCCAGAGTGAATCACTGCCACCTGCTCACAGCCTTGTCTGTGCCCATCAAGTGAAAAACTCCCTAGTCACCAGCTGTTGCTCTTTCCTTCTCTTCCCTCCTGCAGACTAGCAGTCTATTTGTGCCACTTTGTCACATGGGAGTGCCCAGTCCCTTGTCTTCTGGACCACCTGCATTGTACATCAATCTGCACATCGAACTGTACCTCCATGGAAACAGTGTACTGGCTTCACCTCAGTTCCACACTCTCCTGAATATAAGGCATTTAAACAGCAATTTGGTTTTACTATAGACATGCCTAACAGAGCTTGAGATAGAGATTCAAACAAACAAGTATCAGGGTTTAGAAACAAAGTTACATAATCTGTAGCCTATAGCTACTAACTAGCTTTCCTCTCTAATAAAATCTTTCTCACCTAGTGGTCAGTTCTCACATTTGTCCATGTAGTCCATGGGATCCAGCTCTCATGAGACACCTTGCTGGCAGAGTCTGTCCTCTGTAATAGATAACTTGAGCCAATCTCTTCTTCTGCTCTTATACCATTCCAGGCTATTGTCTCTTAGCTCTAGCAGCCCCCCTCTGCAAAGAGCTTTCCTGGGGTTCATTTGTCTCTTGCCATTGATCAACTCTCCACTGGTTCAGACAGAAAACAAAGTGCTGTCTCAATAGATATCCACTGTTCTCAACATTGACTGAGTTAGTCTTGAGGACCGCCCCCCTTGCCACAGTGTACAAGTCTCACTTCAACAGTTTTGCAACCTAATATTCTATACATATCAAACCACTTCCCCACACAGACATCTTGCAGTATTGCCAGCTGCTTCTTAGCTTTTGGCGGAGACCCCACACAACGCCGGTTGGTGAAATATTAAGATGGCTGAACACAGGGGGTAATATACCCACCTAGGCAGGTCTGTGTCACACTTGTCAAGGCAGAATTTGTCCCACAGATGCATTTCAGATTATAATGAGAGTAATCACTGCAAGCCCAACCTGGAATTGGGTGAAACTCTGTATCCCCACCATTCCCAGTCTTTCCTCCCCAACCAAATTATCAAGTCCCTGATACTATTGTATTCATTTCAAAGTATGCAGCGTACTGTGTAGGCAGCCAATTTTGTGAAGAGATGGGATTTTGCTATCTCAAGAATCAAAACTGGCAAATATTTTCTCAAGTTAACACTTGCATTGACTTATTTGAGAGAACAACTGTGAGAGATGTGAGCTTAACATGTTGGTGTGCTGCTGATTTTAATCTCCCAGCTAGCTTATTCATTTTTATTAGGATAGTTTGAGAAGTTCAGGGATCATCGGTGGATAATTATACTTAGCATTCAATCCACATTTTTGTTTATTTGCCTGTCACCCTGAATAATGACTGTAAAAACTGAAGCACGTAATTCAGTGTAAGAACTGGTATTAGTGACAACGTTAAATGTGAAAAAATTAGAAGTCAAATTATCAAAAGATAGTGTTGCAGTAGAAACTAATTTGAACAGATATTGTAAAAGAACCATTGAACTATTTTTCTATAGTAGAGAGTCAAATTAACAAGTATAGTCTTGTGGTTAAGCCACTGACTAAGGACTCAGGGTTCAAGTCTCAACTCTACCATAGAGTTCCTGTGTTACCTTGGGCAAGTCGGTTAGGCCAGGTCTATGCTACAAAATTATGTTGATTTAACATACGTTGGCATACAGCCACTGTAGTTATTCAATTGTGTGTGTGCACGCTTGGCTCCTCGTGTCGGCGGAGCGTGTCCTCACCAGGAGTGCTTGTATTGATTGAATGGTCAGTGTAGGGCATTGTAGGATGCCTCGTGGAAGCCAGTAACAGTCTATGTAAGTAACGCAATGCCTACACAGATACGGCACCAATCTAATTACATTGACCATGACGCTATGCCTCTCCAGGCGGTGGTGTTATTAAGTAGGCGTGCAGAGGTACTTATGTCAGTGGGAGTCCAACTTAAGTGAAGACATTTTCATAGCTAGGTCAATGAAAGGCAACTCCCGTCAACCTAACCCTGGAGCGCAGATCAAGCATCACTCTGAGTACTCAGTCCTCCAACTTAAAATTGAGATAATGATTCATTTATGTTTAAGCTTGTTAGGGCAGGGACTCTGACAGAGATCCACCAGAGGACTTAAGTCTATAGTTTAGGCACCACCAAGATCCTAAAAACCTACACTTGGCTCCCATCTAATCATATAGGTACCTAAAATCCTTGGTGCTTAAGTTTTAATTGTATAAGTCCCTGGGGTGGTTGTGAGTGTATATGGGGGGAAGAGTGGGGAGAGAGAGTGACTGTCTTAAGGGACTGATTACAGTGCAGAGGCGTCTAAGTTCTAGCATTGTGTACTAAATGGTCTGTGTGGAGCCTGCTGGCATGCTCTGACAGTTCCCCAAAATACTAATTCAGTGCCATTTCAAACAGTTCTACATTAACATGCACTACGGAACTTTTAGAGCACACCAGGAGGGTCCACAAGGGCCAGTGTGTGCACAACATTTTAGGGCACATTACAATTTACAGACCCTGCTAGGGGCTAATGCACCTTGTACAGAAACTTAGGGCTTATCAGGCAGGTGCCTGGATGTCTACCTCACACCTAAACCCCAACACCATCAAAGAAGGTGAGGGGCAAATAAACTACTCACAGGGAAGAATTAATAGGGGAGGTAGAAATGGGTGGCAGCCTGGGCAGCAGTGACCATGAGATGGTCAAGTTCAGGATCCCAACAAAAGGAAGAAAGGAGAGCAGCAGAATACGGACCCTGGACTTCAGAAAAAGCAGACTTTGACTCCCTCAGGGAAGTGATGGGCAGGATCCCATGGGAGGCTAACATGAGGGGGAAAGGAGTCCAGGAGAGCTGGCTGTATTTTAAAGAAGCCTTATTGAGGGTGCAGGAACAAATCATCCGCATGTGCAGAAAGAAGTGCAAATATGGCAGGCGACCAGCTTGGCTTAACAGAGAAATCTTCGGTGAGCTTAAACACAAAAAGGAAGCTTACAAGAAGAGGAAACTTGGACAGATGACTAGGGAGGAGTATAAAATATTACTTGAGCATGCAGGGGTGTAATCAGGAAGGCTAAAGCACAATTGAAGTTGCAGCTAGCAAGGGATGTGAAGGGTAAAAAGAAGGGTATCTACAGGTAAGTTAGCAACAAGAAGAAGGTCAGGGAAAGTGTGGGACCCTTACTGAATGGGAGAGGCAACCTAGTGACAGATGATGTGTAAAAAGCTGAAGTACTCTTTTTTTGCCTCGGTCTTCACAGACAAGGTCTGCTCTCAGCACAGTATGGGGAGGAGGTGAGCAGATCTCAGCGGTGAAAGAACAGGTCAAAGACTGTTTAGAAAAGTTGGACATGCACAGTTCCATGGGGCTGGATGCAATGCATCCGAGGGTGTTGAGGGAGTTGGCTGATGTGATTGTAGAGCCATTGGCCACTATCTTTGAAAATTTGTGGCCCTCAGGGGAGGTCCGGGTGATTGGAAAAAGACAAATATAGGACCCATCTATAAAAAAGGGAAGGAGAACCCGGGGAACTGCAGAACAGTCAGCCTAACCTCAGTCCCTGGAAAAATCATGGAGCAGCTCCTCAAGGAATCCATTTTGAAGCACTTGGAGGAGAGGAAGGTGATCAGGAACAGTCCGCATGGATTCACCAAGGGCAAGTCATGCCTGACCAACTTGAATCACCCTCTATGATGAGATAACTGGCTCCGTGGATATGGGGAAAGCATAACTTGACTTTAGCAAAGCTTTTGATATGATCTTCCATAGTATTCTTGCCAGCAAGTTAAAGAAGTAGGGATTGGATGAAAGAAGTATAAGGTGGATAGAAATCTGGCTAGATCGTTGGGCTCAATGGATAGTGATCAACGGCTCCATGTCTAGTTGGCAGCCAGTATCAAGCGGAGTGCCCAGGGGTCTGTCCTGGGGCCGGTTTTGTTCAACATCTTCATTAATGATCTGGATGATGGGATGAATTGTACCCTCAGCAAGATTGTGGATGACACTAAGTTGGGGGGAGAGGTAGATATGCTGGAGGGTAGGGATAGGGTCCAGAGTGACCTAGTGATTTGGCCAAAAGAAATCTGATGAGGTTGAACAAGGACAAGTGCAGAGTCCTGCACTGAGGATGGAAGAATCCCTTGCATTGCTACAGGCTGGGGGCTGACTGACTAAGCGGCAGTTCTGCAGAAAAGAACTGGGGGATTATGGTGGACAAGAAGCTGGATATGAATCAACAGTGTGCCCTTGTTTTTCAAGAAGGCTAACAGCATATTGGGCTGCATTAGTAGGAGCATTGCCAGCAGATCGAGGGAAGTGATTATTCCCCTCTATTCAGCACTGGTGAGGCTACATCTGGAGTATTGTGTCCAGTTTTAGGCCCCCCACTACAGAAAGGATGTGGACAAATTGGAGAGAGTCCAGTGGAGGGCAATGAAAATGATTAAGGGTCTGGGGCACATGTCTTAAGAGGAGAGGCTGAGGGTATTGGGCTTATTTAGTGTGCAGAAGAGAAGAGTGAGGGGAGATTTGATAGCAGCCTTCAACTATATAAAGGGGGTTCCAAAGAGGATGGATCTAGGCTGTTTTCAGATGTGGTGGCAGATGACAAAACAAGGAAAATGGTCTCAAGTTGCAGTGGGGGCGGTCTAGGTTGGATATTAGGAAACACTATTTCACTAGAAGGGTGGCGAATCACTGGAATGGGTTACCTAGGGAGGTGGTGGAATCTCCATCCTTAGAGGTTTTTAAGGCCCAGTTTGACTATGCCCTGGCTGGGATGATTTAGTTGGTGTTGGTCCTGCTTTGAGCAGGGGGTTGGACTAGATGACCTCCTGAGGTCTCTTCCAATCCTGATCTTCTATGATTCTATGAAGGTAACACTTCCCTCACCTAACTCCTCTGTGAGCCAACAGGGATGCTCTGAGCAGGCCCAACTTCACTCCACACACAACCACCTGTGGGAGAGGACTCCCTTATAACTTTTAGGCCCATGGTTAGGGAACTCTTCCATGGACTACAGAGTCACTTACTCTATCTGGCCCAATGAAGGTTTGGTTATTTATCAATGTAACCCTTGTGACATGTACTGTATCATTTGACTTTGTTTGTCCAGGGGAGGAGACATAGCTCTTAGCTGTCTCTTACCCTGTCTCTGTGTATGTGCAAAAAGCAGGGCAGGATAGCTAAGCTAGAAGAATCCAGAACTGCCAGATGCTGTTCTGGAACTTTATCTGACATACTCAGAAGCTGTTTCTGAGGCTGTATATGAAGTTTTTATTGTGGGCAACCCACCTGGTAGGTCACACTCTGAGAGCTGAGCCAATCAGTGCTCAGGGGGGAGAAGATGTTAGACAGTCCTGTGGACTCATCAGGTGATTATTGCAGGACCAAGAAATGTCTGCTGTCATGGCTTGGTCCCAAACACTGTACCCCTCTGGATACAGGTCTGTGCTATTCTGGCATTACTAACAAGAGAAGCCCTCCATTAGGATAATGTTTGGGCCACCTTGGGCCTGTTTTATGGACCTTGAGGGAGAGCATTTGTTATTCCTTGCAGCTACAGAGCTTGTGGAACTGACACTGAGATATAAGCAAACTGCTCTAAACTGGGATTCTGACTCAGTTAAAGAGAGAGAATGGGGCAGCACTTAGTGAGGTAAAGATTTGTCAATTCTTGTCTAATGTAACTGGGCTTATGGAGAGAATCTAGTGCCCCCTAAAGTGAAAGCCTTACAGAGATCCAGGAAATGGATATTCTATATGCTGATCCCAATCCCTGTAGCACCTTGGCTACAGACTTCCGTCTCCCCAGCAACTGAGGACCAGTCATCTATTAACCCAAGGGCTAGAATGCTGCTGCTAGCTGTGGAGACCCCAGATTGTTGGTTTTGCCGACAGGGGTGTGGAGTGTTTGAAAGGACAGATACTGCCATTTCTCAAACTCTGAAGAGGCCAGGTGACACTGACTACATATTGTGGTCAAAAAGACTGATAAGTCATCCCTGAGAGAAAATCACACAGGCATGTGTTTTGATGTGTGTGATAAAGCAGAGAAAATATTCTGTTGGAACCCTACATCTGAATGTTTAACTCACTTTCCCCTCCTTTCTATAAGGAACGCAAATAGCTTGACTATAGGACATTACATTTTTAAATTAAAATTCATAGTATTCCAGATACTATTCACGATGCGTGATGTGTACATTAGATGTTTGTTTTACTAAGAAAATACAGGGTGCTCCCTTGAAAATGGATGTGAATAATTCCCAGTCAGTTCATCAGGGTTTTACATAGAGTAGCTCTGAGGTTTTTGAAAAGTCAGAACTGTAGCCTGGGCTTCAGCAAACAGTTAAGCTGAGGTGTGGGAAGGAGGTGGGGGAGTGTACAGTCACACAGACTATTGCCTGACTATCCCCCTGTCCCCATTACACTTTGCTACATCTTTCAGTTTTTGATCATGGACCTTTAGCTCACGATGCTCTCACTGCTAGAGGTCCCTGGTGTCAAATAAGATGGCGGCTGTCACTTAAGATGTCAATCTTCATATGGCTCTCCTCTACTGTTTCCCAAGGGCACTTATTGCTCCACAGGAACAATAGACCTGGATGAGTGGGCCGCATGGATGTGCTGGCCGCCGCTTCCTGCAGCTCCCATCAGCTGGGAACAGCAAACTGCAGCCACTGGGAGCTGTGGACAGCCATGCCTGCGGACGGTCAATGTAAACAAACTGTCTCACGGCCCGCAGCCGCAGGTTGCCTACCAAAGACCTAGGCTGTTACTAAGAACAGGAGTACTTGTGGCACCTTAGAGACTAACAAATTTATTAGAGCATAAGCTTTCGTGGACTACAGCCAACATCCGAAGCATCCAAAGAAGTGGGCTGTAGTCCACGAAAGCTTATGCTCTAATAAATTTGTTAGTCTCTAAGGTGCCACAAGTACTCCTGTTCTTTTTGCGGATACAGACTAACACGGCTGTTACTCTGAAAACTGTAGGCTGTTACTGTTATGCAGTTTGAACAGGGAATTCTAAGCAGCAACTGGAGGATAAGTTATCTACAATGAAGCCTGTTATATTAAAAGATTGACAATTTGACCCATCCAGAGTTGAGCTGAAATAAAGACATCAGACTCAAGACCTACAGCTATCCCCCATGACACCTAAATTACCACCGCCCATTCTTAAGTTAGAGCTTCACCTTGAAGCTGCACGCATTTACTCCAGCTGAGGATCTGGTCTTTGTTACTTGAAGGTTTTTCCCTCATTCCCAGAAATATCACCCTAAATGGGGCAGCAATTTCATGCATGGCCTTGAATCACCAGCAAATAAGCAATAGCCCAGCTCTGTTGTTCCCGGCACTACTGCTTGGAATAGGCATTTTATCTGGGAGCATAGGAACATTCCCACTGCAAGAGTCATTTTCACTTTGAAGGTTGAAAGTCCAGTGTGCTGCCTACCCCATTCATTCACCCAGAATATGCCAGTTTTCTTCAAGATCAGGAGGAGAATGATGTTTGAAGTCAATGGCATTTGATTTCCTGCAGGTGGTGGGAGAACTTGAGCCCTGGAGCTTCTCCTGTGAGCAGATGTTTAAACTATACACCTCTGTGGAGCTACTTCTTCACATAAGATGTTGTTCTTATTCCTGTGAGCAATAACAGACTAAGAGAAAATGTAGAGTCAAGGCTATTTAAAACTCAACAACATAGTTTGATTCAGCTTGAGGCGTCAACACGCACAATAGAAGGTGCAGGAGCAAAAAAGCAAGACATTCTGTGTAGCAAGTTGTCTTATGAGATGCAAAGATAATTCCAAAGCATTTTATTGTCTGCAGTGTTATGTATTGTGACAGACACAGACCAGTGGGGTACAGGAGTCTGGTAGAGGGCAAATATACTGCTCACTGAATGAGTAGTTTTCGGTTCCCTGAGTGACCAGAGCAGGGGCTGCACTAAAGTAATCAGGAACCTGCTAGAACCAGTTAAGGCAGGCAGGCTAATTAGGACACTTGGAGCCAATTAAGAAGAAGCTGCTAGAATCAATTAAGACAGGCTAATCAGGGCACCTGGGTTTTAAAAAGGAGCTCACTTCAGTTTGTGGTGGGAGTGTGAGGAGCTAGGAGCTGAGAGTGAGAGGGTGTGCTGCTGGAGGACTGAGGAGCACACGCGTTATCAGACACCAGGAGGAAGGTCCTGTGGTGAGGATAAAGAAGGTGTTTGGAGGAGGCCATGGGGAAGTAGCCCAGGGAGTTGTAGCTGTCATGCAGCTGTTACAGGACGCACTATAGACAGCTGCAGTCCATAGGGCCCTGGGCTGGAACCCGGAGTAGAGGGCGGGCCCGGGTAGCCCCCAAACCTCCCAATTGACCTGGACTGTGGATTCTCCCAGAGGGGAAGGTCTCTGGGCTATTCCCCAACCCATGTGGTGAATCTCTGAGGCAAGAAAATCTGCCAATAAGCACAGGACCCACCAAGATAGAGGAGGAACTTTGTCACAGTATATAAATGATAAACTTGTCCTCCTCAAGATCTCATAGGCATTAAGCATTAGATCTGCTGATCACACAAGGAAGTGAGATGTGTTCTTCTGAAAAGCACACAGGAGCATGACATGAAGCTTAATTTCTCCTTTGTGTTAATGTCCTTCAGTAATCTGAGCAGAGCCTTACTTCCCTCCTCCCATTTCTGGTTGGCTGTGTTCATTTCTTAAATGCAGCACTGACAAGGGTCTCAAAGGAAGGGCAGGTTGCAGCAACCACCCAAGCTAATGAAGATGCTAATTTGTGTTTAGCGTGCCTTTGAAAGGACCATTTCTGTACACCTAGAGCCAGATTCCACTTTCTCTACTGAATTTACACTAGTGTAAAATCAGGGCATAGTGGGATCAGAATCAGACCTCTACTTATTGAGTTGTGTGAAAAGAAGAATTTAAGATCTTGTAGGGGAATTAATTCCTATGGAGAGGGCAGGCATAGGGAATGATGTTTGTTTCCTCAAAAAGATGAGATTAATCAGTCTGTGCAAGATTCCACTAACTCACAGTAAGAACAAACCTTTTAGCTTTTGCCTATAGTGAATAAGCCAGCATACTCCTGGTATTTTTATATTCCAGCAGCCTTTCAATCATGCAGTAGTATGAATTCACAGGACCCATTGCAACTGATTTATTTTATGAATATTCTTAAGGCGTGGATTTTAACAGAACCCTTTTATTTAAGCTACATCCATTTATTTTCTCCTATCTGCAGAATCTCATGAATTATCACAGCGTACAATAAAAGGACACATTTCTAGCCTATTGCTGTATTGCATTGCTGGCACTCCACAAATTCCATTCTTGGCTAACAAACCCAGGTCAGGTTTTTAGGGTTACACAGCTTTTGAATTATATAATAATTTTTTTTGTTGCAGCGAGCAACAAAAGGTGATGGGGGCAGACAAAATCCAAAAGGCAGAGGAGGAGATCTGTGAGAACAAAGAGAAACCAGGTAGCTGATGAGTTGCAAACGCTCATTACAGTAAAGAAAATGCGAAGTCAGCAAGCCACATCAGGTTATTTCATGTAAGTAGATGATATTTGATTGTGCTGAGTGCAATTGTACACAACAGTTATGGGCTCATTGATCTAGAGCTGTGCTAATAAATGACTCTTTTTGATTCACTGGTCAACCTAAACATTTAAAAAAAAAATCAGGTCAAACTAAGTTGTTTTGTTTGACCTGAATCAAAATTTGTTTTAAAAGGCAAAATTTGAAAGAAAAGTTTTCCAGTTGTCTGATTCAAAATGTGGTCTTTTTAAAAATGTCAATTTTGGGGGGAATTCCCCCGCCCCATCCCCAAAACCATACCAGTTCAGCACATTTGACACATTCATCCATATTTCAGTCAACCTTTTGGCCAAAAAGTGTTGCCTAGCTCTATATGGAGTACTTCTATCTAGAATAGTTACTCCAACCGGTTTCTGAAAACATCTGCTCAATGTGCAGCAGAAGTCAAAAAAGCTAATACTTAAGAACCATTAGGAAAACTATGGAAATATTCTAATGCCACTATATAAATCCATGGTACACCCACATCTTGAATACTGCGTGCATTTCTGGTCACCCTATCTCAAAAAACATATTAGAACTGGAAAAAATATAGAGAAGAGCAACAAGCGAGGGTATGGAACAGCTTCCATATGAACAGAGAGTAAAAAGACTCGGACTGTTCAGCTGACAAAAGAGGGAGGGGGGATATGATAGAGGTCTATAAAACTTAACATGGGAACTAAGGGTTACCCAATAAAATTAATAGGCAGCAGGTTTAAAACAAAAAAGTATTTCACCTAATGCACAGTCAACCTGTGGAACTCCTTGCCAGAGGATGTTGTGAAGTCCAAGACTATAATAGGGTTTAAAAATGAACTAGATATATTCATGGAGGATAGGTCCATCAATGGCTATTAGCCAAGATGGTCAAGGATGCAACTCCATGCTTTAGGTCAGTGGCTCTCAACCTCTCCAAACTACTGTACCCCTTTCAGGAGTCTGATTTGTCTTACATACCTACAAGTTACACCTCATTTAAAAACTATTTGCTTACAAAATGGGACATAAAAATACAAAAGTGCCACAGCATACTACTACTGAAACATTTCTCACTTTCTCATTTTTAACCATATAATTATAAAATAAATCAATATCGTACTTACATTTCAGTGCATAGTATAATACAGCAGTATAAACAAGTCATTATGTAATACTGACAGACCCAAGTCGTTGGTGGACAGGCTTGAATCTGGGACCTCTGGCAGTCATTGGCATTAAGTATCACTGGGGCTAGACTGGTTCCCAGGGAGGTCTAGACCAGTTTCCTGAATAAGCATTAAATCCTGATGCCACTTGAAGTCAAAGGCAAAACTGAGAGCAGGATATGGCCCCACAAGTGCTGTTGACTCTATATATTAGACTATCCAAACATACTGACTGCTTCATTTACAAAATGCTGATTCACTTCAAAAATTAACCCATAAGATTCATTTTATTCAAAGCATGTTGCTGTTTTGTTTCCAACATGACAATGGATGTTAAATAAATCAAGCTGCAATAAATGCAACTTTAAAAAAAAAAATAGTAGTCCATGTCTGACAGCTTCCTTTAAGATGTGGACTAAATGCCCAGATACTCAACATATAGTTCTTTTAAGTACAAGAGAAACTATGCCCTGTTGATAAAGGAAAGGAAGTCTCAGATGCGAGGGGTTTAGTTTGATTCCACTGGTGAGTGTGAGTTACATGTCCACCTGTAACTGATCCAGAGGCCAAGAGTTTTACAGCTGCTAGCTACAAAGTCTGACTAGCTCAATCTGTCAAGACTTGTGTTTTTTAAGCTCTGGAGGTGCTCAGTTTGTTCCCACATGTTGGCCAGGATGGCAGTCATCACAAAAGTGGGGCTTATCTGGGATCCTCTCTAGCTAAAAGCCCAAAGCTTTAAAATTTGAGTTAAAGAGACAGTCTCTTTACTATGATGCTGTAACAGACCCTATGCTCTGTGGCAGCGGGGATATTAACAAACTCTCTAGTGGGTTATACAACATTGAAACTTTTGTTTCGATATTTTGATTTGAGATGGTATAACCCTCTAGGCTTCTGCACTTCCTCTCCTACATGGTTGCTTACTGCACTCTCTCTGTCTAAATAAATAATGTGGGGTGGGGCTGGACTGGGGTAGAGGTGTATTTGTATAAGGTAATATCAAAGCCATTGTGACCGATATAGCAATTTCCTGCAATCTTTGACCAACACTATTGAATTTTTTGCAATATTTTAGAAGTTGGTTGTATTAAAATACAAGTGTGTATGTATTAGGGAGGAGACATGTCTACTGTAAATAGTGGGAAACTCTTTTGAGCATCAGAGGACTCTTTGAAACAATGTGCTACCCGAAACAGATTAAAGAGTATTCCTAGGAAATACTTGGGAGGAGGGGAATGTGACTTCTTGTCTCTGGACCCAGTCTTTTGAAGTTGCACTCTGAGGAGAAAACCTTCGTCTGCTGATCACTTGTTACATGAAGTTGGTGATCAGAATCTCCAAAGGAAATAAGAGTGACTCAGATTCATGGGTGTCCTTGTCCTGAGCTAAGTACTTGGTGGGGTTTGAAGGACAGTTCACAGGCCTGAGCCCTGTTACAGGTTGGAGTGGGAGTTATCTCTGGTAAGCATATTAGCATACATGTAGATTCTTTAACATAGCTCTGTAATGCTATTCCCTTAAGAATAAATGTGCTTGCTGAGAAATCTGTGGGGTAACAACTGTGGAACATGCAAAGCAGGCCTTTTGAGGCACTCTGTACTGCTGGGGAATTCAATGTAGGTGGGGCATGGTGCAGTCTGGAAGAACCCTCGTCAGGAGAGAGTGTCACACCTCATCATCCAACAGACGTGATGACTGGAGAGCTGGAATCCCGAGAGTGGGTGCTTATGCTGGGTGTCAAGGGGGGAAAATACCAGTGCAGCTTCCCTGAACTCTGAGGGTCATAGGTAGCTACCAACCTAATCACTGAAGTCTATTATTCGTATGTAGGCTACAGTAGATTTTAAAGAGGCATTTGAGAGACTAAGATGGTGCTTTACAGATTCTGATGGGGCATTTCCCCATATGTAAGGGACAGTACTCAAGAACAGCAGACAAGTGAGAGATCAAAGCTTGCATACTTGGCAGATATCAACTCTGCAGTACGCATAAGAATTCTATTGAGAACGGCTGCCCTCAAGAGATTCAGTCATTTTTTGCTTTCTTAAGAGGTTTTAGCACTTGTAAATTTCAGGTAAGCATTACAAATTATGGTGGTTTTAGCTAAAGTTTGAACTCTTTGGGGAGAGGGAGGGATGGAGGAGAGAAATTTTGCCATCATTGGATTTTCTATTATCCACTATTAACATTCTCAGCCCATCCAATACATTTCCCTCGTTCTAATAAATCTGAATTTCCAATGAATTAATGATAGTCTCTAAGTGATGGAAATTCTCATAACATGTCATTCCACTGTTTGATAAATGCCTTGTCTAATGCACCAAAATAGCAGCATAAGATTTTAATTGTGGAAACAAGTTTATTTTAAAATGCATAGTCTTGAAGACTAATTTAGCTTCATGCTGGGTAGTTTAAAACATATACATTTGGCTCATGAACAGTGGTGATGAAACATTGTCAGTCCCAGGATATTAGAGAGACAAGGTGGGTGAGGTAATATGTTTTATTGGACCAACTTCTGTGGGGGAGAGAGACACAAGCTTTTGACAGGTTTCGGAGTAGCAGCCGTGTTAGTCTATATCCACAAAAAGAACAGGAGTACTTGTGGCACCTTAGAGACTAACAAATTTATTAGAGCATAAGCTTTTGTGGGCTACAGCCCACTTCTTCAGATGCTTTTGAGCTTGTCAAATTCCTTCGAAAACTTCTCACCCACAGAAGTTGGTCCAATAAAACATATTACCTCACCCACCTTGTCTCATGAATACTGAGGAAGATTTGGACTCCAGTACTGGGTTATTTCCTAGTAAAGAGAATGAATGTATGGTGGGGAAGGAAAGGTTTAGGCTAACTTATCCAAACCTAGGTTTGTTTAGAGTTTGTATAGATCCAGAAGATATGGCTTTTGAAGAAGAATATTACAACACAATAGTAGAGCACAGCTTACAGCTTCCGTAGCTCCAAAAGCACAGGTTTATAGAAAAGACTCGGCAGCACCATAGTCTAGTAAAGAGGGCACTGAACTGAGACTCAAGACTGTTTTGTTCCTGCTTCTGCTACTTATCTGCTGCTTAATCTTAGGTGAGTAACTTCCCTTCTTTGACTGCTTCCCTTTCCATGTTTATTGGTAGTGTGTAGATTGACGGCTCTTCAGGGTAGGTATTGTCTCTCACCATGTGTTTGTATAGCCCCTCTACACCATCAGCTGGGTCATTTAAGTAGTAATTATAGGGCACATCTTCACTACCCGCCGGATCGGCGGGTAGCGATCGCTCTATCGGGGATCGATTTATCGTGTCTAGTGTAGACGTGATAAAATCGATCCCTGATCGCTCTGCCGTCGACTCCGGAACTCCACCGCAGTGAGAGGCAGAAGCGGAGTTGACGGGAGAGTGGCAGCGGTTGACTTGCCGCCGTCCTCACAGCCAGGTAAGTCGACCTAAAATACGCAACTTCAGCTACGCTATTTGCGTAGCTGAAGTTCCGTATCTTAGGTCGACACCCTTCCTCTCCCCCTCCCCCCCCCATAGTGTAGACCTAGCCATAGAAATGTTGGTTTAGACACACATCGTTTGATCCCTAACTGCTCCAGGACACTGGGTCAAATTCAAACTTGGCGTAAGCGAAATTCATTGGGGATTCAAATGACAGTGTAAATGCATTAGTATAAGTGGCAACACAATGTAACTTGCATTAAGTCTGTAAGAGGGGTCACATTCTAATCTCATTTATGCCTTTCTCTATGAACTCCCACACTGAAGTGCTGGTGAATACATATCAGCTGTGAGTCTGTGCAGCATTTAACCCTTTCCAGACGAGGCTTCTGTTCTAGATGAATGAGAACACAAAGTAACAAGTCTATTTTATGCTGTGTCTTTGGTGATTTTGCCACAGTATAAAGGCTAAGTTCTGCTACAGAACTGTTGCCCTGATCACTCTAAAAGCAACAACAAAAAGCCACAAAAGTCACCGGTGCACTTATTCAAGCAGAATGTGACCCTAACATGTTTGCTTTTCATTGTGCAGAGTAAGCTGTCCTGGCAGTTTTAAATCGATATATGCAATGAGCGCCTCTCCCCTTCCACTAACAGGGCTGTCCTTAAATGCTCAGGAATAAAATGAGTTCCCTCAGAAGATGCTCTCCTATGTAAGGAGTGATGTGGTGAGTTGAGACAGCTGGCTATGGCAGGCTAGTTGAAGCACTCTCCCTGTTGCATGGGGAGCGCTGACACGCCGAAGCTAACTTAGCCTTGGTCTACACTGGCGGGGGGAGGGGAGTCGATATACGATACGCAATTCAGCTATGGGAATAGCGTAGCTGAAGTCGACGTATCTTATTTCGACTTACCTTCCGTCCTCACCGCTCAGGATCAACGGCCGCAGCTCCCCCGTCGACTCCACTTCCGCCGCTCACCCTGGTGGAGTTCCGGAGTCAACGGGAGCACGTTTGGGGATCAATATATCGTGTCTAGATGAGACGTGATATATCTATCCCCGATAGATCGATCGCTACCCGCCGATCCAGCGGGTAGTCTGGATGTACCCTTACATGTAAAGGTGCAGTTCGGCTGCCTGCGGCCCACGAAAAGGTTGGCTTGTGCTTCTAACCCTGATGTTTCACCTTGATATTTCCCTTGTCTCAGTTAAGCAGAATCCAGGGACAGAGGATATGTCTACAGTGGAATAAAACACCTGCAGCTGGCCCAGGTCAGCCGACTTTGGCTTCAGGGGCTATAATATTGCAGTGTAGCGGTTTAGGCTTCTGGGATCGTACCAGGGGTTGGGGGAAGAGCTCAACCCCGGGCTCCAGCTTAGGGTGACCAGATAGCAAGTGTGAAAAATCGGGACAGCGGTTGGGGGGGGGGAGGTAATAGGTAATAGGAGCCTATATAAGAAAAAGACCCAAAAATCGGGACTGTCCCTATAAAATCGGGACATCTGGTCACCTTACTCCAGCTCAAGTCCCAACCTCTACATGGCAATTCTATTGCCCCATGAGCCAGAGTCAGCTGACTTGGGCCAGTGGCAGGTGTTTTATTGCACTGTCAACATACCAGAGAAATCCAGCTCAGAGTCCTATTTTCATTTAGCATGAAGCTGTATTCCAGCACTACACTATCAAACATCCAATATTTTTTAATTAAAATACATCCTTTTGAAGATGAGAAGGTAAACACTTTGAAACTGCTTTGACCTTTAAGCCAGTCTTTTTGCCTATATAATTTGAATGAATCAAGGTGTCATCATAAACTTAAAATGTAAGTAGAGTTCCATGGCCAGATTCCTCTCTCGGGTACACTGGTATAAATCTGGATCTATTTGCCGCAGAGGCATTTCAGATTTATACCATGGGACCCAAAATCAGAAACTGGTTTTTATATTGCAACCTGTCAGCAACAAGGACATGGGCAGTCACCCCTAATGGCCAGAGCAGGAGTTGATAACCAGCATTTTGGAGTTCAGGGTCAGATGCCACAGCCAAGGTCACAGCTGGAGTCAGGAGCTGAAGCTGAGTGTCAGAACTGGATTTCACGGAGTGAAGCAAGGCAGGGCCCAAGGCAGGAACAGGCACCAGCACTGTTGCAGCTGTGGACAAAGGCTTTGAGCAGCAATTGGGCTTAAGAGCCTGTCTGCTGACTTTTCCAACCAATCAGGCCGTGTAGCCAGTTAGGCAGCTGTTTACAGGCCAGCTGCACTAGTTAGGGTGCCCAGAAGCTGAGTCTGCTGCAGGCTGCGATTCCTGATCCGGTCTGCACTAATTACAGATTTAGAACTAAATTCTGCCATCGGAGATTTATTTGTGGTTTCTCTTGACTTCACTAGTTCCTATGTAGATGTGTCTGAGGGTGAAATTAGGGCTGCAATTGTAAGTTTTGGGGAATTTTTGTCATTAGAAATGCTATTTTATACATGCACTAGAGCCAGCGGAATAGGTCTTTAGTGTTCTGCTCCCCTCTAAATGGTTAATAAAAGGGACTGAAATCAGGTTACAGGGGATGCCTCCTTCTCTTCCCCCCCCCCAGCCATTTTGTGGGGGGTTAGGCAGGCACCTACCCCATTTCTTGAAAGAATGGTTTAGATGCCTAACTCCAGAGGAGGAGCATCATCAAGGATAAGTGCTTCCCTGCAGCCTGGATTTAGGCACTAAATCCCAGAGAGGGTTAGAACATGCTCCTCATTAGAATCTCCCATTGGCTAGCTTAGCCAGCTCCACCTCTAGCATGCTGGCATTTGTGGATCCTGTTCCCAGGTGCCTATTTCTCCCCAGCCATTGATTACTGAACCTAACTCGGGCTCTGTAGAGTCCAGTGATTTTTCTAGGGCACCTAAAAGTTAGGCAGTGTGACACTCAGGGCTGGTCTAGACTATAAAGGTATGTTGGCATAGCTACATTTTTCATGGGTATGAAAATTCACACGCACTGAGGGATATAGTTAAGCAGATGTAAGCCTCAGCATATACACCAGTAGGCCAATGGAAGAATTCTTCCATTGACCTCACTATCACCTCTGAGAGGTGAATTTAATACAGAGACAGAAGAACCCCTCCTGGTGCTGTAGTAAATGTCTACACTACAGTGGCGCAGCTGTAGCTTTTCTAGTGTAGACATACTCTCAATATCACAAAACCCAAGAACTTTTGGGGATCTGGACCCAAGTGCTTTGCTGTATCAGGGATTTATGGAGTTAGGGAAGGATTTGTTCCACTGTGTGGATTACTGGACAAGATTCTACGGCCTCTGTTATTCAGGAGGTTGGACCAGATGATTGTAGTAGACCCTTCTGGCTTTAGGCTATTAATCTATAAAGTTGGTTAGCCAGTGGTGATATGTCAACATCCTGTCACTAGTTGTGCAAATATGGGTGTAATGCCGACAGATCCCGGTTGTCGTCGGGCAGGATTGATCCTGGGAGCTTAGTGCATGAGCCTCTACCACGTGAGCTAAAAGCCAACTGGCTGTTAGCTAAGGCGGTAGAGCAAACTCATTTTATATCTCTCTCTAAGTGATCTCAGTGCCACTAGATGGGACAGAACACCACACCCAGGAGGTGTGTGGGTTACATAGGTATATAGAAAACATTAGTTCCCATCCTTCTCTAGAAGGCAGAGACTTTGCTCTGAGATACATTGTGGGGTTATTTATTATTTTAATTGCCTGAACTATCAATTTAGAAGTTATTTGTGGTAATAAGTTCCATAAAAATTGTTTGTTGTAAGTATTTGATACTTTTATAGCCAGCATAATAAACCAGGCCTAGGACAAAATAAATCAAATATATTACCTTATACGGGCTATTTTATTCAGATCGTAAAAAAGAACAAGTTACCACGATTAAAATCATTAGAGTCATTTTATTTTTACTTCTCTAAGTACCACTGCATTTTCTACTACATTTGATAAAACAAGAACAATGACACAAAGGTGTTGTTAGAAGGAAGGTAATTATAATCAAGTTTAAATTAGCAGGGATCAAACGCCCTGTTACAGTGGAATAAGAGTTTCTGTTAATAGAGATGCAAGTCATGTGAAACTGACATTTTTCACCTGATCATTTTAAGGTGATGAGAAATTACTGCAAGACCTCATTACTCAATAGAGAGAATCTTTCAAAAGGAAGTATTCTCTGTATGTAGCACGATATATTTTAGATAGATTTAAAGACAAGAAGAGATCATTAGACAAGCTAGTCTGACCTTCTATCTACCAGAGGCCATGGAATTTCACTTAGTGAGTAAAAAGAAGAACAGGAGTACTTGTGGCACCTTAGAGACTAACAAATTTATTAGAGCATAAGCTTTCGTGGACTACAGCCCACTTCTTCGGATGCATATATGCATGCATATAAGCTTATGCTCTAATAAATTTGTTAGTCTCTAAGGTGCCACAAGTACTCCTGTTCTTCTTTTTGCGGATACAGACTAACACGGCTGCTACTCTGAAACTTAGTGAGTACTCCATAGCTTGTGCTGGCTAAACTATATCTTCCAAAAACACAGTCTTAATTTGAAGACCTCAAGACATAGTGAAAGCGCCATTTCTCTTCAGAGGTACAATGGTTAGTCAACATTTACTTTCATTATAATTTAATAAATTGTGGCAAATTTCTAATTTGAATTTGTCATGCCTGTTTCCAGTGGACTTAGTACAGTACAGAAGAGAGTGATCAAAACTGCACAGATTAAAACATTTTCACTGCATACATAAAGCAAGTACAGCCAACCAACTGTTTGGCCGTTGGAGGAAAAGAGTGTCTGAATCCCAGGCTTGTTCAGGTGCACAGTGAAATCAGTTGGATATTTCCTTGGGAATTGACTCAGGGAAGGACAGATTCAAGTAAAATACAAGGCCCTAATTCTGCAAAGATCTACCTGGGTTTGACTTTATGCACAATGAGGCTGCTCTGAGAAATTAATGGGACCAGTCAGCATCTATTGCAAAGCATGTGCCCAAGTATTTGTAGAATTGGAATCTAGTTAGTTTGGTTTAGAAAAGCAGCAAGAAAATTCAGGAACCAGAGTCCATTCTCAGCTAAGTGAGGTAAGTCCGAAGCGATGCAGTTCATTTTAAGTGCTGTGAAAAAATGGCTAGTGTGCGAGGGAGAGAACTGGTCAAAAAGTGACTTAGTTACCAAAACTTGGCATGTTTTAAAATCAATCCATTTTAAAACCTCTTCAAAAAATTGAATTCTTAGAAGATGCCTTGCAGAAATTTATCATTTTGCCCTTTAATATCAGAAATTTCCTACAATTTTAAGTTGTAAAATCAAAACTGTTCTTGGGTTTTGTTTTTAAAATGAAAATATTATGATGGAACTAAGCTACCCCATCGAGACAGGCAAAGGGGAAAAGAAAGAGACCCACACACAATGAAAGTGGTACTTTTTCATTGGAAAAATGGAGAAATCAAAACATAAGTGTCCATTTTCAAAAAGGTGCTAAAAATTAAAAAACATTCAAGCCAGTAAGTTTTGAACAGCTCTAGCTAAGTATGTCATGGTCCGTTAACAGGAAGGTATATTCCCATTCCCAAGGACCTTTGAGCAAGTTCTAGTCATGGCAAAACAACAAAACCAAACACTGCAGTTACAATAAGATCATGCAGTTATTCAGTTTGGACCCATGTGCATCTTGATTGTTCCATTAAATACATAGTTGATTTATGGGTAATTGATGTATTGAAAGAGAGACCTTAGGAGGGGTTTGGAAGAAGCAAGAATGCTGGCTATGCAAACAGGACAGAGTTTGTTTCAAACTTAAAAAAGGCAAAGATGGGGAGTGTGAAAAGGAAGGGACAGAAAGGTCTCTGGAATTATTCCAGATTTACACTGGTGTAACTGAGCAGAATGTGGCCCCTGAAAGCTGCACTGGACATTTTATAAGCAGCAGCTTTCAAGATTCCCAATAAGATTTGGGCAAAAAATAAAGCACTGGGCCATTCTCACAGGATGGACCAAGTCTTGCTCGCCTTACTCATGCAAGTTGGTGTGCTTAAGGTAGTTATGGGTGCAGGCCCATTCTTCACTTCTGAATGAAACCCAGATGAGCAGAGCCAAATGCAACAATGGACAGTGAAAAGTGTAGCCATACTATTAAGAACATTTTGTCTCTTTTTGACTTTTTGAGAGAGAGAGAGAGAGAGAGAGACTCAGACTCACTTGTAGGTTATTCTCTCAGCACTGGTTCTCTAAATCCTTCCTAGTATACATAAGCTTTTCTCAGCATTCCCAGAGCAAGGCAGCTCTCATAAAGGGTTGAGCACACAGGGAGAAATACTAGAGCCTAGGAGGACATAAGCAATGAATCTGCATTTAGGGCTGTCTTGCTAAATCATTGTTTTGTCTATTTGAGTGGAAAGGGAAACAAAATTGAAGTGGAAAGTTTTGGACTAAGGCATCACGAGGGTCAATATAATGACAACCATGACCTAGAGGGAAGAACTAAGCCGAGAACTAAATCAGAGGGTAAGAATTGAACCTCACTATCGCAGCAATTAGTCCCCTGAAACATTTCCATCCCGTTACGTGTCTACGAGGCAAAAGCACTCATGGTTGGTGCAACGGAGGGGAGGCCCAAGGACAGCAGTTTCAACAAATACAGGCGCAGTAATCACAGCTGAATCTTCTCTTTCCGCTCTTCTGAATGCTATCCAAAGCCAGGAGTCAGACTCCCTGCTAACCCTCCAGGGCTTTGTATATGCTACCAAAGTATTCCTCTCGCTTCAAGCAAACCACTGCCACCAGCCACTGAGCTGTCGTTTCACCCAGCTGGACTGCACCATTAGTAGAAGCACACCAAGGTCAATGGAATAAATTCTGCATCTGCAAACAGCATCAGATAGTTCTGGGTCAGCCTCAGGCTGCGGGGATAGTTGAGAAGAGGCACAGAATACTTAGCCTGGAGTACGTATACTTGCTCACTCAAGAGAGATGTCATGGCTTAATAGCAGGGCAGGAGACAACATGATGGTATATTATCCCTGGTGTCTGTCGCAGTAATTTAGACAGTGCTACCCCTCCTATTACTCATGCCATAAATTAGAAATTGGCAAAGTTCAAAAGGTTTGGGATGCAGATTGACTCAATGAACATTTCAGCCCTCCCCTACCCCTTCCAGTAACCCAGGGCTGCACCCTCGATGCTCCCTCTAAGAACCAGTAGGTAGGGAGTTAAATTTAGGTACAGGTAGGTCTAGTCAGATACAGGGACTATGCTACATCCTTTAACCAGGTGCAATAAATCACCTGCCTTCCTCTAATTTGTGATCTCCAGAGCTTTTTTACCTTTTTTGCCTTTAAGATGTAGTGCCCTGTTGAGGTGGTGCAAATGCCCTACCCTTTACTAGGGAGTCCATGCACGCAACCCATTCACCAGATACTCGGTGGGGAAGAGGGAAGGATGCCAGAAATGTAGCAGCTTTTTTTTAAAAAGCACAGCATTAATATCCATTAACGTATATGTTATCCTAGGCAATCTAGCCAGGGCCGGCTCCAGGGGTTTTGCCGCCCCAAGCAGCCAAAAAAACCCAAAACCCCTCCCCGCAATCGTGATCTGCGGGAGGTCCTTCACTCAGAGCGGGAGTGAGGGACCCTCCGCTGAATTGCCACCGAAATACCTGAACAAGCCGCCTCGCTCCCGAGTGGCCGCCCCAAGCACCTGCTTGCTAAGCTGGTGCCTGGAGCCAGCCCTGAATCTAGCTATTGGGTATAATAGAGGCAGCAGAAGCTCCTCTTCTGGTGGTTTTGTGAATCTAGCCCTTTACTTACTTTGAATTTCAGTTCAATCCAAACAGATTTTTGTTTCTATTTTTCGGAACTGCCGGGGAACCAAAAAAACCAGTTATTCACCCAGCTCTAGTGTCAATGCACTTCTTCCCAGGCTAGTGATGCCACTTATCCCCTGAGAATTCAATCTAGGGCCTGCTTTTCCACTCAATTGTACCAAACTCTGTTTTGTTTTTGATGATAGGGTCAAACAATCCACAAGGGTTTAGTCTGAAACTCTCAAACACCATTTGACCTTATATGGATTGGAACATGGCTCCCGGGGGTAAAAGGCCAGCTAGTGCATTAACTCACTGCACCGCTGAACCTGAATAGCTATCACGGCTTAAACAGACCACAGCTTTCACATAGTTAGCTACACATCGTGCTGCTGACCCACCTAAAAAGTTATCTGATACAAGCCAAGAGAGCAAGTTAATCATTCGGACAATGCTTCAAAGGAGATGGCTGCTTGACACAGTTGTATCTTTGTGCATTGTTTTTATGCAATAATTGTTTTTTTTTTTTTTGGTTTGTTTTTCCCACCAGGGAGACTGAGTGGAAGAGGAGTGGATAGGAGCAAGCATTCCCCTATCTCCAAGAGTGCAGTGCTGGGCCATAGTCTGCTCTCTCCTTGAACTCAATAGAATTAATTCCTACTTATGCAAATTTAGGGTTACCATACGTCCGGATTTTCCCGGACATGTCCGGCTTTTTGGGCTTCAAATCCCCGTCGGGGGCGCCGGCGGGGCCGGGCCGGGGACTCGGAGGCTGGGCCGGGCCGGGGACTCGGAGGCCGGGCCGGGCCGGCGGTGCCAGGCTGGGCCGGGGACTCGGGGGATGGGCCGGCGGTGCCGGGGGCCGGGCTGGGGACCGGCGGTGCCGGGGGCCAGGGGTGCTCGGCCAGGGGCCCAGGGGCCGGGTTGGGCCGGGGACCACAGTGCTGGGCGGGCCGGGGGTGGTCGGCCGGGAGCCGGGCCCGGGGTCGGCACCCCAGGGCCGGAGTCAGCCTGGGCCGGGCCGGGCCTCCTCGCCCCACACTCCCCCTTACCTGCTTCAGGCTTCCCGCGACTCAAATGTTCGCGGGAAGCAGGGGAGGGGGCAGAGACTTTGTGGAGGGGGCGGAGTTGGGGCGGGGCCGTGGGCGGGGCCGGGGCTCCGTGGAGTGTCCTCCTTTGGGAGGCACAAAATATGGTAACCCTATGCAAATGTAACCAAAAATTGAATTCAGCCCATAGAATGTAAGAAAAAAGAATTGAGAAGGCAAGCATTGATTGGTTTCAGAGTAGCAGCCATGTTAGTCTGTATCTGCAAAAAGAACAGGAGTACTTGTGGCACCTTAGAGACTAACAAATTTATTTGAGCATTGATTGATTCACGAAGAGCAGATTTTATGCATCATGTAATATTTAAAGGCCCAAGGGAATCTGTAGCCTGCAGTGTAAGCCTACAGCCAGCAGAGGGAATTCAAGGCAAACAGGGGAAAAAAGTTTCCATGCAGAAGAGGTCCAGGAAGGTGTGTTAGGGTGACCAGACAGCAAATGTGAAAAACCGGGACAGGGGTGGGGGGTAATAGGAGCCTATATAAGAAAAAGACCCAAAAATCAGGACCGTCCCTATAAAATTGGGACATCTGGTCACCCTATGTGAAGTCCAACAGGAAAGAAGATAAATTGTGTCTTTTGTGGGCAATATTGGTGATTTTGACCTAAACTGTGAACCATGACTGGCATGCCTTGAATGTTTTCAGTAATTTGTAGCCTGAAAGTCCATTTCAGATGGACAGTGATTTTCAACCTTGCTAACAGGGATTGGGCCAAAGCCTAAGGCATGTGGACTGCTGTATAACCTGTTGTCTCCAACTATGTCCATAAATGCCATGCATGCAGCAATTATTGCAATAATGCAGGGACCTACCCCATATTGGTTCCATCAGTGGCATCAGGGAAGCACAGTTTGTTGCTGCTCCGAAGAAGCTGTCAGAGCATTGTCAGTTCAGACAAACATTACGTGCTGCCCTTTGTGACCAATTTGTCTCTTGATTACACAACCAGATCTGAAATAAGTTACTGACTGCATCACTACTTACATTCTTAAAGACTGTTAAGATAGCTATTGTCATGGATATTGCAGAGAAAAATTATCTGGACTTTAGTGTGAACTGATAAGTAAACCTCTTGATTCAAGAAATTTCTATGATGTGCACCAACTATGCATGATGAAAAGGATTTCTGGGCACAGCAAGTCTTTTGCCAGAAATGTCGGAAGAAAGGACACATCTCTGTGAGCTGTTGAACAGTTCAGCATCTATCAACACAGCATAACCTTCCATCCAAGATGACACCTATGAAGACTGAACCTAAGAAAGGATGGAAGTAGGGAATCCATAATGTGGAAAAAGAAAGAGCTTTACTGACACTGACCAAGATCTGGGATTAAATATGTTATTGGAAGCTGGAGTAAGAGATGTCATCTGATCAAGGGAGTTCCTACAAGAATGGTTTCTGCATTTATTTATCACCAGACATTGTCATAAGTTCCTTTGGAAGAAGACTCCACAGTTTTGAAGACTTAATTAGAAAATTTAGTCCCAAAAGGGATACTCCAGGTGAAAGTTCAGCTAGAGGAACAATCATTCATTTTAACCTGGTACATGATTGGAGGAAATTATCCATTTTTATTTGGCAGGAATTGGCTTGAGAAGCTCAAGGTGATCACAAAAGCACCTCAAAACCTTCAAGAAAATACTGGACCTATACTTCAAAGTTTTTGGAAAAGAATTTGGACAGAGGAGCAACATGTTAATCATTCTGTCATTAGCAGTTGATTGCCATGCATGCAGTGACAGCCATTGCTGCTTTCAGCTAATTCCTATACTATTCAATTCTGTAGAGAGACTTAGCACAGCAATGCTGATGGACAGTCACGCCTGCTATGCCCAAGCTCCCATTAACCCAAGGAAACTTCAGCTGAAGAGTTGTATCTAAATTTGAAGGACAGGTTTCCCATCAATAGCAAAGACAGCAATAAATAAACCACTAAGGATTATGTACTTTCTCGTACAAAGGGAATGGTCTTGCAAGCTACTGTGCTGGATCCTAATTCGGGACATCATTACGGCACTCACCACCACCGGCCTATTGCCGGTGGGTCTTGTCGCCAACCCTCACGTGTGACTCCGAGGCCCTTCCCCCCCCAGTTTACACAATGTGCCATGTTCAACCTGAATTATCTGTGAATCAGGGTTGCATCTTTTAGGGAATGTGAATGATCATTCCAACGTCACTTCAATCTCATGGTTTGAAGGCTCTTCACAATTGTCATTTGGGCATTGAACAGATGAAGGCCTAGTCATATCTAGTGGGCAGGATCGACGGTGCCATTGAGAGGAAAGCAAAGTGCTGTACTACATTTCAGCAAATTCAGCTTGTGTACGCCTTTTGGTCATGGCCCCAGAATCCTCGGACACACATCAATGTAGACTCTGCCAGACCATTCGAAGGTTCTATGTTTCTGATTGTAGTTGACACCCATTCAAAATGGCCAGAAATTTTCAGAATGACTTCTAGTACAGTTACCAAGACCACTGGATATCTTGGTATTTTCTTAAGCCAGTTTGGTCTAATGTTACAGTTGGTGAGTGACAATGGACCTCAATTCTGTTCAGAAGAGTTTCACAGGGTCTTTGCTTCAAGTGGAATTCAGTATATTCATTCTACTTCCTGTCATCCTGCTGCAAACAGGCTAGCGGAACACTTTGTGCAAACACTTAAGTATGTCTTACAAGCTAACGAGTCTATTTTGAGTCATCAGAAACTGGACAATGTCGTCTTGTCTACAGGAACACACAATGGGCTACTACTCAGGAGTCACCTGAAACTCTATTAGAAGCAGTCTTTGATTACTTGTTTACACCTGCTATGTCCTGACCTTGCCTCGCTCTGCAGACTGAGCATCAATGTGAGACTTACCTTTCTTTCAAAGTGTGACTTAGTGCGAACTCACTACTACGATTGTGGAGTGAAATGGAAAACTTGGAAAATGCATGGAACCTGTTGGTACTTTTGGAAATGATATATGGATCAGTTGCAGCCTGGACAAATACCAGAGGATGTTCCAGCAGGATTTTCTGTTCCTCTGATCCTCCCATTACAATGACTACTTTTGACGACTTAATAGAAGAAACTTTGGTATCAAATCCAGTTGATTTCTTACTACGAACTGTTCCTGTTGTACACGACGGTGTGGCACCAGCATCACCACGTTATCCCAAGAAAGTGTGAAAACCAGTGGTGTGCATACATTTTATAAAGTGTTTAGCTAGTGAGTTGCTATTCTGGGGCGGAATAATTCTTTGCAACTTGAGAGTTTGCGGTATTCCATCCACAGGTTTTAGTTATGTTGTATAGCGTTTTTTGTTAGCCACGTAAATGATGATTGTGTATATATATTAGGAAAGTATTTTAAAATTGGGTGGAGGAATGTGATGACCTGCTCCTTAAATGTTTGGGTGCTCTGTACTCACCGATTTCAGAGACTCACTTTTGTTTGTTCCTGTTTATTGCCAGAATAATAAAGTCACCACCCAACAGGTAGAAATACAAGATACAGCGGAAGCTATCTCCTTCACTGTTAGGTCTAACTATAACACATCCAATGAAAGGTCCCAAGTCTAGTAGTCAATACAAAAATAAAACAAAACTTGGTAGGGACAAAGAATGAGCTTGATTCTTCATTACACTACAGCTTGCTGGCCATTTACCACAGTGAAAACTAGGTGTGAAATACTGCCATACTGACCTGACAACACTTCAAACTCACTCTGTACTGAGGTAAATGACAGCACAAAGTACTATAGAGAATCTGGCCCAAAATGTTAAAGACTGTGCATCATTGGATTAATTTAAAATGATCAGCACTGATTAATTCAGATGAGAAAATGAGGAGGAAGGCGACAGTAGGGAAATGATGTACTCGATGATTTCCA
The DNA here is from genome assembly GCF_011386835.1 of Chrysemys picta bellii. Taxonomy (NCBI): domain Eukaryota; kingdom Metazoa; phylum Chordata; order Testudines; family Emydidae; genus Chrysemys; species Chrysemys picta. Next base: position 132,402,476 of record NC_088795.1, read on the forward strand.
GCAGGATGATGACTAGCTGGAGGGTGAGTGGGAGGAAGGTGCAAAGGAGAATTGACAGAGTGTAATAAACCCTGTAAATATCAACTGTTACACATTTGTGGTGCGAGCTGGATTATATCCAAGGGCAGATGTTCTAAAACCCATGGAATTTACAAATCACAGAATAACACTGACTTCTTAAGTAATAATCAAACACTCATAATTATAACTTTTTGTCTTGATGCAGATGCTGGCATCCATTCTGCAGCAGCACAAAATTGCCAGGGAGCATGAGACGCCTGATTACAGCTCCAGTGGTGCATCACAGGCCGGAATGCAGTGTAATGTTAAACTGACTAGATACAAAAATTTCAAATGAGTTCAACACACCAAATATTTTAGTTTAGGCCAAATCAACCCAAAATAAGATATTTCATTTCGACTTCCTCAACAAAAATAGGAACATTTTGGCAAAATCTTTTTTTTTTCCTATAGGCAATTTCAAAATTGTAGAAAATGCTTTTTCCATGGAAAAAAATCATTTTGATGGGAAATTTCTGACCAGCTCTAGCGAGAATGCTAGGGACAAGAAAAAGTTATCTGGGCCGTCATGCTTGTCTAATTTATTAGTTCAGTTTTTTTCTAGCTCAATCCCATCTTCCTATATTTTTAATCTCAATCCGCTCTGCCAGAAACAAAATGTGTACATGTATCCCCACAGAAAGCATTGAGCTGGTGTGTAATACAGTGCTACTCTGATACTTATTTGCTATCATGTGTTTAAGGTGGGCCAAAGTTTGAGAGATCTGGGTTCAATTCCCAGTTCTGCCACAGCTACTCTGTGTGATTTGTCAGAACCAGAGTCAGTAGCCCAGTGGTCAGAGCCAAGGGTCACAGCTGGTGTCTCAAACCAGGATTTGGAGCTGAGATGCCAGAACCAAAGGATAGAGCCAGAAGTTAGATCCCAGGGTCAGAACCAGAGTCAGAGGCCGGAGTCAAGGATCAGAGCTGAAATCAGGAAGCAGAACTGAGGGTGAGAATCAAATTACCTGGAGAGAATAAGGGCAGGAGCAAGACTGGAAACAAGCATGAGTTATCCCAACCATAGGCAAATGCTTTTGAGCAGCCTGCAAGCTGCTGCTGCTCTACTCAAAACCAAACCTGCTAGCTTCCCTAGCCAATCAGGCAAGGTGTTCCCTCAGGCAGTCTAGGTGATGCAGCCCAGCTATTCTCAGCAGGCTGTCAGGACACTGAGCAGGGCAGGTGCAGGGCCTTATTCTTGAGCAATCAGAGCTGAAGAGCCTTATTCCTGACCATGATCTTGAGCAAGTCATTTAGTATCTCTGTGCCTCAGTAAAATGGGGCTAATAATATTTCCCCATCTCACAGGGGTGTTGTGAGGCTAAATTCATCAACGTTTAGGAAGCAGATACATTAAACAGTTGTCCTCAATGATAGGATGAGCAACAAGAGTGTCTGCTATATTTTCAGTGTAAGTCTTTGCACAGTTAACTCTAGAGTTTGGACTGGGAACAACTATCCATTTTATACAGTCCAGCTAGTAGAGGTAACCATCTTTGGTCACTAGTAACCCAAGTGATCCTGAACTCAGATCAGTCATGGTTATAACATTAATTTTGATGTTGCTTGCACCCTATGGCTAGTGGTATGGTTTAAGTTTCTTTGCCATGACCTCAGGCTCTGTTTTCTGAATGATCACACAAGATGTACATGTTCCAGTTGATTAACTATGTATGGGCTGCCAGGAAATTATTAATGTATAAAAATCAATTTTTCCTGTTAGATATCTTTTAAGTTCCAGTGGTGCTATTGGTAGGTTCTGAAGGCAATATCAATATGGTTGTAATGACAAAACTAAATAGGTGGTAACCAAAGTGTTATCAGCTCCCTCAAAGAAAGCTGTGATTTCATTAAATCAATTTTCCCCAAACAAACACTGACAAACAAACACAGGCAAAGACAATGAGGGGGAAAGGGAGAAAGATCCTCTTTCGGTCAGATGTGGGTGGGTGATTGTTGAGTGGTTATAACTGGCTGAAACTGGCACCCTCTCTGGCAGGTAAGAACATCTTTGTCCATGGATGTTTAGGACAGGCTGAAAGACAGGGAGTTGAACATTTTGACAGCTGAACTTTCCCTCTTTCCTAACAGCACAATGAGTTGAGGCAACTTCAGATGAGCCATTAGGCACCATGTATGGGATGTTGTCAAAACCAAGACTCATCATGGTTTGAAACCTGATAGATCTACATCTTAGAGCAGAAAATAAGAAGAGCAAAGGAAAGAGAGAGACATCAATACACAAGTTGACAAAAGCCGTTCCCATCTGTAGTGCTTTGGGTTTTATATCTTTCCCCCACACATAGTTTACCACTGGCTATTGTAGGAGAATGAGTGGAACTGGAGGAAGAGGGTCAGGTTTCAAGAGTGACCTTGCTTAGTGTGACACCAGGAGTTCAGGTATGCAAGCTGGGCCAGGTTGCTAGCAGACAAATACAGGCCTCCCATCATATAACACTGGACGCTATATATACTCAACAACAATCATTTTCCTACAACACTACCTGTGTACTAAATCACTTTTAACTAATGAAATAGCCATCATGATAAGCATGGAGAGTTCCCAGAGTCCTTCATCCAAAACCTTCAAAAACATCAGGACCTTGACTTGTCTGGAAAATGTTTAAGTTTTGAATAGTGCAGGCATACCTTATCTATAAACAGCCTGTGCACCTATCCACAGAAGTCGTAGTTCTCAAAACAAGTCCAGATGAGGCCTCAGAGAACACCAGTTCTTTCAGCATGATTCTCATCAAAGGAATAATTCCTCACAATATTTCACATGAATTGTCCATAGTCTATAGTCCTTATCCCATTCAGTCTTGTTCCTTGAAAGCAGGCTTTGTCAGTGGTCAGGTTCCATTGTCGTGGCAGGTTACAATGAGAACAATGAGCTAGGGAGGAAAGATTCCTTGTTCTAGTGCTAATCCCCTAAAGCATTCCGTCCCCTAGTGTGATTTTTTTATCGGTTTCCCTTATTTGCCTTTTCTTGGTGTTTAGTTCTTCTCCCTCCAATAAATATTTAAAAATAAGATATTTTCATAGTTTTAAATTATTTGATCCACTCAGGTAAAGGAGCACAGGAAATGTAAATTTCATCTAAAAAGACCTATGTAGAAAATATACATGAAGGGTTTCCTTAGCTGAAATTATATGATTTTAATAAACATCTGTATATGCATAGTTGTTTTCCTTTCCTTAAATTATGCATCACTCTCACTTTATTCTGTACATGCTAAAGGAAAAGGTACATCCTAAAATATTCATGATGTGACTAAAATTTTGATGGGAAGAGTAAGTGAATTAAAACAATAAGGAAATGTATTTATACTATACTTGCTTTCACAGTTTTAAGGTAACTGCACCTATAACCCTCCCCCTCCCTGGTCCACTCCAGGAGTGCCCAGTTAGGTCTGAGGTCTCCAGCCATCTCCTTTTTCTGGGAAGGGGCCTTTGTCCTACTCCCTACTAACCAAAGGTTTTAAGGCTACACCAATCCCTGCCTTACAATGTGATTTCTCCAGCAAGCCAGACTGCCTAACAGCCCACACCTGCACATTGCTTTCTCTCCAAGAGAACAGTGCTCTCTATGAACGGTGCTCTACCAGAATTTACAAGTTGCCACACAGCCCTTTCAGAGCAAGCACATTTATTCTTAAAGTAAGAGCATTACAGAGAAAACATATGAGAAACAGTAAACAGATTTAAATGCACACTAAATGTACCAGGAGCTTCCCATCAGTCTTATGGGACCCTAATAGTCCAAAGTTTTTCCAACCCTTCTGCAAGATTTGGACAGAAGATCCTTTCCATTTGATGGATCCAGAAAGAAGGTCCCAAGTCAATTCAAGGTCATCCTTTTATATCAACAGCCTGTTCTTTGTTTTTTAGTCTCTGGAAATCCCAGTGTGAACCAATATTTGCAAACTACCCCAAGGAATGGAACGTCTCAGTTCTTCAGTCTCAGTGACTCATCTTATTACACTCCCCTCCCCATTTTTTACTTCCTATAGGATCTATCATAATCATCCCCCATAGAGTAGAACACAATCGGTCATAAACCACTCATAAGCCTAATACAATATGGTCCCCAAAAGATATTGCATGTGTTTGCAATATCTATCATGCTTGTCATCCACATTTTTTTCATAAATAATGAATTGATTTAATCAAGAGATGTGTGTTATTGAGAACTTCAGTGATCTTACATTCCTTTTCACACACAGCACTGCTACTCACAGATTTAAAAGTTCTGACAATAGTATTGCAAGCCGTGGTGTTACCCGGGGTTCTTTCAACCCAAAGCTCTTGGTAACTTTTACCCTGTGCGAGGAGGCGTCAGGAAATAAATCAGGGGAAACATGGCCGTCCGACCAATAGATGTCTGGTACAAACAGGACAACGCAAGAGTACTTTCACTTAAAGCTAAACTTTACTTAGTCTCAAGCACTTACACACATCCGCAACAAGATTAGTAAAACACCCCCAACCCTTGATAATTACCAAAGGTGAGTGTGGCTTTCGAGTGACACAGCGGCAGGCTTCCGGAGGCCAAATCTTCCGTCTGCCGGTGGGGACCACAAGATGTATCCAGAGGGAGAGTCCAAAAAAGTCCAAAAGAGTCCCCAAATGAGTCCAACTATTTCAAGCTTTTTCCCCTTATTTATACATTAGTAATAGAAAGACATGTCCCTTAAAGAAACCTTGTTAAGTAAAGTATCAGAGGGGTAGCCGTGTTAGTCTGGATCTGTAAAAGCAGCAAAGAGTCCTGTGGCACCTTATAGACTGACAGAAGTATTGGAGCATGTACGTGCATCCGACGAAGTGGGTATTCACCCATGAAAGCTCATGCTCCAATACGTCTGTTAGTCTATAAGGTGCCACAGGACTCTTTGCTTGTTAAGGAAGCAGTTTCAATGATCAAGCAAGAAGTTTCTTCTGATTATTGATTAACCAGGTGTGGGTTTTTTCCAGAGTTTGCAGCCTTGATACCCCAATAGACATTCCTGGGGCATATCCTACTCTTTTAAAATACATGTATCAGCAACTTCAACACAATTCTTATGAGGAAGGACGCGGAGTCAAGCTCCCCTTTCTGAGGCACCCCAAACTCCCCCTCCCCTCCTGCCTTGGTCAAGCTGCATGGCCACTTTACAACCTGCTGACTAGGTTGCTTTTAACAATAAGCCATAGTGGTTTTAGGCACTTTATTGGTTTGCCAAAATCGCCCCATACAGTGGGACATATGGAAGGTGAAGTATGTTCGGGTCTATTTTATGTCCAACCATTCTCCTAATGCTTGGGGGTAATTCAAGATCTCTTGGTGTGATGGTATATATGACACACTTGCCCTAAAAGGGTGAACTAGAGCTAGAGAGGCCAATTATGCTACTTGGTTGAATCTGGAAGGTGTGCCAGGCCCAATTAAAGATGAAGCCTAACTGGGAAGGAGCTGGATGTTTGCTATAAAGGCAGGAAGTCTGAAGCAGAAGGGATCCACAGCAGCTGTCACTTTTTTATTCACTCTATCTCAAGCCTTATGGCAATAGAAAAGTGTATCCCAGTATGTAGAAATGATTTAATCAATGAACTTATATTTCTAATAATAGAGTTAGTACAGACAGGGATACATGTAGGCTTAGCTTGGATCCCCGGGCATACTGAGGGACCGAAATGGCAGACAAAGCAGCTAAGAGCGTTGTAAAAAATGAAAGGATAGACGTAGAAGTACCCTACGAAACAGGAATTCAAAAGCCTAGTAGAGAAAAAATTAAAAGAGGAATGGCAAAAAAATGGATTTATGAAAAAAGAGGAAGAAGACTTTTTGAATTGTGCCCTCCAGTTGAGGAATATAATGTACTTCAGAGCCTGAATAGGACTAATTAAATGCTTTTGTTTAGCGTACTAACTGGTCATTGTGGCTTAAACAAAAATATTTTTTAAATAAATAGATACAAAGATGGACTGGGAGCACTCTGTCAGGTGGAAGAAAACACTAATAAACTTTATGTGTATATCATAAGCTTTGAAAAGGAAAGAAAAAAAGCTTTTTGAGGAATTCGAATGCCTTATGGTAAAAAAAATAATTGTTATTTAGTAAAAACATCAGGGAACTGAATTATTTAAAAGGTGCTGTTACATTACCTGAAGAACGCAGGGCAAAGCAAGTGGGTATAAACCGCTAAGTATTGAGGAATTATAATTGGTGGCGGCTACAGAGTATGCAGTCAATTCTGCTTTGAGAAAAAGAAAGAAAGAAAGAAGGGGACAGATGCTGTATAGAACACTAATAAGACCAGTTATAGATTAGCGATACCAAGCCTTTAAATCAGCTTCTCAATCAACACTTAAAAATTAGAGTCGATCCAAGCCCAAGCTCTGTGAATCACATCATTTTTGTGGGTGCTGCAGGTAGCCACTGGAGAAATGCCTATAAATTTAAGGATGAAATTATTAGATTTACCTTTTGGGCTAAAGTTAATGGAAATAGTGAAGATGAGCGTGCTAAAAGAATATATGGGGACGGTTGGGAATTAAGTAGACAAGGCATAACTAATGGGGTCAAAAAGTGGGTAAAAGACTTGAGTGAAAAGGAAGGACTAGAAGAAATTTGAATCTTTATTCGTGGGAAATCAAATCATAGCTCTCCAGTTGTGGATTTGGAATTATACACTAAAACAAAGGGAAGAGCAGGCCTTTCAAATATGACGACTAATATTTATGAGTTTATACAAGGCAAATGGGGTCAAATAAACTGCAGTAGGTGGTGGTCATAGTCTCACATGCTGAGGCTGCTGTACCATAAAACAACAGAAAAAGGAAGTAAACAAGCAAGAAAAGGGCTGTAGGGAGAGACTGCAGTCAATTTCTGTACTAGAGACACTGGGAGGGCCAAGAAGGAAGTCTAGGGTGAAAAGCTGGCTTTGGGGATCCTCTCCTGAATAGAGAAGTCTGATAGGAGGACATGTGACACACAGAACAGCCACTGGGGTGGCGCAAGCTCTAGTGATGAGCCCTGATAAAAGGGCAGTATTTGGACTTTCAGGGAGAGGGTGCTTGGAGGTGTTCAGCGTGTTTCCCTTACACAGTAATTGTGTAAGGGAAAGGTCAAGCATGAAGAGATCAGAAGTTGGATTAAGTTATACTTTTGGTTTGGGATTTATTGGGGGATTCCAGGGGGAAAGCTCTGTGAGTCTTGGTCCTGAAAGAAGAGTGAACTTAGAGGGGCAGAGGGAGAGGTTTGCTGACAGATTTGGTAGGAAGAAGTCCAGGGAGATGGTAGCAAAGAATCTCCTGGAGTGAACCTTGACTGCCTGTCCTAGGGTTCCTGGACTGAAATTCAGTGTAAAGGGTTGTGGGGAGTGGATTCCCCTACCACTCACTGGGGAAGGTGGCATGAAGATTCTGAGGATGTGTGAGGGCCAAGAGTTGGAGCCAAAGATCTTTTGTAAAGTCATTGAACTGTTATATGTTGGACTTTCTGTCACTCTGGACAGAGTGGGACTAAAACATAACCTGAGTTACAAGAAGAGGGAGACCAGTGCAGGACTGGAGCGATGCACTAGGCAAGGAGAGACATCCTAGCCATGTCCTACCATGATGAGGTGCTCCAGCTGCAGGTAAATCCTTCTATAGTACACCCTTCTATATAATAGAATAATGCAATCAGTGTATTTGTCCTCTTGATCTGTTTGTGGATTGTCTGAGAGCAGCACTATTTTCTTAGATTTATTTATGATCAATTCTTCACTGAGTAATTCTTGGTATATTGAGTAGTTTGTGGTGAGTGCTCTATATTCTTCATTTGAATTGCTTTGGTTGTTTGTGATTGGGTATGTAAGTAATATGGCAAATTAGGTCAAGTTCAGCTTATGTCTTCAGGCTAGGTTGAGCTTTTGTTTTGAAGTGGCAAAATTATAATGTGATGGATATAAATTTATCTACATCTGAGCATGGTGAGGAGGGCAGTGATCTGGGGCTAGATTCCCCAAAGGACTAAAATACCTAATGGCCACTTTAGGCACCTAAATCCCAGCATCAGGCGCTGCTGGGATTCACAAAGTTTCCACTCAACTGCCCTGAACCTTATAAGTGCCTCAGCTCGCTCAGTGCTTTACTTTTTACAGTTAAAGTTCCCTGAATACCTCTTGTCATGAACATACAGCTAAGGGTAGCATAAAATCCCTCCTTTACCTGTAAAGTGTTAAGAAGCTCAAATAACCTGGTTGGCACCTGACCAAAAGGACCAATAAGGGGAGAAGATACTTTCAAATCTGTGGGGGAAGGTTTTTGTTTTGTCTCTCTCTCTGTGTTCTCTCTGGGTCAGTGAGGAATCAGGCAGGGAAAATACATCTCCCAAAGCCATACCTGAACTAAGCAGTTAAGATTACAAATTACAAGTAATAGGAAGGAAATGTGTTAGATTATCTTTTGTTTTAGCTTGTGAATTGTCCCTATGCTAAGAGGGAGGTTTATTCCTGTTTTTTTTTTTTTTTTTTTGTAACTTTAAAGTTTTGCCTAGAGGGGAATCCTCTGTGTTTTGAATCTTATTACCCTGTAAAATTACTTTCCATCCTGATTTTACAGAGGTGCTTCTTTTACTTTTTTCTTTATAATAAATTTCTGTTTTTTTAAGAATCTGATTGGTTTTTAGTGTCCTAAAAAACCAAGGGTCTGTGCTCACCTTGTTAACCTATTTGGTTGATATATTATTCTCAAGCCTCCCCAGGAAGGGGGGTGATGGGGCTTGGGGAATATTTTAGGGAAACAGGAACTCTAAGTGGTCCTTTTCTTGAGCCTTTGTCTAACTGTCTTGGTGGTGGCAGCAGTACCCATCCAAGGACAAGGAAGGATTTGTGCCTTGGGGAAGTTTTTAACCTAAGCTGGTAGAAATAAGCTTAGGGGGTCTTTCATACAGGTCCCTACATCTGTACCCTAGAGTTCAGAGTGGAGAGGGAACCCTTACATCTCTCTTCCCATCTCTAAGCATGTGCACTGCGGGCCCAAGCCAGGAGTCCAGAGGCCTAAGCCCCAGAGAGATGTATGAACTGGGGGAAGCTAGGTCATTATCTTCCTAACTCACCTGTGGGGCTCAGAGCTCATCTACTGGAATAGAAGAGGTTACACAGAAAGGCTGGGGAAAGAGGTGCACTGTCATAATTTTTAGCCCAGTGGTTAGGGCATTCAATTGGGATATGGGAGACACACAATTCAAGTCCCCTCTACCCCTCATGAGAAGAACAGATTTAAACAAGGATCTACCACCTCTGAAGTGCATGCCATAGCGCTTCATCTCTCCTGTTGAAGTTGTTCTACGGTGGTTAAATAATATAGAGCACTCACCTGGGAAGTGGGAGAGCCAGGACCCACTCCCCCTGCCCTAGTGACTTTTTAAAATTATTCATCCACACTGCAACAGCTTTGTGAATCTCAGTGATTTTACAGGTGTCCCCACAGCTAAGTTTCTTTGAGAATCTAGGCTATTAAAGGCTTCATGGCCTATTCAAGACTGAAAGTTAGGCACTGTAATTCTACCCCATACTTACTGTTAAGAATGTGGTCAAGTGATTTGATGAATTGGGGCCCTGGGATTCGCTCTTGCAAGTCATCTATGTACAGATCTCTGGTTAACTTCAGGAAAAAACTCCCCCAGCAGCAAGAGCTTGTAGGAGAAGACCATTACTTTGGACAGAAGAACTTTAGGATTTCTGAACTGAGAAATGTCTATTTGAAACTTTTCACTTGAAATGTAGAACAACAAGCTCATATCCAATTAAAAATGAATTCCCTAACATTGTTAACATACAGGCCTCAGAAAATATTTTGTTAGGAAGCCATAAATAGTGTGTTCATTATTAATTAGCTGCATGTAATTTACCTTCACATCTCCAATTTACTGAGCAACACCAGTGCTTTACAGTAACTTTAAATGATATTACTTGTCCAAAAATAGTCAATTAAAGGAATTATTTTCAGAAGGCACTAACAAAACTTGAAAACTAGGTTATTTGACAGAATTAAACACATCACTGAGCTGGGTGGGAAATGTTTGTTTCAACCTGCAAACATTTTTGAGATTTTGAATTTTTTTCCCAACCCAAATTTCAAAATTTGTCATTAACCGAAAATCCTAAAAATATTTTGAGTTTGTGTTAACTGAAAATTTTCTTTCCGTTTCAACTATTTTTTTTTTTTTTTTTTTTTTTTTACACTCCAGCTATATAGGTCAGGACAGGTACACAGAGATCTGACTGAAGGATTGGAGTCAATACCTGTAAAATATTTGCCCCTGAAGTTTTAGGTTGTTGAAGCAGAACAGCTCATGCCAGATCTACTCATCAAATTACCAGAGATCTCTAGCATCAGTGCTTTGCAAGGCTTGGCAAAACAATTCTATAGGAATTTACACAATCCAGTTCATCACTTACAGTACTATTTACACAATGACATTGTAAAACGAATGAGACTAGTAATTTCTCCTCCTAGATACACCATGCTATAAGTTCAATTATTTGGTGAAAGGAAGTAAACCTTGATAGAAGGCAGGTTTAAGGATTTCTGGAGTGAGCCTGCTAGAAAACATACTTTATTTTTTAAGGAGGTCTTGAATCCCAATGAGCCATGTGAACAGGGGGCAGGGATAGCTCAGTGGTTTGAGCACTGGCCTGTTAAACCCAGGGTTGTGAATTCAATCTTTGAGGGGGCCACTTAGGAATCTGGGGCAAAATCAGTACTTGGTCCTGCTAGTGAAGGCAGGGGGCTGGACTCAATGACCTTTCGCGGTCCCTTCCAGTTCTAGGAGATAGGATATCTTTATTTATTTATAACACTGGTTGAGGTACTTTGGAACGAAATTGTGCACTTGCCCATTTTTAAAAAAACGGTATTGAAGGTGGAAAGGTGGCTCACGTAAGCCATATGGTCCACAGATTATGAACAGGACCTAAATTCCATTTCTGCCTCTGTCAGTGATGGGGAACATGAGACCAGAGTTCCAGCATACACAAAAATATCATTAATGTCACCAGAAGACACAAATGGCTTCTCAGAATTTTGTTTGAGCTACCCGCAGTTCCTCCTTTCTCTGCCAGAGGTCACTGGCAAAGCAAGCGTGTAGCTGCAGCCTACAGGAACACCTGCACTATGCACCGGAACACCTGCACCGAGACCCACAGCAGATGCAGCAGAGTTTTCCATTACCAAGTTTTCCAGTAGTGGTCTCACACTCCTTCTCCCCCCGCCTACCCCCAACCTCCATTTTACACTGCAGGAAGGAAATGGCTTGAGTGAGAAGCATCTGGAAAGCAGGCGTCCCAGCAGAGCAGTTCCCTCCCTGCACACAGAGCAGAAGCTTCCCCTGAAAATTGAAGGGTTGATGGTGTCCGGGAAGGAGAAGTGGGGCTAGGGTGACCAGATAGCAAGTGTGAAAAATCAGGACAAAGGGTCGGGGGTATAGGCACCTATATAAGACAAAGCCCCAAATATCAGGACTGTCCTTATAAAATCGGGACATCTGTTCACCCTAGCGCTGGCTGAAATGCACCAGGGTGTGAACGGCTTTGAAATCAATGGAGCCAGCGGAGGGTGCTGGAACCAGCTGGGAGTGATGGCAGCATTCCAGTGAGCAATGCTAACGGTAGCATGATCCAGACTAGAGTGTCAGGGAGTGGAATCTGTTAAAGGAAGATGGCATGGTGGAGGGGCTGTGCTGTACCCAGGGAAAGGCGAGTTAAAATTGGGGGAAATTACTACCTGGGGGAAAGAGGGACACGGGGTGAGAGAGGGAAAGTGTATGATCCCAGCAGTTAGAAGAGGGGAAACAAAGTCTGTCAGGAAGTAGAGTTGGAGTCCACTTGTGTGGAAGTCCTGTATGGATGGATGGATGTTCCAGGTTGAATTCCATTAAGTTTTTTTGCAAAGAGTTTAAAACCAGACCCCAGACCATGTGATTAGTTTACAACAATGACTTTTTTTTAATCTCGTGTTTTTTTAGGGTTTGTCTCATGAGGTCTGAAGCCAGGGAGATGTGGGGAGAAAACAAAAAACAGCAAAATAGTGGAGACATAGTGGAGGGTCAAACTAAGCCATTTTTATCACCACCATGGCACCTTTTGACCCTCATAGTCTCTGTGTGATGTTCAGTCTAATGGCTGGATTGGCAAAAATAACTGATTGAAAAATCATTCAGGGTATTCACAAAAAGAAGAACAGGAGTACTTGTGGCACCTTAGAGACTAACAAATTTATTAGAGCATAAGCTTTCGTGGACTACAGCCCACTTCTTCGGATGCATAACTTATATCTTCAGGGTATTGTTAAGAGTGAATAAAGGCCTGGAGAGTATGCCATGCAAGGTACAATCCTGAAATGGTAAGGGGAAAGGCTAGATATCTTAATAGGTCATTATTTTGCAATCACATGCCTCCTGCTTGCACAGTGCACTGCACTATTGATGCATGTGACAAGTTTGCCGTGTGAGAGTTCAAAGTTAGGCTTCTGAGAGATATCGGCAGAACTCCCCTGTGTGCTGAGATGAAAGCATACCTGTTAGACATTTCTTTTGCCCCATTTATCTTCAAGGGTTCACATATCTGTGTTCTTGTTAGTTCCTCATCGATTAATGGACTGACAAGCAGAGAGCTTAGCTCAATATTAGATACATTTCAATGACAACCACCGAAAGTTCCAGTTCTAACATACATTTGCAGACTTTTAAGTTGAACGGCACGCTGAGTTGTCCTCTTAATGCTCGTATGTAGCTCCCATTAACACCACTGGGAGTTGTAACTCTGCCATGAAGAAAGAACACACCACAGTCTGTTCAATAGCATTTTAAAAGGCTTATCTTTGATTAGGTCTTAAACATTTTCTTTATTTTATTTCCCATAGAAGTATAATAATTCAATTAATCTAGGACTAGCAGTCTTCCCAATTCCAATAACAATCTGAAAATGAGGGATAAAGTGTTTCTACAATGAATTCTCATGAAAGCCAAATATTCACCCCAGTCAGCACTCAACTTTATGCATTTCTGACTTGAAATACTCCCCAAACATTAGTGTGTAATTAAAGAAGGCCCTTGATCTTGCAAATAACTTCAGCATTACATAACTTTTCTGTGCTATATATTCTCTGGGTATCTAGCATACCAGTCAGTTCAACTTCAATACGTTTCCTGTGCTGTACCCATCCTATGGCCGTAGAGGCAGATCTGTTGTAACATGTTCCATGTCTAATAATCTCATCTAAGTTCTAAACTTTTTAAATACAAATCCCCTAAATAAATCTGTTTTAATGATTTGTCATGTTGAAATGAAGCAGTGACTGTTAAATCCATTTTTAATTAGAGGTTCCACCATTCTTCGTAGGAAATACATAAAGTTGTTACCTTAATTCATAGTGCACTGTCACAAACGCTAAACCTGAAAATAAATTTTCATTAATGCCCTTGTCAAACTAAATGATATTTGACAAATTCATATTAATAAATCTATGGATTAGATTGTGCAAACTTTACTCGGCATAGGGACTACTCATGTAAGTAAGTGCTCATCATTTATTATTGTTCATTATTTGTATTAGAGTAGCACACAGAGGATCCAGCCACAAGGTGCAGTCACAATGTGCAGTGACATCATACAATAACCATACAATTGTGATTTTAGTATTCAACTTTTTAATGCTGATTTTAATGTTTATGGTCCCAGATTAGGTTAAACTGCTTTTAAAATCCTCCCCTCCCTCCTCCCCACACAGTTACATAATGCACTACAGGGCAAGTTAAGGTTGTTTGGGTGTCCTAACTGCATTTCCTTCCATACCCTAAAATATTTGAATTTCTTTTAAGTTTAACCTTAACTTTGAACCTCCTGGGTTTCTAAATATTTCATTTTGAGATCATTATCATTTCCCTGTAATGCATTTACCCTAAATTACTCGTGCATTCTCAGTCTTCATTTTATTGAAATATAGTTTTTGTCTAGGAATTTCCTCAGGGTTTTTTAAATTAAAAATTTCATACATGAACAAGAAACCCAAAGAGAATGCTACCATGTAATATTTCTAATAACCTGCAGATATGAAGTAGCAACCTTAAATCATTAAAAAAAATCTTTATGGTCAGATTGACTGCAGAATTGCTCTCTTTGAAATAGCACCACCATGCATTCTTTCCAATGAGAGTGAAGCCAAGGAATATGGTGGACGATTTGTCAGGCAGTAGAGAGGTACACTTAATCCCAAGAATAATGGGAGATGGATGCCCTTGTCAAAAATAACAGGAGTACTTGTGGCACCTTAGAGACTAACAAATTTATTAGAGCATAAGCTTTCGTGGACTACAGCCCACTTCTTCGGATGCATATAGAATGGAACATATATTGAGGAGATATATATACACACATACAGAGAGCATGAACAGGTGGGAGTTGTCTTACCAACTCTGAGAGGCCAATTAAGTAAGAGGAAAAAAAAAAAAAAAAAAAAACTTTTGAGGTGATAATCAAGCTAGCCCAGTACAGACAGGTTGATAAGAAGTGTGAGAATACTTACAAGGGGAGATAGATTCAATGTTTGTAATGGCTCAGCCATTCCCAGTCGTTATTCAATCCTTTGTTGATTGTGTCTAGTTTGCATATCAATTCCAGCTCAGCAGTCTCTCGTTGGAGTCTGTTTTTGAAGTTTTTCTGTTGTAATATAGCCACCTGCAGGTCTGTCACTGAATGACCAGACAGGTTAAAGTGTTCTCCCACTGGTTTTTGAGTATTATGATTCCTGATGTCAGATTTGTGTCCATTAATTCTTTTGCTTAGGGACTGTCCGGTTTGGCCAATGTACATGGCAGAGGGGCATTGCTGGCACATGATGGCATATATCACATTGGTAGATGTGCAGGTGAACGAGCCCCTGATGGTATGGCTGATGTGATTAGGTCCTATGATGATGTCACTTGAATAAATGTGTGGACAGAGTTGGCATCGGGGTTTGTTACAAGGATAGGTTCCTGGGTTAGTGGTTTTGTTCAGTGATGTGTGGTTGCTGGTGAGTATTTGCTTTAGGTTGGGGGGTTGTCTGTAAGCGAGGACAGGTCTGTCTCCCAAGATCTGTGAGAGTAAAGGATCATCTTTCAGGATAGGTTGTAGATCTCTGATGATGCGCTGGAGAGGTTTTAGTTGGGGGCTGAAGGTGACAGCTAGTGGTGTTCTGTTATTTTCTTTGTTGGGCCTGTCTTGTAGGAGGTGACTTCTGGGTACTCGTCTGGCTCTGTCAATCTGTTTTTTCACTTCAGCAGGTGGGTATTGTAGTTTTAAGAATGCTTGATAGAGATCTTGTAGGTGCTTGTCTCTATCTGAGGGATTGGCGCAAATGCGGTTATATCTTAGAGCTTGGCTGTAGACAATGGATTGTGTGGTGTGTCCTGGATGGAAGCTGGAGGCATGTAGGTAAGTGTAGCGGTCAGTAGGTTTCCGGTATAGGGTGGTATTTATGTGACCATCGCTTATTAGCACAGTAGTGTCCAGGAAATGGACCGCTTGTGTGGATTGATCTAGGCTGAGGTTGATGGTGGGATGGAAATTATTGAAATCATGGTGAAATTCCTCAAGGGCTTCTTTTCCATGGGTCCAGATGATGAAGATGTCATCAATGTAGCGCAAGTAGAGTAGGGGCATTAGGGGACGAGAGCTAAGGAAGCGTTGTTCTAAGTCAGCCATAAAAATGTTGGTATATTGTGGGGCCATGCGGGCACCCATAGCAGTGCTGCTGACTTGAAGGTATATATTGTCCCCAAATGTGAAATAGTTGTGTGTGAGGACAAAATCACAAAGTTCAGCCACCAGGTTAGCTGTGACATTATCAGGGATACTGTTCCTGATAGCTTGTAGTCCATCTTTGTGTGGAATATTGGTGTAGAGGGCTTCTACGTCCATAGTGGCCAGGATGGTGTTTTCTGGAAGATCACCGATGGATTGTAGTTTCCTCAGGAAGTCAGTGGTGTCTCGAAGATAGCTGGGAGTGCTGGTAGCGTAGGGTCTGAGGAGTGTTCTCCCACTGGTTTTTGAGTCTACATAACCAGACAAGCCTGATGTTAGGGTGCCAATGCCTGAGATGATGGGGCGTCCAGGATATCCAGGTTTATGGATCTTGGGTAGCAAATAGAATACCCCTGGTCGGGGTTCTAGGCATGTGTCTGTACAGATTTGTTCCTGGGTTTTTTTTTCTCTTACTTAATTGGCCTCTCAGAGTTGGTAAGACAACTCCCACCTGTTCATGCTCTCTGTATGTGTGTATATATCTCCTCAATATATGTTCCATTCTATATGCATCCGAAGAAGTGGGCTGTAGTCCACGAAAGCTTATGCTCTAATAAATTTGTTAGTCTCTAAGGTGCCACAAGTACTCCTGTTCTTTTTGCGGATACAGACTAACACGGCTGCTACTCTGAAACTTGTCAAAAATGGCCACCTGAGGGCAGCGTGGGACTTCAATCACATTGAGGTGTGATAGTAGTCATATTGAAAGAGGACAGTTCTCCATGGAATTCTCTCTTGCACTTTATTCTGCAGTTGCTGCTGATTTTTTTTTTTTTTTTTAGAATAATGTTAGGTGAAATGGATTAGTCCTAAAATACATTCTTCAAATGTAGCCTATTCACATGTTTCAGCGAGTTTAAGGTCTGAATGCATAACACAATACAGGCACTGAAAGAGCTGTAAGGACTAAAAACTGAATTTCCATGAAGAGCTGGTTGGGGGAAAAAATGTGATTTCACCCCCAAACGTTTCTCTTTTTCCTCAAATTTTGAAATTCAAAGTTTGAAATATTGACAAAATCATGATATAATCTCCCCAAAGGATAGGTGGAAAAGTGGTATTCTCCATTTCTATCTCAGATTATCCAGCTAACAGGTTTAATTCTCTATTAAGGAAGACTACTGGTTCTATGTAAGAAAAGGGTCTGTCTGGCAAGGTGCTGAGTGCTTCCTGCAACATAATGGAAGCTGAGGGTGCTGAGCACTGTGAAGAATTAGACCGAAAGTCTTTAGCCTCCTTGATCCCAAAGGGAAACAGTGAATAAGATACAGAAGTATTTCCAGAGGGCAAGCTTGCTGTTCATCTTGTACCCAATACATTAAAGGCAGGGAGTTTGGCATCTTTTCAATGCAAGGTGGTGGTGGAAATGGCAGGAGTGATTTCCCATTAGTGTGCAACCCTCTGGTAATAATGGTGCATAGGCTCTTGCATGGTTCTTTCTCAGCTATAGCTCTTCAAGTGGTTTACAAAGGAAGTTAATAAAGTTGTGCAGAGGATGGAAGTGCCATTTGACAAAGGCTTTTGAGATTTAGAAATGTGGAGGGAAAATGAGAAATTTCTAATCACCAAAAGAAATCTGTAATCCCAAATGTTCATGTTGGCTTCGGAAAAGTCATTCCCAAACAAACACTTGATTCCAAAAATGGCAACAAGACATTTTGACATTGTGGGAATATTTTTTTCAGACTAAAATTAGGTCAACACCAACCCAATTTTCTGAAGCACTGCATTTTCAGGGGAACCGCGTTCCAATGAATTACGGTCCCATCAAAATTTCTTCCACCAGCTCCATATTACAGAAGGGGAAACTGAAGTCGAGAGGAAATGACTAGCCAACAATCAATGGAAGAGCTGGGAGTAGAATCCGAATCTCATTCATCTGGTGTCCTGTCTACTGGACCACACGACTTTGCCACTGTCAAGAGCTCACTGTGAGTCTAGCTATTGTTCAGCTGAATATATTACCAACCTTCATTTCTTCCTGTCATTTTTTTGCATGTGCTTCAGAGTGCTGAAGCAGTGTAGTGATATATATCACTTATGCCCTTTCATTATCTTTTGGAATCAGATTTACGGTGCACTTACCTACATGACACTAGTAACTAGCCTTTGATGCAGTGTGCTATTTTTATAACTCCATGCTCAATTTGGTGTGTATTTCTATAGCATGAAAGTAGTACTGAACCAGTTGATCTACATTTTCACCAGTTCATTGAGACATTCCTTGAGGATTAATGTTTGGCCTTTTTCATTATGCCAGCTGCATATGCCCTTTGAAAAAAGCTGATTTCTAAATTTGTTTTTATGATTAAGCTATGCCAGTGGTGTTCTCATTTAATGCTCCTTATGATAAAGTCACTCCATGTCTCTAAGGAGCCCTTAAGGTTTGAAACATATCTTTGGTTAACTATAAATCTCCAGAATCTTTATGGAAATGAAAGCAAAAAAAATCCCCAAATGCTAAAATAATAATAACTGAACCTAATAACTTCAGCAATGTTGACCATTTATGCTAAGTTCAGGGTTAAAAAATATATATATGAAAAACATCTGTCTTGTTTGAACATCTAACTTTCTTGTCCAGGCCCTTGCCCCCTCCATCTTTAACATCAGCAGTTTCATATAGACTTGAGCCTGTCTTGGGATCTGAGTTACTACAGAGAATTCTTTCCTGGGTGCTGGCTGGTGAGTCTTGCCCACCTGCTCAGGGTTTAACTGATCGCCATATTTGGGGTTGGGAAGGAATCTTCCTCCAGAGCAGATTGGCAGAGGCCCTGGAGGTTTTTCGCCTTCCTCTGCAGCATGGGGCACGGGTCACTTGCTGGAGGATTCTCTGCACCTTGAGGTCTTTAAAGCACAATGTGAGGACTTCAGTAATTCAGACATAGGTTAGGGGTTTGTTACTGGAGTGGGTGGGTGAGATTCGGTGGCCTGCATTGTGCAGGAGGTCAGACTAGATGATCATAATGGTCCCTTCTGGCCTTAAAGTCTATGAGTCTATGAGTCTTCTACAATGGCCTGAGGGACCACCAAAAACTCGTTGCCTAATAGAGGATGCTTTTTTTACTAAAGGTCAATCAAAATGAAACTGGACTAGTGGGTATTTTAAAGAGGTTGCTTAAGAACTGAGCTGAATTTTGGAGATGATTCATCAATTCCAAGGCCAGAATAAATAAATAAATTCATGGAGATATCCTATCTCCTAGAACTGGAAGGGACCTTGAAAGGTCATTGAGTCCAGCCCCCTGCCTTCACTAGCAGGATCAAGTACTGATTTTGCCCCAGATCCCTAGGTGGCCCCCTCAAGGATTGAACTTACAACCCTAGGTTTAGCAGGCCAATGCTCAAACCACTGAGCTATCCCTCCCCCCAAGGAAGCACTGTGATCATCTAGTCTGAGCTCCTGTATTACACAGGCCATAGAAGTCCCCCAAAATAATTCCGAGCATATATCTTTCAGAATAATGTCCAATCTGGATTTTAAAATGATCAGTGATGGAGAATCTACCAGGACTCGTGATTGTTCCAATCGTGAATTACTCTTACTGTTCAAAATGTACCCCTTATTTCCATTCTGCATTCGCCTAGCTTCAACTTCCAGCCATTGGATCATGTTAGATATTTCTCTGCTAGATTGAAGAGTGTGTTGTTATATTTGTTCCCCATGTAGATACGTATAGACCGTAATCAAGTCACCCCTTAACCTTCTCATTGGTAAGCTAAATAGAGTGAGATCCTTGAGTCTATTACTATAAGGCAAGTTTCCTAATCCTTAATCATTCTCTTGGCTCTTCTCTGAATCCTTTCCAATTTTCAGCATCTTTCTTGAAATGGACACAGTATTCCAGCAGCAGTCTCACTACCACCAAATATAGAGGTAAAATAATCTCTCCACTCCTAGTTGAAGTTCCTCTGTTTATGCATCCAAAGATTGCATTAACCCTTCTGGACACAGTGTCGCACTGGGAGTCATTCAGATTGCTCTGTATTAATGACCTACCCTCTGAACTATTTACCACTCCCCCAGTTTTTGTGTCATCTGCAAACTTTATCAGTGATGATTTTATGCTTTCTTCCAGGTCATTGATAAAGATATGAAATAGCATAGGTCCAAGAACCAATCCCTTTAAGACTCCAAGAGAAACACACCCATTTTACGAGGATTCTAAATTGACAGTTACATTTTGAGACCTATCAATTAGCCTGTTTTTATTCCATTTAATGTGTGTCAGGTTAATTTTATATTGTTCCAGTTTTGTAATCAAAATGTCATGTGGTACCAAGTCAAACATCTTCCAGAAATATAAACATATCCCACTATTGACTTTTTCAACCAAAATTGTAATCTCATTAAAAACAAACAAACAAACAAAAAAAAACACTATCAGGTTAGTTTGACAAGATCTATTTTGCATAAACCCATGTTGGTTGGCATTAATTATATTATCCTCCTTTAATTCTTTCTTAATTGAGTTCCAGATCAGCTGCTCCTTAATCTTGCCGCAGATCAATGTCAAACTGAAAGGCCTACAATTACCCTGGTTACTCCATTTACTCTTTTAAAATATTGGCACAACATTAGCTTTCTGCCAGTCTTCTTGAACCTCCTCAGTGTTCCATGACATATTGAAAATCAACATAAATAGTCCAGGAAGTTCCCCATCCTCCTTTTTAAAAACTCTTGGATGTAAGTTATCTGGACCTGCTAATTTAAAAATGTCTAATTTTCACAGCTGCTGTTTAATATCCTCTTGAGATACTAGTAAAAGGGAAATAGAGCTATCATAATGACATGACGAGACTACATTATCTTTTTCCCCCATACAGAACAGAAATATGTATTGAACACTATTGACTTTTCTTCATTATTATTGGTCATTTTACTATATACATCAAGTAATGGACCAATACCTTTGTCATGTTTTTTTGGTCCTAATATACTTTAAAAAACTCCTTCTTATAGTCCTTAACTCTGCTAGACATAGATTTCTCCTTGTGTTCATTGCTTCCCTTATCAATCTTCTACAATTCCTAGCTTCTGATTCATGTGCATTAGTATCAACTTCCCCTTTCTTCCATTTGTTATATATTTTAATTTTTTATAGCTGCTATCACTTCCCCCTCTAAACCTGGCCAATATTTTTAACAAATGTGGCCTTGTTCCTTGATTGTGGGATTACGCATCTAGTAAAGTGTTGCTTTAAAAAAATCACAATTATTTTTCACATTTGTCTGATTAAATTCTTCCTTCCAGCTGATTTGGCTCATAACTGTTTTCAGCTTTGTGAAATTTACTCCCGTTAGAGCACCAAGTATATATATTGTTGGTCTGGACTTTATTCTGCTTGCACATTATACACATGATCCAGTCATGATAACTCATACCAAAGTTACCATTCATGTATAGTTCTGTGATCACTTCCTCGTTATTTGTCAGGATAAGGTCTAATACAGAATTCCTCCATGTTGGCTGCAACACTTTTGGAGTTAGGAAAATTTCATTTATAATGTTTAGAAATTTGAAGGTTGTTTTAGGACTGGCAGCATGAGACCTGCTGTACATGTCACTCAGATTGAAGTCCCCGCAAATCACACACCTTTATCTCCTATGCATTATAGATAGGTGCATGAGGAGTAGGGTATCCTATTCCCTACTGTGATTTGGTGGTCTGTAGCCAACATCAGCTAAAACCCCATCGTGTGCTTTAGCTGTTAGGACAGTAATCCAAAAGCATTTGAGATAATTTTCCTCTGATTTATCAGTGACTCAAAAACAGGTAATACCATTTTGACATGAAGTGTCACTCTCCCTACTCTTTTGTGTGCTTAATCTTTCCTAAATGGGTTATAACTATTGCTATTAACATTTCAGTTGTGCGAAGCATTCCACCAGGTTTCAGTAATAACAACCAGATGGAATCTATGCTCATAAATGAGTAATTCCAACTCCTGTTTGTTACATGGGCTCCTAGCATAAGTGGATAGGCAATTAAAGAATTTCTTCTCTCGTGTCCTTTAGTTCTTTGATTAATTTTGTTCTTAAAGTCTCAATTTTGTGTTAATTGAGTGCTCATATCTTACCTTTTTTTGTACACTCCCCTTTTGTTTTTAGTTTAATATCCTCCTGACTACTCTAGCTGGCCTGTCTCTGAAGAGATTTGTTCACCTTCTGTTGAGGTGGAGGCAATCCAATCTATGCAGCCCCTTCTCCCCATAGACCAATGTTCCACAAAAAGTAGAATCCTACACCACTTATCTAACCATGGTTCACTTCTGGAATCTTCTACCTTTTGTCTTCCTTCACTCATGGGACAGGAAAGATCTCAGAGAAGATTGTTTGGACATTCTTCTTCAGCACACTTCTGAGTTCCCTGAAGTAATGTATTCTCTGTGAGATATTCTTGATGCAGTATCATTAGTGTGGATATGAACCATCACCAAAGGATCCATTTGCCCATCAGTTTCAGAAACCTATTCAATCTTAGTGTGACAGCTCATGTCTTGGCTCCAGGAAAACAACAGATCATCTTGTTGCCCATCTGTCCCTTCTAGATGTTCCTTCTATTCTTGTGAGTACTGAAGCCACAACAAGGATTGCTTGTCTTCCTTGGATGGCTGAAGACCTCTTTGTGGGCAAGCTTGCTTTTCTTATAGGTTGGGCTGAGCTGCCATACACAAGTGTGTCCTGTACATCTCTCTGTTCCCTTGGATCAACTGGATTTTGAGAGATGACTTCCACAGTGCCCACTTTGAGGGCCTGTTATCGATTGCAAACTTCTAGCTGGGTAGAATTTCCTCTTCTCTTTGGTGGCCATAGTCTGCCCATCCTTGTCTGTCTTCAGAGAAACAAGAATGCTGATGTGATCTCTTGCCTCTGGTGGTTATGAAATTCCAGATCTGCTCTCTGACTTCCTGTCTCTCCAAATCATTGGTGGCCAGCTCTTTTTTTCCTGGTAAAAAGATGTCTTGGTATACTGATATTTCCTAAACCTGGCTGTCTAGGAACTCCTCAACTTCTCTGATTGTCAGTAGCATCTCTGCTTGCCCCTCCAATCCTGGAATTGTTTCCTCCAGCACAGCCATTGTCTTCAACGTCATGCACAAGAAGTCCCTTCTAGCTTCAGGCAGGAAAGAAAACCTTCCACAGACGTTGGCAATCACCACCACTGTTCCATCGTGAGCCACTGTGAAATAACAAGTAGAGCTTGAACTTGGTAGGAAAGCCTTACACACTCCCGCTCCAAATGCTCTCAAACTCTCCTGCTACCTGCCTGTTTGCACCTCTCAAGTTTGCAGACAGACCTGTCCCAGCTGCTTATTCAAGGGTCCATAACCCCATTATTCAGCCCGTTCCAAGAGAACAGTCAAACCAACAAACCACAGACCAACCAAACACATCACTCACCAAGTCCTGCTACCTCTCATCAGAGTTCTCCAAAACTCTCCAGTTAGCTGTCTCTGTTCACGGCACTTCGTGCACACCTGCTTGCAGCTAAATGTAAAAGAAGTAGAGGTCAAATTCTGTCAACTATAAAAATAAATAAATGGAGATATCCTATCTCCTAGAACTGGAAGGGACCTTGAAAGGTCAAGGAGTCCAGCCCCCTGCCTTCACTAGCAGGACTAAGTACTGATTTTGCCCCAGATCCCCCCTTAAGGATTGGGCTCACAATCCTGGGTTTAGCAGGCCAATGCTCAAACCTGAGCTATCCCTCCCCCTTACTCTACTTACACTTAGCAGTTGTGTAATCCACATGTTGTCCCATCCACATGTTGTCCCATCAGTTTGACCAAAAATCATCCTTGGAAAGGAACATGAATTTGTTTTATATGGGCGCACACTGTTTATGGCCTCAAACTGATTTTGGGACTCTTACCCAACCCCCAAAAGTAATTTGAGCATTTCAGAAAACCCCAGTCTCCAATGGGAATTACTATGGAGGAGGTGGGACCCTGGGAGCAGGCATGCATTAAAAAAGAAGAGGGAAAGAGAGAGAGAGTCTAACTGAAGGAAGATGGGGTGACAAAGAGAGAGGAGAGGAGGATGGGTGGTTGAAACAGCCTTTGCACCATTCTTTAAGTGGCTTTGGAATATCATACACCAGAAGGGACATGGCAGCCTTAATTGTTTCCTCTTGAGGATCATTGGTTAAGATGATATAAATACTGGGTGAAGCTAATATTTCATATATACACACACAGAGGAATCCATGTAAACAGACATATATATTTGGTTAGCAAGGTGCTGAGTGCCTCCTACAAGATAACAGGTATGTGCTCAGCATCTTGAATAATAATAATAATTAATAGAATTAATGTAGCCCAATTAAACAAGCTGCTTTAAAATAATAATAAAAAAAGATAGGCTGGTTTCGTGAGGGGATACCAATTTTGTGTCTCATCCCAGTTGCTATAAATTAGTCTCTCGCTCTTAGTTAGAACAAACTGTTTTGTTGCCAACATACTCCACTAGCAATTTACATCAATCACAAACATCTTCAACAGCTCTCAAACTGCAAATAGTGTGGATGGGAAAACATCTGCAAATATTGCTACTCTGATTCAAAAAAGTTCCTGAAAATAATTCCCCCTCTCGAGCTATTTGCATTATTTTAATATTGGAATAAAATAGCTTCAACTGTTGGAAAATCTCTCATGAGTTGTCAGAACCTCATTTTTACTTCCCATCTGAAAGATGTTACACTGACCATCTTTGATTCTTAACTAGGTGTCTCTCATTTGACAAGTAGTTAAGAATCCAAGATGGCCAGTACAACAACATCTTTCAGATGGGACGTAAAACCAAGGTTCTAACTACTCATGGTTATTAAAAATCCGGTGGTATTTTGTGCAATAATACAGCTACTTATCCTAATACCTTTGCAAATTATACCACAAGGAATTACACTTTGCCTTCCCTTCCTACTTTCCCCTGTATGGTTGTCCATTGAATCTGATGATAACATCATGGCATCACTTGTGTTCTCATTTGGCTGTATATTCCAATCCATGAGGAGCAAGATTGTGAACAGAGGTCACACAGGAATGTTCTGGCTCCCACTGAAAACTTGGCATGGTGTTGGCCCTTATTTCAATCAGTTTTTCACATCTGTCTTCAAAGGGTTTACAACTGTTCTTGGCTATGTTTTCAAAGTTATCAATATTTATTTTCAAAGTTATCAATACTACTTGAGGTGAGATGCTGCTTTAGGGTGTCTTTGAAACTTTTTCATTGACCACATCTCCTGTGCTTTCATGATTTCAGCTTGCATTTTTTTCAAGAGTCCATTCCAAAAAACTACGACCTGTCCATGTAAGCTGAGCTTTGATGATCATTTTCTTGATGCTGGTTGTTTTTGCTCTTTCAAGAATGTTAAAGTTTGAGACTTTGTCTTGCCAGTGAACCTTCTGAACAGAGTGGAGACAGCACATGAGAATTTTTTTTAGGTTGCTTAACGTGTCTGCAGTAAACTATGCATGTTTCAAACCAATATAAAAGGGATGCTATCACTCTTGCATTGTAAAACATCAGTTTTGCGGTCTGATAGGATGATGGTTGCATAGCCTATGGGGAAGCCTTTTGAAGGTGGGGCTTGCCTTTTGTATTCTATCTGATATTTCTTGATTCAGGGAACCATCACTTGAGATGGTACTGCCAAGGTATGTAAGTAGTTGACACTCTATAGTTCTATACCATCAATGATGACATGTAGCTCAATGGTAATAGTTGATGGAGCTGGTTGGAAGAGAACTTCATTTTTTTCCATGCTGATGTTGAGTCCAAACTGTTAAGTTGCTCCTGAGAACCTGTCAAGGATAAGCTCACCTTCACTATAACTAAGTAGAGCAAAATCGTCCACAAAAAAAGGGCTTCACATGTGAGTTTCTCAAGAACCTGTGCCTGTGCAATAAGCCGTTGGAGATTGAAAAGTGTTCCATTATTTCTGTACCTGATCTAGTTGGCCTTTGGAAGTTTGTCTGTGGCATAATTCAGAGCACCTGCAAAGATCAGATCAAAAAGAGGGGGAGGGGCAGTGCCAGCACTCAGCCTTATTTCAACTTCTTAGCTATGGAAAATGGTTTAGAAGGGCCACCATCTGAGAGTACTTGACCAGTCACATCATCATGGAATTGGCTTATGATGTTAACAAATTTGGTGAAATAGCCAACTTTTCTAGAAATGTCCAGAGGCCATTTCTGCTCACAGAGGAGAATGCTTTCTTTAGATCAATGCAGATAGCATAATGTTCCCCAGTAATTTCAAAAGAACTCATATTTTACATATCTAGTTTGATGGCACACATTGATACTGTTTAATATTGTCACTCTGTGCTGTTGAACAGTTGCCCTGTTGCACACCAGAGGTGGCTGAATTTCACTTGTGGATCAGGGGATTCTAAAATATAGTTTGTAAAATGCTGTAGAGTCCTTTAGTATGAAAGAGGCCAATTCAAATAGGTGTTTTGTTGTTTTAACAATCTCTCCAGCTCTAGATTTTTCATATCATCGAAGCTAGCCAAAGCAATCAATTGCCTAAGACCTGTGTTTGGATGTGACTGGGGCATGAATGAGAGCTAACTCACTAAAACTGAGCCCACAGAAGAAAAAGATGATGATGGTTGGTTGAAGCAACTAGGAAATAGTGGGGATAATATCACCGTTTCTGACTGAAGGGGTTTGCCCAACATTTGTATTTAATCTCTCACTGATTAGATTCCCAGTGGCTACTAGAAGAATGGAAAGTAATTATGGCCAGATCATCTTTTTTCCATTTATGAATGGTCAGGAGGTGTCTGGCATATCTTTTAAATGCAGTGCTTGTATCTGCTTTCCATGCATCTGCTGCCTCCAATTTACACTACTGCAGCACACTGTACCTGTGGCTATATCTTAAACCCTCTAGAGATTTAAGGTGGGACAGAACTCGTCAGGTCACTTGTAGGGTGCAACTTTCTGGAAGCACATGACACCAGTGCTTTTTGGTTAGCAATGGCTGGCTATTAAGAACTGGGTAAAATTTAAGGAGTTGATTTTGACCTATAAAGTTCTAAATGGCCTGAGGCCTACATATCTGAAAGATTACTTGTCCTTACACGCTCACATGATTATCACACGTCCTTCAACACCAGTTGCAGGTTAAAGATTCACAAGTGGCACTGATCGTCATCCTGGGCTGCTGTAACAGCTTTGAATAACTTCTTAACACAGCTGCATATCACCATTTTTAATGTTCAAGGGATTCAGCACCTGTTGCACCCTCTATCTTTGCTTCCCAGAATGACAGTTGCAAGTAATGTTTTCTGGCTATAAACAAGGTGGCCTTAGAAATATTTCCATCTGTTTTTTTCTGCCAAAGCAGGAATCTTGCAAAGGTCACAGCTGATGAATGTCGTGAAGTTTGAGCCAATCTACACCCCAATGGTTCTCATGAGATGTAAACACATTAATAGCAACCATGTGTGCGCTCCTGGGGAGCTCATCATTGTCACCATCTATCTTATTTACTACCACCTGCTCAAATGTCAAGCTGATACAGCTATATAGTCATCCAGCCCCTACAACCAAGTGCAAACACAAAATACACAGGACTGTGAGATTCCAGCAGAGCTGAATGAATAATAAATGATTTTTTTTATTCATTGGATTTCACCACCTTTGCCTGTTCATGAACCCTTCATGCACAGATTGCAAAATTCTCAAAGGTGTGACTCATCCAAAGTTATTAGCACGCTATGCTCGGCAGTGGGCTAATCTTAAGCGTGAGGCAGCTGAGGTCGTGTGTTTTTGGAGGCCCTGCTCTGTCATCTTCACTTTCCAGAACACACCTTTTCTCACCAACCCTGTTTGCCGCCCCACCGCCAGCACACCCAGAGATCATTTCACAATCTGCATTGGGGTTAGCCCTTCATGGACGCGTTGCAACAGGCAGTAAAGTCCCATCTTCCATCACGATTCTGAAACACTTCCTCTCTGCACCTCCAGTGACAAGTACTTCTTATTGGAGGCTAGTGAATAGAGCACTGGACTGGGACTTAGGAGACTTGGTTCTATTTGCATCCCTGCCACCTGTCTGCTGGGTGACTGTGGGCAAGTCACTTCAAGAGGAGCAGGAGAGCATTGTGGCTCCTGATCAATCTCTTATCCCTTATTATGGGCTGTGGCCCAGGCCCAGTATCCAGTCTTTTGCATTTTGGGATAATCTACAGAGCCAATGAGAGTTTCAGATTAATCCGGTTAACACATAGGTCCCACATGTACTGGGATTGCTTATTTGATCAACTAGAGACTGGTAGCTACAAGAGGAACCATCTGGTATACCGATATTCCTGGAAAGGGTGGGACGGTATGGATTTTCTAACATTTTTATCTATCTTAAAGATATAAAAATATTTTAAAAAATGGAAATATACACCTATCTCATAAAACTGGAACGGATCCTGAAAGGTCATTGAGTCCACCCCCTACCTTCACTAGCAGGACTAAGTACTGATTTTGCCCCAGATCCCTAAGTGGCCCGTTCAAGGATTGAATTTATGACCCTGGGTTTAACAGGCCAATGAGCAAACCACTGAGCTATCCCTCCCCACACTGTTATTGTAGGGAAGTGAACAAAACTGTTCTCACCATGCAATTCAGCCACTTCTTCCTCCACTGTGTCCATATCTAGTCCTGCCCTTTACATCCAACATGCAGGACATCACTCAGCAGTACTCAATATCATCAGTCCTTCGATACTTGCTCTATGAGAATAACATCACTGATTTTAAACATGGTTTCTTTCACTATGCCTGGAAGGTCAAGAGCAATTTCCCCTTAATTAGCCATGTCATTGCCTCTAGAATCACCAGTCAGTTTAAATTATCGTTAAAGATCAACATTATGAATGTTGCCTGTGTTTAATTGATTGGCTGAATGATATCCTATTTCCTGGGTTCAGATGGGTTGATAATATGTTAAGAAATAGACATAGATTCTTTATCAAAGCACTCTTTAAAAAAACACCCAATATCTGGACAATGAGCCATCCTGGGCTACGTTTCCAAAGCTATCGGAGCTTCCTATTTATATTCATATATTCGAGGAACTTCAAAGAAGTAATTATGCTTCCATTTTCATGTAATACCATGCATACAAGTTTGTTCAGTGCGTTTAATCACCATGTCTTTGTGCAAATGTATATTTCATGTGTGCCTTTTAGGTGCCTATCTTAAAAGAAGCCCATTTGTGTTATTTTATGAAAGTGTAGTTTGTTGACAAGGTCCTCCCTTCTCCTTAGCTTTGGGGCGCTGCAATACAAACATAGCCTAATCCACGTTGTCTGTGTCAGGAATTCATTTCCCCGTATCAGAGGCTACTAACATAGCCTTGTCATTGCAATTCATTATACTTGATTTTGTGTGCTGTTTTATTTTTGCCGTCTCCTGCCATAGTTTTTCAACTGGAATAAAGCTCACCCTCAAGCAGAGTCGGTGCAAAGAGAGAGAAGGGAAAATAATCCACTGGAAATGGAAGAAAATTGGTTAAAGGGACTAATTATAGAGCCTGTCTCTAGCAGCTCAACTAAAACGGTCACATCAACCTCACTAGGCAAAGCCCTAATAATGCCATCACCATGTGTGGTTTGAAAGTCATAAGCAGTCCAGGAAATCTCTACTCTTTGAAGAAAAGAATAACCCCACTGAGAAAAAAAAATGGTACAAACAAGCAGGATGATTTGTTATAGAGATCATCTGGAGCTGACTGATTTTCTTTCCTGCCTAAAATGTCAATGAAAATGGGGGCGGGGGGGAAATATTCTCAAAAATTTCCAAAGAAAATATTAAGCTCTTGGCACTAAATTGAGCCAAAAACTAAATATTTTAATGCTGCCAGTGTCTCCTGGGAGTTGTAGTCAGAGTGCCTCATGCTCCCATTCTGTTCTATAGGCTGGCTGCCCTGGTTGAAGTACATCGCCCACAGTGCACCACTGTCTCACCCCTTGCTTTGGGAAGGTGGTGCATCATGAGAAATGAAGCCTGGCCAAGCACCCTTGTCTACAAAAGGAGAGTTGGAGCATGAGAACGTTGAACAACAACTCCCATGAGGCACCATGGTGGCATTTCAAAATCAAAATATTTCAGTTTTTGGCTGAAATATTTTCATTTTGAGGCATCCATCTTTTTGACCAAATTTTTTTTCTTTACTTTTCACACACATGTGCACACACACACAGATTTAGTTGAAGACCCACTTTTTCCTTGAACAACACTTTACACAGAATTTCTGACTAGCCCTCCCAGCATCTAATAAAGCTCTTCAGCACAAGTATATCTCTACCCTGATATAACACGACCCGATACAACACGAATTCAGATATAACGTGGTAAACCAGTGCTCCGGGGGGCGGGGCTGTGCGCTCCGGCAGATAAAAGCAAATTTGTTATAACGCAGTTTCACCTACAACGCGGTAAGATGTTTTGGCTACCGAGGACAGCTTTATATCGGGGTAGAGGGGTAGTCCTGTTAAAGATGTGCCCAAAACTGATGTAAATTACTTCTCAAGAATTGAAAGAAAAAGGAGATGGTAAAATACTCAAGTCAAAATCTTGCCCAGTTGAAGAGACTTTGGGGTAGAGCTGCGTGAAATATTTTGGATCAAATAGTAAATTCACCAACAAATGCAGTTTTGGGGCAACTAAAACTATTCACAAATTCAGATCCAATTAGTTCATTCTGACATTTTTGAAGCATACCCACTTGTCATTTGAAAATGACTTTTTTTAGAAATGTAGCTGTTTGTTTAAAACTTTTTTCTATTTAAAAAAAAAAACACCCAAAAACATAACCAACCAACCAAACAAAAATGAAACATCTCTATTTATTTATTTATATATATTTTTGGTTTAGTTTTTCATTTCAATGAGAAAAAAATGAAATATTTCAGCTTTGGTTCTTCTCTGTTTTGTTGTGTTTTAATTTTTCAGTTCAGCCACTGAACCAAAAAGTCAATTATTCACTAAGTTCTTATTTGGGGCCTGATTTTCCTTGGTGCTGAGCACTTGCATCTCCTGCTGACTTCGACTGAAGTTGTGGATATCCAGCACTTCTGAAAATGAGGCCCTAGCTACATAGACAGGGTCGGAGTAGTGAGCTGAGACAAGTTCCTGTGAACTTATTCACCTGTCTGAGCACGTATGTGTAGATTTTACAAGTACAATTAAGGCATCACTTACTATAAATGAGGGATCAGCAATCTTTGGCATGCAGCTCGCCAGGGTAAGCCCCCTGGCGGCCTGGGCCATTTTGTTTACCTGCCACATCCGCAGGTTCAGCCGATCGCGGCTCCTACTGGCCGCGGTTCGCCGCTCCAGGCCAATGGGGGCTGCGGGAAGCTGCAGCCAGCACATCCCTTGGCCCGCGCCGCTTCCCACAGTCCCCATTGGCCTGGAGCAGTGAACCGCGGCCAGTGGGAGCTGCGGTCATCCAAACCTGCGGACGTGGCAGGTAAACAAAACAGCCTGGCCCGCCAGGGTGCTTACCCTGGCAGGCTGCGTGCCAAAGGCTGCCGATCCCTGCTATAAATGTATCATATCAGCACCATCCCTTTGTAGCAAATACACACTTGAAATAGCATTAATTTGGCCTTTCAAGATAAAATCACGTACCTCTTCTACAAGTAAGTCCATATACTGAGCTGTTCAAGCTCATGCATCCTACTTTACTTAAATATTTCCCTTCCTTCATAGGCAGTGTGGAATCAGACAGAGCAATGTTCCATCAGAAAAAGTACCACAGTTCTTGCTCTGTGATCCATGAGAGGAAATGAGGCCTAGTAGACAGAAGCCTAGACAAGGATTCAGGAGACATGGATTCTATTACTGGTTCTGCCATTGGTCTGCTGGGTGACCTTAGGCAAGTTTCCCTATCTGAAAAATAGGGATTATGATACTAACCTCCTTTGAAAAAATCTATGTAAGAGCTAGATAGTATTATTATCCTACAAAATAAGTTTCATTCATCATTTTATCTCATCAGGTGCATTTAAGGTGACCCACTATCCTCTGAGCCAATTACAGCTTTTTATTCATTATGCTAATTTGTCTCCCACACCAAGACCATTAAAACATAATTAGCAGATCCCTTTATCAGCCTTCAGGGAGCCTTATTCTTTGGAAGGCCACACCCTCAGCTGGTGTAAATTAGCATAGATCCATTGAAGTCAATGACATTATGCCAATCTACCACCGCTGAGGCTCTGGCCATGCCATAATACAAGTCCCATAAGCATAGTTTAGACAGTACATTTAGTGCCCCAGCATCCCGCACCTTCCCCCAGCTATACTGGCTGGGGGCACAGTGGGAAGTGTGTTCAAAATCCAGGTTTGACCCAATCATGTTGATACGTTTTATTGGTTCGTTTGCTTTTTGGTGAGCATTTTTTTTTACTTAAGTGGGATTTAAAGTTCAGTATTTTTATTTAAGTGCTTAGCAGGAAACTATTTCACCTCACTGAGATGTCTGATCTAATAACTGAAGCAGGGAATTCCCCAAAATCCAAAATGTATCGCGCAGCTCACACACAAACCATATGTTTGTAAAAACTATTGAGATCTACAGATGAAAAGCCCTGTGTCAACAAGTGGTAATGGCCCTTTAAGAGGAAATAGGGCTAGTGTGTCTCTGACTCATCAGCTGCTTCCCAATTGGCCATATAAAAGTGGACATGCCTGAAGACAGACCTAGAGAGTGCAAGTCAGTCAGGAAGGGTCAGGTGAGAGCTGCCCGGGAGTGAGGACACTGCAGGAGGTCTATGAGGAAATCTACATGGAGAGAGAGAGGAATTATCACAAAACCAGTGGATGGAGGGGGTAGCCTGTTGATCTTCTTCGGCTAGAGGAGGTGGGAGAGGGCTGAAGGCTGAGATTCCTGCTTGCTCTCAGAGCCAAAGATCAGAAGCTAGAGCGGTCTGGAGGCTTGGACTGGGAGATGGTGAAGGACGCCAGAGCTGCTCTGGAGAGCTGGGGGAAGGTGCGGGATGCCAGGCACTAAATGTACTGTCTAAACTATGGTTATGGGACTTATGGTTTATGTGCATGGGCCTTTCTTTTATAATTAATGAACTCCACAAGGGTATTTGCACTCAGAAAGATTGTTTGGACTATTTCTGGGTATTCTAAAGGAGGGATACTGAGGCAAGCACATATGTTGTGCCACAGCCTGCCCCAGGAAGATGCTCGAGGTACCACAGACCTATGACACCCTCTGTAAGGTAATAGTATTACCGGAACTGTTAGAAACAAATTCACAAAAGTCATCACCTGCAAATGGAAGACAAGACTAAATCCAAGGAATAAATTATTTGCATCCAACAGTTTGACTAACTTTGCTGTATAGCAGGAGTGGGCAAACGTTTTGGCCTGAGGGCCACATCAGGGTGCAAAACTGTATGGAGGGCTGGGTAGGGAAGTCCGTGCCCCCCAAATAGCCTGGCCCCCGCCTCCTATCCGACCCCTCCCACTTTCCACCCCCCTCAGAACCTCCCGCCCATCCAAACCCCCCGGGCTCCTGCTCCTTGTCCCCTGACCGCCCCCTCCCGGGACGCCCACCCTTGATATGGCCCGCAGTCCATAGTGTGCCCACCCCTGCTGTATAATGTATGGCAGTGGTTCTCAACATTTACTAAACTGGGACATTTCCTCTTCCTCTCCCTCCTACCCCCAAACAAGTCCCTTCCCTTTTCTGATCTAGCCCGCTTAGAAGTATGGGAAGGACAAGGTGGTCATGATGCTTTGATACTTCTCTGTGGCTATAAGGATGCGATAATAAATCAGGGTAAAAGATTATGTCCAGAAATCAGAAATACAGGAAATATTTACCTCTAAATAAACAGGGGGGAATCCTGGCCCCTGTGAAGTCAATAGGAGATTTGAAGATAATGGCAAAAGTTATATTGAATTCAGCAAAGCCAGTGTTTCTCTCAGAATTTCAGAAGCAGAAAGGCACTGAGACCAGAAATGCCCATTCATCTGCCACAAATGGATTGCAGGACCTCCCAAAGTGCATGGCACAGGTAGATAGGTGCATGACGTGTCCTCTCTGCCCACTGATGTACTAGTAATGATTGGGCCCAGTGATATCGGTTAGACCAGTGGTTCCCAAACTTTAACAACCTGTGAACTCCTTTCACTAAAATGTCAAGTCTCTCAAACCCCATCCTAAAAATAAATATTTCCAGGGATTTTTTCCTTTACCTGAGTATAAATTATAAAAGCAGTGATCTTGGAAATATAAAATTTGTTTTATGACATGCTTATTACACACTGTTTATTATTTATCATTCCAGTATTTTTATTACATTATGAAAACGGCAGCACTCTTCCAAGATCTTACTTTCGTCGCTTGTGTCACTTTGAATAAGCCTGTTATAAGACAAGCCTCCTAGGTTTCATCCAGGAATATCAGATGTGAAACAGCATGAAGGTATTTAAGAAGCCAACTCAAACAGTTCCTCCTACACAAGCATTCAGGTCTTGAGCAGTGCAAGCAAACAATGCATGTTACAACAAAGCTTAATCTTGTTCTTCATAATAATTTTAAAAACAATTCTAGCTGCCTATTTAATTTTAAAAACAGAACCACCTCCCTTTCCATTTCTTATAAGGAGTCTTGAAGTTTAAATCTCCTCAGTGTGATAGATATGCTGGCTTTGATCTGCTTAGCTCTTGGAAGTCCCGGGGCTCTGGGCGGCTGACCCCATGCTGCCCAGGGTCCCTATGGACAGCTCTGTCTACCATTAGGGATTTTTTTCCCCAAGAACCCCCTGTAACATTTCACAAACCCCCAGAGGTTCACGAACCCCAGTTTTGGGAACCACTGGGTTAGACCATGAAATAATCTCCCAGGAAGGCGGCGGTGGCGGGGGGAGAGCCGTGGAATTCCAATCGCTGGAGTCATTTAAAACTAGAGTGGACATAACACTAGGAAACATACTAAAGAGGATAATGCTGCGGTGCAGGCTAAATAAATTTAGTGCCATTTAAACCACGGGAGTTTTATCACTGACTGCATTTTGAGTAGGAAATAACATAGTCCCTGTTTTGTTTTTTGGTTTTGTTTGTGTATTTTTACCATTGGAGTAGCACACAAAGTGGTTTGGAGCCACTGCCAGTGCTGTGATCAAACAGCAGGGGTTGCTCAAGAGCAAGTATATGCATAGTCAATACAGGGCTGTGTTTATAACAAAACCTGCGGCTACATGGACCTACTGTGGATTTTGTAGTTCATACTTTGTGTTTGTCCTGAGTGCTAGTTGTATGTGCAAAATATAGGTTGTGAAAAAATATATAAACTAAAATGTATTTTGGGGTCATAGTTAATTATAGTTTGTTTTGTTACAACTACTTCCCCATGAATATACATAAGCCTAAATATCCCATTATGGTTTAATTATATAGCCATTAGAAGAAGAAAATTGCTAATGAAAGCAGCCATGAAAAATGTATATCATCGGCAAAACCACACAGAATATGTGGATATTTTCAAATATCGTAGTAAAAAGATGACTCTCCAAGGACTTCAGGATTGTATTTAATAGCTTTTATACATTATCAGTCCCTTAATTATGTAAAATTATGAGTATGCTGGCTTTGGAAACTCATTTGTGTACCATTTTAAATTATACATTGGGTTTATTATAGGATACAAGGTGGGTACTTTTCCACACCTGCACTATCTTTCTACCATCTGGATTTTTTAATGATAAACTTACAAATTTTCATTAAAGGCTAACATTAACCTTCAACACAAGGCTTTCTGAATGCAGTTGTCCTCATACTGCAATAATGGATAATTGCACTATTGTCTTTAGCCTTTTCCTGTCGGTAACATTTTTGAGTGATGGTGGCATGTCATCTGCAAATACATTTGCTCTCCCTCCTATGAAGTGAATAAAGCCCGCAGAGAAGACAATGCACACTCTTGTACAACAAGCATCGTAAGCTCTGCTGCAGTGATTGCAAACCTTGAAAACACATAATGAAAAGACAGACTTCTGCTTTTAACAGGCATCTATTTGCTGCCAGATTAAGGAATTTATACAATGTAATGATCTCCCCAAAGTGGGATTGAATAGTATCAATAGGAATTAACAGAGCTTTTTCATTATGTATACAGGTTGATTATGCTGTAATACCTCATTACACAGACTATAGCCTTGTCTGCATTGGAGATTTATCCAGGTTACTGTCACCTACCCAATCCCTAGTGAAGACGGACAAAGCTGATACCAGGCTGCAATTTGCACCAGCCAGCCTGCCCCAGTTTCAAGCAGATTTAAGCTGCCTAGTGCAAATTGTGATAATGGCAGCTTTGCTAGTGTACACTAGGGGGTTGCACTGGAACAGCTATACTGGCATTTGGCCCCCAATGCCTGAAATTCCCAGTGTAGGCAAAGCCTTTGTAAGAATGTCAATATGGGGTTAAATTCGGATCTCACTCACACTGTTACCCGGGGTTCTTTCAACCCAAAATTCTTGGTAACTTTTACTCTGTGCGAGGAGGTGTCAGGAAATAAATCAGGGGAGACACGGCCGTCCGACCGATAGATGGCTGGCACAAACAGGACAACACAAGAGTGCTTTCACTTAAAGCTGAACTTTACTTAATCTCAAGCATTTACACACGTCCACAACAAGATTAGTAAAACACCCCCAAACCTTGATAATTACCAAAGCTTTCGAGTGACACAGTGGCAGCCCGTCTGCCGCTGGGGAACACAAGATGCGTGCAGGGGAAGAGGCCAGTCCCGAAGAGTCCCACTACCTCAAAATTTCCCCCCTTATTTATACATTAAGGGACATGTCATTCTATTACTAAAGAAACCTTGCTAAGTAAGCAGTTTCAATGATCAAGCAAGAGGCTTCTTCTGATTATTGATTAACCAGGGGTGGGTTTTTCCAGAGCTTGCAGCCTTGAGACCCCATTAGACGTTCCTGGGGCATATCCTACTCTTTTAAAATGCATGTATCAGCAACTTCAACACAATTCTTATCAGGAAGGACACGGGGTCAAGCTGCCCTTTCTGTGGCACTCCAACCCCCCCCTCCCTCCCCAGCCGCCTTGGTCAAGCTGAGTTTGCCGAATGGCCAATTTACAGCTTGCTGACTAGGCTGCCTTTAACCATAAGCCATAGTGGTTTCAAGCACTTTACTGGTTTGCTAAAGTCTCCCCGTGCAACACAACTGTAAAACGAGTGTAACCCTTCTGCCAGTTGGAGTGGGCAGCAAGAAGGTCTGGGCTCAATATCTAGGGGATTCCTTTCCAACAATATAACCAGAACCAGCTCGAGCCCTCACCTAGTAACCTGGGAAAACTTAACTCTACCCTCTGGGCGCCTCTAAGAGGCAATTTTCCCCCCCTCGTGCAAGCACAGAGTCTGAGGCAGAAATAGTTTCTTTAATGAAAGTAACCTAGCATTAATCTGAGAAAACAGTACTAGTGGTATTCATAACCATAAAAGCATGAGCAAGACACCCTCCCCATAGTACGCCGGGCACTGTTCTTTGCTTCAGGTTCTTGAGTCCAACACCGAAGTTCCTATAGTGTGCCCCCCACCTTAATACCCCACTCACAGTTGTTGTCCCTGGTCAGTGCAGACCCAGAGTTCAGAGGTGTATCTGCATGAATTCTCCTCCCGCTATGAGTGGGGTGGTAAAAGCCACCATGCTATCTCTGCTGCCAGGGCTCCTGCCGGCCGCCTGCTTGCCGCTCCCACCCCCCGCTCCTGCCGGCCGCCTGCTCACTGCACTTGCCTGCCATCTGCCCACCTGCCTCTCTGCTGTGACCTCTGCCAGTCATTCTCTCAGTGATTTTTAGCTCTGGGCAGAAACGCAGTTCCACACACAGCACTAGTGGTATTCATAACCATAAAAGAATGAGCAAGACACCCTCCCCATAGTTGGTGGGAAGCTGTGTGAGTAATTATTCCAGGAAAGCACATTTTGAATTTTCACTGAAAAAGTTTTGGTGCCCGAAGTTTGCCAGTTCTACAAAAGCAGACATTAGGGAAAATATCTGTCTTTTTAAAAATGTGAGCATTCAGTTTCTTTTCAAGCTGTGAGTTCAGAATCATTACTCCTTTAGGGGTATTTAAGGCTGGTGTATTTCACAAAAGGCCATTATCAAAAGCAGGCGATGGAACAACTCTCCGTTAATAGGCAGGTGGACTTTCACATATAATAGGGAGAAATTACAGGTTTCATACAGGATCACTCATCAGACCCTCGCTGAAAATTGCCATCTCTTTTATTTGAGGACGTCTGTTGGTGAAATATGAATGTGCATGTTTAAATGGTCCATTGTGTCAAAAACAACATATGAAAAGGCCCAGAAAGCTACTATATTCCAGCATGAGTCTGTATGAGAGAGGAGAAAATAGAGAAAATTGGATAAGAATTGCAAATAATTCTCCTAGATTGATTCATGAGACTGAGAAAGAAAAGGTATTTTCAGCAGCAGGAACTTCAAATTGAATGGAGAGAAAAGAACCTATTGAGCTGGTTTTAATTATGCTAGAACAGGATTTTTTTATATATATATATATATATATTAAACTGAGGACCAGAGGGGATGATACACTAGCATGAACTGATTTTCTATTTTATATGTACATAGAAAATTAGAAATCCACAGAGGAAAAAAAATAGCAATGATTTTTAGTATAATAATATTAAATAATAATAAAATACGTGAAGTAAATAAATCCATATTTAGGTCCAGATTCTCAAAGATATTTAGGTCCAGATTCTCAAAGATATTTAGGCTCCTAACATCCTTTGAAATCAAGCCAAGTTAGAAGCCCAAATACCCTTGAGAATCTGGGGCTCAGACTCTAAGTATGTTTGTTGAAAGTTCATGGATAAAAGGTACCACAATATAAGGAAATTTTCCAGTGTTAGCAATGCAGAAAACATTATGAGAATTTGCTACAGTGGACTTCAGTATTTTCATTCAAGGTTCTAACACATGCTGGTAGGGTTCAGTCAACACAGATGAGATCTGGCATCCTATTCCATAGTTTTTCCAGGTTAGGGTTTGAGGCCCATCGGTGGACTGTGTGGGGAAGAAAATCAACGTGCTACTTCCTAGACTGCATCCGTTGTGTGAAGAAATAAAGAAATTCAATCATGACTGTCATCTGCACTAAATCCAGGCGAGTCCCTATCTATCAAAGCAATTAACCACATGCTTAACTTTAATCTCATGATCAGTCTCCCTGAAGTGTGCAAATTAGCATATATAAATGCAGGTTCTTTATTCATTGAGCCACCACCAACTCCTTATTAAAATCCTTTAGAGTCACTTCTTTCTTAAAGTCCAGTAAGTTATTATAAACAGTAGTAGCTGCTAAAATACTCAGTGTGTCCCTATATCAGTATTTTTCCATTCATATATATATATATTAAACATATCAATCTAGACCCTCATCTGGTATAAATCAG
This sequence comes from Chrysemys picta bellii, assembly GCF_011386835.1. Lineage (NCBI taxonomy): Eukaryota > Metazoa > Chordata > Testudines > Emydidae > Chrysemys > Chrysemys picta. Next base: position 132,441,822 of record NC_088795.1, read on the forward strand.
CATGGCCCCGTTGAAATCAATAGCATTACAATACAACTATCCATCTGCCTATCATTCAATTCCTTATAATCTGATACCTGTACTTTTCTATTGCTACAAAGAAGCATTGAATGGAATCGAACTACACTAATTAAAAAACTAAAACAGATAAGACTCTAGTAATGAACAATAATGTGCTCACTAGAATACAAACAATATACAGAAATCATTAGGGTCCAGTGATTTTACAGCAGATATTATTTTTACGATAGGGATAGGTTATGTCTATACCTCCCTGGGCGTATTAGGAGGGCACCAGTCAAAATCTACCAGTCCTGGTCTGCCAATGGTCCTACTGCATACAGGGTATGTCTACATTTGATTTTTCAGTCATATTCTAAAACACGTTCACATGGTAGTAAATTCTGAAGTACAACGCTGCACAAACAGCTCTTCTGGGACACAAGTGTTTGTTCCCAGCTGTGTTTAGCCTTCTGTTAGGGTTAGACACAGCTAGAAGAAATGTTCATGTCCTGTTTTAACCCACTTAGTGCGGTACTGTGGGACACCACTTGTAATATCGTGCCCCAGGGTGGGTCAGTGGCAGTGGGAAGTGAACCTGGCATCTCTGAATCTAAACGCATGAGCTTGTCCTGCTTGAGCTAAAAGACTCAGCTCTATTTGCAAAGGCTGTAGACACCTCTATCTGTTGCCCAGCCACCACTAATGGGTGACAGAGGGCCATGCTACAGGTTACATGTTCGCACTGGAATTTACTTTTGTGTTAATTAACACATATCAAAACACAAATGAAACTTCTAGTGTGGACCTACCCAGAGTGAAAGAATCACCTGCCTAGACCTATGGAGTCTTTCTGCACACCCCACTTCCATCTTGCACACCTATAGAAGTTCTGAGGTTTGGCCCTTCTATGAACGCAGGACTTCACCCAGTTATGTTACAGTCACTGAATACAGGGCTCATCCAGCTATTCTTCTGCATCAATCTCAAGTGCTTATTTTAAGTTTAATATTTCTTGCAGTCCTAGTTTTCCTTAACTTTTACAGTCCATGCTCCATCAACTTTAATTAAATTCTTAATAGGTGTGTTTAGCTGTATAGTTTGTACCTTTTTTTTTTAACATTTGAAGTCTTTGAACTCTTGTCACTGAGGCTATATTCTTTTTTTTTTTTTTTTGCCTCTCTTGGTTGCTTTAATTAGATTGCTTACTTGTTTGCTGTTTTACTTTTAATTGGTTGGTGCGTGTTATAGAAATTTCAGAAACTGCTACAGGTTTTCTTTGGGTGGAGATCCTCAATAACAGCTTGAGGTATCAAAGATCATCTGAACATACCCAGTCTCTCCTCCCAGAGTTCACCAGCACCATCTTCATTTCATGTGGCTTAGTAGAAAATACTGAGTAACAAAACTGATAAACCTGATCGATGAGGAAAATCTGGTCTATAAGGAAAGGTTAAAAACATTGGGCATGTTTAGTGTGGAGTAAAAAGACTGAAGAGTGACCTGATAACAGTCTTCAAATATGATAAGGGCTGTTATTAAGAGGACTATGGTCATTTGTTCTCCCTATCCACTGAAGGCAAGATAAGAAGTAATGGGCTTAATTGCAGCATGAGAGATTTAGATTAGATATTAGGAAAAACGTTTTAACTATAAGAGTTGTTAAGCTCTGGAATAGGCTTTCAAGGGAGGTAGTGGAATCCTCATTATTGGAGGTTTTTAAGACCAGGATGTACAAACACCTGTCAGGGATGGTCTAGATCTATGTGGTACTGCCACCATGCAGGGAGCTGGAGTTTATGATTTCTTAAGCTCCCTTCCAGCCCTACATTTCTATGAGACTAGGCTCAACTCTTAGCTCCACCCTTGGACAAGTCACTTAACCTCTCTCCAAGGCTTGTGGTAGATTCTCCATCACGGGTGATTTTTAGATCAAGATTGGATTTCTTTTAAAGATAAGCTCTAGTTCAACCAGAAATTATTTTGGGGGAATTCTATGGCCTTATTATACAAGAGGTTGTACTAGATGATCGCAATGGTCTCTTCTGTGAATATATGGGAGGGCATAGGGGTTAGATGAGACTCACTTCAGAACCTGAACATGCTACATGCACTATTACTATGGTACACTATCCAGACAATCATCTGAAGGTTTTCTTTCCATCAGGAATTGAAACCAGCTGGCCTCCTCCATGCTTCCAAATCCACAAACAAAGCACTTAAGCATGCTTTTAAGTCCCATTGATTTCATACAGCTATATCCCAGCATGCAAGATACCGTGGTCCCAGCCCTGCACTGAGATGTTGCATGCAATGTCTTTGCAAATGGCACAGTATCTGCAGAGATGCAGCAATACTCGCCGTACATGGCATAACAGTACATACTGCACTCTTAACAAAGCTCTAAATCAATCTCCATTTTTATTGGCGCTTGTACTGTACTTTCTGTGACAACTTAATATCCTTCAGCCCATGCTGCTAAAAAGAAACAGAAGATTGACCACTGGTGGACAAGTAAGCCCTTGGATTTTTCAATTACTGCTGAAAATAGTCCAGTCTATATATAAAAACTTGAGCAAACTGACTTACGAACCAGAAAAGATTTAGTGAGAAATCAAATCAAAGATCACGTTAGACCATGCACACCCAGCAAATTCACTATCATAGTTGCCTGTTTACAGAGCTAGTTCTGTGCAATATTCACCACTGGATGTAGTTTTAATTGTCCCCATTAGTAGCTGACTGCATATACCCCCCTGTCCTGCAAGCACCCATAAAATATTTTTTCCATCATGGAGTCATTTGTTATAATAGCTGTTAGAGCTTTGGTTTTCAGTTTTAACGTAATCACAGCACATTTCTTACTTGATTTATGTGAATAGCATTGTCAGACATGGTGAAAACAATGATTGTGGGGAGGGCTGAAGCTTTCAAATCACATTTTAATACTCATGTGCCTTCAGATTTCACAAGAAAAAAATACAAAATGCTTTTGTGATTGGAGCTGCTGTAAGATCAAAGGCAATTGTGTTCTTAGGTGTAACTCATCTAATCTGTAATAAGGCTCTTACCTCAAAGATCTATTCCCCAGTAGATTATATTAGCATGTGGCATTAATAGAAACAATAGTTAGTTGGAATTATAAATGCCGAAAATGTGTCTAGATTGGTTTTCTAGCTAGCTGTTTATCACTTATAGGATTCCATGTAACAACAAAATATAGCTGGTAATTCCTAAAAGCCAACATGCACAGTAAGGGCTAGTGAGCATGCTGGAGTGACACTAAACTGGGAGGAGTGGTAGATACACTGGAGGGTAGGGATAGGATACAGAGGGACCTAGACAAATTGGAGGATTGGGCCAAAAGAAACCTGATGAGGTTCAACAAGGACAAGTGCAGAGTCCTGCACTTAGGACGGAAGAATCCCATGAACTTTACAGACTAGGGACCGAATGGCTAGGAAGTAGTTCTGCAGAAAAGGACCTAAGGGTTACAGTGGACGAGAAGCTGGATATGAGTCAACAGTGTGCCCTTGTTGCCAAGAAGGCTAACGGCATTTTGGGCTGTATAAGTAGGGGCATTGCCAGCAGATCGAGGGACGTGATCATTCCCCTCTATTGGACATTGGTGAGGCCTCATCTGGAGTACTGTGTCCAGTTTTGGGGCCCACACTACATGAAGGATGTGGAAAAATTGGAAAGAGTCCAGCAGAGGGCAACAAAAATGATTAGGGCCTGGAGCACATGACTTATGAGGAGAGGCTGAGGGAACTGGAATTGTTTAATCTGCAGAAGAGAAGAATGAGGGGGGATTTGATAGCTGCTTTAAACTCACTGAAAGGGGGTTCCAAAGAGGATGGATCTAGACTGTTCTCAGTGGTACCTGATGACAGAACAAGGAGTAATGGTCTCAAGTTGCAGTTGGGGAGTTTTAGGTTGGATATTAGGAAAAACTTTTTCACTAGGAGGGTGGTGAAGCACTGGAATGGGTTACCTAGGGAGGTGGTGGAATCTCCTTCCTTAGGGGTTTTTAAGGTCAGGCTTGACAAAGCCCTGGCTGGGATGATTTAGTTGGGGATTGGTCCTGCTTTGAGCAGAGGGTTGGACTAGATGACCTCCTGAGGTCCCTTCCAACCCTGATATTCTATGATTCTATGAGTGTTAGTTTTCTGAGTTGTATTATGTTATCTTTAGTCTTTCATTTTCTCTTTCCAGTTTAGCATTGTCCGTTCATCATGGAGCTTTCTTGGTACCTGATGATAAATGTCCATTGGGATTACCATTTCGGGTTAGCAGCACATTTTTGATCAAATGCCTCTAAAGGCAACAATTCTTTGAGCTGATGAGTCATGCTGCCAAAGTTAAAATCATTTTAGGAAATATTGTGGATAGCAATTATCAGCTCCCTGCTAGTGCCGACAGAGGGCAAGAGATAGAGCACTATGCACTCCTTCCATGTGATAGATCTATTTCTCTACATAGGTTCAGAAATCAGCCATTCCACGCACATTTTGATGGGGGTGGTTGGACTTTTACAAGCTATATTTAAAAGCTTCTCTTCACGAGTGACCATCTGGATCTTAATTTAATTTAGGTACTCTTATAGGATATATTTTACCAATATACCTTGTCTATCACGTCACTCAAAGTGGGCTATGCTATATGGCAAAACACTACACATAATACCAATTACCGATTATCCTTTGAAATAGCAACCTTTTTTTTTTTACATGCAAGAATATTTAGGGCTTTTTCTTGCCATGAAAAACTCCCTTTGGAACTCAGACCTTAAGATATTGGGATTATTCCTGGAAGGATTCGCTTCTCATTTTCCCATGCCATCAATGCACTCATTCCCCCTCTCCTTTACTTACTATCTCACCTCTGTTTAAGAACCATGGAGGCATGTCTTCCGTTTTCCCCCTCCCTGTTGCATGATGGTCATGGGACTTGAGAACATCAGACACCTAAGAACGGGCTACTGTAGACTGAACTGCTGTTCTCTTTGGTCTCTTTGGTGCTGGCTGCTCCCAGTCTCAGACTAGGAGCAGCCAGCACCTATAAGTGCAGTCAGAGAAGAGCAGGCGTTTTAATCCCACTTTGCATTTGCAATTGTCCCCATTTCCCTTGATCACTACTTCCATTGGTTTGCTGGACCAGGGGAAGAGAGAAGTCTACATTCTCCCCAGTCTCTTTTTCATCCTCACCTTCCTAGGTCTGTCACTAACTTGCTATGCATCCTTGGTCAGGCCACTTGTGGCCAAATTAAGTAAACGAGTAGTGTATAAAAACCTACAAAATTGCAACCAATTTGGAACAAGGAGGCAAGAAGCCAGTGTTCCCAGATTTGGTGAGGTATTAATCTTTTCTGTATCATGTTGATTCATCTTTGGTGTACAATATTTGATTAATAAATTAATTGACATGGTTGTCTAATGTCATGTTGATCAGTAGTCTAAACTGAATCCTAACACAGCAATACTGAAAAGATCATTTGGGAACAGTTTTGGTTGAGTTGAACGAAGTAGTTTGAATGTCATTTTAAAATGTCAATTTGAATCACCATGTCTTGGTTTTGAAACCAAATGTCCAACCAGTTCATTGCAAGAATGTTGAAACAAAATGTTTTGACATTTATGGGAAAAATCAGTTTTGTTTTGGGCACAATTATTTGGTGAATGACCCAAATTTGCAGATAGCTTTGGTGACCTGGCAAATACATATTTTAGAGAATTTACTATTTGCAAAAAAAAGTCAGCGTTTGTAAAGACAGATATTTTCTATCCCCACTGTGCACTGGGCATATTAGACTTGTTTTTAATGTGCTGCCTCTTCCAATTTTATTGTGAGACTCACAATGCAAAGCCCTAGCTCCTGGAGTCATTTGATGACATAAGAATCTCAGTGTCCATTTAAAAAAAGTCTCTAGATCTCATAGTTGCACAGAAAAGCTTGAAAACATGAACCCTGAAGATCCCAAAACCAGAAGGCAAATAAAAAGAATCCCAAATTTGTTATTGTTAAAAAAACTCATGATTTTTTGGCAGCAGCCCCATGACTTTTGAATGTTTTGAGTTGGCAATATTACAGGTTCTATCCCTCTGCTACTTTGTGAGCTCCAGTGACCACACACAAAAACATGCAAAAACCAGTTTAAAATGTAATAAACAACAGAAACAAATTGTATCTTAGAAACTATTTTTTACCAAGGGGATGATCCAAGTTTATGGATTTAAGAACTTAACTTTAGGCAGGCAACCAAGTTTGAAACCTTTGCCCTAAATATACATATACATTTTTAATCAAATTAAATTAATGGGACCTGGATGATGCCCAGAGGAGAAGACTCTGAATGAGGAAATCTTCCTGATGGTCTCTTTATAAAGTTCCTCACATGCCTTTCCATTGAGCAGGTTCAAAGACTAGAGTCCATAAGTGGGTCAAAAGTATAGGCCTACACCCATATCTGGTGATATTTTCAGAAGATTGTGGAGAACTGTTCTGAAATCACAGCCACCTTGCACTGCAAGTTTGGTTGGATTAGACAGAAGGCCATGGCACAATTAACACTCCTCTGTTTCATTCCGAAAGGGATGCATGGTCCTCCGGACTTAATTGGGCAGGTGCTTGTCCTTAGATAATTTCTTAAGGTTTGTTCCCCTGGCCACTATGATTTTTTGCCAGCCCTGCACTTGAGACTGTCGGAGGAAGGGGGCAAAGAATGCACCCAATAGGTTCACTTCAATAGTCATGTGGCTTTTAAAATCTTTTATGTTCTTTAATGGATTGTTAAGGCAGAGCGAAAATGAAGTTTTAAGATAAACTCAGGCTCAGGGCCATTCAGAAGATGGTCATCCTAAGAACAGCCCTGAACAATTTTATATTCCAGCAGAGAAGGATAAAGGAAAAATGACTTAGGGAAGAAAGGAGAAGAAGCTGTGATGTTGCTTCAAGCACAGAATCTTTCATGGTGAGATTTATCAGCATCCCTGGCCCAAATTCTGAGACTCTTATGTAGGGCCAGATTGTGGCTTGGACCACACAGTTGCACAAGGTCAAAGAGGAGAGTTGACGGACCCCCTATTACACACACACACACACAGAGTGAGGCCTCTAAATGCCTTCCCTGGACTTTGAGTCTAGGCAACCTCAGGAAAGTGGGTGTTGCACACCTGCTCTCTCCCTATTGAGGCAGTGGGGGCAAGGAGCAAATTAACAGCCCACTGGAGTGACACGGTTCTCTGAGGTAGAATTCCTTCCCTGGTGAACTCCAGGCAGAGCCGTCCCTTGGGTACAGAGAATCGGGGCAACTGCCCCAGGCCCCGCACTTTGGGTGGGGAGATGAGACAGGAGGCGAGCGAGCGGGGTGAATAGGTGCACAGGGAGGTGAGCAGCAGGTGGGAAGGGGTAAGGAGGAGCACCCCTACCAGAATCTCCACCTCTTGCCTGACGATGGGCCCCTCCCTGTCAGTGCCTACTGCCTGATGTGGATCAGATGTTTCGCAGTGTCAGGAGATGCTGGGGGGAGGGAAGAGGAGCGAGTGTGCAGCGCGCTTGGGGGAGGGGGCAGAACTGGGTGCGAAAGAGGCAGGGTGGGAAGAGGCGTGGTGTGGGCGGGGCAAGGTGGGAAGATGCAGGGCGGGGCCTTGGGGAAAAGGGTGGAGTGGGGGCTGAGTCTGGGCAGAGCTGAGGGTGAGCACCCCCTGGCACATTAGAAACTCAGCACCTATGTCCTGGGCCCTGCTCCCCCGTAGGGATGGCCCTTACTCCAGGGGCAGTGTCCTGATTCACTAGCCCTTTTGGGGGAAGATTGTAAAACCACAATGTGAGCCCTTAGTTTTCAATTCAGTGGAAGTTTTGTCTGAGCAAAAGCTTCAGGATTTTGCCTATGAAGCCTAATCTCTCATCTCTCATAAGAACAAAAGAACGGCCATACTGGGTCAGACCAAAGGTCCATCCAGCCCAGTATCCTGTCTACTGACAATGACGAATGCCAGGTGTCCCAGAGGGAGTGAACCTAACAGGTAATGATCAACTGATCTCTCTCCTGCCATCCATCTCCACCCTCTGACAAACAGAGGCTAGGGCCACCATTCCTTACCCATCCTAGATAATAGCCATTAATAGACTTAACCTCCATGAATTTATCTAGCTCTCTTTTAAACCCTGTTATAGTCCTAGGCAAGGAGTTCCACAGGTTGACTGTGCGCTATGTGAAGAATGTTTTAAACCTGCTGCCCATTATTTTCATTTGGTGGCGCTTAGTTCTTATATTATGGGAACAAGTAAATAACTTTTCCTTATTCACTTTCTCCACACCACTCATGATTTTATATACCTCTATCATATCACCCCCTTAGGCTCCTCTTTTCCAAACTGAAAAGTCCTAGCCTCTTTAATCTCCCCTCATATGGAACCCATTCCAAACCCCTTATCATTTTAGTTGCCCTTCTCTGAACCTTTTCTAATGCCAGTATATATATTTTTTGAGATAAGGAGACCACATCTGTACGCAGTATTCAATATGTGGGAGTACCATGGATTTATATAAGGGCAATAAGATATTCTCCGTCTTGTTCTCTATCCCTTTTTGAATGATTCCTAACATCCTGTTCGCTTTTTTGACTGCCGCTGCACACTGCATGGACGTCTTCAGAGAACTATCCATGATGACTCCAAGATCTCTCTCCTGATTAGCTGTAGCTAAATTAGCTCCCATCATATTGTATGTATAGTCAGGGTTATTTTTTCCGATGTGCATTACTTTACATTTATCCACATTAAATTTCACTTGCCATTTTGTTGCCCAATCACTTAGTTTTGTGAGATATTTTTGAAGTTATTCACAGTCTGCTTTGGTCTTACGTATCTTGAGCAGTTTAGTATCATCTGCAAACTTTGCCACCTCACTGTTTACCCCTTCCTCCAGATCATTTGAATAAGTTGAATAGGATTGGTCCTAGGACTCACCTTTGGGGAACACCACTAGTTACCCCTCTCCATTCTGAGAATTTACCATTTACTCCTACCCTTTGTTCCCTGTCTTTTAACCAGTTCTCAATCCATGAAAGGATCTTTCCTCTTATCCCATGACAACTTAATTTACGTAAGAGCCTTTGGTGAGGGACCTTGTCAAAGGCTTTCTGGAAATCTAAGTACACTATGTCCACTGGATCCCCCTTGTCCACGTGTTTGTTGTCCCCTTCAAAGAACTCTAATAGATTAGTAAGACACGATTTCTCTTTACAGAAACCATGTTGACTTTTGCCCACAATTTATGTTTTATGTGTCTGACAGTTTTATTCTTTACTATTGTTTCAACTAATTTGCCTGGTACTGACATTAGACTTACCAGTCTGTAATTGCTGGGGTCACCCCTAGACCCCTTTTTAAATATTAAATATCTCACCTTTACACACATGCGCGCACACACACACACACACGTGAGCCCCTTTCCAGTGCCTTAAATTCATTACACTCCAACCTGTGTTTGCTTTTTAAGCTCTCATTACAACTGATGCTTTCGTGTTTCTTTCTGTACTAAGGGAGAGGATGAGTTGTACAGTGTACATGGTATTACAGACCAGGAACGACGCTGACATTTTCTATTCACGGCAGTTAATCCACCAGTACATATGAACTTCTAATCCTTTTAAAGACATTCCCTTTGGAAATGTTAATCTGCATGTTTTCTTATGGAAAAGCAATCCGTTTGTATGCCTTATAATTAGAAATTTAATTTTGTTCCATTTTATCACTTACTTAGTTTGTCTGAAACCTTTTCAGCTTGCTGCATGTTGCAGATAGAATGTAGTTACAAAAGTAAAACCAAAAAGCCTACATTTTAAACTATAAAGGGCTGATTTCCACCAGCTGTGGATCTGCACCTTTAAAAGTTTTATGTTAGCATTGTTTTATCTGTTGGGTTTTTTTGGTTTGGTTTGTTGTTTCAAAGCACAGCATCCCAGTAATGCTTTTGCATTTGGGGCTAAGTCTGGAGTTATAAAATATTGATCTCTATATCTGCAGGATGCTCCTGGAAACAGAAGAGAAGATAAATGAATTAAAATATATTCGCTGAAGTTTCAGTTTCTGTAAGAGTCATAGTCCACAAACAAAATGACCCTTCGTGAACCAGAACACTCTGCCACTTTGCTTAATTTCACACATAGCGTTTCTGCCAAATAAGATCGCTTTGCGGAGTCTTGAAGGCTGCATCGCCTGAAAGAAACATGAAATATGGTTATGATGCAGAGTGCTTATAAACCCCCTGCATGGGACTGCAGAGAATACTGCACATCAAGCTGAGGAATTGCTTGATATAGTCCTTGAGAACTGAATTGAACAGAATATTGATATTAATTATTATTTGTATTGTTGTCCCACATACAGCCCTAGTAAGGGATCGGGACCCCACTGTGCTTGGCAGTATACATGCACAATAAAATGATAGTTCCTCCCTCACACAGCTTACAGTTTAAACACATGACAAGACATAAGCGAGGGAGTAAAGACACAAACAGGGAGGGAGGCTCAGAATAGTAGAGTGCTAGGAACTGAACACAGAGCTCTTGAGTACATCTCGATGGGAAATGGCTTTCCTATCCTGCAAATAATTGATATTTCAATGATGTTCCCCCTCTGAACCAGGACAAAAAGGACACCTTTCACAAATGTTTGTGAAAAGGTGGAGAAAGACCACTCCAGAAGCCAGCTGCAGAGGGCTTGTAGCTGAAGAATCAGGTTCAAGTCTGGGATCTGTCTGATTCAGAGCAAGGACTTAAACCTGGGTCTTCCCCACCTCACCCAAGTGTTTTAACCATTGGCTCCTCTGAGACAGGGCTCCCTCAATCTCGTCTGTTGGAGATGGTCCACTTTGTATAACTTCCATATTAAATAGCGCTAAGAGAAAGGCTGACTGTACAGCCTGGTGATTAGAGTGCTCGTCTGGAATCCAGAGGGATTTGAACCTCACTCTCCCACAGCATCTGGGGGTGCCCTAACCACCAAGCTATTGGCTACACTCAAGCTGGTTCTCGGCCTCACACCAGACATTCCATCCTGGACCTGAGAAAGTTTAGTCAAAGCCAGGCCTTTCCCAAAGAAAGGTTTCGATGAATCAGTATTTTCTGCTGAAAAAATATGTTGTCAAAAAATTCCTAACCAACTCTACTCCAGAGTCCCAGTGCATTTGCATCTTTTGGGTGTGGTGTTCTGTCCCATCTAGTGGCACCGAGACCACTTAAAGAGAGAGATAAAATGAGTCTGCTCTACAGTCTTAGCTAACAGCCTGTTGGCTTTTAGCTCATGTGGTAGAAGCTCATGCACTAAGCTCCAGAGATCCCCAGTTCAATCCTGCTTAATGGCAACTGGGGTCTGTCAGTGTTACACGTTGTCTTATCCACAAGTCAATTCCACTACACTAAAGGAGGAAGCCACTACAATTTACTATAGTAGTACTGTACTATTTATATGGAGACCAAGAATATTTGTAATAACAGTAAAAGCCAACCTCCAACTATCAGGGATTATGAGGAGGCCTTCATTGGGAACAGGTCATCCCACATCTGCCTACTGTCTGGTTCTTATACCTTCCTCTGAAGCTCTGGTGCTGATCACAGTTGGAGACAGGATGCTCAGCTAGGTGGACCTTGAGTCTGTTACAATATGCCAATTCCTATGTTCTCCCCTCCCCCCACCCCACAAGTGTTAAATAACTGGCAGTAAGAATAGCTTAATCTGGACATGGATGTCCAGTTGCAACGGCCTCTATGCTTGTAAGATTCATATTACTTTGATTACAGGGTATTTCCATCTTTAAGCCATAATAATTTGCAACTCATTCACCCCCAAATAATTGAATTGAAACTGGAACATGTCAGGTGGAAACTCATAGAGTGAACTATTTTTAAAAGGTTCGCTGTACCAAAAGCTAAGATAAAAAAAGGCACTGCTCACAGATAATTATGAGTTAGCTGTTATAAATTATGAGTATTATGTCTGCTATGAGAATTAGTCAGTTGCTGTTTTCACAGAGAATGGTCAAGAATTATTTGTTTTATGGTCTAATAGCTCATATTCATTTGAATGCAGCCTTAATTACAGCTGATATTCATTTACAAGGTACACAGATGCAATGAAAATGCAATGGCAGGTAAGCCAGTGTGTCAGCAATTCATCCCCCCCGCACACACACCTTCCCCAGTTATAAAAGTGTAGGATATTTTACTTGCTATTTTAAAATCAAATTTCATATTTTCAGAAATCTCTGCTGCATGGAAGCAGCATCACTGAATCATAATATTGATTATATTTAGCCAGGGATCACAAACTAGCTAGCATTAGTATCATTCAAATAACATTTGTACCTAGGGTGACCAGACATCCTGATACTATCAGGACCATCATGATATTAGGGGCTTTGTCTTATAAATGAAACCACCTCCCCCCCCCAAAAAAAATAATTGTCCTGATTTTTCACACTTGCTATCTGGTCGCCCTATTTGTACCCCCGCCTCATTAGCAGAATTTAGTGCCGCAACTGCATGCAATGGAATTATCACACTGAACAGTTAGGGCCAAATCTTGGGGTCCTGACTCCATTTTACTCTGGCTATGCTCTGACTGACCTCAGTCGGAGTTCCACACGTACAAGCATACAAACGCGTATGGCTCTGTTATGGTTTGTAGCCAATGCTCCATAAGGGAGAGATAGGAAGAGCATTTGACTGGGATTCGGGAAGACTTGCTTCTATTTCTGAGTCTGTCTTTGGGTCTGGGCAAGTCATTTATTTACTCCGTGCCTCAGTTTGCCCACCTGTAACCTAAGGATAATGACGACTACCCACCTTTAATAAGAGACTTGGGATCTATTCATGAAAAAAATCTATGTAAGGGTTATTATTACTTGGTTGCCCCTTGCCACAATTAGACACAGGAGGCATTGTGCCTTAGCAGTTATTCATTAAATTGCCAGCAATTTGTCCAGCCATGTACATGACACCTAGATAACTCTTGGCCCAGGAGATTTACAATATAAAAGACAGACAGAGAAAGAAGACCAGATGCACTAGAAGACCTAGGGAAAGATGCTAACTCTTTCTGCCCCACTTTTTCCCCACCATTTCACCACCATTCAACCCCTTCCAATGGTAGGGTGAAGAAGGCACTCATGGATCTTCAAAAGGGATTTGAAAGGGGATGTAGGCGGTAATGTATAGGAACTGGGTTGCATCACTTAAAATCATTTGTGAGCCTTCTATTGGTCCTCCGTATCATCTATTGCAGAAGCCATCCTGAACATAAGAACGGCCATACTGGATCAGGCCAAAGGTCCATCTAGCCTAGTATCCTGTTGTTCAACTGTGGCCAATGTCAGGTTCTTCAGGGAGTATGAACAGAACAGGTAATCATCAAGTTATCCATCCTCTCTTGCCCATTCCCAGCTTCTGGCAAACAGAGGCTAGGGACACCATCCCTGCTCAGCCTGGCCAATAACCATTGATGGATCTATCCTGCATGAATTTATCTAGTTCTTTTTTGAACCCTGTTATACTCTTGGCCTTCACAACATCCACTGGCAAGGAGTTCCATAGGTTCATTATGCGTTGTGTGAAGAAATACTTCCTTTTGTGTGTTTTAAACCTGCTGCCTATTAATCTGATTTGGTGACCCCTAGTTCTTCTGTTAGGAGAAGGCGTAAATAACACTTAATTTACTTTCTCCACACCAGTCATGACTGTATAGACCTGTGTCATATCCCCCTTTAATCATCTCTTTTCAAAGCTGAAAAGTCACAGTCTTATTAATCTCTCCTACTATAGAAACTGTTCCATGCCCCTAATAATTTTCGTTGCCATTTTCTGTACATTTTGCAGTTCCAATATATCTTTTCTGAGATGGGGCGCCCAGATCTGCATGCAGATGGGGTATACCATGGATTTATATAGAGGCAATATGATATTTTCTGTCTTAATATCTATCCCTTTCCTAATGGTTCCCAACATTCTGTTAGCTTTTTTGACTGCCACTGCACACTTAGTGGATGTTTTCAGAGAACTATCCTCAATGACTCCAAGATCTCTTTCTTGAGTAGCAACAGCTCATTTGGATCCCATCATTTTATATGTATAGTTGGAATTATGTTTTCCAATGTGCATGTCTTTGCATTTTTCAACATTGAATTTCATCTGTCATGTTGTTGCCTAGTCACTGGGACATATGTCTAAGACAACTCGATCTGAAGTTCCCCCAAAACAAGGGGTTGTGTAGACCCATGTTTTTGTTCAGTCTATGATAGAGATAGGGGAGAGGCACAAAGTTTGGAACTGGATCAGGATCTAAACTCCTTCAGATCAAAAGTCTGACCAGGGATGATTTTGGCCCCAAAACTAGAAACAGAAAGTACTTGCCTTTATTTTCCAAACAAAGAGGTGTATTACACAAGTGACATGACAGAAAGATAGGGCCGTATACACCAGACTGCCACCGATCCCAATGGACACTGACCTCAGTGGAGCTATGACCGTTTTCACCAGGCTCCAGACCTGCCCCAAGATATTTAGCCACATTATACAGAAAAGAAGTGCATTAGAGGAGGCAGCTGCAATGGATTAAGCACAAAACTGACAGTCAGGAAACCCGGATATTATATCCAATTGCTAGCCACTCCCAGTATGAATTTTGCCAAATCACTTTTGTTTTCTATGCCTTGTTTTACAAATGCTCACACACCTATATAAAACAATTTCAGATCTGTGGATGAACAATGCTATAGAAATGTGAAGTGTCATTATTAGCACCTCTAGCATTAACCATCCTTCACTGTCAAAAATGTTATTTCCTCTATGGTGTGGAGCCATCTATGAGTGTTAAGAATATCAATATTTACACATTTGCTGTATTTCAAACTGCAGTAAGGCTGGAAATTAATAGAAAAGCAGAACAAAATGTGGACAGTGTTTTGAATAAAAATATTTTATTTCCTAATGTAATTCCATCAAAATATTTTCTGAGGCAAGTGGAGGGAATGAAAAGAAAAGAAAAAAACCTGCTGAAAATAAAGCCAGTCAAGAACTTAATCAAATGGATCATGAAAATAATGAAAAGAACAGCATCCCCAAGGGTTACTGAAAGATCTGAAGAATTTACTCATTGGAAAACAAAATGTTTCATGGGAGTAATGTACAATGAATGCAGATCAGAGAATTAGGAGGAATAAGAAAAAAGGATGGCAAAGTTTTCAGAAAGTCTTCTGTACTGGCACCTGAAAATCATTATTTTAATGATTCCTTCTAACCCAAAGTATAAATGTGATCTAAGATACTGATTTCTAACCACTAAACAGCCTTTGGCAGATGTGTAAAAGGAATATTTGGAAAGAAATAGTTTCACATTACTGACAAGGCTAGAATCTGACTTGAAATAAAAAAAAATATTAATGTGAATAAATTAAGCATATGCTGAAGTGCTTTGCTGTGCAGAGCCCAAGTGGGCAATTGAGTGTCAAACTCCAGGGTCCCCATCACAACATGCCTCCCTTTTAAACCAGAGGCCTGTTATCTTGAGTGCCTCTAGACTGTCCTGGATGTCACATGGAGCAAGGGGGAGTTGTTTATTTCCAGTTCAGAACCTCAACAAGGAAAAATATACACAGAGAAGATATAGCAATTATCCCACTGAGACAGAGACAGACAACTCAGTCCAGATCTAACCTAATTTCACTGGACAATAACAAGAAAATTCAGAGCACCTTAGATAGTTACAGCATTTCTCACTATGAGATAAACTCAGTTCTTTGATCGTGCGTGGATAATCCAAAGAGTTTATAGACCGAAACAGCTCTGCTACAGATATTATATTGGAAGTCAAAAAAAAACAAAAAAAAAACTAGCAAATAACGTGTAATGGTTTTATCAGAAAAAAAATATATCACAGCCCTTCAGAATAATATACCACAGCTGTATAATAGGAGTGCTTTCATTTTTCATTGATGAGAAGACCATGTGCAAATGATCACATTTTGTGGAATAGCAAATATGCTCCTTTCCTTTGTTTTATCTGCTCTAGAACTATTTCTTCCCATGGCACATGCACTGACTCATTCATTGCTTATTTGATGGCCAGCAGGCAATGTTGAGGACAGAGTGCTATGATCAAGGTCAAGGAGCTTTTGCAGATTTGCAATCCACCAGAGTGTACTTGATTGAGCGCTGGAGACTCTTTCTTAAATGCAGGTTCCATATTAACTATCAAAAGGAAAGCAATTTTAATAGGCAACAGAGGGTCCTGTGGCACCTTTGAGACTAACAGAAGTATTGGGAGCATAAGCTTTCGTGGGTAAGAACCTCACTTCTTCAGATGCAAGTAATGGAAATCTCCAGAGGCAGGCAATTTTAATAAACACTTTTCCACTTTTCTTGATAGTTCAAGGGTATAGCTCCCGAAGTCCCACTCTCAATGGGATACTCCAGGTAACCCAGCCCTCCCCAGAGTCATTGCAGGACAATGTGCAAGCAATGTTTCTATCTTTTTGATGGGAATTATATTAAAGTCCTGGTTACCTGAGGTAAATAAAATCCTACAGTACTTTCTGTAAGAGTCTTAACTCCATCATCCTGTATAAACTGCAGCTCACTGCATTCTATCAGTGGCCCACCCTGTCTAAAATCGTGTCTCTGAGAGTGACCACTACCAGATGCTTGAGATGAAGGTGTAAGAAACCCTGAGGCAGTCAGTTATCTGACTTCCAGAAGCACTGTACAACCAAGTCAAGGGGAGCTGCAGGGAGCTCAGCTTTTTTGAAAAACAGACCGCTTTGGGGGACACCTAACAATGGACTTAAGAGCCTGACATGAAACACCTAGTTCTGAAAACCCTGGAGACTTTCCTTGATGGAGACAATACTTCAAAACATACGTAATGCCATTGTTGGCATTATACAATATACATTGTGATTCATTGTCATTCATTGTTGGGATATTTATCTATCTATCTATACATTGTGATTCATATGTCCATGTAATATGTTATAGGTCATTGAGGCCTGGTATGAATGATGCGTGCTTGACATGAATACGTGCATTGCAAGTTGGCAACCAAAGCAAGAACGTAAGGTAAGGTGAAGGACCATTAGAACTATTTGTGCAAAAACAATCTTGTTATGTTCTGAGAAAAATATGGAAAATCACCAGAAAACAACCAGCTGAACTGATATAAAATTGTATAAGAATTGGAAGAAATGGCACAGCTTGGATCATGGTGGCCCGCCCAGAATTGTCTCTTTGGAATTGTGCGGGTAGAAGGCCTAGTAAACAAAGGCAAAGAACAGATGATGCGACGAAATGGACTTCTGCAAACCTGAGTCGTTTATTGATCCAGAGTCCTGTGTAGATACAGATGTGGTTTTTGCCGGCTCCCCGCGTCTTATGATCTAAATGAATCTCGACTTGCCATTGGAACCATTCTGATCTTTGGGAATCTGGTATAGTATGTTTGGGTTGTAAATGTAAAGTAAATAAGGTTTGTTTTGTACTCAATAAAAATAATTTAAAGTATTATATACCAGCACTGTGCCCGGTATCTGCCTGCTCCCCTCCTGTAGGGAGACCTCTATTGCGGATCTAACACCATCTAGATGCTCCAGGGATGGCTGCCTTCAGAGATTTTAAGGACAGAAAAGGTCATTAGGACCATTTAGTCTGACCTCCTGCATAACATAAAATAGAGAATTCCACCCAGTTAAAAGCACTAACAAATTAATAATAAAGTACAATCAAGAGTGGAAAGGCCTCGTGACAGTTGTATTCCAGCAGTATGAATCAGTGAATGTTTGGCAACTATACACTTGAAAAACAAAACATGCCTATGAGATTATGAGAAAATGAGATTAACATGCATAGGTAGACACTAAACAAAATGGTGATAAATACTAGATACATACAACATTATATATGTTCTGATACTTGTTCTCTCTTCCATTATCACAAAGAACCGCAACTGCAGTCCATAATTAAGCTCTAGCAGTTACCCCTGAGAAACAGTGACAGTGAACTCTCTGCCACTAGTCAGAATATGAGTTGATGACAGAACCATTGTGGTGTTCCTCTTATTGGCCTCGTTATCCTGTGTAAGGTGCCTCTAAGAGGGAAGAAAGGTTTCAGCACATAGCTTGTCACTAGACTTAATCAGGGAGGATTACGTAGCTTATGATGATGTTACTCAGTGGAAGTTTAAAATAATCCTCTTTTCAATTAATCTTCAACAGTGTATTCAATTAAAACCAATTCCATTTGGAATGCTAGTAGGAAATCTGTCTCCTTTTATAACACTGCACCATGCACTCTGTAATCTTCTAGACCGAAATGAGTACACCAAGAGTTGGATTCAGATGCCTTCCCTCACTTCATACACGGCATTCACAACACACAACAGAACAACTCGAGGAAGTATGATGTGAGTGTGAGCATTAGGGTGTCAGAATCTGCCCCCCCTCCAAAAAAAAATCTGGGTCTGATTCAACCACAGGACCTGCACAGTCCTGAACTCTGGGGACCCCAATGTTGCAGTTTATACTTATCTGCACTTAAATAGAGAGGATCAGATTGTGTCAAACAGCCACTGCTCTGTGGAGAGAGTGTTATGGAGCCTCAGGAAACAGCTCTGGGAAGAATTGTGTCTCGGGAGGCATAATTACAACCTCTCAGCTCCCTGGAAACTTGGAAAACAGAATCCCCAACACAGCATGAATTTACAATATTAAGTATCAGATACTCACAGGCACAAACTCTTCATGATCAAACCACAGAGTAAAAGCAAAAGTAATGTGCTGAGTGACAAGTTAATACAAGGAAGTTGCAATCTCCTCTCAGCCATGCTGTGATCATAAAAAGAGATTATAGTTCTGAAATACATTATTAGTTGTGAATTATTTGCCCAGGTCTCATTACCACCACTACTGATATAGAAAGTGCCATAGGATTATAATGACCACAAGTGATCATTGCTTTTATGAGTAATCTAAAAGAGTGATTCATTCCCCCCCACTCCTCCCATCTGTAGTGTGAAGACACAAACACAAAAAGCCATGCCTTAAGCAGGAATTAGAGAACTTCCCCACCAGGAAGTTCCCATGTTTATTAAGTTCCCTGCTGCAACAAATCCTGGTCCTGTCTGGTAACTGTGGGGGACTCTGTAACTACTTCATATCTCCATTTCTTCATAATAAAAGATTAAAACAAATTATAAACCAAGGTATATTTACATAATTCAAAATAAACTTCAAATTCCTTAAAACTATTTATATTACTATGACCCCATATTGATTCCATTTAAATAGTCATAAGCTGTATTCCAAAGATCAAGTCTTTGAGGGAGTCTGATCAGTCTTCCAAACCATGTTCTCATTTCTGTTGAGTTTGTGTGTGGAGTTCCCTGGAGAGGAGCTCACTTCCTGACAGAGTTACTGCAGGTGCCAGTTCCTCTCTCTGTTGTGTTGGGAAATAATGAAGATGAATCCAGCTCCTCCTGAAGTCTCCACTAGGTAGTATCTGGGAGTTTATGCCTGGTTCCAAACAGTTCCAAATGTCTAGGAGCTTGTGAGCCAAACTTTGTTTGGTCTCAGTTCAGGGAGTGCTTTTGTTCCATGCCAAACACTGCTATTTTGTTGCGGCTGAATTTTTATTTCAGGGACCCATTTTTGAAATTCCTTCAGGTGGGGCTACTTAGATTTAAGCAGTATTGGAGCCACAAGTAAAGGTTTCCTAAGTCATCTTCCAATCAGAAATTCTGCTGGAGAGAGTCCAGATATGAGCAAGGTTGACCGAGCACTCTGTATGGGCCAACTAATTGTTACAGAAGTCTTTATAAAGTCTGCCCTGTTCTCTTCACCTCCCCATTGCTCTGGGGGTAATGTGGACTACTAGTGGGATGTTCAAAATCAAAGTCCTGTGCAAGCCCTGTGTTTCAGAAGTAAATTGAGGACTTTTCATATATGATATTCTGTCTGCCTATGAAATGGGTATCAAAAGCCTCTTTCACTTTGGTGTTCTTTCTTTTCTTCATCAGCGAGGGGTAGGGCCCAAAGGATGTTATCAGCAGCATCACCCATGGCAAATATCAGGGCATTCACCCTGAATTCGTGTGCTTTCTCTGTTATACCACGCAGAATCGCTCAAATCTCTGGATCCAGCAAGGCCTGCTGCCTGAATTGCCAGAATCAAACTTCTCTAGCAAAGCCAATTGTGTTGGAGTGATGTTGTCACTTGACCTGCCCTCCCAACCGCCGTCATGATGGAGGTGAGCGGGGGCAAACCTGAGAAGTGCTGCCACTCTGTGTGCCAGGCCACAATGCTCAGAGCAGGGAGCGGAGCCTAGCCAGGCCCATAGGGCGGGAGCAGCAGGAGCTGCCACTGCAGGGCGAGTTTTTCATTTTATGTTGTTTTCTGTGTTCTTTTTCATTTTATTTTCTGGTATTTTGTAAATGTAAAATACACAGGGCTCTTTTTATAGCCACGCCACATCATCCCTCTTTGGTTGGTGAGCCTTTCTTGTGTGCAGTGTCTTGCCTTGTAGGACTAGCACACTGGACCAAGTGCATTTGTGATCCCCTCTGTGAATGATCCAGATGTTAACTGCCTGTTACTACAGCTGGTCAGGAAATGGTTTTTGTTCCCCTGAACAATTTTGATGCAAATGGAAAAGTTTTCATTGTTGTCGAAATTTTTATTCAAAAGTTTTTTTTAGGGGGCGGGGGGTTATTGACAGCACCCCCCCCCCCAAATTATCATATTTTGTGGTTGCAGCTGGGTATTTTTGGCCAAAATGTTGCAGCGTATGATTGCTAAAATATAACCCAAACTTTTTGGGGGGGCAAGGGGTTTGAAAAAAAACACTAAAAAATAATAGAAATCACACATTTCCAGCAAAAAATTCCATTCTGATGAAAAAGCCATTTTTCATCCAGCTTTTCCCTCTGCTGCTGCAGTATAGTGAATTTGACCCTTGAACTCAAGTAGTAGTGGTCTCTGCTTTGTGCTCTAGCTCTGGTAGATGACTCTTCCAGGCTAGAGTGGCAAGTTCATTACACACATGAATAATTGCATCAAATATTAATAAAACTGCTTGAATGCGTATAGTAAGTACCAAGCAACAGAGGGTCCTGTGGCACCTTTGAGACTAACAGAAGTACTGGGAGCATAAGCTTTCGTGGGTAAGAACCTCACTTCTTCAGATGCATCTGAAGAAGTGAGGTTCTTACCCACGAAAGCTTATGCTTCAGATGCATCTGAAGAAGTGAGGTTCTTACCCACGAAAGCTTATGCTCCCAGTACTTCTGTTAGTCTCAAAGGTGCCACAGGATCCTCTGTTGCTTTTTACAGATTCAGACTAACACGGCTACCCCTCTGATATATAGTAAGTACTACTCTTATAATTGAGGGTAACAGGATTACATTCCTGGACAGAAGATCCTTGGTGCAAGGAACTTGTCTTTTTAAGGCCCTGATTTAATAAAGCACTTAAGCATGTGCTGAATTTTAAACATGTGCTTAAGTCCCATTGAGGTCAATGAGAATTAAAAACATGCTTAAGTGTTTTGCTTAATCAAAGCCTATATGTCCAGGCACTGAATAAATAAAACATACTGAGAAAATGATTATACAACATGTTAATATAACACTCTATATGAATACAGTCCAACACCCGTTGGAGGATTGGTACTGAATTCAGTGGGCATTAAGAGCCCTGTAGATGTTAAATCTTGAATGTTCATCTTTACTCAAGCAAAGCTCCTATTGAGGTTAGTGGGAGTTTAGCTTGGACTTAAATGGAAGCAGGATCAGACCATGAGGAAGAACTTCAGGATCTGATTCAAAGATAAGGGACAGCATTGCACTCCACTGAATATTTTTCCTCCCTATATATATGAAAAGTTAATAAAAATTCTCAGTTGAAAAATATATGGGATTTGCATTTTTTGATGTTTTGAAACATATTCTCTTTTTTTAGGTTTAAAAAAAGGTTACATTTATTTTTAAACAAACCATCATTGAAAACAGAAAAAAAATAAAGAAAGGATTATTT
This sequence comes from Chrysemys picta bellii, assembly GCF_011386835.1. NCBI lineage: Eukaryota > Metazoa > Chordata > Testudines > Emydidae > Chrysemys > Chrysemys picta. The sequence goes on from NC_088795.1 coordinate 132,463,902, forward strand.
TACAGAAAAATACACGTGGGTATGCACATTGCCTCTGAAGTTTAACTTTAAGGGATCTTTCTTTTTCTTGGAGTTAATTCTGCTCATTTACAATCCGATCCCTTAAAGAAAGAAACTCTGGAAAGAATTAAGAGAATTGCTTCAATCATTTTATTTGTTCATTAGACATGCAGTTTAAATTGCTCCTATTGGCATGAAAATGTAAGAGCTTCAAAGATGAAGACGTCTTTTCTACCGAAACACTCTGGAGTTATTTTATAAATCAGAATTTTTCCCTAATACAATTATTTCAAATTGCTATAAAATTGGTACTGATGATGTATTATTTTTATCAATTAATCAGGATGACATCTCTTGTACCATGACTTTTTGTTTATTCTTAATAGCTGTCCTGAGTTTTAACCCTTTAAATCTGACATTTTTAAGAACATCAATAAAATGATGAATTGAAAAATCTTTTTTTATGGGTCAGATCCTATTTCCATTTCAATCAGAGGGAAAACAACTAACTTCACAGGACTTTGTAGCCTACAAAGAGCTACAGTCAATAGTAACTGTACAGTGTTCTCAGAATGATTTTCATGGTGTCCCCAGCCCCCTTGAACTGCATAAATGACTATAGGAGTAATTGGGCTAACATCAAAAGGTAAATTGGGTTCTGATCGATCCAACGTAATACTTATATATTTTTAATATGTTTAATGTTAAGTATGTCACATTGGCTTCAATGAGACTCAACGTGCTTAAAGTTTAGCAAATGTTATGTGTCTTGCTGGATCAGGGCTTTGGGTCAAAAACGCATCCAAAATGTCTTGTGTCTACAACATTGGTCTGAAAAAATCTCACAAGAGCAGGTTTTCTCACAATAACTAACTAAGTAATTAAGTATGTATTAGCATTTCAATAGGGTGTTGCTTTTCTGGAGGAAGTTTACATTTTTAGTTTTTTTACATCTTCAAAGCACTTTGAACTTTGGGCCACAATCCCCTTGTGTGGGAGGCCACTATTATTTACAGAGATGCTGGGACTGGACAGCTGGGGAAGGATCACTTGATAATTGCCCTGTTCTGTTAATCCTTCAGAAGCGTCTGGCATTGGTCACTCTTGGAAGACAAGATACTGGGCCAGATGGACCATTGGTCTGACCCAGTATGGCCATTCTTATGTACTTACATAAATTCAAGAAATGGTTAAACAGTCACAGCGGGGGATTAAAGTCAACATTTTGTGACATGGACACCGTTATTAGCACCTCATTTATATATGCCCTTACAAGAGCAGCCTTCCTTGATGTATGCTGGCATTTCAGGCACTGCTGAGGAGCACAAACCAAAATTATCATAGTATCACAAAGTCTTAAGACTAGCGGAGGACAAACTCAGGAAATGAGCAAAGGTTTGGAGGAAAGGGACATTTCGTATTTGATTTTTAAATCTTATTCAATCGCATTCCTAATGGTTCAAAACAAAATGAATATGAAAGGTGAGATTTGTCAAAAGCTTTTGACATTGGCCTAACTAGTCCCATTGCTGAGCTCTTTCACTGACTCCATGAGAGCCTTAGGGCAAGTCACTTATCTACAATTTTCAAAAATAGGAGATGGGAGGGGGCATACCCTCACCCTAGTAGAGAGGAAGCTAATGAGCTCTTTGGGACTCAGCCAGCACTGACCAGAGACACCTGCCCTGCCTGGGAGGAGGAAGCTTAAAAGGAGAAAATTTTCACAGGAAGGGATGGCAACTAGGACAAGACTGGCTATCTAGGATCAGATCGGCGAAGAAGAATATAGTCATTAACCTTGCCCTGAGACTGTAGGGACCAGATACAGAGCAGGGTTACCAAAAGAAGAGGGCCTAAAGATGGACCCTAGCCCTGGTCAAGGACACTAAACACTACAGATAAGCTGAGCCCAAAGGGGTGGCTGAGAGAATGTCTAAGAGACTGAAAACCAGTTTTTTTAACTTTAATTCTCCCTGTCCCCAGTGAGGGAGAGGGACAGAAACTTTTTGTTTGTTTGGAGACATTCTTGTATATCACAAGCAGGGGGGAGGACTCTGCAAGTGCCAGAGAAGAGAAACAACCCCAAATCTTGTCCTGGTGGGAAACAAAGGGGCTTCCCCCACCACAGGTGGTATGCTGGTTGAAAATTATTTTGCTGGTCAATATTAGACTCTTATGAATACATGAATAATCAAATTCACCACTGGCACCGCCAGGTGCAACTCCATTGATTTCCAACAAGATCAATTAGAGAGGAAGGCTGGTCCAGTGGTTAGGTGCTAGCTTGGAACTCAGGAGACTAGGTTCAATTTCCTGCTGCACTAAGAATTTTTGTGTGAGCATGAGACAGCTCAATCTTTCTGGGCCTCTGTTCCCCATTTAGAAAATGGGGCTAATAGCGCTTCCCTACCTCAGAGGGTGGGGTGAGGAGAAATAGATTGGAGATTGGGAGGCACTTAGATATCACAGAAATGGGGAGCTGTAGATGAATACAATATAGACAGGTCATATCCTTCATGTGCCAGAGGTGAATTCAGCCATGGCGATATATATGATGAATCTCAAAGGACCTGGTCCTGAAAGCCTCTGAATGTTACACTTACAGACCAGTGATAGTTTTAAACTGGAGTTTTATTAAACTTAGTATAAAACAAAGAAACAAATACAACTTGCACAAGCCCCAGTGCTGCTCAGTCCTTTTAGAGCACACACAAGTCTGCTGCTGCAACAGAGTTGGCTGGGTTCTGTATCTAGGGGTTCCTTTTCAACAATACAACACAAAACCGGCTCAAGCCCCCACCCAGTGACCTCGGACAATTACACACCACCCCTGGGTGCCTCTAAGAGGCAATACTTCCCCTCTCACAAGCACAGAGTCTGAGTGTAGCTAAAAACTTAATAAAAGGCGGGGAATAATGTGGCATTAATTTGGGGAAACACCACAAATATAAACCATGAGCAAAAGACCCACCACCAAGTAAGTTGGGCAGTGTCCTTTTCCCCTCAGGCTCTTAAATCCAGCAACCCAAAAGTCCCTTTAACGCACCCATCCCTTCTCTGAACCCCACTCACAGTTGCTGTCCTTGGACAGTGCAGGCCCAGAGTTCAAAGGTGCATCTTCAGAGTTCACCTCCCATCCTGGGTGGAGGAGTAAGGAGGCACCTTACTGGATCCGCTGCTCGGGCACTCACTCGCTACCCCTCTCTGCAGGGCTCTGCTCTGGCATTCTCCGCCAGCCGCCCTGCTGGCCGCACTCTCCACCAGCTGCCGGCTTGCTGCAATGTCTTCACGGACCCCAACTTAACACAGCTCTCAGTGATTTCAGCTGTTAGTGGGGTTTGAGGAGAGAGGAAGGGTCAAATAGTGTCTGGGGCCCTTAGGCAAGGCCCACACTACCAGGTTCAATTGCTTGTCACCACAATCTCTCAACTCGCTGGGTTTTGGAACCCATGTCCCCTGCCGAGCGAGTGCCGTCAATTATAGGTGAGTTCCTCAATCAGGAAATTCCAAGTACAGTTCTGCTGCCCTGGATTCACACAACAAAGATAACAATGCTTTATTACTCCTGCACTAATAACGAGGAGACTGGGGATCCCACACCAGCCAGAAGTGACCATTTGAGCAAATGATCCCATCATGTTGAGCACCTAGGCAGGGTGGGTGTGCCCATGCAAACAAGATCAGCTCCTGAAGTCCTTTTCCACAGCTCATCACTAGATGTCAGGGGAGAGCTCATTCTGACTCAGCTTATATCAGTAAAATGAGATGATGGGAGCCTCCCAGTTGCTTTCGCCTCACCCCACCCTTGTGAGGTGGAGAAGTGCTGTTATTTCCATCATAGGGTAACCGGGTTACCCAGAGCACTATGGGATAGATTCATGCACCACCCTTCCCTGCTTGATGTCTCAGGTTTTGATCCCAAGCTGGGGGGGGGGGTGGGAGAGGGCGGTAGCTGCCATATCCTGAACTCCACCCAGTAGCTATTGAAGCCAGGTGGGGTGGGAAGCTACTACCACTATAGCCCCACTAAGGCCTCACCCATGGGAGCTCTAATTGGAGGATAACCCAGCTCCACCAATTGGTCCAATACTCTAGTTAAGCCAAGAGGAGGAACAGGAAGTTTGTCTGAGCAACAAGATGGTTTCCTGTTGTGGCTGCATTGGACCCTGCTTGTACCTGCCTCTCGCACCCAACACTGTTCCTGATTCTTGCTCTGCTCCTGGATCCTGCCTTTGCCCCTGTTCCGAACGTGTTCGAGCCTTGCCTGTCCTTACACCCCACCTCACCGCTACTCCTCAGTGACCAGTCATGTCTGTCACCCGGGCCGCTCACTTCTGACTTTGACTCCAGCTTGTCCCTTGGCTCTGGCATTTGGTACCTGACCTCAGTTTCAGTTTCTGATTCTGACTCTGGCTTGGCCCCTGGCTCTGGTTACTGGCAGTTGACTCTGGTGCCGATCCCTGGCTTCATTCCTCAACCTGGATCCCTGCTTTTCCCACTAGACATGATGCCTGCTCTGACCACAAAGCCAGACTGCTTACGTCCCAGTCCATAACACCTACTCGCTTTGTAGACCCTCGTGCCACCACCTCTGTTGTGATGCAGTTAAAGCTGCATTTTCCCAGCCTGCAATTCTGTGAGACTTACTTTTGTTGCACTGAGTGGTCCCTTTTCCACACTTACTTTAAGGAATACTGAGGTAAAATTTAGTTATCTAAGGCAAATGGATGGAGTGAAAAATGGCTGCGATGTGGCACTTGCTGTATATCTTCTCATTTATTTCCTGCTTATATATTTCCTGGTATATTTGCTTTCTAAGTTTGAGTCAAAATTTTGCATTCACTTTATCCATCATAGTTATCTAAACATGCATCCTACACACATCACCACAGTACTGAACGCCTCATTTTGAATCCACTCAGACGCTGTGATTGTGCAAGTTTGATGCAGACTCAAGTCTTGCTGGGCATGTGTCGTGCTAAGAACAGACTCTGAAGAAGGAGGAGAGGAAGAGACAAAGGAGCTCCAATGGGGGGGTGAAGAGGAGAAGAAGGTGGGAAAATGCAGCTGAACACGAACTAAGTGCAAAAACCCTTGCGGTTCTCCCTCTCATGGGCAAATCCCTGCTTACATCACTCAGATAGTTCCACTGACTTTAGTGGGTTTTTGACCCAGAGCTTTAAATAACACAGCACTGGATATCCATTGAACTTATCAGAGGTGAACTAATACATATACAATGTCTTTCCCTGTGTGTCTTAAGGGAATAAGAAAAAAAGTTGATATAATACAACTGAGGATAAAGTTAGCTAGATGTTCATAGGGCTATAACATGTTACTGATATTTATGCATATAGAATAAAGTGAGAGATCCTTGTGTGATAGCCATTATGATACCCAACACAGCAGGGACTGAATCAGGAACACACAGAATTAAAAACTTAAGTCGCTACAGCTTAAGCACCAGCTTCTGTAACCAGGCCCTGTAACAGAGTCATATCTTCAGTGAATCGGGCACCAAGTGGGATGTAACGCACTCTAACCACTAGGTTACTGTCCTAGGGACTGATAGATGGTAACTGTTATTATTATTATAAGCAACAAAGAGTCCTGTGGCACCTTTAAGACTAACAGATGTATTGGACCATAAGCTTTCGTGGGTGAATGCCCACTTCGTCAGACGCAAGATGGGCATTTACCCACGAAAGCTTATGCTCCAATACATCTGTTAGTCTTAAAGGTGCCACAGGACCCTCTGTTGCTTTTTACAGATCCAGACTAACACGGCTACCCCTCTGATACTTGTTATTATTATACTACACCAGCAGGTCATACAGACTGATCCCAGATTTACAGGTTGATTCTTAATCCGGGATGCCTTGCTGTCATTAACAGGCAGCTCCCTTAAACGATTCAGGAGCAGGTGTACTTTTTCCAGTCATATTTGCCTGTTTACCAGAGTTGGATTGAAAATACTAACAGTTAATCAGAAAACCTGCCTGTAAATGTGCGGGACTCACCCCTGCGGCGCCACCTGCTGGTTGTCTTAGTGAATTAGCTCTTTCCAGCACAGAGCGCCTTCTGCAGGCCGGTGTCCCACTGCCGCTTGCCCCGTGTCCCTCCCGGACCCCGGTGTCCTTTTACCCCGGGACTGCCCCCTGGCAATACCCCCACCAGTCTCTGGGTCTCCCCTCTCTGGGGAATCCCCAACCCTCTAATCCCCAACTTGCCCATTCTGGGCTACTGCCAGTCATCACCAAGCCCCTGCTCCCTGGGGCAGACTACAGTGTAAAAGCCACTCATCATAGGCAAGGGGGTTCGGACCTGCTGCCTTCCTCTGCTTCCCAGTACCTCTATGGGCCTTGGACCAGGCCCTGCAGCCGATGGAGTTGCCAGCCTGGAGCTCCCCTGCTCCTCTGGCTCACCCCAGCCCTGCTTCACTCCCAGTCCCCTTTCTACAGGCAGCCAGGCCCTGCTCTCTCCCAGCCTGCAGAGAGACTCCTTGGCCTCTGGCTCACGGCCTTTTTATACAGGCCAGCTGTGGCCTGATTAGGGCATGGCTCAGTTGCGGCCACTTCCCCAATCAGCCTAGTAGCTGCCTTCTCCCAGCCACAGCCCTCCCCAGGGCTACTTTTAACCCCTCCCGGGCAGGAGCAGCTGATCACTCCACTACACTGACCCTCTTGGAATCTCATAATATCTGGTTCTGATGTTTGTTACCTAGAAGCACCATCTTAAATAAGGTCACATCATCTATTGCATCCTTAGCATTGCATCTAACTATTTTTACAGCCAACAATTACATCTGGATGGGCGGAGGGATCATAAGTAGATGTGACAAACAGAGTTCAGGTGATCACACAGCAGAAAAACCACTTATGACTGTTCAGGGGACAGACTCACACTTCAACTCACAGTGCAAATCCAAGTACAAATCACACTTGCTAGCAAGGGATGTTAAGAGTAACAAAAAAGGTTTCTACAGGTATGTTAGCAACAAGAAGGTGGTCAAGGAAAGTGTGGGCCCCTTACTGAATGGGGGAGGCAATGTAGTGACAGAGGATGTAGAAAAAGCCAATGTGCTCAATGCTTTTTTTGCCTCTGTCTTCATGAACAAGGTCAGCTCCCAGACTACTGCACTGGGCAGCACAGTATAGGGAGGAGGTGACCAGCCCTCTGTAGAGAAAGAAGTGTTTCAGGACTATTTAGAAAAACTGGACAAGCACAAATCCATGGGCCGGATGCACTGCATCCGAGGGTGCTAAAGAAGTTGGTGGATGTGATTGCAGAGCCATTGGCCATTATCTTTGAAAACTCATGGCGATCGGGGGAGGTCCCGGATGACTGGAAAAAGGCTAATCTAGTGCCCATTTTTAAAAAATGGAAGGAGGAGGATCCGGGGAACTACAGACTAGTCAGCGTCACCTCAGTCCCTGGAAAAGTCATGGAGCAGGTCCTCAAGGAATCAATTTTGAAGCACTTTGAGGAGAGGAAAGTGATTAGGAACAGTTAGCATGGATTCATCAAGGGCAAGTCATGCCTGACTAACCTAATTGCCTTCTATGAGGAGATAACTGGCTCTGTGGATGGGGGGAAGTAGTGAATGTGTTATTCCTTGACTTTTGCAAAGCTTTTGATATGGTCTTCCACAGTATTCTTGCCAGCAAGTTAAAGAAGTATGGGCTGGATGAATGGACTATAAGGTGGATAGAAAGCTGGCTAGATCGTCAAGCTCAATGGGTAGTGATCAGTGGCTCCATGTCTAGTTGGCAGCCGGTATCAAGCAGAGTGCCCCAATGGTCGGTCCTGGGGCCAGTAGTTTTCAATATCTTCATTAGTGATCTGGAGGATGGTGTGGACTGCACCCTCAGCAAGTTTGCAGATGACACCAAACTGGGAGGAGTGGTAGATATGCTGGATGGTAGGGATAGGATACAGAGGGACCTAGACAAAATTAGAGGATTGGGCCAAAAGAAATCTGATGAGGTTCAACAAGGACAAGTGCAGAGTCCTGCACTTAGGAAGAAAGAATCCCATGCACTGCTACAGACTAGGGACCGAGTGGCTAGGCAGCAGTTCTGCAGAAAAGGACCTAGGGGTTACGGTGGATGAGAAGCTGGAGATGAGTAAACAGTGTGTCCTTGTTGCCAAGAAGGCTAATGGCATTTTGGGCTGTATAAATAGGAGCATTGCTAGCAGATCGAGGGATGTGATCATTCTCTTCTATTCGGTATTGGTGAGGCCTCATCTGGAGTATTGTGTCCAGTTTGGGGCCCCACACTATAAGAAGGATGTGGAAAAATTGGAAAGAGTCCAGTGGAGGGCAACAAAAATGATTAGGGGGCTGGAGCACATGATTTATGAGGAGAGGATGAGGGAACTGGGATTACTTAGTCTGCAGAAGAGAAGAATGGGGGAGGGGGATTTGATAGCTGCTTTTAACTACCTGAAAGGGGGTTCCGAAGAGGATGGATCTAGATTGTTCTCAGTGGTAGCAGATGACAGAACAAGGAGTAATAGTCTCAAGTTGCAGTGGGTGAGGTTTAGGTTGGATATTAGGAAAAACTTTTTCGCTAGGAGTGTAATGAAGCACTGGAATGGGTTACCTAGGGAGGTGGTGGAATCTCCTTCCTTAGAGGTTTTTAAGGCCCGGCTTGACAAAGCCCTGGCTGGGATGAGTTAGTTGGGGTTTAGGTCCTGCTTTGAGCAGGGGGTTGGACTAGATGACCTCCTGAGGTCCCTTCTAACCCTGCATGTATTGCAGATGGATCAGCAGTGGCACACATACAGCCGAATCCCTACCATGTAAGTGAGTCAGTGTTTGCTAGCCAGCAATCAGGGTTTACTAGAAACAGGGAGCGTGCGTGCCCATGTTCACTGGCAATAACTATTATAATCCTCCTCCATAACAGGCTGAATGCTGAGCCAAAACCTGTGTTCCTTTTCCCTACAATCTCCAGGGTCTGAGTCACTTTCACATTCACTCCAGCCTTATCCACACTGCAAACAGGTGGCAGATTGTTTGGGTTGTGATTAAATTAGACAGGGACAGGTGGCATCACCTACTGCAAGTTCGTCAGTTCCTATTAGCTCTGCAACAGCTGCTGTTCTTTTGTCTTGTAATAGTTGAGTGAAGAAGAAAAACGAAGGAACAGTAGACTCATGGGGTGAAAACCTGCCCCCGTTGAAGTCAATGGCAAAAGTCCCATTGACTTCAACAGGACCAGGATTTCACCCATGTTGTTGTCCACTGCTATGACAGCATGCTCCAGCTCTGTACAGTTCTTCAGGATGCACTTTCTGGGATGGAAGTGCGCTAGATCAAGGAGCAGTAAGGAAATGGGTTGTGATAACTTTGCCCTTTAATTTAGACTTGGTTAATGACCCTGTAAAATGTACACAGCCTGTGAGATAGGGCTTGTCTACACAATGCCACAGCCCAGACTACAGGGGTGTGAATTGTAGAGCACTCTAAAGGAGGGGTAGGCAACCTATGGCACGCGTGCCAAAGGCGGCACACAAGCTGATTTTCAGTGGCACTCACATTGCTTGGGTCCTGGCCACTGGTCCGGGGGGGCTCTGCATTTTAATTTAATTTTAAATGAAGCCTCTTAAACATTTTAAAAATCTTATTTACTTTACATACAACAATAGTTTAGTTATATATCATAGACTTATAGAAAGAGACCTTCTAAAAATGTTAAAATGTATTACTGGCACGCGAAATCTTAAATCAGAGTGAATAAATGAAGACTCGGCACACCACTTCGGAAAGGTTGCCGACCCCTACTCTAAAGTCTTGTTCTCTAACTGCCGCAGGTAGATTTTGTTGGTGGGAACTAAAAGGTACCTAGTTCACATTAATGTACTCATATGAGTATGTTAACGCAGAGTGTGATATATTACATAGGAACATAAGAATGGCCATACTGAGTCAGACCAATGGTCCATCCAGTCCAGTAACCTGTCTTCTGACAGTAGCTGGTGCCAGATGCTTCAGAGGGAATGAACAGATCAGAGCAATTATTGAGTGATCCATCCCCTGTTGTCCAGTCCCAGCTTCTGGCAGTCAGAGCCTACAGTTACCCAGAACATGAGGTTGCATCCCTGACCATCTTGGCTAATAGCCATTGATGGACCTATCCTCCATGAACTTAGCTAATTGTTTTTTGAACCCAGTTATACTTTTGGCCTTCACAACATCCCCTGGCAATGAGTTCCAATGACTGTGCATTATGTGAAGAAGTACTTCATTGGAAAGGTCACAGTCTGTAGATGTGGTATAGTCCTGTGGATTGGAAGTAACAGTTCATGGGTTCTATTCTTGCTCTAGCACTGACTTTGGGAAAGTCACTCAACACTTGTTCCTCGGCTCAGCCTTGTGTAAAGTGGGTATAATAATACTTACCTCCAGTACCGCACCAGCATGATATGAGGCTTAGAGGAACTAATATAAATGATTTGAGACCTGCAGATGAAAGACATTTGGAACTATAAGTTGAAATATCTTTGGACTTTCACTTTTTTTGGTCACCTCTTCATGATTTTGGAAGTTACCTTTGCACAGGCAATTACATAACTGCAATGTTTTGAAGCTATTACTGATGTTTAAACAGCTGTAACTGAAATTGCAAGGGTTTTACTGGTAACATCTGGAAAAAGCTAAAAGGATAAACAGCTGGCCATGTTGCTGGAATACATGGATGTCAATGATAGACAGACCAATGAATAATAAGCATAACTCATGATAAGCTAGGGCTACCAGCAAAGGAGATGGAGATATGAGCTACTAGTTTATGCATGAAGTATTTGGTCATGCTCAACTCAGGACAGCAATGCTAGAGGATATGTCACAATGAGGCTTTCATCCAGAAGTGTTCAGACTGTGATTGTGATATTCACAAGATGGAGGATTTTAATTATGCAGTTTTTACACATTTCCAATGGATGCAGTGAAAAATGCATCCAACAGAGCTCCTTCTGGACTGTTCACCTGAAGCTTGCTCTATACAGCATGTCAGATTTGTTTATGCCAGTGAAATGATTGTAGCAATCATTATGACCTGTTATTTAAACATGAAAACATTTTTCTCCCTAAATGTTTGATTATAAGGTTAAGTCAGATCTGTGCATCTGGTGGAACCTATTGCATTTGCTTTGCAGGGAAACATACTAGAGTAACGTGTTAAAGAACAGCAGGTTTCTTTTCATCAACATAATTATATAAAACAATAGAATTTAGACACAATTGGCACAATACTGGAGTGACATAGACCCCAGTATATATAATACCCCAGTTCTCACTCTGTGAACCTTTTGTCCACAGCTGCTGGTCTGTCAGTTTTTTCCCCAGGAAACCTGATCGTGGGATGTCTTACACATCACACGGGGCTACTGATTCCAACAGAATAACACAGGGTGTCGGTCAGCCCAGCATTTGGCATTCTGACTGTTAGCTAACCTGTTACCCTCTGGAGGTAAGTGCGCTCTGCTGTTGCTGCCAGTTATGTTATTAATAAGCATGAGCCTTTGCAGGATCAGAGCCTTGGCAATTCTCTCAGGCCGGCATATGAAAATATATAATAAATCCAGAGATTTGGGATCAAATCCTTTTTGTCCTATTGACGTAAATAGTCCCACCAAGATTGTTAGGAACCTGAGCAGAATTTGATGTTTGAGGCAGATTCTTAACTCTAAGAATAAAATACAGTATTTAGATTTCAAATAGTCCAACTTTATTTTCAATTGTTTGCTTGTTTTGCTGGGGGTGGGGAAGCGGAGAGGGGTGTTGTGGTCGTCAAGATAAAGGAATTACTTTGTTAATACCAAGCAAATGACTCGGTATTTTTTTCCCCACTGCATGGCTATGTACAGAATGTTGTAAATCAGGGGTTATGAGGGCAAGATTAAACACAAAAATAATTATAAATATAAGTAAGTTTCCCAGCTTTAGATAACGTGAATTAATTAAATTTGTTGACTCTGAATTCACTGAAATGGCCACGCTTTACCATATTCAATATTAGCCATCCTGTATTAGTAATGCCTAAATAAAGCTGGCTTAAAGCAGTCAAAATAATGAAGTACAGGAAGATGAATAATTAATGCCCTGTAACTTGTGTTTGCACCACGATGCAGTTTATGATGTTTAATGAGACCTCTTTGTTTGAACTTTTGTCATTTTAAAATAATAATAATAATAACCATAAACCACCCTCATTTTAACTTTAGCTGTTCAAGGTGTCTTTCATATATGAGTTGCCTTGATAATGAGTAATTTGATTCTAATTACCTGAACAGATCTGGGTAACGAACACTTGACCTCAATCTTTTTCACATGGAGTTTGATTTCTTTCTTTCTTTAAAACAAAAATAACAACCCCCCAACCCCAAGCTATCTTTTCTTGAGATTTATGGGGGATAGACGGTTCACAATTTTCCAAGCTTCCCAGGCAGAGATTTCCCTACACCCCCCCTGAATTTCCCCAACGCACCCCGCCCCCCCAGTTATATGCAGTGTTGCCAATTTAGTCATTGGTTGGACATTTGAATTGAAATTGAAACACTAATACACACTTTAAAAGCATATACAGTATATGAGAAAATACTTGTACCTGAGAAATCATAATGGGTTTGAAAAGTATGAACAAAGACTAGCTTCCTCATACAGCTGTTATTTATGACAATGTTGGCACATTTGTTTCGGCTACATTGGCCTACCTATTAATATCAAATTATTATTTGTAAGCAAGGTCTGAATAAGCTTTTCCCCTGTTAGATGGTGATGAGCCAGGGGTGGGTGGAAAGGCTTCAGGACCAGCCTGTATTTACAAGAACACACCTACCCTGCCTAGGTATTTATCAGACAGTGCTGTGCTGCCCAAGTGATCAATTTTGGCTGATGTTGGGTTACAAATCACTTTAGTATTGAATGAGGGGTGATGAAATGGTGTTATCCTTATTGTAGGAGTAAAGGGCAGCAGAACTTTGCTTAGCCTGCCTGAATGAGGGGGTCTCCCTCAGTGCACCTCTAGGCTTGGCAGTTCATAGCCTGGGACCTCTGCGCTTGCCACATGACTTATGAAAGTAACAAACTTGCTTGAACCCCAGCACCTCTTTCATTACAAATTAAGCCCTGATCACCCGCAACTGAACTGCACTCCTTAAGCAGGAGGTTTGGAGGCCATATCCTAGTGCAGATAGAGAGAGAGGGTGGGGCACAGGTGTTTTGCTTGGTGGTGTGGGCTCTGCATAAGAGTCATGGGTACTATTCAACCTGCCCCTCCCTCCTGTTTAGAAATAGAGCTGATTAGGCTCCATAGAGAGTCTTTTGGTTTGTTAATGATCACTAGAGCTGAAATCACTGATAATCAGGTCTCAGTGCTTAGACTTGCTGTGGGACAGTGTTTGTTTGTCTGTTTTAAACATTTCTGCTAAAACAGTTTAGCAATTTCCATGAACAAGTCTAGGGAAAAAATATATATTATTTTCTCTATCTTAAAAATCTTAGAACAGTTTCATTGAAAAGTGTTCTTTCTCTCTCTGATATATTTGTCTGTGTGTTGTTGTGTCTGAGAACTACATGAAGTGAATAAGGGGGTTTGCTGAACTTCTCTGTTAAAAATGTCTGCCAAGTGTATCTGAAATATATTAATATATTCCAAGGCCAGAATTTTAATTTTAAAATTTGTCACAAATGGAGAAACAACCCTTAACAACCTTGTCCTCCTCATTATTTATCGCTCCCTCAATGTTTGTGACATCTGCAAACTTTATCAGTGATGATTTAATGTTTTCTTCCAGGTCATTGATAAAAATGTTAAATAGTGCCAGGTCAAGAACTCCACTAGAGGCACACCCAATAACAAGTCTAAAGCCTTACAGAAGTCTAGTATATTATATCAACATTGCTGCCTTTATTAATCAAATGTAGAAATGTATAAATCTCATCAAAAATCATATCAAGTTAGTTTGACAAGATCTATTTTCCATATAGTATTGGCATTAATTTTATTACCATCCTTTCAATTCCTGTATCAGTGACACCATTATCATGTCTGGGATCGATGACAGGCTAACAGGCCTATAATTACCCATGTCATCCCATTAACATTTTTAAAATATTGGTGCAACATTAGCTTTCTTCCTGTCTTCAGAAGTTTCTGTAGTGTTCCCAGATTTATTGAAAATCAACACTAATTGTCAAGAGAGCTCCTCAGCCAGCTTGTTTTACACTCTTGGATACAAGTTATGCAGACCTGATGATTTATAAATGTTTAACTTTAATAGCTGCTGTTTAACATCTCTTGAGATACTAGTGGAATGGAAAGAATATCATATGATAATGTGGTCTGTTTTTTCCCTGTGACTCACCGGCACGGCACCTCCTGCTGGTCGTCTCAGGGAATTAGCATTTCTAGCCTACGGAGCGCCCTCTGCAGGCCTGTGTCCACTGCCCCCCATGTCCCTCCCAAGACCCGGAGCCCCTTGTCTCTGAGATGCTACCTCCTGGCAATACCCCCCCAGTCTCAAGGTCTCCCCACCCAGGGGAACCCTCAACCCTCTATCCCCACCTTGCCTCAGTCATGGGCTACTGCCAGTCACCATCTAGCCCCCGCTCACTGAGGCAGACTGCAGTGTAAAAGCCACTGATCATAGGCAAGGGGGGTTTGGACCTGCTGCCTCTGCCTGCCCATGGGCTGCCCCCTGCAACCCCAGTACCTAATTGGCCTTCCACTAGGCCGCAGCCTGGGGGGTTTCCAGGCCAGAGCTCCCTCGGCCTTCCCCCCAGCCCTGCTCCACTCCAGGTACCTTTTCAGCTCCCAGCAGCCAGGTCCCTTCCTCTCAAAACGCTAGAGAGAGCATCTCTGGCTTCTGGCCCCAGTCCTCTTATAAGGACCAGCCGGGCCCTCATTAAGCCAGCCTCGGCCTGATTGGGGCATGGCCCCCAACTGAGGCTGCTTTCCTCAATCAGCCCCGCTTTTCCTTCCCTGCCACAGCCCTCTCCTCGGGCTGTTTTAAGCCTTTTAAGGCAAGAGCGGGTGACCACCCCGCTACATTCCCCAAATAGAGAACAAAAATATTTATTGAATACTTCTGTCTTTTCTGCCTTATTAATGATAATTCTGCCATTAACATCTAATAATAGACCAACATAAATGGTTAGGATACTTTTTTGTTCCTAACATATTTTTAAAACTCCTTTTTATTGTTCTTACTTCTGCTGCCCATGGATTTCTCCTTATGTCCCTTCCCTTCCCTTATTCTATACTTTTTTCTTCCTTGATTGTGGCTTTTTCAACATCTAGTAAAGTTTTCTTAAACAATTCCCAATTATCATTCACATTTTTCTGATTAAATTCTTCCTTCCAGCTGATTCTCAGATGAAACAATGGTGTGAGGAAAGGGGAAACTGTAACTCAAACTTGGGCAGTATAGGGCTTAGTTTCCCTCTCATGACTTGTCCACAGAGAGCCTAATGAACCTGTTCAAACTCCCCAAATAGAGAACAAAAATATTTATTGAATACTTCTGTCTTTCCTGCCTTATTAATGATAATTCTGCCATTAACATCTAATAATAGACCAACATAAATTGTTAGGATACTTTTTTGTTCCTAACATATTTTTAAAACTCCTTTTTATTGTTCTTACTTCTGCTGCCCATGGATTTCTCCTTATGTCCCTTCCCTTCCCTTAATCTATACTTTTTTCTTCCTTGATTGTGGCTTTTCAACATCTAGTAAAGTTTTCTTAAACAATTCCCAATGTTCATTCACATTTTTCTGATTAATTTTTTCCTTCCAGCTGATTCACAGATGAAACAATGGTGTGAGGAAAGGGGAAACTGTAACTCAAACTTGGGCAGTATAGGGCTTAGTTTCCCTCTCATGACTTGTCCACAGAGAGCCTAATGAACCTGTTAAAACTCAAGGAGGAAGGTTGTAATTAAAACACAGCTTTGCCACAGACTTCCCATATGACCTTGCCCAAGTCAATCTCTCTGTGCTTCAGTTCTCCCGCTGTAAAATGGAGATAATAATATTTCTTTTCTCTGTGTTGTGTAGTCATTGTAACAAAGACTGTCTTTTATTATGTGTCTGTACAGAATCTAGCACATTGGGGCCTTTATGTACTACTAGAATATCAGTAATAAATAATTATATAGCTGCCAGTTAAGGGACTTAGTTCTAATGAACTCTTTAGTTCAATTAATAAAGGCACATTCTTTCATCACCAAAGGTCTCTTATTCAAACCTCACTGATGACCCACAGGAGGCTAGTTACAAAAGCACAGGACAAAAGGGTAAACTAAGAGTGCTCTGTAATTCAATATCTACTTGCTAACAGCAGCATTTAGGATTCTTCCTTTTCAGGCTCCTTACAAATACTAATTTAGCCCCACAACACACACCCTTGAGAAAAATACTACCATTTCATAGCTGGGGAAACTGAGGAAGGTAACCAAAGGACACTAAGGGAATGAACATCACAGCCCAGAATAGAACTCAAGTTTCTGCTTCCTGGTCCAGCATTCAACCCACTCAACCTCTTCAAATTCATGCTCCACCTCCCCATGTATCTCAATGTCCTGTTTGTTTTCCTCTCTGCTGCCAGATATTTATGACAACAGTTTTTAAGTTATGATGCACCATCACCCAGATTTTTTTTTTTTGTCCTGATGAGTATTTTAGAGCTTGCAATCTAGTCTTTAAAAAACATACATTTATTTTATCATTTTTGGAGTCACTAGTTCTCAGTAGTTTATATTTATTTTTCCACCACCGTAAGGTTGCACTATCCACTTCACAACCCACATTCGCACTTTCAAGGTCCCTTTCGAATCCAGATTCTTTCCTCTATAGTACTGATGAGCCCTCCCAGTCTTGTGTCACCTTCACATTTGCACATCCTTCTTTATGTATATTCCTCTCTAGGTCATCTCATCAATATATAGTGTGATTAAGATTTGGCTTTGCACAAATCCCTATGGAACTCCATTTGCTGCCTCCCTCCTGCATCCATTTGCTCTACTTTCTGGCCTCGGTTACTAAACCAATTTTTAATACAATTGAGAATTTGCCATCAATCCTATAGTCGCTAAGTTTATATGCAGCTAACTAGCCTTTTATGTGCAGTAGATGGTTTTGAAGTACAGGTAGATTTTGGCTTGCTGCTCTACCTCTGTCATTGGCACATTATTAAATATGTTGATTGGGACCATTAACCATGGTAGTATTCCACAAGGGCCAATTGAGCAAACTATTAAGCAACATTTCTAATATTGCATGCACTGGTAATAAACAGAGTAAGACATGTATGGACACCAAACACACCACTTCACTCAGTTCTTCATGGGAGACATTGTAGTTAGTATAGTGGCTATAGTACCAGACCAGGACTACAGTTGGGTATTATCCTCAGCCCTGCCACTGGATTTCTGGATGACCACAGGAAGTCACTGCACCTCTTCATGTTTCAGTTTCACTATCTGTAAAATGGAGATAATGATACTTACTTCCCAGGTAAAGTTCCTTGAGATTTATGGATAAACTGCCCTATTCATCTAAATAGGATGTTAATGCTGCTATCTACAGATGACCTTATCAATATCGGCAATGTTAACTATTTCAGTTTAGCAGAAACATCCAGCTAATGTGCTTACCCCATAATCCCAAACTGTTTTCCATTCCTCCTCAGGTGCCAAAAGTTATACCCTCCCCAGCTACCAAAACCTCCAGCTTCAAACAAGACAACATTTCTTGTGTAGTTAGATATTGATTGATAGAAAAATGTGTGGCCATTTGAAACCTGACAAATATGGGGAGATCCTAAAATAAATAGAATTCCTCATCAAACTAAACACAGGGGCTAAAGTACCGATTGCATTATTTGTCTATATATTTAATTGAATTAAACGATGTGCTTTTAATTATATCTCAAAGTGCCACGGAACATAGTTCCAACCTGCTGGGAAATACATTGTGCAATAATAACCATTTTACAGACAGAACATGATAGACAGTAAGGATCTTCTGAAGCCAGGAGAAGCTTTTATTTAAGTAGCAAAGGCCCTTCAGAACCTATTTGTAATTATGTGAGATTAAATTAGTGGCCCTAGCAGGGACACCTAAGTGTTGCATACATTGCAAAGGCTCTCCATTATTTATATTACAGAAGCACCTAGAGGCAGGTCCTAATCAAGATCGGTCCCCAACTAGTTGGGGCTAGGTGTTGTACCTATACATATAGTAAGTGAAAGTCCTTGGCTCTAAGAACGAATCTAAACAGATGAAGGATTAGAGAAAAGCAGCATTATTACAAATGAGGAACAGAGGCACCGAGAAATTATGTAACCAGCCCAGGGTCACACAGGAAGCCTGCAGTATCTCCTGAATCTTTGGGCTTGTCCACAGAGACTCAGGAAATTTAGTCCAAATTAACGATCGGTGTGCATTTAAAGTAGATTAGTTAAATTGCATTAAACCCCTGTGTGGACACTCTTTTTCAGAACCAAAATGGCTTAATTTGATTTACTTCAGGCCACTTTAATTCTGAAGGAGTGTCCACACAGGGGTTCAATGCAGTTTAACTAATCCACTTTAAATGCACTCCTTTAGATAATTCAGATTAAATTTCCTGAGAGTCCCTAAGTAGACAAGCCCTTAGAGTAGGTAATGCTTTACCAACACAACTACCCTTCCTCTCTATGATCCGTTGGAGGCTGTAGCCTCCCAGGCACTTTCAGGTTCTGAGCTGATTATGTTTCTTATGCCACTTCTTCTCGAGTGTGTACGACTATTTTTATTTATATATTTATTTATTGTTCTGTCCAATGGCACTGATTCAATAAATTAGCAAAAACAGATGGAGAGGCACATCAGCTTGGCTCTACACAAACCACTGAAGTAATTAAACAATTATTTGCAGGAGCACATTTTCTATCAACCAATCAAACAAACAACAACAACAACACCCCCCTACACACACAAGTATGTAGTATCAACATTTTATTACAATGGATTAGCAGCATTAAAAAAATTAAGCATAGTTAATACAATTGCTGTGAAATTACATTGTGAATAATGGTAATTAAACCTTTTCCCAATTTCTCAAGATTTTCCATTGTTTGTGTTCTATTCTTTGGTAAGGATCAAATTAGAAAGACAAATGCAAGAAGCGGGGAGATTGCTGGCAAAGGATTATAATGCTAGAGCAGATTAGTGGCAGGTCTCCAAAAGAGGGCTATAAAAGTCTTACTCAAGGGTTTCTTCTCAATAAGTTATCTAGCAACATAAAAAGAGGGTATTCAGTGGAACTCTGAGCCATTGCATAAGTTCCTTTATAGTGTTCTCAAGCAAGGCGCATAGGATGGTAATTCACACACATGCTTTCAGTGTAATAATAGATAATATAAAAGAGAAATCAGTGGAAAATAAAAATAAACCAGTAGGCTCTAAGGTAGCCAGCTGATACGGAACACTGTGTTGCTCATTAAATCTTGCTCATTAAAAATCCAAAGATTCAGGTCAGCTAAAGCTGAACAGAGGAAAATGCCACTATCTTAAGGCTTATCTAAATGGGAACATTCAGGCCTGGCCTACAATTAAACCTGGCCAATGTTGCTATGGGGCTCAGGAGAGTGAAGAAAGCTTCTGTCAACCTAGCTACTGTCACTCAGGGAGATGCAGTTCCTACAATGCTGGGGGAAAAAAAACTTCCATCACTGTGAACTTTGCCTATCTATGGGGTTATGCCAGCATAGTTATGGTGCTATAGTCCCTGTGGTGTAGACATGGCCCCAGGAAAATTAATCTGAATTAAATACAGTGAATTTAAAGTGGATTAGTTCAACTGCATTAAATCTCAGTGTGAATGCTATTATTCAGAATTAAAATTTTGGAAGTGAATTAAACAAAATCAAATTAAAGAACTTTAATTCTGAATAACAATGTCCACAGAGGTTTAATGAGATTTAACTAATCCACTTTAAATGCATGCCTTTAGTTAATTTGGATTTCCCTGAGTGTTCCCATGTAGACAAGCTCTTACTGTTAGATTGCTTAATCCACAGTGGTGTAGTGTATCAGGTCTGGAAGAAAGATGATACTGAATTGTACCAGGATGTGCCCTATAGAAGATTACAATGGGACTGCTAGATATCTCTGTTCTCTCCATTATTAAATAAGCTTGTCCCTATTTTTGAGTTCTGTTACATAGGATCTACTCCTGAATTTTATATGACAGATTTGTGGACCAAATTCTGCTCTAAGAGCCTGCTCTAGGAGCCTACCTAAGAGAGGTAGATATGCTGGAGGGTAGGGATAGGACACAGAAGGACCTAGACAAATTGGAGGATTGGGCCAAAAGAAATCTGATGAGGTTCAACAAGGACAAGTGCAGAGTCCTGCACTTAGGAAGGAAGAATCCCATGCACTGCTACAGGCTGGGGACCGACTGGCTAAGCAGCAGTACTGCAGAAAAGGACCTAGGGGTTACAGTGGACGAGAAGCTGGATATGAGTCAACAGTGTGCCCTTGTTGCCAAGAAGGCTAACGGCATATTGGGCTGTATTAGAAGGAGCATTGCCAGCAGATTGAGGGAAGTGATTATTCCCCTCTATTCGGCACTGGTGAGGCCACACCTGGAATACTGTGTCCAGTTTTGGTCCCTCCACTACAGAAGGGAGGTGGACAAATTGGAGTGAGTCCAGCGGAGGGCAACAAAAATTATTAGGGGGCTGGGGCACAAGACTTATGAGGAGTGGCTGAGGGAACTGGGGTTATTTAGTCTGCAGAAGAGAAGAATGAGGCGGGATTTGATAGCAGCCTTCAACTACCTGAAGGGGGGTTCCAAAGAGGATGGAGCTTGGCTGTTCTCAGTGGTGCAAGTGGAACAAGAAGCAATGGTCTCAAATTGCAGTGGGGGAAGTCTAGGTTGGATATTAGGAAACACTATTTCACTAGGAGGGTGGTGAAGCACTGGAATGGGTTACCTAGGGAGGTGGTGGAATCGCCATCTTTAGAGGTTTTTAAGGCCCGGCTTGACAAAGCCCTGGGTGAGATGATTTTGTTGGTGTTGGTCCTGCTTTGAGCAAGGGATTGGACTAGATGACCTCCTGAGGTCTCTTCCAACCCTAATATTCTATGATTCTATGATCAAAGCACACTGAAGTCATTTCAAATCTTTCCATTGACTGCAGCAGACTTTGGAGTAGGCCCTCTGTTAGCATACTAGTGCACTGAGAGCAGAATTTGGGCTCCTAAATGTAACCAGATGAGTGACTGTTATAACAAAGATCCCCACACAGAAAGTTGTAGTTCAGTGTAGCGACCTTAACATTCACACTGTCGCTTGACTAACAAAGCACTTCCTCTGGGTTTCCCATTTTTATTCATGCACCCACTTCAGCTGTACTGTTAGTGACTGTGTCCTCAGACCGCTATTTTCTACCATTAACCACACACCAGTATTATTACTCCTGTGTGTATCAACAAAATGACCCCTGCCTGCACCCTCCCATGTGCTCAAAAGAAACCCCCCCATCCACTCTCTTGTGCATGACGAGTGAGTTATATACATTGAGTTCCACCATTTCCTAAAACCACGAACTCCCTGGCAGGCTCTTTCTTTTCCTACTGCTGCAGGCATTTTTCCTCTTCCTTAATGCAAATATCCCTCTTCATGACTGTGAATCTCAGCACCACTGCTCCTGATAATTGCATCAATCCTGGCCCATCACCCAGGCAAGCTGTGTTGCTAAGTAATGAGCGGCAGTCTCTGTCTTCCAATATGTTTTCTCTCTTTTCAATTCCCGCCCCGTGTATTTTCAGGTCTGCCAATGAAGCGTACAAAATCCCTGGATGCTGCAGTAGTTTGTTACCATGAGAGAAAAGATACGCACTCAAATTGCCAGCGTACAAGACAGAAAAACCTGCACTGGTCTATCCTATAACAATATTTTGGTACTGATTTAGGACTGCATCTAGGGGGAACCATTTCTCAGAGGATCATAGAAGTTACGAGATGAAAAAGACCAACTGAATCATCCTGTCTATTACCCTTCAAAGTGCAGGATTGTTCCCTACGATATATTTTCTCATGCTAGGTCTAGTCTAGTTTAAAGTGTCCCCTGTGATAGGAGTTCCTCCACTTCCCTTGGAAATCTAGTCCATAGCTGACCATTTTATTGTCAGATTTTTCCTGCTAATCACTACATTTGCCTCTTTCTGAATTCATCCCATTACATGTAATGAAACCTACCCTGTACCATACTCAATTCCTTTTCAAATATTTATAGACTGTTGTCACCTCTTGGTGGTGCTTAGCCAGGTTGAGAATATCTAGTCTCAGCTCCTCGCCTCACTTCCATCCATTCAGGCACCTAAATATCCTTGACACTCTGGCTTTAGTCCTCTCTTCATAAGGCTGAAATTGTTTATATGGAAAATTAACATTCAGAAAGTATTATGCTGGTTCTCAGGGCACTCCGGACTGTGAATCACCTCGTTACCCCCTGCATCCAGCAGGAGGGAGTCCATCTTGAGGTAGCTGGGTGTCAGCTCTGTGACACCACCAGCCTGACAGCCACTCAAGCGCTATGCCAGCCCTAACTTCACCTCTCAGGTTAACAACAGGCACACTCCATTCCCTTAGTCCCTTTGAATCGTTTCCCTGCGAAATTGAGCCCATACACTGGCTACTCAGAGAAATTCCAGGTTGTCGGCACCCAAAAGGTGCCGCATATCCCAATTTGACAGTTTTGCCTTAAACCCGCACTCCTGTAAGCCACACAAAACTTGTGAGCACTTAGAATCCAACAAACGTAAGCTTATTTAAGAAAGAATATAGATGTAACTAGGCACGAGAGAGGGATGGAAACCACTAGTTACAACACAAAACAAAACGATAAAATATAAATGTGGGTCTACACTACCCAATGGTTACCTTTCCTATCTGATAAAGTAGGCTCTCCCCACAAAAGTTCAGTCCATTGCAGAGCGGGCTGGTTTCACAAAAACCAGGATCCAAACATTCCTGAAAGCTCTGGGGCCTGGAGTAGACAGGAGATATTGGATCTCCTGGGCCTGTGGTGAGATGAGGCTGTGGAAGTACAGCTGCGGACCAGCCATAGAAACATTGACATCTACAAACAGATTACACAGGGGGATGCAGGAGAAGTATAACAGGTGTCAGCAGCAGTGCCATGAGAAAGTTAAGGAGCTGTGGCAGATATACCAGAAGGCCAGGGAGGCCAAGAGTCATTCTGTTGCTGAACCACAGGCCCGCCACTTTTACAAAGAGCTGCATGGCATACTGGGTGGAGATATCACCAACACCCTTCACACCACTGTGGATACCCCCGAGGAGCCCAAGGTACAGACCTCTGGGGTGAACAATATGGATGAGAGATGGAGCAAAAAGCAGAGAAGGATGGGGCGGAGCATGCAACTGGGGGTGTCTAGCTATGTGGCTAGAACAGACCTCTTTAAGACTCCACCACAGTCCAGTCAGTTCTGCAGTCAAGCATGGGGGAGCCCGATACAGGGGTATGAGCCTTGAGTAACAGTAAATGTATTTCCCATTACAGTGATGGCACCCCCAACTTAGCAGGAAACAGCTGCTGAATTTTCATTAATGTAGTTGTACTAAAAGAAGAAACGGTACAACAAAAAGAGGTAGAATTTTTATCTGCTTTTCATTTCATAATGTTAGGTGGGGGGGACTCAAGACGTTTGCCAATATACATAGGGATGTGCCTTGAATCCTCCTGAGAGATCTCCATGAAATGTTCATGAGGGTACTCTGCAATCCTCTCCCAAATGTTTCTAGGGAGGGCAGCCTTATTTCTTCCTCCACAGTAGGACACTTACCCATGCCAGCTGGCGATAACTTTGGCAGGAGCCACTGCAGTAAACAGGGTAGTAGCATATGGGCCTGGACGGCTTCAGGATGCCAGCAGCAGCTGTGCTCTCTGTGTCTTTGTTACCCTCAGGAGTGAGATATCAGCTAGAATCACCACTGCCTGTGGAAAATGCTATCAGTATGCAGTGCCATTGCCCTATCCTCATAGGCCTTGGCTACACTGGCGCTGTACAGTGCTAAAACTTGCTGCGCTCAGGGGTGTGAAAATGCCCCCCCCCGCCCCCGAGTGCAGCGAGTACAGCGCTGTAAAGCGCCAATGTAATCAGAGCCGGCAGCGCTGCACGCTATTCTCCTCGGAGCGCTGGGAAGTCCCATGTGTAGCCAAGGCCATAGATTCATGCAACCGAGCAATTCCCTCCTCATTTACCTCGCCCCTGATGGGCCGTACTCACCATGGCTGGTGCCGTGAGTGGTGTCGTACACAAGCCCTTTGAAGTGCAAGTGGCAATAAGTGTGTCTAGGAGAGCAAGGAAGGGAGTTCTGGATCTGAACATTTGCTTTCCATTGTGACTATACTGTCAATGGTAGCTCTGTGTGTTTTATTTATAGATGCTGCTGATGCAGCCTGAGGGGTTCCCCCTCCACACCTGTAGAACGCCTAAGCCAGATAAGGAGGAGAAAGAAGAGGACTCCGGATGACATGTTCAATGAGATCCTGCAAGCCAGTGCTGCATCGGACTATGAACAGGGGCCCTGGAAGATGAATATTTCAGAGAGTATGGATAAGGAAAGTGTAGTCAGGAGAAAGGCCCAGGAGTCCCAGCAGAAAAAGGAGAGGGAGATGCCCCAGGACATAATGGGGCTTCTCTAGCAGCAAACACAGATGCCGCAGTCTCTTGTGGATGTACAGCTGTAACAGATATGGGCTCACGTCCCTTTTCAGTCCATGGAGAACTCCACCTCCCTACACCCTCACTCATCATTACACATAGCATCTCTACCCCTACCAGTCCACACTGAGGGACAGTAAGGACAACTAGAGCATCACACAGACTGACATGTGAAGGTCATCGTTGATATATATGTAGCTGAAAAGAACATGAATGTTCCATTCCCTTCTTTAAGCTCCGTTCCATGAATTTATTAAGGTTTTAATGTATTTGCTATGCCAGCTGAGCCAGTAGTTGAATTTTTCCTTGGTGCTGTTGAGTTGGTCAGTATATAGCTTTCTGACCCAGGGGAATGAGTGGTAGGCTGGGTTCCCCAGGATTGCTACTGGCATATCAACATTGCCAATGGTAATCCATCGGTTGGGAAAGAAAATACCTGCTTGTAGTTTTCTGAACAGTCCTGTGTTCTTAAAGATGCATGCCTCATGCACCCTTTCTGACCAGCCAACATAGATTTCAGTGAAGCATCCCAGGTGGCCCACTAATGTTTGCATAACCATAGAAAAATAGCCCTTTCTGTTGATGCACTCTGTGACAAGGTGGTCTGGTACCAAAATAAGGATATGTGTGCCGTCTATTGCTCCATTGCATTTCAGGAACCCCATTGCTGCAAATCCATCCACTATGTCCTGCACATTTCTGAAAGTCACAGTCCTGCATCACAGGACATAATGAATGGGCCTGCACACTTGCATGAGGACCAACCCTGCAGTGGATTTTCCAACTTCAAAATGATTTCTCACTGACCGGTAGCAATCCAGCATTGCATGGTTCCACAGTGCGATCAACACTCACTTCAGCAGCTGTTATTTTGGTATCCCTGTGCTGGAGGGCTGGGGTGAGCCTGATACACAGATTCAGGTATGTGGCCTTGTGCATTCAAAAGTTCTGCAGCCACTGCTCATCATCCCAAGCCTGTATTATGATGTGATCCCACCAGGCAATGCTAGTTTCTCTGGCCAACAAGTGGCACTCCACCATTTGCAGCTGCTCTGTGAATGCCACCAACAACCTTGAATTGGTTCCACCATGTCCCATAGCAATCATCCCTCCAGGAAACTGTCAAGTTCCTCGTGCTCTTCTTGCAGCTTGCAAACATCAGATGGTTGGGTGTCCTGTGCTTGCAACACTCATGACAACAGTGCAGGACTGTGCAGGCTTCATGCTTCTATCAAAGATGGAGGACAGTGACAAGTCCCATGTGGGTTTTTCAGAATAGGTGCAGAAATTATGGGCTAGAGATGGCATAATGGGGTGGAGTAAGCTGCACAATGGGAACATGATCCCACAGTCCCAGTCACCCCAGCATGCCTTGTTGCTGCTCCACCACATATTGTCAAAACTTCCCAAAACGCCGTGTGCTGGATGGGATACACATCCAGTTGCACACTGGGATACCTAGCCATGGTGTCCCTCACTGTGCATCAAAACAGGCATTCTGGGTGAGAACGTGCAGTGCCGGCACAAGGACCCAAGTATACATGTGCACAAGCAATATACTAACTGTGGCGGCTTTACGCCAATGTAACTTGCATCAGCAAGTTTTTAGTGTAGACATACCCCTGGAGAGAGAGACACTTCCATCTATCATGTTGTTTATTCATTTTTTAAATAAAATTTCATTGGAACCTGAGGCTCCCTGCTTCCTTGAGAATACTACACCGTTCATCATGGAAGGTATGCTTCAAGGAAGAATATACCTCTATAAAATCTCTTGGTGTCTACGTGTCTGCCTCACACTATGAGCATGTGTAAACAAGGATCACAGAGTGCATAAGATTTTCTTCAATGTTTAAAATAAACTATAAAATTCACCCTGTGCCCACGTATAAATCAGGTGTAACTAGTGTAAGCGAGAGGCAAATCTGGCCCCTAATGCCTAAAGTAAAATAATAAATAGCTACCGTTTTCTTTAAAGCCTCTTCTTCAAACTTTCTTTCTCTCTCTTGTCTCCCCAGCCTCTCTTTCACAGCTTATTAATTTGAATTATGAACAATAAAACCTTCACAAAATGGAGAAATCCTCTGACATTAATATTTCATTTACAAATAGCATAGAGAAAGAGGGAAAATGTGATATTAGAAAGGCAGAGCACTGGAGAAGGAACAGGGACCACAGGAAAGAGGTTAATAATGTCAGAAGACAAAAAGTGAGTTAGATTCACTGATACTCTGTACTGCAAAAAGAAACCACAGTGTACTCGGAAATCTGGGCCTATGGCTTTATAGTCCAGCAGCCACTCTGGTAAACCTTGCTTGAAGGTCCATGTAACAGGGTGCACTGAGTCAGAAGCTCATTCAACACCCTGTATCTCTACTCTCACATAGTGGGTTTGCTTCCCCTTCAATCAGCTCTTCAGATGTAGCTCTATTCAGTAAATTGAAACCCTTTGTGTCAACTGCCAGTTAGGTCCCATTTAATATACACTAATGGGTATTAGAGTGACAGGGTGTTGACTCAGCTCCTGTTTCAGCACACCCTGCAATGTTCCATACAAACTTTTTTTGGTGAATTCTGTAGGTCAAGACCATATATTTTAAGAACCTCCCTTATGATACTCTATTCCTCTTTAGCATTTGGAAATATCAACATTTCCTCGCACCCTGCCTCCATTATCAGTCAGAGTGTGCATGATTTGGGGCATACAAAATCAACAGAGAATAGTTCTAATACATGAAATGCATGTCTTTAACATTTGCTATATCAATCAATAACAATATGTATTGGAATAATAAGGGTACCTGAGGAGGGAGACTGGGGGTATAGCATGGACCTCAGTTTTCATTTGAATCCATGGCACTCTTTTTAATGTGAAAAATATTCAACAAATTATATATAAATATTCAACAACGTTACAATAATAATGTTAACCAAACACTTCATTTTGGAACCATTAGAAATGATTACTAGTGTTCTTTCTCATTCAAACTACAGCCGAGTGTCCTAATATCAATAATGCAGGTCACTTACCTGCCATCATAATTTTCAGCTGCAAACACTAAAGCTGATTTTGTCAGGTCATTGCAACACACAACACCTCCTGGGCATGCACAGAATATGGTACGTGGCAGTTTGGCACCGTCACATCCACATTGCTTAGATTTACAAGGTACATCACTTGATTAACTTCAAAATATCTGGAAAAGCAGAAGTGGCATTGTCTGGTACAGTTTTGGGAAACAGAGACTTGGAACTGCCTTTGCATATCCATTCATACTGCCATGGATCAAGTGGTGGTGCATCTGGATACAAAGCACTTTTCCTACACACATGCCTGAAGATGTGCTGGTTTTTCATTTTTCTATAAAGAATTCAGTTGTTGGTAGGAAGGAGATAAATTAAATTAAATTTATGGAGATATCCCATCTCCTAGAACTGGAAGGGACCTTGCAAGGTCATCAAGTCCAGCCCCCTGCTTTCACTAGCAGAACCAAGTACTGATTTTGCTCCAGATCCCTAAGTGGCCCCCTCAGGGATTGAACTCACAAGTCTAGGTTTAGTAGGCCAATTCTCAAACCACTGAGCTAATCCTCCTCCCAGAGGTTTGGTGTAGCTCTGCTAGAGCTTGCAACACTCTTTGTGTGGAAGTCTTTGTATCTGTCCAATATATGTATACATCACCTACTGCTAGCTTGTGTTCAATGTAGACTCTGAAACTGATCACAAGTTCCTTGATGATATCACTTGCTAGCCAGTGTACTACCCGAAGAACTGTGGACACATCAATGGCTATGCCGGTGACTTCTTGTGAAGTATGTCTAGGTGACACTGCTGTCTGAAGCTGACTCTTCTGGTTAGACTTAGGGCTTGTCTTCACTACCAGGGTAAGTCAACCTAAGTTATGCTACTCCAGCTACATGAATGACATAGCTGGAGTTGATGTAGCTTAGGTTGA
Source organism: Chrysemys picta bellii (assembly GCF_011386835.1). Lineage (NCBI taxonomy): Eukaryota > Metazoa > Chordata > Testudines > Emydidae > Chrysemys > Chrysemys picta. The sequence continues at coordinate 132,492,611 of NC_088795.1, forward strand.
CTTACCCCAGTGTCTTCACTGCACAGCGTTGACAGGAGACGCTCTCTGGTCGACTTCCCTTACTCTTCTCGGAGAGGTGGAGTATCGAGGTCGACCGGAGAGCATTTTGCCATCGATTTAGAGGTTCTTCCCTAGACCCACTAAATCGACCACTACTGCATCAATTGCAGCAGCATCGATCTCCCCCTAGTGAAGACCAGCCCTTAGCTTTGACATTCCTCCTGTCACCAGAGTCAGTGAACATTGACATTGGTCCAGGAGCCAACTAATGTGACAAAATATTCTTAATGTCAAGCTTTTGTGAACATTGCTTGTAGGCCCATCACTCTTAAATAGATAAGGTCAGTGTCAAATAACTTTGTTGAACTAATCTCTACATTTATTTTGTCACTGCCAGTGTCTCTACTATCTTTGGTGTTGTATCACAGAATCCTGTGTCTCAACTACGTTCAAATTCTTGCATTTGGAAAATTTCAATTATAAGTGTGTTGTCTACATGGATGGATGGTGGTTCCACTCTACCATGAGTTAATGTTTATTTCTGCCTTTGGGTGCTCAGGGGGGTCTAAGAGTTCAATGCACAGCTCTAGGTTCTTACTAATAGCTTCTCTGTCCCTTGCATCAGCAGCAATTCTTGACTTGTTCTTTGTGGATTTCTTGTATTTGTGCCTCATTGATCTAATTTATGTTTGCTGCAATGTCTTCCACTAGCAAGTTGCACATGTGGAGGCTAAGAGCCCAAGTCCTGAGCAACTCTGGTTTCAGGGTACTTTCAATGATGCAACTATGGTCGTTGTGTGACACTTCCCCAGGGTACCCAGGATTGTGAGGCACTTCACTACCATCTTCCCTTAGTATGATTGAGCCTTGTCTATGCTTGCTGTGGGTCAGCTCCCTGACTCCACGAGGCATGGACAGCACAAACACTTCCATCTCAGCCTACACAGGCCCCACTCTGTCTCTACAGGTTAGTGATAGATGCTCACCAACTCCTGAACCCTCTGAGCATCTCCACGGAGTATCCAGTCCCTGTTCCACTGGACACTCACAGTATTCACTGATTCCCAAGAAGCAATACACCCCAGCTCACCAGTTCCACCTCAGATCACTGCTTCACTCCACACACAGCACTTGGTTATGTTTGTAGTATAAACAAATATAAGTTTATTTAACAAAGTAGAGAGTTACAAGTGATGGCAAGTAGAAGTACTGGAAACAAATGGTTACATATCAAATAAAATCATAACCCTCATTCTAGAACCCAGGCTTACTTAACTAGATACTGTGACGGGGCAAGGCCAGATGGCTATAGAAAAGTAATGGGAGATAGATATATTAGCCCCAGGTTAAACAAATCCCTGGTACCAGGATAAGTAAATGGCAGCTGCTCCAGGTCAATTAAGACACCTGGGGCCAATTAAGATCTTTCCAGAAGGCAGTGGAGATTTCTAGGTTGATTGGGACACCTGAAGCCAATCAGGGGCTGGCTGAAACTAGTTAAAAAGCCTCCCAGTTAATCAGGTGGGCGCGCATGTCAGGAGCTGTCAGAAGTTGCGCTGTTGGAGAAACTGAGCTGTGTACACCATACTAGGCACAAGGAAGGAGGCCCTGAGGTAAGGGTGAAGTGGAGCTTTAGGAAGTGGGGGCTGCTGTGGGGAAGTAGTCCAGGGAATTGTACATGTCCTGTTCCTAAAAGGTCAGCTACCATAGCTGATACTATTAGGGTCCCTGGGCTGGACCCGGAGTAGAGGGCGTGCCCGGGCTCTCCGCCTTTGTCCCCTGATTAATCACTGAGACTGGGAGACAACAGAAACTGTGCAAGAGAGGGTTGCTTCTCCTCACCTCCCTCACTGGCTTATGATGAAAATGGATCAGTAGACTGTGACCCTTGTCTCTAGAGAGAGAAGGGTTAAGGGGAGGGTCACAGTGAGCCTCTGAGGCTAGCGAAATCCGTCAGGAAACGAAGGACCCACGGTGACAAGGACAGAGCTTTGTCACAATACTTTCATGTCTTGTAGCGCAACACTAACCCTAAGTCCTTCCAACATTTTACAGCTAGGCATGGCTGTGATCTTCCATTCATGAGACAAGTCCCGCCACCAGCTTACCTCCTTGGTGAAACATCCCAGGGGTATGTTTGCACCCTGAGATACGTCAGAACAATCCATTGTCCTGATTGTTAAGCAGAATACCCCCTGAGGGCTGTTTTTTCCTGTATCCGTCTTTCTTGTAGATTTCTCAGTCAGCATCTGGCTCAGTATGCAAAATGGCCTACATTATGAAGTGGACAATTCACAATATGCATGTGACCAGATAGGGAAATAAATGCTTTTTTTTATCTCCTGCCTGAAAGGTTCTTGTCTGAGACATGTCATCTTCTGGTGACCTGCCTTCCCTTCAAGACCATAAGAACAAAATTTTCAATATAGATAATAACTTAATTATTTTCCTTGCATATATTTCACAATAATTATGATGATGAGTGGGCTAATGGCTCTTGGTAGAGACCTTACCTGCCACTCTTTGGTGAACTAATATGCATATATCTGACCCACGGGATCCCTTGTAAATCCTGTGATCTCTGCCCATTGGTGTCAAGAAGTTCTGGATCACATGTACCATATCTCATGAAGGCAGTTTCAATGTACATGTCGTTCCATATACAATTCCATATTCCTGGAACATAGCGCATGACATACTCACTGTTCATGAACTGCTGTAAAACGTTACCTGTCATGAATCCCATGGATTGCAGGTAATGCCACCCATACCATGCATAATTGGCATGTCCAGATGGAAAGAAATAAGGCAGCATCAGTTTCACAGATTCTAGATGCAGTGTCCAATCTCCTTCTCTCTCTGCTCTTATCTATATCATCATTATAAAGGAGGGTCTTATGGAAACATTGTGGAAAATAAATGAGAAACATAGAGAAAACAAAAGGTGAATGAAGAAAAGAGCTGTGTGTTTGCTTTATAAGCTGTTAATGTCTATAATTGTCCAACATTTGAAAACTAATTCTCATGAGGGAATACATAAGAATTTAAGTGAGTATGCTCCGAGAGTACAAGAATATCTTTGTGTCTCAGCTCAGGAAAGAAGCGGTGTACCACCAAAGCATACTGCTAATACAGATGTACCATATGCATCACCAAGTTAATTATGTTCCATCACAAAATATTTGTGTGAATTCATCATTACCAAAAAAAAAATGAAATTCAGTCAAAATGGTATCACTGGTTTGTGAATCAGGAAACATTTCAAAGTGCTCAACAATGACAAGCTGTCATGAGGCAGTTTCTTTGAATTTAGGGTCTCGAAATTCAGAATGCACAAAAAAACGAAAATGCAAAAACATGGTCTGGACACTAGAATAAAGTACTCCCCAAACTTGAATTTCACTACTGCAGTATTAAATCTGGTCACCTTCATGCAATCTAAGAATTATTATAAAACATTTGACTTCAGGAGTTTATTGTTATTTCACTACTTTTGGAACATAGGAATTTCCTATATAATATAACAGGGTTTAAAAGAGAATTAGATAAATTCATGGAGGTTAAGTCCATTAATGGCTATTAGCCAGGATGGGTAAGGAATGGTGTCTGTTTGTCAAAGGGTGGAGATGGATGGCAGGAGAGAGATTACTTGATCATTACCTGTTAGGTTCACTCCCTCTGGGGCACCTGGCATTGGCCACTGTCAGTAGACAGGATACTGGGCTGGATGGACCTTTGGTCTGACCCAGTATGGCCATTCTTATGTTCTTATGTTCATACTGGGTCAGACACAAGGCCCGTCTAGTTCAGTGTCCTCTCTCCAACCCTGGCCAGCCTGGATGCCTCAGAGGAAAGTGCAAGAAACCCACAGAGTAGGTAGATGTGGGATAATCTGCCTGAAGGTCTCAGCCTGATCTTTAGTAGTTAGAGACTGGTTTAAGATCTGCAACATGAGGTTTTGTCTGCCTTCCTATGTTCTCTTTTAAGCATGAGCTAGTTTAATGTTGGACATTCTTGTTATCTACACAAATTATTTCAAGGATATTCTATGGCCTGTGTAGGAGGTCAAACTAGATGTTCACAATGGTCACTTCTGGCCTTGAAATCTATGAAATGTCTAATCCCTCTTTGGATTTTGCTAAATTCTTGACCTCCATGATGTCCTGGGGCAATTTGTTTCACAGTCTAATTACATGTTGTGTGAAAAAGTATTTCCTTTTTATCAGTTCTGAATTTGCCACCTTTAAATTCCATTGATTTTCTTGTGCTATGAGACAGAGAACAGAAGCTCCTGATCTGCCATTGTATACCATTCATATACATTAATACTTTTATCATGTCTCCTCTTATTCATTTCTTTTCTAAGGTAAACAATCACAATCTTTTCAATTTCTCTTCATATGAGAGGTTTTTTTCCATTTCCCTCACTATCCTCATCACCTTTTTGAAATGTGTGATCAGTACTGATTGAAATATAGAATGACATAATTTTTCTCCCATATTATTCTCCATCCTGTTCCTTATTCATTTGATATCTTGTTCTCCTTTTTTTGAACACAGATTCAGAATGAGCGGAGGTCTTCATTGAGCTGTCTACAGTGATACCCACATCCCTTTCCTGAATCAATACAGTTAATTTAGTACCTTGTCAGAAGTAGGAGTAGTTTAATTTTTCCCCTCCAATGTGCTTTTCACTGCATTCATCAACACTGAACTTCATTTGCCATTGTGTCTCTTCACCTAGCTTAGCTTGCTCCTGGCTAGTTTTTCACAGTCCTCTCTGGATTCGACTAACCTGCATTACTTTGTATCATCTGCAGATTTTATTGTCTCACTGCTCACCCTTCTTTCCAGATCATTAACAAATACATTAAACAACATGAGTTCTAATGTGGTACTTTGGAACCAATTTTTTTTTTTTTTCTGGAAAAAAAAACAGCCTATATTTTGATATTTTGGAGCTGGATATAGCTACGCAAGGCTGAATTGTCATTCTCCTGACAGCTTTTATTTGCTCACTACTTGCAAGGAGGTTTGAAGGATTTGGCCCTCTATGTACTAAATTCAATGGGGTTTCACGGGAGTTTTCTATTAATTACAGTAGCCACTTAGCTACTCTTATAAAAGTTATTATCATAGTTTACAGCAGTGGTTCCCACAGCCTCCTCTGCTGAACCCCTCCATCTGCTTTAGTTATATGGGAAGGGAAGGGTGGTTACAACCCCATAACATCTGTCTGTCTGAGACCCCTCAGGTAAACAATCCCTGTTCCACAGTCATGGCCCCAAATACTACATTTTGCAGTAGTATTACGGCAGTTTTTGAGAGTCATGGGACCATTACTGTAGATTTCTGTTTTATTTTTAATAGGGGCATCTGCCTGATCTCTGCTTTTTCTTTGATATACATTTTATCCATACAAATGTGCTGTGAATGCGTTGTTAGGTTAAAAAAAAAAAGGAATCTCAAGGCTCAGTTTGCTTTTGCTGTGTGCCATATATTATATTAAAGTGAAATATCATGTAAAGTTCACTTAACTTGGAGCACTGGGACGAAGAAGGAATGAAACAGGAGCAGCAGTGACATTTTATATCACAGAGCAAAGAGCCGAAACAAATAGAATGTGGCACAATTTTCACAATCCTCCAAGAAACAGATCAATAATAAAAATATGCTTCATTTTTATGAATAGCTAATGCCACCGTTTATTTGGATATAAAAAAAAATATGCTTCAGTCAGGCAGCTGGGCAGTGGCACTTCTTATGGACAGCAGACCAACTTGTAAAGCTAATCTGGGTCTGATCATGGAAAGGTAATTTTATGCTCATAAACTCTAATATGAACCATACCTCTTCTTTATCTAACATTTCTTAAGGGAGACATCAAAACTATCAATAGAAGGCAGGTGGATTAGCAGCAATTTGGAATGATATTTTTCAAAGGTAGTTAGTGGACAGCAGAGACCTTAAGCATCTGGAAACATAAAATCCAATGAGACATTGCTTGGTTCTTTTGAAAGTTATTTTATGTGCTTTTCCCCTTTTGGTCTTTTCATTAAACTCACCTGCATTAAATTTAATCCATTTATATCTCTTTTTTAATTAAAATTATGCCATTTTTAAAATTACACTGTTGTCTAGACCTTTCTGGGAGAAAAGAAATGACCTTTCCTGTGAATCAAACCACTGCACTGCATTGTTAAACAAGAACACAGGATGAGATACTTAAATCCTAATTTGTATCGAATATGCTGGCATAATGCTGACAATAATTCCCCCCTCCTTCTTTCTTGAGATTAAAAGGAAAGGACAATGCCATTAATGCTACTTTTATATGCCATGTCTGTAGTCGTGTTGCTGCAGAGAGCAGGATTATTAAAATAGTTATTCAAGCTGCCCATGAGTGCCACAAAACAGACAGTTCTACAATTATTTATTTCTTTTTGCTAGTACTTCATTATACGTCCTAGGAAATAATGATATTTTCAATATCCTGATCCCATACGGTTTGGGCACCCTTGATTCTAACAGGAATATTCAAAGTTCCAATTGTTGGCAGGTGTAAACCCTGTCATACTTGAAGGCATAACCCAACTACTAACTGAGTGGTGTAAAGTACTTCCCCTCTGAGCAGGTTGTTCCATAATTGCCAACTTGTGGGGTTTTCATACCTTGCTCCAAAGCATGTGGTGCTGGCCACTGATGGAGACAGGATCCTGGACAAGCTGGACCGAAGGTCTGTGCAGATAACATGAGCTGCTACCTGTTGATTGGCAGTCATACACAGTCTTACTGTCAAACATATAGCTATTCTGATTATGACAGGCAGTTCATGTAACGGAGCCTACAGTTAACGTTGCCTGTCTCCATTGTAAAAGGTCATTTGGAATTGCTTCTAACTAGAGCTCGTCAGGAGCAGGGATTTTTGTTCTGCAGGACATTCTGACATTTAAAAAAAAATCATTTGAATTAGAATCAAAATTTCCCACAAAACGAAAGGCTACTAAGTCTGTCTCCTTACCACAATTTGGGTCACTTCTCGGTAGATTTTATTTAGACGACATACAAAATCAACACTTCACTTGGAAAACAATCCATGCAAACATATGGTGGGATGCTTTTTTTTTTTCTTTTTCAGATTTTACACAGAGTATGGAAGAGAGTGTGAGTACAAAAATTCAAGAGTTTCACCAATGATCAAACGCATGCATACATAGTATTGCATTTGTTGGGAGAGAGACCAAGCCCAAGGAGCCTGGTTCTGCTGTCACTGGTAAAACTCCCATTGGCTTCAACAGAATCTGGATCAGTAATGGAGCCCTGGTCTTGATTGTAGCCAGTGGAACTATAGCAATATAAGTAATAGTTACTCTACCAAGTATAAGAACATGTATTGGTTAATATCTTGTGCCAAATTCAGACCTAGAATAAGGGTGTGTGACTTCCTCACAAGCTGTTGAGTTGGATTCAACAGTGAAATAAATAGCAGTAGACTTCCAGAGGAGTAGTATCTGCTTCTGTCCATTTGCCCCAACTCATGCAATGAGCTCTGCACCAGTGAATCCCGGCATCTGCATGGAGCTCCATTGACTTCATCGGGGCTGCATGCAGGCAGAGTGATTGCAGGAGTGGGTTCCTGAAGCCATGTGTAATGCCATTGAAGTTAATGGAGTTGCACCAATGGTTAACGTGGCCCATAAATCTGGGTAGTGAGTCAGCAAAAACCATGGTCTGTATCTCAATAATACAGTGTCACACTCGGAATGCCTTAAATACTATTCCTTTTCTACAAAGATCAAATCTGTTTCATTCTCTGTGTTTTTATTTTGTGCACAGTACTTAGCAATAAATAAATTCTTAGTTTTATGTAATCTGAATTGGATCTGATAGCCTATTAGGGCAAGCACAGTCTGTAGTGTTTCTGAAAAGCCCAGTTTCACTCTCTCTTCAAAGTGAAAAAAGGCAGTGGGAAAGGGGGTGCTAATGGAAAAGTGCCTGGTCTGATAAAGAGAATATCGAGGCTCAGAAAGGACCAACCCCATAGAAATTGCCCTGGCAAAATAAAGGCTGAAAGGGCTCACAAATCAGTGATACAAAGGATTATAAAAGCAGTGAACCTTCCACAGTGCAATAGTAGACTATCGGGTCAACCTTTGTCAATGCAGAAGCAGCTACTTCAAGTAACCAAAGTACTGAAAGGAGGGGGTTTTTGAACTTCTAAGTCAGGCATTTAGGATTTTTTAATTGCTTCTTAAAGACCCTGTAGTGGGTCTACAAACCCCATGCTGACATTAGGCAGGGGAGCCTCTCCTGTCTGCAGACAAACAACTCAACCACACCCACACCCAGCTGCCAGTCATGGAGGCAGGCACTCACAGCTGTACCCAATGGAAGAAACAAGGCCGACTAGCGAATGAGGGAGAAGCAGAAAGGCCTGGGAGAGCAAAGGGGAAACATGTGTGCTCTAGGTGGCCTCCTTGAGCACAGCTCAGAGATTAAGGTACACTTTTAGTTTCAGCCAAAGATCAGAGTCAAAGAACTGTCCTGACAAGGGGCAAACTAAGAAGGTATTGGCAGGGGCAGCAGTGACCCCCCAAAGGACCACACCAGGAGTCGGTGACACACCCACACTCAATAACCTGAAGAGAACTCAGTTTAACTGCCTCAAAAGCATAAAGTGCTGCAGCAACCCTATTGGAATATATACCAAAGAGTCTAGGTAGTTCAGACCTGGGGCTTTAAATCCTAGAAAAGCACACGTGATTAACTTTATACAGATGACAAGGAGTCCGGTGCACCTTAAAGACTAACAGATTTATTTGGGCATAAGCTTTCGTGAGTAAAAACCTCACTTCTTCGGATGCAACTCACGAAAGCTTATGCCCAAATAAATCTGTTAGTCTTTAAGGTGCCACCAGACTCCTTGTTGTTTTTGTAGATACAGACTAACACGGCTACCCCCTGATACTTTATACAGATGAGTAGTCCCACTGAATCAATGAGACTTCTCACATGCATAAGAATTTGCAGGATTAAAGTGTAAACCATCCTCTCTGCCTTCACGTTTATGGGCTCAATTGGTACGTTTTGTTGCTGACATGACATTTATCAAAAGTTTTCTGTGGTCTGGAGACAGTGTAGCAGACTTTGCAAAATTGCCACAACTTCTTGGTTCTAGGTGGCCTGAAGCACCACAAGAAAAAGCTTGCCCATGGTATTTTGCTACTTTTGCCCTGAACCAGTATGAGATGAGAAACTGGAGAAAAACGATAACTGAACATTTTTCAGACTTCAAAATGGTCCAATTTGGGTTGGGTTTCAGGGTTGGATGGTAGTTGCTGTTATTTCAGTTGTCTTCCCCATCTCTAGTGCTGTGGGTAGGAAAATTGTGAAAAACAAGATGGATGAAATTTACTTTTGCAAGACATAATTCAAAGGACAAACACAGTGATACTCCAAGAGCTTGATCCAACACCCATTTATGTCAATGGAAGTCTTTCCATGGAAGCCAATATAGTGATTTACAGAATCACTAGAACACAGAAGGATAAACAGGAATTAGCAACGATGATGATGGTTCTAACAATCTCTCTAGGACTCTGTGGTCAAAAGGGACTGTCATGATCATCTAGTCTGACCTCCTGTACATTGCAGGCTACAGAATCTCGCCCATGCACTCTTGTAATAGACCCAAAACCTCTGACTGAGTCACTGAAGTCCTCAAATCATGCAAGTTACAGAGAATCCACAATTGACACTAGTTTAAACCTGCAAGTGACCTGTGCCCCATGCTGCAGAGGAAGGTGAAAAACCCCAGGGTCTCCACCAGCTGTGCTTGTTCCTTTAGACCAGGCTTTCAACATAAAGAAATAAATAGAGACTAAATTATGAAAAAAAAGTAATTCAAATAGTAATAATGCTCAATATTTATGTAGCACCTTGCCTGTTCAAAATGCCGTGTGACCACTGTGACAAATTCTCATGGTGCCTGTGTGAGCTAGCAAAGGATCCGTTATCTCCATATTACCAGAGAAACTGAGGCACCGACGTGACGTGACTCCCAAGGAGACAGTGAGTCAGAGGTAGAGCCAAGATAAGAACTCAAGAGCTCCAAACTCCCAGCTGAGTTCGTTTCTTTCGGCCATGATTCCTCAGCAGATCATTTCCAACATTCAAGCTGAATTAGGACCAACATACTTTAGGCCCAAAGCAATAATTTAATAGGAAGAAACAGCAGGTTGTCTGTATTTCAGAGACAGCGTATACCCCATAGGAATAGTCAACAGGGTGAGCTAGTTAATTTGCCACTTAGAGCTAATGGTCTCATTATCAGAGAAAAGGAAGTTATATAAACTAATGAAAAATGTCTAATATCTTAGCATTAATAGAACTGCTTGTCAAACAGTGGATTTAGCTCCCTCCACATCACTGGTGTTGCAATGACACCTGCTAGTGCAGACCCATCAGCTTTTAGATACATATACTGGGTACAGAAACTGGTTCTATAGGTGTTTTTTATGCTTTCAATATTTTGAACTGATCTCCTGAAACTGTGTGCTTGATTTAATTTGATTCTCCCAGTTTTGCAAATGGGTCTGAACAGATTCATTAATTGCTCATTTATCATTTGACAAATTAATCCCTGTCTCTCCTGGGATGGATAAATAATGTCTAATCATGGCAACGTCATGTCAAATACAAGCCAGGTATATCTTTAAAAACTTCAGGAAAGTACAGTAATATTCTCTTAGATCTAGCAAGGTATGTTTATGAGGTAAGTCTGTGAGCTTTTTATGGTACGATTTAGCTCTTATGGAGCTTGGATACATTAGCCAGTATATCAAAGGGTATCTGGTATTCTCCGTATCTAAACAAAACAAAACAAAAACTAAGAAGCTATTAATGCCTTGGAAATATATAGGATCCTCTTCCCAGAGTCTTTATGGAAAAGTCCATAGACTTTAATAGGGAAGAAAGCAATGTAGTTCCATAGAAATTCTTCTAAAATCCATAGAATTTAGTAGAGAATAATTTCTATTCTGTAGATGTTTTCAGCATCATATAGAATTCTATAGCATGAATCTGATTCCCTATTAAACTCTATGGGATGGTGTCACGGGGTGTATGTGACCCATGCTAGCCCAGCAACCAAAGGGTTAATACAGGCACTGCCAGCCACTGCTGATTGGCAGTCTTAGAGCAGTTGGGAGGATAAAAGGGTTGGGAAGCTGAGAGGTGGGGTGGCTACCAGAGGAGTGAGCAGGCTGGAGGAAGGAGCTCCTTGCAGTAAGCTACTTAAGAGCCACCCAGTGAAAACAGTCCAGAAGGTGAAAAACTGACCGAGAGGCTGGAGAGCCTGCAGAGATCCAGGGGAAGGTAGGAAGGAACTCAGGGCACTGTCAGAGTAAAAGAACCCTGATCCTGTTTATCTAGATTAAGGGCCCTGAGCTGGAACCCAGTGGAGTGGGCAGAATAATAGAATATTAGTGTTGGAAGAGACCTCAGGAGGTCATTTAGTCCAACCCCCTGCTCAAAGCAGGACCAACACCAACTAAATCATCCCAGCCAGGGTTTTGCCAAGCTGGGCCTTAAAAACCTCTAAGGATGGAGATTCCATCACCTCCTTAGGTAACCCATTCCAGTACTTCACCACCCTCTGAGTGAAACAGTGTTTCCTAATATCCAACCTAGACCTCCCCCACTGCAACTTGAGACCATTGCTCCTTGTTCTGTCATCTGCCACCACTGAGAACAGCTGAGCTCCATCCTCTTTGGAACCCTCTTCAGGTAGTTGAAGGCTGCTATCAAATCTCCCCTCACTCTTCTCTTCTGCAGACTAAATAACCCCAGTTCCCCCAGCCTCTCCTTGTAAATCAGGCTTGGATTCCCCTGCCAACTCCCTCATGGATTTGGGAATGAAGAAAGGGTTTTCAGATGCCTGGGCACCAGAAACAGACTGACAGCCCTGCGAGGCTATATAAGCCCAGAGGCTGCTCCATGCTTGGCCAGAGGGGGTACCATTGCAGTGACACACAGCATCACAGACGGTTTCCAATTAGTCTATGGAAAAGTTATCACTTACTATTAAATTCTGTAGGGAATCAAACAGCTATGAGGAAGCCAATTACTGCAAGTTAGGCATGGTGGTTTCCTGAGACTCTCCAGCTTCCTTTTAACTCTTCATAGATGGCATGTTTTTTTTTTTAACTACTGCATATCTTAGAGTGTTATTATTTGTATTCTGGTAGTGCCTAGAGGCTCCAAATGAGATTATGCCCCATTGTTTTAAGTTCTGTACAAACATACAGTAAAAAGCGGTCCCTGCCCAGAAGAATTTACCATATAAATAGACAAGACAGACAAAGGCTGGGACAGAGACAGGCAAAATCATGGTGAAGTGCCTTGCCCCAGCTCACACAGCAGGTCAGTGGCATAGCTCGGTATAGAGCCAAGGTCTCCTCTCCCAGTCAGGTGAGATATTAGCTCAATTTGAGATATTAGCTCAAACTACCTCCTTTAGATGTGTTTATCCAACAATCAAAAACTGTCAGCTCCTAATCTTTGGCAGTATTAAGACAGTAATCACAAAAGGTCAGAATCATCCCTGGTGTTACACCATTACTTTTCTCTCTCTTCCCAGCCCCCTTCTCTCTGCTATTTCATGCCACATCCTTAAAACAATTCAAACACATTTCTTGAGTCCAACAAAATTGCAGGCTTTCCTGCTAAATGGTACGTATGTCCTGAAAATCACATTCCTGTGAAACGCTGCATAATTAAATTAATGAGCAAATAGTCCAACTTAATTGAAATATTTAATTAAAGTATTAGTCTGAGCTCAGGATGATTCACATTTGCATATCCATGTAGATAGCTCTCTGTGTGGTAGGTAGGCATGTAATCAGCTCCACCATGTCTTGGAATCAGAACTGCTGCCAGATGCATGGTCACATACACCAGTGTGAAAATTCAGCCCCCAAATCCTATTAAAGGCACTGATTCTGCAACCCTTACTCAAGGTGAATAGCATGACAGGTACTGCAGCCATTTCCAATGTCTTTGGAGAACATACTTTATGAAGTTTGACTTTCATGGATTATTGTGGACCAAGATTGGATACGGTTCCATAGGGAAAGCGTAAGCACAGCTTCTCTAGGAACTGAAAATATCTAGGGTGATTTTTACAGTCCTGGAGATTGTAAACACCTCGAGAGAAATACTAGGATGGTTTGAAAATACTGGTTTAGGGCAGTCACAGATGAGAGACAAGGGAGAAAGACAGATCTTGTGATATCAAGTCTGAGTTTGGAGAGAATTGGGGGTCTTCCTTTTGATTTAACAAACAGGGTCTTGCGTCCTAGTGAGACCCCAACACTTGCTGCAAGGTTGGAAAGATTTAGATTTACTAGGACCCATAAGACTGATAGATGAATCCTGGTATGTTTAGTAACTGTGCAGGAATTTTATTGTTTTTGTTTTAATATTTTCCCTTTATGATTTTTTTTGTCCTTAAAATAAGCTTACTCTGCTGAGAGAGAGCTGTGTGGTCACTGGTGAAAACACTGTCATTATCTTCAAAGAGACAGCAGTGTAGAGGGGCTCACCTTTTTGCAGACTGGCTTGCTAGGGGTATCACTGTGGATGGCAGGGGGAATGGTGCATCCTTAAAACACTGCTCAGAAGTGGGAGAGACACGGGTCTGTGCCCAACATAGGGGACATAAGGAAGTATTCAGAGGAGTAGCCGTGTTAAAATAAATAAATTAATGGAGATATCCTATCTCCTAGAACTGGAAGGGACCTTGAAAGATCACTGAGTGCAGCCCCCTGCCTTCACTAGCAGGACCAAGTAATGATTTTTGCCCCAGATCCCTAAGTGGCCCCCTCAAGGATTGAACCAAAACCCTGGGTTTAGCAGGCCAATGCTCAAACCACTGAGCTATCCCTCCCCCTGAGTCTGTATCAACAAAAAGAATGAGGAGTCCTTGTGGCACCTTAGAGACTAACAAATTTATTTGGGCATAAGCTATTTGATTATCACTACAAAAGTTTTTTTTTTCTCCTGCTGATAATAGCCCAACTTAATTGATTAGTCTCGTTATAGTTGGTATGGCAACACCCATTTTTTCATGTTCTCTGTGTATATATATCTTCCTACTGTATTTTCCACTCCATGCATCCGATGAAGTGGGTTTTAGCCCACAAAAGCATATGCCCAAATAAAATTCTTAGTCTCTAAAGTGCCACAAGGACTCCTCGTTCTTTTTATAAGGAAGTATGAAATTTTAAGAGACCACAGAGGGGAAAATAAAGGTACAGTTACAATGAACGTGTTACAAGTAGAACCTTATTCCAGAGATTCATAGATTTTATTTTTTTTTTTAAGGCCAGAAAGAAGCATTCGATCATCTACTTTGATTTCCTGTATACTATAGGCCTTGGAATTTCAATCAGTTTCCCCTGTATTGGGCCCAGTAACTTCCTTTTGGCTAAACGAGGGATCGGCAACCTTTGGCACGCGGCTCGCCAGGGTAAGCACCCTGGCAGGCTGGGCTGGTTTGTTTACCTGCTGCGTCCGCAGTTTTGGCTGATCGCGGCTCACAGTGGCCGTGGTTCACCGCTCCAGGACAATGGGGGCTGCGGGAAGCGGTGTGGGACGAAGGATGTGCTGGACACTGCTTCCCGCTGCCCCCATTGGCCTGAAGCTGTGAACCATGGCCAGTAGGATCTGTGATTGGTGCTTACCCTGCCGAGCTGCATGCCAAAGGTTGCCGATCCCTGGGCTAAACCATAGCTTCCAGAAAGACATGCAATCTTGATTATAAGATTTCAAGAGAGAGAGAATCTGTCACTTTCTTCAGCAGTTTGTTCCAAAGATCAGTTACCATTGTTATAAAAACAAATGTGCCTTATTTCTAATTTGAATGTCTGTCTTTAATTTCCATCCATTGGTTCTTGTTTTGCCTTTCTCTGCTAGATTAAAGAGGCCTTTAATAGGTACCCATCTCCCCATCCCCTCCTGAGATAGTAATTATACACCACGATCAAATCACCCATTTTTTTTTGGGAGGGGGAGATAAGCTAAATGCATTGAGATTACTCTAAGAGTAGCCTCACTGAATCATTATGATTACTTGTATAGTAACCAACATGAGCAAAGGGTGGCAGAATCTGATATCACTTCAGGCTGTCACTAATTTTGCATTCTCCAGACCATCAATTGTTCTTGCTTCTCATTAGCTATTGAGCCTTATGGGTAGTGACTGTGGGCGTGTTTATGTGAACAATTAGTTTACAGCAAGCTGGAGTGTGACTCTAGCCTGCACTAGCCTGCTGTGGGCTATTTGTTGGTGTGCACACCACTGGCACTCATCAACAGTTTGCTAGAATACTTTGAGCTAGTCACGTTTCAAAGAGGACTAGATCAGAATGCCTAATGTAATGTTCATGCATGTCACCAGGGTGTACCAGGACAGTTAATCCATGATAAACTAGGGCAGGTTTTCCACTGAGGCCTGGTATTCATTATAGATTTAGGTTAATGCAAGGCATCTTATGTCAACCTAACTATGTAAGTGCTTACACTAAAATTTTGCTCCCACCGACGTAACTACCCGGCTACGTCAACTTAATAACTCTACCTCTACAAGAGGCGGAAGGTCAATATTGATGTAGTTAACACAGTATAGACCGTGTGTTGCTTACACAATCTGTTACTGTCTTTCAGAAGCCATCCCACAATGCCCCACACTGACAAGACTATCCATACATGTGCCTCTGATCAGGATACACACCACCGACACAAGGAACAAGTGTAGACATGCACAAGCAATGTAATTACTGCTGCGGCTGTATGCTGATGTAAGTTAGGTCGACTTAATTTTGTAGTGTAGACATGCCCTAACTAAATGTTCATGTAGACAAGCCCTGTTGAACTCTGGGACACAACCTCATCTCAGTCATTTCTGCATGAATCCAGAACTAGAAAAGGTCCCATTCCCTACCATCTACCACCTCCTCAAGAGCTCAATTCAGCTGAAAGCCATGGACCAAATTCAGCCCTTGTCATTCAACACATGTGTCACCTCTGGCAGAGCTGGCAAAAGAACTCAGGAATCCAGATTCCCATTTATTTATCTTAAAGAGTAGATCTACTCTGGAAAAAAAGCCTCAGTGAAATCTGCATTGTGTGGCCCCATGTTTATTGTCACTAAATGACCCTAAATCAAATGTGTTTAGGTAACAGGAAAATACATATTTTCCTTACTGCCAACTCTGTACACCCAATCTGGGCCCTTTCTTTCTCTCACAAAACAGCAGTAACGTGGTCCTACAGGCAAAATGTGCCCTGCATGAGACCTGTGAAACTCCATTGCCATTGGCATGTATCTGATTAGAACTAAAGTAAACAATTCTATTGATGATGCACGAAAAAGAACAGAACATGTCCATGGTTTCTCAGACCTTGTCTGCACCACCCATACACCGATGTTAGATGGCAGAACGGTGAAAATGCCAGAGGCCTGCCTTGCTGCAAATTAATAGGGCTACATTGTGGTGAATTACTACTATGAAGTTTGCTAGTCAAGAAGCAACCTTGGCTGTGCTGTCTCTGTAGAACTAAAAGGAATAGAAAGCCATAGAAACGTGTTGCTGTTATCAAAAGAAATAAAGATGACTCAATATTGGAGGAATAAATCTATTGCATAGGTAGGTACCATTTTTATAACAGTCATTGTTCGGAATACTAATCTATGTAGCACTTCTATACAAAATTGTACCTACCACATTGAGTTTCCATCACTTTCCACTGAGGTACCAAAGCAGTTCAAAAGAAAGGTCACAAATATCTTTCAGCAGGAATAACTTCATTTTTTTTTCTGTATGTGCTTGAAGATAATTGCACCCCTTTTGCTGACATTTTCAGAAAAAAAAACTTTGTTCCCTTGATGAGAGAAGGTATACCAATCTTCAGCTGAGAGAGTAAAAGCTAGAGCAGGGGTAGGCAACCTATGGCACACGTGCCAAAGGCGGCACGCGAGCTGATTTTCAGTGGCACTCACACTGCCCGGGTCCTGGCCACCAGTCCAGGGGGCTCTGCATTTTAATTTAATTTTAAATGAAGCTTCTTAAACATTTTAAAAACCTTATTTACTTTACATACAACAATAGTTTAGTTATCTATTATAGACTTATAGAAAGAGACCTTCTAAAAACGTTAAAATGTATGACTGGCACACGAAACCTTAAATCAGAGAGAATAAATGAAGACTCGGCACACCACTTCTGAAAGGTTGCCGATCCCTGACCTAGAGGAAGCTCTCAGTAGAGATGGCCCAAAAAATCATTGGAAGTTTTTGTAGAAAAACTGAGTTTAATCAAAATCATAATGTTTTGCAGGAATGTATTGATTTTGATCACATTTTTGACAGGAAAAAGTCAAGTAATTTAATTTTGACAATGAATATTAAATGAAACAAGTTGCCCTGCTGAGGTGCTGCACTTATGGAATAAGGAATAGACTGCAGAGCCAAGGGGCCATCTGGGCCATGGCCCAAACGCTTTCTGGACAGCCCAAATATGAGTTGTTCTGTGACCCCATGTGCCAGGTCACAATGTGACTCCCTCAGATTTGGAGGTGGTAGGAATAGGGGCTTATTGGCCAGGCAGTCAGACTGTTGGTGGTGAAAGAGCAGCTCACAAGAGAAGAGAAAGGTCAGGCAACAGGGGGAAATCTGTGACTCCCCCCCCCCACACTTTATATGGCGCTCCACGGCCCCTGCCTAGTGGGGTTTGGACCTGGGACCTTCAGTTGTATAGCATAGATCTGTTCATTAGCCTTGAATAAAGTTAGAGTGAAAACTTGTGTGATCCACATGCCTAAGAGGGAGATACCTCTTTAAGAGATGTGGGGGGTGAAGAGATGGTTAAGAATGGTGTGATAGTTTGGGTCACAGAAACCCCCTTGGAACTGCCACCTGATGTGCTGAGACTACCTGTAAGTCCGTTTTCCCTGGCAGCTTGGGACTTCAGTACCCTGTCTTGTTGACCCAGACACACTAGCCTGCTGCAAACACAGACCCAGGTTTGAACCACGTCCCCCAAAAGCTGCAGGCTTAACTGAAAACAGCTTAAGAAGTGCTCCTGTCTTCAACACCCAGATACCCAGTTCCCAATGGGGTGCAAACCCCGAATGAATCCATTTTGCTCTGTATAAAGCTTATATAGGTTAAACTCATAAATTGTTTGCCTTTTATAACACTAATAGAGAGATATGCACAGCTGTTTGTTCCCCCAGGTATTAATTCTTGCTCTGGGTCAATTAATAAGCAAAAAGTGATTTTATTAAGTATAAAAAGTAGGATTTAAGTGGTTCCAATGAAGTATGTTACCAAGCAAAACAAAATAAAACACACAAGTCTAAGCCTAATACAGTAGGAAACTAAATGCAGGTAAATCTCACCCTCAAAGATGTTCCAATAAGGTTCTTTGACAGACTAAACTCCTTCCTAGTCTGGGTCCAGCAATCACTCACACCCCAGTAGTTTCTTTCAGGCATCTGTTTGGGGTGGAGAGGCAATCTTTTGAGCCAGCTGAAGACAAAACGGAGGGGTTTCCAGGGCCTTATATAGTCTCTCTTTTGTTGGTGGACTGGAAACCACTTTGTTCTCCTGTGTAAAATCCCCTCAACAAGATGGAGTCACCTGGGCAAGTCACATGTCTATGAATGATTCAGCTTTTTGCAGGCCAATGACATTGTTTACATTTTAGTTTGAATGTTCCCAGGAAAGCTCAGATGTAGATTGGCGTCTCTCAAAGTCCATTGTCAGTTAAGTGTTTCTTGATTGGGCACTTACTGAGAATAATCTTTTCTCAAGAAGCTGACCAAATGCTTCACTGAGGCTACTTAGAATCAAACAAATACATAGCCAATATTGATAACTTCAAATACAAAAATGATACACACATACAGACAGCATAATTATTACCAGCAAACTATAACCTTCCCATAGACACCCCACTTGGCCTCCTCTGTATAAGAACTGGTTCAACCACAGGACCCTGGTTGCAACAATGATCTATACAGTCACAGTTTATGTCAATAACATCACAAATGGAATGAGTTGTGGCTGGTTCATTGTTGCTAGGAAGATGCACAATTAGCACTCAACATTCAGAATGTTCTGGAATTGGGTGTGGTAGTTTTGGGTATGCTCAATAGGCTTCCTGTAGCTGGACTCAGACTCCATGAGGTCAATTAGTCATGGCAGCTGCTTTACAAAAGACCATGTGCCCTATGTGGGTTGGGAGAAGCTGAACCAGAGGTGCAGAAAACAGACTGGTTTCCTTAACTGAAGCATTTTGAAGTAGGTTAGTTATATTGTTAACCTTCCAACAGGGAAGCCCTGGCAGTGCTAATTATAGAAAGGGGAAATTGGGAGGAAAAACTAATTTCTTTCATTTTAATTATGTATTTGGAATGCTTGATTTTAGCCAAACTGTTTTAGTTATGTTGTCTCAACTAGTATAATTCACCAACTTTTCTCTTATTTGAATGTGATGATGGGGAAAGAATAATTTGTATTTTGCTATTCTTAGTGCTGTGTTTTTCTTGTAACAGCTTTTTATCTGTATACTTAAACTGAGTGGTTGGTTAATCAGTTAGCTGACTAGCTAACAGTTATTTCAGCAGAGGAAGCATCTGCCTGGATTCCATTTAGAGGTCTCTATAAGCAATAGGAGAGCAGATATTGTTTCAGTGATTTTTGCACAGCACACTGTATAGATTTTTGGTGTAACTGAGACTCAGATGAACTCAACCTAAGCTTCTGAGTTTCTTTTCACCATGTTTCTGTGAGGACTGACCTGTTTAGATTTAATTTATTTTCTTTGTTTATGTTTAACTGAAGACAATGTATCTGGTTTATAAAGTAGCCATATTCCATTGTAAAAAATATTTATTTATTTACTATGTTTCTTTAGCAATATAAGATTCTATAAAGTTCATACTTAAGAATTAAATTCATTACTTTTGTTCGTTTTGGTCTTGATTGTGGGGTGTTTGATTCTGTGCAATCCTTGCTGAAAATCCTCAGTGACTGAATTCTGGTTCTCCATGTGCTTTTTTTATGAGAGTTGGGGAGTTTGGGGCACTGGAGTAGGTCAGTGAAGTAAACTCTAGCCCAGGGGTCCTCACGCGGCTCATCAGGGTAATCTGCTGGTGGGCCGTGATACATTTTGTTTATGTTGACTGTCCACAAGCACGGCCTCCCCCTCCCCGCCCGCAGCTCCCAGTGGCCGTGGTTCGCCGTTCCCGGCCAATGGGACTTGCAGAAAGCGGTGACTAGCACATCCTTGCAGCCCGCACTGTTTCCCCAGCTCCCATTGGCTGGGAACGGTGAACCGTGGCCACTGGGAGCTGCGGGAGGTCGTGCCTGCAGATGGTCAACATAAACAAAATGTCGCGCAGCCTGCCAGCGAATTACCCTGTTGGGCCGCGTGCCGAAGGTTGTCGACTCCTGCTCTAGTCTACCCAAAGATTACACTTGCAGTAGTCATAAATAACAGGTTTGTCATTCAGATGGCTTCTAAAAAAGATTTATTGAGTTTCAGATTGGTTAGTTACAGAGACCTAAAAACCTTAATCAAGAGCCATACCTATCCAACAATAAATAATAATGAACCATGAATGATAAAGTAAGAAGCAATCCCAACAGTTGACATACAGCATCATAAACTAATGAAAACATATAGACAAAATCAGTTAGTGGTGGTTACCATAAGAAGTAATGATGGTTTTGGCTGTTGCCTACTATGTCAGTCTGATACCCCCACTGGTAAACACCCATGTATCAATTTTAATAACTTTTTGTTTACACATTATCATATCTGTGGCCATATTTAATTCTGTCCTGCTCTCATGTGCCAGGTAACTATAATTGGGCTTCCAATAGTTGACATAGCTGTTTGCATCAATGGAATGATCAATATTTCCAATGCATCAATGTGGTTAGCCTAACTGGTACATGTTGCCAAAAAAAACCTAGAATTTCATTAGGATTTTATTATTTTGTTCCTTGTGGTTAACTTGTTTATGCCAAAGCTCTTACTGTTAAATCTTATATCCCTAAGTCACTCACTTATACTAAGCCTTCATGCTGCTTATGCTAACGAACCATAAGGCCTCAGTTGATTACCAAGCCTACCTTAACATTAATACTCATATTGCCTGTCCCCCTACTTGCGTTAGAGCTATATTGGAATACTCTTATGTATTAAAACGATTTTACACATGCCATATATGATTTAAGCCTCTCTTGTACCTTTCCAGGAGCAGGTCATGGGTCAACACTACTATTTGAACTAAAGGAGTATCTCCATCAGCTCTTAGCAGTATTATCCTCTTCTCTCCTAGGTGGACTAACACTACGCATGATACATCTGACGTTTACAATATAAAGCATTGCAAACATACTTTTCCTGAGAAAATATAAACTTTTGTTTTGATTTCATGTTGATTTTTACACCAATTTAACTCCAGTTATTCCAGACTTACTCTCGGGGTGCTGGAACCATTTGTATAGTGGGGGTGCTAAGAGCCATTGAACCAAACTGTAAACTCTGTATATAATGGAAACCACTTCAAGTCAGAGGGTGCGGCAACACCCCCAGCACTCCTAGTTCCAGAACCTATGTTTACACTGGTATACCTGAGTTCTGAGTCAGTCCAATAAAGGTCTTGATCCAAATGCTGTTGAAGTCTGTGGAAAGACTCCTACTGAATTCATTGAGTTTTGGATCAGACTCAGACTACTTGCAAAGATTAGAGTACTCCATCAATTACATACTTAGTTAAAGCAATTATGGTTTAAAAAAAAACAACAACCAAACAAACAAAAAAGCCTCCTTCTGACAGCAGACAACATTGCAGCTGAAGAGATCAAATTACCTCCTGTTGTGCCTTCATGTTTCATTTAACTTGACTATTTAATTTAAATTAAAATTCTGTATTCCAGGTGGGCAACATACTATACTGACATATTTTGTTCAGCACACTAAGTAGGCAGGGAATAAATACATAATTATGATCCTGATTTTTTCTCACACCCATGTCTGCTTCAAAACAAACATCCTTGCAGATGTTCCTCTGACTCCTACCAATCCTTGTCTGTTCCCAAATTTCCAGCTTGTGCTTGATCCTTCTCAGCACAGATGTGAAGTGTGGCATGTATAAGAGTAAGTTTTTTTTTTTTTTTTTTTTTAAGTCATTAGCAGGATAGAGAGCACTGGGGAACTATAGCAGGGTGGTCACAGCCTAGGCTGATTGGGGAAGCAGCCACATCTGGGCCACGCTCCAATCAGGCTTCAGCTGGCCCTATATAAGAGGCTGGGAGCCAGGAGCTGAACAGGGTACCTGAGTGGATCAGGGCTGGGGAAAGGCAGAAGAGCCCCAATCAGCCTAGGTTTTTCCCTGCAACAGCCCTCTCCCAGGGCTGTCTTTATACCCCTCAGGGCAGGAGCGGGTGAAAGGCAGAGGAGCTGGGGAGCTCCAGCCTGGAAAGCCCCAGGCTGCAGCCTAGCAGAAGGCCAACAGGTACCGGGGGTTGCAGAGGACAGCCCACGGGTAGGCAAAGGCAGCAGGTCCAAACCCAACCTTGCCGGTGATGAGTGGCTGATATTGGAGTCTGCCCCAGGGCGTGGGGGCTAGACGATGACTGGCAGTAGCCTTATACTGAGGTGGGGATAGTGCGTGGGGGTTCCCTGGGGAGGGGAGACCCTGAGAGAAAAGGGTTACTGCCAAGGGGCAGCACCCCAGGTAATGGGGCATGGGTCAAGGAGGGACACGGGGGCCAAGCAGCAGTGGGACACCGACCTGCAGAGGGTGCTCCAAGGCTGTGAAAGAGCTCATTCCCAGGATGACAGCAGGAGGCGGCGCAGGGGTGAGGAACCTTATCTTGCATTAATAGAGCAAGGATGCATGACCTCCAAGGTACAGCCTGATAACAATAGAGATGCCAAAGAAGGAAACACATAGCTAAGCACCCTATTTGAAGAGCTGGTTGAACTATTTTCAGCAAAACAAGATTTCTGTCAGAAAATGCTGTTTCATTGAAAAGGCAGGAACGTGCCTATTCCATTTTTTTTTAAACACTTCAAAATCAATATGCAGTATTTTGACTCTCATTTCATTTCATTCTGACTTTCTTCATTTTGTTTCAAATTTTATATTACAATGTTAATATTAATTTTGTCATATTTAATATCTTATAATTAGCGATTTTATATTACAATGTTTTGATATTATCAAAAAAATCAAAATATTTTGAGATTTCAACATTTTGTCCTAATTTGGGATGAAAACATTCCATTTTCTGAATAGCTCTACTTATTATGACAAGCACTTAATTAGAATACCTGTCTCCACAGACACACCCTTCTGCAACTCACACTTTACTCCTTTTCACCTTGCACTCCACAGAATAAGGGGGCACACTAGTGCTCACTTGAAGCTTTACACATACATGTGATGAGCTATTTAAAGAACAATATTGGCACAAGAACAAATGGATATAAACTTGCCATGAACAAATTCAAGCTGGCAATTAGCAGGAGGTGCTGATCACCAGAGGGGTGAAGTTCTGGAACAGACTCCCAATAGGAGTTGTGGGGGCAAACAACTTAATTAGTTTTAAGAGAGAGCTGGATAAATTTCTGAGTGTGGTTGCATGATAGTGTTACTTGTGATTTTAGGGGTCAGGACTCGCTTCTGCTTTATGTCTTACGTTCCTAAAGCTAATGCTTCAGGGTTGCAGCTTGCAAGCAACAGGGGTCAGGAAGAGATTGCCCCCACTGTGTATTCTGGGAGGCTTTTTTTTTTTTTTTTAATTTCCTTCCTCTGAAGCATTAGAAGCGGCCAAGACTGGAGATGGGACACTGGTCATGGTAGCACTGAGCATTCTCTATCTCAGATGCTTGGCTGGCTGGTTCATGCTCAGGGTCTAACTGATCGTCCTGTGGGGGTTGCGAAGAAATTTTTCCCCACGTCAGACTGGCAGTGACCTTAGGTTGTTTTTTTTTTACCTGCCTCTGCCCTGGCTGGATGCAGGTCACTTGCCAGGATTATCTGGATATATCTCACTTAACCATTGCCCTGCTACTGTGATGCCTCAGGTATTAGTGCACCTCAGTCCCTCCTGTTCACTACCTCTGCCACATAATAGTCTAGTCTTCAGTGGGCTGTAATACTTTCATCTAATTTCATTTGTTGGGTTTACTGTCAGTGCTGACTGGTGTTGGTGGCCTGTGCTACACGGGAGGTCAGGCTAGATGATCTGGTGGTCCCTTCTGGCCTTAAACTCTATGACTCTACAATGCATTCGTAGTTCTTAGTAGTAGTTGTATTATGATAGTGCCTTAGTACCTGAGCTATGGGGCCCCATTGTGTTAGCTGCTGTACACACACAATAAGTTACAAAGGGTTGCATTAAATGTGATTTTTTTTTTTCAATGAAGGTATGGGTCAATTTATTTTTTAATCTAATTGAAGTGTATTGGAATAGGGTAGTACCCCTTTAATTAATTTTTGAGCCTTCAAGTGATGCTCATTGTGTTCTATGTTTTAGAAGTTGACCAGAAACCAGCCACAGCAGGGTACATCTCTAGCTAGCCATGTGTGTTTATATATTTTTAGAAAACATCGTTATCTGGGACCCAGCCATCCCTATTATGTTTGTGTAAAGAGCAAAAGATACAATACTGACTGCTTTGTCGGTGTCTGTCTCTCTCTCCTGTTTCTTCCTGTTTGCCAATCTCCAAATGCCACACCCTTCTAACAGAGCCAGAGCTGTGCTGGCATTTTAGTCATAGTAGGTTCTGCTATAACTATGCTATTTTATTCTTACTCTGAGCAAAGAGTTTCATGTTTAACTTTGTACTGAACTTTTCCATTAATTTAATGTCCAAGTAAAATATGGAGAAATAATTACAGGATGATTATTTCAATCTAATTTTGCTAATTCACATAGATGTGTACATGTGGTAATTCACAAAACAGTCACCTCTGATTAATATGCATTACACTATTATAAACATGGACAAGCTGGTTTTTTGTACAGAATATTGATACAAATAATTTTTTATGAAATCAAATCACGTTTTAGATGGATGTTTACTTTAATTCAATAAGCATTTATTGGAACACTGTAACAGTAATTTTAACTATGATAATTCTTGAATTTATTAAACTGTTGAAATATGTTTAGAGTCAAAGAACTTTTATCAAGTGTCAAGTTTTCCTATTCTTGGTTCCAAAATTATTTCCCATCTGATCTTGGGCAAGACACACGTTCTCTGTGGCATAGCTAAGTCACCTGTAGAAAGATTGTTACTGATATTATTAAGAATGTTATTTTGATTATTTGTTAATTTTCCCCACTGGGTGATCACATCACAAAGGTTGCTAATTTTGTGATGCTTTTGTTGAAATCTTTGACAATGGTGACATGGGAGTACACCAGAATCTCAGCATATAAAATGTTTCTAGATTATTATGATTGTGGACAAAAACTTGAAAATGTGAACCTAAAAGCCTATAAAGCAAATAAAAACAATTCCTAATCTTCAATCTCATGATTTTTCAGCCAATCTCTTGTTTTTTTTTCATGGTCCGAAACATGGAATTTGAATGCTTGGGGCAACATAGTGTCACTTGACTATAAGCTCTTTGGAGCAGACAATATGGCTTCTGATGTGTTTGAACACCCGTTTGAATGCTCCTATGACTAAATTAAACTGTTTAGTCAGGTGGCTAGAGCACTAGACTGACACTTTAGAGACATGGGTTTTGTTCCCAGTTCTCCTTAGTGACTTTGGGCAAGTTGCTTATGCTTTCTGTACCTCAATCTCTGCCTCTGTAAAATAGGGGTGATGATAGTGATCTTTGTAAAGTGCATTGAAATCTATGAATGAAACACTATATAATCCCTAGGTACTTTATATTGATGCCTAAATAAGGATTAAAGCACCCAGGTTTGAAGATTTTGGCATGCATGTATTTGATGTTCAAAATTCCAGTTGTGTCTGTTAGGTAGATTTCAGAGTATTTTATCTGCTCTCTGATTGGATGAATGTAGAACTTGGAATCAAGTTTCCAGTATGAATGCTCAACTCATATTTACAAATTCAATATTAGCTTCCCACTAGTATTTTCTATTTGGTTATCTTAATGCATATTTCTTGATTGTGAATGGTGAACTTCTTTACTACAATATTCCTGGAAATTTAACACAAAAAGATTGGGTGGACTTTTATTTTTTTGTAGCATAGCTCTACTTCAACTGCACTTTGAGACCCCCTAGAAGAAGAGTACTGTGTAATGTCAAGAATTATCAGAATTCATTGTTATCCAAATATCAGTTCCTTTTAAAATTATTGCATGGTTTTGTGTTTGCTAAAGTGCATGATGGGACACGTCACTTATCAGTATATACTCGCTAACCAAAAAGAGGTATGAAAACGAAATAATCTCTTAACAAGCCTGAAGCTCTTCCAGATGGACTGGATGATCTATTTCAGTGCCTCTCAACCTTTCCAGACTATTGTACACCTTTCAGGAGTCCGATTTGTCTTCCATACCCCCAATTTTCATCTAGTTTAAAAACTATTGCTTACAAAAATGTCACAGCACACTATTACTGAAAAATTGTTTACTTTTTCATTGTTACCATATACTTATAAAGTAAATCAACTGGAATATAAATATTGTACTTACATTTCAGTGTATAATATATAGAGCAGTATAAACAAGTCATTGTATGAAATTATAGTTTGTACTGACTTCACTAGAGCATTTTATGTAGCCTGCTGTAAAACTATGCAAATATGTAGATGAGTTGATGTACCCCCTGGAAGACCTCTGTGTGCTCCCAGGGGTATGTGTGTCCTTGGTTGAGAACCGCTGATCTATCTAATAGGTACTTTCCATCTCCAACTTACAAGATACTATGTGCAACAGATGGAGCAGCAAACAAAGATGCATAATTGTTTCAACTTTGTTAATGACCAGGATGAGACTAAGGGCTTGTCTACATTACCCGCTGCATCGATGGACAGCGATCAATCCAGCAGGGGGTCAATTTATCACGTCTAGACTAGACGCGATAAATCGACTGCCGAGCGCTCTCCCATTGACTCCGGTACTCTACCAGGCGGAGTCAATGGGAGAGCGTCAGCCGTTGACTTACCACAGTGAAGACACAGTGGTAAGTAGATCTAAGAAGTCAACTTCAGCTACGTTATTCATGTAGCCGAAGTTGTATAACTTAGATCGATTCTCCCCCGCACTCCCAATGTACACCAGACCTAGGAAAGCCAAAAGGCTGTGGTTGTAAAATGTTGAAAATGGAAACTTGTACCTTTTGATCTTCAAGCACTTTCTGATAAACAGATGAAAAGGACTTGGACCTGATCCAATGACTGAAGTCAATGAGAGTTTTTTTACTCTACTCAGGCTCTTGTACTACCCTGGTATCAGATCGTGAGACATATATTAAGTGACTTGACTCATGTCACATGTGGTTGTTTTTTCTCACATCCTCTCTCCAGAGGGAAACCGTATAGGCAGGGTTGTTGTTTTTTGGGTTTTTCTTACATGATATGTATTCTTCCCTATGTGTGTTAATTAACAAAGACAAGATTGAAGAAATGTGCCTTGCATTTGGAATGGAAAGCTTTGCGGTGGTTTTTAGCTCCTGAAGGAGTTCATTCTGCAATCTTGGACTGGCCCCTGTGAAAGTTCTGTCTCATGAAATGACTAATTCTACCCTTGAGGTAGACAAAATGGAAGATTGATTTGGCCCTCTCAGATGGAAATATGATGATATGATCATAAGACGTACTAGCTGACAAATATACACAAATCTCAACCTGTAGCAGATTTGCTATTTCCTAAAATAGGACTTTTTGTGCTTGAAATGTCATTGCTAATTTTATTTCTTATTTTCATACAGGTTTATGATCACAAACTATAAGTTACTTCTTGTGGAATGCTAGATGAGGGATAGTCATGAATTTCATTCAAGCCTTAGAGAAAATATCCACCACTCTGCACCCTCCAGTTTTCTAAACTTTTTAAAGTTTAACTTTAATTCCTTTTGCTAGAAACAGACCAACTCAACTCTTATTCATAGTCAAGTTAATCCAGTAAATAATAAATATCTTCAGGCACACATTTTACAGCCTAAGTAAAGCTAAAGAATAACGAAACATCTTATTGTTCTAAGCTGCCTTGTTAACAGCAGAAGAGAATGAAAATAATGACATTTATTGTGCTATACAAACACTGCATTTGTAGACCACCTTTCATTTGCAGAGATCAAAGTGCTTTTCTCATTAATTATGCATCACAACACCTTTGAGATGTGTGTTGTTATAATACCCATTTTACAGATGAATTCACCAAGGCACACTCTATATAACTTGCTCACAGCCTCAGTGAGATCCACAAATTACCCTCTGCTTGTCTATATGTCCACGGTTATTCATTAATTGCTTGTTGATGAGGGACAGTATGCTTGGTTCTGTACAGACCAGAGAAGTAGTCACAGTCCTGTCTCAAAGAGTCTTACCATCTACTTTAGACATAGATATTGCAGGCTAAATAATCTCATTCACACACCGGTTATGCAGATGAATTGTTTGAAAAGCACCAGTCAGGAGCTTCTCTACAGGAACCAGGCTACATTAGGGCTACCTAGACTGTTGCTCAAACCCCTATGAGGAACACAGCTTCACAATGCAGGAGCCTGCAGAGCTAGTTGGGCTCAAGTTGGGAATTAAGCTGCACCATTTTCAGGGCTTTGGTAAATTCCTTCGCCCCAAAATTCAAGAGGGGAACAGAAGAGGAAATTCTTTCCAGTGCTTTCTTGGGGCAGTTCAGATACAGGCCACCCCATACTTAGGGCTGAGCCTAAGGACCAGATCCTCAGCGGATGTAAACTGCTGTAGCTCCATTGAAGCTGGTGAAGAAGCTATCCAAGCTCCCTTCCACACAGAGTCCAGCTCTAGCTAATGATGTTAGTACCTGACTTTAATAGAGCATTAACTCCCATACAAAGAACCAAACGTTTGGGTCCCAACAGGTTAGTGTTAGAACCTTAGAGCAACATCCTCACCTGTTGTAAAGCTGGAAAGCTCCATTGAAACCAACAGAACTGTGCTGATTTGCACAAGTAAAAAATCTGTCTCGCGGTTTTATTGTTTGAGGTGTTTTGTTTTTTTTATTTTTTTGATTCCAGTGTTCTTCCCCTAGAGATGGGTCAGAACATCAAACTCATCATGAATGCTCAGCACGTGTCACAACCCACATCACTCTTGGGACAGATTCTCAGCTGTTGCAAGTCAATGTCACTCCACCTGGCCCTATTGTCTTTTCAGAGGAAAAGTCATGTGTCCCTTCATGGACTCATAGATTCCAAGGCCAGAAGGGACCACTGTGATCATTTGGCTTTGTCTCCTGTATAACACAAGCCATAGAACTGTCCCCAAATAATTCCTAGAGCAAATCTTTAAAAGAAAATCCATTATTGATTTAAAAATTGAAATTAATGAAGAATCTCCCATGAGTGTTGGTAAATTGTTCCACTGGTTAATTTCCCTCACTATAATATATTTACACCTCATTTCCACTCTGAATTTGTCTAGCTTCAACTTCCGCCACTGGATCATGGTATACCTTTCTCTGCTAGATTGAAGAGCCCGTTATTAACTATTTGTTCTCCATATAGATACTAGTAGACTAATTAAGTTATTTCTTAACCTTCTCTTTGGTAAGCTAAATAGATTGACCGCTTTGACACTACCACTATAACTAAGACATGTTTTCTAATCCTTTAATCAGTCTTGTGGTTCTTCTTTAAACCCTCTTCAGTTTATCAACCTCCTTCTTCAATTGTGGGGCACCAGAACTGGACACAATATTCCCATAGTGGTCCCACCAGTGCCAAATACAGAAGTAAAACAACCTTAACTCTTCCCCTTCATCAGCATATCCACTACAATGGAGTACCTTGTCTCCTATGCACATGGATTCATAGGGGTGGGGACAGTGGAATGAATACAGGACTGGAAGGTAGGTGCTCAAATGAAAGTAGAATTTTGCATAAACTATATAGACACACACACACTTATACCATTTACATGCTTTAGATAATGTTTCATGGTGTGGACCTTCCTCAGTTTAAATTATTTATAACATTCAGGCCTATCGTTCTGCCCGTATCAGCAAGGATACAACTCCTATTGACTTAAGGGACTTTTCTGCAGAGAAGTAATTTTTGTCACATATTAATTTAAAATAAAATGATCAGCTAAAGATGAAGAGACTACACAAACTGATCAGGCAGCACAGAGTTTGTCTGGAAATGTGATTTCCCCAAAAAGGTTATTTATGGCAAGGTAAGAGGGAACACATTTTCTTGGATACTTACTAGCTAGCTGTGCTGACTCAAAAAATAAATAATGAAGTAGCCCAGTTGCTTGGCCATTATATATGTATTGTGTTCAATGTCTGTGCTGATATGATTAATAAATAATGAAAGCTAATTGTGAATTATCATTCATGCAATTACACGTAAACCATCACATTTTAGAAGACAAATCTCAAAGAAACAATGTGAAATTTAAAAAAAAAAATCCCTCTATTTTCACTTTGAAAGACAATTTTTTCTTTGGTAATAAGAGGTCACATTTTGCTCTTTCTATGGGTGATAAATCATTTTGTACCCATATTTTTCTATCTTCTTTTATCAGATTCTATTGAATATCCTTCTGCAATACTCTGAGCAACAGAATATCAGATAGCCATGCTCCAGATTAAAGTATATCTGAGAGATTTCCAGGACAGCTGTTACATGATTTAGGTAGACTACTTCCTAGTGTTTATATTTTATAGTTATTTTCTATATATTACTCGCTGACTGTATTATTTGGCAAATATTTGTATCCAATATTTGACCAGCTGTACCATTCATCAGTTATAATCGGCTCTCAAAGACATTGATTTAAATCCAGAGTAACCCCACTCTTTTGAAATGAACTCCCTCGGATTTCCACCACTGCCACTTAGAGAAGAATGTTGCCCACAGATCTTTAATATGGCTTTAAATGATTCTTAAATAAATTCTGTAGTGGCTCCATGTGCATCGGCCTGACACACTGTTGTACAACACACTATACAAAACTACATTCAAATTGTAGTTGTCTTCTTGATGAATGCTTTTTAAAGGACTAGAGTTAATCGTCTCATGGCGTAGACTACTTTCCTGACCAATTTAATCAACTGCTCTCTCTTCCTGGTGGTTGTGCATCATTAATTTATGAAATCTGCCATCAATACATCAAGCCTTACACCAACTCTGGATCCCTCTGAAGTGTGCGGCGCATCTCTTATTTTGTATGGTTATCTTACTTTCAGACTCCAGCATCAACTTTATCTTTTCAGGACTTTACATTAGGTTCTGCCTGTACTTCCTTTCCTAGGTGACAGTTCTGAAAGGCTGATATTAATCCTACCAATCTCATGATGGCATGTAATTGCACATATATATATATATTCATTCATCCTGGGGCAGCTGTCAATGCTAGCACATTAGATATCACTCCAATTAAATCATGACACTTGGATAATTGTTTGTCACTCAGTCCAGGGAAGACACTAATTCAGTGTCCCAGATCTGACTTCATATCACTTGGTTTTTCACCAGCTAATTGGAAGGGTTCTTACAGAAACTTCCACGTCAACTGTGCACAGTTCTGGCACTGATCTAAATATAGAACATTATGTGGCGGTAATAATGAAAACATTTCCACATTTCTTCGTTATTTAGAAATGGTTCGCTCCTATTATCGGTGAGTAACAAAAATAAATTACACTGATTTGATTCCAAAAGATAGAAAGCATCAGTAGATGGGAAGGAAAGGTCTGGTGGATTTGCCAATGGGAGGAAAATAGGGACAAGATGAGGAAAGGAGCTGGAAGATTCAAAGAGGTGTGGAGATGGCTATATTAGCCTGGAGGGACTGGGACAGACTTGAAGAGCAGGGAAGGGTGTAGGAACACTGGTGGGTGGGAGGACTGAGAAAGCTACAAGAGCAGGAATGAAGGATTATTGATGAGGAAAGAGAGAAGGGGATGGAGTCTTAACTTCATTAATATATCATTTCTTGACTACCTCAATTTGACCAGCTGTAGTCTTTCGTCTCTCACTTGGATGATTCACAGTCATTAGGGATGAGATTTGGGGACAGAAGCACTTACAAGGAGAACTGTTAGGAAAATGTGCCACCTGATGTTCCAATGCTAGTATTCGTTTATGGCCCCTTCTGTGCTGCAGTGTGAATACAAACATCTGGTTTACATGGAAGGGAATATAAAATACTGCAGATAAGTAGCTACTGGTCTGGGCCAGTAGATCTGTTCTTTTTAGCTTAACTAGCATAGCGATTGGATGAAAATGGAGAAAAGACAAAATCTATTCCCATCCTCCTCTACATGCAAATTTATTTGATCACTGGTGTAGATATCTATTTGTTTAATGAGGGAAGTGCCTGATGCCCTCTTCTGGTGTATGTAAAAACGAATCCCACTCTGTGTATGAAAAAGGTAATTTACGCGACATTGTCTTACCACAGTAACAAGATACTTTTCAACACCCTCATGCTATAATTATAGGAACTTTAATTAGCAAAGAATACGGCAATTAGTGTTTTTGTACTTCCCAGGATCATTACTGCTACATTACCCCTGCACTTCACTTGCTTCAGTGGTTTCTAATTAAATACAGATCAAATTCAAGGTTCTTCTTTTAACTTTTAAAGTTTTCCATTATCTAGATTAATATTATGACCTAGCTGATGTCTGTGTCTTCTTTCCTCCAGATCACGTTCTCCATTCTGAAACTGCAGATCTTTATCTTTTTGCCTTGATCGGTATATTGTGCTTTTTTTTTCGCCAGTGAAGAACGTTTTCACCCAAACACATTTAAAATTTGGCCAAACTTAACTTTACATTTACTCTTAAAGTACAGTTGTTTATGGCTGTTATTAGCTCAGCACTGTAATTCAGTCTTGCAGTTATATTTGTGTTCTTTTAACGATGCTTTTAACTTTGCCAAAAAAAACAAAACAAAACAAGAAAACCTTTACAAGGAAAAGGGTGAAATCATACTCCATAAAATAAATTTACTATTAAGACTCTGGCAAAAAAAAAAAATCTATTAATGCTAAAAAAACTTCCTCTAATGTTTATATGATATGAATAATTTGCAGTGTGATACATACTTTCTATATTCCTGTACCAACATTTACATCTTTACCTTCCAAATGTGCTACTTAGCTACACAGTCCTTACATTTTTTTGTATGAACCTTGAATATACAACATGTATCCTGATGACTCAATGGCATAAAGATGAGATCCAGCCTCAGACTGGATATTCATTGTACTGTATAGAGGACCTGCTCCAAGTCCAATAAAGCCAAACAGAGGGGTTTTTTTCCATTGACTTGAAAGGTCTTTGGATCAGGTTCAGAATGCAGTATGTATTATTACAGGTGTGTGACCAAGTGACATATGCACGTGCCTGGTTCAAAACAGCTCGTGTGTGCCAGCACCATAGAATCTTAAGCGTACAGCGAAACTGTAGAATGGGCCCATCTCAGGAATAATTCTCATGAGCCTCCATTTGGTCATGTATATGATCATATAATTAAAGACCGTCTCCTCATGCATAAGCACAAGAGGACCAAATTAAGGTTGCACGGGCAACCTTAATTCTGGCAATTCCTAACTTTTGCATGCTTGACTTGACAAGGTGAATCATGTACCGTACTTTGTTTGCATGCAATTATTATTATAGATCAGAGTCCCATGATGCTAGGAGATTTACTTGCCCTTTGTAAGAGACCGCTCCAGCCTTGACGAGCTTACAATTAAAGTAGACTATACAGAGCAAGAGTGGGGGAAAAGATATGATTTCCCCCCACTTTACTGATGGGGAAATGAGGCATGGGGAGATTAAGGCCCAGATCCTCAAAAGTATTCAGGCACCTAACTCCCGTTGAAATCAGTGCGAGTTAGGCTGCCTGTGTGATCTTGGGTGCCTATGAAAGAACCCTAAATTGAATCCATATCTCCTGAATCCCCCTTCCATACATTAACCATCAGATAGTTTTCCTCTCCACTGACTTCAAGGAATTACCTCACAGCTGAATTTACCCCTTTTTACCCTGTCTCTGCCTCATGCGAAGCTGTACTGGAGAGTAGCTCTCATTTTAAAGCAATATTTATTTGCGGCTAATACAAGAAGACACTCAAATCACTATTGTAATACAAATCCCTGACCATATCAGCAATTTCCATCATGTTGAATAGTAATCCTTCATAATACTCGTACATTTCCCCCCTACTTCATTAAAGCATTTTATCATGTTAATTATTATTGTGACAATTTTAATATCTGAAGACGTTTTATTACCTGCACTGAAAGGTTCTCTTAAGATTGCTTTCTTCAGTGATTAACTCGCAGTCATGTCGAAGGCCGCTTACAGGCATCCCCATTAAGGAGAGGTTCAAAAAGGCTCTCTGCGTCTGTTCTTATTAAAAATACAAATTATTAAAAGAAACAACCTTTCAGCTACCTCTTGGGAGTGAAATGATCAATAGTCTCTTTCTCATGACATAAACAAATATCTTAGAATCAGAGGGTCAAACACTGTGGTCTTAACTAAGGCAAAAGTTCCAGTGAAATAGGTTTGCCTGAGCAAGGATTGAATGATTTGGCCCAATGATGTCACATGGACTATGGCAGTGTTCCCAAAAGTGTCAGATGTGTTCTTGTGGTGGTGAGGGACAGGGTAGGACAAGGGCTAGCCAGAGGCACATAGACAGACCTCTCAATTGTTTTCTGAATCTTAGCTTATATTTTTTTTAAGCTAGTCTTATATTTAGATCGTAATCTCTTTGGGGGAAGGGTGTGGCAGGGTGGACTTGGGATGGAGGCCTCACGGCCCTGCATCACCCTGCCCCAGAATAGAGCAGGGAGAAGTACTTCATGCAGCCTAGAGTGGCTGCAGAAGAGCAGCCAATCAGAGTGGCTGCTGGAGTGACCAATAAGGGGCCAGAAGGGCGCTATATAAGACAAGCAGCAGAGAAGTTCAGTTGCTGTGTGGTGCTTGATGAGGGAGGACTAGGTGCCTGGCTGACTAGATGAGCAGCAGGTCACGGGCAGCTTACTGTAGAAAGCTCACCAGGCAGAACTGAGCCCAGGGAAGGCTGCCAAAGACCAGGTACCTGGCTGGCTAGATAGAGTAGCAGCAGGACCATGAAAAGGTCAGTGCGGGCAGGCTGAGCTCGGGGGACTGAGCTGAGGACTTGGCCAGACCAGACAAGGGTACCGAGATGGGCCCTGATGGTCTGGTTGCAGACTGAGCCCAGGGAGGGCTGCTGTAAAGGACACCAGCTGAGGGTACCGAGATGAGCCCCAGCTGGGTGGTTGAAGAAGACAGTTCCTTGGGGAAGAAGTATTAGAGCTACGGTGCCATACCAGGGCTGAGAAAGAACTTGGACTGTATACCCTGGAAGGGGAGACAGCATTTGCGGCTTGGCTGGAGGACTAAGTGGCCAAAGGCCAGCCGAGACAACCAGCGGCTGAGGGGGGTGCTTGCGAGAGGCGGGCACCACCCTGACATAAGACCAAAAAAGAAAAGCAGGCTCACACCTAACAGAGAAAGGGGACCATCCACAAGAGGTGGGTGCCCCTCTCCTCCCCCCCGTGAAAAGCACTGAGAGGTGGGTGCTGACCCCATTACACAGGGACTGTCTTTTTGTTCTGGGTTTGTACAGCACCTAGCACAATGAAGTCCTGGTCCATGACTGGGGTTCCTAAGTGCTGCCTCGAGTAACGTAATTTCTTTCTTTCTTTTGTTGAAAGGTCATCTAGTCCATCTTCCTGCTCTGAGGCAGGAATAAGTAGATTTACATGATACTGGACAGATGTTTGTCTAACCAGTTTTTAAAAACCTCCCATAACAGGGATTTCCCAACCTCCCCCCTTCGTTTCCTGTTCCGGGGCTTAGCTACACTTATAATTGGAAAGATTTACTTAATATCCTCCCTTGCTGCAAACTAAGTTGATTACTTCTTGTCCTACTCTTGTTGGACATAGAAAACAATTTATCACCGTACTCTTTATAACAACACTTTACATATTTGCAGACTATCAGATTCCCCCTCAGCCTTCTCTTCTCAAGACTAGACATCCCCAATCCTTTCAGTCTTTTCTCATACCTTTTCTCAATTTTTATCATGTTCTTCTTTGGATTCTCTTCATTTTGTCCACTTCTTTCTTAAAGTGTGGTGTCCAAAACTGGGCACAATATTCCAGCTAAAGCCTCACCAATGCCAAGCAGAGTGGAACAATTACCTCCTGTGTTATGCCATTACCTCCTGATTAGGTATTCTAAAACAAAAACTAAAACTTTGCAAATGTGCAACAAGTATAAAAGATGCAGCATCTGCCTGAGTTTGCAGAGAGACTGAAATAGTGGCTCGGAAGCGTGAACTGCCCCACTCATTTCAGAGGGTGCCGATATTCAGATGCCAGTGCTGATACTGCTAGTGCTGATACAGTGTCAACACTGTTAACTATTTCACTGCTCATCAAAGCATGTCAGAAAGGGGTAGGGGGTGTCAGTGTATGAAGATCCACACGGCAATGTTCCAAAGTGTAGTGCACTTCCCATTGGGGGTGTGTAGGACTAGGTGTCAGAGGATGTGTGGAAGATAGGTAGGCTTCAGTAACACATGGCAGAGTTACACTAGGAGAGGTGATTGGTTCAATTTTCTTGAAGGGAGGCTCGGCTTTCAAAAGTTTGGGAAATGCTGAGCTGAGTAGTGTATGCTGTAATGCTCTTTGCCTGGAGGAAAGTGGAATTTCAAACCCAGTGACATTTCATGCATTTGAAAATTCCAGGTGGAGTCCATGAAAATTGGACATGGGACAGAGTGCAACTATTTTAATAGCATAGTAATACATCCCCATTACCACAGAGACCAACCAGTGTTGTGTATCACACCACAGTAGATTTCTTTCTGCTTGTCTTCCTTTCCTTCATGTTCCTTTGCCTATTTCACATCTATTGCATGTATGTAGTGTTTAAAGCAACAAAGTGCCGTCTATAAGCAGAGGCAGACTAATCCCACCTCAATTCCAGCAATTCCTCAATCTTTCTTCAATTTCTTTCTGTAAAATCCTTATGGAGAGTTATTGAATCTGGGTGTCTAAAAACTATCTATTCCTGCCAAACAAATAGCACACAGTGCCACTGAAGTGTGAGCTGACAAAAGTATTTTCTGAATGAATTTATGAATCAAATATAGCTACTTGGAAGCTTAAAGATAAAAGCAAATCAAGTCTGAAGTATGGCTCGGAGAGAGAAAAAAATATATAGTCCTCTGTGACAGCGACTGATAAAAAAAGACAGATCTACACTCTATAGATAGTCATTAAAGCTCTTTCATGTTGTGTATTCCTTAGCTCTCATATAGAGAGAGGCTTACTAGCATTACAATGAAAGGGAGTTGCAACTTTTATGTACCATGTGTATATCGATTCATTGGGCACAGTGCATCGGGGACAAATTACAGTATCAAATTTCCCAGGGCTTCTCATACTGAGCTGCGTGTCTGCAAGCCATTGCCTTCCTGGGTTGCAACAATTTAAGAGTTAGTTATTTCATGAGGAGACCCAGCAGGAGCTGCCATGTTAATAGGCATGAGAGTGCTGTTGACACACACAGCTACTATATACTTCAAGATGTTTGGCCATGCGTGGGTGAGCTGTGGACCGGTCAGGATGTATACCAATTGCTATAATGCATGTGCAAGGTTAGTGATTATTTTTAATTGCAGTTGCCTAGCCACTTTCACCTGTGCATCTCAAAGTACTCAAACAATTAATTCACCCTCACACTTTCCCTGCGAGTAATAATTGGAATAAGTTCATTACAGATGGGTAAACTGAGGCGTAGAGCCAGCCTACAATATGCCCAAGGTCTCACAATAAGCCAGTAGCAGAATTAAAATTAAAAGGGGGAGGGATAGCTCAGTGGTTTCAGCATTGGCCTGCTAACCCCCAGGGTTGTGAGTTCAATCCTTGAAGGGGCCACTTAGGGATCTGGGGCAAAATCAGTACTTGGTCCTGCTAGTGAAGGCAGGGAGCTGGACTTGACTCAATGACCTGTCAAGGTCCCTTCCAGTTCTAGGAGATAGGATATCCCCATTAATTTAAAAAAAAAAAAAAAAAAAAAAAGTGGGGACTTGATTCCCAATTCCTTTCTCTACCTCCTGAATCACACTCCTTTCTTTCCAATCTCTGATTATGATCTTTCTGTGCACCTTTCAGTACTAACTATTCCTATAACCTTTGGGAATTTGTATCTGTAAGACGTGTAGGACGTAAACTCAGTATTTTCAAACTATAGGTCAGTCACCCTCTTCCTGTGTGGCCATCATGACTTGTGTAAAGGCTATTTCAGAACTGTTGGTGCTGTTTATCAAGAGAGGGAAATTTCAGAAGGACGGAAATGTTACTTTGTTCTACAAATGTATAGCCATGAGAAGAGTGAAGTTGCTAGGGTGATCAGATAGCAAGTGTGACAAATTGGGACAGAGGGTGGTGGTGGTGGGGGTAATAGGTGCCTATATAAGAACAAGCCCCAAATATCAGGACTGTCCCCATAAAGTAGGGAAATCTGGTCACCTTAGAAGACTGCTGCAGCCATTTTAATAAGAACAGAATTGGGCACATGGTTTCTGAATCATTTGTTAAAAAATAAGGCCTACCACCCTGCAAGGTGTGGCAATTGTAGAGACTAGAAGAGGGTGTAGCATGCCAAATATATAGACTTTAGTTAACACAGCACATAAGTGAATTGCAGGGTAAGGCAAGCACAGGCTTTAGGCAGAATTTGTGGAGATATGTCATGTTCTAGCAGATATAGAAAGGGCTGAGACTCAGCAAATGGCACTCCAGTTCGGTGATGTTCCAGTTAATAGGTAGGATGGATTTTGAATGGATTGAAGAGGCAATGTTGGATCTAGATCCCAACTGGTTATCAGCTATGGTTCAGCTGGAAGGTTTCAGGGGGAATCAGGCCTACAGGCTAGGTCTGTCAGGGCTAATACATTGCATGAGCTGTTGTCATGAGATTTGAGGTCAAAATGGCAGAAATCTTGGCAAGACCAGTTGTTCTCTTGAGATGCCTGCCATCTTGGGTTGCATCCAAATCAGATATGGAAAATAGGGGTGAGGTGACTGTATAGCTGCCTACTGCAGGTTGATTTCACTTCCCTCTGAAGTATTTGATCCAGGCCACTCTCTGACAGGATACTGCACTAGATGGACCATTATTCTGATCCAATATAACAATTCCTGTGTCTTTCTGGTGTTGGTTTGCCAAGAATGAGAACCATAAGGGTCTGTATTTGGAATTGGAGATTTGACTTGGAGTTCCCTCTGATTTACACATGGTTCAAGGGGGAGAAGGCCTGGATTTGTATTTTGATTCAGATACAACTACATCTCACTACCTGTGAAGCAATGAACAATCCCACTTTCAGCAATTCATAAGAGCATTAGAAGAAAGCAGCTGAGAACCAGAGTACACGGACCTGACAGAAAACTGGGGGAGACAGATGCTGTCTTCATCAGTCCATTGGCCAAAATAGTTATCGGTTTTTGTTTCCACCAGTGCTTGGTCATTAGGTGGATGGTGGTTGGCATTTTATCCCATTGATACACTCACATCCTGATAGATCCTACTTTGGAATACAGGTGAGTATGGGCACACCATCGACAGGAGTACTAGCCATGCATCTGAGGGGACAACTGGGCCTCCAGTGCCTAAGGTGTTGAAGTAATAATCACACACCCATGATTCTGACAGCACACAGGTACGGTAACTTCTCCTTTTAATGCAGGAACACCTAGTCACGAAGCATGTATGCAGCTCACCATGTGTGATTAAGTCTCATTGATGCCAATGGGACTTAAGCACATGCTTAACATTAAGCATGTGTTTAAGGGCTTTGCTGAAGCAGTGCCAAAGACAGTCAAAGCATGCAGAGGATGAGAAAAGAGCCAGACTAAATATTGTGCAGGAATGTTAATTCAAATCAAAATGGAGAATTTGCTTGAACAGCATTTTTCTTTCAACCCCCACATTGTGCACAGGGGCCATCCAACATGCCAGTGCTTTTATGCCTTGAGCACAGAATCAAGGGAAGTGTTAGGGCTTCCAGTAGCATTGTATGCCCCAAAGGGGGCATGGCATAGTGTGGGAGGTCCCTAACCCTCCTGTGCACCTGGTCATAGCTCTACCCCCTCTGTGCACATAGCTGCACCTAGAAACTAGGCCATGCTTCAGCAGTAAGCTGAAATTCTAGGAGCTTCTCCTGGCCATTCTTTCTGATGTCCCCAGAAGTGTCCTGCCTATCCCAGCACTCTGTAGGCACGATCCTTCCAGCCGTGACGACCAACGCAGTACAACTCTGCCTCTCCAGCCCATCTTACTATGGCTAGTAATGCTGCGGTATAGGTCTATAAACTCTGTTTTATTGCAATAATCATTTTCACTTGACCATTGCCATATTTTCCAGCACTCCAATTTGTTCCGTATATTTTTGCTTGAACTTAGAAACCCTCCAGGGGAGGTTGCAAAGCAGATGATGGCTTTTGAAATTTGAAAATATGCCCCTCAAGTTGTAGGCCAGGTCAGAGTCGGTTCTTTCTGAATTATTAATCCCTTTAAATAATTAGCAGACATGTCACTCAATCATCCTGGATTTTCACATCCCATTAAAAGGTCACTAGGTTTTAGAGTCACCCTTAATTTGGCATAAAAAACATTATCTGCCCTTCCCAACTCTGGCTTTGTCTTCTGCAATTTTAACAGCACAAAATTATCTTTGAATGCACTTAACTCTTTGGTGCATGGGGATGTAGCTATGTGCATCCTTTCTATGTGCTCAGCCTGGAAAATTCCAGTAAAAGGCTAAACTGAAATCACTTGATGATTGTGCTTTTTTGCAACTAATTTTCATAGACTATCCCTAATCTGGATTCCTTTCAATTTGCCTTTTCTTCGTTTTTTTTTATATGCAT
Organism: Chrysemys picta bellii; assembly: GCF_011386835.1. NCBI lineage: Eukaryota > Metazoa > Chordata > Testudines > Emydidae > Chrysemys > Chrysemys picta. The sequence goes on from NC_088795.1 coordinate 132,533,828, forward strand.
GTTCCTCTGGATTTCATGATAAATATCTAAAACATTTAGACACATACACTGAAACTTGTCAAAAGGACAAGGAAATGTACTGTATAGGAAAACCTGCCATCCTACTATCCCAGTTCCAGAGTTAACTGCACCTAAGGGAACACCACTTAAGTCTCAAGCCTCTACCCATCACATTTCTTGGGGCTGGATTTGCAATCTTTTCCCACCAGATGGTGTTCTTTTGGTGCAGACTCCTTCAATTCACTCTTATCACCTCAGTCGATAGGAATTCAATGCAGCACCTGCAGTTCTGTTCTCCCGAGGGCAATGACAGGGACAGTCATTTACCAGTCAGCTCAAATACTCTTTATTCAGAACAAATTCATGTCAGAGAAAACATATCTTACCAGAAAATCTCCTAGTTGGTTTTAAAGTTCTTCAGGACCTCAGCAGGGCCTGTCTCTGGTCACAGACCAATGTCAGTTCTTGGATTGAGTATAAGTGACCACAGGTCACCTTATTCAGTTGCAAATCCTTTGTTATAGCCTTTGAACCAGGTCAAACCAGCCTGGGTGCTGTTTCCCCAAGCAGGAGTGAAACTTCAAAAGATTTGTAAGATGCATTGTTTTGGTATTGGAGATTTGCCTTAATTAACACTCCCCCATTAACATTAGTCAGGATGCATCCCCTATCTGACTCATTGAGTCAGGAATACAATCATTAGTCAACCCACAAAAATACACAGAACATTTGTAAAGTTAACTCAGTAGTCTTTGAATAGTCCATGTTTCCATAGCATTGCATCTGTCACACTTACATTGACTCCAAATGAACGGCCAACAGAAGTTTATCTAGCAGCGTTTTTCTAACTCTATCTTCTAGGAATGTGACACAAGAAATTTAATCTTTAGCCGACCAGTTGATCTTTCCATATGCAGAGTAGAAACCTGAAGAATCTTATCGATGACGCATTAATGCTTGTTCTCATTTCCTCTAAATATCCCCAAATTGAATTGCCATGAGTGAAAATGTATAAATACAATTAACTTTATTGGCTCTGCTAACTATATCCAGCCCGCCTAAAGAAGATATGAACAGCATTTCTTTTCTTATATATTTAACACTATTTGCATCATTCACAATACATAAATAAAGACATAGGAATAAAATTATAGCACCAATAGCTAGCATTCATATGCTGATACTGTTATGGTATGGAATTTCCAGCCTCCATCACTTCCTTAATAGAGTCAATATGGCTTGGTGAACTGAACTTGGAGGGTTTGAAATCACATTCATTGATTCCGATCCTAGTTCTGCCATGGACTTGCTGTGTGATCCTGGACAAGCTACTTACTCTCTCTGAGCCTCAGTTTTGCCATCTGTAAAATGAGGATAGCAATTATTTACCTGCCCCACAGGTTGCTGTGAGGATTAAGCAGCTATAAGGACATACTTTGCTAAGGACGTGAGCACCTACAATTCCCATTGAAGTCACTGGGAACAAATCTCTTTGCAAATCTCAAATCTTCAAGGTGGGGTTGATGAGAGCCAGGTGAGAAATGGATTTCCTCTACTGTACTAATCATAGGCCTCGTCTACACTGGGGGGGTGGGGAGATTGATCTAAATTATGCAACTTCAGTTACATGAATAACGTAGCTGAAGTCAATGTACTTAGATCTACCAAAGTCGATGGTCGATGCTCTCCCATCGACTCCACCTGCTCCTCTTGCCCTGGTGGAGTAGTGGAGTCGACAGGAGAGTGCTCAGCAATTTATCGCGTCTAGTCTAGACACGATAAATCGACCCCCCACTGGATCGATCACTGCCCGTCAATCCAGCGGGTAATGTAGACAAGCCCATAGAATCATAGGACTGGAAAGGACCTCAAGAGGTCATTTAGTCCAGTCCCCTAATGTTTGAGATACTGAAAACATTTTCCATCCTAAATTGGGACAAAAAGTTGAAATCTCAAAAATGTTCACCATATGAAAAAAAAAATCAATTTGTGTCAATAAAAATTATTGTTCTTTTTATTATTTGTATTACCATAGCATCTAGGAGCCTCAGTCATGGACCAGGACCTCGCTGCGCTACTCTCTGTTCCAACACAGAATAAAAAAGACAGTCCTTGCACCAAAGTGTTTACAATCTAAGTATAAGACAAGAGACACCAGATGGGTATAGATGGGTAGTACAAGGAAACAATGAGACATGTAGGGTATGTCTACACAGGCCCAGAAGCAAGCTTTGAAGCTCGGGTCGATAGACTCAGACTAGTGGGAGACCAAATAGCATGGAGACCGCCTCCCTTGGCTTCAGAGCCAGAGCCTTAACTTCAAAGCACTGTCTACAGAGCTATTTTTAGAGTGATAGCGTGAGCCCTGCTACATCAAGTCTGTCAATCCAGGCCGGGTGGCTCACATCCTCTGGCTGTGTGGACGAACCCGTAATGAGAAAGATTGAGTTTAGATGATTTTTTTAAATATTTCATTTCAATTTCAACCATGTTTAATTAATTCTGTAATTGATTTTTTTTTTTTGAAATGAGCTTCCATTTTGAAACAAAAAATGATTTCAAACAGGACAACTGGAATGTTTTTCATTTTGAAAATGTCAGAATGAAACGCTTCAACAACTTTTGAAACTCTTTCGCCAGCATTTCTGAAGTCAAAAATTCCTTTCCTACAAAAAGTTTTGGCTTCCCAACTGTGCATGCTCTGATAAAAAAATGCTTTGTCTAAAAATTCCTGACTGGCTCTAGGATTGACATGTTTGCGGGCTGGATGCAGTTGCATCTTGAGCTGTCTGTTCTTATCTATCAAATACTGCAGACTAGTGTTTTGGAAATTGCTCCCTGGGCCTTAGGCTCCTTTGTGTGAGGCACCACATGTTTCTATTCTATCACCTCCATGCTCCACACAGTGTCTTTGCTAGAACACTAGGGGACATAGCGATCTGATTTTATTTTGGCTGCAGACTCATCGGTATTCTGATGAAACTCTGTTTCATGTCTCTGCTTCATTGGGCCTGTGAAGTGCAGTCACTTGGCTTCCCGAGTGCCTGACTGAGATTGGAGCTTGGATGTGAGCTAATTGGTTGACGATGAATTCACTTAGCACTGGCTAGGTCTGCACTGCACACCTCTTGTGGCAGCGGGCAGGGTGTGTGTATGTGCTACAGTGAAAAGCAGGCTGTGTCCATGCTGCGGTGTGTTGCTACAGGAGTTAGTGAAGGGCTCTGGCAGGGGGGAGGCAGCAGGGGGACAGCTCCGCAGTGGATAGCTGCCAGAAACTTTCCCTGTTGCTGGAGTTTTTCCTCTGACCCAGAGATTGCAGGAATCTTTCCCTGCAGCAGGGAAATGCCCCAGCTAGGGTGACCAGATGTCCTGATTTTATAGGGAAAGTCCCGATTTTGGGGTCTTTTTCTTATATAGGGTCCTATTACCCTCCCACCCCCGTCCTGATTTTTCACACTTGCTGTCTAGTCACCCTAGCCAGGGTTGGACAAACTTTTTGGCCTGGAGGCCACATCGGGGTTGCGAAACTGTATGGAGGGCCGTTTTAGGGAAGGCTGTGCCTCCCCGAACAGCCTGGCCTGCCCCCTATCCAACCTCCCCTGCTCCTTGTCCCCTGACCGCCCCCTCCGGGGACCTCCATCCCTAACCTCCCCCTGGGACTCCACCCCCATCCAACCCCTGCTGCTCCCTGTCCCCTGACTGCCCCGACCCCTAGCCACACCCCCTGACAGGCCCCCCGGGACTTCCACACCTATCCAACTACCTGCTGATCCCTGTCCCCTGACTGCCCCCGGGACCCCCTACCCCTTATCCAATTCACTCCCTGCCCCCTTACCGTGCCGCTCAGAGTGGCAGGACTGGCAGCCGTGCCACCCGGCAGAAGTTCGCAGCCCTGCCACCCAGAGCGCTGGCGGCACTGTGAGCTGAGGCTGTGAGGGGAGAGGGGAAAGCAGGGGAGGGACCGGGGGCAGCAGGGGAGAGGCTGGGGGCTAGCCTGCCTGGCCAGGAGCTCAGGGGCCGGGCAGGACGGTCCCGCGGACTGGATGTGGTTTGCGGGCCGTAGTTTGCCCACCTCTGCCCTAGCCCCAGCGGCTGGGAGGCAGCAGGACACTACACTGCTAAAAATAGCAGTGTAGATGGGGAGGCACAGCTTGGACAAGGATAAATACGGACAGGGTTCAGGAATGTCTTTATGCAACTAAGCAATGATTCACCATCTATATTACTATTTATACCCATGCAGCAGGGGGTCAGTAGGAGTGGCATGCAGTGTAAGTACTCTGCATCCTGCCAAAAGGAGCATGCAGTGTAGACGTACCTACTGATGTCATGCTGTTGGGCTGAGAAAAACAACCAGAGATGGAACAGGTGATATCTGCCCCCTTGACTATTTTTTTGATACTAAAGGAAACAATCTGTGAATCCTCTTAGACTTTTGTCTGCTTCTGCATGTCAAGGTAACAGCAGTGGGTAAGAGGGTTTGGTTTTCATATTCATATAGTGATATGCATATATATAGTGTGTGTGTATATGTATATGTATGTGTGTGTGTGTGTGTGTGTATGTATGTGTATATGTATGTATGTGTATATATATATATATATATATATATATATATATATATATATATATATATATATATATATATATATATATAATAACAAAAGGTCCATATTCACGAGAAACTAATAAATTAAAATACATATGAACTTTATGTACCAGTACTTTATATTTTCATATGCACTTTAACAGTTTCTTGTGGATATGGATCTTTTGTTCTTCTTCTTATTAATTAATTAATTCTACTATTAGCACTCAGGAACCCCAGTCATGGACCCGGGCTTCATTATACTAGGCATTGTACAAAGAGAGAATGAAAAGACGGTCCTTGCACCAAAGTGTTTACAATCAAAGTATAAGACAAGAGACATTACATGGGTATAGATGGGAAGTACAGTACAAAGAAACAATGAGACATATAGGGTATGCCTACGCAGGCCCAGAAGCAAGCCTTGAAGCTCAGCTCGATAGACTCAGACTAGTGGGAGACCAAATAGCATGGAGACCGCCTCCCTTGGCTTCAGAGCCGGAGCCTTAACTTCAAAGCACTGTCTACAGAGCTATTTTTGGAGTCCCAGCATGAGCCCTGCTACATCAAGAGACAACAGATGGATATAGACAGGGGTGTTGCATGTTTAAATTTAACAACAATAATAACAATTTGAGATAAAATAATTGTCTCAATTGGAATGATTTAATCAGAGATTATTGTCAAAGGTTAATACAACACTGTACAGAATACAGAAAGAAAGTATACTTTGCCAGCCTCTGTAAATAGTGAAGAGATGGCAGCGTGTTCCCTTCTTCTGTAATTGGTGGAACGATGGAAGTTTGTTCCTTCACAAAAACTCTTTCTTTTTATAAGGTATGAGAAAAACTCCTTTGTGGGGAGGGAAAAGTCACTTTCACACAAATGATCCCAGCAAGTATTCTGTTTTTGATATGCATCCGAAGAAGTGAGGTTTTTACTCACGAAAGCTTATGCCCAAATAAATCTGTTAGTCTTTAAGGTGCCACCAGACTCCTTGTTGTTTTTGTAGATACAGACTAACACGGCTACCCCCTGATACTTGATTTATTTTATTACTTATGTAGTTTTCTTCTTCTTTTTTTTTTTAGATTATATGACTGATAAACTAAAGGAATTTTTAACCCCTATTATTATTTCTAAGAACACCTGTTGCAACAAGCCCTCTATAAAGAGTTAAAAACATCACAGCAAACATCATAACAAATAGCTCCTATCAGTTACAGAATATAATTGGATCATAAGCACCAGATCATTTACCAGTCTTGTTTATTATAACACACTTCTGGTATACATCCTTTATTAGTTTCCAGGAGTCCCTTCCTGAACATCTAGACTAGATTAAGGGTGTTAAAAGATTATACACATTCCTTCATTTGGTCACATGCTAGCTCAATTTAAAACAAAGCACATTCGTTTGATAGGAACAAAGCATAAAATTTTATAGGTAAGCCACACTGTAGTTTATACAACAAAAAGATTTTGGTAACATAAAAGGATTGCAGAGTTTTTAATATCTACTCACGGGAGTATAAGAAAACAATGAGACCATATTGGTCAGCATAATAGGCTCAAGTTTCAGCGCACCCAGGGCCTCGCCTTTGTCAAGTTGTTTGTAGGCACCACAACAAAGCAGAGTTTTAGCCATGCCATTCTCACTCCTAAACCAAATTACCTCAACATGCTCTACATTGAACTACCTCTAAGGTCCACTTGGAATTTTCAGCAGAACATGGCTGCTCCCTTACTGTAACCCAAAGTCTCAAAACTGACCTTGTTATGACCTGGGGTCAGTGTATGTTGCAAGCATTGCACAATAGAGCTGAGGTTAGCCTGACACCCCCATGACCTGTTTGCAAGTGGCAAACATTATTTCATCAAAGTGTCTGTACCCCCACCAAATATCCTTAACCTAATCCCCGTCTGGTAAAAAAGCTTTGAGTAATCACAAAGGCATTGCATAACCAAATGGGCATTGTGTAATCAGAACGAAGATTTTTAGCTGGAGAGCCTAGGGGTATTTTAAGAGAGTCATGTAAAACCTGTATGTAGCAAGAATGACTTAAATGTATATAAGGCGTGGTTTTTGTGATGTTTGGGGAATACAGGAATTGAAAATACGAGAGGAGCCAGTTGGATGACCATCTCTCCTCCGGATCTAGATAGGGGCAAGCTTACTTTGCTGGGACTGTAGTCTGCTTGCTATGCTTAGCTAAAGACTGATGTATTGACTGCTGTTGTCAGGACAGAACTAAATTGGAATTCAAACTTTGTTGTCACTCTCTCTTTTCCTGGGGTGCCCAAACACCCCCATATTTTGAGGTGACATTACTTAGTCCTGTTTCATGCCTGAATCACATCCCATGTGTTTTTTCTTGTAGAAACGGAAGGTTCTGGTTTTGCTCTATAAAGCCCTTTATGGTTTGGGTCCCGTGTATCTGAGAGAGCACTTTGCACTCTGTGCAGCAAACTGTCTGTCAGTGAGAAGGGATTTCCACAAGATTTTTCACAGGGGTGCGGAAGAAATTCAGCTGAATCATGCACCTATACTACTTATTTAGCAGCAGCAGCAGTCGTTTAGAACCAAGAGGCCCCAACTGTCATTGGTTCCCCATTGTGCCAGGCACAGTACAAACAAACAGTGATAGATGTGTCCCCAAGATCTTGCAATATAAACAGACAGATGGGCGGGAGTAGAAAGAGAGGCACGTAGAAGTGAAGTGATTTTTCCCAAGGTTACATAGGAGGGCAGTGGCAGAGCCAGAAATAGTATCCGTTTTCTTAGTTCCAGTGCCCTATCTGTGAGAGAGTGCTGCTGCTTTAATATATTTCTACTGATGATAATATATTTAATTGCATAAAGTAAAATCACAGCTGGGGTTAGAAAAAAAGTTTAAGCCTGCCAACGCGAGTGCTTTGGCCAATCACGCTAGAAGAAAGGCACCCCTACAGTAGTTCAAGGCAGCTAAATATCTGTATACAACACAGCTTTCATCATGTTTCTACTGCCAGAACTTGTTTTGAGCTCTTTACATGTTCAGCTATGAATCAAAGCCAAGAATGAGTTACTGTGGGCTTGATTCTGAGCTCAGTTACATTGGGGTAAATCAGGAGGGACCTTACTGGGAGTTAGTGGACTTATGCCAGGGTACAACTGGGGTAAGCAAGATCAGAATGAGGCCCAGTTTTTTGGTCTGCACACATTAGTAAACAAATTAAAATATCTGTACAATCTTTTTGAAGACTAGAGTCCAAAAATAAAATATTGGTCATATCTTTGGTGCCTACATGTAAACCCCTCAAAACTCTTCTTGAAATGAGTGGGAAGAAAAAGAGGATTTATGTGTGGGGGAAAAAAAAGTAGAAAGAAGGAGCAGGGATTCCTAATTCAAAGGAAAAATCCAGTATCATACAAAATATTCAATGCTTTTATTTACAAAGAAAGGAAAATCACTATTTAAGGCCTTGTAAATATGAGAATCAGTCTCCACATTTGCTTATCCTTCTATAGGATCAGGGCCTAGAAATAAATGATAAACACTCAAACAGAAAGCTATTAGCTTGACAGTCTGACTGTATTTTTTTAACAGTCACCCCCAGCTCGACTTCTACTTCACCTTCTGCTATTGTGTTAAACTAACAATACATCTCTCCTTTCCCACAGCAGATTAGATAGACATTGAATTGCCGACCACTGCCACACAAAGCACTTGTGGATCGATTTATCGTGTCTCGACTAGATGCAATAAATCAATCCCCGCTGGATCGATCGTTGCCTGCTGATCCGGCCGGTAGTGAGGACATACCCTTAGACATTCAAAGGGGAATTATATTCTGTGTCCTACTCTACATCATTACTATTATTGTTTATCATTTGAATTGTGGTAGCACCTACCGGCCCCAGCCCTATTGTGCTAAGCGCTGTACATACATATAAGACAAAGACAATTCTTCTTCCTTGACCTCTACCCTTGCAGGGAAGTATCAGCCCAAAAACAGCTTTCACCATTTTTTATGTTCACATTCCCAGAAAGAGTGAAACAATGATAGGCATGTCTAAAAATGTTTTGAAAACAAATATTCACTGAGTCTATCTCTAAGATAGGTAGTGTAATTAATCAGAACACTTTTCCTTTGTGGATATATGACATTTGAGTTATTACAACATATTTCACCTGTTTTTGAAAAAAAGCTAAATAAAAATATATCCCATCCTTTGTCTGTCATGTCTATTTAGATTGTAAGATCTTCAGGGCAAGTATTTTGTAAGATCTTCAGGGCAAGTATTGTTCTTCAGGTAGGGTTGCCAGGGGTCCAGTTTTCAATCTGAATGCCTGGTTGAAAATGAACCCTGGTGGCTCCGGTCAGCACTGCTGACTGGGCCATTAAAAGTCCAGTCAGTGGCGCAGCAGGGCTAAGGCAATCTAGTCCCTACCTGTCCTGGCACCGTGCTGTGCCCCAGAAGCGGCCAGCAGGTCTGGCTTCTGGGTGCGGGGAACATGGGGCTCCACGTGCTGCCCCCACTCCAGCACTGGCTCCGCACTCCCATTGGCCGGGAACCGTGGCCAATGGCAGCTGGGGGGGCAGTGCCTGCCGGCAAGAGCAGTACATGGAGCCTCCTGGTCCCCCTGCCTAGAAGCTGGACCTGCTGGCCCCTTCTGGGGCACAGCGGGGTGCCAGGACAGGCAGGGAGCCTGCCTTAGCCCAGCTGTGCCACTGACCAGGAGCAGCCCAAGATAAGCCCACGCCCCAGACCTGAGACCCTGCCCCAGCCCTGAGCCCCCCCCCAATCTGGACCCCCTCCAACACCCCAAACCCCTCATCCCTGGCCCCAACCAAGAGCCTGCACCCCCTCCCACACCTCAAACCCCTGCCTCAACCTGGAGCCCCCTCCTGCACTCCAAACCCCTCATCCCCAGCCCCACCCCAGAACCCACACCCCCAGTTAGAGCCCTCACCTCCTCCTGCACCCCAAGCCCCTTCTCCTGCCCAGTGAAAATGAGTGAGAGTGGGGGAGAGCGAGCCACCGAGGGAGGGGGAATGTAGTGAGCAGGGGCGGGGCCTCAGGAAAGGGGCAGGGAAGGGGGCAGGGCCTCAGGGAAGTGGCAGGGCTATGGTGTTTGATTCTGTGCGATTAGAAAGTTGGCAACCCTACCTTCAGGTTATATCTACACTGGAGCTGGAGGTGTAATTTCCAGCTCACATAGGTACACACACGCTAGCTTTGATCGATCTAGCATGCTAAAAATAGCAGCGTAGCTGTAGCTGCATGGGTGGAAGGATGGCTAGCCACCCGGACTATAATCCTGTCTGAAACCCCGGGTATGTAGTTGGGGCAGCTAACCCCTCCCACTGCCCATGCAGCTTCAACTACCCTGCTATTCTTAACACTCTAACTTAATCAAAGCTAAGATGGGTATGTCTACCCGAGTTGGGAATTACATTCCCAGTTTTAGTGTAGACATACCTTTACCTGTGTGTACAAGTGCCTCACACAATCGGGTCATGATTTATGTTAGAATATTCAACAGCCCTCCCAGTTTTTCACTTTAATTCATGCCTGCAGTGGTACACTTGGAGCACGTTTTAAACATGTAGAGAGACATTGGCTCCAGCTTTTCAAAGGCCTTTTTCTTTCTGCATGCAGAGTACCTCTATGCGTCTTTATTTGCCAGCACAGCATTCTTGTTTACTATTTTCTTTCTGATATTTGTACTTCTGGCTTCTCAGCAAAAGGTACCCATCAACAGATTAAAAGAACTGCTTTGATTTTTTTTTTCTTTAAGCCAAGGACCCAGGGCCGGTGCTTCCACTAGGGGACCCTAGGCGGTCGCATAGGGCAGCAGGATTTGAGAGGCAGCATTTTGCCACCCGTGGTGGCAATTCGGCAGCAGGGGGTCCTTCCGCTCCGGGTCTTCGGCGGAAATTCGGCAGCGAGTCCTTCACTCGCTCCGGGACCCACCGCCAAAGTGTCCCGAAGAGGCGGAGCGGAAGGACCCCCACCACCGAATGCTCAGAGGAGGAGCGCTTCCACCTAGGGCGGCAAAAACATTGGCGCCGCTCCTGCAAGGACCCAGACTGTTGGCCTATCAGTGACTGCTTTGATTTAATGAACATCACCCCATTCACTATTCCAAATTTGGTGAAGAGTAGTAAGTTGAGGGGGATATGATAGCACCCTACTTATGTGTTACCATTTTAACACCAGGAATAGGTCTCCCTAGGAAAACTGAGGAAACCCATAACTTAGGACATTGGAAATCAGACTGGATAGAACACTAGAAAGTATACCATCGGGCAAAGCTTTTCTATGCAAAAAACAAAACCTGACTGAACAAAAGGACTCTGTTGTAGAAAAAGAATGCTATGCAGTTGTGTGGATGGTTAAGTAGTCAAGAGCTTAGTTATTTAATAGGGCTTTCAGGATTCAAATAGACTAGTAACAGTTGGTATGGCTGCACAGAACAAAAGGTGTCACCTTTAAACTGATACATTGCAGTATAACCCTCCAAGAATATGATATGAAAATTAAACATATTAAAGGTAGAGACGATGTGATAGCTGATGCCCTATCCAGGCAGCAAGGCCTTGAACTGATAACTCCAGATCAGCCATTGGTTGACTGTGCTGCAGGATTGTAAGAGGAGGAGTGTGACCCAGGGAACGCTTACTGCCAACTGGCAGGGAGCAAAGCGGCACACAAGGGTTACAGAGATCCCCTGGTATCTACATACTGGTTCATCAAAGGTTGTCATGGACGAGCTTACACTTGTCATCGCTATCATTGTGAAATGTATGTACAGATAATATGGGAGGAGTTACATATATCCACTGAAAATGATTTTTTAAGGTTTGTGAGTTGGGACCAGACACCAAAAGTGGATAAAGTTTCTTTCAGGCAGAAGAAGTTTATCAGTCTGTCGACATGTAAATTGAGTGCTGTATCCTTCACAATGAATGCCTATTTACAGTCTGAGCAAAATGATCACATGATTGCAAAGTCTTCCGGGGAAAGTCAAGACAGGAAAACAAACAGCAGAGGCTATCCTGTTTGCAAGGGAGTGCAATGGATTTTTGGACTGTAACTACTGTGGCAAGAGAGACAAACTCTGGATCTTCCCACTGAGTTGACAAGAGAACAGCATGCTTGTCTCATGACCATAAGATCCCAGCCAAGCTTGGCTGTAATACGCTGGAAGGATTTTGGTGAGCATTTGCACTATATGACATGACAATGTCATACTAGTTAAGTTTAGGCTCTAGTATGTGTGTATTGATTTTATTTAATATGTAAGCCTTTGCTTTCAGTATTTCTGCTTGCTAGCATTTGAATTTCTGCTCTTTCTTTAGAATGAATTAATGGAGATATTCCATCTCCTAGAACTGGAAGGGCCCTTGAAAGGTCATTGAGTCCAGCCCCCTGCCTTCACTAGCAGGACCAAGTACCGATTTTGCCCCAGATCCATAAGTGGCCCCCTCAAGGATTGAACACACAACCCTGGGTTTAGTAGGCCAATGCTCAAACCACTGAGCTATCCCTCCCCCCTAAGTTCTTCAATAAACTTATGCTTGTTTTCTCTACAAACATATCTAAGTGCTGTGTGTTAAATGGGGCTGTGTTCTGTGGAGTAACTGATAAGCTGGGGTGTGCTGTTCTTTGGGAGCAAAGATCTGGGTAATCTGTGAGTGCCCAGTGGATCAGGGCTGGGCACTGCAGGGAGATGCATGGAGGAGTTGGGGGTTGGAGTGTGCATATCATTAACCTGTAAAGAAATAGCGGGGCCTGTGGAGGCCTGGAAGACAGTGCTTGTGCGGGTGGGGTTGTCTGTTCTTACTGTGGGTGAGTTTCCCCCAATGCCTTAGGAAGCATCACAGATGCCCAATGTGAAACACCCTAAAGCGACCTGATGTTCAGAAAGTGCTCAGCACTTGCCCTCAGAAAATCAGGCCCTTGGAAAATGTCTGAAGAGGAACATGCAAAAATGGAGGCACCCGAAAGCACTCATCACTTTTAAAAGTCTCACCCCAGGGGGCTTTTTGACTAGGGATAAAAACAGGGATAAGCAGAAGATCCCAGGTCCTAATTATGCCACTGATTCACCACTTAAACTGGGAAGTCGTTTGCGTTGCACATGTCATATTCAGTCTAGCTAAAAGGATCTGACTGTATATTAGAAGCTGGTCAAATAAGGTGTCCCTGAGAAAAACAGATAGATATTATTTTTCATACAAAGGGCTAAATTAGGAATAGAATCTAACCTTTAGAGTGTATATTGCAGGTCTACTGGACTGTCTTCCCCAGTCCAAGAAGGACTAACACTATGCTCAAATTTCAAGCCCTTCCCTCAGTGCACAGTTTATTAATTCAAACACAACACACACTAAATGACACAAAGCAAACCTATTCCCATGACCAACACAGGCTGCAGCGGACCACAGACCTTTCCCTTGGGTCTATAACCTGGCACAGGAGCCATCCTACTTCTTGCAGCTCTCCTACCCAACTGAGCCACTTGCTGGCTCTTATAATTACTTAGGTCATGTCTACACTATCACTTATGTTGGCAAAACTTATGTTGCTCAGCGGTGTGAATATTTAAACCCCCGAGTGACATAAGTTACGTTGGCATAAGTGGTAGCGTGCACAGTGCTATGTTGGTGGGAGAGCTTCTCCTGGCAACATAGTTACTGCCACTCCGTGGCGGTGGTTTAACTATGCCGACAAGAGAGGGCCTTCCCATTGGTATAGCGTGGCTACACGAGAGATCTTACAGCGGCACAGCTGCATTGGTACAGCTGTGCCGCTGTAAACTCTCTAGTGTAGACATAGTCTTAATCCCTTCCCTGCTGGGTCTGATAATCAAACATGGCTAACCCTTTTCTAACCATCAGAGGAGTGAAGTTCTGGAAGAGCCTTCCAAGAGAAGCAGTGGGGGCAAAAGACATATCTGGCTTCAAGACTAAGCTTCATAAGTTTATGGAGGGGATGGTATAATGGGATAGCCTAATTTTGGCAATTAATTGGTCTTTGACTATTAGCGGTAAATATGCCCAATGGCCTGTGATGGGATGTTAGATGGGGTGGGATCTGAGTTACTACAGAAAATTCTTTCCTGGGTGTCTGGCTGGTGAGTCTTGCCCACATGCTCAGGGTTTAGCTGATCGCCATATTTGGGGTTGGGAAGGAATTTTCCTCCAAGGTAGATTGGCAGAGGCCCTGGGGGGGTTTCGCCTTCCTCTGCAGCGTGGGGCACGGGTCACTCGCTGGTGGATTCTCTGCACCTTAACGTCTTTAAACCATGATTTGAGGACTTCAATAGCTCAGACATAGGTTAGGGGTTTGATACAGGAGTGGGTGGGTGAGATTCTGTGGCCTGCGTTGTGCAGGATGTCAGACTAGACGATGATAATGGTCCCTTCTGACCATAAAGTCTATGATTCTATGGCTGATTAGGCCAGACCCTTGCTCTTAAAGGACAGACCACCCTATTAAATATATATTAAGTTGTTATTCATGTATACATTTTTAAGCCCTGAGCCAAAACTCATTGAAGTTATTGGAAACATTCTGGTTGACTTCTGTGGACTTTGGTTGAAGCCCCAAATGCTGGCCCCAAACTCAGCATTGAACAAAGTTGTACAGAAAAAATAGTCCCTGCCCCAAAAGAACTTAACATTCAAAGGACCAGATTCTACAACATCTTGAGTGGGGAGGGACCCTTTCAGTGCCACTTTGTCTTCAGCATAAATTGTGTTTTGGGTAAACAAAAATGTCTGATAATGATTAAAATATGATTTAAATAAAAAAATGATTAAAATATTGATGATAATGTATCAGAAAATGGAAAATGGTCCCCTTTAAACCTTAACAAAAACAGAAAGTTTACAAATTTCTTATGAAATTCTTTTTCCCTTTTCCTACCAGCTGTACGTGTGGTGAGTACAAATCAGGAGTATGTCCAGTGAAGTCAATGCACTTCATAGCTTGCACACAAAGAAGTTAGATACATAAATATAACATCCTCTTTCTGGGAGTTTCTGATGTAACACCACCTTATTTATACCTGGGTATAATTGTCCAGAATCCTAACACTCAGGAACCCAAAAACAGAGAGACAAAGCCGGCTACTCCCCAAGCCAAAGCAGTACAACTAGGTACAACTCAACCCTTTACCGACCGACTACACAAGACCTATATTTCATGCTTCCCTACAGAGCCTCCTTGGCCTGAATTCAGAATCAGGAAACCCCTCCTTCTTACAGTGACAGCTTGTATTTTTAACACCGTTTCCAATATACTATGGAGTTTAAAAGGTGTAAAACTAGCACACAATAAATATAGACCCATACAGTGGGATTTGCAGCAGATCACAGACTACAATTCCTCATTTTTCCGTTTCATAGAATCATAGAAGATTAGGGTTGGAAGAGACCTCAGGCGGTCATCTAGTCCAACCCCCTGCTCAAAGCAGGACCAACCCCAACTAGATCATCCCAGACAGGGCTTTGTCAAACTGTGCCTTAAAAACCTCTAAGGATGGAGATTTCACCACCTCCCTAGGTAACCCATTCCAGTGCTTCACCACTCTCCCAGTGAAATACTGTTTCCTAATATCCAACCTACACCTCCCCTACTCCAACTTGAGACCATTGCTCCTTGCTCTGTTTTGTTCCCCCAAATACTTCCAGTTGGTTTTTTTTCTCCTTAGTCACTTCCCCTCCCCAAAGAAAGAATAAGGATTCCACATATTAATGGTCTAAACACCCTTTTCAGCTGAATGTTCGCTACCATGTGAAAACTGGGCTTCAATTACTCAAAAATAGGACATCGTTTATTCATATATTGTTTGAGAAATTGGCCATTCTCCAGATTTTCTGCATAAATAGTAAGGAGGGTCCCTTGTTTTATAACTAAACAGAATCCTATGAAACACACATCTAGCTCCCAAACTATCAATTCATGGGATTCATGTAGGGCCAAGAAGCTTTAAAACTGCCTTGTTGATAGGAAATTTACTATATATTCTTTCTCTTCTCCCTTTGTGTGGTAAGCAATTGTGTTCTGGTAACTTAACCTTCGTCTACACAGAGTAATTTCACTTCTCATGCAACTTGCGCTGTTTACACTCCAGGAATACACCAAAGCAATTATTAGCAAGAAAATTCCAAACAAAATGATATTTTGACACAGTATGCTGTCAGCTAAATACAAATATTTGTATTTAAAAATATAATATTTCCAACGTCTGGCAGACTTTTTCTATTATTCTGCTATCTGCTGACATCTCCGACAACCAAATATCTGGAAAAGCTCTCTAAATCTGATTGGCCAGAGCTACATGACAAAATTAATTGGATCTCAGTTTACTAATGAATTTCTTATTAACTAATAAACATTTTAGATACCATACTTCAGGTTCTTTAATGTATGTAGCATTTTCCATCAGTACATTTCATAGCACTTTTCAAAGGCGATCAGCATCATTATTCTCACTGAAGGAAAGGATTTCAGTAATTGTCCCTGTGCCATCATGTTCTCCTCTGAGAACTTATTCGGTAAAATGACCCCATCTTACTCTTCAGATCTACTCCCTGACTGTATCACCATAATAGTTCCTGTCTTCAGAGACAAAAACAAGAATTTACTGCTCATTTTTTTTATTTGCTCCTGTCTGCCCTGAAGAGCAAATAGAGCTAAGAGAAGGAGCTGGATTCTATTTCTTCTTGTGGCATTGTCAACTTAATATTTTAGTAAGTGCCAATAAGTGGCATCTGTGCACATCCTTTGAAGGCTCAGGTGAAGACCCAGGGATATAATGTAGCCTGCTGTGCCTTGAAATCAGTGGGAATTAGATGCCTAAAAGCGTCTGAGGATCTGAGCCCTTATGTCTGGTGATGATACAGCAGAAGGGAAGGACCCAGCTTGATTCTTCAAATTCCAGTTCAGAAGTCCAACAGCTATCGTCAGGTTTGTAAATCAAGCACCTTTCACATGGAAGCCATTGAGAGACAGTAATGATGGGATACCCAGGCTGCCGTTTTTGTAAGAGTCACTTTTCAGAGTCAAACCATAATTTAATATGGCGGACCCTGTTTTCTGGCTCTGTTATTTCTCAACTATGCTATCTGCCTGTCAAGTACTGCGGGACACTGATATCAGTCAAGCTCCATGGATTTACTCTAGAGGAGAATCTTTTCTTGTAAATCAAGCATAAGATTGTGTACGTAATCCAGCCTGATGATCTGAGGCAGTGTTTCTCAAGTGGTGGGGGTCACAACTCAATCACGCGGGAGGGGTCATAAGGCTCATATTTTGATTACATTCCCCACATTCCCTCACTACTATTGTTATTGTTATTATTATTGTTATTTTATTTATCATTTTTATTACTATTACTGTAGCATCTGGACACCCCAGTCATGAACCAGAACCCCATTGTGCTAAGTGCCCTACAAACAAAAAAGATGCTCCCCTTACTCATCATGGTTAAGTATTCTCTGCCAACCCCTTGAAACACATTTCCAACTAAATCGGGATGGGCAAACTTTTTGGCCTGAGGGCCACATCTTGGAATAGAAATTGTACGGCGGGCCATGAATGCACACAAAATTGGGGTTGGGGTGCAAGAGGGGGTGAAGGCTCTGGTTGAGGGGGGTGGGGCTCCAGGGTGGGGCCAGAGATGAAGAGTTCAGGATGCGGGAGTGGGCGCCTGGATAGGGTGGGGGAATGAGGTGCAGGGGGGGTAAGGGCTCTGGCTGGGGGTTCACGTTATGGGGTAGGGCTGAGGATGAGGAGTTTGGGGTATAGGAGGGTGCTCCGGACTGGGACCAAGGGTTCAGAGGGTGGGAGGGGGATCAGGACTGGGGCAAGGGGTTGGGGTGCAGGAAGGGATGCAGGCTCTGGCTGGGGGTGCAGGCTCTGGGGTGGGGCTGGGGATGAGGGGTTGGGGGTGCAGGAAGGTACTCCGGGCTGGGATCGAGGGGTTTGGAGGGCAGGAGGGGGTATCAGGGCTGGGTCAGGGGTTTGGGGTGTGGGGAGAGGCTCAGGGGTGCAGGCTCCGGGAGGCACTGACATCAAGCAGCTCCCAGAAGCAGCAGCATGTCCCTCTCCAGCTCCTATGCGGAGGTGCGGCCAGGTGGCTCTGCACGCTGCCCCGTCCGCCGGCACCACCCCTGCTGCTCCCATTGGCTGCAGTTCCTGGCCAATGGGAGCTGTGGGGGCTGTGCTTGGGGCGGGGACAGCGTGCAGAGTGGAGCCCCTTGGCTGTCCCCATGTGTAGGAGCCAGCGGGAGCCATGCCGCTGTTTCCGGGAGCTGCGTGGAGCAGCCCCCGACCCTGCTCCCCGGCTGGCGCGCCGGAGCACCGAAGCGGGGCAAGCCCCAGACCACACTCCCCAGCGGGGGCTCAAGGGCCAGATTAAAACAGTTGGCAGACCGTAGTTTGTCCACCCCTGAAGTAAATATATAGGTTTAGCTTTGTTATCATTGAAACTTTCTTTTAGTTTCTCTTTTATAGTAAATGTAAGAGGGGCATGCAACATTTTTTGACTGTGAATAAGGGGTCACCATAAGGACTCACCAACCTGTAAAGGTTGAGAAGCATTGGTCTAGGCCATATGCCATGCATACATAAGTAGTTCCCATCTTTTGCTTCTGTTTCTCCCCAGTCCTTTCCATGTCCACCACACTCCATATGCCAGTAGAAGCAGTTCATTCCTTAATGTGATTTATAGGAGAAACACAGGTTTCCATAAAAGAAAAGCAGCTGATATTTATTTAGAAGCTATGCACAAAAGAATTACATTATTTCGGAGGAGATAATTCACTTGACTGTGTTTGTAGATTCCTCTAAGGCAAGATTCATTTAATTAATATGAACAAAAAGAAAGGGAGAAAATAGCTTAAGATCTGGCACCAGTTTTGCTTTTAAAAATAACACATTGTGTTCATCTTTCTGCTGTCACTCTGAGGGCTCCTGATATTAGAGTAGATGAGAATAGTAACAATTAATATGTAAGAAAGAAAGACAGGCATGTGCTGTGTAACTCCATAAAAAGCCAGGGATACATGAGTGAGCAGGGAGTAACACCAAGTTAATCGTATTAAAATTAGCAAACATTGAAACAGAAACTATTATGAATCTGGCAAGACCATGCTGTGCAATGAAAGGTAAATGAACAGAGTGAAAACAATATCAATGAAGGGCAGGGGGAAAGGATAAGAGCCTGCTTTCAGCATGAGAATTTGTCAATTACAGAACTAACCATCCATAACTAAGTAACATCCATGCTTGGATGACGGATAACTACCCCAAATCTGCAGGTAGTTGTATGCTTCATTCACCACATCACCTGAGTTCCTTCCCTCATTTATATTTGGAGTGAGTTCATCCTCAACCTGTAGCCTTCTGAACAAAATCAATGTATGCTCCAGTTAGCCACAGCTCCCAAATCACTGTCATCCCAATGAATAAAATGAAGCGGGTAGGACTGCAATGCAGTGCACTGTGTAATGCTGAAAGTAGGCACCAGAGCCAGGGAGGACAAGAATTGTCTGGGATCCAGGATCGTATAGATTCGGCATGCCTGAAAGAAGCTGTCTAGCACCCTTGCTAGGCAGTCTGTGTCTTGTTGGAAGAAATATGGCAGTAAAAGTAATTTACTCATATGAGAGGACAAGAGACCTATGGAAGAGTCCCAGCAAAAAACAGAGATGTCAGCTGCCAACAGTCCAGGCAAAAGTTTGGGCATTCAGTGCAGCTGTCTGATATATCCCCTATCTTATATTCATTCTTTTATTCTTCCCAACCTCCCTCTTGTGATTCCTGGAGTTCACACAGAAAGGAGGAGTTTGGAGACAGTCTTGATACACCAATTTATAAAATAGTCATTGATTGAGTCTCTTTTTAATATTCGGAGGGATATCACAATGGTATCGTGCATGGCACAGATGCTCCATTCCTCATGGCTCAGGGACACAAGGCCACCCAGCAGTTCATACTTGACTCTATTTTTTCTTTCCTGCAAAGGCTCCGCTGATCACCTGGGGCATATTAACTGCATCTGTCACCAAATGAGGACATGAAATTCATTCTTGATGGTAGCCAATGGTAGCTTGGCAGGAGATGGCAAATGTGGTCAGGGTGGACAGGGCATTTGTAGAGATGGGGTCTGGTCCCTGTTTTGCCACCAGCTGATGATGTAAGCTTTGGCAAGTCACTTTACCTCACCATCTCTGGTTACCCTTCCATCCATCTTCTCTCCGTAAAGTGTTAGTTTTGGGGAGCAGGAACAGTCCTGACTGTATCTCTATTCAGAGACGACCCATGCCTGCCGCTAGTGGGGGGCAGGGGCAGAGTGAGGGCAGTTGGCTTCAGCAGTGTTACTGAGCATGCTCAGTACAAGCCAAGCAGCAAATTGGAGGGTGGGGGTGACCCTGCATGCCCTCCCCTCACCCATGGTGCCTCTGTCTCTGTCTCTATTCTCTCCTATACAAGTACTAATTCAGAGCTCACCACTGTAGTATATGAGTGCCTTCCAGTAGTGCATTAAGCAACAGAACATAAAAACATGAGAACAGCCATACTGGGTCAGACCAAAGGTCCATCTAGCCCAGTATCCTGTCTTCTGACAGTGGCCAATGCCAGGTGCCCCGGAGGGAATGAACAGAACAGGTATTCATCAAGTGATCCATCCCCTGTCACCCATTCCCAGCTTCTGGCAAACAGAGGTTAGGAACACCATCCCTGCCCAGCCTGGCTATTGATGACCTATCCTCCATGAATTTATCTAGTTCTTTTTAAAACCCTATTATAGTCTTGGCTTTCACAACATCCTCTGGCAAATAGTTCCACAGGTTGCCTGTGCATTGTGTGAAAAAATACTTCCCTTTGTTTGTTTTAAACCTGCAGCCTATTCATTTCATTTGGTGACCTCTAGTTCTTGTGTTATGAAAAGGAATAAATAACACTTCCTTATTTACTTTCTCCTAGGGTGACCAGATCACCCAAGACAAATATCGGGACGTGGGGGGGGGGCAAAAAAAAAAAAACCCTTCCTCCGCAAGCGCTGGAGGGAGGCCCGGGAGACTCAGGGGAAGCGCGGGGCCGGGGTGAGTAACAGTCCGGCCTGGCCCCGAGCAGGCAGGACTCAGTTGGGTGGTTGGGAGAGGAGGGCGGCCCGCGGGGCCAGGCGGCGGCTGTTCTCACCCCCGGCCAGCGGGACTCGGGAGCAGCCGCTGCTGCAGCTCCCACTGCCGCGGGGGCAGGAAGCGGCCATGGCGCTCGGCGGCTGCAGCTCTGGCGCCCCCGAGCCCCCCGAGCCAGGGCCTGCTGCGGGGACCCAGCAGCGCGCACGCTGGGCCCAGCCCCTGGCCAGTCGCGTCTGGGCTGCTGCCCAGCTGGTGCTATCGCGCGGCGGCCCCGGAGTGGGGGCAGCAGGCCCCAGCCCCCCCGTCCCGCAGGGGAACGAATGGGGCTGGGCTGCCGATGCCTCCGCCCCGGGGCCGCCGCGGGATAGCACCAGCTGGGCAGCCCAGACGCGACTGGCCAGGGGCTGGGCCCAGCGTACGTGCTGCTGGGTCCCCGCAGCAGGCCCCGGCTCGGGGGGGTTCGGAGGCGCCAGAGCTGCAGCCGCCGAGCGCCATGGCCGCTTCCTCCCCCGCGGCAGTGGGAGCTGCAGCAGCGGCTGCTCCCGAGTCCCGCTGCCCGGGGGGACAACAACAGCCGCCGCCTGGCCCCGCCCCCCTCCTCTCCCAACCACCCAACTGAGTCCTGCCTGCTCGGGGCCAGGCCGGACTGTTACTCACCCCGGCCCCGCACTTCCCCTGCGTCTCCCGGGCCTCCCTGTGGAGGGAGGGGGAATGGTGAGCCCGGGGAAGAGGCGGGGATTCGGGGAGGGAGCCAATCAGGGGAGGAGGGGGCGGAGTTGGGGCGGGGGGGGGGGGCGAGCACTTCCGGGCTCTAGGCTCTGGGGCATTTCCTTGTTTGTCCCGTGTCCCGACCGCATGTCGGTCGGGACGCGGGACAAACAAGGAAATATCGGGACAGTCCCGATAAAATCGGGACATCTGGTCACCCTACTTTCTCCACACCAGTCATGATTTTATAGACCTCTATCATATCTCCCCTTAGTCGTCTCTTTTCCAAGCTGAAAAGTCCCAGTCTTACTCATCTCGCCTCATATGGAAGCCATTCCATACCTCTAATCATTTTTGTTGCCCTTTGTTGGGGAAGGGATAGCTCAGTGGTTTGAGTATTGGCCTGCTAAATTCAAGGTTGTGAGTTCAATCCTTGAGGGGGGGCTGATCTGGGGCAAAATTCAGTACTTGGTCCTGCTAGTGAAGACAGGGGGTTGGACTCAATGACTTTTCAGTGTCCCTTCCAGTTCTATGAGATAGGTATGTCTCCATATATTTTTTAAAAAAATTTCTGAACATTTTCCAATTCCAATATATCTTTTTTGAGATGGGGTGACCACATCAGCATGCAGTATTCAAGAGGCAATATGATATTTTCTGTCTTATCTTATCTATCCCTTTCCTCATGGTTCCCAACATTCTGTTCACTTTTTTGACTGCCGCTGCACATTGAGTGGATGTTTTCAGAGACCTGTCCAGCATAACTCCAAGATCTTTCTTGAGTGGTAACAGCTAACTTAGACCCCATAATTTTATATGTGTAGATGGGATTATGTTTTTCAATGTGCATTACTTTGCATTTATCAACACTGAATTTCATCTGCCATTTTGTTGCCCAGTCACCCAGTTTTGTATCTACACATCTGTCACGTTTGTTCTCTCATTCTCTCCCCAGGAAGAGCAGTGTGTATCATGGAGTGATCCGTTTTGGAACACACACACATGTTCATGTTAAGGAAAGTGATGTCAAAGAAATGTCCCTTGCACTTGGAGCTGACAGTGGTGAGTTTCTGATGGTCATTAGTTCCTGGAGGAGTTCATTCCGCACTCCATGACCAGCCCCGAGAAAGTTCTGCCTCCTGAACAGATGAGATTTACCCATCACGTGAAGAGTCCCATTGTGCCAGAGGAGCTAAGCTGTCAACCAGCATCTTCATCCCAAGGACTTTAGCCAATCTTTTAGTTACCATGGGCCCAGGCCATGGAGTGCTTTGAAGATAAGCACCAAGACGTTGAACATGATTCAATGTTCTTTGGACAGCCAGAGCAAGGAACGGATGATGGGACTGATGGGTTTGCAGTAGCTGTTGTTGCTGAGGAGATGTGCTGCAGCTGTTTGGAAAGTGCTTAGCACACTGGGTCCCCCTTCTTGGCATAAATGTAAAACAAATTATTATTATTATTATTGATTAAATATTTTAAAATAGAATGAGTGAAGAGGTTCAAAATAAGATACTGTCCCTGCCTCCCTCTAAGAAAAACTGTCCTACCAAGCCTGAACCATACTTGTGCAGTGTTCATATGTGAGTTATTTCACTTTCAGTGCTTGGGCAGAATGAAAAGTGCAGAAGAAACTGCTCTCCTGACAGTTCCAGCCGGACTAGACTTCGAAACACTGTCAATCTCAATAGAAAACCTGTTCTCACAACATCTCCAATGTCATTTTGAACACTCGAGAGACTCAGATAGTTTAGCTAAGATCTGAACCTGACTTGAATGCCCATCTTTTTAAAGGTCACCATTCTGATTTTAAAGGGTTATGCTCTTTCATGGGAAAACACTGTGACCATCATCCATACTTTTTTTTTTCTAGGAATTTAGACCATCACATTACATGCAAATTAGAGTAATTGCGTTAGAAAGGCAAGGGTTAATTCTCCTGGAGTTTGATGGGGGGAACCCCAATAGTCAGTAACGCCTCCTTCCAACTCTGTCATTATCACCTGCCTTTAACCTTAGGCTTTGCTATTAGTTCACAGCTGTTTATCAAGGAATCCCACGAAGATTAATTGAGTCAGTTGAATGTGGTATTAGCCATACTCCCGTCTAATTGAACATATCCTATTCCTAATGCTGATAACATTGGTTACATACCTAGTATTCATTTTGTGCAGTTGTTTCCTTTATATTGCAGGCATGGCTGAGATGTTAACCCGAGAAAAAGGAAGAGATTCCTTAATTGCCGGACCCCTTTCTTCTCTCTTATCTGCTCTATGGATCTATTACTTGCGCTTACAGTAAGAATAAGCTGATACTGGGCAAAATGTTTGTGTGTGTGTGTGTGTGTATACTTTTGGCAATATGTTGTTGAGATTAAACACCATCACATGTTAATGTGACATCATAATGATAAGCAAACCCCATTGAAAACAACTAAAGAAAACACAAAGGTTGCATTTTTAATGGAAAGTGCTTTGCAGAAGAGATAATTGTTTTGCCCAAAGTTACAAAGCCAGTCAGTTGTAGAGAGGAGTCGTTGAAACCAATGGTCCTGACTACTAGTTCCTTGTCTTTAATGTAGGGTCTGGGATTTTCCAAGGAGCCAAAGGGAATTAAGCATCCAGCTCTCATTGAAATGCATAGATTGATAGATTCCAAGGCCAGAAGGAACCATTGTGATCATCTAGTCTGAGCTTATGTTTAGCAAAGGTCATAGAACAGGGATCAGCAACCTTTGGTACATGGCCCATCAGGGAAATCCGCTGGCGGGCCGGGATGGTTTGTTTACCTGCAGCGTCCGCAGATTCGGCTGATCACAGCTCCCACTGGCCGCTGTTTGCCATTCCAGGCCAATGGGGGCTGCAGGAAGCGATGGCCAGCACATCCCTTGGCCCATGCCACTTCCCACAGCCCCCATTGGCCTGGAACAGTGAACTGCGGCCAGTGGGAGCCGCGATCGGCTGAACCTGCGGACACTGCAGGTAAACAAACCATCACCAGGAGTGGGCTCCGGACACTGCTGAATTTCTGAACTGGTGCATACAGCCAGACAACACACCTGTCATGGCAGTTGCTGGATCCACATATACAGCAAAAATCAGGGATGCTTTGTAAGCCAAATAATGGGTTTGCATGGAAGAGGGGGAATTAAAGTGTGATTGGGTTTTGCTGTGTATGGTGGGGGGCAGCTGTAGGAAGATTTTTCTAAATATGTTGGTATTATGAATTGTGTAAACACTTTCATGAAATATACAGAGATGCATTATATATTTGAACAATACTGGCCTTGCACTGCAACTCACAATGTATGGATTATTGTGATGATATTTTGTACTATTTTGTTTTATGAAATTCATTGAGAATGGGCACACAATGACATTCATTACAGGTTTGTGCCACTTTTGGCATTACATATAATAAAATTTTCTGTTGTAGCCTTGGATGCAAATTCCACACTTTATTTTACACAGGTATTTACATACCAATGTAAGAATCAGAGCAACAGATCAGCACAATAAACAAAACTCAGTGCCAAAACAGCTAAAGGTCTATGTTCCCAAATGATATGTCCAGCTATTCCTGGGTACCCCCTCCCTCTGTTCTCCATGACCTTGATGGTGCATTTTGCACGTGCAAGACATGCCTGGACTGGAATGGATGAATATACATGGTCCAGCTACTCCCTGAATTGCCCAAAGGTTGCAGAGTTTGCAGGGCATGATAGCGTGGATGGGACTCAGAGTGTGGGTGAAGGTGGCAGTGGAGCCTGAAGTCTGGTATACATGAGTTCAAGTAATGGTTCAAATAACTCCTCCTGTTGTGCTGTCTTCCTTCAGCTACCTGCAGCCATGCTCCATTAACCTGTCCACCAATCTCTCCTTGTGCTGTGCAGCCTCTGTCTCTCTTTCCACCCTTAATACTTCCTTATCCTTTCAATACTCCATTTGGCCCTTCTGGGAATCTGTCTACTGATTTGATTTATTTAGCAGCTCTCCCTTCAGTTCATCCCAGACTCCCTTTCTCCTTGATCGCAGTAGGTGGGTCCACACACTCAAATTCTTGATGTTGTGTGTTTGCCTTGCAGAGGTGGAAGGGCTTTGAAAGGAACATATTATTGTCTGATCATGATAAAAAAATTACATTTTCCACTCTATCTAAAGGGTCTGTTTAATTCAAGGTCAAAAGATGGTACTTTTTATCAACAGGCTTTATTTTATTCTCTCAAAAAGCACTGGCCACTGCAGATATCCGTTGGCATAGCACTGAAAACCATCACACATCATGGTAAAATATGCATACAAAATTCAACTGAAATGATTCCTACATCCACTTATTTTTTTCCAGGTGGATGGGGGATCTTATGAGAGATCTAATCACTAGCTATGGTTTTTCAGTCCTGACAGGCAGGACAACATGAATATTCTGGATGTCCCCAAATGGAACCGTTAACTTCTGTTGCAGGCCAGAGAGGACAACTGCCCAAATATGTTAAAGGGAGACACTATGTGACCAACTAGCACATCTCAGAATGGAGGGGTTTATGAGTTACAGAGGCGGCCTCAATATATCTGCCCTCCCACAGAATGAAACCAGCCATCTGGAGTTCCCAATCTGTGAGAAGTTCGCTTTCATCACCAGCCAGCAATGGGTGAAAATTTGTGCTAAAATCAACAACATGCTAATTTATCCTGCAGACACAGTACAGCCTCCTTACAAGCACCCTGCATCCATAATATCACCAAAGTGAGGACTGGAAGGGACCTTGAGAGGTCATTGAGTCCAGTCCCCTGCACTCATGACAGGACTAAGTATTATCCATCCCAGGTAGGTGTTTGTCTAATCTACTTTTAAAAATCTTCAATGATGCAGATTCCACAACCTCCCAAGGCAATTTATTCCAGTACTTTACCACCCTGACAGTTAGGAAGTTTTTCCTAACGTCCAACCAAAACCTTCCTTGCTGCAATTTAGACCTATTGCTTCTTGTCCTATCCTCAGAGGTTAAGGAGAAAAAAAATTCTCCCTCCTCCTTATAACAACCTTTTATGTACTTGAAAACTGTTATCATGTCCTCTCTAAGTCTTCTCTTCTCCAGACTAAATAAATGCAATTTTTTCAATCTTCTATCATAGGTCATGTTTTCTTGTCCATTGAGAGACTTGACTGGCTGCCAGGGGGACTCCTAATGCAGCCAGACAGATGCCATCTGTTGTATTTTGGGCTCAAATATTAAAGCCAACTATGCACTAAATACACACTCTGGTTTTGTTTGGACTCATAACAGCCAGGTGTTTTGGGGACTCGGTTCACAGGCAGTCTAGGACAGGGCAGATATGGCCAATTTATGTAGTGCACTGTATTAGACAGGAGGGGTTTGTGAAGCTATTAATTGTGGAGTCCCACCCATACTTGTCACATTAATCAAGTAATTAGTAACAATTTCATGATAACAGCTTATTTAATTTTCTCCTCGTTTTGCGGTGTTCCTTTTTAATCCCACATGGAGTCAAGGAGAAGGTGGGGGGATGGTAGGGGAAAGGCAAGTCTTCCACCCTGAATGGAAGCACACCAAAACCCCAGCTTGTATTAATAGCTGAATAGGGCCATAAACTAGAAATCCCAACAAACCATACATTAGTCACTACAAACATGGTGGGAGAAACTTACCAGGCTCCTGCTCCGGCATTTGCTCTGAGGCCAGTTCTACAGTGGCTGTTCCCAAACAGCTCCTCTGAGTACAGATTGTGGATATGCCGTAGCTGAGCTGCTGGCATAGTCTCTTTGGTTACCAGCTTCTGCACCAGGGTCAATTTTTTCTTTCTGTCCAGTGGCTTTCTCACCTCCGATGGTGCCAGTGACTTGGGGGGTTATAAGAATGCCATCCCTGCTCAGCAGATTGTCATGGCACTGTGGGCTCAGTGCTAGCTATAATGCCCACCACCTAGTTGAATTCCTCATAAAAGAGGCACGAAGAAGGCGAGTTCCCAAAGGTGCCATTAGCACCCTTGACTTTGTGGTATTCTGTCTTCAGCTACTTGATTCACTCTCTGCATTGTTCTGCTGTCTGGCCAATCCCCAACACTTCCAGCCACTTGGATATGTTTTTTTAGACATGATCATTTCTTGTGCTCTTGCTGAAGTTGAAAGTCTTGCTTGCCTTGCACCAGAGGTTAACCTGAATCTCGCTCTGTTTCTCTGGCCAGCTAGCAGTGTGTTTGATGCAGGACTCCTTCTTAGTGCTGGCCATATGAATACATGTGAGCATTGACCATGTTTCTATGGAGTATTCTATATAGAAATGAAGGGTTAAACACAGAGCAGCTGCATTTAACTAGGAGGCTGCTCCTGGTTCTTGTGAAGCGAGTGAGAAGTTTTGGGATGAAAGGGCTGGGAAGCACAGTCCCAAAGTATTGTGGGTAGCATTGGCGGATTCTTCACACCCAGGTCTGGAGACCTAGATTGAGCTGCATCCATACTGCAGAATGTTTGGGTTTTGACCCCATCACAGCAGGACTGGGGCTCTGACCCACCCCTCTAGAAGGCTTCATTTGCCCAAGTAAGGAGGGTTTCCTGGTCTGTGTCAGACTGATTTCTGTGTGGATGGAAGGGGGTCTTGGGTTTAAACCTGAATAAGTACACAAATGCACATCATATATTAAAACAATTTCTGCTTGTATTGCCATTAAAAAGGCACACTTTTCTATCTGGATGACAAGGGCGGAAGTAAAGCCGAAGAGTACAATTTCCCAGCACTTTAGACATTTCTGAAGCAGTATATTCCTTCTGAAAGGCAGATTTACAGATTATTAGAAGTTGAAAACAATACAAAACTTTCCTTACATTGAAAAAATGTCCAAACCTCCATATCTTGTCACAGTGTAATAAGAGTGGCCACATTCAACTAAGATAAGAGAGATCCCTTATTGTTTGTGCAATTAACAAAAGCCTGATAAAAAGAACCATTAATATTAATTTGGCATCTCTTGTTATATTATGTAAAACACTGACTTCAAGACTGTCCATTTTGAATAATAAATTAGCTTTAAAAAAGCTTAAACTCAAGAAATCAAGTCAAGCTGACCTAGAAGCCTGCTGGGTTTTCAAATCTTGACTGTTGATCTGTCTTCCTCTCAATAATTGTTTATGAGGCTCTTATTCATCATGCTTGCATGAGAACATCATTAGTAAAATGGAATTCATTCATCACCACATCTCCTCTTTCAGTGCAGATGATCTATATGGTGCTCTGTCCTGGAATCAAGAACTGGATTAAGGCGGAGGAAAATGGAGAGAGAGGAGCAAACCTCCAATTACTATGATTAGACTAAAAGAGAAAAATAGATTTAATGTTTCAAGAGCACTAAGACTTCACTAGGTTTTACTGTGTTTACAGGAAGCATAAATAATTATAAAACACATTCCATGTCCTCATCTCCATATGACATTCTCCCTAAATCAGGGTCAGATTGTCGCCAGATGGTCATCTGGGACGTGATTCTGCAAAGTATCAAGCACTCTCATTGGATACAGCAAAGGATGTAAGTGCAAGCTTACCTTAAAGCATGATTGAAGTCAATGAGACTATTCAGTTGCTGAAAAATAAGCACATGCCTCATTGCTTTGCTGGATCAGGGCCAGAATTCTAAGAGTGTTTCAGGATCGAATCCTGAACAAGGTGGTTGCCTCATGGCTCAAGAGCTCCCAGAATACTTCACAAGTTATGTCAAGGAACTAAAAGTGAATATGACTTTGAATATACTACAGTTCTGTTGCTTATGAAATGGAAATGCCTGACTTTTCTATGACCTCTCTCTACAACCTGGTTAAAGTTGTTTTATGGGCTTATGATTAACTCTGACTACTAGAATAACAAGTTATAAAATGGTAATGGAAACCACAAGAAAGGGATAGGTGAATAAGAACATTATAGAAGGAAGGAAAATGATGAAAAAGCAGGCATGACATTTAATAATGATTGGAGAAAACTTGTTTTGAACTCATGTTAAAGTAGGTCAAAAGATATTTTGATTCTTTGTAACTGGAAATATGGAAGATAATAGAAAGATAACTGTCTACATTTGCTGTTAATTGACTGATGCTAAGCTATGTAGTTAAAACAGATAATTTTAGTAGGAGATAAACAAAGAAAAAGGATAGCAGGATGAGTGACTGTTACCCCAGAATTGGTGAGTGAACCTTTACTGCTTGTGCTGTTTGATCTGAGATGTCTCGTCTTTGATTCATAAACCAGACTTGAGCTTGACCAGTTGATGTTTCAATCAAAATATAATCAAAACTAATCCAATTCTTTAACAAGTACATTGCTGGTACCTGTTCTGCCGCAAAGCACAATGCCAGCCCCTGCACTCCCTAAAGTCAGTGGAGTTCTGCTCATGTAAATGAGAAGTGTAATAGGCCCAAGATTTTCAATACTTATGCCAGACTTCTAATATTTCTCCCTATAGAATGGGTCCTAAGCCCACTGCAGTAATGCTAAAGGCTCCCACTTGGACTCAGTCTTATTAAAGTGCACATTAAGGTGTCCCATTTTTAAATGTTTTCTGGCATATTTATTGTCAAAGGTTACAGATTTGTTATAATTGTTGTACAGAAAATGCTCTGAAGTTGAAAAAAAGAAACCCAAACATTTTGCCTGGTTCTTCACTTGTTATAGCAGTGTAATAATCAGGGTTATGATGCTGATTCACAAACCTGCCTCTCAATACATCAGAAATTTAAAGATACATGCAGCTGACCTCTGTCCAGTGTCATACTCCAACAGTCTCTCAAACATCTCCTCGTGGGTGGACCGCCAAGAATAGGCCTGTCTTCTTTCACTTGCACCGGTGTAAATCTGGAGTGACTCTATTGGCATCAGTGGAAGTACACTGGCATGAACTGATGCAAGGGAGTGGAAATTGTGGTCTGCCTATTTATTATGAAGGAGTATTACTATTATTAGTTGTTGTTGTTTATTTACAGCAGCATCCACTATGTGCTAGGTGGTGCTTGGAATACAAGCTGTCAGGAACAGTATCCCTGATGATGACACAGCACAACTTATTGCTGAGCTCTGTGACTTTATCCTCACGCACAATTATTTCAAATTTGGTGACAATATATACCTCCAGACCAGTGGCACTGCTATGGGCACCCGCATGGCCCCACAATATGCCAACATTTTTATGGCTGACCTGGAACAACGCTTCCTCAGCTCTCGTCCACTCATGCCCCTTCTCTACCTACGCTATATTGATGACATCTTCATCATCTGGACCCATGGGAAGGAGACCCTGGAAGAATTCCACCATGCTTTCAACAGCTTCCACCCCACCATCAACCTCAGCCTGGACCAAACTACACGGGAGGTCCACTTCCTGGACACCACTGTACAAATAAGCGATGGCCACATTAACACCACCCTATACCGAAAACCCACCGACCGCTACGCCTACCTTCATGCCTCCAGCTTCCACCCCGGTCACACCACATGATCCATCGTCTACAGCCAAGCACTGAGGTACAATCGCATCTGCTCCAACCCCTCAGACAGAGACCAACACCTACAAGATCTTCACCAAGCATTCTCAAAACTACGATACCCACACAAGGAAATAAAGAAACAAATCAACAGAGCCAGACGTGTACCCAGAAGACTCCTGCTACAAGACAGGCCCAGAAGAGAAACCAACAGAACTCCACTGGCCATCACCTACAGTCCTCAGCTTAAACCTCTCCAACGCATCATCAGTGATCTACAACCCATCCTGGACAATGATCCCTCACTTTCACAGACCTTGGGAGGCAGGCCAGTCCTCGCCCACAGACAACCTGCCAACCTTAAGCATATTCTCACCAGCAACCACGCACCGCACCATAACAACTCTAACTCAGGAACCAACCCATGCAACAAACCTCGATGCCAACTCTGCCCACATATCTACACCAGCAACACCATCACTGGACCTAACCAGATCAGCTACAACATCACCGGCTCATTCACCTGCACGTCCACCAATGTTATATATGCCATCATATGCCAGCAATGCCCCTCTGCTATGTACATTGGCCAAACTGGACAGTCACTACGCAAGAGGATAAATGGACACAAGTCAAATATCAGGAATGGCAATACACAAAAACCTGTAGGAGAACACTTCAACCTCCCTGGCCACACAATAGCAGATGTTAAGGTAGCCATCTTACAGCAAAAAAACTTCAGGACCAGACTCCAAAGAGAAACTGCTGAGCTCCAGTTCATTTGCAAATTTGACACCATCAGATCAGGATTAAACAAAGACTGTGAATGGCTATCCAACTACAGAAACAGTTTCTCCTCCCTTGGTGTTCACACCTCAACTGCTAGCAGAGCACCTCACCCTCCCTGATTGAACTAACCTCGTTATCTCCACACTGATATATACCTGCCTCTGGAGATTTCCATTACTTGCATCTGAAGAAGTGAGGTTCTTACCCACGAAAGCTTATGCTCCCAGTACTTCTGTTAGTCTCAAAGGTGCCACAGGACCCTCTGTTGCTTTTTACAGATTCAGACTAACACGGCTACCCCTCTGATATGTGCTAGGTGGTTTCCAAACACTGAAAAAGGACAGTCTTTGCTTTGAGGAGCACACACATCGACATGTAGGCTGAGGTTCAGAAAAGGGAAAGAACAAGTCAATTCAGTTCATTGTAAGCAGAATGGCAGAAGTGAGTCTTTAAGGTATGTCTACACTGCCCGTGGCCGCGTGCTTCCGAGCGCAGCTAGACAGATACACTAACTCTGCTTGAGCTAGCATGCCAACTGCAGCAGTGTAGCCAGGGGTTGCACCAGCAGTGGTCTGGGCTAGCAGCCTGTCACCGTGCCTTAGTGGGTCATAACTGGGAATACTAAATTCAGGACAAATTGCTGAGAAATAGGGCAGACACACCCTACATTTGGTGGTTATTCTTCCATAAGCTATACAAAACCAGCAACAAAAGTAAGCTTCTGACTCACCACACTGGCCAACAAAACATCGGAACTGCAGCCTCCTTAGGTATTCCAGTCCTGGATTCAACACCTATATATATATAACTCAGACCTTAGCCAATAATCATGCTGTTGCCAATCCTTGAGTATCTAAATTCTAATGGTTTATTTATAAAAAAAACAAACAAATAAAGGGGTGAGAGTTAAAATTGGTTAAACGAATCAAATACATACAATAATTGAAAAGTTCTTGGTTCAGGCTTGAAGCAGTGATGGCATAAACTGCTGGCTTGTTAAGTCTCTGGTTGCTTCCAAATGATTGGAAGGTACTCAGTCCCTCGGTTAGACTGCTCCTATTAGTATAAATCCATAGTCCAGAGATCAGAGCAGGAAAGAGGCAAAATTGAGGTGTTTCCAAGGCCTTTTATAGCTTCTGCCATGTGGAGGGAAACTCATTGTTCCAAGCAAATCCCTCAGTACAGTTTGTGGAAAAGTACAGGCACAAGATGGAGTTCAGTACCATATGATCTAGTCACATGCCCTTGCATGCTTCGATGAGTCATGGCAACCATTACCCATAGTCTGGCTGAAACGTCCACATAAAAGTCCATCAGGTGGAGATGAGCTTTTTCCATGTCCCATTGTGTTTATTGTTGGACCATCACTTGAATATTCCATTCACAATGTGCTGGCTAGACTGGATGTGAACTGTCTTGTGGGTGTTACCACAGGAATAAACACAATTTGAGATACAGATAGATAGTCAGTATTCATAATTTCAGATACAAAAATGATATACACATACAAACGGGATAAACAGTCAGCAAATCATAACTTTTCCATTTACACTTGCATAACATATTTTGTACAAGATTTGTTGCAATTATATAACAGTGGGAGCAACACTGATCTACATAGTCATATTTTAATCATATAATATCACACAACCCGAGTACATACCAGGGGAGGAGGGGAGGGAGCAGGGGAGGTGCTGGAATGGTTTGTACTTAGGTGGCAAGCCGGAGCTCCCACCTGTGCTACCCCTGGCTACAATGCTATTTTTAGTGAACTAGCTCAAGCAGAGCTAGCATGTGTCTTTCTACCTGAGCATGCTCCAAGCAGCGTTGTAGACATACCTTAAGAAAGACTTAAATGTAGGCAGGGTAGGGACCTTGTAGATGAGCTCATGGAGGTCGTGCCATGGATAGGGGACTACACTGAAGAAGACACAGAGGTGACTGTGTGAGAAGCTGACAAATGGGTGAATGAGACTGGGAGCATTGGCAGAGCAAAGGGAACGGGGTGGCAATGCAAAGCTTGAAATGGGAGAATAGGAAAGGCGGGGCAGAGCTAAGTAGAGCTGTGAAGCTAGTGATGGTAAGGGAGGAAGCCCTAGTTAACAGAATATTGGACTCAGGAGACCTGCATTGAATTCCCAGCTCAGCTAAAAATATGATGCTATGTGACACTGGGCAACTCACTTATTTTACCCCATGTCTCAATTACCCTTCAGTGAAACGGGACTGATACATCCCTACTTCATAGGGGAGGGGGGGTTGAGGATAAACTCCATTAATGACTGTGAGGCACACAGGCTCAGATCCTCCAATGAGGATCCTAAATACCTTTGAGGATCTGGTACTTAAACCTCTGAATAAACACCAACATTCAAATGTTCTACCAACTAACGGCTTCCCTAATGGCTCACTCCTGCACCTGGGCAAATACACAGCTCACTCTAACCACCCAAGGATTCAGTTCCTAAAGTCAATGACAAAAATGACTTAAGTGGGAGAAGGATTGAGTCTAAAGCTCACCCCTGCTTTTGGAGTCTGGTGGCACCTTAAAGACTAACAGATTTATTTGGACATAAGCTTTCGTGGGTAAAAACCTCACTGCTTCGGATGCAGTGAGGTTTTTACCCATGAAAGCTTATGCCCAAATAAATCTGTTAGTCTTTAAGGTGCCACCACACTCCTTGTTGTTTTTGTAGATACAGACTAACATGGCTACCCCCTGATACTTGACACCCTGCTTTTGGGCTGTCTAAGTTTGAAGGTCAAAACTCTGGTCACTCATGACTTGAAAGTGCTTGTGATCTTCCTCCTCCCCTTTAAACTTAGTGTTAAGTACTGCATTTTCATCACAAGTCCTCCAGTGTGTCAGTGGGTCTACTCATATGCTTAAAGAAAAACACATGCTAAAAGTGCCTTTGGTCAATCAGGTCCTGATCCAAACCTTATAGAAGCTTATGTCAAGACTCCCATTTTATTCAATGGCCTTAGGATCATGCCCTATGAGTTAAATTTCCGAGAGTTCAGGGCTAGATTTTCAACTGCTCAACACCCATAACTGGGGGTAAATTTAAAAGGAGCTCAGCTCCCAAAACACCCAATGTGCTGAGCTCTGTTGAAAATTTAGCCACTTATTTTGGTGACTACATGGAAGCTGAGGTCTTCTGGATTATTTGGGTGAAGTTTTGTGGCCTGTGATATACAGAAAGTCAGACTGGATGATCACAATGGTTCCTACTGACCTTAGAATCTGTGAAAATCTGGCCTCAATAGTGGGTGAGGAGCACTGTTGAAAATTTGGGACTACTGGAGAAATCCTTTAAATTTTGCCACTGACTTCCATGGGGAGAGGATTTCACCCCATAGATCTGTCTGCTAGAAGCTAACCTAGCTATGACATGCTTTGTTCATGGTCCAGTCTTTAAGCATTACAGGCTGGGAGGATTATTCTAATTCAATATATTATGAAATGTCAATCTGATCGAGATTCAAAAAGCTATGGGGGGATGGGGAACAAAACAAAATAGCTTCTTCACTTTATATAATTGGAATGTAATTTTTTAATGGAAAAGAATTGAATTTATTACAGAACCACTGTTTCCTTTAATTACATTTTGACTGCATAGCTATTACTAGTGGAGAGGACACATTACAAAGCTTTTGTTTTGTACCGGAGTAAAGTTTATAAAATTGGCAAGATCTCTTTTAATCAGTTAAAGTTGGGAATTAATGTCATATGGTACCAGGTTCCGCCTCCTGTTATTAAGGAAATTGGACAATTATTAATTTCTTCACTATTCAAATTCAATCTTCAAATACAGTGCCAACGTAATAAAAAATAAAAGAGAGAGAGAAATAAAAAGCTTTGAATTTCTAAGGAAAATGCTGCAAAAATGGAAAACAATGTATGGTCAAGACACCTTTTCTTTCCTTTGACAGATCATTCTACATGACATGAATGTTTTAATTATAAAACTTGGAGAGTAAAATAGAAAAAGAAGTTTTGTTGAAGTGAGTCACTAACTCTTATAGAAACCTTGCAATCTTGTGAGGAGATCTCAAGGTTAATTAGGCCTGAGCAAGCCAAAAAGCCAAAACCACACCTTGACTGGACATGCAAGAATAAGGAAATGCACAAAGGGAAACCCAAGATGACCTTGAGAAAATGTTGCTAGAATAATCTGCCAAGGTTGGTTCTTCATCATTCAGCAGCAGCTGTGAGATCAAACATCCATTGACTTACCCTCACCACTTCAACATTAATAAGTGTTTCTTTTTGTGTAGTCAGCTGCTGTTGAGGGAGATAGTCAGTGCCTCTTTGGCTGAGGGTAGCATGTAAGGTGTTTTCAAGGAGGCACTGTTAAATTCCCCTACTCAATAAACCATTTTTTGGTGTTGATATTCTTGGCAACTATAGCTAGACATCAAATCTCCTGTATTTTGGAAGGGTTATTGCCCGGAAGCTATGATGTTTGCAGTTTGTCAGACTTCCTTGATCCCAATTTATTTGAATATATATCTGCATAGGGGACTGAAACTGCACTAGTGGCAATGGTCAATGTCTCTTCTCCTGGACAAGGACAATTCTGTGTTAATTTTGTTATATCTCTCATCAGCTGTCTTTGAGATGGTTCACCATATGATGTTTCTGAGAAGAATGAAGCCCTTAGCAGGAATGGACAATACTGCTTTGAAGTGTCTTCCCTATATTTATAGTGGAGGACTGAGATGATGAATTGTACATCGACATCTAGGGGGCTCTTGTGCCAGGTAGCACAGGATTTTCCTTTGTCTCCCTTTCTGTTCAATGTGTAAATGGGGCTGTTGGGGTCGTTAAGGAGACATGGGTTACAGTATCTGCAGTATGGAGATGATGCCCATTCATTATGTCCAATTTCACTGGTGGAGTGGAACAGATAGCCCAGCGTCTGCTAGCGATTGAGTTTAAAATGAGGGCTAGCTGGCTGAGGCTCTATAAATATAAGGCTGAAATAATACTAGAAGATGGCAACCAGAAGAATTGACTGGTTACGTGACCCTCTCTAACTGATGAATATCAACCATCCTTTGTAAATAAGGCTCGTCATTTAGGGATCTTATTGAACATTGCAGTGCTGCCGATGTCCAGTTGACAGCTATATTGAAGAGTATGTTTTTCCTGCTGGGCTTAGTAAGCAAAATCTGACCATGTGTTTCAGATGTGTTTCTTCCTACACTTACCCATGTCTTTGTCACCTGAAGATGAGGCCTCAACAATGCCGAATAGAGGGGAATAGATCATGTCTCTCGATCTTCTGGCAATGCTCCTACTTATATAGCCCAAAATGCCATTAGCCTTCTAGGCAACAAGGGCACACTGTTGACTCATATCCAGCTTCTCATCCACTGTAACCCCTAGGTCCTTTTCTGCAGAACTGCTGCCTAGCCACTCGGTCCCTAGTCTGTAGCAGTGCATGGGATTCTTCCATCCTAAGTGCAGGACTCTGCACTTGTCCTTGTTGAACCTCATCAGATTTCTTTTGGCCCAATCCTCTAATTTGTCTAGGTCCCTCTGAATCCTATCCATACCCTCCAGCATATCTACCACTCCTCTCAGTTTAGTGTCATCTGCAAACTTAATGAGGGTGCAATCCACGCCATCCTCCAGGTCATTAATGAAGATATTGAACAAAACCGGCAATCCAGGAGACAATCCAGGAGATGAAACTAGTCAAATGAAGCATCCTGTCTTTTAAATGGAGCTTTCCATTGGAACAGGTAACCCCAGTGTTCTACAAGTTGTTAGAGGCTGTCAGTGGCCTTCCAGGTGGTTGTTGTTTTTCACCCTTAAATCCCTAAGGTTTGGGTCACAGCTCTTGAGAAACCACCACTCTCCCATGCAGTACTGTCCTGGGGGCAATCAGGTAAAGTACTTGAGCTCTAGTCACTTCAGTACAGAAGAGTCGAAGCTGCTGTTGTCTGTGAAAGCCCCTCAACTCCGAAACCAACCTCCATCCCAGTCCATTACAGCCTAGATTTGTTAATCTGTTTTCTTATGTACTGAAGGTGGAGACTGGATGTGGTCTGGATGAATTGTCTGCTAATTGGAATGTAACAGAGGTATGGGTGGAAATGAATTATGACTGTTTGGGTGGTCATCAGTGCTTTAGAGCATTTCAGGGTAATTTTTGATTATTGCATTAATTATTAGAAGGGGCACCCAGAGGATGGAATGAGAGCTCCCATTACATATATTTCAAACATGTAATTCATACATCACTGAACATGAGAGCTTTGAAAATTTGAGTTTTGATTTGTCTCCTTTACACTGGAATAAAATAGGAGAAATTCCATTGAAACCAATGGATCTAGAGTGGTGTAAAGCTGACATTGGAAGAGAATGAGGCCCTCGGTTCTCAGAACGCAGATGAATCAGTTTGGGAGTTTAATTGATTTATGGTTTAGAACAGGCTAGAATATCAAAGCAGGAGACAGCTTGTGGTCTGAGATACTTCCTTTCTGGTCTAGTGTCACTCCACTAAAGTCAATGATGTGTCAATGGATAAAACCATTGCAAGTGAGAAGAGACTCAAGTGGTGACAGGGTCTATCAGGCCTTCTCTGCCTCCCTACTGGAGGTTTCAGTGCCTTGACACATCCTTGCTTAAGGAAAACCCGCTCAAGCTGTATAAGACATAAATCTTCCACAGGTCTAGAAGCAACAGGAAGAGACGCTGACCAATAAGAAGCCAGCAAAACAGTTGAGAAGACTCACTTGCTTTCTCTGGGAAAGTGATGAGTGAGCTTGAGACAGGAGAAGAGCATCTATGTACTAGTCGTGGACTCCAAGGCCAGACCCCTTGCTTCAGCACTGTGACTACACATTCCCCGTTTGTGTATTAGTTTAAAGGCGCATATGCCAAACCTTGAGTTTGGTTATTGTTAGCCATTTAAGTCTGTTGTTGAACTCAGGGCACAAGCTGTTTTGTTCCCTCCCAATTGCCGTGCAGCCCTTCCTCATCACAGGCTGCTCCAGGCAATTTGCTGCCCTAGGCAAAGCTTCAGTGTGCTGTCCCCCTCCTGCCCTCTAGAACAGAGATTCTCAGCCAGGGTAGGACACTGAGCCTTCTAATTGTTTGGTGGTTATGGTGGAAGTGTGGAGACCAAGCACCAGGTTGCAGCTCCACTCACTCAGGTTTGGCCTGGCCATCCCTCTGTAATGACACAGAGGTGGCCAAGCCAAATTTGAGTGAGTGGCGTTGCTAGCTGAACATGGGGTGGCAGTGCCACATATGTTTGGCCTGGCCGTCCCTGTTGCCCTAGGCAGAATCTGCCACTCTCGGCAGCTTCCTGGTATGCCTATAGCTAGAGTGTTCCCTGTTTCTCACAAAGGGCCTCGCAGCATTTGGTCTGTGTTTGTGTAACCACCAAAAATGTGTTCCTATAGCCTCATCCTAGGTTTTGTGGGACTTGGGTCAAATAATGAAAAAAATATTGTGATGCTCTGAACAGAGGGGAGAGATGATCTGGTTCAGGTGGTAGCATGGCAGGTATAGGGGAAACCTGAGATTCTTGCTTCTCAAGTCAGTGGGTAGCTTTCACAATTTGCTAGATAGTGGTTTGGTTGGGAAGAGTACCGGAAATCAAAGTGTGTAAGCAACACAGCTGTTCATGGCCAAACGAAGGGGGAAAGATGATTTTCCCTGATTGGCAAAAAGTTAAAAATCTAGCCCTTTTGTGCAGAATATTCTGCTATTGCAAATACATCTTTACAAAGTAAAATCTGCTACCTCTTATCTCCACCCTCATACACAACTCCCTTATTCTCTTCAGCTGTACACCTGGGTCCCCTGGGCATGTAGGCTCCTTGGACCTGAGCCCGAAGAAAACAAGCCCATAAACCAGGGATAGGCAACCTATGGCAATGTGCTGAAGGCAGCACGCAAGCTGGTTTTCAGTGGCACTCACACTGCCCAGGTCCTGGCCACTGGTCTGGGGGACTCTGCGTTTTAATTTAATTTTAAATGAAACTTCTTAAAGATTTTAAAAACCTTATTTACTTTATATACAACAATAGTTTAGTTATATATTACAGACTTATAGAAAGAGACCTTCTAAAAACATTAAAATGTATTACTGGCACACAAACCTTAAATTACAGTGAATAAATGAAGACTCGGCATACCACTTCTGAAAGGTTGCCGACACCTGCCATAAAGTCATGTGACATTGCAGGGAACGGTAAGTAAAGATTCATTCTTTTCCATCTTATTATTTAACATTTATTATTTGTTGTGCTTGACAATATCTCTCAGTCACCACACAATGGTTTCCTGATACTTAATATGGGAAATGAGTGCTTTAGTCTCTAAGGTGCTACAAGTACTCCTCATTGTTTTTGCTTTCAAAGGGTTGACCAAGCACTTGTCTTAAGAAGCTAACGATCTTCAGACCCAACTCTGCAAAGCTCACATATGTAGGTGGACCCCTGTCCTTGTGTGAAGCCGCACTGCCTTCATAAGATGCCACTGTAGTTTCCCAGCATTCATTCTGTCTCATTTGCTAGCCAGGTAAGCAGTCTCTGAAATCACTGGGGATCTGCGTGGCTGCAGAGGACCGTCAGCATGGAGCAATTTGCAGCATCACAGTCCTTAGGGTCAAATTGTATTATCGGTTACACAGATGCATCTCCCGTTGGCTTCAATAGGATTTTCACCTGTTGGAACTGAGGGCCTAATTTGGCCCTAAATCTCTAACTCTTGTCTCTAGGAAGTGTGGCAA
The DNA here is from genome assembly GCF_011386835.1 of Chrysemys picta bellii. Classification (NCBI taxonomy): domain Eukaryota; kingdom Metazoa; phylum Chordata; order Testudines; family Emydidae; genus Chrysemys; species Chrysemys picta. The sequence goes on from NC_088795.1 coordinate 132,574,298, forward strand.
ATAACAGAAAAGGGTAACAATGAAACTAAAATGACAGTATAAAGCCTAGAATCAGGAGAACTTTATGTAATGTGAAGCTCATGCATGATAGAGACAGCTCGCCTGACCTGCACATTATTTAATGAGAGAATGAGGGATAAAAATATGTGGGAAAGAAATGCCTGTGATTTTAATTTTTAACAAAGCCTGGTGCCAACTACGCCTCACTCATTTCATGTAGGCACCTGTGTGTATTGTGCTTGCTCTTTAGCCTCTTTATTTGCTTGGTATTAGGCTGTTTGCATAGATGAACTACTTTCCCCCACTCCGTTATGTTTGTTTTTCAAATAAATGTAATGCTCATGCTGGGTGCAGGCATGAAAGCCCCTAGAGGATGAGACCCTTGATTTATCAACAGAACACAGAGAGCCCTGGCAGGGCAAATTTCCTCAGCTGACCTGCACAGAGAATATCTACAGGGAAGGGGGTAGTTCCATCTCCATGCACATTTGGTCCTTGGCATCTCTGGTCTCAACAGGGGTGCCAATTAGCTCCCAGCAGGGCAACCAGTTAGTGCTAAATGTGCTGGTGGATTTTTTGCAGTGTGGATACTTGGGGCCTAATTCTCCTCTGAAAACTCCTACTGCTGCTGTGCTGCCTACAGTTGTTGATTTGTCTAGAAAACCTTTTGCCAGCCCTTGTTCCCCTTTAAAGTAGTGGAGATATCCTATCTCCTAGAACAGGAAGGGACCTTGAAAGGTCATCAAGTCCAGCCCCCTGCCTTCACTAGCAGGACCAAGTACTGAATTTTGCTCCAGATCCCTAAGTGGCCCCCTCAAGGATTGAATTTACAACCCTGGGTTTAACAGGCCAATGCTCAAACCACTTTCCTGATCTCTATCTGGCTGGCTGTCTTCCCCTGAGCCCGCTCCTTTTGATTGTCTGTGAAGTGGCTAGCACATTCTGAAGGCTACTGCAAACAAACAAAAAAATAATCATAATCACCATAAATAATTCAGGATCACCTGGGCTAAGTTTATTATTAACAACAGTTGGCCCTTACCTAGCATGGATTTTCTTCTCAGCTTTGCAGTGTCACTGTTTTAAATATCTCTTCCTGTTCAGCAACAACAGGAAATGTCTCCATCACCTCCCCATCTATCTGCTGCCTTTGATACCATTGATTTTATATCAATCAGCTCTCTGGCTCTCCTTGATCTGTTATCTCAGCTCCTGTATTGACTGTTCCAGGTCCCTTCTTAATCAAAGTTAAATCAGTAGGTCAGGCAATGTGGTGTAGCTGATAATGCTCTAGACTGGGACTTACACGACCTGAGGCAAAATTCTCGCTCCAGTGAAGTCAGTGGACCCAGGATTTTGCCCTTGATTCTCTTCCCTGTTCTGCCTCTGACCTGCTGTATGACCTTTGGGCAAGTCCTTTTGCCTCTCTGTACCTCTGTTTTCTTTCCCCTCTGTCTGTTTTATCTTCCTAGATTGTAAGCCTTTTGGGGCAGTGCCTGTCTCTTACTACACAGTACCACAAGCATCATCTAGTCTAACCCCCTGCCAAAATGCAGAATTTGCTGTGTGCTAAAGTCCGCCAGGATGCGCGGCGAGGTCAGGTTCCCAGTTGCTTGGCCGCCCGCTGCGGCAGAGTCTGGGCTGCCTGGAGCGGCAGGGTTGGCGTCACCAACTGACCCCGCATGGCAGAGGTCCAGGATTGGGGTTGCCGCCCAGCCCCACAGAATCCGAGGTCCAGGGCTGCCACCAGGCCCCACCAGGTCAGAATCTGGGGTCGGCGTCAGGGCTTCTGGCTGGCCCTGTAGGGTCAGAGGCTGGGCGACCACCCAGCTGCCCTGACACCCGGCCCCACATGGTCAGATCCAGGGTTGGGCCTGCTGCCTGACCCCCCATCAAGGGCTCTGCTCCTGGTCCCATTCTGTGGAGGGGTGTCTGGGTGGGAGGTGCTGGGCATAAGGGTCTGTGGGAGGTTTGGGGCGCTGTGGTTCTCAACCTGTGTCCCAGGTAACACATTGTGGGCCGCATATGCATATGATAAATAGGTTGAGAACCGCTGGTCTAAACCATCCAAGACAGATGGCTACCCAGCCTTTTGAAAACCTCCAGTGAAGAAGCTTCCACAACCTCCCAAGCTTGGGCAGTGGGTGCCACCAAACGTCGGGTTGTGGGGTTTGACGGGGGAAGTTTTTGCTTTATTATGCCCCATTCAGGTTCTGGGATGGCTGAGGAGGGGTATGTGCTATTCAGCTTCCGGCATTCATCAGTAATCTCCCTGGATGCCACTTTTCTCTGGGGCGTCTTTGGGTCTGGGGAGGGGAGGTATGGTGCAGCTGCAGCTGATCTTGGTCTCTTCTGGAAGGTGTGTGTGGGGGTACCTCTGGGAACCGGGGGGGCTGGAGGGGGCTCTGGACTTCAGCTGGCCTAGGGATCCTCTGGCCAAGGGGGAGGGGCATGCTTGGGGCTCCTCCATGTGGGAGGGGAACTCATGGCTCTGGGGGGTTGTAGGGCTCCGGCCCCGGGGGTGGGGTGCTCAGGCCTCTGGCCAGCCCAGGGCTCCTCTGGGCAGGTGGGTGGGGCGCTTGGTGCTCCTCCGGGCAGGGTGCAGGGGGTCTCGGGGCTCTGGGGGTGAGGGGGGCACAGAAGGAAGGGGCAGAGCCAGGTGCTAGCCTCACTGAAGGGGGGGTCGATCCACTGTCCATGCTCCTGAGGCAGTCTGTTCCATTGTCCTACTGTTCTTAAGGTTAGGAAGTTTTTCCTCAGGTTTAATCTAAAGCTATGGCTACACTGGCGCTTTACAGCGCTGCAACTTTCTCGCTCAGGGATGTGAAAAAACACCCCCCTGAGCGCAGCAAGTTACAGTGCTATAATGCGCCAGTGTAAACAGTGCTGTAAGCTAATCCCCTTGGGGAGGTGGAGTACCTCCAGCGCTGGGAGAGCTCTCTCCCAGCACTGGCGCCGCGACCACACTCGCCCACTTCAAAGCGCTGCTGCAGGGGCGCTTTGGAGTTTCGAGTGTAGCCATGCCCTAAATCTACTATACTGTAGTTTTAACCCTTTGCCTCTTATCCAGCCCCCTGTGGCAAAAGATAACAACTTTTCTCCATCTTTTTATGGGAGACTTTCAAGTATCTGAAGACCACTATTATATCCCCCCTTAATCTTCTCTTTTCCAAGCTAAACATACCCAGTTCCTTCAGCCTTTGTTCATATAGCTGGCATTCCCTCCCTTTGATCCTCTTTGAGGATCGTCTCTGGATTCTTTCCAGTTTCTCAACATCCTTTCTATACAACGGTGACCAAAATTGGACGTAGTACTGCAGCTGAGGCCTAACCAACGCCGAGTAGAGTCGTACTATTACCTCCCGTGACTTGCATGTTCGGCCTCTGTTAGGGCAACCCAAAATTGCATTTGCTTTTTTTGCAACAGCATTGCATTGCAGACTCATGTTGAGGTTGCAATCCACCAGAACTCCTAGATCCTTCTCAGCAGTGCTTCTGCCAATCCAGTTCCCCCCATTCTGTATTTGTGCATTTTTTCTTCCCTAAGGGTAGAATCTTAAATTTCTCTTTGTTGAATTGAATTTTGTTGTCTATAATCTATATAAATTCTCCAGTTTATCAAGATCTCTCTGAATTTTAGCTTTATTCTTCAAAGTTACCCTTTGTTTTCAGTCATTTAACCAATTATATGTATACTTAATGGTAGTTCTGTCGAGCTTCTCCAGATTACTTATCACAATATCATGTGGGACTGTGTCAAAAGCCTTGCTGAAGTCCAGGTATATATATTATGTCCACCACACTCCCTCTATCCACCAAATCAGTTACCCTGTCAAAGAAGGAAATGAAGTTGTTGTGGCATGATTTGTTCTTGGTAAATTCATGTTGGCTGCTAGTGATTACCCCTTCATCCTCCAGGTATTCACAAATTGAATGTTTCATACATTGCTCTAGTAGTTTCTCACGTATCAAGGTCAGGCTGAGTGGTTTATAGTTCCCCGGCTCCTCCTTTTTGCTCTTTTTAAAGATGGGCACTATGTTAGCCCTTCTCCAGTCTTCTGGGATCTCTTCTGTTATCCGTGAGTTTGTAAATATTATTGCCAGTGACTCCAAGATTTGTTCAGTAAATTCCTTCAGTACCCTCAGGTCAATAGAATCCAGCCCTGCTGATTTGAATTCATTCAAATTGGTCAGAAGATCTCTGATGTGTTCTTTACTTATCCCAATCTGCATCCTTTGCCCTTTTATTGTCTATGGTAACTTCACTGGTTGTTCAGTCACATGATATTTTTTGAGTAACAACTAAAGGAAAGTAGGCATTGATCAGCTCTGCTTTCCTATCATCTTCCATTACCAGCTCACCTTCTCCATTGAGCAACGGACCCACACCCTTCTTCTTCTTTCTTTTTTGTCTGACATATTTGAAGAACCCCTTCTTGTTGTCTCTAACATTTCATGCCAGCTGTAACTCATTTTTTTGCCTTGGTTTTCCTGATTTTGTCCCTACACGCTAGTTCTCTTCCCATGTACATTTCCTAGACATAGCACAATGGAGTCCCAATCTCAGTTGAAATCTCATTATCATCATCAACCATCTTCATCATCTTGATCCTGATCTCTTTAAAAGAATGAAAGCAGGATTTATTTATTTATTTTTTAACAGAGACCAACATGTGTCCAAAAATCAAATAGGGAGAGATGGGCTCATGCCCTGTCCCGATTCACACAGTCTGCATTTTGCATCAGGGGCCCGAGTCAAAGCCTATTGAAATCAGTTAGTGTCTTTCCACTGATTTCAAATCAGGCCCCATGTAGACTATGTCACACCATGGTGGGGCGGGGGAGGGGTATGGTAGTAGATATGATGAACCTCCAGGGGATATATCTTTTTATCATTGTCATCATCATCAAGACATATCTCAAAGGGACATGGACTTTGTAAATAAAGTAGCTTATGTTACGCCAAGCTGTTTATCTGGCCCTCATTGATGTTGTATGTGAGCACCTCACTATCCATTTTATTACCTAGGGAGGGTGTACAATCCTCATTATTGGAGGCTTTTAAGAACAGGTAGAAAAAACACTTGCCAGGGATAGTCTAGATATATATAATCCTGCCTCAGCTCAGGAGGGATGGACTAGATGTCCTGTTGAAGTCCCTTCCGGTTGTTCATTTCTAAGATTCTAGGATTAATTAATGGACTTCATCCTCACAATAGCCCTGGGAGGTAGAGAAGTATTATACCCATTTCCATGCTGGAAAACTGAGAAACATGGCAGACTGAATGACATGTTCAAGGTCACACAAGAAGTCTGGGTCTGAGCCAGGAAATCATGCTAGGTTCGTAGGTCCTAAGCCAGTGCCTATCTGCTCAACCATTCTTCCTACAAGGGAGCAGGTGTCAGGAATGGGATATGAATCCACAATTCCAACATCCCCAGGGAAAACTGCAACCTAACTGCCAAATGTCTGTCCACTTGGACATCCCTACCTGCCTTGTACAGTACCTCAGTTCCTTGTGATGAATACTATGTATTTAATAGTAGAACCTATGCAAGTTACGTATATGTATGACTGTCCATATAAGCATGATAATAAAGTATCAAGGCACTTCTTTTAGCAACTCTAGGGAAAATTACCTAAATGATAACACAAGGGGGCAAATTCTGCTCTCATTTACCCCTTTGCAAAGAGAGAAGCAAACCCTGCTAGCATTAACTTCAGTGAAATGACTCACTTGAGTAAGGCAATCAGAGCGTGTCCCAGAATGGGGGTAAAGAAGGTTGCATGGGTAATTCTGTGATCGTTAGGTCCTATGTGTCAATGTCCTCACATTCTGGGCCTCATTCTCCTTATGTTAAACCCATGTCTTTCCAATCTCCTTGATTTTAAGGAGCATTATCATTTTATCCCCAGGTTAACGACATTCCTCAGAAATTCCTCCCATGATTGTTAGTGTTTGTAGCCTTTTATTTTATTTAAAGTGAATTTTATAATGTTGTATTACCCCACCATGGGTTCGGCTCTGGTGGCTAGAGATTCAAGTTTAATGGAGTGACAGGCCCCTCTGCAACTTGCTTCAGAGTTGCTAAAGACCAAGGGTAGAGACCACATGTATATTTGCAAGTACAAGGTTTAGTCCTTTTTACAAGTTGTATTAAAGTTACAATTAAAGTTATAATAGCCTAAGCATATAGAAATTCTAAAAAGACCTGTGGACAAGTCACAAATATAGTTATACTCACATCCTCCCTCCTAGATAGTGTTAGGGTCTGATGGGTCTCTCATGGATTGATCATCAGTTGAGGGATGGATCCTGTTGGACTTTTCTGTAGAGAGATCAATTTTCCTAATCTGGGCACCCTCTTTTAATAATGTGATTCTGACTACACCTCATTAGCATTTATGCACATAGTGCACCCTGCGGTTAGGGCATGTGTCAGAAAACTGTGACTACCGGGTATCTTGTAAGCAAAAGACTTACTCTTACTGTTAATTTTTCACACTATCACCCCCACTGGTACATCTTTTCCCATAATCTTGTGGCATAGGGTCATTCTTTGGTCACTTACTTATGGCAAGCAGTTCTTAAATTTATGGCCTAGTATGACTAAGCTAAAATCTTACAGGCCTCAGCCTGTAGGCTTTGCGTCACAGTCCTACTTACTTAGATGCCTAATACATAATTATCCCTTTTAACTACTGAACAGTCTTATACTTCTATACTCCTATAATTTAACCCTATTTAACAAACAATAATGTATATATGACATAAAATGCTACTTAATCATAACATCACACAATAAATTAACAATAAACTAAAATCATTGGTTACATATTGGAAATTGTTTACCTCAGAAACAAAGACTCCAGAATCTGTGATTGCAAAAGGAGTTATTTACACTAAAGAAAGGAATCCCACAGTATTTAAAGTTTCAAGAATAAGTTATTTTGTGTTCTTCGTGAGGAGTCTTTTTGTCCCAACATTTAAGCCTTGGTAGGTTGAGGTTACACTGGTTTCACACTGGGCTTCAGTGGAATTACTCTTGTAGTATTGGGGACTGTCTTTAAAAGTTGAGCTTCTCAGACAGAGTGTCTGGGCAAAGATCTGTGAAGCTCTTGTTTTAGCCAGCTGGGACATGGGAGAGATTTGGTGGTGGCAGAAACATACTCTAGAGCATTGACAAAAGTACAGTGGAGCATAGTCCACAGCTAGATTTTGTACATGTCAGTCTGGCGATAGAAACCCGTCCACTCTCAGACAAAATGTCGTCTGTGATTGCCAGAGCTCTAGCTCAGGATGAGACTAGCAAAAAGTTATTAGCAAAGGAAGCATATCCCCCAGCTTCTATTATCAATTTAAGGGAGCGCTTGCAATACTACCTGGGATTTTGTTTATAAGCACAAGGATGGTACTTCCTAAAGTGTAACAGAAAAATATGGTAAAAAGAGTACATGAAGGTCATTTAGGGATTGAAAAATCAAAGAGATGTGCCAGAAATGTTTCATACAGCCTCAAATGAACAGCTGTGGAAGTCGTTAAAGCTCGCTGCATATGTCCAAATACAGGCCACCTCAAGCAAAAGAGCCCATGTTCGTTGTAGTGTTAAAAACTGATGTCAGTGTGACTGGGGACTTGAAGGCATACAAAGAGAAAGATAAAACAAAACAAACAAACAAAAATCAGTATGATTTGGGGTCATGGGAGCTGCCACCACTTTATGAAAAGCAGACTTTGACTCCCTCAGGGAACAGATGGGCAGGATCTCCTGGGAGAATAGCATGAAGGGGAAAGGAGTCCAGGAGAGCTGGCTGTATTTTAAAGAATCCTTATTAAGGTTGCAGGAACAAACCATCCCGATGTGTAGAAAGAATAGTAAATATGGCAGGTGAACAGCTTGGCTAAACAGTGAAATCCTTGCTGATCTTAAACGCAAAAAAGAAGCTTACAAGAAGTGGAAGATTGGACAAATGACCAGGGAGGAGTATAAAAATATTGCTCAGGCATGCAGGAGTGAAATCAGGAAGGCCAAATCACACTTGGAGTTACAGCTAGCAAGAGATGTTAAGAGTAACAAGAAGGGTTTCTTCAGGTATGTTAGCAACAAGAAGAAAGTCAAGGAAAGTGTGGGCCCCTTACTGAATGAGGGAGGCAAACTAGTGACCGAGGATGTGGAAAAAGCTAATGTACTCAATGCTTTTTTTGCCTCTGTCTTCACGAACAAGGTCAGCTCCCAGACTGCTGCACTGGGCAGCACAACATGGGGAGAAGGTGACCAGCCCTCTGTGGAGAAAGAAGTGGTTCGGGACTATTTAGAAAAACTGGACATGCACAAGTCCATGGGGCCGGATGTGCTGCATCCGAGGGTGCTAAAGGAGTTGGCGGATGAGATTGCAGAGCCATTAGCCATTATTTTTGAAAACTCATGGCGATCGGGGGAGGTCCCGGATGACTGGAAAAAGGCTAATGTAGTGCGCATCTTTAAAAAAGGGAAGAAGGAGGATCCGGGGAACTACAGGCCAGCCAGCCTCAACTCAGTCCCTGGAAAAATCATGGAGCAGGTCCTCAAGGAATCAATTATGAAACACTTAGAGGAGAGGAAAGTGATCAGGAACAGTCAGCATGGATTCACCAAGGGGAAGTCATGCATGACTAACCTAATTGGCATCTATGATGAGATAACTGGCTCTGTGGATGAGGGGAAAGCAGTGGATGTGTTATTCCTTGACTTTAGCAAAGCTTTTGATACGGTCTCCCACAGTATTCTTGCCACCAAGTTAAAGAAGTATGGGCTGGATGAATGGACTGTAAGGTGGATAGAAAGCTGGCCAGATCGTCAGGCTCAACGGGTAGTGATCAATGGCTCCATGTCTAGTTGGCAGCCCGTTTCAAGCGGAGTGCCCCAAGGGTCGGTCCTGGGGCCGGTTTTGTTTAATATCTTTATTAATGATCTGGAGGATGGTGTGGACTGCACTCTCAGCAAGTTTGCAGATGACACTAAACTAGGAGGCGTGGTAGATACACTAGAGGGTAGGGATCGGATACAGAGGGACCTAGACAAATTAGAGGATTGGGCCAAAAAAAACCTGATGAGGTTCCACAAAGACAAGTGCAGAGTTCTGCACTTAGGACGGAAGAATCCCATGCACTGCTACAGACTAGGGACCGAATGGCTAGGTACCAGTTTTGCAGAAAAGGACCTAGGGGTCACAGTGGACGAGAAGCTGGATATGAGTCAACAGTGTGCTCTTGTTGCCAAGAAGGCTAACGGCATTTTGGGCTGTATAAGTAGGGGCATTGCCAGCAGATCGAGGAACGTGATCGTTCCCCTTTATTCGACATTGGTGAGGCCTCATCTGGAGTACTGTGTCCAGTTTTGGGCCCCACACTACAAGAAGGATGTGGAAAAATTGGAAAGAGTCCAGCGGAGGGCAACAAAAACTATTAGGGGTCTGGAGCACATGACTTATGAGGAGAGGCTGAGGGAACTGGGATTGTTTAGTCTCCAGAAGAGAAGAATGAGGGGTGATTTGATAGCAGCCTTCAACTACCTGAAGGGGGATTCCAAAGAGGATGGAGCTCGGCTGTTCTCAGTGGTGGCAGATGACAGAACAAGGAGCAATGGTCTCAAGTTGCAGTGGGGGAGGTCCAGGTTGGATATTAGGAAACACTATTTCACTAGGAGGGTGGTGAAGCACTGGAATGCGTTACCTAGGGAGGTGGTGGAGTCTCCTTCCTTGGAGGTTTTCAAGGCCCGGCTTGACAAAGCCCTGGCTGGGATGATTTAGTTGGGAATTGGTCCTGCTTTGAGCAGGGGGTTGGACTAGATGACCTCTTGAGGTCCCTTCCAACTCTGATATTCTATGATTCTATGATTCTATGAAGATTACCCCATGCACCTCTATGATGGGAACCAATGGTCACCAACAGCAGTCGAGCCACTCACAAGCGGTTGCCCAGTGGTTGTATGAGGTTTCCACCCCCAGATGGATATAGAGGAATAGGTGACACCTTCTCCAAATCCCAGAAAGGAGGGAGATAAGGGGCACTGTGTCTGCTGCTTTGGCAGAGAGAGTCTCAGACAAGCCGGTCGCACAGCAGGTTGAGACAACAGAGCCCCAGGACATGAAACAACCAGAACAAGTAGACTTGCCGCCTCCTGACAGTAGTAGTGCTGGTGATCCCAAGGGACCCCAGCAGGTCCATGCAACAGTGCAAGGCACCTCAGAGACTAATTAAGCATCATTAGCAAGTTTCATTATTAGGTTGTTTTATAAGTATTTCTAATTGCATGTTATAGTAATGTTGTTTTTTAAGTGTTATTATTATGTTTTGGTTTGGAGGGGAAGCTGTGGTATTGGGGACTGTGCCTTTAAGGACTGGGCTTGCCAAACCCAGAGTCCGGGTGGGGTACTGTGAAGCTGATATTATAATAATAATAATAATGGAGATATCCCATCTCCTAGAACTGGAAGGGACCTTGAAAGGTCATCGAGTCCAGCCCCCTGCCTTCACTAGCAGGACCAAGTACTGATTTTGCCCCAGATTCCCAAGTGGCCCCCTCAAGGATTGAACTCACAACCCTGGGTTTAGCAGGCCAATGCTCAAACCACTGAGCTATCCCTCCCCCCCATTATGCACGGCCAGAATAAAGCTGAGCTCCTGGAAGTATCTTAAGCACTGACTGATCACTGAACCCCACAAGTCCTGAGGTAACTGAGTGGAGAAACAGGCCCTCTGAAAAATTTTGGGTTTTTTTACAGATGTGTGGCATACCGTATATAAATGGATCATTGTTCCCTTTCTTCCTTTCTCTGCCTTCCCCTCTGCATAACCTGGAATTTTTTTAAAGGTACCATTTAAAAGTAAATACATAAGTAAATGAAAGAGAAAATTTAATCTGAGACGCAAGCTTTATTTTGCATGCAAGTTTAAAGCACCTGCTTGCCATGTACTCTGCTATTAAAATAAATAACTGTTCAGATGAACAATACATATTCTCAGATTTTTTTTTTAATCTAACACTTTGAATTAGAATAGTTCTTTTTGGGGAGAAATATCACCATTGTCAGGGACATTATCTGAGGAGGTGGGATCAGTGTGAAATCCAGGTCTAACACAGAGCAAACAACATTGCTGGAGGAGAAAGAATAAACAACAAACAACAAGCGGGTGAAGCCAATGCTTTGCCATATCAGAAGTGACTATCAGACAACAGTGCTGTTTGCTTCAGAATGCCTGGAGTGTCTGTCAGTTTAGAACAAGAACAAATACAACTCCATCCGATACTTGAATCTCTAGTGCTGAATCTTAAAGGACTTCACCTTGCTTCTGTTCCTCAGGCAAAAGCACAGAATGTCAAGGCATAGAAGAAGATGTACCTCCAGAAGGCTTTCTGGCCAGAGGAGAGCAAGAATCCTTGTGTGGCTGAAAAAATAGAATTGATCTTGTGCATCTCAGCCCTGAGAGTTTATCTTTCTGACTCAAGATGAGCCTGACTCAAGAAGTGCCTGGTTTGGTAGCTTTTTTCTTACAAGGTAAACATTAAGCCATTGCCACTAATTTGAATGGATGTGTTTGCTGTCTTAGTGTTCTTTTCATCATAGCCTTGGGACATTATTTTTTATTTGAGGCTGAGATATCTTATACTGTCTCCAAGTCACTGGTGAGGATGATTGCTTTCCCTTATTCAAAACACCTTGAATGGTTTATTTCTTCTGATCCTCTTATTCAACATGAATTGAAAATTATTTGGGAACTCAAATATACCAGAAATGGGCCAGATTCTCCAGGATTATCCTGGTGTAAGTACAGTATTCAGTGGAATCACACTGGAATTGGCATTGTGCAATGGAGACTTAGTCCTCTGTATGCGTCTTTATTGATTGTGCCATATGTACTGGACTAATTTTTCAGATCTTGAAATTGCTGTTCTGCTCTCCTTCCTGCAGTGAACATCACCAGGAATTCTGAGCATGTAGGGACAGCCAAATGTTGAGGTGGAGATCGGTAGGCAAATGTCCACTCCTTGTTTCAGTTGTCGCTTATGTGTTTGAGCTGCATCCTCTTTCCTTCTGAAACCTCTAAACAGCAATTAGGCAATACCATTTGGCGGCTTTGAGCATCTCAGATCTGGACAGACTTTTCATAGAGAAATCATTTCTCTGCTTTTAGTACTCACACATAATGTACTTATTAAAAGCCAAATCAGGAGTAATGCCCAAGTTTTATCTCTAAGCTGTGTTCTTAAGCTTAATGGTTTGATTCAAAAATTCCTATTTGATCCCATCCTACTAACTGTCTAGCAGAAATGACTTGGAGCCAAATTAGTTTAGCAATGAGAGGAGAGTCATGGCAGAATTCAAAGGTCATGGAGTAAGAGAGCTATTTCTATTACACTTTTTCATAATCCACTGGCGTAATCCGGCTGTATTCCATTCCTGGAAATAGTGACCATTCACAAACAATACATCTTGTCCAGTCCTCAACCCAGCTAGAATGTACGGTGCTGTCGTCAGATAGTGCTAGCTGGCAAATGGCGGGTGACCAGAGTGCCTGTTCACAGGAACAGCAACATGCCCTCATCTTGCCATGTGAAATCCTGCCCTGGACTGTATGTTTCCTGTTGCAAAAGCATCTCTTTTCACCATGGCTATACTTTCATTTTCATATATCGGGAATGCTGAATTATCACCCAATCACAAATATTTATTTGCCTGGGTACGATCATGTACTCTAACTTGTTCAGTGGATGATGACAAGGAGTCTTTACTCAGATGTCAAAATACCAAGCCAATTCAGACTAGGGATTGGTGATATGTGTCTCACAGTTTAGTCAGTGGGCATCTGGAGGAATTTTATTTCAAGCAACAGAAACACATTGGCAGAGGATGTCAGGTGGTTTGCCTGGTGGTGGCAATGGCACTAACTGTCTTGGTAGGAGTCGAGTGTTTGCTGACTCATGGTCATGATAGATGCCCAAGCCATCCTAGGATTGTGCAGGAAAGCTAAGGGTCACTTGTTTTTCAATTAACTAGGTTCTGGGAGTTAACTCTGGTTGGTGGAGCAACTGTGCCTTCCCCTTGATGTTAGGAGTGTACACATTTCTTCAGGTGTTATTTCCTCATTAACCTAAATTCCGGGACAATTCCCTGTGCCTCCTTCTGGCTTAAGTAGTGCATCCAGGCCAATCCAGGGAGAAGGCGGGGCTGGACACCTGCTCCAATGAGGAGGTTCATGGCCAGAGCTTCTAGGGGGGCCCAGTTCCATTAGGCCCCTCCAGTGCAGCCTCTAAAGAGCTGTTGGTGTCAGTCACGCTCTGGGCACTGCAAGGGGACTTGTGTGCCTGGGTTTGAGACCCATGACCCCCACTCAAAGGTTTCTTGCATCCCAACATCCCATGGACTGAAGCTCCTTAGAGTTACATTTCAAGCAGTGAAAAACTGCCTTTCATAAAAGTTAAAGCTGCATCCACTGCACTAGTAGTGATCCTATCACCAGGAGCAGCTAGGATGAATGAAACGCCTCAGTTCTTCATCCTGATAAGTTACCTCTTCATCAAGAAGCTTCGCTGTGAAAACCCAAATCCAGTTAATCGAAAATAAAAAGGCTTGCTTTTCCCTCTCCCCATTGCTAATCTGAAAAGGCTCTAAGAGGATTTAAGAGAATGTGAAATAAATTGATTTTTATACTTTCACCGGAACAAATCTAGCTACATTTCAAAATCTTTAAAGCTTACGTTCCAGTGTAATATAATCATTGTTTTTAGAACATCAGGGGAATACAAGAGAAGAATTCTTCACAATTTTTTAATCTAATGATGCTAGAAATAATAACCTGGAATCTACATCGTGCTTATTAGATTAGCCTTCATTTGCCATCACTCTGTTTCCATGGGATTTGAATGTGCACATCCTATTCATACCCTCCTGTTTACGGAAGAGAATGCTGTGTTTCTCCTCTTTGTATTCATAGTTGTTCATCCAGCACTAGATAAGACCATTCTGTTTCCATTATTCTGCCAGAACCAATTGAGAGGGGAACAAAAATCAATATACTTTATCTGGCAAGAGGAACAGAGTCACTGAAGTTTTAATGGCAGCAAATTTGACACTTATGAAATGGTTCAAATGACATTTCTAATAATGAAGAGAAACCAGCCAGTGTCTAGCAGCTTTTTGATGATCTAGCAAAATGTTCCATTATGCTAACTCAGCTGTGTAGAGCATGTTGTACCATTTAAGCATTAGGGCAATTAGGTAGAAGCATAAAAAGACATTACAACCTCAGTGGCCTTATCAAAATAAAGATAAAAATGGAAGCCATTGACATTGTCGGAGTATACTATGTCACTTGGCAGACACCTATTAAAATAATTATATGACTGCAGCCCTTCTAGGATTGTTGATGGCAACAAAAAAGAATTGGGTTCAGTTTTCTAGGGGTTTCCTTAAAGACTAAAATAACACCACTTAAGCCTTCAACCAGAAACCTGGGAAACTATACCTACCACCCTGGGTGCCCCAAAGGACAATACACCCCCCACTCGCAAGCACTAAGTAAAGGGGGTTAACACAAAGAGACCCTTATTAAGGGGCGAAAAGGGCAGACAAGAATCGACTTGGGAAAACCAGCAATTAACAAATCAACAAATCCTATGAGGTAAGACTCCCACCCCCCAAGGATCCTTAACCATAGTTCCAACCTCAGTCCTCCTGGCAACTGAGACTGGTGCTTTCTAGCCATTTCCCTCTGCCCCATTCATAGTTAGCTGTCTAGGGTTGGAGAAGTCCAAGGATGCTGGCAGGCCAATGCTGCCTGAACTACTCTGGGGGCTCTACCTCCTGAACCAGCTGAGGTGATTTCAGGTGTTATTGCTGGATAGGGAGGCCTGCACCATGCACGCTTTGGTAGGCTGCTGCTCCCTCTGCAGCTTCAGCCCAAACTGCCTCAGCCCTGCAGTGCCCATTTCCTGAATGACACTACTGCCTCTGCCCATCACCACAAAGTGGCCACTGCCTTGGGCTACCTGTCAACTCTAAGCAGCCACCACTGCCACCCTGAACCTCCACTCTCTGTCTGTTGCCTCAAAGTCACGGTCAACTCAGCACCATCCACTGTTCTGCAGCAGTCTCAGCACAGCTTTGTTAAAAGGGATCGGTGGTATCTGGGACTATTTTGCTTGCCACCAGAGAGGCACTCCCAACAGAAGGTTGGAGCTTCTAACCTTTCAAGAACCTTTATCCCCATTACATTCCTGTTACTGTCTGATCTGTAGATATCATGGGAACAACCTGTCTCATGATATTCTCAGACTTTTGCTCCTTGTTGAAAGCAGGAAGTGTAGACACAAGCAAAAATATCAAGAGTGAAAAGCTGGACTTCAGATATCAGCGAGATAAGCATGGGATAGATGATTCCAAAGCTATCCACGGTGGTGTTCTCAATATTGGCAACTATCAGAGACAGCACAGTGAATAAGAAGGACTAGTGGACAGATGCAGTATAGCAGTTCCTGTGTTCATTTGCTACAAAGGTCCCTGACCTCAAGAATTTACAATCCAACTGGACAATATACATATGCTTCATGGTGAATGAGACCCAGTGAAACATGGCATAACCATGCAGAGAAGCAGAGCACACTTCTCTTAGTTCCAATGTTTTATTACATATTTACATATATTGGGTGGGATTTTGAAGTTCACTCAGTGTTGGTCTTACTCTGCTCCCATTGAAACCACTGGAAAAACTCCCATTGCCTTCAATAGAAGCAGAATTAGGCCAATTCTGAGCATTTTCAAAACCCCCACCCACTATCTCAAATGTTTTGATTGCCAGTTGGCTGACTACCTAATGCTTCGGAGAAAGAGAGAGGTAAGACATATATGCTTTATTTAATTTTCTTTTTTTTTATTCATACAGTATTGCCTAGGGACTGACTGAGAACAGGGCTCCATTGTGTTAGAGACTGTACAAATAGAATAGAACTGGGCAAAAGTTGGAGCTGAAGGAAAAGATTATTGGATTGGAGGGGCAAGTTGAGATGCTACTGAGAATCAGAGAAGCTGAGGTGTCCCAAGATAACCAGGTTCAGGAAACACTACTACTACTACTACTAACAACACTACTATTAGCCCACAAAATCTTAAGCCCAAATAAATTTGTTAGTCTCTAAGGTGCCACAAGGACTCCTCATTGTTTTTACTACTACTTAAGGTTCACAGAAGAATGTAACTGGCCACCAAGAGAAACAGAGAAAGAGGAAGTCAAGGAGAAAGCCTGGCAGTTAGAAAACAGCCAGAGGCCGGGAGTCACAGCTACATTCTCCCTGACTGGAGACAGATGAGGATGGGCAGACTGTGGCCACCAGACAGAAGAGAACCATGACAAATTCCACACAGCTAGATGTTTCAAATCAATACCAGGTTCTCGAAAGAGAAACTTGGAGAATACCTCTCAACATCCAACAGGTCCAAAGGAACAGAGATATATGGGACACACATATGGATGACAGCTTGGCCCAATGTGTAAGAGAAGCACACAGAGAGTTCTTCAACCATCCAAGGAAGACAGATGATCCTTGTTGGAGAGTCAGTACGCAGAAGAACCAAAAGAACATTCTGTAAGGGACAGGTGGACTGTGGACAACAAGACAATGTGCTGCCTTCCTGGAGCTAAGACATGAGATGTCACTCTAAGACTGGACAGGCTTCTTAAGTCAACAGGCAAGGATCCATTCATGATGGTTCACAGTGGCACTAATGACACTGCATTGTGGGATATCTCGCAGGTAGTAGATGACTTCAGGGAATTTGGAAGAAGAAGAATGTCCAAGCAATCTTCTTTGAGATCCTTCCTTCCCCATAAAGTGATGGAAGACAGAACACAAAGGATTCTGGAAGTGAACCCCTGGCTAGGGAAGTGGTGTATGGTTGAGGGTTTCAGTTTTGTGGAATGTTAGTCCACCTTCTATGAGGAGAGGGGGATGTACATGGCCTCCACCTCAGTAGAAGGGGGACCAATCCTGGCTAGAGTAGTCAGGAGGAGGTTAAACTATTAACAAAAGAGGAGGGTAATTGGAATTGCTCATTTATGAGCATAATATGATTTTTGAGTATTACTGAAACCTGGTGGGATGATTTGTGTGATTGGAATGTTAAAATCAATAGTTATAACATATTTAGGAAGGATCAAGCAGGCAAAAGGGGAGGGGGAGTGGCGTTCTATGTCAAAAATGGCATTACCTGTTTCTGAGTCACAGATACTCAGAAGAAAACTTATCTTGAATGCTTATAGATCAATGTCTTAACAGATAAAGCACAACATGAGATATTAGTTGGTGTCAGCTCCAGATCATCAAGGATGACCACCTCCTTATGCATCCTATCTATAATATGTAGGGGGAAAAAACCCTGCATGATCACCCGGTCCTCTAAGATGCACTCTGTTAATGTGTGTGTGTGTGTGTGTGTGTGTGTGTGTGTGTGTGTGTGTTCATCTGATTCTGGGGCTGGAGGAACCCAGCCCTGGGGAACCGAGGTCCTGCAGGATAGCTCCATTGGGAGGGAACTTGCAGCAGGGAGAAGTAGAGCTCCATGTGAGAACACAAGTGACACAAGCAAGTACTTTGATAGAATTACAGAACCCTGCCCCCCAATAGAGTAAACCTAATAAATGAGCATATCCCAAAGTAACGGGCAAATCTGGTAACAAAGAGTTTTAAAAGAGCTGCTAGAGGTGCTTTCTGGACAGTTAATGTTGATTTTCAGTAAATTTGGAGTCCTGGGGAAGTTCCAAAAAGCTGGAAGAAAGCTAATGTGACTGGGTGCCTGGTGGGCCACACTGAGAATTCCACACTCAGGGCAGCCTGCAAGACATAGGGCACAGAATCCACCAAACTGGTGGTTTATTCTACAATTAGATTCACCAAACCCGTGACAAAAGTGCTTCTGTAATTCCACATTGGTTAACAAGAAGCCAAACACACCCTCCTTTAGGCATTCCAGCCCTTGGCTCTCAAAGGATCAGACACATTTCTCCTCAGGTCAATGAACATTTTAGATCTTACCCAAATACACACTTACAACCAATCCTTAATAACTATCTCTAAGGTTTATTAATAAAAGGAAAAAGAAAGAAGAGTTATACTTGGTTAAGATATCAATATACATACAAATGTATGTAAAGTCCTTATATCAGTTTCATAGCAGAGACAGTGAGGCTGCTGGGTTATAAAAGTCCTTCTGGAATCAATTCAAAGGGTTATATTTAAGGTTACAATTTAGTGATGGAGGTTGTGGAGGTAGTGGGGGGAACCCAGCAGCTCCCAGCCACCACAGTGGCAGAGGACTCCCGGAGCTGCAGGAGGCAGGGGTACCCTGCAGCTCTCAACTACTGCAGATGGTGGGGGCTCCCATAGCTCCCAGACATGGGCAGCAGGTAACCCTGGAGCTCCGACACCCAACCTATGTCGGTGGCCCCAGGAGCGCCCAACTCCCCACCACGGGTGGTTTGGGGACCTGAAGATCTCTATTTTGTCACAGATATTTTTAATAAAAGTCAGAGAGAGGTCACAGCTTCTGTGAATTTTTCTTTAATGCCCATGACCTGTCCACGACTTTTACTAAAAATATCCATGACAAAATCTTAACCTTAGTTATGTTTAAATAGGCAATTCAGGTGTCTATCAGAGTTTCTCCATGAGAATTCCAAGGTAATCCAGGTGTCTACCTGGAGACATCGGTTTTATGGCTTAGAACTTCCCTGTTAAAGTTTAAACAGACCGTAGATGAAAAGGATCAGACCCGAAACTTGCTTTATAGTTGAAGCAGGCCGGGTGCTGACACCATGTGGGCTTTGATGAAAGCGAGCCGACAGTCTGTGATCTCTATTCAATGGGTCCTTTCTTAAACAATACCTTTAGCAATAGAGATTCAAACTATCAAAATAGTTCACAGGTGGTTTAGTATATGGAATTACGAGGAGAGATTAGGACAATAATATTATTACACCACAAGTTCCATCTAAATTATAATATCCCCTTTTGATCTCTGAATGCAGTAATGAACTATTATAAGACAGGAACGGGATTTAGCATCTTCAAGCTAATTAGATCACATTTACTCTTTGATTCTCTAATAATACAGGCAAACAAGTTAACAATCCTAGTCTATTTAACATGGCTTTGATAGCTATCTACAAGGAGTGGCCCCTTTTATCATTGCAATATTCTTTTGATATGTCCTTAAGGCTTGCTTACAGGTCACCCAATTTGCTAATTGTTTAACCTTTGCTGGCCCAGTGTTACTGGGATGACCAGGGTTATCACAGGCCTGTCAACCTGACATTGATCCCAGGCAAGATAATGGAGCAACTGATACAATACTTGATTAATAAAAAATTAAAGAAAGATTTTATAATTAATGCAAATAAACATGGTAAATAGATACTGTCAAACTAACTTGATATCTTTTTTTTAATGAGATTACAAGTTTCGTAGACAAAGGTAGCAGTGTTGATATAATATACTTAGATTCCGTAAGATGTTTGGCTTTGTACCATATGATACTTTGATTAAAAAACAAGAACAATATAAAATTACCATGGCACACATTAAATGGATTAAAACCTGGTTAACTGGTAGGTCTCAAAATGTGATTGTAAATGGGGAATCATCAACAAGCAGGTGTGTTTCCAGTGGCATCCCTTATGCATTGGTTCTTGGCCCTACGCTAACATCTTTATTAATGACTTGGAAGAAAACATAAAATAATCACTGTTTAAGTTTGCAGATGACCCAAAAACTGGGGGAGTGGTAAATAATGAAGAGGATTGGTCACAAATACAGAACATTCTGAATCGTTTGGTAACCTGGGGGGTAAGCCAACAATATGTGTTTCAATACAGCTAAATGTAAGTGTAGACATCTAGGAACAAAGAATGTAGGCCATATTTAGAGGAGGAGGGACTATATCCTCGGAAGCAATGACTAAAAAAGATTTGGGCGTCGTGGTGGATGATCAGCTGAACATGAGTTCCTAGTGTGACACTATGGCCAAAAGAGCTAATGCAATCCTGTTTTATCTCTATATATAGCACTGGTGTGACTGCTCCTGGAATACTGTGTCCAGTTCTGGTGTCAACAATTCAAGGAGGATGTTGATAAATTGGAGAGGGTTCAGCAAAGAGCCACAAGATTAGAAAACTTGCCTTATAGTGATAGACTCAAGCAGCTCAACCCATTTAGCTTACCAAAGAGAAGGTTACGGGGTGACTTGATTATGGTGCATAAGTACCTACATAGGGAATAAATCATAGAATCATAGAATCACAGAATATTAGGGTTGGAAGGGACCTCAGGAGGTCATCTAGTCCAACCCCCTGCTCAAAGCAGGACCAATTCCAACTAAATCATCCCAGCCAGGGCTTTGTCAAGACGGGCCTTAAAAACCTCCAAGGAAGGAGATTCCACCACCTCCCTAGGTAACGCATTCCAGTGCTTCACCACCCTCCTAGTGAAATAGTGTTTCCTAATATCCAACCTAGACCTTCCCCACTGCAACTTGAGACCATTGCTCCTTGTTCTGTCATCTGCCACCACTGAGAACAGCCAAGCTCCATCCTCTTTGGAACCCCCCTGCAGGTAGTTGAATGCAGCTATCAAATCCCCCCTCATTCTTCTCTTCTGGAGACTAAACAATCCTAGTTCCCTCAGCCTCTCCTCATAAGTCATGTGCTCCAGACGCCTAATCATTTTTGTTGCCCTCCGCTGGACTCTTTCCAATTTTTCCACATCCTTCTTGTAGTGTGGGGCCCAAAACTGGACACAGTACTCCAGATGAGGCCTCACCATGTTGAATAAAGGGGAACGATCACGTTCCTCGATCTGCTGGCAATGCCCCTATTTATACAGCCCAAAATGCCGTTAGCCTTCTTGGCAACAAGAGCACACTGTTGATTCATATACAGCTTCTCGTCCACTGTGACCCCTAGGTCCTTTTTTGCAAAACTGCTACCTAGCCATTTGGTCCCTAGTCTGTAGCAGTGCATGGGATTCTTCCATCCTAAGTGCAGGACTCTGCACTTGTCCTTGTTGAACCTCATCAGGCTTTTTTTGGCCCAATCCTCTAATTTGTCTAGGTCCCTCTGTATCTGATCCCTACCCTCTAGTGTATCTACCACACCTCCCAGTTTAGTGTCATCTGCAAACTTGCTGAGAGTGCAGTCCATACCATCCTCCAGATCATTAATATAGATATTAAACAAAACCGGCCCCAGGACCGACCCTTGGGGCACTCCGCTTGAAACCGGCTGCCAACTAGACATGGAGCCATTGATCACTACCCATTGAGCCCGACGATCTAGCCAGCTTTCTATCCACCTTACAGTCCATTCATCCAGCCCATACTTCTTTAACTTGGTGGCAAGAATACTGTAGAAATATTTAATAATGGGATCTTTAGTCCAGTAGAGAAAGATGTAACACAATGCAATGGGTGGAAGCTGAAGCTGAAGAAATTCAGACGGGAAATAAGGCAGACATTTTTAATAGTGAGAGTAATTAGCCATTGAAACAATTCATGAAAGGTCATGGTGGATTCTCATTGCTGACAATTTTTAAATTGAGATTGGATGTTTTTCTAAAAGATCTGCTTTAGGAATTACTTTTTGGGAAGTTCAACTGGCCTGTGTTATAAAGGAAGTCAAACTAGATGATCGCAGTGGTCCCTTCTGTCCTTGGAATCTATGAATCTATGAAAATGTGTCAACTTAAACTTTTTTGTTGACTAATGCAGATTTGGTGACACCAACATGTTTTTCAAATTCATGTAGATTTTACCAAATTTTTCAGTGGAAAAAAATCCAAAAAGTTTAATTTTGGCATTTTGAAACAAAATGTTTAGATTGTTTGTGACAAAATGGTCAAAATTTAAACTTTTTTTTTAACACAAAATGATTTTTTTTTTACTTTTCAGTTCTCTGGAAATTAAAAACAAAAGTTTTTGGTTTGATCGAATGGACATTTTTTTTTAAATGGCCAGTGAACAGAAACATCCGTTATTCCCCCTGCTCTAAACTAGACTAATAACCCAAGGAGTCAAGTTTCAGAGGGGTAGCCATGTTAGTCTGGATCTGTAAAAAGCAACAAAGAGTCCTGTGGCACCTTTTAGACTAACAGACATATTGGAGCATAAGCTTTCATGGGTGAATACCAACTTTGTCAGACGTCTGACGAAGGGGGTATTCACCCACGAAAGCTTATGCTCCAATACGTCTGTTAGTCTATAAGGTGCCACAGGACTCTTTGTTGCTTTTAACCCAAGGAGCTTACACTTTAAATGGAGAAGACAGACAAATGGTGGTGGAAGAAGGAATTAAACATACAAGCAGAGTAAACAATGTGATGGCTGCAAATACCATGATAGTGTAACCCACACACCTCCTGGATGTGCTGCTCTGTCCCCCACTAGTGGCCACTTAGAAATTAATGAGTCTGCTACAACCTTAGTTAAGAGCCATGTGGCTTCTAGCTCATGCAAGAGAGGCTCATGCATTTAGCTCCAAAAGTCCCCGGTTCAATCCCGCCTGCCGAACTCTGGAATCTGTCTGTTTTACATTAGCACCATGATTTTGGAGGTGGGGAAAGTTGACTGGCAGGTAGTTAGGAGGGGATTAGCTAAACAGAGGGACAAAGGAGTGGAGACACATTGCAAGAAGGGAGTGAAGTGACAGATCAGCGGAGAAAGAAGCAGGGCATCGGGGGCAGGTCTGAAGTGAGGCTGAGGTGAAGAAACTGTGAGCACAGGAGAGAGGTTAGAGCCAACAGCCAATCAGCACAGGGGAGAGCACAGTCCAGTGTGACAGGTGTAGAAAGCCAGCTGATGACATAATCGGTGTCTATCCAGCCCTGTATCCTGTCCTCTGACAGTGGCCAGTGCCAGCTGCCCCACAGGGAATGAACAAAACAGGCAATCACTGAGTGATCCATCCCCTTTTGTCCACTCCCAGCCTCCAGTACTCAGAAGCCAGAGAGCATGGGGCTGCATCCCTGACCATCCTAGCTAATAGGCATTAATGCAGACATGGGATTATTGTCTCAAGACTATTAATACAGACATAAATATTGCAGTTCTTAGTCATCACTCCTCAGTCAGTCCAATGGCAATTTTGACTGAGCAATGACTGCAGGATTTGTCCCAAAGGAAAATAAATCAAGTTAAATTATATACTAACAATGAACTGATCTTTGGGCAAAAGCTCAGGACTCCTACTGCCAGGTGTCAACTCACACACTTACCAATTTCTCTAGAAAGGCCCTGAGCCTTCAAATGGCTCCATATAGATGGATCTCTGAGCCCACTCAGAGCCAGTAGCCCAAATTTAAAACAGGCCTCAATTGTGTCTTTAGATACATGAACTAAATTACATCCTCACTTCCATCCTATGTGGTTCAGTTGACTCTGCCCCATCTGTTGCACTCCTATGGACTTCCTATCCAAGCCTGTATCTCAAGGCAGAATTTGACTCCTAGTAAACTAATATTTTGCCTCAGGATGAAAAATGCAGCATGGATTTTGCTCTGAAGTTATTGTCCCAAGCAATATTCTTTAACTGGGTCACTTGTGAGGTTCCACACTGTATTCTCCTTGAAGCTAAAGCAAGTGTCAAGAGCTGAGCCAGTCAATCATTGATTATAATCAGCACACCTGTCTAATCAGAACTGCAGCCTTGCATTTCTCGCCCTGTGTTTGGAGATGGCTCTGAAGATCTTTCTCCTCTTACATTTTATTCGGTTCCTTGTACATTTCAGTGGTTTATTTTTGCAAATTACATAAGGACAAATGAGAAAAGGACATTTACGTAGGACATTCCGGGCAGGATGCTGCAGAGCTACAAAGTGAGATTGTGAGAAATTCCACTTTGCGGAGATTCAGAGGAAAACATTTCCATGTGTCTCCTCTCAGTCCTTTTATCTGTAGCAAAGTCCATGGAGTGAGAACATGGTTGTTGATTTTCTTTCATGTGATGCATGGCTCTGTAGTTGGATTTCATGATCTTCTTTAAAAAAAAATCATAAGGCAAACTGTAAAGTGGATGACAATATACTATTAAGATGATATTTTAAAAACAAAAACCAAGGATGCTCAGATTTGTTGGGCATATATATGGTGTGGTTTCTTATGCCTGATCTCTTTGCAGTGTTGTAGCCATGTTGGTCCCAGGATATTAGAGAGACTAAATGAGGTAAGCTAATACCTTTTATTGGACCAACTTCTGTTGGTGAGAGAGACAAACTTTCATGCTACACAAAGTTTTTCTTCATAGTCTCTTAGTGTTCTTCATAGTGTTAACTTCTTATGCTAAACCATCTGTTCAACCTTGTATTTATCTTGATATTTGGTGTACCTTTCCTGAAGAAGAGATCTGTGTAGCTCAAAAGCTTGTCTCTTTCACCAAAAAAAGTTGGTCCAATCAAAAAATATTACCTCACCCACCTTGTCTACCTGATCTCTTAGCATTTGACTAAGCTACACTGTTTAAGCTCAGTGAGAAATATGATTCATTCTAGTTAGGCTTAAACAGTTTATTTTAGCCTTTATTATAGAGCCCTGCAAATCGACAGATATCTGCTTTATATCCACAAATGAGGATATAGTTGTATTGTTTACCATCTTTCAGGATTGCAGATTGTATCTGCACAGGGTTCTAAAAGTGAGATAGGGTGCTGGTGTGGGTATGGATCCAGACACATATAAAAGGTGGAGTGTGGATGGCAGGTCAGATACAAGATAGTTATCGTGGATGCGGATCAGATTCAGATGCAAATTTTTGTATCCACGCAGGGCTCTAATTCTTGACTTTTAAAGATAATGGTATTATCGCCTATAAGTTACATATCCATGCAAAGAGACAAGGTGGATGAGGTAATATCTTTCATTGGACCAACTTCTGTTGGTGAGAGAGAAAAGCTTTCGAGCTATATATCCTGGAACTGACACAGCTATAAAAAACACTGCACACCATTTAGCAGTCAGTCTCCTGAATGGGCTGAGTCAAAGAGAGCATAATACACCAGTCCTCTGCCACCAGCACTGTCTCCCTGCTCACTACCAGATTTGTATAAACGTCTTGGTACTGGTCTGTAAACATCTTAAAGGGACATGTCCATATTTTTTCAAGGACTGACTATTATTCTGGACTCTGCTCAGACATCTCCAGTCATCTGGCATTGAGGTCCGGAAAGAATTTCCCCCTCTTGATCAGCAGGGGATAAGCTGAGCTATTTGACTTTGTCTGAAACACTAGTTACAGCGTCTGCCAGACAAGATGGATCAATTATTTGACGCAGGATAGTAAATCTCGATGCCTGTTTCCTGGGAGATAATCAATGCTGTTGAAAAGCAATACTGCAGTATGTACAGAAATTAAACTGGGTACCCCGGGAGCTGAATGGCTCACTAGATCATTGGTCAGTCAAATCATTTTGCTAAATAGCCTTCAAATTAGCAGAAAATTATCAATTACAGAGGCACTGTGGGGATCAGATTAGCACACTGATGTCTCTTTTTATATAATTATGTGAAAAAGAGAAAAAAATACTTTGTGCAATAATACATGGGGCTTCTGTTGATTGATATGTACAACTGTGGGCTATCCAGCGACTTGTAGTTCAACCACAAGCTTACGGGCTTGGTGCAGGGTTTGTTGGATGAAATTCTAAGGGTCTGTGTTATGGAGGAGCTTAGGTTAGATGATCACAATGATCCCATCTTGCCTTAGAAATTAATTAATCTACGCTTAACCTTCCTTATACCCATAACTGAGCTATTGAGATCTTGGGTCCAAGTGTCAGGACTAAGCTACTCTATGTGCACCTTACTTCACCCCAGAGCAGATGGATGGAGATGAATGAGAAATGGTCTGAGCCTTGAGTCTACCTCCCCATCTCACTGCCCAGCACAAATGAACCACAGTGAGAGAACGTGTGTGCTAAGGAGGGGGGTGAAAGAGGGAAGCAGTAAATTATCACCCCCAAGAGCAAGAAAGAAACAAGGGAGGAACTGAGAGTCAGAAGCACGTCTCTGAGCTGCTGTGCCTCCCAGGGCTTCTGCTGGGGAAATGCAACTCTCGGCTGTGTCTAAAGTCACACTGTAGCCCATACATAGTATCTGCCCATTGGAGAATGCTAACCTTATGCTATTCATGTACTTGGGCATGTGTTTTAATGGCCAATGTAGGACAAAAAGTCACTTCCCATGCATTGTATCACCTAGAATTTTTCTGCTTCCAGTGACAACAATTCTGATTATTCCAAAGCAGGGTGAGGGCATTTTGGCATTCACACCCTTCTAGTTCAGTAGTAGATGCTAAACTTGACATCAGAGTTGTAGCCCTAATAACCATTTACACGGAAACTTTTGTAAGAGGCTATCCTTACTGGGCACCTCCATTCTTAAAAGGTCACTCAAAATATCCCCCGTCTTGAGTACAGTTCTACTCCACCTTTACGAGGATAGCCTCTCTTTTGTGCAACTTATTGGTCATTTCTCTGGAGTGGGCTCTTAAGGCCGCTTTCCCCATAGTTTGGATTTTCCTTGGAAATGGCAGCATGTATCTGTGTCAGACATATGGAAGAGCTGCCTGTTATTCTATCAAGTTGGATATTATTGTCAAATCAGCATAAATGAACAGAATGCCTTGCAGACACATAAGGACACACAGGGTGTGTCTATTTAGGGGAGTGTTAACCCACAGCTTTTTGATGTGCGTCAGGTGACTTGCAATACGCGAGTTGCACCCATATTGTGCAGATGGAACACCAGTTCTGTTTTCAATTTGAATGGTGTGAACATACCATAGCAGTTTGCTGCAAGCTGAGGACATAGTGTTCTCCACTGTATCCGATGGTCCTTTGCTTCATTTGAGAGCAGCTTGCATCCTGTGATTGTGGGGAGCCAGGTAGGTTCAGGGGGTTTTGTTTGTTTTTAATTGCCATGTTTCAGCTGAGTCTGCCCTA
This sequence comes from Chrysemys picta bellii, assembly GCF_011386835.1. Classification (NCBI taxonomy): domain Eukaryota; kingdom Metazoa; phylum Chordata; order Testudines; family Emydidae; genus Chrysemys; species Chrysemys picta. The sequence continues at coordinate 132,601,316 of NC_088795.1, forward strand.
TGCTTACTTTCTGGCCTGGCTCATGTCATTTTCAAATTGCTCTCAGCCAGCATGGCCCTAACAATGCTCCATGCCACTATGGTGACAAGTATGAATAGAGACAGGCTGCTTGGGCTTCATTACAGCAGTCCAGAGCCAGGCAAATTCTGCACTGGACTTTACCTGTTGCACCACCAAGCACAGGATGCAGGAGCAGGAGACTGTCCGACAGCAGCAGCAGCTCCTCCACCAGCAGGTGGCTTCTGCACAGCAGTAGCAGCAGAAGAACAGGAGGGACACTGAGCTGTCGGGACAACAGAGCGCCGAATTTGTAAACAGAAAGGGGGTATTTCTCCATCGTGCTCAAAGAACTGCAGCAGGTTTACAGAGGATGGTCTGATACGGTCCACACTATACTAGGATCTTTTGGAACTCACTGCTATTTAAATTAATGGATTAAGGACTGTTTCCCCCAAGAATACTGTGGACATTGATGATGTGGAGAATGGCCTGTTTATTCTGGGAGCCCCGGCTGATTCCCTGATGCCCTGGCTAATGGAACTATACACAGGCGGCTTGGATAGAAGGAAGAAACATTTTAACAGTCACCTCAATAGTTGAAGAATGGGAGTCGAGTGTGCATTTGGCCATGTGAAAGGCAGATGGCGCTGTTTATGGACTATGTTGCAAGAGGCAGAAAAAACAATGCTCCAACCACTGTGACAGAATGTTGTGTTTTGCACAATATGTGTGAGACCAAGAGGGAAAGCCTTGTGAAGAGGTTGAGAGGGTGACTTGCTCGGAAGTTCAAGCAACCAGCAAGGCATCCCATAGAGACACAAAGACCCATGGGAATGCTGTCAGGGATAGTTACTGTTCATAGTTTGAGTCTGACAGCTGAACATGTTAGCCCATGGGGGGATGCTGGGATGCAGACACTGAGAGCACTGGGGTACTGTGTGTGGGTGGTTGAAATTTAACATTTGCTTTTGTGAACACCCCATGAATTATTTCAACTGTATTGCAAAGATTCTCTGTGTTAAAGGCAATGGTGACCCATAATGGATGTCCTGTGAATGGTTGTATTATGAAACAACAATAAAGAAAAGTTTTAATAGAAGCAGCAGAAAAATAATGTCTTTGTATTTGGAAATGCAGTTTAACAAACCAATCCGCTTAAGTATCAAACTATACACAGACCTTTAGTTACTTCCACTCTGCAAATGAAATCTAAAGTGCAACAATAACAAATGTACCAAGTACACCATAATGGGGCGGAGTTAAAAGTGAGTATTCTCCTTGCCTCTGGCTCTTCTTGTTTACATGGGTTCTGGAGTTCAGTGCTTTGACTCAACATTTTCAGGGGCTTTGCAAGGCTCCAAAGTTCTGTTTCCCAGGTGCGAGAGTTCTCAGTGCCCAGAGGTTGGACCTAAGAGGTGAATGGAACTGCTGAGAATGCAGCTGGGGGGGGGGGGTGCAGAGGTTAGACGTTTATACTGATTCCAGTAGCCAGAATTGTCCAGGGGAAAGGAAATGACAGGATCCCAAATTACGAGACTGTAGGGTCTGCTGGCCTAGCAGAAGTATGTTTTACAGGCGGGCATTCTGGTTCAAGAAAGCATCTTTTTGTCATTTTCCATGCTCTCCTTCACCACTCTCCTTCGCCACAGCCATGCTTTCCCCGGCCACTGCAAAACTGTCCTAGGCCACTGCCACAATCTCCTGAGAAAGCTGCAATTCTTTCTCCTGCTGGGTCCTCGTCTTCATGTGTAGCCTCTATCTCTGAGCCAAGCTGGTTTTCCTCCGTGACAGTCATGAGTTCTGCAAACATGTTGTTGCAAGTCTTCCTTTTTCTCCCCCTCAGGTGGGCAGGCCTGTCAGCTGTGACATCTTTGAAGGTTTGGCTGTTGCTTGTGTTCTGCCTGGGGGAGTAGGGAACAAAAAACCCCAGTTGCTTATTATTTCATATCACAGGCAAGTCATGATAGCTTTTTTAGTATGTATATGTGACCTTTCCTCCCTGGGACTCTTCCCATTTTAGGGGGAAATTCAGAGATGGTAAATGGACTGCACATACAGAGGGTGCTGGATGCATTTGGATTTCAGTTTACTCTATCTTCTTTCATGCTGTTAGTGGCAGGGTGGTCAGAGCTATGTTCCAGTTTGATTTTCAGTTTTGTTTGTGCACTGGAGGACTTATTATGGGGTCTGAGGTGTAAAGTGGGGTGGTCGTGGGCAGCAAAAATGGATAGTAATCCACTCGACATCCCCGTTAGGCTGTCCTAACTCTTAATGATGTTACTCTGAGGCAGGTGTCATGGCTTGGTCAAGGGTGGCCAGACCTAATAGTCAGAGCCAGAGTCCACAGTCAGAAGAGTTTAGGAGTTAGCTGGGTCAGAAGCAGGAGACAAATTAAGAATCAGAACCATGAGTCAGGAACCAGAGTCAAGCCTGGTCAGGATACCGGGAGTTTGGAATCAGGAGACAAACTGGAGGTCAGAACCACAAGTCAGAGGCCAGGAGTTATGCTGGGTCAAGATGCCAGGAAATCCAGGAGCAGGAAGCACAAGGCATGCAGTCCAGAACAGGGTGGAGCCTAGTTGTTCAGACAGTTTCCTGTGCCTGCTGCTGGCTTAAGTAGGGTCAGCCAGTCAATCAGCTGCTTCGGGACTCCACTAATAGGACTTCAGGGATGGAGCCTCAAAATGGGGCATGGCCATGGAGCTACACCCTATGTTGTGCAAAAACAGAACTGAGCAATATCTCAGTCTTAAGCTCGGCTATATCGCCCTGGCAAGCATGGAGAAAGTGCAGAGAAAAACAGATAGCGCCCTGCACTGATTGCCAACTACAACGTGTTGAAGGGCCTTGTACATCAGCAGGGAGCAGCACTGTTTGTGTCTTGACCCTGCGTGCAATGTGCAGTCATACCTCATGTAGGGTTACCATATTTCAGCGAGCAAAAAAGAGGACGGGAGGAGCCCCGCCCTAGCCCCGCCCCTCCCACTTCCCGCCCCCCCCTGACCTCCCAACCCTCCCCCCGTTCCTTGTCCCCTGACTACCCCCTCCTGGGACCCCTGCCCCTAACTGCCCCCCAGGACTATCTAAGCCTCCCTGCCTCTTGTCCCCTGACTGCCCCAACCTTTATCCACACCCCCACCCCCAGACAGACCCCTGGGACTCCCACGCCCCATCCAACCACTCCCCACCCACTGACAGCCCCCCCCCAGAACTCCCAACCCATCTAAACCCCTCTGCTCCCTGTCCCCTGACTGCTCCGATCCCTCTCCGCACTCCTGCCCCCTGACAGCCCCCCCCAGAACTCCCAACCCATCTAAACCCCTCTGCTCCCTGTCCCCTGACTGCTCCGATCCCTCTCTCCACTCCTGCCCCCTGACAGCTTCCCCCCAGAACTCCCAGCCCCCTACCCCCCCCGCTCCTTGTCCCCTAACTGCCCCCTCCTAAGACCCCCCCCAACTGCCCCCCAGGACCCTACCCCCTACCTGTACCCTGACTGCCCAAAACTTTCTCCACTCCCCCCAAAAAGCCCCCCACGTTTCTTGACCTCCACCTCCAGAACCTTCCTGCCCCCTGACCTCCTTACCCTGCTGCTCAGAACAGAGTGTTGGGCTCTGTGCAGCCGAGCCGGACACGTGGCTGAGCTCCCCTGCACAACAAAACCCGGTCTGGCCCTGCACAACAAAACCTGGTCTGGCCCTGCACAGTGCTGCCGGACTGGGCTGCAAGGGAGCTGCTGGCTCAGAATGCAGGGCGGATCCGGCTCCTCTACAGCTGCTCCTGAGTCCAGCCCGGGACTTCCCTGCAGCCCTCCCAGCCACTCTCTGCTAATCCCGGACATTGTGAGTGCTTTACAAATTCCCCCCGGACGCTATTTTTAGCACACAAAAGGAGGACATGTCCGGGGAAATCCGGACGTATGGTAACCCTACCTCATGTAAGGCATGAAAACTAACCAAACTGCTTTTCCTGCCAGTACTGTCTCAATAAATGGTTGAATTTTGCACCAATGAATGCTTTTGTTATTCAAATCTGATGCGGGAGGGGGACTACAGACTGTGACTGCAACCTGCGGGCAGGTGCCATTTTGAAACAGCAAAAAGGGGATGTGTGTGCGGGGGGAGGGGAGAAAGAGATGCTCGTAGCTCACATCCACCAACAGTAATAAATTGTAAGGCTACATACCTACATGCTGAAGTTCCCTGCAGCAGATCTGACTTTTCGGTCCCAGCCTGGGTTTCTGGGTGGAACTTGGGCAGTGCATTAATTAGGATCCGTTGTGACAGGGCAGGACTGGGGCTGGCTTTCCAGCTCATTGATGTCAGGGTCCTGAGTCCTGGTTCTCAGGGAGCAGCTCCTCTCCAGAATCCTAGTGCGTATCCTCTAATGGGTCAAGCAAGTCATCCTCAGTGTGGGGAGAGTGTGGGAAATGTGTAGAGTCCTGTTCAAGTCATCAAAAAATGGACAGGTTACATGTTCTCTGCCAGATTGTCTCCTTTTATCCCTCTTTCAATGTACTTTCTCCTGAGCTGTTTGCTCTTTTTCTAGCACTGGTCAGCATCCTGGTAATGACTCCGCGTGGACATCTGCTTTGCAATGTCCACAAAAAGGTCCTTACTCCATTGGCTCACAACAAGAGTTTTCTCAACCAATGCTTCTCCCCAGAAGGTAAAGAGGTCCAGGGTCTCAGCATGACTCCAGGCAGCTATGCAAGGCATGTTGTGGGGCTTCTGGAGTGTGATTGTATTTGTGTCAACAGAACACTGATATACTGGGACCCAGAAGCAATGGAAAAAATCTGACTCCACACTGCCTTTTAAGGGGAGGGGGTGGGAATGGTCATCCTGGAAACTTGACACCAGTGCAGGGAGGACACATGAGGAAATAGACTGGTCAGTAAGGGCTGATCTACAAAGCTCCATGGAAAAGCCATTGGAATCATGCAAAACAAACAAACAAACAAACAGTGTACACCAATTGCATGCACACGAACAAAAGACCAAACTATTTCAATTTGAAGGAAGCCTAGTCCACTTTGCAAGAGGACTCTAAAGTTCCCAATAAATGCAGTTAGTGTGCAGGGTTGGGTTGGTTCATGTGTGGGAAAGCATTTTCAAACTGGATTAACTCTATTTGTTTTGGTTCAAACCCCCAGTGTAGGCAAGCACCTTTTGTAGGCCTTGTTAGACTTGTACATTCTAATATTGTCAGTTAGCCAAGAGCATCTTTCTTTCAAGTAAGTGCAGCCTCTGTATTTCAGGAACCCAGAGTGAAACCATGAGTATAAAGTTTAAGGCATAACTCTTTATTAGATACATGACAAAGTGGCTCTTACAAACTCTGAGTATAAGGACCCTGAGGGTATGCCTTCATCATGTGAGAGGCCTCTCACAGTGGGATGTCCGTCCGTGAGTACACATGACTAATTGTAAAGATACTACCACAATACACTACAGGAGTCACTTGGAATAGGAAAGTCTAGAGATGACAAATGCATTCACCATTGTGGCCAGGGGAATAAACAGGGTCATCTTCACAGCCAGAGATAGAAGGAACTGTTGTTGACTGCACTATTTGAGCATCTAACAACTGCAGTGGATGCAGTCAATCAAACATAACACTAAGAGTATGACCTGTCATAACTACACAGGGGACATTTCAGTTCCATGACCCTGCTTGGAGCTAGTCAGGGACAGATTAAACATAAAAGTAATACGTGCACAGAGGCATGGGCACACATGGCCACACACACAAAAACAACAACAGCAAAACCCCCAACAGAATAAAATCGCTAATACCATTAGAGCTGGTTGGAAAAAAACATTTTTGAATTTTATTTTATTTTTTTCAAAAATTGAAATATTTTGACCAGTTCTTATTTGAAGTATGTCCCATTTTTCAGTGAACTGGAATCGACCAATTTTTCAGTGCCAATAAATATTTCTCTCTCTCTGAGGTACTTAACAGGCCCCCATCGCCACTGTATCCGAGTGGCTCAAAATCTATAACGTAGTTACCCTCAGAACATCCGTGTAGGCTAAAAGAGTGGTGCTATCCCCATTTTACAGATGAGGAACTGAGGCACAGACAGACAAAAGCAATGTCCACACTGTGAACGGGAGGTATAATTTCCAGCTTGAGGAGACACATGGGGGCTAGCTGCGATGGAGTGAGAGCACTACAAATAGAAGAGCAGCTGTGGCGACATGAACAGCAGGAGGGGCTAGCTGTCTAAGGACATATCTAGCGTCCTGGATGGAATCGTACTTGGGACAGTTAGCCCCTCCCAACACACACACCACTATGGCTGCCCTTCTATTTTTAGCGCAATAGCGTGACAAGAGATAGTGCAGGTATGTCTCCTTGAGCTAGAAATTACTCCTCCAGCTAAAAGTGTAGACATGCTGTCATAGGGCATGACTGCCCTATAGCACACCCTGCTGCATTAGAGTGGCACTGCAGGTATTCCCAGCCTCAGTTTCCCTTCTCGGGAAGCCAATAACTCCACTTAAGGCTCTCTTGATGCTTGACTCAGTAATACCTTCCTTGGGGCTGGTTTATTATAAAACCTCCTACAAAAGGGTCCATAACAAGAAGTCCCAAAGAAACAAAAGTGCCTTCTAGCTATCAGGGTTCCTCAGAAGCCTGCCCTTTAAGGTCTGCTCCCAATCCCCTCAGGGTTATCTCACAGTCTCTAAGTCTCACCTTCTGGCAGCTCTCCTCCTGGAGCAGGCTAATTCAAGCAATTATTGTCCCTTTCCTCCTGGAGCTGGGTTGCAATTCAGCCCACAGTAGGGTCTTAATCAGCGTCAGCCTCAGCTGGCCCCTGTAGGTATGTCTCCAGGCTGTGGCAGCAAGCTTCCCAGGTTGGGTCACAGAGTTGGGTTCATAGGGCTTGCATTACTGCTCTAAAACTAGCCGTGTAGCCAGCTGCGGCTCAGGCTGGAGCTCGGTTTCTGAACCCTAGGGAGGGGGTTGGGCTTGAGAGCCCACGCTGCAGTCCAAGCTGCAACTTCAAAGCTATTCTTAGAGCAGTAGTGCAAGCCTGAGAAACTCGACCTGGGCTGGGAGGCTCGCTTCCACAGGCTGTGCAGAAATACCCACGTAGTCCTCAGGCTCGGAAGGTTTGGCTTCTGCTGCTGTATGTCCTGATATGAGGAGGGGGCAGCAGCATTTATTCTGGGCCCCCTCTCCCAGCTCATCCCCAATTGGTTGGATGAAAGGGGAGCCTTGTCCTGCCTTCTCTGCAAGGCTCCTGGCCCTTAGAGAAACAGTAATGGGATTGCCTCCCAAACATGTCTTACTTCCAGGACTGCTTCCTCTTTCCCAAACTCTCCCAGATCTTTTTATCTACAGTTGGACCTTTCAACCTTTCAAGAGACATGTCAGGCAGTGGGATGGATTGACCATTAGGCAGTACTGCCCTTATGGCATGGACTACACCATCACATGTACTGTAAGTGACCCATCCAAGATCACACTAGAAGTCCATGCTGGACTCTCCCAAGTCCTAGGGTGAACACTGGACTATTCTTCTAGAAAATCTTTTGACTTCATTATTTTTTCTCTTTCCTTTAACACTTTGGGATGAGCGCAATCACTTTTTGAAGCTGTGATAGTGAGATACTAACCGTAGTTGCTAATGCCTGGTGTACCAGTAGAGGCTAGTGCTGTGAAAGCACCCCCTACTGCTCCAAACTCCAACTTCTCTCAGCACCGCTAACCAACTGTGCCATGTTGTGTATTTCACAGTGCAGAGAACTCCAGGGGTGAAATAGCTGTAATACTATATGCAGTGATGCACTTATACACAAAGTTTTTGTTCCATGACTGGTATAATGAATGAACTGTGGAATCCAAACAATATACTATTCTTCTATCTTGTCAGGTGACATTCTGTTTCACAAAAACAACAAGGAGTCTGGTTTCACAGTGTGGGAATATGGCTAGAACTAAGCACTGGATGCTGTAGAGACGATGACATTAATTTACTTGTGTCCAACTGAGGTTTGAATGCAAAACTCCAGTAACAAAAAACTAGTTCATTAATTTAGCCTCCTGTAGGCAGTAACTACCAAGACACCACTATGATGAGCACAGTATGAATGCCTAGATAATAGATTGGCTAGATAGTATTGACGAACTACATTTTACCAGTCGAGAAAGAATAATAATATGTGGCTGTGCATACCTTTCCATTCACATCAATGAAATGTCTCCAGTCAATCATTTTCTGCATTCCTTTTGCTATTACTTCAGTTCACTCATTCTCAAATCATAATTCTGTGATTGAGGCAATACAGTCCTCTATTTCGCACAGGCTTGGTGGTGGTATTACAAATCACCAACATGAAAATAGCAGAATCCTGGAAATACAGTTCAACTCAAATATATCGATGCTAGAGAATGTGGCCAAACCAAACCAAAACCTTGGCTCCAAATGTGACAACTGCTATTTTGGCCAACACACAGGGATTAAACTGGGAATCTCTAGAGCTAAAAGCATGAGCTAAAGATTGTTAGTGGGGACCATGACAGACTCATAACCTTTGTGGATTGGCACAGAGGGTCACCTATTATACACACTCACCTGTCGGTTACACAAACACCCAGGAAAAAATGATAGTCATTTCAATAACGATTTCAATAATGTTTTTTATTTTAAAAAAATAAATATTTTTATACCAATTTGGGAGGGAAAATAGTTTTTTTAATTGAAAAAAGTATATTTGGGATCCTGAAACATATGAGTCAAATTTGGGAAAACTTGGTGAAAAGTTTCAGTGGAATTTTTTTTTCATTTATGTAAGCAGGGGAATGGCTCCGCTATTGTGGGGAATTTTTTTGGCTTCTGTACTACCCTGATGTAATCGGATGGCAAAAGTATCTGAGTACCAGCCCCATCTACCTTTATCCAGATGCCTGCCTGAATTGGAGGACTTCTCTTTCTATATCGCGTGTGGCGGAGTCCTTCCAAACCAGACTTCAACATCCATGACGCAGAGAGACCATGGGACTCCCATGATGTACCTCCTCCTCTCACCAAGAGAGAAGGCCATCATGGGAGATGTAGTCTGGTGGGGGAGCCTGGCATAGAAACAGAATGGGAAAATGAGGCACCCACATTTCTCCTATGAGGTACCACAGCAGAATTTTCCAATCAAAATAGTTTTGTAGCTTGGAACAAAGTTGAATTGTTTTGGATTTCAGATGAAATATTTCATTTGTATCTAGTGGGGTCCTGCAGAATATGGTTCTAGTCAATCTTTTCTTTAATGAGTTGGATAATAGAGTGGAGAGTATGCTTATGAAATTTACAGGTAACACCAAGCTGGGAGAGGGTGCAAGTACTTTGGAGGATAGAATTAGAATTCAAAATGACCTTAACACATTAGAGAAATGGTCTGAAAACAACATGTTGAAATAAAGACAAGTGCAAAGTACTACGCTTAGGAAGGAAAAATCAAATGCACAACTACAAAATGGAGTATAACTTGCCAGTCAGTAGTACAGCTGAAAAAGATGTAAGGGTTATAGTGGATCATAAACTGAATATGAACTAACAATATGACACAGTTGTGAAAAAGGCTAATATCATTCTGCGGTGTATTAACAGGAGTGGCATATTTAAGACACGGGAGTAATTATTCCACTCTACTTGGCACGGGTGAGTCCTCAGCTGGAGGACTGTGTCCACTTTCAAGTGCCATACTTTAAGAAAGACGTGGACAAATTAGAGAGAGTTCAGAGCAGAACAAGAAAAATGATAAAGGTTTAGAAAAGATGTGCTGTGAGGAAAGGTGAAAAAAACCTGGGCATGTTTAGTCTTGGGACAAGAAGCCTGAGGAGCAGGGAGGACCTGATAATAGTTGAGGGCTATTATAAAGAGTACTGTGATCAATTACTGTCAGTGTTCAATGAAGGTAGGAGAAGAAGTAATGGGCTTAATCTGAAGCAAGAGAGATTTAGGTTAGATATTAAGAAAAACTTTCTATCCGTAAGGGTTGATAAACGTTCTGCAAGGGGGAAAAAAATCCAACCGGCCCTACTCTTAAGTCATTAAGGCACTTTTGAAAATAGCATTCACCTTCTTTACATGTTGTCTAATTGCTTTTCCTGTCTAAAAAAAGAACAGGAGTACTTGTGGCACCTTAGAGACTAACAAATTTATTAGAGCATAAGCTTTCGTGGACTACAGCCCACTTCTTCGGATGCATATAGAATGGAACATATATTGAGGAGATATATATACACACATACAGAGAGCATGAACAGGTGGGAGTTGTCTTACCAACTCTGAGAGGCCAATTAAGTAAGAGAAAAAAAACTTTTGAAGTGATAATCAAGCTAGCCCAGTACAGACAGGTTGATAAGAAGTGTGAGAATACTTACAAGGGGAGATAGATTCAATGTTTGTAATGGCTCAGCCATTCCCAGTCCTTATTCAATCCTTTGTTGATTGTGTCTAGTTTGCATATTGCCCTATGGACCACTGTAGCTTGGAACAAAGTTGTTAAAATGAAAAAAAGAAGAAATCACAGAAACAGACACCTGATACAACAACTGCCATGGACTCCACTTCCAGTCATCCTGTCATTTCAAAATCTATTTAAGCTCCACTTGTCCAAATTTCAGCGACTCTAAAATGTGGTCTAAGCCAATGTGCAGTGACACATGGATGTGCAGTGAGATTTTAAAATGTGCACTGACCTTTTTTAGAAACAGGCACATTGAAAACCTCAGTCCTCCAAAGGAATATTAGGTGTTCCTGTTTTACCTGCTTGGAATCAGCACTCCATTCTCTCTGATATGCAGTGACTTTTCAAAAGGTAAGAAATAATCCTTCATTGGCCTGGGAAGTAACAATTTCACAGCATTTCAGAGGACCTCAAAATAAGTACTTGTAGTTTGTTTTTATTGGGTCTGGCTGAAAAATTTAGGTGCATAATAATGTATGCAACAAGAGGGAGGACGAGCGCATATTAACTCCACCGTACACAACAACTAGTCCTATTGACTTTAATCGGCTCATTGTGGCATTATTCGGCATGATTACAGATATCAGAGTCTGGCCCTGGATAGAGAATTCAGGTTATGCCCTTTGCAAATATTTAGCAATATTCATTATGAGACAGATTTTGACTTTATGACCAGTCCAGTTCTACCTCAGGGGTAGTCATGGGAAGCATTGTGATTCAGAGACAGACCACCTGAGTCATAGTTCCTTCCCTGCTGCCTCCTCATTCCAGGAGTATAGTAATTTACAGATTGCCTGTACCAGAAGAAGAAGTGGTTGGAAAAACTTCAAGGAGACTAAATTTTCGACTGAAAAGCTTTGTGATTTGGTTTAGAAGAAAAACTGGGAAAAGTTTCATGGTTTTTTTTAATCGACTTTCCATTTTAAATGTATAATTATATTGTAGGACAGTATATATTGCAGTATAACATTTAAAAAGTCTACATCAAAAAGAAACAAAATGTTTCAGTCCATCAAAACATTTTTTTCAGGGATATTCTTTCACTGAGAATTCTGAAATTTTCAAGTTTCTTTCCAGCCAAATTTCAAAACCTAAACATCCTTCACAAAATGGAATCTCCCTCCTCCACACTGCTTTATCCACTCTCCTCTCACCCTTGGGTGACTCCACTAATCTGGCCAGCCAACAGGTTGAATGGAGCCAACACTCTACCCATTCCCAGTCCCCCCCTCACCCAACATACAGCATGCGAGGTGACGCTTACATACTCACATGAAACGAGACTCAAGTTCCAGGTAGCTCAAGCAGGGGGATACAGGTAGTTCTTACTCCTTGTTCCTCCCTTGCATTCATATCACAATCTAGTCCTTAAGATTCACTGTCTTACCTATACCTATCTCATAGAGCTGGAAGGGACCTCAAAAGGTCATCGAGTCCAGCCCACTGCCTTCACTAGCAGGACCAAGTACTGATTTTCGCCCCAGATGGCCCCCTCAAGGAGTGAATTCACAACCCTGGGTTTAGCAGGCCAATGCTCAAACCACTGAGCTATCCCTCCCGCCGTCTTGGTGAATACTTCTGCCAGCAAACTTGTTTGCTAGGATATACACATAAGGCAAACACAAAACAGGCATGGACACAGTCAAGATACATTTATTTGCACCTGTGGACCTCACAGAGAATGTTACCATCTTCATCTGGCTCTTATCCATTTAAAACTGTGGCCGATAGAGGCTTGTACATAGAGAGGCTGAGCCAGTGGTGAACCTCTTGGTTTTAGTCTTTGCTTGGCGTGTGAATTATTGAACAACATTCTTTACTGGTGTAAATTGACACAAATCCATTGAAGTAAATGAAGCTTCACCAATGTACACCACAGAAGTGTCTGAAATTGGGCAAGTAAATAAGCGTTTAGTCCACTGCAGCTGGGAGGTCTGATTGCCAGTGCAGGCAGACAGACTCGCGCTAGCTCTCCTCAACCTTGAGCACTAAAAATAGCAGTGTGCACTGTGCATGTATAGGTGTCAACTCGGGCTAGCTGCCTGAATCCAAGTCTGCCAAACCACCTGGATCCAAGCCCATGAGGCTAGCCCGAGCCATCACCCATGCCACAATCTCCACACTGCTATTTTTAGTGCACTAGCTGGAACAGAGCTAGCATGACTCCATCTACCTGTGCTGGGAATCATGCCTCCCAACTGCAGTGCAGACATACCCTAAGGCTCCCATTTTCAAGTGACCACTAACTTTGGATACTTCTGATTTTGTGTGCCAAGTTTGAGACGTCGAGGCCTAGATCCTTAAAGACATCCCCATGGGAGTTAGGGCTTTGAGGATCTGGAGCCTCACATCAAATTTTCAGAGGTATTGAGCAATTTCAACTGCACTTTAAATCAATGGGAGCTGTAGGGTCCTCATTCAAAAGCCTGTTGAAATCAAAGATGGATTGACTTGAAAGGGAGTTGGATAAAATCCAAGGGACTCATTAATTAATATGTGTAAATTGGGATGTTAGGTATTCAGTGCTCCTTAACAACTTGAATTATCCCGGGACTTTTCTTATAATGACTGTGCTTATTTGTTTACATAGGTTTGTTGTGGTCTTTCTTTCATTCAGGGTGTTTTAGGTACATATATTTGAAAGAGAGGTAAATGAAGTTGGAAGGCTTGTGAGAAAAGAGTATCAAATTGTAGGAAAACAATTTCAGTCACTTACTAGCTGCAAAAGCATCTTGAAATCCAATGGCTTTTTGGAATTGTACCAGAGAACTAGATACAGGGAGCTGATTAAATAACCTAGTCAATCAGAAGAACAATACTGCAGTTGTGTGATTTATACTACAATAGAAGTTTTGTAGGTTTGTATTTCCTACTTTTACAAGAGTTGTGGACTTTGATGTGGTCAGGCTGCTCTTTATTCCAGGTCACAGAATTTACACCAGTGTAGTGATAATGGTGCACAATCTCAAAATTATAAGAAATGGGGTATAGCTGTAATGTCTAATTTTACTAGAGAAAGAAGAGTATTTTTGCAGGTTCAACAAGAACTAGTGTGATGTAATAACAATGGGTTGCACCCCAGATACCAAATTCAAACTCTGAACACCCCCAACATTCACGAATGTTTGATTCAAGGTTTTAGTTCAGCTCACTCTAAAAATGGGAGCAAATTTGCAAAAATCCATTTTGGATCCTGTGATGGGCATCCGCCCTGCACTGGCCTATAAAGGGTTAATGGAGCCCTAGGGAGACTGTGTGAGGTGGCAGCCAATTACGGCCGGGCTGGCCCATATAAGAAGGACTTCAGAGAAGAGCAGTTTCAGTTGCCCCCTGGAGCTTGAGGAGGGAAAAGCGTCTGCCGTGCAGAAGGAGGAAAGCTAGCACCTTGGACAGAGCAGTGCTGGGCAGAATCAGGGGAGAAAGAGCACGCTCCTGGCTGACTGCTAAGACTGGCATGCTGAGGCCCTGAGATAAGGGCGGACAAGATGTTGGGGCTGCTGGGAAGCAACCCAGGGAAGTAAACTGAGAGGTTGGATGGGATGCAGTGCATGGCTGCTATCTATAGGGTCCCTGGGCCAGGATCCAGAGTAGTGGGCAGGCCCAGGTCCCCCCTGCCCCCCTTCACTCCCACTCACTGGGGAAGTAGCTGGACTGTCGGACTGCAGTACATTCCCCCAGAAGGAGGGAGAACAGAGAGTGACATGGCCGGAGGGCTGTGTCCTGAAGAGGACGCCGTGTTCCTTGGAATGACCCGGGTCCAGGAGCAGAAGTGACGGCAGGCGAGAACCACCATGAGTCAGCATAGCAAGCTGAGGAGCTGCCTGGGAAGATGACCAGCAGGAGGCACTAGCATGATGAGTCGCCCCTCCACCTTGCCCCATCACAGATTTCAATGTCAAATCTCTCTAAAGTTCAAGAATGTGTATGGGAGGCACATACAAGTCTCTCTCTACTTAACAGGAAACATCACTGATTTCTTGGCTATCTGTTCCTTGTAGTTCTTGTATATTGTTCTTTGATGAATTACAGTTCAGAAGATTAATTTACAGTTTCAGATATGGTGGAAGGGCATTTGTCCCAGTTTGCTTTTCTTTGCATCACTCAGATTCCCCTCAATTCCCAGCACTAGTGTGGCTCCCAGGATCCCCAGAATTAATACCTTATGTTGTTACAGACTTCCTTTGTGAATTTGGACAAGTCACAGTCTCTCCGGGCCAGATTTTTAAAGGCATTTAGGCATCGCGGCACTCAGCATTACAAAACCTAACTGAGTTAGGAGTCTAAATATCATTGTCAAAAGCAATTTAGGAACTTAGGAGCCAAAATCCCATTATTTTGGTTCCTAAGTGACTAAATCCCTTTCCAAAATGAGATGTAAATCGGTTAGTCTTTGCAATGTGGAGTGCTGCAATGGCTAAATATCTTTAAAAATCTGGACCTTTGTGACTCAGTTTCCCTTCTGTACATGGGGTTTATAGTACTGCCCTCTCTCACAGGTGTGTTGTGAAGATAAATTTAAAATTGTGGGGAGGTCAGATACTAAGCTAATAGAAGTCATTTAAACACTGTGTATAGTTATTGCTAGATCACAACCATATATTTTCATCTAAATGACTTTTATTTTAGCTTAAGGGAAAAAGCAGAAAAAGAACAAGAATCAAATCTCCAAGAGAGAGCACATTGTGCACCATCCCTGGCTCATTTGTAAGTAGCAGCATTTAACAAAAAGTTTGATCACACTTTATATTAAAGGTCCATGACTTATTATGTGGTTAATAAATGATTAATAGATGTTATAAGCATATACCCGATTTGAGTAGTATGTTTCTTTGATGGTTAGAAGCACACCAGTAGAAGATGTTATAGGTGGCCATAAGGCATGGTTATAAGCACCCTGTTGACCTGCTGGACTTATTAACAGCTGTTTAACTATTAATCATTTACTTATTGTTTATAAATGAATTATACATGGAACTTTGATAGACAGTGTGACCAAAAATTCATAGAATTCCATTTCCAGTTGATTTAAATGAAAGGCTTTGCTGTGCTGTGTCAGAACACACCCTATTATTTACAGTACTTAAAAATAAAAACCGAACTTTTGTCATTTGATTGAAGGTTTGACTCCATCACTGAGTATGCTCAAGTCATATGGATTAACTGAAAAATATATGGATGAGGGGTTTTCTAAAATACATGAGATGAAATCAGTGCAGTGTGACTGTTTCCTGAAAAATACTTGTATTTAAACAGAGCTGAAGATCAATGCAGGCAAAACAACAACTTGGATGTCATAAAGGATGGAAGGACCTAAGAGAAAAAAATGATTGCTTGGTCTCAGGGAAATAGACACATGCAGAATCTTCTTCGACTAAACTTTCTTGACGTGTAAAAATTGTCCCATATCCTGATATATTTTTGGTGTGATACTATGTTTCTCTATGTTATACATAGTGAAAATAACTGAAGCATAAATATATGACAGTCTTGCTACTGTCTAGACAACCAAAATATAAAGTCTGCCAGACATTACTGTGTTTTAGTTGACTTGTTATCTTATGCAGTGAATAACTGGCAGAATACAGTATTTTAGGGACAAAGGAATTGCCATAGTGGATCAAACCAATGGTCCATTTAGTAGAGGTCGTCAGAATTTTTTTCCCCATGGAATATATCAAAATTTTGGCAAAAAATCAGAAAACAAAATATTTTGATTGAAAATCAAAATGGCTTGATTTGGATATCCTGCCTTAAGGGAGTTGTAGTTTGGGTGCCTCACGTCCCCATTCACCTTTAATTGCTGGGCTCTTCAGCTAAACAACACCTCTCGTGACCCATCCTGGTCTCCCCCTCTTGCTAAGCCACCATAGCACATCATGGGAGGGGGGTTTATAAGAAGGCTATGATATTTTAAAGGAATTATTTATTGAATGGCTTCTTTTAAGTTACTGAGTTAAATAGTTCCAGTTTTATCGGAATTAGCCAAGACACTGACCTTTGACCATTTAGGTTGTCCATCATAAACCACACAGGATTTACCTATCCTGACATGTAATTTTTTTGTCCATCTAAAAATTATCTCAGTTATGATATACTAAAACAGGCCTCAATACTGATGAGGGGAATAAAAAACTTGGGTTTTAAAAGGTTGTAGAGAATAATGTCCCCATCATGGCAGACCACCTCTTAAAAGTCTAATCCCTGTTGAAAGAGCTCTGCAGAGAGACATACAATAGAGATTGTAACTGTAGTAACCATTGTTTACACTTTCTTTCTTTCTTTTTCTTTTTAAGAATTGTGAGTATTTTGCAACTTTATTTATAGCGTCCTTTAAGGCATGGCAAGAACTCATGGGAGGAAAATAGTGTTGCTTTTAAGACAGTCAATTATTAGGAGCAGTCCTACCATTCCTTGTTTCTATTGATCATAAATCGTAGTAATTTGGGGGATAGAATTACGTGTTGGTCAACACCTCTTTCTTGCCCACAGTACCAACAAGCATGTGCAGAGGGTGCATAAGAGCTGTGTTGGGGCGGTAGTCCTCAGGAGGAAGTCTGTCTAACTCAGGCAGAATTATCACTGAGTTCCACTAAGGGGAGCAGACCAGTTGTTAGTTCTATCACCACTGAGTATATATACACCTGGCTTACAGCCTGGCCAGTTCTACAGGTCAGTGTGGATGGGGAGACAGTGTCATAGCCTCACGCTACATTTTCTTATTTCCTTTTCCACAGGATAGTGGGCAAGGGCTTTGTGTTTTCCAATGGGATCCTGGCCAGCAACTGTTCAAGGACATAAGTGGAAAGAGGAGATCCTTTTGCGCTCCAGCGCCATTGTACATCCATGCAGAATCTGGCCCATTTATTCTTCATTGCACTGTAGAAATAGTAGTTGTGGAGAACCAAGACACACTGTAACTGGCGGGGGGGGGGCACCACCCAAGCACCACCTCATTTACAGAGGCTGCTCTGCGGCATCCTGCTTCAGTTCCCCTTTTTGAATTCCAAACAAACGCCACATCATAGTTCAATGGTAATTAAAACACTGCCTTTCTGGAGTCCACTTTATTTAGTCTTTATTACACACACTGGCCCTCCAGGCTCAACCAGGCAGGAGACTGTATTAATTTTTCCCAGAGCTTTGTTCAGTTCCTTTCCTCACTGAAGGATGCAGTCTTGCTCCCTGCAGTAGCAGCTGTCTGCTCTCTGCTGCCTACAGGAGTTTTCTAGCTCTCCGCCACAGCTTCCTCTACCCGTTTCTTTTCCCCCTTTGGCTCTGTGTAGCGAGATCAGCTGCCCTCGCATCAAGGGTGTTAAAGAGGCACAAATGGGCTGGCCCCATACCTTTGTAAAGATCCCATTCCACTCTGTGACACCCACCAATGGTCATTCCTTCACTCACTGCACTCCCAGGAAATTCCCATCCTTGATGGATCATCCTTGCTAGCTGCAATGGAGCACGGAGGAAAATCTCTAAACTTCCTTTCATTATGCTCTGGGGAGAGTTCAAAGTTTTCTAGATTGTGCTCAGCTCCACCTTCCCGTTTTGATCTGTGATGGGCAGTGCTTCAGCTACTGAGGTTGGGTATGCCTGTAGAATATCTGATTCACCATGTTGTACAGATTCCTAGCCCACTTTGGGAAACAGGTTCAAATCCTAAGAGCATGTCAAGAACAATGAATGGTTTTTATTAGAGATGAGCTTGAATCTGAGTCAGGCACACACACTTTCTGGTGCATTCAAAATCCAAATCCAGTTCTAGAACCCAATTTTTTGCCTTGGGCCCATCTTCTGATCACAATGTAAATTGGCATCCTGACCCATTTTGGAATATTGACTATGGCTGTATGAATGTTTCAGAGCCCCAAATCATGTGAAACTCATGAAAAGCCAGTTATGTTTCATCCAGACCAGTTTTGGTGCTTTATTTTGACCCTTGGAATGAACTCTCTGCTGCTTCTGAAAAACACACCTTTTTCTAGATCATTTTGAAGTTTTAATTTCATTCCAAAACCAAACTATAGTGGCATTTGATCCCATGATACAAGAGATCTTACACATCAGTGAAGTACAGCAAACTCCCCCACCCAGTGCAGAAGACCTGAAAGGAACCCACTGGTCTGGGGCTCTGAACCAGCAACTGAGACCAGAGCTTAGAGAGTATGCAGAACTGAAGTTGTCTAAATGTTTTGATGAACCCCATGCAAAGTGAAACTGATGAGCTTTGCACCTCTATAATACCAATCCTTCAACAGCATGTTATAAGTGATTTCATAATATTCAGAGCTTGGGATTATATGCCAACCATTATTATGTCTGATGTCTGTGAAACTTCTCTCCTTTGAAGTGCATCAGACATTGTTACAGACATTTCTGACTTCCTGGCTCACTCTGTGAAATGCTTTCACAGAACATTGAAGGCTCAATCATGCTTTATAAACACTTCCCCACCATGGGGGGTGGTGCAGAACTGCATGGTATAGATGGGAGCTGGGTCAGTTCCTGGTGCTCTCAGGCTTGCAAGCAGGAGGTTGCATGATGGTGTGTAATATTAAGTATCAGGGGGTAGCCATGTTAGTCTGAATCTACAAAAACAACAAGGAGTCTGGTGGCACCTTAAAGACTAACAGATTTATTTGGGCATAAGCTTTCGTGGGTAAAAACCTCACTTCTTCAGATGCATAGAGTGAAAGTTACAGATGCAGGCATTATATACTGACACATGGAGAGCAGGGAGTTACTTCGCAGTATGCCAACATTTTTATGGCTGATTTAGAACAACGCTTCCTCAGCTCTCATCCCCCAGTGCCCCTCCTCTACTTGCACTACATTGATGACATCTTCATCATATGGACCCATGGAAAGGAGGCCCTTGAAGAATTCCACTTGGACTTCAACAATTTCCACCCCACCATCAACCTCAGCCTGGACCAGTCCACACAAGAGATCCACTTCCTGGACACTACAGTGCAAATAAGTGATGGTCACATAAACACCACCCTATACTGGAAACCTACTGTACGCTATACGTACCTACATGCCTCCAGCTTCCATCCAAGACACAACACACGATCCATTGTCTACAGCCAAGCCCTAAGATACAACCGAATTTGCTCCAACCCCTCAGACAGAGACAAACACCTACAAGATCTTTATCAAGCATTCGTAAAACTACAATACCCACCTGGGGAAGTTAGGAAACAGATTGACAGAGCAAGACGGGTACCCAGAAATCGCCTACTACAGGACAGGCCCAACAAGGACAATAACAGAATACCATCACATACAGCCCCCAGCTAAAACCTCTCCAGCGCATTATCCACGATCTGCAACCTATCCTGGAAAATGATCCCTCACTTTCACAGACCTTGGGAGGCAGGCCAGTCCTCGCTTACAAACAACCCCCCAACCTGAAGCAAATACTCACCAGCAACTACACACCACACCACAAAAACATCAACCCAGGAACCAATCCCTGTAGAAAACCTCGTTGCCTATTCTGTCCCCATATCTACTCTGGCGACACTATCAGAGGACCCAACCACATCAGCCACACCATCAAGGGCTCATTCACCTGCACATCCTCTAATGTCATATATGCCATCATGTGCCAGCAATGGCCCTCTGCCATGTACATTGGCCAAACCAGACAGTCCCTCCGCAAAAGAATAAATGGACACAAATCAGACATCAGGAATAGTAACATACATAAGCCAGTAAGTGAACACTTCAATCTCCCTGGTCATTCTATTACAGATTTAAAAGTCACTATCATTGAACAAAAAAACTTCAGAAACAGACTTCAAAGAGAAACAGCAGAACTAAAATTCATTTGCAAATTTAACACCATTAATCTGGGCTTGAATAGGGACTGGGAGTGGCTGGCTCATTACAGAAGCAGCTTTTCCTCTCCTGGAATTGACACCTCTTCATCTATTATTGGGAGTGGACAACATCCACCCTGATTGAATTGGCCCTGACAACACTGGTTCTCCACTTGCGAAGTAACTCCCTGCTCTCCATGTATCAATATATAATGCCTGCATCTGTAACTTTCACTCTATGCATCTGAAGAATTAAGTTTTTACCCACGAAAGTTTATGCCCAAATAAATCTGTTAGTCTTTAAGGTGCCACCAGTCTCCTTAGTGTGTAATATTGTGTGAAATAGACATAAGATCAAATTATAGTTTTACCCACTGGCCTGAGGTGGGGGTGGTTTGGACTTGCACTGTCCTAGGGAGGGGCTAGATGTAATGAAGGAGATCCGAGAGAGAATGCTCCCTCTGCATCATCCCTTTAGGATGGTTTGGTGTGTGCTCCTTTCCATAGGTGACCTGTGCCAGCATGATCCAAACCCTTCTGGGGTAGTTTGCAATCTGGGGCTGCTAGGAAGAAGAAACCCCTGCATCTGAACCAGGTTGCTATAAGGTGCACAAAGCCAGAGAAAGCCTCCTTCATTCTTCACTCCCTTTGTGCAGCTGGATAGCACCCAGAACAATGTGGCCATCAAAATTATTGTACAATCAGAGCATCATACTGCATTTAGAATGGCTGGGGTTTTGGTCATTCCAGCCAACAGTGTAGGTGTAAGAGGACATGCAGACTACACACCCAGCATAGCACAATTCCCAGAGCAGCCCCGAAAAGGGGAATTCTGGGATTGGTAGTTCCCTGGGAGCATGGAAACAATAGGTCTGATAAAAAGGCAGACTGGGAAAGAATGTCACAGAAAGCAACTTGATCTCTCGGAAGAGAGAGGGACTGAAGAAGGAGTTGTCTTGGATAAGGACCCTGCGAGGAGCTTGGACTGTGGCAGAACATGATAAGTAGCCTTAGAGGGAAAAAAAAGTTGTAGAAGTTGGGGCTCAGACCTGCTGCCCACTTCATTATCTAGGGCCCCAAAGCCAGATCTTGTGAGCCCCCTTGACCCTGAAGGATAAGCAGTGGGTGAAGTGCTGTTATATCCCATTGAGGAGTGAAGAGCTACAGACCCTAAAGGAAGGCTGTAAGACAGGAGAAGAGACTGGATGAAAAGCTTGGATGGTCATTTAAACTGTTGTTACCCCTTTGGGTGGGGAGAGGGGGAATTTTTTTTTTTTTTTAGTTTAGCCAGAGAGCGAAACTATTCAGCAAATGAATAGAAAATTGCTCCAAAATTATTTTTCTTTGATTAAAATCTGCATCTCTTTTTGTTCTTCCTGTATTAGTTGGGCTGATTTCTGGCATTTAGTTTGATATCTGTATCATGGAAAGTGTACTTTACATAATGTAATTGAATCTTTTACCAACTCTTTAAATGACCCCTATACAAATGAATGGTCTAAAGTCGTTTCCTGTACTCATTGTTTTAGTCCTGAAATCAATCTAGTTGACCTTCTCTACACATTTTGAAGTGCTGTAATATCCTTTTTTTAATAGTGTGATGACCAGAAGTGGAATATAATAACTGAAGTCTATTACCTCCAGGAAATCATATAATCCCCTAATATCTGTCTTAGAACACTTACATATCTTTGAATCGGTTAGCTCATCTTGATTGTTCAAGGGTTTTTACAGATGGCTCTATCAACACGTCGGTTTCCCTTCAAACATTTTCTCCTCAAATCTCTATTGGTTTGCATTTCTTTTATTTTACTTCACTTTGGCAAAGACCCTTGTGTAATGCATTTATCCAGACTGAATGGCATGTATCGAGTACTTGCAATGGTCTCATATGACATATGCAGAGCCTTTCAAATTGTCGTTGTTGTAAGACCCTTTTCCTGGCAATCTTTTTCTGTGGTGTAATCTGTGAAGTTATTGACATTATTTTATGCAAATATTTTCTATGTATTGGAAGCCATAGAAATCAAGCTACAAATAATGACTCTTACGTGATCTTAATACACAATATTAGCTATTTATTTCTGGAAGGTTATTTGAATATCTTCTTCTAAGTGCTGAAACTACTTTGTTTTATCTATCTGTTTTCATTGTTAAATCGACCCGTTACCTCTCCCAAAATTATAATGCATACACCTAAATATCTCTTTATCTCTTTTTCCCTTAAATGAGCAAGGACATGTTTTGTATATTTGGTTCACTTTTGCTTTATTTGTGTGGGAAGACTAGGTAGGAGAATGCATTTAGCTACGATGGGCTAAGGGTTGTGGGCAGCATGATATCTCCCAAGAGTATGTTCCAGATTTATGGAGCAGTTGCTGAAAGAGTCCTCTCTCCTGCACACAAAAGCTTCTCTTCTCTTGATATCTGATCCACATTCAGAGTTAAAAATAAATAAGGTGACTAATGTTGGTTCATGTAAAGTTTTCTCATTCCTTCTTCCTCCAGGGAAAAAAATTAGCTCTTGGTCTACTGGTATGTTTTCAGTATAAGGACTTTTTGTTACTATATGTGAATACAAGTTTTGGCATTTGGACCAGAAAGTGAAGAAGCTTGAATTCATTCTCAGTTCCCATGGGATAGAATTACAGAATTTGGGCCTGCCCACTGAAAGGGTGCTGTATACCGCAGACATGAACTTCACCTTCACTGAGCCAATAACTACTGACAGGGAGGGGGCCTCTTCAGATGGATTACCCTGTTGTGTCCACTTGGGAGCCTCTAGCCGGGTGTAGCAATGCAAGAAACATGAATTCCATATGGTACCATTCATAAGAACAAAAGAACAGCTATACTGGGTCAGACTAATGCTCTATCTAGCCCAGCATCTTGTCTCTCACAGTGGCCAGTGCAAAATGTTCTTGCAGCTGGAGGATTAGGAACACCAGAGCATGGGGTTGCATCCCAGCTCGTCTTGGCTAATATCTACTGATTGACCTATCCTCCGTGAACTTATCTAATTCTTTTTTGAGCCCAGTTATACTTTTGGCCTTCACAACATTCCCTAGCAACGAGTACCACAGGTTGACTGTGCAGTGTGAAGAAATACTTCTTTGGCTTGTTCTAAACTTGCTGCCTATTAATTTCATTAGGTGACCCCTAATTCTTGTGTTATGTGAAGTGGCAAACAACTTCCCTATTCACTTTCTGCACACCATTCATGATTTTTATCGTCATTTTATCCATGACATCCCCCCTTGTCTCTTTTTTAAACTGAACATTCCCAGTCTTTTTAATCTCTTCTTGTATGGAAGCTGTTCCATACTCCAAACAATTTTTTTTGTCTTTCTCTGTACCTTGTCCAATTCTAATATATCTATCCCTTTACTAATGGATCCTAACATTCGGTGAGTATTTTTGACTGCCACTGCACTTTGAATGGATGTTTTATTACACCACAATGTTTCTTGAGTGGTAACAACTAATTTAGAGCCCATCATTTTGTATGGATAGTTGGGATTATTTTTCCAGAGTTCATGACTTCGTACTTAACAACATTAAATTTCAGCTGCCATTTTGTCACCCTGTCATACAGATTAGTGAGATCCCTTTGTAATGCTTTGCAGTCACCTTTGGACTTAATTATCTTGAGTAATTTTGTGCCATCTTCAAATTTTGCCACTGCACTGTTTATCCTTTTTTCCAGATCATTTATGAATATGTTGAACAGCACAGGTCCCAGAACAGATCCTTGGAGGACCTGGCTACTTACTTCTCTCCGTTGTGAAAACTAACCATTTATTCCTGCCCTTTGTTTCTACCTTTTAATCAGCTACTAATCCATCAGAGGACCTTCCCTCTTATCCCATAACTGCCTATTTTGCTTAAAAGCCTTTGATGAAGGACATTGTCAACGGCTTTCTGAATGTCTAAGTACACTGTATCCACTGGACCACATGCTTGTTGACTCCTTCAAAGAACCTTATTGATTGATGAAGCATGATTTTCCTTTACAAAACCCATGTTGACTCTTCCCCAACTTAGTGTGTTTATCTATGTGTCTAATGATTTTAGTTTCAACCAGTTTGCCTGGTACTTAAGTTACATTAGCTACCCTCCATTCATCTGGTTCAGACGCAGATTTAAATGATAGGTTACATACCACAGTTAGTAGTTCTGCAATTTCACATTTGAATTCCTTCATAACTCTTGGATGAATACCATCTGGTCCTAGTAACTTATTACTGTTTAATTTATCTATTTGTTCCAAAATCTCCTTTATTGTCACCTCAGTCTTGGACAGTTTCTCAGATCTGTCACCTAAAAAGAATGGCTGAGGTGTGGGAATCTGCCCGAAATTCTCCGCAATGAATACTGATCAAAATAATTCATGTAGCTTGTCCACAATAGCCTTGTCTTCCTTGAGTGCTCTTATAGTACCTCAGTCATCCAATGGTCCCATTGACTTTTTGGCAGGCTTCTTGCTTCTGATGTACTTAAAAAAATGATTTTAGCTTTTGTATCCTTAGGTAGTTTCTCTTCAAAATCTGTCTTAGCCAGTCTAATTATACTTTTACACTTGATTTGCCAGATGTTATGCTCCTTTCTATTTTCCTCAATAGGATTTGACTTCTAATTTTTAAAGGATGCCTTTTTGCCTCTAACCTCCTATTTTACTCTGCTGTTTAACCATTGTGGTATTCTTTTGGTCCTCTTACTGTTTTTTAATTATTTTTATCTGGGGTATACATTTTGTTTGAGCCACTACTATGTTGTTTTTAAATAGTCTCCATGCAGCTTTCAGGCATTTCACCCTTATGATTGTTCTTTTTAATTTCTATTTAACTAGCTTCTTCATTATAATGTAGTTCCACTTTTTGAATTTAAATGCTACTGTGGTGAGTTTCTTTGGTATTTTTCTTCCAACAAGGATGTTAAATTTAATTATATTATTGCTATTACCAAGTAATTCAGCTATATTCATCTCTTGGACCAGATCCTGTGCGCCGCTTAGGACTAAATCAAGAATTTCCTCTTCCGTTGTGGGTTCCAGGACTAGCTGCTCCAAGGAGAAATTTGTCTAGACATTTTATCTCTGAATCCCTTCCAGAGGTGACATATAACAATCAATATGGGGATAGTTAAAGTCTATTCAGGAACCCAAATTCTGTTGGATGGAGTTCATTGTATCATTGCTTCAAAGGTGCTGGCAGGTTGTCTTCTCTCAGGGATATATTTATATTAGCTACACTGATACTATGTGTTCCTCACTTGCTTTCACCAGGCACAAGGAATGTGGTCCATCTTAAGTGTGCTTCTATGGTTTGTTTGTTTTTACTGGGACAAATTCCCACAAGATGGGGGGGAGGGGATTTTCGTTCTGGTCTGTCATTGTGCCCAACGTGTAGTGGTCCTAGGTTCCTTTATTTTTAGTAGTATTCTTCATTTTTTTTTCTATTTTGGAAATGCTTAGAGGCCCAAAGGTATCAGAGGGCTCAGCATTGGCCTGCTAAACCCAGGGTTGTGAGTTCAATCCTTGAGGGGGCCACTTAGGGATCTGGGGCAAAAATCAGTACTTGGTCCTGCTAGTGAAGGCAGGGGGCTGGACTCAATGACCTTTTGAGGTCTCTTCCAGTTCTAGGAGATAAGTATATCTCCATTTTTTTTTAATCTAGCAGAGAAAATCATCACAAGAAATAGTGGCTGGAAATTAAGTTCGGACAAATTCAATTTGGAAATAAGGCTTAATTTTTTTTAATGGTGAGGGTTATTAACCATTTGAACAAAATGCCAAGGGAAGTGGTGGATTCCTCTTCTCTTGAAATGTACAGATCAAGACCGGGGGCCTTTCTGGAAGATGTGATTTAGTCAAACACAAGTTACTGGACTCAATACAAGAGTACGTGGGTAACATTCTATGGTCTGTGTTATACAGGAGGCCAGACTAGATGATTCACTGGTCCTGTCTGATCTTAAAATCAATAAATCTGTTAAATCACAGCAAGGCACCACTGTGCTAGGCAGTGCACATAGTAAGAATCAGTCCCCGCTCCAAACAGTTTACAGTTACATAGATAAAAGGGGTGTGTGTAAGAAAACAGTGGTGCACAGCGGGGAACTGACTTGCCCAAGATCATACAGCAGAGGCAGAGCTGGGAACAGATCCCAGATCACCTGAGTCCCAGTCCAGAGCCCTAGCTACTGAAACACCTACTGCTGCTCTAGTGAATGAGTGTCCACATTGCCACCATCACATTTGGCATAAGTTTACAACAGAGCTTTTTTTTGGCGGATGATGATGACAATTCCTTTTGGCAGCGACTTCCAATGAAATTTGTTATCATTCTGCATCAGAACAAAACCCGAACCTTTAGAACATTTTCACAAAAATGGAATTGTCTGTTTGCAGACTGAAACCTGAACTTTTTGATTTGGGAGAGTAAGTGTGATAAGTTTGCCAGTGATGGACACAGACTGAACATCCAGCCAGACTGTCTTAAAGATCTATCTGGAGATCGATTTGGGTGGTGCTCAGTCTGCAAGGAGGCTATGTCCCTTTCGGATTGGTCTCACTGACGGTGTAAGTGTATGTTTGTGTGTTATGTTCAAGTAAATGTGATCCTTCTATTTAAAAATATTAAATATTTGCTGCAAAGTCATTTTTTACTTAGCTTCCATTGACAATAAAGAAAACTGTTAGTGTAAGTTATTTTTCTTACTAAGTGTTAAAAGAAAGGCTGATAAATAAAGAAGATAAAGGATACAGGACAGCTGGGTAATATTGATTATGAGTTCCAACAGGAATATATATTAATATTACAAAAGATATATAGCAATGATTTTTAATCAGTTTATCCTATTTCCTCATCTTTCCCTGAGGAGTTCAGCTGTTAATTTAATACCGGTACTAAGTCATGCCATTCAAATCAGAACATATCTCTTATACCGATACTGAGAATTTGGGAGACATAGTCCTGATATAACTCTTGCATAAATTCTCTCTGACATCGGATGGGACATTTTTCAATTTGGTACAGTCTCGGAAGATAGGAAGTTGGTTCCCAGTACTGGGTCTTTCTCACTGGAATTTTGCAATGAATTTTGTGTGTTCACTGCAGTCCACATCATGTTCAGAAAAAGCTGCCTGTGCTGATTTTCAATGTACTTAGATCATGAGAGTTCTCTGTGTTTTACACTTCCACTGAAGCTGTATAACTTGATAATCCTAAATTATAGTTCATACACTACAGTGCCATCATTTAGATTGCAAATGGGAAATGATGTCTTGTTTACATTAACCTACGGTAATATTACTCCTGTCAGTATAAAACCCTTTTAAAATATCGGCACCATGATCAGTGTTTGGGGTATTTTTTTTTCAATCTTCCAGAGCGATCTCACTTGTTCTAAGTGATGTCTCTATGATTAACCCCGGCAACTTCATTAGAAGCTGAGTTCTTCAGTGAGGAACTAAAAAAAAAAAAAAAAACCACAACAAAAACCAAACTTTTAATCTCCAGGGAGATTGTGGCTGAACAGCCTTGAATCCAAACACACATTCTTCAGACACTGACACTGCTGAAAGAATTCAGTAAAATGGTCCATAGAAGGAATAAATAAATAACCAAGTGCTGTAACCATCCTCTCTTAGAAAAGAAAGCACCATGGCTGTTCCAACCCCTGTAAATCTACTAATAAAGGACTCCAGCCTGCATACCCTTCCTCACATAAGTAGTTGTTACTCCTGTAAATGCAGATGGTTGCCAATAATCATGAGGCTGTTGTTTACTAATGGCACATGACATACAATCAGGCAAATCCATATACATGGAAATAGAGCGAGTGTGTAGGGACAAAATCAGGTAAACCAAGGCAAAAAATAAGTTACAGATGGCAAGAAATGTTAGAGACAACAAGAAGGGGTTCTTCAAATATGTCAGACAAAAAAGAAAGATCAAGGACTGTGGCGGTCTGCTGTTGAGTGGAGAAGGTGAGCTGATAACAGAAGATGATAGGAAGGCAGAGCTTCTCAATGGCTACTTTCCTTCAGTCTTCTCACAAAAAAAGTAACATGTGATTGAACCACTAGCAAAGTTACCATAGACAATAAAGGGGAAGGGATGCAGATCAGGATAAGTAAAGAACATGTCAGAGACCTTCTGACCAATTTGAATGAATTCAGATCAGTAAGGCCAGATGCTATTCACCTCAGGGTACTGAACGAATTAGCTGAAGAAATCTTGGAGCCACTGGCAATAATATTTACAAACTCATGGATGCCAGGAGAGGTCCCAGAAGACTGGAGAAGGGCTAATGTAATGCCCATCATAAAAAGGGGGAAAGAAGGAGCTGGAGAACTATAGATAGTCAGCCTGACTTTGATACCTGGGGATGCTACTAGAGTAATGTATAAAACATTCCATTTGCAAATACCTGGAGGATAAAGGAGTAATCACTAGCAGCCAACATGGATTTACCAAGAACAAATCATGCCAAGCCAGCCTGATTTCCTTCTTTGATAGGGTAACTGATTTGGTGGATAGAGGGAGTGTGGTGGACCTAATACACCTGGACTTCGGCAAGGCTTTTGAAACAGTCGCTCATGATAAGCAATCTGGAGAAATGTGGGCTTGACAGAACTACTATTAAGTGAATATATAATTGGAGGGAGGTTTCAAGTGATGTTCCACAGGAATCTGTTCTGGGTTGGGTGTTGTTTAACATTTGTATTAATGACCTGGATGTAAGTATAGAGAGTATACTGATCAAGTTTGCAGATGACACTCTTGATCTGGATTTGAGGGGTGTGTATACCCCAGAATGTGATTACGTTAATTGCAAGCATATTATGTGCATTCAGCCACCCTGAAGTATTGAAATAGAAGACCACATAGTTAAGGGTTAATTTGGAGACAGGCTTTCAGAAGCAAGGTCAAAACTAGCTACAGTTTCTGCTAATCAGAATAAGAGGAGGGGACAAACAAGTCAACAATTGAGAACCAAAAACCTTGGTGGTTGGAAAAACCTTGAGTCTAGACACCTCTGATATGAAAAGTTTATTGAAAGTTAGAAAAGTGGTGATCCAATAAGGGTTATTATGACCTATGTGTTTTGTAGAAGTTAGTTATAAAAGATTAGCTAATAGAGTGTGCTTTGGAGCAGTCCTCTGAAGCCATCTTGAGAGACATTTTTCCTGAAATCCTTTCTCCTCGGCGGGTGAACAACTGGCCACTGTGAACCTGCTGTTAATTACTCAATACCGTTCCAGATGTTAAGTAAATATCTGGGATAATCTAAACCTATTGCTTATATTTGTGTGTGCTTAAATCTAATAAACTGCCGTGTTAGATAGAGCATGCTGACCTGCATGAGTCTTATCAGATGGAATTGCTGTGTTCCTGTTGATTTATTCCTTATACCACCTGGAGTGAAATAGTTAAGTTGCCCCCGATGGGGGTTCTGAAAACCCCGGGTAACAACACAAAGCTAGGGAGGTTACCAACACTTTGGAGGATAAAGATAAAATGCAGAGAGATCTTGATAAATTGGAGAACTGGGTTATAGACAATAACATACAATTCAACAAACAGAAATGTAAGGTGCTACACTTAGGGAAGAAAAACCAAATGCACAAATACAGGATGGGGGAAACTGGATCACAACTTCTACATGACTCAGCACCGTGATGCCATTGCAAAAAATACTAATGCAATTTTAGGTTGAATTAACAGAGGTATAGCATGCAAATCACAGAAAGTGACAGTATTGCTATATCATGGAATCATAGAATCATAGAATATCTGGGTTGGAAGGGACCTCAGGAGGTCATCTAGTCCAAGCCCCTGCTCAAAGCAGGACCAAGCTCCAACTAAATCATCCCAGCCAGGGCTTTGTCAAGTCTGACCTTAAAAACCTCTAAGGAAGGAGATTCCACCACCTCCCTAAGTAACCCATTCCAGTGCTTCACCGCCCTTCTAGTGAAAAGGTTTTTCCTAATATCCAACCTAAACCTCTCCCACTGCAACTTGAGACCATTACTCCTTGTTCTGTCATCTGGTACCACTGAGAACAGTCTAGATCCCTCTTCTTTGGAACCCCCATTCAGGTAGCTGAAAGCAGCTATAAAATCCCTCTTCATTCTTCTCTTCTGCAGAATAAACAATCCCAGTTCCCTCAGCCTCTCCTCATAAATCATGTGTTCCAGCCCCCAATCATTTTTGTTGCTCTCCACTGAACTCTTTCCAATTTTTCCACATCCTTCTTGTAGTGTGGGGCCCAAAACTGGACACAGTACTCCAGATGAGGCCTCACCAATGTTGAATAGGGGGGAATGATCACATCCCTCGATCTGCTGGTAATGCCCCTACTTATACAGCCCAAATGCCGTTAGCCTTCTTAGCAACAAGGGCACACTGTCTACTCGTATCCAGCTTCTCATCCACTGTAACCCCTAGGTCCTTTTCTGCAGATCTGCTACCTAGCCATTCAGTCCCTAGTCTGTAGCAGTGCATGGGATTTTTCTGTTCTAAGTGCAGGACTCTGCACTTGTCCTTGTTGAACCTCATCAGATTTTTTTGGCCCAATCCTCTAATTTGTCTAGGTCCCTCTGTATCCTATCCCTACCCTCCAGTGTATCTACCACTCCTCCCAGTTTAGTGTCACCTGCAAGTTGCTGAGAGTGCAGTCCACGCCATCCTCCAGATCATTAATGAAGATATTGAACAAAACCGGCCCCAGGACCGACCTTTGGGGCACTCCGCTTGATACTGGCTGCCAACTAGACATGGAGCCATTGATCACTACACGTTGAGACCGACAATCTAGCCAGCTTTCTATCCACTTTATAGTCCATTCATCCAGCCCATACTTCTTTAACTTGGCGGCAATAATACTGTGGGACCGTATCAAAAGGTTTGCTAAAGTCAAGGAATAACACTTCCACTGCTTTCCCCTCATCCACAGAGCCAATTATCTCCTCATCGAAGGCAATTAGGTTAGTCAGGCATGACTTGCCCTTGGTGAATCCATGCTGACTGTTCCTCATCACTTTCCTCTCCTCTAATTGCTTCAGAATTGATTTCTTGATTAATGATTTTTCCAGGGACTGACGTGAGGCTGACTGACCTGTAGTTCCCCGGATCCTCCTTCTTCCCTTTTTAAAGATGGGCACTACATTAGCCTTTTTCCAGTCATCCGGGACCTCCCCTGATCACCATGAGTTTTCAAAGATAATGGCCAATGGCTCTGCAATCACATCCGCTAACTCCTTTAGCACCCTCGGATGCAGCGCCTCCGGCCCCATGCATTTGTGCTCCTCCAGCTTTTCTAAATAGTCCCAAACCACTTCTTTCTCCACAGAGGGCTGGTCACCTCCTCCCTATGCTGTGCTGCCCAGTGCAGCAGTCTGGGAGCTGACCTTGTTCGTGAAGACAGAGGCAAAAAAAGCATTGAGTACATTAGCTTTTTCCACATCCTCTGTCCAGGAGTGATGCCAGGGTTTTTGCCGCCCTAGGCGGCAGCTCTCCTCCTCTGAGCATTCGGCGGTGGGGGTCCTTCCACTCCGCATCTTCAGGGCACTTTGGCGGCGGGTCCCGGGACGAGTGAAGGACCCATCGCCGAATTTCCGCCGAAGACCTGGAGCGGAAGGACCCCCCCGCCGCCGAATTTCCACCGAGGGCAGCAAAATGCTTCCCCCAAAATCCTGCCGCCCTAGGCGACTGCCTATGGTCACCTAGTGGAAGCACCAGCCCTGCCTCTGTCACTAGGTTGCCTCCCTCATTCAGTAAGGGGCCCACACTTTCCTTGACTTTCTTCTTGTTGCTAACATACCTGAAGAAACCCTTCTTGTTTCTAGTAACATTTCTTGCTAGCTGCAACTCCAAGTGTGATTTGGCCTTCCTGATTTCACTCCTGCATGCCTGAGCAATATTTTTATACTCCTCCCTGGTCATTTGTCCAATCTTCCATTTCTTGTAAGCTTCTTTTTTGTGTTTTAGATCAGCAAGGATTTCACTGTTAAGCCAAGCTGGTTGCCTGCTTATTTACTATTCTTTCTACACATCAGGATGGCTTGTTCCTGCAACCTTAATAAGGATTCTTTAAAATACAGCCAGCTCTCCTGGACTCCTTTCCCCTTCATGTTATTCTCCCAGGGGATCCTGCCCATCAGTTCCCTGAGGGAGTCAAAGTCCGCTTTTCTGAAGTCCTGGGTCCGTATTCTGCTGCTCCCCTTTCTTCCTTGTGTCAGGATCCTGAACTTGACCATCTCATGGTCACTGCCTCCCAGGTTCCCATCCACTTTTCCTTCCCCTACTAATTCTTCCCTGTTTGTGAGCAGCAGGTCAAGAACAGCTCTGCCCCTAGTTGGTTCCTTCAGCACTTGCACCAGGAAATTGTCCCCTACACTTTCCAAAAACTTCCTGCATTGTCTGTGCACTGCTGTATTGCTCTCCCAGAAGATATCGGGGTGATTAAAGTCTCCCATGAGAACCAGGACCTGTGATCTAGCAACTTCTGTTAGTTGCCAGAAGAAAGCCTTGTCCACCTCATCCCCCTGGTCTGGTGGTCTATAGCAGACTCCCACCACAACATCACTCTTGTTGCTCACACTTCTAAACTTAATCCAGAGGCTCTCAGGTTTTTCTGAAGTTTCATACTGGAGCTCTGAGCAGTCATACCACTCTCTTACATACAGTGCAACTCCCCCACCTTTTCTGCCCTGCCTGTCCTTCCTGAACAGTTTATATCCATCCATGACATTACTCCAGTCATGTGAGTTATCCTCCCATGTCTCTATTATTCCAATCACATCATAGTTCCTTGACTGTGCCAGGACTTCCAGTTCTCCCTGCTAGTTTCCCAGGCTTCTTGCATTTGTGTATAGGCACTTAAGATAACTCATTGATCGTCCCTCTTTCTCAGTATGAGACAGGAGTCCTCCCCTCTTGCACTCTCCCACTTGTGCTTCCTCCCGGTATCCCATTTCCGCACTTACCTCAGGGCTTTGGTCTCCTTCCCCCGGTGAACCTAGTTTAAAGCCCTCCTCACTAGGTTAGCCAGCCTGCTTGTGAAGATGCTCTTCCCTCTCTTCATTAGGTGGAGCCCATCTCTGCCTAGCACTCCTCCTCCTGGAACACCATCCCATGGCACTTGTTAGGCCTCCGGACTACTATGTCCAATTTTTGGTCACCAATGTATAGAAAGGCTATAGAGAAACTGAAAAGGATCTAGATGTGAGCAACAAAGATGATCAAAGGGATGGAATGCAAGCCATATGAACAAAGGCTGAAGGAACTGTGTATGTGCAGTTTGGAAAAGAGGAGATTAAGTGGGGACATGATAGTGGTCTTCAAATACTTGAAAGACTGTCATTAAAAAGATGGAGAAAAGTTGGTCTCTTTTGTCACAGAAGGCAGGACAAGAAGCCTGGGTTCAAATCACAGCACAGCAGATTTAGATTAAATCTCAGGAAAATCTTCCAAACTGTAAGAACAGTAGGACAATAGAGGAACAGACTGCCATGGGAGGTTGTGGAAGTTCTTCACTAGAGATTTTCAAAAGGAGGCTGGGTAGCCATCTGTCTTGGGTTTAAACACAACAAATCCTGCACCTCAGCAGGAGGTTAGACTAGATGACCCTTGCAGTCCCTTTTAACCCTACAAATCTATGAATTGCTTTAAGTAGCAGCCAGGGTTCCATATTTGAACAGTCCCCCCTCTATGTGGGATATAGCTTGCTATCATCCAAAGACACTCATTCTTTGCTGTTGCTGGCATTGGAGTGAGACAGTTGCTTCCCCTTATTTCTGCTCACCCTATTTACCAAATATTTTGGGTGATCTAGATTTTGTCTGAAATAGACCCAAAGGCATCAGCCTGGATGTATAGAAACAAGCCATTTTCCCCTCTCCAGACACGATTGAGAAAATATGTGGAAATAGTGAGGTTGGTGTTGGGTTCAGGGATACGTTGCCAATAGCTTAACAAGTGGTCCATCCAATGTTTTAAAAAATCATTCCTGGAAATCTACTATCCTCAAACAGTGCACTAAACATTAGATCTATTACAGAATATTTCACTAGCTGGTCTTATTCCCTTATTTCTCTAGCTGATGTATCTTCTGTTCTGTTTTTAGTTTCCTACAGTAAGAAATCTTTTCAGATATTTCCCTCTTTTTTTCCCCCCCATCCACAAAAATGAACAGAAAATCATTTTTATCCCAAAGGGCTTTTAAACTATAATATATACACTTTACTCTCCCCTCCCTACTGAAATGCAACCACCTCTGAAGTGGAACGTGGCAGCTGTCCAACAGCTCAAAGAACATTTTAAAGAGGAAGGAAGGGCAGTTGAAAGTACTGGGTGAATTTAGATAAGAAGAACACAACTATCTAAACTGGAATTTGGCCAGGACGCCAGAACTAATCATCCTACTCTTGCAAAACTTATCCTGTGTCTTTTAATAAGCAAAAGTAATCAGAAGCATAATTTTGCATGTCATCCAATAAACTCCGCTCCCTAGTTCCAGGTTCAGAGGGAAGAGTATGGTATATTAAATTGCTAACACCACATGGACTTATCTTTGAGTTCTTCCATCAAAATACAAAGCAAGCCCAACCAGCTTTTCTTCTGAGACCTGGTAAGATCCCAGCCCCAAGTAGTTTGGCTGTAGGCTATAAGGCATTGAACTGTTATGACATTTGAGGCTAATGAGGGATACTCTTTAATCCACTGCTTTATACCAGTGTTATTACTGACACTGATTAGAGCCTGGCATGGGCTCTAGAGATCCTTGGACAAGTTAAATTAAAAATAAACCTGCATGGTTGAGAAAAAATGGATACATAAATAATGACTTAACCTTGACGATCTCAAGTGCTTCACAGAAAGCAAAATTTTGTTTTTCTTGTTAGACATGTGTGACATGGTAACTAAAGGAATACTGGACATTATTTTTTTCTGGCTTGGATTTCTCAACAGTCTTGCCAACCACTGACAATTTTGCTCTTCTGATATTTTATTTGTTTCTTAAAGCCCCGGCTCCTGGACTCATGAATTAGCTGAGAAACCCAGTTTTCACTTTTAAGTACGTTTCTAGCCCTCATAATTGGGCAGAAGAGCTTGAAAAGTTGTCCCAAGTGCACCCTAATGGCTCAGAAAACAGAAGATGAATAAATGAACCCCGATTTTATCTCTCTCTCTTTTTTTTTAATATGATTTTTAAGCCAATCTCATGATTTTTAAGTTCTGACCCATGATTTTTGAACTCATGCTTGGGGTTGATGATACTGCTTCTGTGAGAAGCTGAGACATGCTCTGGATGCAACTCACCCTGCTCATGTGTCTTCAGGACGCTGGCCTCTGCAAGCCCATATTGAGGAACCATGGCTGGAGCTGCATGCAGGGTTCATGGGTGGATGTCAGAAGTAGAAATGAAGTTGCACTCCATGATGCTATCTTTGCCGGCCAGGTGCATATCCTAGTGGGAGTTAATGATACTGTCACTCTGTCTGGAGTGGCTCACAATGGTGAATGCCAGTCTTAGGTCAGATGCTCAGAAAATAAGGTAGACACCCCAAACGGGTGCTTTGTTCATTAATTAGATTTCACCAAGCCAGTAACAAATGTGCACTCCTGGGTCACGATTTTACTCTTACCATAAAGTCCCCAGTTTACCTTGCCACCCAGACAAACAGGACTTTGTGATAATAGGTTATATAAACTAAAAATCACATCACATTAGGTTATTCCTAATCCCAAATCAACTGGTACTCTGGATTTTATACTGAAAACAATGCTGGTAGACAATTATCTAGTAAACTAACTAAAGATTTATTAGTTAAGAAAAAGAAATGAGAATTATTGAGTGGTTAAAGCAGGTAAAATACATTAACATGTGAGTCAAAGTTTGTAAATCCATAATGATAGCAATCTGCCAATCTCCAAAAGTTTTGTAGGGTTACCCTGGATCATTCTGGGGATCTCTGTTCACTCGCTCAGTATTTCCACCATGTTGGAATCTAAACAGTCCAGAGACAAAGAATCTTTCCTTGAATCCATGTTTATATCTTCTTCACACAGAAAGCTAGCTGATCACTTCTGTACCCAGGTCAACCTTCCTTTGTGGGCTGTGAGGGAGGAATGCAGATTGAGTTTGTGAGCTCCCATTGTGAACTCAATGGCCCTTGCTTTGAAGTTAGCACTCTCTTTTTGATCAGTAATTTAGCTACAGAGATATACATAATGTTAAAAGGTAATGTAATAGCAAACAACGATATTTCATTAGATTTCATGAAGTTTTAACACCGGACTACAATCTTTCATTAACACACCTTTGATCTAGGGTTATTTTATTATAGGGGACACATAAGGTAGAAGTAACGTAACAGCAAACTATAGGATACAGACAGACGAAAACAATACAATTAACATCTCCTTTGATACTCATATACAAATGAAAAAAGAACAGGAGTACTTGTGGCACCTTAGAGACTAACAAATTTATTAGAGCATAAGCTTTCGTGGACTACAGCCCACTTCTTCGGATGCATACAAGTGGGCTGTAGTCCACGAAAGCTTATGCTCTAATAAATTTGTTAGTCTCTAAGGTGCCACAAGTACTCCTGTTCTTTTTGCGGATACAGACTAACACGGCTGCTACTCTGAAACCTGTCAATATACAAATGAATTGTCCTGAGAATCTGGCTTGTGCTGGCACTTGGAGTGTCAGAGTCACAGATGCTTCAGCTGGTCTTAACACCTGTGAAGCCCCTCTACAGTGGCAACTGAGCATATACAGGGGCACTCAGCCATTGTTATCATGGCTACTATAAGAGCTAGAAATGGGGATGAGGAGTTGCATGGTGGTCATCCTTAATGAATATCTCCTGCCTATGTGGATATGGGCTTTCAGGCCTTGCCCCCATGACTCTACAGCCCTTGCCCCCATGACTCTACATTCCCTTGTTACAGGGTGGCTCGCTTTTTAACGGGAAATGCCTCACCTGTGGCATTGTTAACTTGCATCCCCAGGTGAAGGAAGATATTTCATGTGATTCAACCAGAACTCTAGGATCAGTAATGGAGTGGCCTGGGTAGAGAGAGGAAGAGAGAAATTCCAGCCCCAGAGGGCTGAGTATGGCTGTTGGATGATGAAGAGATGCAGAGAGCTCTAGGAGACCCTGAGTAATATGGGGAGTAGCAGAAAGAGTTTGCCTGCTGGCCTCTCTGAGCCAGAGAGACTTGAAGAAGGCTGAGCTCCAGCAAGGAAGGGCTGTGAGTGGCAGCTGGATGAAAAGCCAACTGGGACAGAAGAAGAGCCCCGGGAGCGGCAGAAGATGCCAGAGCTGAATATAAGCTTTGTGTTGTGGTGATGGAATTTACTGTGAGGTGCATTTTGAACTGCTTCTGTAACAGCCCCACCATGGTGTTATTAGCCACAAGGAGGCCTTTGTGGGTTATTACTAGGAACCCTGGTGACTGAGGCAGAGCCATTGTAGAGCCACCCCATACCACAAAGAGGAGTTCAGGATGCAGTGGGCCTGTAACACCCCCCACCTGGGGAACACGCTTTCCTGCGTCTTTGGCCCCCGTTTCTATGGCAGGGAAATCAGCCACTGTGATATTTTCTCTAAAGCACCCATTACAAA
Organism: Chrysemys picta bellii; assembly: GCF_011386835.1. Taxonomy (NCBI): domain Eukaryota; kingdom Metazoa; phylum Chordata; order Testudines; family Emydidae; genus Chrysemys; species Chrysemys picta. The sequence continues at coordinate 132,639,262 of NC_088795.1, forward strand.
GATATGGGATGGTGTGCACATTTAAAACAATAATAAAAACGGGGCCTACTGGTCCACAAATGTATATGAATATAGCGGAGATTAGATTATGCTGGGAAGAGTTAGTTGCTGGTTTTCATCAGGATTTATTTTTAATCTCTTCTATCCAGCTGTAGTTTAAAAGACCAAAATGTGAGCATTTTTGCAGGGTTGTTTTGACCAGGCCCATATTGTGCATGGATTTTGTATATGTTATAGCAGGAGTCAGCAGGTAGCACTGTTATGCATTAATCTTCCAAGTTATTTTTTCTTAGCTTGTCAACCAATTTGAACTCTTGAGAAGATATTCCGTTTTGTTATTACTTTTAATGATGCATGGGTTTTATGTTTTGTTGTTGTTGTTACAGCCAGAATCGGAGAGATGGAACAGTACCAGCAGCTGGAGTATTTGCTCCTTGCCTTGGGTTCTTGATTTGAACCCATCCTTTAGGCAGAGTTGCTCCCTGAAAACAGAGCATTGGTGATAGGTTGAGCTTCCCAGAAGAAGGAATTGCCCTACAAGCTGTTCCAGGACTGGTGTATACAGTATACCCCCAGTGTTACAAAATCCTCTTATCCAGACCTCTGCATTATCCGAATCCTTACTGTGTGCCCCATACTGGGCCAGCTCCAGCCACCAGCCCACCAAGCTTGTGCTTGGGGAGGCACCTGGAGGGGGGCGGCGCAGCGCGGTGCTCCGGCTCCGGCCACCAGGGAGAGCGGCGCCGCAGTGGGTTCGCCGCCAGGGAGAGCGGAGCCCCGGCTGGGCTCTCCGCCCTCCCCCCCAGCGCTCTGGCCGCCAGGGAGAGCGGAGCCCTGGCTGGGCTCTCTGCCCTCCTCCCGGGGCTCCGGCCGGTCGGGGAGAGCGGCCCTCGGCCAGGCTCGGCGCCCTCCCCTGCCGCGCTCCTGGGAGTGGGGGTGGGGGGCGGTGGGAGGCTTTTTAGCCTTGGGCGGCAAAAAAGCCAGAGCCAGCCCTGGCCCCATATTAGGGGACAAGTAACGGATTCGGATAATGCAGAGATTCAGATAATGGAGCAGAGACCCCCTGCTGTGGGGGAGGCCACCCTGCTGCTGAATGGCCCCTGCAGCAGCACAGGGACCCGGCTGCAGCCCTGCTTTCACGGGAGTGAGTGAGCAGGGACTGTGACAGTGGAGCTCCCTGGACTGCTGCAGGGCTAGGACACCCAATACCTGCAGCTACATGTTCATGGAAGGCTGCGGTCCTGGCGGAGCAGAGCAGAGTCCCAACCAGGATTGTCAGCTCTGCCCCGCAAGGACTGCAGCCTCCATCCCTGCGCCTTTTGCCATCAGTAATTGAGAGGGCATAGAGAGTCCTCTGCAGTCCTGCTCTCATGGGAATGAGTGAGCTCCCTGCGCTGCCACTCCTGCCCTCTTGATCATCCAACTTCCAATTATCCAAATAAAATTGGTTTGTCCCTCCCGCTATTCGAATAATTGGGAGTGTACTAAAGGTGTAACAGCCCTCCCTCCCCCATTAACCTTCAGACCCACTCTGCAGCCATGATTTTCCTCCACCAGATACTGACATCCAAAGCCTTGGAATTCTGCTACCAGCTTTCTGTGGGGCAACACTAGTGTCCGGATAGAACATTGAGGCAACATGCAGAGCTCCCCTTTGAGTTCAATGGGGAATTCTAGGGGGAAATCTGATGGTGGTGCGCTGTGGTTCCCAGGGATTAATAAAATAACTCCACTGAAATAATGGAGTGTGTATTTGTGTGTCACATTTATAAAATGGTTAATTTGCTTGCACTTTGTCCTCCTTTCTACAAAATTTTAAAAGTTCTCACCAAGGCAACAGCATTCTATACTTCAAATGAATTAGGTCTAGTGGGATACACATTCATTGCCTCTCTTTAAAAGCACCAGTTTATGCAAGATTCTTATATTGCCGTGTATGAAACAGGCTTAGAAATATAATGAAGGTTTCGACTGTTCATTAAGTCCTTCTCCAGTAATTGTAAAATGCCATATTGAGTATATCCATATAGATTAAACACAAATTTCAGACTATCTCCTGAGGTCCAAGCATTTCATTTACTGATTAGTTGCTGGCAGAATCGGTCTATTAGCAACAAGACTCTTACTAGCTGAGCACTGAGTCTATTTACGCTCTGACGGGATCATATGGATATTTAAATTTAAAGGTGTGAGATTTAAAAAGAATTAAACGGGTGTGAAACAAAGCAAGAGAGAGAAAAACCTCATCTCACAGTACAATCAGTGGGTTCTATCCAGCAATTTATAAAACACAGGATGGTGACATGTATTATGCCACAACACCACATAGTTAGACATATCCTCTTGGACTTCTCTTAGATGTCTTGTCTGCACTTTAAGCTCAGTGTGGCTAAAATGGAACTCCTAAATCCTCCCTGTTTTATTCTTTTTCAGTCAAGCATCCTTCATTTCCACTGATAACACTATAATCAACCTCACCATTCAGGCTGACAATCAGGGAGTCATCTTGAACTCCTCTCATTCATTCTGCCCTCACATACAGGCCAGGTTCAAATCTCATTGTTCTTCCCTTCACAGCTTTAAGTAGATCTGACCCTTCCTCTCAGCCTGGATGACTAAAAGTTATCTCATGCCCTCATCAACTTCCAGTTTGATTACTTGAGTCTCGTCTTCTCTCACTTCAGTGATACACACCCTACCCCTCTCCGCTTCATCCAAAACTCAGATTTTAATATAGTGATGTAGTCCCTCAATCTGATGTATTTTTAGGTCATTACAGGCTTGAAATCGTTCTAGATGTGCATCTCCCCCTCCCACTTTATCAACCACATCCTCCAACCACAGAGGGGGTTTGTCCCAGTATTCATTTGTTTATTTTGAATTTCAGCCCCCATAGCTTTGATTTCCTTTTGCCTTATGTGATCTTCTTCTCTGCCTAAAATATCCTCAGTATAAAATTCTATTCCCTCCACACCTTGTAAAATCTCATTTTTAGAGCTGACCAGAACACAGTGAAAAATAAATCACATTTTTCCCCTGTTGATTTTTTCAATTGGGAATTTCTAATTTACATAAATTTCAACCAACTTTCCACTCATTTTCCTTTGGAAGAATTCCAAGGTGTTTCTAATGCTACAGATTTAACAGAAATTTAGAAGAAATAATATCTTTCAAATGGTGTTTGAAAACCATGCTAATGACCAATGAAGTGAGGAAAAGTTAATGAAGTTCAGAATATGCTGTATATTTTGATTCCATCATAACGCATAAGAACTGTTGTTTCCCAGACCTGAAGAAGAGCTCTGTGTAGCTCGAAAGCTTGTGTCTCTCACCAATAGAAGTTGGCCAAATACCTCAACCACTGTGTCTCTTGTTTCTTTCATAAGGCATAATACTGCCCATATTTGGTAGCTACATGGTAAAAGCCCATAGACATCCAGGAAAAGCAATGACCACAGAAACTTGTAATGGCAACACATACTCTCTACAGAGGTATTACAGAGAACAATATTACTTTTATACTCAAGAGAAAAGGAGAAGCCAAAGGGCAGGTCTTCACTACGGGGGGGGGGGGGGGGGGGGGGCGTTGATTTAATATACAGCAAATTCAGCTACACGAATAGCATAGCTGAATTCGACCTATCGGAGCCGACTTACCCCGCTGTGAGGACAGCGGCAAAATTGACCTCTGCGGTTCCCCATCGACGGCGCTTACTCCCACCTCCGCTGGTGGAGTAAGAGCATCGATTCGGGGATCGATTGTCGCGTCCCGACGAGACGCGATAATTCGATCCCTGAGAGATCGATTTCTACCCGCCGATTCAGGCGGGTAGTGTAGACCTAGCGAAAGTCAGAATATTTGTTCACTAGAGAAGATTCAAATCTAAAACAATGCTAAAGAAAGGATTAATGAATTATTTCAACTTTTATGAGGCTAAAATAGACTAGATTCTGACATTCTTACTCATGTTGAGTAATAACATATTTAGCAATTTGGCCTGTTGAAAACAAGGGGGTTGCTCATGGAGCAAGAGACTACTTCCCTGTGGTGACTGTGCTAACAAAAAAAGACAAAGGATTAAAAGCACAAAATAGAGGTGATTAAGAATAGCGTATGGTTTTAATCGGAAGAAAACCACTGCTGAAAAACAGGCAGACTCCATCAAACCCACAGCCAAGAAAACTATTGGAAACTGGCATCATTTTTTTGCTAACACATGTAATGTTGACTTCCCTTTGACATGCTAATATGTGATCATAATCAAATTTAATTTAATCTAAATGCAAAGAGTGGGAATTAAAAATATCTAAAGCTGTAGAAAATATAGTAGCAGAACAGCAAAACACCAAAGTTAAACATAAGTATTAAAATTATAGACAGATGATTTTGAAATTATCCTTTTTTCATGTTAAAAATATACATAGTAAACTGAGTGAAAATCGATATTTTTCTCACTTGCTCATAGCTCCTAATTTCTCTGATGTTGTCCCTCATGGGATCTATAAATAGGCGGGGCCAAAATTGATTTTTATTTTGTTATAATTTCTATGGATAATATTGATGTTTATTTTTAAACATTTTTTCCAATTTAAATTTTCACAGTTGCACAAAGTATGGGGTCTCAGCTTTTCTTATGAATTTAAATTTTCATACTTACAGGAAATTATGGGAGTGGTCAACCAAGGGAGAGGGTCGGACAATTATTTAATGGCAGTAGATATTGAGATTAAAAAAAGTTTAAGCTTTGTAACTGTTAAAACGCAAATGGTCAACATTGTGTGTCAAAATAGACAAAGTCAATATCCTTAAATCAAACTCTGATAAGTTCTCAAGCAACATTTTCTTACTTTGTCTATCTGTAAAGTTGGATTATTATCTATGGAAATATTTTTTCATCTGTTTCTCTGTGTACGGTGAAATGGATATTTAGCCATATTTACTGATAAAAATCAAATTCTTCCAAGCCTATCTATAAAGAGTATCATTTGGGATATAGTATTAATAAGACAGTATCCAAAATAAAGACTTAGGCTGCAGATTTACACAGATGTTTAAGGAGAAGAAGGAACACCCCTTAAACCTCTGGGTGTGGTAATTGGAACTTGGGTAATACTCACTTGTTCCCCACCCCTGGAAGAAGTGTGGAGTGGCAAAACCTTTGTTTCCTCCTCTATCATGACAGCTAGTGTGGCAAAGACTGCACCTAGGCTCAACATGTATCGTCTACGCCTGCCAACGGCTAGCAGTAAATGACTGCCCCTAAGGAGCAAGGAGGAAATTGTAGCTCATTCAGCAACGGATCTTTCCCTTGGCTGGCACAGATTTTCTCTGGGCTGTGTCTTGTGACCCAACCTATACTTCACCCTTGTTGTCTATAAACTTATCCATCTCTAGAATAGGTTATAATAATATTCATCCACAAGCTGTGTGGAGTCTTAACAGCTAATATTGCACAGCTTTTTGAGCAGACTGAATATGATGACATGCAGAGTAGTGTGACCTTCCGCTCCTAGTCCCCACCCTGCACTATGTGATCCGGGTTAGCTCTCTGCCCCTGGTATAATAAGAATGAGATATTGTGGACAACTCTCTGTGAAAGGGCAGTAGAAGCTTATAGGGTCACAGTGGGGTCGATACTCAGAGAGGAAAAAGATTGTGACTTGACCTGGCAACTCTAAAGCTGACTAAAGCCCCCTGAGGATTTATTTTGTTATATTGTGCGTAAAACCTTAGCTGGATGGCCATGGTTGCAGTGGAGGCAAGATTTATCAGTGACATTCTTGTACCTCAGACAAATTGCATTCCTTCCTATACCCTCTGTGCAGAAGAAACCATTGGCATTTGAAAACAAGCTGCACTCGAGGTAACCATGGAGACTTGAACACAGATGCACTGAGGATTTTACAAGTAAAAATGTTAGAAATGAGAAGAGAAGGAGGGTGAAAATTGGTCCACTCCCTATTTACTTGAGTAGCTCCAAGAAGGGACGACAGGGGCTATTGCATAGTTCATATATACAAATGCCTGAGAGATCCACTCCCATCACTCGAGAGTCTACTCAGAAATCCACTGTACTTGATCTCCCAAATGCCCCTTCAGGAGAGTATGCACTGTTGTTTCATTTGTGGACCTCTAAAAATTTTCAAATGGAGGTGCAGACCCCTTTGAAAACCTGAGACATAGTCTGCGGACCCGCAGTGGTCTGTGGACCACAGGTTGAAAACCACGGCTTTAGGGGAATCTGGATAATAGGGAAAAATAACATGACACAAATTGCACATTGTTCAGAAAAAAACTAAACCAATCACACAGAGGGTTCCAAAATAGTAGCACAGCTGATAGGATGGGAAAAATAAGGCTGAAGTAGCATTTTCATTATAAATCTCGATTTTAGTATGAAATATCTCATCAAGCTGAGAGATGAGTTGTCAACCTAAAGCTGCTTATGGAAAGAAAGAAAAAAACACTGCCAGATTTATTTTCAACTAATTTTGAGTTGTAGAAAGGCTAAAAACAGAAGGAGGTTGGTCTCATAAGGTAAGGTTGTGCCTTTAGGCACAGCACAATGCAATGGTATGGTGCCTGGTGCCTGAACTTCACCACTGCTGGTGTGGGTGAGAGTGATTCAGAGACACTCCTCTGAGCCATCATTCCTCTCTTGCTCCAGTTAACTTCCCCTTCTTATGCTTGGCCAGCAAGTGGGCAAGGTATGTGGGACACTATGCCCCATATTCTTCATAATCATATTATTATGATATGATTATGGCATAATTATGATGTATTTTATGCAAGATAGGGCATGTAAGATATCATTGGAAAGGTTATGATTCACTGAATATGATTATCCTATTTGTATGCATGTATCATTTTGGTATCTGAAGTTAGGAATATTGTCTCTGCATCTATTACAAATGCCCACTAGGCAGAATGCAATCAGTCTAGATGGCTGGCTGGGAATGGCCATTAGGGAGAACAATAGAGCTGTGGGGAAATAGAACAGGGGGGCCTTTTTCTTAATAGCCAGAGCTGTGAATCTGAAGGCCCCGAAATAAATCCTCTAACAGAGAACTGTTATGCTGACTGCCTTTACAAAAAGTAGTACAGGCCAGGGCCTGAACAAGACTAAGCTGTACAATTCCCTGCCAAACTCGGTCAAGGGTCATGACCAGAGGAGGGAGGGGGGAGAAAGTAACAGTGGTAAAGGCCTCGGCAACCTAATAACCGCAAGTTTATGAAATATAATAACCGCCTGTATGAAGAAATTGCTTTTGCAAATGCCAACTTCTCCTGTGATTCCAGCTATCTGCAAAATTAGCCAATCATAGATCTTCTTTTAGCGTCCCCTGATAAACCCCCCTTAACCCTTCACCAACCCACCCCCCGGAAAATAACATGTGCCTTGCCGAGAAATGTACTCAAACTGGTGCCAAGTACCACCCCTGGGGAAAACCACCAAACGCCCCTCTACCCAAATAAACACCCAAATCTTGGGAAATGGTGAGGAGGATACCGGGGGAGGGGGAAACTGACCCCAACCCCAATTTCTTAACTCATTACATATTGTTTGTACTTTGCTTGCGGTTTAATGCAATAAAGCCACCTGTGAGCGGTACTCGGGGTGTCAGTCTTCGGACTGCACCCCAGTGCACTGGTATGTATGTCAACAACTGGCCTCAGGCTTGAGTCTTTGAACTAAAATCATTGTGTGGGTGTCTTTGACCACAACAGAGCTTAGAAGATGCTAATCTCCCACTAGGGAGCCTTCCTGAGGATGCTCCAAACAGCCGCCGAGTCATGGCTGCTGTGTCCCTACAGGGGCATGTGACCAAGTCACCTGGTACTGGACTCCATTTTAGAATACCAGTGTTTTTCCACTGAAATGAGTGGGCACCAAGCTTGGAGACAAAGGGTTCCTGACATATACAAAAGGTATTTAAGGCAGGGGAGTGACATCATAGTGGTTCTTCACTGTCTCCCCGCCCAAAGGAGACTGCTGGAAACACCTGAGGAATAAGGACTAGACTGGGGGAGAAGAGCTGACCCCTGGCTAGAGGGATTTCTAGTCTGTGAAAGGAATTTCTGGGGTTTTAAGCTGCAAGCAAGGGCAGCTTGCCCTCAAGAATCTCTGCAAACTGTCTAAATCAACAATTAAGGTGAGAATTTGCTACTCATATCCAATCTCTTTAGTATATTAAGTTTAGATTGCGGTTTTGTTTATTTGCTTTGATCTGTTCGCTAGCCCTTATTATCACTAAAATTCTATCTTTTGTAATTAATAAACTTGTTTTGTTTTGTCTAAAACCAGTGTGTGGAAATCATAACTTGGGGCACAAAGTGGTGTATGTTCCTCTCCATACTGAGGGAGGGGGTAAATTTCATGAGTTTACAATGTACAGTTCTCTGTGCAGTGCAAGATGGTATCAGGGCCGGCTCCAGGCACCAGCCTACCAAGCATGTGCTTGGGGCGGCACCTGGAGGGAGGCGGCGCTCACCCGGGGAGAGCGGAGCCACAGCGGGCTCGCCGCCCTCCCCCGCCACTCCGGCCGGTCAGGGAGAGTGGGGCCGCGGCCGGGCTCGCTGCCCTCCTCCCGGCACTCCGGCTGTCCAGGGAGAGCGGGGCCGCGGCCAGGTTCGGCGCCCTTCCCTGCCGTGCTCCCCGCCAGGGGGCGGGGGCCGGCGGGAGGCTTTTTTGCCTGGGACAGCAAAAAAGCCAGAGCCAGCCCTGTATGGTATAATTTTGGGTTTACACTCCAGAGGGGGGTGCGTGACTTAGGAACTGGGAGGAGCCTTAGCTGAGCCTTCCCAAACAGAGCTGATCATGTCATCTGTGTGTAGCTGCGCACCTGGGTGTGTCCCTACCTGGAGGGGGATTGAGGGCCTGTCACAGCAGTTCAGTGTAAAGGGAGTCCATGCTGGTGGGTCAGGCGGGCTCAGTGATACCCCAGTTCCAGGTGACACGCTGGGGTGAACCCATCACCGTATGGAATAGAGCCAAGGCACCATCCACTCCTTTCCCCTTTCTGCCTCCTACTTGCCTCATTGCTAGCAATGGGGATCAAGAGCTGTACTCCACACCAAAGTGGGAGCTAGGATTCAAGTAAGCTGAGCAAGAATACTCTGGAAAGATCATTGCTGAACCAAGTAAGACAAGGGCAAAGACTAGCCCAGAGAGGATGAGAAGATGGTCATAGATGTGCATCACTGACTTCTAAAAACTCTCCTTCCTAGTCGCAAACAAAACAAACAAACAAAGAAAAAACAAACAAAAAAAAACAATTCCCAGACCATCCAGCTGGTCAAGAATGTACTGTACTTATTACTCTTGATGAGTCATCTCCTGCATATTAAGTGACCAGGAAGTATTTTTGCTGCTGAAACTCACCAGTTTTGCTTTGTGGGGGTTTGCATGAATATTTCTGGTTTCCTTTCTGAACCCACTGAATTGTGCTTCGAGTCTCAGAGATTAACAAACCCCAGCATTTCAGTCACAGTTGGGCTTCACTGCAGTTTCACGTACTATCATGCAGAACGTATGAACCAGTAAGTTCTGCATTATTTGAATACGGAACCACTATCTGGTTCAGGTTTACTTGAAACTAGGTAAGGGTCCTTTGATTCTCTTGGAAAGCTTGTGAAGCTTAGTGAGTATTTCAATGAACGTGGGCTGAGTTTTGAGTTCCTAATAAAACCTGAAACCAGCTGGATGGCTTTACAATATGTGTAGAATGGTTTGCAACTGCTCTATCAAAAAGTAAATTGATTGGAATGAGAAGACTTGGGGCCATTTCTCAGCTGATTTAAGTCAACACAGCTCCCTGGATGTTAGTAGAGCTTCACCTATTTATACTAGATAAACATCTGGCTCTTTGTTAACAGTTGTAGTGATATTTAGATACAGATGCTTTGATACTATGGTGATAGACATGTTAGGGACTAACAGATTGATTTTGTGTGTGACACAGAAATGGGAGTAAAGCAAGCAAACAAAATATGAGTAATTATGTGATCTTATTATTATAGATGCTCAGATACTATGGTGATGGACAACCCAAACAGAGATATTATTATTACTCTTGTTTTTCTCCTTTCTCCTACTGTTCCTTTTGTCTCTTGATTATGACATTGCTGTGTCATGGTAAATCTAGACTGTGCTCCTCAGGGAGGTGACTCAGGACCTTATCCATTGCTGCCCTACAAGTTGTGTATTAAATCAGAATGGAAGCAGTTTACACCAAGTGTGCCTGGCTAACAATGACGAGAAAGGACGCAGGGCAAAAGAGAATAGGGATCTCTTTCTATGTTTTGAGGTATCTAGCACACTCTTGGATGATGGAACAATAATAATAATTTAAGTGATGTGTGCAATGCTTTTTGTATGTGTGTGAAAATCACATGAATCCCAGTGGTATTGATGAGACACATGGCCACAGGCTGATTTTTAACTCCCCAAAGGTGCAATTATGGACTGTGTACTTTGTGGAACAGCTTCATTGCTATTGTCAGCTGGAAAGGAAAAAAAATATTCCTGGGTGTTTAGTGACTATTATTTCCAAGGATGTGTATAATAAAGTGCTTGGAGGGCCAGACAGCCTAGTGGGTAATGCACCCAGTTTCCAGTCTCACCTTCCAGCAGAAAAGACTTTCAGTCTAGTTCATAAGCATTGTATGTGGCTTAACGTCACCTCAGGGGTTTCAGTGTCCTTACCCTCTCCTTACTAGAGAAGGAGTAGGGGTGGAAATGAGGCTTATGCCCCTCCTGAAACAAGGGCAGTTGGTAGAGGAGCTCAGGGCCTCCCACTCCACCAGGCTCCCGCATCATGGAGTATCCTCAGAGTTGCCTCCCTAGGTCACTTCCCACAATCTGTCTCCCCCCAGGTCTCCAAGTCCAGTATAGGATAGCAAAAGACCTTCAGCCCCAGCTGGGCTCAGCTTACAGTCTTCTTCCTCACAAGGAGGCTTCTTTGGTGCCCTTGTTCAGGAGCCCTCAAGATAGGTGAGACATCCTCCCCCTTCTGAGCTGAGTTGCTCCCTTTTATGCTTCCTCTCCAGTTGGAGCATGCTCTTAAGGTCTGGAGGGGTGGGGCTACCAGGGCCCATTATTGTCTTTTAACCCCGTCAGGCCCAGTGTGGGGTTTGTATACCACATCATGGTGTTGTATTCACAAGAGCTGATCAGGATATGATTGTTTTTATTTCAAGGCATATAATTTTTTTTTATCTTTGTCACAAAGCCAAAATTGAACATGTTTCAATTGGCAACTAATTTTTTTCCAATTTGGAGGGTTTCAGTGCTTGAACACAAAACTGATTTTTTTTGACAAAACCTAGAGTTTTCTTGGTGAAAAGTTCCTGTACGTTGAAAAGCCATTTTCTGGGGGGAAAAAAGATTTGATTGCAATTTTTGACCAGATCTAGTATTCAGAACCCCTCAGACAGTTCCATTGGTGACTTAAAATGTTTCCTAATGAGATGGAAGGAATAGCCATCATTTAGAGAGAGGAAATAGTGCAAAGGAAGGGATATAAACCATAAGGCTGATACTCAGACCCTTTGGTTTTATTTGCAATTGCTATTTTTATTAAAATGTTATTCAGGAAGTCACACAACAACTGCACCCAGTCTGTGCTTGTAGATGGTATTATGAGATTTCCAGACTTTTCAGAAAAGCTTTGGCAAAGGGATAGAGGATTATGCAGCACTATTCTTCATATCAGAATATATACCCTATTTCCCAAAACACAGTGTGGCAGATATGCACAGCACCCTCATGAAACTAATTTGCCACTTTCTCAGTCTCAGTTGAGAGGCCAAAGACAAAATGTGCCATGACTAACCCTGCTCGCAGATAAGACTATCGGCTGGGACAATATGGAAAAGTCTGCACCACTTCTGCCTGTTTTGTAATTGTTCTGTGGATAGAGGACTTCAGTTCTAGGGCTTTAAATTTGACAAGGCTTTTGGTTTATGGAAAAGGTGGATTTTGGTGCATATATTTCACAGAGGCTTTTACAATTATACAGACTGTCCCAGCAGCAGTCCTGGGAAGAAAGAACGTACAATGATACTTAGTAAAAGCTCACTGGCACTCTCGGAAGTGATGTTCCACTTGATAAGGAACTAGTCCTCAGTGTGGGAATTATGTCCAGACGAAGTTTCAAATGTCAAACTTCAGTCATTTATGCTATAGCTCTATTCAAGAACATGTGATAAATAGACAGATATACTTATACAAGGATTATATTTTATATAGACAACTCTCTGGATATTTTCCTAAAAATCCCAGCTGCAGGGATATGTCTCATACTTTCCTGAAATATTTCACATGGCATAGATCAACTGTAATGATTCATCACTGAAGAGTTTTCTTCAGTGCTAGAAGCATGAGACTCTATCAGCTGAACTACAGGAGCATCTCCTCTAGGGGGCAGCAGTGGTAGACTCATATTCGCTGTGCACAAGTAACTCAATGGAGATCTGGAACATGCACTGTACAGCTGGTTACACATGCCTAGAAAATTACAGCTCTCAAAGTGTTTATTTTGGAAAGGCACGAGCATGCAAAAATGGAATTTAAAATAGAAACTTAAATATAAGTTGTTAATATGATATTTTGTCTGTCATAATAAGATGATGGCCTAATTTAGATTGTTAACCACAAACCGAGTCGCCAAAGGTTTAAAATTCTCTGGAGTCATTGGGAAGTCATAAGGCTATGCAGTTAATTAAGATACTGGGTGGGAAGTACAATATGGAAAATAATAATAAGGCAGGTAAGAAATGACATTTGAAATGTATGTACTTGGCTTAATAATACGGTAATGCTCACTTTATTATGGTAGAGCATTTTGCTAATGTATGAATCAAACCAAATGTTATTTGGTGACCAGAAATATGTTTCAAAACATTTGGCATTTTTCTCCAACCCCTGACAAATATATGGCTCAAAAGGAGAAATGAATATAACTGTCAGTGAAACTCCAAATTAAAATATGTATACCCCCCTGTGCAAGATCTGAAAAAAGTTACCTTAAATAACTATTTCTAAATTTCACCAGCTACAGAAGACACCTTTCCGAAGGAAACTAAAGTTCTTGGAACTTATTGGCCAAATCATCAGCAGATGTAAATAGAGCTTCATTTATTTCAATAGAGCTACACCAATTTACATCAGCTGAGGTCCTTATTTAATTTGCTTTGCCCCAAGGTTCCTAATCATAAGTTAAGGGACAAAACCAAATATCTAAAATAAAGAGTTGTAACTTTTCCATCCTCGGACTTGAGAACAAAAGACTCAAGCCAGCCAAAAATATCTGCAGCTGTCCACATGGCTCAAACTACAGAGAAGTATTGATTATGGCCATGCAGTGGGCTGACCTACTGAGAAGGAAGGTTATACTCCAGCAGGTACAATGTTCATTCTAATGAATGAGATCCATACCTCCCATGTTCTTCTATTCATGCTATTGTGACTTTCAAATTCTCTCTCTTTTCTTCCAAAGGCTATTTCCTTGCTCTCTTGCCCTACCTCGAAGGTCCCTCCTGCATCTCTTTTTCTGCCTTCCTTTCTTTTTCTTTGCCTCTTTCTCTGCTTCCCGCACCCAATCTCCCCCCTTGCTCCCTTTTCATATTTTTTTAATGTAAAATGCTCACAGCAAGGAGTCATTTGAGATGCAGATTTCAGACAGATGAGGCACAGATTAGGAGTGAAAATGTAGAAAAAAATAGTTTGGCAAAAATAGAGAGGTATAAATACGTTTCTTGACACACATACTCAAGCAAGCCACACTGAACTGAAGGTCATATTCCGACTGCCTAGGAGAAATCACGCACAAATCTCTTTAATCTTCCCTTTCCCCTATGTCCCCTAGACCAATTAAGTTTAAGGATGCCCTGTAAATCAAAACAAAAGGCAGGGAATTATGTCCTATTTGGGGCCATGAATCTCAACTAGGGTAAGCTGGCATAACTCCATTGAAGTCAATAGAGCTAGTGATTTGCAATAGCTAAGTATCTGGCCTTTGATTGGTTATGATGTATAAAGACTTGTTTTATTTTATGTTCATGCTTGTTTTCTACATTAGAAATCCAGTCCTTGTCTACACTGTTTGTTTGTTTTTTTCTGTAAGCTTCTAGGCCTGCCTGGAGAAGTGGCAAAGTTATGGCACTGAAGACGTACTTAAAGTCTGCTCCTTTATCATATTCTTGTAGGGTGAAATTCATCCCTGAGGTGGAGAACAAGGCAAAGTCCTTCAGCATCAGGTATTGGCATTTCACAGCAGGGTCTGTTCAGGAGCAGCCACATCGAGAAGTCTGAGCTATGGAGAAAGGTTTCTGTGGCACCCCAGTTCTGGCCACAAGGGGTGATGGGCAATATCTGGGCCATGGAAAGGCCTGCAGATGTGGGCTCTAACCCCAGTACTCCATGCAAGTGGCCCATGCAATTCCAGCCCATAAACTAGAATAGCAGGCAAAGATGAAGGAGGAGCATTGTGCAGCAACACCACACCCAGGTCCTGAGATTTGGTTTTGTGGATTTCACCTTCCCATCCACTCCTGACTCAATCTCTCTGGACCTCACGCTCTTGAGCTTTCTATAGGTAGAGCATATTTCATTCATATTGGAGTTCTCCCTGCTCCACAGCCATCCTGTCTCATTCAGGCTTCACTGACTATTCCCCATTAAGTGTTCCCACATCTTAACCCTCAACCTTATCTTTTATCTTTGCACATCTCTGTATCTGTGACTCTACCAAAACCAGACCACAGTACTCGTAAATAATCCTGATACCATAAATAATCTTTACAATAAGCCAGAATAAAGAAGATGTTTGGAAACAGAAATGTTATTTACTTCACATAGTATTTTCCATAAGTTATTGTAAATTAGAAAAAATATCTGCAGTAGAATGTAATTGGCAGTCATCTACACCTGTTTGTGTGATGTGTGGTTTAGGAACTGTGATAAAGTTTTGCATAAACACTGGAGTTGAATTAATGATTTGCAACACAAAATTTTAGTTGATGAATTTTGCCATCTTCCTTCTGGTCCTCAGTGAATATCTAAATATTATTTGAAAATACTCATGAACGTCTTCAGTAAATAAATCTTGGTTTGCAATTAGTTCAAAGAAGATATTTGTCATTTGTCCCTTTACGATGAGTTACATGAGTCTGTGATATTAATTTCTGTTCCTTGGCTGAATGACGTACGCCGCTAACCAACACTGCATGAATTGCCCATTTCCCGTGATTTAATTTCAAATTCTTTTTTTGCTGAATAGTCAAGCTTAATTTGTTTTTTTGGCAGGGGGGGAGAATTCACACTAGTTAAAAAATCAGAGGAAACAAATACAATATGATAAGGCAAAAAGTTGAATTGGAAATCTAAATGGATTATATTGAGCATTTTTTTCCATTCTCTGTTCAACCCTAGCAAATGATTTAGATTCTACAATTCAAGCAGGTTTTGCTGCTGCCTGCATAGCAAATGGTCTCACTTTTTCTCTGCAAGATACACTGGAACTGAGCATCACAGAGTGAGGGATAATTATTCACTCATGACATGAGCGCTCTACATTGGTCCTCTCTTGTGCTGCACTAAAACTCACACCCACAAGCTTCTACCAGATCACTTCACCTGCAGAAGAGCAGCTCATCTGCCAGAGGGGAAATGCAGCAGGGAAATCATAGTAGAATAATTTTCTTGTTATGAATAAGTCCCTTATAACTGTGTCACAGTAATGCCCATCAGCATGTGTTAGAACATTGACATTCTAGAGCAGAGAGTACTCATGCTTTTGACACGCTAAGGGCCAGGCTGGCAGCTTGCCAGAAGTCTGGGGGACACATCTAATGAGCATAGAGATATGTACTTTAATGTAAAAAGAAGAACAGGAGTACCTGTGGCACCTTAGAGACTAACAAATGTATTTGTACTCCTGTTCTTCTTTTTGCGGATACAGACTAACACGGCTGCTACTCTGAAACCTGTACTTTAATGTGGAGAGATACCTATTTCATAGGACTCGAAGGGACCTTGAAAGGTCATTTTTCAGAGTAGCAGCCGTGTTAGTCTGTATCCGCAAAAAGAAAAGGAGTATAAATTTGTTAGTCTCTAATGCTCTAATAAATTTGTTAATCTCTAAGGTGCCACAAGTACTCCTGTTCTTTTTTTGAAGGGTCATTGAGTCCAGTCCCCTGCCTTCACAGCAGGACCAAGTACTGTCCCTGACAGATTTTTGCACCATGTCCCTAAATGGCCCCCTCAAGGATTGAAGTCACAATGCTGGGTTTAGCAGGCCAATGCTCAAACCACTGAGCTACTCCTACTCCTACCTACTTTTTGTTGGAAGGAATGCATGCAGCCATGGCATTAGTGCACTCTTGTATCTTCCTATACAGATTAATAATGGTTGCTCTGTTTCAATTCACCTGCACGAAAAGGATGCAGCTCACCAACTTTGTTGCTTCCACAACCCTTCAGCTGCAGAGAAATGAAACTCAGGGACTATATATATAATTTTGCCAGCCACATTTAGGCTCCGGAAGCCTGATTTATGGAATATTTTTACCATTGCTTGGCTTTGCAAAAGTATTAGGAGGGAACAGCTTGGTGCTGTGGAGAGTACGTGCAGCTGACCATGTGTAGTTCTCTTGTTGGGAAATGGGAAACAGTTGTTAAAAGTTAAGGGCTATGCTGTGACTTGGAGTATGTTAAGCAGGCACTCTGCACTCACTTACAGGTAGGTGAGGAATGTATGGGGAGGAACAGAGCCTTCCCTTCTCTTCGCCTTACAGACCAGCCAGTGCTGCTGGTATAGATTCTACTACTCAGAGGAAGCTGGGAGAAAATTGTTTCTCTGAGGCACAATACCTGTTTGGACTACTCCTGGTATGGGGTAGTGAACGCCTCTCACTTGCTCAGGGCTTTGCCTAAAGGCACAGTCTAGCCCCAAAAAGAAAGAGGACCCAAGACGGTAAAAATAGACAGGAAAGCATCGTGTCAAGCATTGAGTGGTAAGTAAGTACACAGACACCCTCCACAACCATACTGTTGTCCGTAGAATCTCCAGGGTTATTTCCAGGAGCTTTGTCCTACCCTTTCCCAGCATCTATCCAGGCACGTCAGTACAGGTCAGAATGCAGTACTTGGGCACGACGTGCGTTACTAATAATACAAAGTGACAAGGCAGCATAAAGCCTTTTTTCAAACTTATTAGCTAAATGTAATAAATTGGAAGGGAGGCTTTGTGATTGCCTCGGGAATGTCCAAAACCGTATTTACATTCCATGGGTTTTAAGTGGAAATTCTAATTAAAATTCAGAGATGTCGTCTCCTGTTTAAGTGATGCGAGTGGGGTTTATTTATTTATTTATTTTCAACATTTCAGGCCTCCAGCCAGCTATCAGTAATTAAATGTATCCGGCTGAGTGTTATTTGTCCTATCCTAAGAGTGACAAGTGATATTGGGGGCTAAGTACTTTCTCTATTTATCTGAAATAATTTTATAATCCCCCTCTTTCTATAGCTTGCTAGTATGTCAACTAAAACAATACAGCTTTACAGTCTAGATTTGTGTCATGTAAATGCAGACCACCATTAAAAACTATCCTTTTGATTGTTGGTCACAGAAGAGACCTGAAAGATTTGCCTGAAAATGCAACCAATTTGTCTATAACAGCTTTATCCTCCCCACAGAATAGTTGTAAAAGACGTAATAGAAATACACCTATTCACCAGGTACCTGATCCACAACCCAATGAAATCAATGGGAGTCTTTCCATTGACATCAATAGGGTTTGGATCAGGACCTGAGAAATGCTGCCCATCACAAAATAAAGAAGGGCTAATATTTAAATGGCATAAAAAAGCACATTTCATTATCAATATCCATAAAGTTGTGCTGTGCTTTGTGGAGCTGATCTAAAGCTTGTTGGAGGCAATGAGAATCTTCCCATTGACTTTAGTGGGATTTAGATGAGGCCCTATATTTTACATGGTCAGATCAGCCAGCCTACAAACATGTTGCATCCTCATTGCTAATGTTTGTCAATGTCCGGTGAGATGGCTAAGATCTGCAATAACGTTGAGAGATTTCTCCAGGAGAGCTCTTCTGGACTATGTAGGCCTGATTGTCCACTACCTTGCACTTGGGCAGTGATCATTTTCCTGGATTAAATGATGATACAAGATACAAAAAAGTAGCAAATTAGGCCCTCTGGGTCAGATTTGAGCACCCAACTGTTGGTAAGTATTATTGTGCCCATTATGGTGATGGGTAATTGCAATATAAAGTGAATTGACTTGCTGCATCCACACAAGTCTGTGAGTCACAAAGAGAAGCTAGGTTAGAACCCAGCCCTCCTGGGCTAGCCAACTACTGCTTTAGCCATTAGATTACAATCTCTGCGGAGCTATAAGCATAACACAGCCAATACAAGACACACAAAAATGCAGAGGTCATGTGGGCCTGTCTCAGCAGTTCTAGCTCTTCCTGAACATGATGGGCTCAGAGTGTCTATGTTGCCAAAAGTAGCAATAAACAGAAGTGGGGGGAAAGGCTGCAAAGCAGGCCTTCAGTTCTGCACCAGCTCAACTCATCCACTGCCAGCTTGGGTCAGGGTCTGAGAGATACACCTCCTCTCCCATCTGAGGCTAGGTCTACACTACCCGCCTGAATCAGCGGGTAGAAATCGATCTCTCGGGGATTGAATTATCGCGTCTCGTCGGGACGTGACAATCGATCCCCGAAAGACGCTCTTAGGCCAGGTCTACACTAACCCCCTAATTCGAACTAAGGTACGCAACTTCAGCTACGTGAATAACGTAGCTGAAGTTCGAAGTACCTTAGTTCGAACTTACCTTGGTCCACACGCGGCAGGCAGGCTCCCCCGTCGACTCCGCGGTACTCCTCTCGTCTAGCTGGAGTACCGCAGTCGACGGCGAGCACTTCCGGGTCCAGACAAGACGCGATAAGTCGAACCTGGAAGTTCGATCGCTCGCCGCCGAACTACCGGGTAAGTGTAGACCTACCCTTACTCCACCAGCGGAGGTGGGAGTAAGCGCCGTCGATGGGGAGCCGCGGAGGTCTATTTTGCCGCCGTCCTCACAGCTGGGTAAGTTGGCTCCGATAGGTTGAATTCAGCTACGCTATTCGCGTAGCTGAATTTGCGTATCTTAAATCGACCCCCTCCCCCGTAGTGAAGACCTGCCCTGAGTTCACCTGACTCAGCTTGTGGCTAATTATGCTAGTGAACTAGAAGGGTGGAACAAGGAGAAAACAGAGCTTCCCTCAGCACAGGTTCCGAAGCGGTATAGCTGTGAATATGCTCTTTCCAAGGGCCTTGTAGTGCAGGGCAAAGGGGAGCTGAGTGAAATATGGAATCTCTGCCCCATAGGGAATCAGGGAATTTGTCCCAAATCAGGGTGAAAAGTTGAAATTTCAAAAATTTTTGTAGAACAGAAATTCCGAACAATTTAAACTCATAAATTTCCACTTTCAGTTTAAACTGAATATCTCAAACTTTCTGAAATCTAAATGTTTCATTCATTTTGTTGAAATGATCCAAAACACTTTTTTTCAAGTCAGTTCAACATTAAACTCTATTTTCCCATGTGTCAGTATAACAATGCCTGCCTCTGTAATTTTCACTCCATGCATCTTTTTACCCACAAAAGCTTATGCCCAAATAAATCTGTTAGTCTTTAAGGTGCCACCAGACTCCTCGTTATTTTCCCATTGTGACGCAGTGCCTCATAGGAGCTGTAATTCAGAAGCCTGATGCCCCCATTTGCTCATCTGGCCAGGCTCCCCAGCTCGACTATGTTGCCCATGAGGAACCCAGAGTCCAGCGGCACCCATGATGCATTTTGTAGTGCTTGGGAAGAGGGAAATCTTCATTGCACTATGGGAGATGCAGTCCTCCAGTGTGCTTGACCCACAGGAGATAATGAGGAACTGAACTACCACTCCTGAAACACAACATGTTGACAGAGAATTGCAGCTTAACGTTTTATTGAACTGATTCAAAACTAAATGTTTAAGGGCAGTTCAACAAAACAAAGCACACTGGCTTGAATGGACCCAAAACAAAATACTTAATTTCTATTATACATTAGGACATTGTCAGTAGAATTGAGTTTTTCATGTGGAAAATTTTGATTTTACAAAAAACTGCAAAAAAATTGGAAAATCGTTCTGACGGACACTTCCCAACAAGCTCTAAAGCCTCCCAGAGTACCCAGTAGTTCAGTGAAGCTCCATTCCACTCTCCGTTATCGATAAGGCACAACTGAACCCTCCTCATGCTGGTGAGACATTCTCCCACATTGAGCCAGTAATGCAAATAGGTCTTCCCATGCCCCCCGCACCGTCCCTGCACTAAATACTTCAGAGACTATATCTGACTCACTTCAAAGGAGATAAATATCACAGACATCAGACCCATTAAAGGTCTGCACACAACCCCATGCTCTGAAGATTACAAAATCACTTTTAATAGGGATTCAAGTGCTGAAATTACAGA
The DNA here is from genome assembly GCF_011386835.1 of Chrysemys picta bellii. Taxonomy (NCBI): domain Eukaryota; kingdom Metazoa; phylum Chordata; order Testudines; family Emydidae; genus Chrysemys; species Chrysemys picta. The sequence continues at coordinate 132,659,789 of NC_088795.1, forward strand.
TGTGTGAAGCTCATCAATTCCAGCTTGCATGGTATTCATCAAAACATTTAAACTGTTCCTCCTACACACGAAGCTCCACTTTTAGTTGCAGGTTCATCAAAGCCCAACCTCAAAACAAAACCAATGGGTTCCATTTGGCTTGTCTGCACTGCGTGGGGAGGGTTGCAGTGGTTCATTTAGCCTGTAAGACCTCAAGTGCCGTGGGATCAAATGTCGCTGAGGTTTGATTTTTGAAATGAAATTAAAACCACAAAATGGTTTAGAAAAACCAAAAAATGGCTTATTCAGAGGCAGCAGGGAGTTCACTCCAAGGGTCAAGAAAACGTTTTATAGAGTTTAAGGCAGAAGGGATCATTTGATCATCTAGTTTGGCCTCCTTTATATAACTGGCCATTCAGTTTCACGCAGATTGACCCCAATGACTTTAGTTAATTCAAAGCATTTCTGTCCTCAGGAGATTAAACTGTTGTGTGCCACAGCTAAAGAACAGCAGAGACTGTGGTGTCACCAATGCCAGAAATCCCTGCAGTGGCAGTGAATTGATTAGGTGAGATATGCGCTGGTGATCCTATCAGATGATTCACACTTAGGGTGACCAGATGTCCCAATTTTATAAGGACAGTCCCGATATTTGGGGCTTTGTCTTATAAAGGCACCTATTACCCTCCACCCCTATCCTGATTTTTCACACTTGCTGTCTGATCACCCTAAACACACCCCATGCTGCAAAGCAAGGCAAAAACAAACACCAAGACCCTGGCCAATCTGACCTGGGGCTCCTTCCCAATCCCCAGTCTAGTGACCAGTTTGAACTTGAGCTCCAAGTTTGCAAGCAAAAAAAACGTCTTGTTTTTCTTGATTTTCAGGTTCTGAAACTTTCACACAGCTGTAGTAAGTATTCCAACCTAGGTTAGGATGCCAGTTTATATTCTGATGTAGCCCACAGGATTATTTTACTATATCCTTCTAATTCAGTCAGCCATATCAAATAATATGTTTCTCTTTCTGAATTAATCCATGTCATATATGATTCTTATATTTTATTGGTATTAATTCCTAGGAAATTAGGATGTATTGAGGCATATGATATGTGTTTCCTAATAATTATACATCGAATAAGTTTTGCTGAAATGCAAGAAGCCTACTGACCTGTATCCTGTAAGATCAGCTAAATAGCTAAAAGTATGATCAGTTAAGAGTAAGTCAGCATAAAGACTGGCAACCTTTGGCACAGATAAAAGTGGTCCCTGAACTTTGGGGAACCAAAGGGAGAAACTACACACAACACTGAATAGGTTTATCTGGCGTCTGCAACCGGTTGGTAACTGCAGGGTACACCACAAACCTGGAAGTCACCAAAGAGCCTAGGTTGGCAGTTATTTGGAGTGAGACAATCCTTATTAATATATAAAGAGTAAGTGTCATAATCCAGTAACCTATAGGATAAGGGTACCCATAAATTTCTTAGGGTACAGCAAGAAGATTTGGGTATAGTAGGTTGGGGCTGAATTACATAGCATCAGGATCCTATAAAATATTATGTAAGGATATCTTAGGGAGCTTTTTCTTTTCTTTGTTTTTCTATTCTATATTTTTTTTTATTGACCAATCATTTTATCTTCTATCACACTATCAGCTCAGTTGGTGTAGTATAGTATAACCACTCAACGTTCCTAACTATTAGGAAGCAAGAACCATCGTGTTATTGGGCATGCCAGGAGTAAGGCTGGTCCTTTATCACCTATTACCGGGTCCTCAAGGAAGGGTGTGAGTATGTTAGGTTAAGGAACTTATAATAGGAATCAGTGATCTACAGTGGATCATCAGTGTAGATCATCAGTGATCTACAACCTATCCTGGACAATGATCCCTCACTTTCACAGACCTTGGGAGGCAGGCCAGTCCTCGCCCACAGACAACCCGCCAACCTTAAGCATATTCTCACCAGCAACCACGCACCGTACCATAACAACTCTAACTCAGGAACCAACCCATGCAACAAACCTGGATGCCAACTCTGCACAGATATCTACACCAGCAACACCATCACAGGACCTAACCAGATCAGCTACAACATCACCGGCTCATTCACCTGCACATTCACCAATGTTATATATGCCATCATGTGCCAGCAATGCCCCTCTGCTATGTACATTGGCCAAACTGGACAATCACTACTCAAGAGGATAAATGGACACAAGTCAGATATCAGGAATGGCAATATACAAAAACGTGTAGGAGAACACTTCAACCTCCCTGGCCACACAATAGCAGATGTAAAGGTAGCCATCTTACAGCAAAAAAACTTCAGGACGAGACTCCAAAGAGAAACTGCTGAGCTCCAGTTCATTTGCAAATTTGACACCATTAGATCAGGATTAAACAAAGACTGTGAATGGCTATCCAACTACAGAAGCAGTTTCTCCTCCATTGGTGTTCACACCTCAACTGCTAGCGGACCACCTCACCCTCCCTGATTGAACTAACCTCGTTATCTCCATACTGATTTATACCTGCCTCTGGAAATTTCCATTCCTTGCGTCTGATGAAGTGGGCATTCACCCACAAAAGCTCCAATACTTTTGTTAGTCTTAAAGGTGCCACAGGACACTCTGTTGCTTATAATAGGAATGTTACCACCAGGAGTTTTGGAATTCTTTTACTGTTTTGCAGTCATAAGTTTCATAGCACTTATTTTTACTTTTGTTAATCTCAATAAAGCTTTTATCAATTTGGTATTGTCCTCGGTGTTTTTGCCAAGCACCCCAAAAGTCCTCTCCCGTTATAGAACTCTCTGAGTTCTCGGACCCTGTCATCTGAATTGGACAAGAACCTATACATCTTCTGGTCGGATGTGATCAGTGCCAAGCCATAACAATTAACCCATAAAATTCAGGTCAACAGTGATCGAATACGGGTTTAAGGGGAAAAAATCAGGTTCTAGAACTCAATCTGGATTTCAAAAGCAGCAGATTTTGTGTGTATGTCTGAATTTGATTCAAGCCCATCTTGAAAGAAAACAATACATTATTCTTGCCATTCTCAGGATTTGAACCTGTCTCTCACTGCATGCTAGGAATCGCTGTGAAATTGAGTGACTTAGATATTTTGCAGACACACAGAAACTCAGTAGCTAAAGCAGTGCCCACTGCAGATCCAAAGGGCAGCATGTAACTGCCCACCATGTAAACTCACAATCCAGCATACTTTGCATTCTCTTTAGAGCATACTAACAAGAAGCTTGTGGATTTTTCTCCTTGCTCTGTTGCACTTAGCAAGGTTGATCCATCAGAAATGGGAATTTCTTGTGAGTGCAGTGAGTGAGGGGATAGCCACTGATGATTCTTGGCTTTCCACAACTATTACTTCCACAATTCACTGATGAATATGTGGGCCAGATTCTGTCCAGCACCAGCACAGATGTGCAAGGGGTGCGGAGGTCAGGAAGGTCTCTTGTATCCTTAAACAGACAGGCTGGCTGGGATCCCATTTGAAAGCATAGTCCCTGGGCCACTCTGAGTGCTAGCAACGCAAATGGGGAAGGACAAAATGAGGTACGGTTTTATTCTCCCTTCCACGCTGGTCTGTAGACCTGACCTGGCTTGGAATGGGGAGTAGACTGTCTCCTCTTGGTGTGCATACCCAGGGTGACTCCAAAAAACAGATGTCCTCCAGCTGCAATACAGCCTTTAGGCACTCTAGTGTACCTGTACTGTGCTTTGTCAGTGCCTAGATAGAGAATACCAGCACTGGAGGCTGAGTTCTGCCACTTGTCCATAGTATAAAATCACCAGCCCTCTAGAATATAGTAATGTCTGGCAGCATGTGCGCTTTGGCTCGCAAATATCTATGCTTCAGTTATTTTCAATATGTATAACACAGAGAAACATAGTGTCATACTGAAAAAACATTAGAGGAAGGGACAATTTTTACACATGCCTAAGCAGCTAAATCTAAGAAGATTCTGCTTGTGTCTGTTTCCTTGAGACTAAGCCATCATTTTTCCTTGGATCCTTTTATCCTTTATGACATCTAAGTACTTTCTTGGTCTGGACTCATCCGCGGTTCTTTTTAAACACAAGTGTTTTTCATGAAAAATTCACACTGCATTGATCTCATCTTATATATATTTTGAACCCCCCCATCCATATCTTTTTCCAGATAATCCATGTGATTTAAGTATAGTCGGTGACAGAGGGTCAAACCTTCAGCTAAAAGGCAACAGTCCTGTTTTTAAAGCTGTCTGAGTAGTAGGTTGTTTTCTGGCATGCCATGCCAAAGCCCTTAAATTACAAACTAAAGTTGGGATAATATTAATTTTTGAAACATTACAGTTTGAAAAGAGCTAATTTTCACTCGGTTTATTTAGACTCATTACTAAATAGAGCGGGTCAAAGAATTTACTGTTAGTCAGGCTGAGTAGACATTATTCCTTAAGTATTCTCATTGGCCCTGTAAAATCATTCACAGAGTAAGGTATTCACCAAGTGAGGTAACTCATTGCAGATGTAAAGCTGCCTGACCAAAACCCGCTACTTAGAAACTTGAATTTGCACACCCCGAACAGGTACTGGAATATGCAAAAACTGACATTGATTTGTGCAATTCTATTTTGCAGGCCCAATTACCCACCAGTGAACAGGAAGAAGGATTTGCATGCTGACCAGATGTGCACATAGAGTTTCAGGATTCTGTTCTGAGCATTTGTTCCATTGTGTCTCTGCCGGAGTTTCCTCAGTTGCTTTATTTTCATTTTATTTCTAAACCTGATTGGGCCTTCTGCTTTGCTGGGGAATGTAACATCTGCCAAACATTTCTAAATTAGGGACAAAAGAACTGAAGACTAAAGCTACTTGGAAAAACTTTGATGCAAGCATTTTCCATTGGAGAATGCAGTTCTATCTAAGCGCTTCACAAACTCATATCAATTTCACAGACATTTTGTTTCAGACCCAAAAAAAGGGGCTGGGGAAGGGTGTCTCGACAATGTCAAAACGTTCTGTTTTGAAATGACTGTTTGTTTCCTTTCTTAAAAAATGCATTATTATATATTATAAAACAAAAAGGTTGCAATCAAAACAAAATACTTTTTTTTTTCATTTTTCTTTTTAGACTCATAGACTTTGAGGTCAGAAGGGACCATTATGATCATCTAGTCTGACCTCCCGCATGATGCAGGCCACAAAGCCGTCCCAACCCTTTACCTTGACTCTGCTGTTGAAGTCCCCAAATCCTGTGGTTTAGAGACTTCAAGTAGCAGAGAATCCTCCAGCTAGAGTCCCCTGCCCCATGCTGCGGAGGAAGGCGAAAAACCTCCAGGGCCTATGCCAATCTACCCTGGAGGAAAATTCCTTCCCGACCCCAAATATGGCGATCAGTAGAACCCCGAGCATGTAGGCAAGACTCTCCAGCCAGACCCTCATTGGCCATTGATACTATTTACCAATACTATTTATTTTTGATTTTGTCCAAAAAAAAAAAGTTTTGATCAATATGAAAAAAAAATTTTCCAGCGGTTTCTTTCGCAGAGAATTTTGAAACAATTGGATTTTGCTCCAATTCAGCATGAAGCCAAATTTCAGAGTCCTTCACTATAGGAAATTCCCATTCTCTGCTCCGATATACAGGCCCAGGCTTAGGTGGTACAGTTCTGTGAACCCTGAGCATGATGTAAAGATGATCGATGTTGTACTTCACAGTGTACATATCACTGTGATGTCACATACATTACATTGGGATGTCTCCCCACTAAAGCCTATCTGAGACTCCTGAGTCATAGATAAACAATTTGCCCAGTGCCCCAGGCAATGGTTCCTAGAATGTAGATTTTATTTAACTGGCCTCTTTCCCCTGCCTCACTTTCCCCACCTGTGATGGATTTCAGACATATGGACTCTTCTGGGCCAGATTTAGGTAAATTCAAACCCACGGTATCCTGATTTAATTTATCTGATATGGGCCCATCCAAATCTGAAATCTTTGTATCTTTTGCAGTGCCTTAGTCTAAAATACCCATATGCTGCTTCTTTATTAGGAGTGAGAAACAAAAGGTGATCTTACAAATAAATGCAGCAGCTTTCTGAGTGATAATTTTAATCCATAAAATATAATTAAAAATAGAAAGTCAACTGAATTGGAAGCAAGTGCTGCCCCGAGGCCAAGTTTGTCTCCATTATTAATTTGTTTTCAGAAATCAGTGACACATGAACCAGTTCATACTTAACCTCAAATAACAAAAATATAACTTGGCTCTAATATTTGTTTATTTCTCTGCAGTGCAGAAAGAACAGCTGTCCTAAGGTAATCCCTGAGTGCACAGTATACATGTTTGCTTATATAGCGTGTTCAGGGCCTGATCCAAAGACCATGGAAATCAATCGGAGTCTTTCCCTTGATTCAGTGGCTTTGTATCTCAGTCATGCCTATTTATACATCTCACAAAAATATCATAGTCAAACCTCCAGGAGTCTATAGGGATTTTGGATGGTTAATCAGAAACGTGGCTCGTTCAATAGTGGGTAGACACACCAACAATGGGTACATCTTTTCTTGGAAGAGAAGTTAGAAATCTCTCTGCCCCTCGTTCCAAAATATAGCTGCAGCAAGCCGCCTGCCAGACATCTTAACCAGCCAAGAAATCCCTCAAGCTTTGTTTAGAAAACTGGCAGCCTTCTTACCATTCATCATTTCGTCAGGGCACGGAAAGTTATTTTAGTAATAGCAGGTGCTCTCTGGCATTTGCTACTGTGGAGAATTTAAACATTTCAGGCTCATTAAATCTTATAGAATAATAATCACAATATTTTTTAAAGATGTTTTGTCCCTTCTTTACCAGGTTGGTACGCTCATTCGCATTTCCATACCTACAGTGCACTTCCAGCTGCTCACAGCTGCTCACCAGCATTGCTTGTGTCGGAATTTGGAAACAAACTGAAAGTTATCACGGGGGGATGCTGCCCTGAGCTTTTTCTTGTGTTCTTTACAAAGTGGAATTGTGGAAGACTTTCCCTAGCTTTCTTTGCATTGAAACATATCTTCAAGGGGTCAAAGCAAAATCAAACACCTACTGTTGCTCCAAAATTTGCAGCTGATCCCCTTGCTTCTATCATGGAGGGAAAACCAAAATCTCAGCTCTAAAATACTCCTGAACTTTGGAAAATATGGCTATGGACTTGAATGCTGCAAGTCAAGTCTCTCTCTAGTTTGAAAGTGGTTACATTGAAGTCCATGATAATGGGTGGCTGTTACCCGAGTTTAGTTACAAAACACAACTGTAAAGGGACTGTGATGATCATGGTGTCCTGTTATTACTGCTGGGTAACTTCATTCCAGAAGCAAACCATATAAGCAGAAAATAGGCACAAAGGTGCATAGCTGACATATCTTAATAATAATTTGTTCTATGATTCTCAATCAGTTATTTATGGAGTGTTGTAAATGAACACAGCACTTAAAAAAAAAAACAAGCAAGAGGACATGTTTGCTACGTAAAAGAGTTTATGATTTAGCACTGGCACAGTTTATGTTCAGATGGTAAGACCCTCAGGACACTGACTGTCTCTATTATTTGTACTGCTCCGTGCACACTTACGTATCTTAATAAATTATACGAATAATCCCGATGCATGACAGCCGAGCAGCTGTGGGAGGGCATGGAGATGACAGCAGTGAGGTAAGGATAGGGAAGTTCTGTGGGAATAGGTTGTTAAAGGAGGAGGGTTTGGAGGACGAGAGAGAGGCTGCTCAGTGGTGGTCATTACTAATATACAATAAGAGCATGGAAGAAGGTGAGGAAAAGAGATGAAGGGAGCAGTAAGGAGAAGAGACTGGGAGTCGGATCAGGAGCAAGGCAGGGATATTGGTTGGGGAGATGGTGAGGATAATGAAAGTGATGGGCACTTTGGAGATATCTAAAACAGAGAGATTATCTACTTGCTCTAACAGAAAGGTCATATTTGACATTTCACTTCATAGCACCTGGGGAAGCATCAAGTCAGCTTTACCAAGGAACTGATTTAGTGCATCCATTTCAGCAACTGTATTCAGCGGCACTAGGCATTTAAATGGCACTTCTGGAACTGCAGTGTTGTAGCAGTGTCAGTCCCAGGATATTAGAGAGACAAGGTGGGAAAGGCAATAACTTTCATTGGACAACTTGTGTTGGTGAAAGAGACAGACTTGTGAGCTTACGGAGAGCTTTTCTTCTGGAATTATCTGCCAGTCTACTAAGAGTAACTAACTGAGTAAATGTAAGCAGGTGCATGCTGTCATAATGTTCCCCCTTCATGGCCTTTGCTTCAGGTGGCTTTCTTAGCTTATTATGGTAGTTGTGACTTTTTAGAGCCAAATCATGTCTGCTCCTGTGCAAGGAAAGGAGAAGGTGAAAGGTGCCTTTTCCCAACTCTGAGCTCCCCAAACTGAGGCCAAGCACAATCGCAGACCTTTCACTGCATGGATCGCAGCTCCCTCCTATCAACCCCATGAAAGCCAGCTACTCAAAAGTGGGCAGAGAGGAGCTGAGAGCAGGTGGGGCCATACCCCGGCTCCCCTTGTGTGCTGACCAGCAGAGCTAGCTAACACACAAGAGCAAGCACCCTCCCTGTTGTGTACTGGGGTGCTCCAGGAGAAACTGTGACTCTCTGAAGCACAACCCCTTTCTGGAGCTCGGCACCTATCAAGGCATAACCTGGCTCTGAATGTTTATCCTATTACAGGGGCTGATTCTGACCTCACTCCATTTGGGGTAAATCGGATGGAACCCCATTGACGTTACAAAGCTGTAAATCTGGTGGAGATGGGAGGAAAACCAGGTAGCAATGTTATTTGTAAAGCAATTCATGGTCTAAATTCATGGGACATTGCATTCATATGTGTCTATAACAAAGCACGCCTGTCTCCCCATAGGAGTCATAATGAAGCTACAGGTACCTGTTTTCATTGCTTAACTTGAGTGAAGGTGGTAAGGCTTGCTTTACCGGGAGAGTTTTCTGGCCTATTCTGGATCTTTAACTAATCTTCACATGGTAAAAAAAGAAACCAAAATGCATCTTTCCTCCCCACCCTCAAATAATAACAATAATAGGCCCTCATGATTACTTCAAGAATATACAGGACCAGGCAGCACTTAATAATATCACATTTTTATGCACTGTTTCTCTCCATTATGCACTAAGAAAGAAAATCAATCTCCTTTTTCTTCCTTTAACAAAAGATACTTTTGTATTGAGGCAAAGCTATTTCTTTCTAAGCAGGCAAAGAGCTTAGAACTAGATGAAAAATAGCAACTTGCCTACCAATTTCCTCTCTATCTTTTTTCCTCCGTGTTATTTCCTTAATCTCAGAGGGCATGGGCTTGCAGTATGAATGTGCAGTGTCCATAACACCATATCTCATGTACATTGATTTTTCTGCCCTTTAAGAAAAAGAAAAAGCAGAGATCACAGATGGCACTTCTGCATTAATACAACCATGCTCTTGGTGACAGAGGAGATAATGTAAAGAACAAGTTTTGTATTTCATGCAGGCCAGCTACAGAGCGAGCCACATTTTAAAAATAAATACAAGTTCAGAGGGCAAGAGGAAAGTTTAAGGCACTGATATGGTGTTAAGGCAGCTCTAAAAAGAACCAGTTATACTATTGTGGATGTCTTGTGTACCAGTAAAGTTCTGAGCACCTTCAACTCCTAATGAAGCTGGTAGGATCCTGGGAGTACTCAGCTCCTGTCAGAAGGTGGTCAGGTTTTTTCAGGATTCAGAACTCAGAATGAACAAGCTAAGAAGAAGGAAAAAAAACCCTCCTTCCCACCTGAGCTAATATCTATATGGAAAAGTCCTATAGAATTTAATAATAAATTATAAGTTTTCTATGTTTCATTTTTTTTTGGACCATTCCACAGAAAATTATATTGTTGCCAAAGACGACTGTAGGAGAGTTAAAAAAACAAACAAAACCCTATAGAAATGATCTAGCTCTAAATGAAATTCTGGAGATTTTAAGAGGCAAGTCTATACAATCCTGTTTTATGTCTCTACAATGCCATTGTTTTCATCCCCTTTATAGGACCTTTCCATTGGGGGGAATCAGGGGTGAAAGTAAGCCGGTATTGCGCACCTTAAAAAGGGGCTGGTGGTACCAGCCCGTACCCAGCTGACTTTAAAGGGTCCCTACCGGCAGGGCCGCCAAGGGGGGTGAGGGAGAAGGAGCAGCTGCCCCGGGGCCAGCAATTTAAAAGGGCCTGGGGCTCCGGCCATCTCTGCCGCTGCCCCTACCGCTACCTTTAAATCGGTGCTGGTGCCCCAGATGGCACTGGCCAGGCAGCATGGAAGAGCTGGCTGGGGGATGCTGACCCACCTACCCCCGCCCCTTCTGTCTGAGTCCCCGCCCCTTCCAAAGGGGCTGGAGCTGGCCCCCATACCGGTGTTGCTGGCACAGAGGCCCGAGGACAGCAACAGCGGGGTTCGTTGCCCGGTGTGCTTTGTGCCAATAAACACACCAGGTGGAGAAGCAAACAAAGTTTATTTGAGATCTCAAAGTGGTGCAAGGAGACAGGCAAGTCTCAGATCAAGCACACCAGCAAAAACAGTTTCTCTCTTCTTACACATTTTACAACTAAGCCCCCCCTCTCTCCCCCTCTCTCCCACCCCCCCTCTATCTCTCCCTCTACTCCCCCTCCCCTCCCTACCGAAGGCATGTTTATACATTTAAGCAATTAAATCATTCTAGGGCTATAAATCTAGCTTGTTAGTAACACTCCTCTAAACTGTTATCTGGTCTTGTTTACCCTTAATTTATTACCCCTTCTCCAGCTAGAAACATGCAAACCTCAGCATTATCGCTTGGTACCTGGTATGAGGGGAGGGGGGTTTGTAACTGATAACTGACTGTTTACACATTCCAGTTTCTGCCCTTGGCTTTTGAGGCCTATTAGAGTTTAAACATGGAAGAACTTTGGTTCACTAGGCCTACTGGCATCAACACCGGTAAGTCTTCGGCGTTACTTTCACCAGTGCCATAGTATTTGAGCACCTTGCAACCTTAAATCTATTCTATTTTGTTGTTATATCCATTTGCTTGTTTCTACTATTTTAGTTTCATACTCTTCCTCTATCTATTTCTGCCCTTTTATTTTAATACCTCTGCCTATTTCAATTACTTTAGTAAAAATTGTTCCTCCGGTTTCTATTCTTTTGTTTGCTTATCCTTCTGCTTGCTTCTGTGATACACCATCAACTCACGTCTGTTCCTGATGTGCAAATCAACTATGACTAAGATGGACTTCCATGTGTATCCTGTGAGAGTCCACGTGGTATTGATTGATATGTTACAAGCAATGGCCCCAATCCTGCAATGCGCGGACAGATTCCAATGCCTCTATTAAGTTCAGCAGCGCTCTGCGCTGGTGCAGGGGTCCACCCACATTGCAGAATTGGCACACCCTCACTGTGTGCTGTCTGGTTCGCATTACATGCTTATTTAGCAAAGGACTGTTTCTCAGTGCCAATCATGTCTTCAGTGCATGTTGTGGGTGCTTAACAATGCTTAAAATGCAGTCACTGTTCTATCTAATACATTTATATGGTACCCATTGCCACAGTACCTGAGTGCCTCACAGTCTAAAGTGCATTTCTCCTCACAGAACCCTGTGAGGTAGAGAAGGGCTATTATGCCCATTGTACAGATGTGCTAAGTGACTTACCCAAAGTCACCCAGGAAATCTGTGGCAGAGCAGGGACTTGAACTCTAAGATAGTTCCATAGACCCTGAATCGTCCTTCAGCTCTGTTATTTAGGAGTCTGGTGTGTACCTGTATATATCCCCAGGCAAAAACACTACATTAAGAAGGCGTTACGGTTGAGAATACATTAAGTAAGAATGAGTTTTAACTCTATGGGAAGTTGTGACATATCTGTGAGATCCTTTGATAGAGAAAAAAGTTTGACGCCAATGCTAACTTTCTGAAAGGACCCATTCTTCATGAATTTTAACTCATAAATTAACGGATTAACTTGTAAAGTGCAAAAACTCATTTGGTGCTCAGAGAGTAAGTGCTGTAACTGCGGCGAGGATATGCTGGATGTTGCATACATAACAAAGAGGTATATCCCAGCTTTAAGTGAAAATCCCAGTGTTCACTATGGATCCCCAACTGGTGTCCTCATTTTATATACTAAATATTAATATCTAATAATTCATATATAGATATATGTATGTGAATTTACTACTAGCGAAAGATGCTAGGCTGATGGCTTCGGAAAATAAAGTCCTACACTAAACCACTGTTACACTACAGGTAGCAGCGGGGCAGACTTCCTCACACGACCTTGCCAATATGTCTCAACACTGTTGTGGAGGTTTGAGAAGACAGTTCAGTCTCTGCGGGCCGTTCAATCCTTGGCTTCTCTGCTGAGATTATTAACAAAGGTGCCAGCTAGTGCCAACTGTAACACAGATACTTGGCCCTGGACTGAGACCAAAAAACAATTTCACCTACGCCACTGAACAGCCATCTGTCGGTACTGATTTTCAGGCAAGGCTGACACGGGCTGATTGAATGACGGTGAATGGAAGACTCCATATCCTGTTACTCCTTACAGCTCCCGTCAAGATTTTAAAACCGTTTCTCTATGTCCTTTTCACACTCGAGTACCAGCTGTCAGCAACTATAACGTGCAATGACATTCACCATCTCTGGCAACTCAATCCACCAAGGAAGGGGAGGAATTCCTGAGTGCTAAGGTCTGGTCAACAATCACTACTGTTGCAGGACGTGAGGTCAGGCTGTAATAAGCCTGCACAAGGGTTTGTGTATCAACTTTACATATGCTCCATTAATGCTTGGAGATACTTGTACCCCTAAGTTCAAAGGGTAGCAATTTAATATCAGAGCTGTGACTCCACCTTTCTATAGCACTGCAAAGAATCTGTCCTTTGTCAATACACATCCACAGCAACACATTCATTTTTTCCCTGTTCACTTCACGCTACCAGTAGAGGAGCTTGGCAAAAGTCTGCTTCTGGGCATTTTGTATGTCTATAGCTTTATAGCTATAGCTTTTCCCATCTGGTTCTCAAGTAATGTACAGATAACCCCTGATATCTGAATACAGTAACAGTATGCTTTCCTGCCTAAAATAACCAAAAGGGATCTGTTTGAGCTGATAGCGGTGACAATAATAATAAAGTTAATAATGAATAATAGTGCCTTTCATACACATCCCAATCCTCTTTCTTAGATGCTCGGCTGGTGTGTTGTGCTCACATGCTCAGGATCAAGCCGATCCCTAGGTTTGGGGCTAGGAAGGAATTTCGCCCAGCTCAAATTTGCAGGGACTGTGGGCTTTTTTTTTTTTAAATCTTCTTCTGTTGCCTGAGGCGAGGATCACCTGCTAGGATCATGTGGGCATATCTCACCTAATCTGTTCCTGGCCATGTCACAGGCTTCAGGCATTGGTGGCACCCCGGTTTCTTCGGTTCTCTGCCTGTGGCACACAATTGATTTGGAGGCCAAAAGGGACGACTATAATCATCTAGTACAACCTCCTGCGTAACACAGGGCATAGAATGTCTCTGAAATGATTCCCATTTGAACTAGGGCAGATCCACTCGAAACACAACCAATCGTGATTTCAAAAATGCCAGTGATGGAGAATCCACCATGACCCTTGGTAAGTTGTTCCAATGGTTAATTAGTCTCCATAAGGCTGAGATACTATAGTATAGCTCAGGGGTCGGCAACCTTCAGAAGTGGTGTACCGAGTCTTCATTTATTCACTCTAATTTAAGGTTTCGAATGCCAGTAATACATTTTAACGTTTTTAGAAGGTCTCTTTCTATAAGTCTATAATATATAACGAAACTATTGTTGTATGTAAAGTAAATAAGGTTTTTAAAATGTTTAATGAGCTTCATTTAAAATTAAATTAAAATGCAGAGTCCCCCGGACTGGTGGCCAGGACCCGGGCAGTGTGAGTGCCACTGAAAATCAGCTCGCGTGCCGCCTTCGGCACGCATGCCTTAGGTTGACTATCCCTGGTATAGCTCAAGTTACTGGGGTATCTGGGTCAAATGTAATGGTTTGTGTTATATGGGAGCTCTGGCTAGATGATCCTTCTGGCTTTGAACTCTCTGAAACTATGAAACCACTTATCAGACATAATGTATAGGTCTCATGTTTCCCTCTGTTAAATGGTGTGCAAAGGAGTAAAGAAATGCAAATACCAATGCCAAGTGGACAGAAAATGCATTCATAGTGGAGTAATGGTTTATGTGCATGATACCTTCAGACCTTGTAGCCAAAAACAGCTCCACCTCACGAAAATGGTATGATATCTATTGTAATATGGGGCATTTTGCCAGCTGGAAGAATGCAGTCAGAGATCACTGGAAAACATGTTAATAGTTGTTTGGAATTGTTTTAACTGATTTTTTTTAAATTTCCAGAAAGGTCCATTTAAAAATGTCACTGACTTTTTTTTTTCTTTATTGTCAGAAAAAATTTAACCAGTTGTACAGCTGGTTGAAAAAGCCAAAAAACAAAACAAAAAAAAAACAAAAAAAAAACCTCATAACGATGATAGGGTATTTTTTCATTAGCAATTCAATTTCCAACAAAATGTTTAATTGTAAACCTAATCCTTGAATCTGTCTTCTTGACCGTATTTGCTCTGTTACCTGTCAGACTTTCATGCTTCTCTCATACTGTCTCTCTTTTCTCTATGATCTGCTCTCTTTCTTCTTCTTTATGTCTTTTGCATATGAACACACCCATGTATCATCTGACTCTCTCCTCCCATTTGTCTCCAGAAACCTAGTGGATACTATCTTCTATCTCTCAGACTTCCTCTCCTCCAGCTTTCTCAGGCACTGGGGCTCTGTATGGGCACAAGGGTTCACCCACATACATCTGATTGCAGGATCAAGGCCACTTTAAGTAACCTGTGAAAAGCAAGCAGAAAAAAAGCTCAATATGGGAGTGTGGCGGGGGCTCAAACCCATGCAGCAAAATTGCTTTGGGATCCATGGACCAGAGGAACTAGAGAAATGCAAAGCGTTATTGTTATCTACAGCCTGATCTATAGATTATGAATAACATATCCCAGTTATCACTTTGAGGGTTGCCAGGTTCTTGTCCCAAGATCAGCCCCAGTATTATTAAAATTATTATATAGTTGGGAACCCCGATGTGCACAGGCGCAGCACTCCTACTAGAGGAACTCTTTTATATTTACAAATAAATTATTAATTAATACATTTAACAAAGTCACACACACTCTAACTCAGTAAGGTAGATAGGGATAATACAGACAGCACATCTGAACATCCACACTCACACCATTTTTTGAAGAACAACCTGAAATGTTAGCGATTATCTTCCTCATCGCTGTCACCTTCCTCATTTTCACCAGTGGTCATTATTCTGGCCCCTCCTAAGGGCTACATCTCTTTCCTACCGCCCTGGGATGCTACTTTTATAATATTTTACGCTGACGTTACTATGTCTAATGCATATTCAATAGGGATTTAACCCCTCTCCCTTAGGCCTTGGCTACACTTACCCGCTAGTTCGGCAGCTGGCAATCGAACTTCTGGGTTCGACTTATCGCGTCTAATCTGGACGCGATAAGTCGAACCCGGAAGTGCTCGCCGTCGACTGCGGTACTCCAGCTCGGCGAGAGGAGTACCGCGGAGTCGACGGGGGAGCCTGCCTGCCGAGTGTGGACCAAGGTAAGTTCGAACTAAGGTACTTCGACTTCAGCTACATTATTCACGTAGCTGAAGTTGCGTACCTTAGTTCGAATTAGGGGGGTAGTGTAGACCAAGCCTTATTTGTATTTCCTCCCCTTACCAGCTACTGTGCACGTGCATTCCGACCAAGCACTGCTACGAAAATCTACAATCAGTGGCACCAGGACACACTGACACCTGAAGTTGAGCACCCACAAGGACACACATCTCGAAGAACCTCAGTTACTGCACAAGGTGAGTAACCTTCTCTTATAAAGGCTTTAAGGTACTTGAACTGTTAACACAAACGAAAGTAAGAGGCAAAGCATATGTCACAAATGAATAAGTGTCTTCAACATCATCTGGGGGATCTTGCTCAGCTGCAGGTAGTTGTGCAAGAAACAGTAAATATACCATTGCTTTTAGGAGTTTGCAATGCTTCCTTAAGTTTTCAACCAAAACTGGTAGCAAATATCAGTTCTAACGTACGTACTGCTCACAATTGTTCGGTGATCTGCTTTCTAGACTATTCAATTTTCAGGACACTCAGTAACTGTAACTACTGTTACTCACACCTTCTTGTCAACTGTTGGAAATGGGCAATCCTGATTATCACTAACAAAGTTTTTTTTCTCTTGCTGATAATAGCCCACCTTAACTGATTACTCTCATTATAGTTAGTGTGTCAACACCCATTTTTCATGTCCTCTGTGTATATATATCTTCCTACTGTATTTTCCACTGCATGCATCCGATGAAGTGGGTTTTAGCCCACAAAAGCTTATGCTCAAATAAATTTGTTAGTCTTTAAGGTGCCACAAGTACTCCTTGTTCTTAGTAGCACTCAATGTTTCCCTGTTTGCCATCTGCGAGCATTGTGCCTGCTCCTGATCCCACAGACTGCACTGGAAGAGTTCCCATTGATTAAAGAGGGAAGAAGAAAAAGCCTACGTTCTCCATTTTGCAATCTCATGTTGCAGCTTTTTGCTAAGACTAGTACAAACACCTACAGGTCTGCAGAGTCCTAATTTGTTGGCACCATTTCTGTGCTTGAATGTTCAGAACATTAACATTGTAGGGGCAAATCATCAGGAAGGGAAGAGATTGGAGAAATTACTTACTATGGAAGGGGAGACAAAGGTCAAAGCCCTTCATTTTCCTCACAGACAAAGGCCAGAAATACAAATCTAAGGAGTGAGATCCTCACCCTCTCTCTAGCCTCCTGATGTTGTATAAAAGGAGTGGAGCAGCCTAGAGGGGTCCGAAAAACCCTGTAACTAGCCAGGCCAGGATTTCCCTGATTCAGGCACAGTGGAAACAGCCGTAGGGTTGCCTCTTGAGAACTCCCTTGCAAGCCCCAGTGTAGGGGGCATGTTGGGGCGAGGGCTGTGGACAGGAAGACAGTGTTGGAAGTGAGGCCATAGCACATGGTGTTCCTGAGATGCTGAGCAGCACATACGGCTTTCCTAGGAGGCTGCAATAACTTAGGTCCCCAGAACGGTCTCTATGCTGTCAAAGCAGCCCAAGATTGGGTGTGCACTGGGCATAAAGGTAGCTTAAAGTCATCTAAGCCCCCTTCTCTTGACCTGCAGGTTCTCCGCTGAGCCTTTTGGAGGCACAGCACAGAATGTGACTCCTGGTCTTTTAACCAGCTTTGTACAGAACACACACTTTTTTCTCTGAAAATACAGGCTCCATTCACAATACAAACATTGCAACTCACCTTTAATTTGAGATGGACCTGAACCCAAGCCCCAGAAGCAAACAGCCCTACACTTTGGGAAAGTTTGAAGCTGGACCCAAATGTTGCAGCTTGGCCATGTGAGAGGAAAGACTGAGGCATTTTCTACTTCACTATCCAAAATGCAAATATTAGGAAACATTTATTTCCTCCAGCTAGCAGGACTAATAAAACATTTCCAACTGTGAAAGAACCAAGTACTACCTTGGGTGAAAGGAGAGAGACTGCCAAAATGGCCTTCCCGTGTGTGGCAGCCTGACACTGAATCAGAAATGATAGAAGGTAGACTCACTATGTCAAACCCAATTACCAATGTGACATGGGCACCAGACACGGCTCCTTGATGTATTATCATTGGCAATGCTCCTGTACACTGCTCTGCCAATCAACTCGTTGAAACATCAGTTGAAGAAAGCTCTGAATGCAGAAATCCTGACCTTTAAGCAATGGTGCATGGGAAATTCAGTAGCTCTAAACCTCTAAACCAAATGCCGTAGGTCCTTCAGCTGTTAGAGCTTTGGTGGCATCCAAGCCTCAGTGAGTCCACCCATCAATGGCACTTGTGTTCAAGAATCATAAAATAAAAGGAACTTCTTACTGTTGGTTAAGTGGAGGAATGTAACAGATACTTACTGAGCAGTGCGCATTGCAGCCCAGCATCTGAAGCAGATAATACAGCTCCAACCAATTAATAATTCATCCTTTGGTTTCAGCCCATTCGAATGTCTGCGGGTCCATTCACTCCTTTGAAGGGAAAGTATATTTTAATAAATGTCCTTCTCATAAAGGGATTCTTATATAAGGTCTACATTTTCAAAAATGTCCGGTAATTTTGGGTGTCATGATTTTGTGTTCCCAATTTGAGACAGCAGATATGATTGAACGCTGAAGGAGTTGCTCCACAGGGTAAGAGGGTGCTATTTTTATATTCATTTTCCAAAGGTGGTACAAATGCACTTTCAACTGGACTAATCTTTGTCTAAGAGAATGGCATTTGGAGGACAGACATGGATAGGAATTTGGCATGCTAAACACCCTCTTTCAATAAGAAGAACAGGAGGACTTGTGGCACCTTAGAGACTAACAAATTTATTAGAGCATAAGCTTTCGTGGACTACAGCCCACTTCTTCGGCTGTAGTCCACGAAAGCTTATGCTCTAATAAATTTGTTAGTCTCTAAGGTGCCACAAGTCCTCCTGTTCTTCTTTTTGCGGATACAGACTAACACGGCTGCTACTCTGAAACCTTTCACCCTCTTTCAATGTCACTCAGAGACTTGGTATGGTTTACAAAGTAAATTTGCCTATTTATAGTTGGACACGGAACACACAGAACAGGCAGAGAGAGGACAACGGTGCCTTTAAGTTACCTGTCCCCTCCCACATTCTGGGCTGCTCTCCTGATGCAATAGAGCTCTAAAGTACAGAACCCCAGGGGCTGCTCTAATTTATGTCAGCTTTGCATCACTGGCTATTTCTGGGCTGCTCCACAAAATTGTCACCATTTTTCAACATTTAAAAGTGTTAAAAATTGTTGAACAGACCTACCTCCAAGGTACTTCAAAGGAAGCCTTAGCAGGTTGACAATGATGTAACTTTGTACAGATGGGAACCGCCTTCATATCCTTCCTTTTCTTCTTGTTTGCTTTATGTATATAGCACTAAAAGTGTGGTAAGCTATAAACATAATTTTATGTATTTAGATTTACATAATACAAAGAAAGCTATAGGCAACCTATTACATGCTTAATAATACAATAAAAATCCCAGCAGCATTTAATTTACCATTCAAACAGAGACTCAGTCAGCCAGCCACCTATAAAAACTCTTTTGCAGCGTCGCATCATTCCAGGAAAAATACCCTCAACCTTCTCAAAAAAATCCTATCGAATGTGATTTTGTGCATACTGACACCCCTTTTGACCTTAGTGGCTAGCCAACATTTGGAGTCTTTTGGGTTTTTCGGTTGTTGAAGAAGTTGTTGATGGACTCTGGTACTTTTGATGCAGTCTTGTTTATTTACAAGGAATGCACCAAGTCCAGTTTATCTGAACACAGGAGAAACCAAAATAAGAGGAGATAGTTTCTTTGTTTATAGCCCTAAGTCTCTTCTAAGCTTGTCCAGGGTGTGTGTGTGTCTTCTGCCCCCTCTCAGTCTGTTTTCTTCTCCTCCCCACCACATACCTCCTTCTGCAAAGACAATCCACAGTGAACCTCTCAATAATCCAAACTCCTTTGTTTTAGGTTGGGGGCTGCTAAACTATCTCTTACAACTGTCTTAAATGAGGGGTGGAGGTCACACACAACAGTATAAATTAGGTTTAACTCAACCCACAACAATATATTTTAATGTGAATTTTGGGACCAGTCAACGTCCACTGAAGTCAATACAAATACTCCCATTGACTCCATTAGACTTTGCATGAGGACCTAAGAGTTCATTTAAGGTGTTGAATTGACAGTCCTGAAGTTCTGTCTTTGACCACTAAGCAGGTACAGCATGGACAAGCTCAGTGTAAGCTTCCTCCATGCTGTATCCTGTCCATCACTGACCAGGAGAGAACCACCTCTAGGAAAGAGGCAAACCAGCAGAGTGTTTGTGATGTGATATGGACATTTATTCCAGTAAGAACTGTCCTGAGACCCACCAACTCATTGGACTGGGCTGGCACTATTTAAGCTTCCCTTTCAAGAGTTACTCATTCATTTGCAACAAGTAGGTTCTTTCAATACCAAGTGCCCTGCATCTCAGAGGCAACCGAGCAAACTCACTATGTGTTGCTGTAATTGCCTCAGACAGCATTAATTGATATAACCTTCTCTCCTCAAAGGATTCCAGGTTGTTTCTTTTTATTCTAGAAATATGCTTATTTCACAGGGCTCAGCACAGCATGTGCCTATTTCACCTATTTGATCCCATTCAGGCCCAGAGGATCCCTGTAGAGACACAGACTGCGTGATTCCTCTTTATAACTCGCCTTCATCACAGTACGTCATAGCAAAGTAGGCATTGCACAAAATGGGGATAAGTAGTCACTAAAGTCCTGATCCATAACTCCTGGAAGCCAACAGGAATCCTTTCATCAATTCCAATGAGCTCTGGATCCAGCCCAGAGCTGCTAAATAAATATAATATATGGATAGATACCTATTTAATAGAACTGGAAGGGACCCTGAAAGGTCATTGAGTTCAGCTCCCTGCCTTCACTAGCAGGACCAAGTACTGATTTTGCTGTAGATCTTTAAGCAGCCCCCTTAAGGGCTGAACTCACAACCCTAGGTTTAACAAGCTAATGCTCAAACCACTGAGCTATCCCTCCCCCCCCTAAATAGAGCATTGGTCATAACAAAGAGTGTAGCTGGTTGTAGCTGAGGTACATTGGCATGGCTCCTGTCATAAACAGACAGTTAAGGGTTAATGCCTCTTTTACCTATAAAGGGTTAAGAAGTTCACCTAGACTAGCTGACACCTGACCAGAGGAACCAATGGGGAGGCAAGATTTTTCAAGAGGAAGGAGGGAAGTTTTCCTTTGTTCAGTCAGTTCATTAAGTTTTGTGCCAGAGAGAAAAGATCCAGGAATCAGCCTCCTATCAGAGTAGTGAGAATTAAAGAAGAAATAAATAGGTTTATGTTTATTTTCTTTTGTGACTTGTGCATTAGAGGGATAATCAAATTGGGATTTCTTTTGTGTAACTAAAGTTTTGCCCAGGGGAACATCCTCCGTGTTTTGAATCTGTTGTCTGTGAGAGAAGCATGTATGCTCTCTCCCAGAAGTTTTCCTTTCACCTTTCTTTCTTTAATTAAAAGCCTTCTTTTTAAGAACCTGATTGATTTTTCCTTGTTTTAAGATCCAAGGGGGTTGGATCTGGACTCACCAGGAATTGGTGGGGGAAAGGAGGGGAGATGGTTAAATTCTCCTTGTTTTAAGATCCAAGAGTTTGGATCGGTGTTCACCAGGAACTTGGTGGAGAAGTCTCTCAAGGCTACCCAGGGAAGGGTTATAGTACTTGGGAGGAAGATATTTTGGGGGGAAGACAGAGTTTCCAAATGACTCATAAAAGATTTGGTGGTGGCAGCATACTAATCTAAACTGATAATTAAGTTTAGGGGTTCTCATGCAGGTCCCCACATCTGTACCCTAAAGTTCAGAGTGGGGTGAAACCTATGACAGCTCCATTGGGGACCATGGAACTATGATGGTTACACCAGCTGAGGCTCTGATCCTATGTGTTCTGTGGAGTTATAAAACCCTCTATGGACTTCTTGGGTTTAACTAACAGACCAATCTCACTGACACCATGCAAATCTGAATCCACTGAAATTACACTGTTGTCAAACTGGTAGAAGTGACGTCAGAATCATGCCCCTCATATCTCCCAATTCCATTACACTTCTGAATCCCCTGCAGTCTGCACTGGCCTTCTTCGTATCTTTCGGCCTCGTTGCCTCTCCATCTATTTTCAGATCTCATCTGAAAAATGTCTCTTTTCTCCTTCTGCCTTCACCTTCACCTCCACATCTCTCCCTCTCACCGCTGTTGTCCTTTAAAATGTAAACATTGTCACTTTTAACTCCAGGAAGCATTTGTATGGGGGAGTTATGCAAATGTACATAGTGTCATGCTTCTTTGTATGTGGACCACTCCCTCTGTAGACTCACTTGTTCATTGGAACATCTGTTTCCTGATCAATTTATTTATTTAATTTTATTTAAAACCTTAAGGACCAAAACGTTGCCTCTTGAGAAAGTTTCTCTGGAAACTCAGAAGGTGACTTTGGCTGTTTTATGACATGACTTAAGTGCTATCAGCAACACCCACACCATTTATTTCTGTCATGGAGAAATAACTCTCCTCTTTGTTTCTGAGACAAGCATTAACAGTTCTGTCAACCTCCACCCCAGTCTGGCCATCCAACAGGCTATGACTATTCCCACAGCAAGAGAAGTAACGTAAGTATTCCCTCAGTGTCTTCTCTTTTCCTGTATACCAAGCTAACTGAAATGCTGTTACAACATCTTAGTGAAAAGTGTCTTGGATTTGAGCAAGTCACCTAAATCCTCAACCCCTAATTTCACTATCTAGGCAACAGAGATGATAGCACTTATCTACCTCACAAAACTGTGGTGAAAATTAATTAGATTATCTATTTGTTTTAAGGTTTTCTATAGCAACTCTTTCTCTGGTGAATTAAATCTGCATGGTGAGGTCCCCAGTGGGCTTCAGAATAACATAAAATGTAAAGCACTCAGAAGATGGTAAAAGGTCTATTCAAGTGCTACACCTCTACCTTGATATAACACTACCTGATATAACACGAATTTGGATATAACTCAGTAAAGCAGTGCTTCGGGGGGGGGGGGGGGGGGAAGCGCACTCCGGTGGATCAAAGCAAGTTCAATATAACGTGGTTTCACCTATAACACGGTAAGTTTTTTTGGCTCCCAAGGACAGCGTTATATTGAGGTAGAGGTGTATTTATAGAAAATACATGCTATAACCTTTGGTATTTCCAGCTGAAACCTACTGCACAAAACCCAGGAATACTGATCAGAATATTGAAGACTATCTCTAGCGTGGCTGGTCAAAAAAAAAAAAAAGAAATATTTTCCCATTGGAACATGGAGTTTCATCAAAATTTTCTGCCGGAAAATCTAAACAAACATTCCCCATTAATCTCTGCAGTCACCTGAGCCTGCAGTATCTTATGCGAATTGTAGTTCTGGATGCCTCATGCCCCTATTTTACCTATGGGCCTGGCTTCACAGCTGAGCTATGTCTGCTGTGATGCATCGTGGTATTTCCCTATGGCTTAGCTGCCACAGCGCACAAAGAACTGTGACTTTTCCAAACATCTAGACATTTCCTTTTTTGTTGTTGTTTTGGAACTTTCATTCGGCAAAATGTTTAGATATTTCAACTCTTTGTCTCAATTCAAGACAAAAACCAATGTCAAGATCTCAGTATTTCCCTCAAGAGAAATTGCAATTCTATCAGCTTTACTGTGTAGTGCTAGTATTTTCCAAAAGCACCTATCACTGTGACTTCTAAGTGCCAGTTCTGTCAACACTTCAATGTGGGTTGCACTGGGGAGAGAATGCAGTTGAATGAAGGACTATCAGATGCTCTGCCGGAGAGACTCGGAGTTCCCAGCCAGTATAGTGTAGTCATGGTGAGTGTGGCACTTCATTTAGATGATGTGTAATTGCCTGGCATGTGTGTGAAGTTACCTGAGAGGCCCGCGATGTCATCTTAGACCAAGGACTGCGCCTATCAGCTGGAGGATATCTCTAATTTCAGTTGACAGTATCTTTCCTGGAAACCTGCGAGCGGAAAATGAGGCTGAGATGCCAGCAGTAATGAGCACAAAGTGGATACAACACGGAAAGGAAATCACTAACACCAGCTTATACAGGGACTCACTTTTTGCAAATCATCAGACAGTGGTTACTGAGGAGCTTTTAAGAAAACCAGATGACTGGAATAAGCAGAGCAATTTATAACATGTCTATCTTTTTCCACCTAGTCTACACCCTACAGGGAAGGGATACAGAACAATGTATAGTTGCAGAGGGGCTGTGTTTAGAATTGTCACTATAGAAGGGCAAGGAATTGAAATAGATTTGCTTCATAGAATTGCATCACTTTCACAGGAGAGGTGACCTTTAAAATATGTATCTCATGGGTGGTGGTTTTGGTAGCTATTTATACTCTATTAATCTTGCTAACATATGTCATATTTTGTATCTGTGACCACCAAATGCTTTTAGAATCCTAGAATATCAGGGTTGGAAGGGACCTCAGGAGGTCATCTAGTCCAACCCTCTGCTCAAAGCAGGACCAATCCCAAACTAAATCATCCCAGCCAGGGCTTTGTTAAGCCTGACCTTAAAAACCTCTAGGGAAGGCGATTCCACCACCTCCCTAGGTAACCCATTCCAGTGCTTCACCACCCTCCTAGTGAAAAAGTTTTTCCTAATATCCAACCTAAACCTCCCCCACTGCAACTTGAGACCATTACTCCTTGTTCTGTCATCTGTTACCACTGAGAACAGTCTAGCTCCATCCTCTTTGGAACCCCCCTTCAGGTAGTTGAAAGCAGCTATCAAATCCCCCGCTCATTCTTCTCTTTAGTATCTTAGTTGCAGGTGCAACACAGCATAGTATGCAATAGCTTCCTGTGTCAATCACAGTCCAGCTTGGTAGCACCGTTTAGGGAAGTTTTGGTATCCATCATGCTAAATAAGGACCTGATACAAATGCCCACTGAAGTCAAAAGGAGTCTTTCCATTGACCTAATGAATGCTGGATCACACCCTAAATCACAGTTCCATCCCTCATGACATGGATATCTGTGCTATTGGCTGTGTGGTAGCAATGCTTTTGGAGATAACCCATATAACTGCCCCTCAGCCACAGACCCAGCCACCACTGGCTGTGCATGAGGCTCCCTGCTGGTATTCTTCTAATCATGCCACTCTCTTGGGCTACGTCAACACTTGCAGAGTTTTTTCACTGACAGTTTTGTCAGGGATAGAAAAGCGCTAAAAGAAAAGCGCCGGTTCGGGTTCACATTGTTTTCCACAGGCGTCAGAGCGTGTTTACATATGCCGCACTTGCATCACAGATGAGAGGAGCGCACTGTAGTAGCTATCCCGCTATGCACTGCTCCGGGACACAAAGCAAATCATTATTGTGGCAGGGGTGGATATGTGTGTGTGACAGCCGCGGGATCCAACCAGTCCTGAGGCAGGAGGGAGTGACTCCAACCTCAGCACCCGCCTCCCTCCCTGACCCTGCACAGCACATTCTCTCTGCCTGCCTCTGTTCCCATTGTGGGAGTCCGCAGGAGTATTCCACAATAATGATTTGTTTTGTGTCCCGGAGCAATGACAGCACCAGCTGTCAGAATGGAGCTAAAGGGGAGGGGCACATACCTGCAGGCAGGACTGCTGAGTTTCAAAGAGTGGCCACTTCCGCTCTGCATTGTGGGACAGCTTCGGAGGGCAATTAGGCCTGTAAAAGCAATCAAGAGTCCTCACTAGCACATCAGCGCAAAAGCATCAGCCCCAAAAGCAGAAAGACTCTCATTGGGGTGGTTTTATTTTTGCGCTGAAGCTCAGCAGTTTCAGCGCAAAATGTGGATTTCCAGTGAAGACGCTAGCGTGGTTTTTGCGCAAAAACCTGATTTTTTGTGGGCTAAAACTGGCAAATGTAGACATAGCCTTGGTCCACAGAGATACTGGCTTCAACAGGGAAAAGCTCTCATTCCACCCACCCCAGCCCAGTAGTAATAAATGCACTGGGTTAAGTATGTGCCATCACCTGTGATCTGGACTCACATTCTCCTGGGATGGCTGGCTGACAGTGACTTCCTGGGACTCTGCCCGTCCTGAGTTATGCCCTAGCTGTGAGCCACACTGTAGACACCATGGCAGCAGCTTCATTTTTCCAGTTGACAAAGGCAAGGTGATAACTGAGGCTGCTTAGTACAATTCCATGGAGGGCTCTGAACATCAGAGCAGAGATTTGAGCTTCAGAGGGGTAGCCGTGTTCGTCTGAATCTGTAAAAAGCAACAGAGGGTCCTGTGGCACCTTTAAGACTAACAGAAGTATTGGGAGCATAAGCTTTCGTGGGTAAGAACCTCACTTCTTCAGATGCAAGTAATGGAAATTACTGGCAATGGAGATTTGAGCTGGATTTCATGGTCTATATTGCCCCCTTTCCCATAGTAGCTAAGCACCGCACAATATCTAATGCATTTATCCTCTCCACACCCATGAGAGGTAGGGGAGTGCTATTATCCACATTACAGATGAATAAGCAACTTGTCCAAGGTCGCACATGAAGTTTGTAGAAGATCAGGGAATCACACCCAGGTCACCCAACTCCCAAGCTATTGCCCAACCACTGGAATATCTGACATATTCAGTGTGGGAGCTGGTGCACAGAGCAGAGCATCAGGGTGATGTTTTCACAGTGACTTGTTTTGCTAACAGATGGGCTGCTGCATTTTGTGCCATGTGGGTTCATTTCCAGAAAGAGTAATTGGCAAAAATCAAGCCTGGAGGTCAGGAAAGCATGTATCCATATGGCCAGGTCTGTATCTGATAGGATGGGGCTCAATCTTCCAATCCGTTAGAAATGAAAGTCGGTGGATGCTTTTTTTGCTGCCATGGCCTTTTTGCATCCAGTAGCATTTGGATGTCCAAAAGGATCCAAAGTCTGTATGTGGACATAGCAATCCATGGGCAGATGCCCTCAGCAATGGTCAATGTTACAGAGGAAACATGTTCTTCAAAGAGTCTCCATCTTTCCACCAACATTAGCTCAGTTCTCCACTTCTGTAGACCTCAGGCATCTCACAGGAAGAAGAACTCTTCCCCAGTCTTCTCTCTACACATGAAGCCTGTGGTGGAAAAAAAAAATTATGTTTTCATTTGAAAAACCTCTTTAGTAACTTACTCACATTTCGATGCTTCACTTTGTGTGCAAAAAAGGGCTAGAGACTTACTATTATTAAAAACAAAAGCTTAGTTCTACAGTAAGTTCAAACGTTAACAGCTTTTGAAATTAAGTTTTATTCAGCTAAGCTTCAATGTCATGCACTTGACCTCAGCTACAGGGCAGTCCAGTAAACAAAAGTTGTATTTCTCTCCTAATTTCTGTGCTTTTGCTATGAAGTGGCATAAATAAATACATAAAAATATATAGAAGGTTTCTTGGTATTTTTTAGTGAATATCCCTGTTTTTGGGGTGACCATTCTGGAATTGTCTGATTCACTATACACAATGTGGAAAATGGTGTATGCTGTAATGGTGCACCCTTGGCCAGGTCAGCAGGAGAGGAGCTGGAAACTTATGACTGCTGTGTCTAAAATCATGACACTCTACTGCCTGAGCTAAAAGACCCAAGTGTGGTAGCCATGTTTAGTCTCCTGAGGGCTGTACTACTTTGATCTTATTCTGGCGGTTGGGCTTGGTGTTTGGGTGGCTGGGTGGTGTTTAGTGGCCTATGGTTAAGGATACATTTTAGTCACAGGTATTTTTAGTCAAAGTCATGGACAGGTCATGGGCTAAAACAAAAATGCACAACTTGTGACCTGTCCATGACTTCTGCTATATACCCATGACTAAAACTTGGGGGAGGGGTTCAAGGGGTGGCCCTGGGGGCGCCATGGGTGCTGGGTGGGCATGGTCCAGGGGGGTGTAGCAGGTACTCGGGGGCTGTGGGTGCTTGGGGGGGGGCAATGTGGGTGCTCGGGGGGGGGGGGGGCGCAGCCCATGGGGAGGTGACACGAGTGCTCGGGGGCGGGGGTTAGCTGGGCTGGGGCAGGTTCCCTACCCGGCTCCTGCAAGCAGTGACCTCCAGCTCCTAGCTCTATGTGCTGCCTCTGCTCCATCCCAAGCCCAAGTTCTGCAGCTCCCATTGGCTGGGAACTGAAGCCAATCGGAGCTGCGGAGGTGGTGCCTGTGGGCGGAGGTAGCACATGGAGCTAGGAGCTGAGGGAGGGGAGTTCCTGTTGCCCTTCCGGGGAGCTACCCCCAGGTAAGCACCACCCCGCACCCAAACCTCCAACCCTGAGTCCACCCCACACCCAAACTGCTGCTGCTGGAGCCTGAGACTACCCCAGCAGCAGCCCGAGTTTCTCAGGAGGCTCCCAGACCAGCCACACGGGCTGCTGCAGAAGAAACAGAGGTCACAGAAAGTCACAAAACTCAGAAATCCTATGCTCTGGCTGCCCTCAACTGCTCCAGAATTAGTTTTCTTACCATTGGAAAGTCATTTGAGGTGTGTGTTGGTTCCAGTGGTGGAAAGGAGAAGGAAAATCCTTCTGGAGATGCCAGTGGCTTCTAAAATTGTAATTCAGAAAGACAAGATATTCGTTATTATTATATAATGCCCTGATCATACTTTGGTTTTGAGACCTAAGGGACCTTTTGCCCATCTCAACTTGGAATTGAACTCATCTGTTGCATTAAAATCTCCCATTCTT
This sequence comes from Chrysemys picta bellii, assembly GCF_011386835.1. Lineage (NCBI taxonomy): Eukaryota > Metazoa > Chordata > Testudines > Emydidae > Chrysemys > Chrysemys picta. Next base: position 132,688,250 of record NC_088795.1, read on the forward strand.
TTATGATGTAAGTGTGATAGGCTGAGAGCAATACAGGAAGGGTGATGGCAGTTACTGAAACGATGCAAGGAAAATGCAAACTGTTGGCTGGTGTACAGTTTAACATATCTTTATAGAAAACCAAATAGATGGAAATAATGTACTAGAAGCCTTGCAGGAAGAGACCTTTAATCAATATCTGCTTCTTAGCATGTGTGCTAGACTTTATTTGTAGTTAAAGTTTGTTTAAAACATGAAAGGCAGAGGGAAGAGTTTGCTATTGGTTTCATCTGTTATATATTTGGCTGTATACCAGTATATTTTTTCCAAGGAATCATTTAAAACTCCTAGTTAATATGTTTCACATGGTTGACATTCTTTAGCAACTGAGTACAGTATACAATCAAATTTTAAAAAAAAGACATACAAGTTTATTTTGACAAAAAAGCAAGACCAAGGAGGAATAAAGAGGTGCATTGAAGGGTAAAAGTGAGAAGTTAACACACATAATTAATTAATTTCTACAATCTGCTTTATTATATGCTCTCAAAGACACAAAAGCTGTTGTAGGAGGTGAAGATTTTAAAAGCAAAGGGAGAGACATTATAACTTCCTTTGTTAGCAAGGCAGAAAGCCCTCAGTTAATGTCATCTGAATAACAGGAGTCATGTTTTAGCACATACTCCTGGGCTAAACCTGGAGAATGAATCACTTATGAAAATGGACAAATAGAACAGGGACTCCTGGCATTTGGTTATTGTTCTGTTTTTAATTGTGTTTGAAGAGTCCTCAAAGAGATTGTAGGAAGCTGTGTTAAAAAATATGTATGTCCTATAGAACGTTTCCTGTGCCCTTGGATTAAACTCATGTAGCACTTTAAAGAATGGGAAATATTTTCTAGAGAGGGAAACTGAGATTCAGAGAAGTGAAGTGATTGCCTCAGGTCACACAGCTGGTCAGTGGGAGAGATAGGACTAGAACTCTGGTGTTCTCACAGTCAAGCTGATATCCCAGCTCCATGCACCATGCTATTTTTATTATTACTGCAGTAGCTCCTGCGAGCCCCAGTCATTCTCTGGGCACCATTGTGCTAGGTGCTGTACAAACCCAGAACCAAAGTCTATGTGCCAAAGAGCTTATGTCTCCTGTTTAAATATTCATTTTTCTCCTGTTGTATTTGGGGTCAGCTGGGGAGATGGGCTAAGGGTCTGTCTTCACTATCCGCCAGATCGGCGGGCAGCGATCGATCCAGCGGGGGTCAATTTATCGTGTCTAGTCTAGATGCGATAAATCGACCCCCGAGTGCTCTCCCGTCGACTCCTGTACTCCAGCTCGGCGAGAGGCGCAGACAGAGTCGACGGGGGAGCGGCAGCAGTCGACTCACCGTAGTGAAGACACCGCGGTAAGTAGATCTAAGTACGTCGACTTTGGCTACGTTATTCACATAGCTGAAGTTGCGTAACTTAGATTGATCCCCCACCCCAGCCTCCCAGTGTAGACCAGGCCTGAGTGTTGGCAGTCATGCTTCTCATGTAACAGCCCTGAAAGAAGGGGCTGGGTACTACAAAGAGAGGTTATACTAAAAAAAAAAAAAAAAACAGGTGAGGCTGACTTGAAGTGAAATAAAAAAAAAAACATTTTTGTCACCTTTACTTTTAAAATGTCTATTAAAACAATTTTCTTTATTTGCTTTTAACATTGGCTAAATCAGACAGTGCATTTGCAGGGATGAATATTTTAACGGGCCACCAGGGCTTTTCTGTTGACTCACCCTGTTTGGAGATGTTAAGTTCTGCACAAAGCTCCGCAATAAATGCTGACTCATTGTGACAGGAGTGGCTTGTTAATTCCTCCCTGGTTCTAAGAGAGGTGGGAGTGGAAGGTAGGATAGAGAACAATTGATCACCTGCTTTTGGAAAGCAGGGAGTGTTCCCAGGATAGAAAGGCTCTTTATGAAGACTTTAGACACTTTAAGGCGACAGACTATATGGGGTTAAGTGAGAGTAGTGGGAAAACGGGGTAACCTTAGAAAAAGCTCTACTGCATTTGTAACACCGACAGATGCCAGTCGTTGGCGGGCGGGATCGAACCTGGAATCTCTGGAGCTTAGTGCATGAGCCTCTACAGCATGAGTTAAAAGTCAACTGTCTGTTAGCTAAGGCAGTAGAACAGACTCATTTTCTCTCTCTCTCTAAGTGGTCTCGGTGCCACCAGATGGGACAGAATACCACACCTAGGCGGTGTGTGGGTTACACATTTTCTTAAGAACGCAGAGCAGGATAAGCGAGTGTAGTGGCATAAATGTACAAGGAATACAGGCGCTGGGCCTACACTAAATACTTATTTTGGTGTAACTACATTGTTCAGGGGTGTGAAAAATCCAACCCCCTGAGCAACCTTACCTTACCTATCTTAACCCCACAGGTAGACAGTGCTATGTTAGCAGGAGAGCTTCTCCCACCAACATAGCTACCACCTCTCAGGGAGGTGGAGTTATTAAGCCGACAGAAGAGCTCTCTTCCCATCAGGTTAGAGCATATTCACCACATGCGCTAAAGCAGTGTGTAGTAGTGCGGTAGGGTAGACGTGCCCTTAGAAGGTTGGTGGTCATAGACTCAGTAGATGAGTCTACTTCACCATAAGGTAGATGAAGATGTAAGAAAGAGAAGATTTTGGTGGGTATTGAATGGGAAAAGTTAGGGCGGGTAATTCATAGTTTATGTGCCCTGTTGCCAACCTCCTGTGTTTAAAAATCATCAGATTAAAAAAAAAATAAGGAGGGTGGTTTTTATTTGTGTATTGTATAGGAACTGGGTAGTATCCTTTTGTTTTCTGTTTTTTTTTCCCCTTTAGGGTTCTTGTTTTCAAGCTTTCCTCTGTAACGATGAGTGCTAGAAGCATTCTTTAGTTTTGAAATGAAAGGGGACAATTCTCCTGTCATAACCCCAGTGTGCAGGGCTTTAAGAAAAAAACACGAAATACTGTGAGGCTCTCAGGAGAATTGTGAGAGCTGGCAACATTGAAGTCCACAACACAATGCCGGGCACTGTCCTGTAGTCTATATACAGTACAGGCAAGACATGGCCTGACTGCATAGGAGTTTTTCTGTGTAAAAACTACAGAATCAAGTCTGTGATCTGAATGCAGACACTGCTGTGATTCATCAAGGCTAAAATATGTCTTATCTGTGTAGGTACCCATATGGCATTTATCACTGCCATTTGGAAACAGTACTGTTACTAAGGCCATGCCTACACTAAAAAGTTAGGTCAACCCAGCTACGTCACTCAGGGGTGTGAAACGTCCACAAGCTGACCTTACCCATGGGGTAGGCAGCCCTAGGTTGATGGAAGAATCTTCTGGCAACCTAGCAACCGCCTCTTGGGGAGGTGGATTAATTACAGCGGTCAGGGCCAGCTCCAGGGTTTTGGCCGCCCCAAGCAGCCAAACAAAACAAAACAAAGCAAAAAAGCCGTGATCGCGATCTGCAGTGGCAATTCGGCGGGAGGTCCTTTGCTCCGAGCAGGAGTGAGGGACCGTCCGCCGAATTGCTGCCGAACAGCTGGATGTGCCGCCCCTCTCTGAAGTGGCCGCCCCGAGCATCTGCTTGGTAAGCTGGTGCCTGGAGCCGGCCCTGACAGCGGTGTGAGAACCCCTCCCATTGCTGTAGCGAGTACTACATTGAAGCGCTACAGCTTTAAAGAAGCTTTCAGTTTTAATGACGTTTTAATTCAGCCCATCACAAGGTTACACCCAGTTCATAACAGTATATTCACTGTCCTTTTACTCTTGCCCCAGCATTTGAAACAAGACATTTTATTGAAAAAAAAAAAAAAAAACGTGGAGTGAGGAGACCTGGCAGGAAGCAGTGCTATGAAAGTCAGCTCACCCCCATTGTAAATACTTGCTGGAAACTACAAGCTGAACTGCCGATGTCCTGTTGGTCGTGGGCGAGATAGGTCCACCTTCATCACAGATGTGAAAGAGGCACTCCACAAAGAACTAAAGAGGGAGCTTTTTGATTGTATTTGAAGAATCATACATGTCAGAGATGAGAAAGACCTATTAGGTCATCCAGTCTGTCCCCCTGCTAGTACAGTATTGTTCCCTGCGGCATGCTACATTTGTCAGTGTTTTGTCCACTCTCTGTTTAACTGCCTCATGCAATGAGACTTCCGCCACTTCCATTGGAAAAACTCTTAAACAGTCCGGCACGTTACACTATCAGCTTTGCGTGGCTTTAAGATAAAAATGGTTAGGACGTCTACTTGATTTCAACACAGCCTCGCACATTGTCAGCGTTATCTCAGGCTCCACAACGGGTTGCTAGGCTAAACGCATTATAACAACTGAAACAAAGCAGTGAGGGCTTGATCTAATGAAGTCAATGGGAAGACGCCCATAGACTTCAAAAGGTGCTGGATTAGGCCCCAGTTCAGCACCTATTGATTGCTGCCGGCTAAAGAGGGTGCAAAGTAATGGGGAAGAATGGGAAGGTGGAGAGAGGAATATTGTTCTTTATCTTCAGGTCTCTCACTGCAATGTTTCACCTAAAACGAAAATAGAGACTCTTGTTTGGGTTATTTCCTTTTCTTTCCAATGCTGCTGCTGTGTTTCACTGAAGCTGGGAGGTGAGCTGACAGGCCTCATCACTCAGCTTGCAGATGACCAGGCTCTGGGGTGATAGATAGCCAGGCTCAGCAGCAAAGTCAAAAGGAATTTCACAGCACAGGTGGGGAAAAACTCAGACCGATCGGCTTGACCACTGCTACCATCTATTGCTGTTTCTCTTTTAACTAAAGGCACATTGTGTAAAAGAATGATTGTATTCAGCGTGCGCTGTAATTATTTCTGCAGCACGGTTTTTATATAACGGTCACGTTACACTACAGCGAAAAGGCAAGGTCTCTGCCCTGAAGAGCTTACAATCGAAGAGCTCATTCTACAAATGCTTATGCTCACAAATACAGTGAGCCCCAATGGAGTCTGACTGAAGCCAATGGGACTTTGCATGGAAATAATCAAGGCACTGATCCTGTAGCTGACTCCATGTGGCATCAGGGTCCAGCTGCACAGAGTTGAGGTCTCTGCTTACAGGTACAAGTGTCTTCCGAATGAGGCCCAAAGAACATGTCTGGTGCTTTACATGTTACTTACAACAAACAACAACAAAATAAAAGGGAATGCTATTACAATTGCAAAGTCAACCACTCCAAAGATAGGAAATGCTAACATTTATTAAGTATCAGAGGGGTAGCCATGTTAGTCTGAATCTGTAAAAAGCAACAGAGGGTCCTGTGGCACCTTTAAGACTAACAGAAGTTTTGGGAGCATAAGCTTTCGTGGGTAAGAACCTCACTTCTTCAGATGCAAGTAATGGAAGAAGTGAGGTTCTTACCCACGAAAGCTTATGCTCCCAATATTTCTGTTAGTCTTAAAGGTGCCACAGGACCCTCTGTTGCTTTTAACATTTTTTATTTATTGGTATGTAATTTCCTAGTTTTAGGTATTTAAAGAAAAGTGCAAAAACAAACGTTTATCATGTGCAACTTAACAACCCTCTCCGTGATGGGACATCACTGGGGTGTGCATCCGTGACTTCCAACGCTGCCGCACACCTCTCTACTACTTGAGTTAAAAAAGTAACAGCATTAGGTGGTAGCAGTGATAATCCGTTATCCTCTGTAGATCAGCCACTGGGGAGAGACATGTAACACTCTGAAACAGTGGCTCTCGTAATGACAACACCTACCCAAGTGAGCATTTTTATAGCTAGATATCTCTATAATAAAGTAGTGCCTCTGCAATTCTTAACTGCGTTTCCAGAAAATAAACCTATAATGCTAACAAGACTTCAGCTTTCAACATATATTATATAAGAGCTAGATATTTATATTATTATTATTTATTAAAAAGCTGCTATGTTCCACCGAAGTGGAACCCCTGTGGGGCATAGATCAGTGTTCACATCGCACTCCAGTCAGTACCTGGCCCGGGGAAGATAACGATCCAACTGCTGGACCAAATTCGGTGATGAATCCTGGTCACGTGCCACCTAAGGCATATTGTGCATATGCTAAGAAGAAGTGGAACCCCATCAGTGATGCGGGAAGTGGCTCTTATACATTGCCAAGATGTTCAAAATTGGGTGCCTGTAATTAGGTCACTACTGTACATTCATATTTAGGTGACTAAATAAGGGACCTGATTCTCAAAAGTCCTGAGCATTCAATAGCTGCCATTGACTTTCTGCATCCTTTAAAAAAAAAAAAATCTTGCTCTGGGGTCCTTCAGCACAAAAGACCCTCTATAAAAATAAGTTCAAGTTATTATCATATTATGACATTTGTATTGGTTGAAGGTATTTTTCCCCTCACATGCTTCCTTCTCACCACCCCCGAACACACAAGATATATTTTTTTTCAAACTGCTCTTTAAAGTAATATGGTAGAAACATAAACCAAAGTCATTCTATAAGCAGCAGGTCAATTTGAAAACAATGATCTAAAAGCCTCACATGTGTATAAAACAGGGCAATTAAATAGCAGTTTGAAGGCTGTAATTCCAGCTGGTGAGTGTGTGGGTTGTGCTTTATTTTCAGATGCTCGCCTTAGGCTTTCACCAGTCACATCCTATTACATATTGTTTCTATTGACCATCGGGTGTGGAGAGCACTGAGCCATTCTGGTCATTGGCTAATTATCGCCCTAAGGAAACTTGAATGCTTGTGCTCTCGCCCGCTTGTGTGCAGTTTTACCTCCTGTGTGTGCACAAAATTGACCTCATGCGGGACTAATTTGTTAATGAGAAGGAAGTTATTTAAATTTCAAGAGAAGTGAGTATAGCTTCAAGAGGAGGGGCCTAACTAGTTGCCCACAGTTAAATGACAGACCGATTGGGCCTTTGTTAAGCAAAGTCCTCATCATGGGAGACACTGTAATAGCCTGAAGATCCTTCATTGCTGTCGTTTGAATGAGCGTTCATCCCCTCAGTGTTCATTGTCTTCTCTACATAATAGCTATGGAATGTGATGTGCCTTTAGAGCGATGGGGAGTTAGGGCTTCTGGGTTTTATTCCTGGCTGATATTGACTCACTGAGTTGATTTCAGAAAGCCATAACTAACCTCATCACTTATAACAAGTTATAATTAACCAAGGCTACGCATCAGTTTCCCTATTGTCAAATAGGTGTAGTCATACCTACCCCATAGAGGTGTTGTAAGGATTGAGGAATGTTAGAAAAGGATGTTGAGATCCTTGGATGAGAGCTGCACCTTACCGGCCAACTATTGGTGGCAGTGGAAACAAAGATGGGCCTGCGTTGTAAAATTTGGTTCTGGTTCTAAATTTATGAACAATCAAACTAAAGTTCAGGGGTGTACAGACCTGGAGCAGCTGTCTGGGAATGGCCCTCACATACCCTTCCCGCATCATACAGTGCACCTTATAAATCATCCACAGCTGCACTGTCCTGAACTGCCTGTGAACCGAGTCCCCTCAGGAAAATGGCAGTTAGGAGTCCAAACAAAACCAGAGTGTGTATATAGTTGGTCCATAACTGGCTTTAATATATGAATCCAAATTACAGTCCATCAGGTCTCTGCATGGATGTAGGGTGCTTGTAAGGAGGCTGTACTGTATCTCCGGTCTGAATCAGCATCTCGTTGATTTTGCCACTAATGTTAATACATTGCTGGCTGGTGATGAAAGTGAACTTCTCACGGAGTAGGAACTCCAGTTGGTTGGTTGCATTCTGGGGCAGGGCAGATTTATTAAGTCTGCCTCTGTAATTCATGAATCTCCTCCATTCTGAGATGTGCTGGTTGGTCACTAGATGCCTACATATCTCCTAAGCATAGATGTATGGCTCTCCTCACGGGTCTGGAACAGAAATTCATGGTTCCATTTGGGGACATCCAAAATATCAGTGTTCTCCAGAGTTTGACCTTCCTGAAAGGACTAAAAAACAATAGCAAGTGACTAGCCACCCCCGCCCCTTTCCTGGAAAAAAATGAAGGCGATGTAGAAATCATTTTGATTGATTTTTTTAAAAATTTGTACCATACTATGATGTATGGTGGTTTTCGGTGCTATTCCAAAAGGCGTCCAAAGTGGCCAGTGTTTTTTGACTGAATAAAATAAAGCCAAGTGATTAAAAATTATCATCTTTTGGCCCTGAATTAATGCAGCCCTTTTGAGAGTGGGAAATATATTTTTTATTATTGTTAAACAATAAAGAACTCTTTCTGTTTCCTTTCAAGGCCCTTCCACTTCTGCAAGGCAAATACACAGCACCAGAAGCCTGAAGGTACTAACCCACCAACTGCGAGCAAGGAGAAAGAGTGAGCTGATGGAAGAGCTGCTAGATAAAATGAATCAGCAGCTAGATTCCAGAAGGATCAAATGGAGTATGAAAAGGATAAGGATGAATGTAGGTGGAAAGAGAGACGGAGGCTGCACAGCCCAAGGAGAAATTGGTGGACAGATTCGTGGTGCATGACTGCAGATTGAGGGAGGGAGACAGAGTGCAGAAGAAGCAGCTGTTTGAGTGATTTCTTGCAGTCATGGCTACCAGAGTGCAGGCTCCACTTCCCCCTGGATCTATGGTTCCTCACAGCTTTTTCTTAGCCAGCTATGAAGGTGCTTTCTCCAAGAGTGCTCCCAGCCTTTCCTGCAGTAGCTGGTCTGTATTGCAAGCAGCTGAGCTCCTCTGTCTTTCATCTTTAGAGAATTTGAGAGCTCCCACCTCCAGACAGGAGCTCCCCCTCGCCCTTCTCTCTGGGGCTGGGAGTTGTAGCTCAGACCATTTTACCAGTGTAAAATAAGGAATTTGCACACAAGGCTAAAATAGCAAGTTTTATTATATGTAATGTTAAAAGTGGCACAAATTTTCATAACTGTCATAACATGCCCATTCTCAATACATGTCATAATAAAGATTTACAAACCGTTATCACAGTAATCCATAAAGTGTGAGTTGCTGTATGTGCCAGTATTGATAAAATACACAACACATCTGCATACATGTCATGAAAGTGATTACAAAATTCATAATGCCAATAAATTTTAAAAAATCCAACAGCTGACCTACACCCATCCGTAACCATTTCATTATCCCTCATGAATAGGACTTTGCAAACCCATTATGTGGGCTCAGGAAGCATCGCCGATTTCCATTGCACATGTGGATCCAACACGAGTCAAGATAGGTTCACTGTCGGGCTGTGTGTACTGGTTCAGAAATCAAGCAGTATCCTGAATTCACCCCTGGCCAAAAGGTTCCCCCCGTCTTCTCACAGATATTCTGCAGAACACAGAAAGACGCAGTAATGAAGATTGCACTGATGACACCAGTAGGCAAACAGTTTTGAAGGCAGGGCCAACAGGATTTCAATCCACCATATGCATCTCCACCAGTATCCTCCAGCTCCTGATTGTGTAGTTGAGCCTTCTTTTGTAAGGGTAGTCTGAAATCAGTGTATGGTTTCACAAGCAACAGGGGGTAAGCAGGGCCCCTTAGAATAACATTGGGGACACTAAAAGAACAGGAGTACTTGTGGCACCTTAGAGACTAACAAATTTATTAGAGCATAAGCTTTCGTCCATTTATAACAATGTCATTTGGTGAGAATAATATCCCAGGTTGCCCATGAAGGTAAAGTACGGAACACCCCTAGCATCATGCACCCTGCCAGTGCATCCCATGCTAGTGTCCTTTAATCTGCCCCAGGGCCTGCCTAATGACAGAGTAGTATCCTTTGAGGATAATGTACTTGTGTGTTCCTTGTGGAGGGCAAACTATAGGCACATGGTTCCCATCAATGGCCCGGGGCAGGTTGGAAAGCCCATTTTCTCAAAGCCAGCAATAATGTCAGGAACATTTGTAATGTCAACCACTTTGTGGTACCTCACAGTCCCGCTTGACTCTCAAACCTCTGCCACAACAACCCCCACAGTTGATTTTCCAACTCCAAACTGGCTAGCTATGGACCTGTAGCAGCATGGGGTAGCTGGCTTCCAAACGGCTGTAGTGACCTACTTCGGGACCAGCATGGGCTCCCTCATGTGGGTATCCGGGTGCTGAAGGGTTGGGGCGAGCTGATCTCAAACCTCCAGGAATGTCTGCTCCTTCAGGCGAAAGCTCCAGAGGACCAGACCCACTGTTGGTCATCCCTGGTCTGCATGACCATGTGATCTCACTTGTCTCTCTTTGTGGCCCTGCTCCTGAAGTACGAGTCTACACAGGGGAAATCTGTGGCTAAGGCAACAGGCATAAGCTGGGTCGCAGCTGGCATGTCAGGATCCCCCTCCAAGAGGTGCCTATTGCAGTTCAAACACTGCACTGAAATGTCCACCAGCATTTCACAGATCATCTGCCTGATTTCTGAAACGGGACTGACTGTGTGAGGTGGAAAAGTTCTTCAATCTGACTGGGATCATGTTAATGTCTCTAGCTGTTGGAAGCCATATGGACACAAAATGGTGTGGCTAGCTGTGCTGATGGGCTAAAACCCAAAACACTTCCCGTCCCCTGCCACAGGGCAGACAGACAAGTTCTCCTACAACCCATGAACCAAGCTATAGAGCGGCTTCAGCTAGTGACAGCACTAGGAACCCTGGGATACGATGATATGCATCCACAGAAGCTGAAGTTCTGATTTGGGTCTGTGTAGGGAAGTGGCTTCATCAGCATGGTTGTGAGGGCCGGGTGGATGTTCAAGCACGGGAAACACCAAGTCATCGGGCGCACGTCACACACACATGGGCTTGCTGTGCTGCATACATATACCCCGTGAGGCTATGTCGATCTACACAAACTGAGGATTAAGCCCCTCAAGTTCTGAAACAATGAAATAGCAGCAGGGTGTCATTTTTACACCCAGACCCCCAAAATCACTTCCTCTCAGAGAGGAACTCCTGGAGCAGCTGAATCAAAGGCTGGATCTGGTTTAATGTATTAAAACATTGTTCATAAATTCTAGACTTCCCATGTGAACTTGAGCAAGTTACATACTGGTAACCACTCTGCGCCTCAGCTGCTCCTTCTGTAAAATGGGGGAGAACTCATATGGGTACTGCAAGGCTAAAGCTGTTAGTATTTGTAAAGTGCTTTGAGATCCTTAGACAGGGCACTGTAGAAATACAAAGTTATTATTATTTCATAGATTTGGAAATGAAAGCAGCAACTTTCACTCACTGACATACCACACCTGGAACCTGGACTTGTTGTCAGCTGCTGGAAGCATAATATGTCCTCAGCCACCTGCATAAAGATCAAGTGGGGCTGTCACTTAGTTGCAGTTAACTCAAGCAATTAAGTAAAAAAAAATAACTTGATTAAAAATTAATCATGATTAATCGCAGTTTTAATCACACTTTTAAATAATAGAATACCAACTGAAATATTGTTGGATGTTTTTCTACATTTTCAAATATATCGGTTTCAATTACAACACAGATTACAAACTGTACAGTGCTCACTTTATATTATTATTTTTATTACAAATATTTGCACTGCAAGAAAGAAAAAAAAATATTTTTCAATTCACCTCGTACAAGTACTGTAGTGCAATCTCTGTCATGACTGCACTCAAAACAAAACAATGTAAAACTTTTGAGTCTATAAGTCCAATCAGTTCTACTTCTTGTTCAGCCAATTGCTAAGAAAAACAAGTTTGTTTACATTTACAGGAGATAATACTGTTAGCTTATTTACAATGTCACCTGAAAGTGAGAACAGGCGTTCGCCTGGCACTTCTGTAGCCAGCATTGCAAGGTATTTACATGCCAGATATGCTAAACATTCATATGCCACTTCATGCCTCAGCCACCATTCCAGAGGTCATGCTTCAATGCTGATGATGCTCGTTAAAAAAAGTATTTGTTAATTAAATTTGTGACTGAACTCCTTAGGGGAGAATTGTATGTCTCCTGCTCTGTGGTTTTACCCAAATTCTGCCACATATTTAGTATTATGGCAATCTTGGATGATGACCCAGCACATGCCATTGGATTTAAGAACACTTTCACTGCAGAGTTGACAAAACACAAAGAAGGTACCAATATGAGATTTCTAAAGATATTTCTATGGCACTCGGCCCAAGGTTTAAGAATCTGAAGTGCCTTCCAAAATCTGAGAGGGACTAGGTGTGGAGCATGCTTTCAGAAATCTTAAAAGACCAACACTTGGATGCAGAAACTACAGAACCCAAACCACCAAAAAAGAAAATCAACCTTCTTTTGTTGATATCAGACTCAGACGATGAAAATGAACATGCATCAGACCACATGGCTTTGGATCGTTATCGAGCAGAACCCATCACCACCTGTAAACTCCTTGGATTTCCCAATCCAAGGCTGGTTGCACTTGCTCAACTACCAGAATTACACCTTCCAAGGAAAATGCCACTTCTGGGAGAAGAAGTGTTTGTAATTCTGTAGGTAACAAGTTAATCTCTTCTCAGCTGGGACTGAACCTTTGTTGTGGGTAATAGATGTTTTAGAAACAGGTTCATATGGTTTATAACTTCTAATATTTTTGCATACTTGTTGTATATGTGAATGGTGATATAGATTATATAACAAGGGAAAGGGGAACTGCCCCTTTAAGAATGGGGGTGAGTGAGCTCCTGTAGAAGCTGGAGTGTTCAGTGAGCACAGTGCAATTGCTGCCTGTAGCAGGAGGCTGGCTGGCAGCTGGGCACCGAGGAGTTCTCTTAAACAAGAGACGACTAAAGAAAAAGGTTTGGATTCCCAGACTAACCAATGTTCTCCTTAAAAAGCCGAGAGATGCGATCAGGCTTGGCACTACTGAGGGGCAATGGGGGACATTTCTCTTCCCAAGTGATCTTGAAGGGGCACCAAATTATTGTCAGAAAGGCCAAATATATGCAGCGTGGTCTACTGTGAAGGTGTGAAACAGCAAACTGGAGATTCATAATCCTTTATTGAAATTATAAATCACAGCAAGGGACTGATACAGTAGCCCAATTTTAAGCTCTTAAAATCCAAGGTTTTCCAGAGGTTTAACAAGCCCCTGGCCTCCTGGAAGGTTGTTTGTTTTTTAAACAGAGACATTGAGGAGCCCCAAAATACACACATTTCCCCCCCACTAATGGGACCCTAGAACTTGCCTGCTTGTGATTAAGGTGGTGTCATGGGACATCATGCTGCTGGCTGTATTCATTATTCTTTTTTAAATGATATGTTAAATCGCATCCCTAATCATTTCTGATTGTTTAAAAACAATAAAACCCACAGAGCTTTTCAAAACAATATAGGCATTGTCCCTGATGCCATTTCCGTTTGGGTAATTACATTCTGTCTACCTAGATTTACCCCTGTCATTTCAGCATGCCTCACACCTGACCAAAAATCAAGCTGGGCAGAGAGGAGTTGACGAATCAGCAGATGTTCTACACGTGTTACCTGCAGCAATAAAGTAAGGGCCAGATTTGTGTAGCAAAAAAAAAGCCGCCAAGGATACATCATCCGTCATCCTCATGATGCTTGGAGGCAGAGACATGGCACATAATGCAAGAATCCCCTGCAATCCTGGGTCTCTGCAATCTGTACACTCAGCTGCCTCCTAATGTGTTCTGTCCCACTGACCCCGGACACTATGTCAAAAGAGTCAGGGGATCGTAATCTCACAGGCATGAGAGCCGAGGAAACACAGCTGGGGTCTTTGCTCCCTTTCAAAGTGAAAGAGGTAGTGACAGCTATGGAGAATAAGGGAGACAGAAGTATTATCTGGGAGAGAAATAAATAAAAGAAAATGATAGAAACTGAGTAACAGATGTATCCTTCCAGTACTCAGCATGGGAGCAATTCAGAAGGCGGCATACAAGAATAAACACATATTACTTGTACTAAGGGTTTTTAAAGTGTGTCTGTGTATGTACGAATGACGGTGGATGAGCCTCTCGCCTCCAGAGCACCAGTGTTCAGGTGCAGTGTTGCAGGGTTTTTTAGGGCCCCTTTTAGCTGTTCTGGTGCCACAGCAATCTGTCGTTTCTCCTCCAGCCAGCTCAGTACACTGTCCATTTCCCTTCCGGGGTAAACAGAAAAGTCCAAAAATAGGCACCTCACATCTGATGGCCTTCAAGCCCATCTCCCGACATCAATCTGGAACTTGTCGTTCTTGGCTTCTCTTACTCCTTTATCACCTGTGCACCTCCTTTTGATCTGGGGAAGAGATAGAAGAACCCAGGCCTGCCCTCTCCTCTGGGTTCCAGCTCAGGGGCGCTGTTTTAGGTGGATAAGGACTGTTTCTTTGATTCCTCCGTCACTCCCCTCTTCACTCGGTTTCTGGGCTCTACTATTTCTGCCTGGATCTGTGTTTCCTCACAGCTTCTCCTTAACCAGCTCTAAAGGTGCTTTCTTGAAGACTGCACCCAGCCTTTCTCTGCAGCAGCTGGGCTGTACTGCGAGCAGCCCCTCTGTCTCTCGCCTTTAGAACAGATGATATCCTTCCCTCCCCGCCCCCTGCCCACGCAGCCCTATTCCTGGAGCTGGGGTTGTCTCTCAGGCCTCTTGCCTTAGGAAAGTCAGCTCAGGGCTTTTGCCAGCACCTTTCAGCTGAACACCCTCTCCAGTTAGCCTTCCAATCTGAAGGGATCAGCAGGCCAGCCTTCCCTATCAGCGTCTGCTTCCTGTGAGAGAGGAGACTGACTTTATGCTGGTCCTCTTCTCCCAATTCCTTCCCAGTTCACTGAGTGAGAAGGGAGTCTTACCTGCCTTCACTGCAAGGCTTTAGGCCCTTAAAAATAGTGTCAGGATTGCTTCAGCTAGCACCATTCATTCCCAGGAGTATTACATCTCTCTCTATATCTATTAGGCCCTTCCAAACCCATGAAGGGCCATGCCAGGTGGGGGTGAGCTGACCACTAGGCATTACTGCCCTTAAGGGCAGGTCCTGACATCACAATGACTAACTATACAAGTAACAGCAGGCTACTGTTTGTGTAAAAGTATGCTCAGTTAAGGATAACTTCCTAACTTATATCTCTGAAAAGTATCAGACCAGACTGAAAAGGGAAAGCAAAATAAATTGTATAGCACAGCAGGGAGCATGGTTGAGAATGAGAGGCATGAGAGATCTGGACTTAAATCAATGCAGCTCCACTGATTTACACCAACAGAGGCACATGGTATGAACTTCAGATT